>NC_092380.1:26907940-28107940 GCF_030028105.1 Mobula birostris | reverse complement strand
GAAGATGGAAAAAAAAGCATTTGAAAAGCGTTGCACACTCCAGTCAATTGCCAAGAAAGCTTTAAAAAAAACCCTTGATCGTGGTCTCATTGCTTCATCTAATATTTCCAAAGTGTGGAAAATCTCATACAATTGATGAAAAATTATAAATGCCTACTGTATGAGAAGTTTTCGCCACTGTTCTCAAATGAGTACGAGTATTTTAAAATCATTTCCTCTGAGTAATTACTGTAGCTTGTCGTATTGATGAAATGAGTGAAGATATTGAGTATCAACTATGAGCAGACTACAAAAAACAGAATTTGGGATACGACTGAATGAGTCAACTGTGCTATGCTGGTTTAGTGGCATTTATGAAAAAAAAAAGAAATTCCAAGTCTCTTTGCAAACCATTGTGTAATTCATCGTCAACATCTTGCAGGTAAAAATCTCAGCCAGCTACTTTTTCAAACAGGAAGTGTAGATGCAAAACATTGAATCTGGCCAAAAGATGCAGTGGCCATTTTTATTGGAAAACAGGAAATATATGAGCAAAACATTGGGAGAAAATGTTATCAGTTTCCCTGCGTGGAAAGTGTGGCACTCACTCTCACAGACGCTGATTTGCAACGTTACTGTTTGCACCTGCAGTCACTGAAGAAGAATTTTCAGAATTGATTCAAGGATTTGAACCATCTGAAAATTCGATTGGGTAATTAACCAGTTTCTTTGCAAGATGAAATAACAGGAAGAGAGCTTGCAAGAAGTAATTATCGAAATTCGGAATGACGAAGAATCAAAAATGCTTTTCAAAAATGTTTTTTTGTGGTGTGTGGCTGCACTGGAACAGGAAGTTTCCTGGTCTTTGGAGAAGAGCCAAACAGCTCTCCATTGCTCTCCGACCTTGTTGAAAGAGACTCAGTACAGTGAACCGCATACTCATAAAAACAAATAGAAACCGCTTGGTCATTGTTAGGCGTGGTGACTCAAGGCTCATGCCGTCACAAATTGAACCAGATATTTCAAATCTTTCTAAAAACTATGAAGCTCAAGAATCACATCGATATTGAAGTTGCTATACAACGTACAGGTACCATGTAAGCTCGGTTTAAAGACAAAAAAAAGCAGAATAATTTTTCTCATGCTAACATATGGTAAGCATGCTTTTACACTATAGGGTCCCGGAAAGTAAATTATGCCTAAGAGGGGCGTTAGCAAGCATGGAAGTGCTTTAGGGGGACGTTAGGCTAAAAAAGGTTAGGAAACATTGACTTAGATTATCCATAAAATAATTTTTCGTGCTTCTCTCACCTGGCTAACATCGAGACTAATAGCTTCCCTGCCGACTGCAACTCTCCGTCGGAACCTAATGTCGAGAGTCAACTGAAAGGGGAATATAGGGCTGATAATTTGTATATCGGCTCTTCCGTCTTGTGTTGTTATTGGTGTAGACATACTCTGGGCACTGATTGGTTGAGTGTGAGTGTGAGTGTGAGACTGTAAGAAGAAACTTTGGTTGCAGCGTTTGATTTGTTCTTTTTTTCAGTTGTTCAGTTTTAAATTTTGGACGCGGCTACTTTTATAACTTGTAATTGGTCGCCTTAAACTGGGGTTGCAAAGGACGGCCGTTTTGGATTTCGCCTTTGCATAAGCTGTTCACCAGCTCTAGTGGTAATAGAGGCGCTTAGCTTGTTTTCCACGAAAAATCGAGCCGATATTAAGATAGCAGGGAAGTTGTTGTGAGCTTAACATGGCGGGACCAAGAGTCGCTTCAGGGTATAGTTTTCCGGCTGAGAATATGAATCGATTGGGGACACAAATCTAGAAGGTCCGGAGAAGGTCCAAGCACTCGGTAGGCGTTCGACATTATCTGGTACATCGGGAGCAAAGTAGGAATAGTAGTACAAATAGTAATTTACTTTTAAGAATTTAAATAAATACAAACACTAATCCTCAGTAGTTCTTCCCCCCAAATTATAATAATGCAGCGTCTGCAATGTCAGTCTTGCCCTGTGTTCGGACTCACGGACAGTTGCTTTCTGGAGTATTCATATGCGAGAAATGTCAGCTAATCCAACACCTCGGGAACAAGGTTTGGCTGAACGTGAGAAGCGGGTAGCTGACCTGCGATGTTGTAGAGAATTGGCAGATGTCCTGTAGGGAGGTAGTGTGTACCCCAAGCGAACACGGGTTGAGACTCAGACCAGAGAGAGAGGTAGGTGACCGTGGGAAGGAAGCGCAGGGTACGAGGTGCAAACTGTCCGAGGGCATCATCTCCAGACTTGGAAATGCTCAAACATTCTGAACATCTAGCAATGCTAGACAAACCGGCAAGAGACCTCTCTGGGCGAGTAGATAAGCCCCTGGCCAGAGCTGGGGTGGATCCAGTAGTCATTGTCCACATCGGGACAAATGACATCAGGAAGGGCAGGCAAATTTAAAGAGTTGGGTGGGAAACTTAGGGACAGACTGACAAGGTGGTCTTCTCGGAAGTTCTTCCTGTGCATTGCGCTAGTGCAGGTAAAATGGAGGAGATTATAAGATTTAACGTGTGGCTCAAATCATGCTGTAGGTTAGAGGGGCATTGGTTTATGCGATATTGGGGTGCCATTTGAGGACATAAGAAAATAAGGAAGAGAAGATGGCGGCGTGAGAGCAGCACACGCGGCCGCTTCGGTGGTGATGTCTGTTATTTGTCAAGTAGGGGACCGTGCACAATCCTGATTTGATGGAGATAGACGTGAGAGTACGGGGGATCATCTGGAAAACTTATGAAATGGCCGCTTCGCTGCCGCTGCTACTGTGGTAACCGGTACCTCCGGAGCAGAAGGCCCCGAATCCTCGGCTTTGCTTGTTTCAGCGGCCGGGGCGATGTCGGAGGCGCTCGGGAGGCTGTATCGGAGAGGCTGGTCGGAGGCTCGAAGTTTTCGGACGGATGGACTCAGTGTCGGCTGGGGTCGGCTGCTTCCAAGGCATCGGCAAGTTGACGGTGCCTGGAGGTTTATGGCAGGGAGTTTCTCCCTTTTGCCGCCTGCTATCGGGGACTCGGGAGTCGATTGACTCGGGGACTTCTGAGACTTTATTTACCGTGCCCATGGTTTGTTCTTCATCAAATTACGGAATCGCTTTGCACTGCTGTAACTATGTTATAATTATGTGGTTCTGTCAGTGTTTGTCTTTGGTCTGTCCTGTTTTCTGTGATATCACTCCGGAGAAACATTGTATCATTTCTTAATGCACGTATGTATTTCTAAATGACAATAAAAGAGGACTGAGTGTTCTCATAATCTAATTTGGGTTAGGTGGAACCTGTACTGGTGGGACGAGTTGCATTTGAAGCAGAGGGGCTAATGTACTGGGCAGGTTTATGCTTCAATGGGTTGAGGACTGTTTAAACCAGGGGATAGGATGGAACAGGGAACACAGAACAGGCCAGGCTCAATTGTTTAAACTCCTTAGTAGAGAATAGCATATTAGGACACAAACCAATCTTCAAAACATCAATAGTAGACTAAGGATGGCCTGTATAAATGCAAGACACACTAAGAATAAAATAAATGAGCTAGAAAAAATATATATGTGTATAAGTATGATATAATAGCAATAACTGAAACCTGTCTGAACTCAAAGGGTGGTGATAAATATAGTATTAAAGGATATACTTTACTTAATAAAGATAGGCAGGATCGTAAAGATGGAGGAGTGGCCATATACATAATTTAAACATGAGGCTGCTTTATGATAGGAGATGAATCGAGACTTAGTGAAGATATCTGGGGGAGAATTGAAGCTGCAATGATAAAGGAATAACATTGGGTGTATGTTATAGACGCCCCAATGCTGACAGTGATTTTGATAAACAACTCTATCAGAATATTAGAAAAGCAAGTTCTGAGAGTAATGTTATAGTTATGGGTGACTTTAATTTCCCAGGTATTGAGTGGGAGAACCCAGTAACTAATGGATTACAGGGAAGAGAATTAATTGAGTTATTGAATGATTGTTTTTGACCCAGTATGTTAATGCACCAACAAGAGAGGAGGCCTGTCTAGATATGTTATTCTGTAAGAATCAGGATAGAATTTTGAGTATGGAAGTCATTGAGCCTTGAGGAACAATTGATCATCATATTGTTCGTCTTGAAGTTTTTTTTGGGGAGAGTATATCAGTAAAAAGCAAAGCCATTAAATTGAATTTCAGAAAGGCAAAGTTTGTGCAGATGTGACAAAGCCTTCAGAAGGTAAAGGGGAAAGAAGCGTTGACATTGAGTCAGTTGGGAGAGAAAGGAGTTAACTTAGAGAGGTAATACACAGTGAAGGAAATGTTCATACCCAAGGTTAGGAGAAGCTATGAAAACAATAGATCAACTATATGGATAAATAAAGATATACGTAAAAAATAATTGAAGAAAATACAGCTATACAGTGTAAAGAATACAGAAAAAATAATAATGATGTTAACTGTAGGGTATATGAAAATATGAGAGCTATAGTCAAGAGGGAAATCCAGATTGCCAAAAGGCAGGTTGAGAAGGATGTTGCTGATAATGCTAAGGTTGATCCAAGGGATTTTTTCAATATTTTGCAGTAAAAGAAAGGTCAAGGTGGAAATTAAGTGCATTAGGAATAATAGTGAGGTGATAAATTATGCAGAGAAGGATATAGCAGATATTCTGAACATATTTTGCAGAAATATTCACCTGCAAAGATATTCACACTGTGCCAGTAAGGGTAGAGAAAATAGTTTATTTTAAGTGACTTAGAGATCTTAGAGTGAGATCCTGCTTCAACTGAAAAGGCTGAAAGTTAATAAATCTCCAGGGCCAGGCAACTTATATCCAAGGGTACTTTAAGAGGTCTATGATTTTATATACAAATACTTAACATTTATTTTTCAAAAGTCATTGAAGACTGGGCTAACATCCAGCATACAAGAAGGGTGACCGCACTGACACAATTAAGCATAACATGTATCATAGGTATGATAATGGAAACAATAATAAAGAATGCGTCGGGAAAGCAGGTGATAAGGACAGGCATGTTTGGAGAAAGCCAGCATGGATTCAGAAAGGGGAAATACTGTTTTCTAAATATGCTGAATTTCTATGTAGACGCAACTGAAGTATATGATAACAATAGAGCAGTTGATACATTTACTTTGACTTTCAGAAGGCTTTTGACAAGGTATCCCATGAGAGGTTAGTAATCAAATTACAGGAGATAGGAATTCAGGGTAAAGTGTGTGAATGGGTGCAGAATTGGTTCAAAAACAGAAAACAACAAGATATGGTGAGATGATCATTTTCACACCTGGAAGATGTTAAAAGTAGGGTTCTACAGGGATTAATTTTGGGGTCACTGCTGTTCTAATTTACAGTAATTATTTGGATAACCATAACAAATAAACTAGTAAAGTTTGCCAATGACACAAAATTAGAGGGATGGCTGATCACATTCAGGCAGGAGAATCAATTCAGTTAGATCTAAACAAAATCCAGATGTGGGCAGATCAATAGCAGGTGAAATTTAAAGTATTACATACAGGAAGTAGAAATATTGGATATAAATATACAATGGGGGGTCTTGACATAGAAAGAGCTCTGTATGAGAAGGATTTGGGTGTCCTGGTAGACTCATCACTATCAACATCTAGACAATACACAGAAGCAGTTAGGAAGGCTAATAGAATGTTGGGCTCTATAATGTGCTCAGTGGAGTTCAAGACGTTCTCCTTAAGCTGCATAATGTGCTTGTGAGGCAACTCCTTGAATACGGTGTACAATTCTGGTCTCCATATTGTGTGAGGGATGTGAACGCACTGGACATAGTTCAGAGAAGGGCAACTAGACTCACTCCAGATCTGAAGGGTATGAATCATGAAGAAAAATTGAAAGAGTTAGATCTTTTCAGCCTCAGTAGACACAGAATGAGAGGAGACATGACAGAAGTGTTCAAAATCATTAAGGAAATAAGTAATGAATGCCAGTTGCAACTTCAAAATTAGTCCATCATCAAGGTCACGGGGCCAGAGATGGAGACTGACTAAAGGCAGATTTTAGGCTAGCTAGAAGCTATTTAGGCTATTGGGAAGCATTACTTTACACAGTGAGAAATAGCTTAGAGACTTTCAAATCTAAACTTGATAGTTATTTTAACACACTATGTGAATAGAGACGGGGAGGTGTGACAGGGCTGGAGGAGTTTACAAATATGTGAAGGAGTTTTAATGCCTGAGGGTATTACTTTCCTAAGGAGGAGTGTAAGAGCTGGTGGTAATTTCAGAGAGAAGGGTACGTCTGGGTGGTTATAACGATGGGGAAAAGAACAAGGCCCTGAGAGAGTTACAACGAAAAGGAACTGGTGGAGTTACAGTGAAAGTTTCAGTGCCCTTCCATACATTCTCGCAAGAGGTGGACTGCACTGAAGATTCACCAGACAGGTTCCAGCAATGGTAAGTCTTGCACATGAGAATTGATTTCATTTCCAAGACCGTATAGACTCAAATTCAGAAAAACAAAAGGAGACTTTATTTATTCTCAAAAATCTCTGACTGGCATTGATGGTAAGAAGATGGGCGGGGCTGAGCCACTCCTTGATCTTCTGCCACTTTATTAGGTACACTTCTACACCTTCTTGTTAATGCAAATAAAGTTCAAAATTTCAAAGTATATTTAATATCAGAGTACAGTGGACAACCTGAAATTCATCCTCTTCACAGGCATCCATGAAACAAAGTCACCCCATAGAATAACCCTGAAGCTAACCCTCCCCCCCCAATTTGCACAAGCAGTAGCAAATGCATCAAAATTCCCTAAGCCCCCACCCACACCAGCAGAATCACTGACAAAACCCCGAAGACCGCCACCATGTGAGCAGCAGCAGAAGCACCCAAAGTGTCCTTGATTCAGAGTCCATCAAACTACTGATCACAAACCAGAACTTCAGTATCTCAGACAGACTCTCACTCTCCAGTGAGAGAAAGAGGTCGCTCCTGCAACAATGAGGGTGGAGACAAGCAACTCACTGTCTTCCAAATCACTACCCTGGAGGACGATAGTCTCTCTGTCTCTCGCTCTCTCTCTCCATCCAGAGTGAGACAGATCACTCGGGTACAGTTGCCTTCCTCCAACAGGAGCCGGTGGGGAATTGCGTCACCCACAGGGCTACCCCCTGACTTCCAGGCCATTCCTGGAGATAGTGAAGCGCCTGGCCACACAGTTGGGCTGGAAACCCACTGCTTGTGAATAATATCTAATCAAGCAATTATGTGGTAGCAATTCAATGCATAAAATCATAGAGACATGGTAAATAGGTTCAGTTGTTGTTCACACCAAATTTCAGAAAAGTGACCTAAATGAATTTGACCACAAAGTGATAGTTGGTGCCAGACAGAATGATTTCAGTGTCTCAGAAAATGCTGATCTCCTAGGAGTTTCACACACAACAATCTCTAGAATTTAAAGGGAATATTGTGAAAAACAGAAATAACATCCAGTTATTTTGAGTGGCAGTTCTGTGGCCAAAAAAAGCTTCATTCATGAGGAAGGTCAGAAGAGAACGGTCGGACTGGTTCAAGCTGACAGGAAGGTGACAGTAAATCAAACCACCACACGATCCAACAGAGGTGTGCACAAGAACATCTCTGAACACATAGAAATGTGCATCTTGAAGTGAATGGGCTACAGCAGCCAAACACCATGGACATACACCTCCTGAACCTAATATAGTGGCCACTGAGTGTATATCCAAGTCAGTATGAGCTAGGAATTGGTGGGTGAGCCAGGAACCCCTTCTACCTGCTGCCTTTGTCCTGGTTGAGAGAGAGGTGTTGTGTGTGTTAGATGCTGCTGGAGTAACATGGACAAACACTGTGGTAAATTAAATTGTGATAAAGGGTGTTGATGTGCACACAACAGCCACTGTGTGTCACTGTTGGACACCAATTGTGTTTCGGGTGGATGGGGAGCAGATCAGATGGGTTGGTTTGTTCTGGATGGCACTGGCGCGCTCTCGCCCAGGGAAGTGGAGAGTGTTCCAGCACTCTGCTGACTTGTAGGGGGGAGTGAGGTCGTGGTGAATGTGAATTGCATGGACTGATCCCACCCAGAGAAGTGGGAGTATCCCATCACACTCCTTATCTGTAGATAGGAGAGAGATAAGGAGGCAGATGTGGAGTGCATGGACTGACCCCACCCAGAGAAGAGGGAAGTGCCTCATCACACTGCTGTCTTGTAGATGGGGGGAACAGGTAATACAGGAGATGTTGAATACAGCCACTAACTCCACAATATTTACCAGGATACTGCCTGGATTAGAAGGAAGCTATATAAAAAAAACCAGACACACAAAAAAAAACAAGGAACACAGCAGATCAGACAGCAACTATAGAGGAAAATGGACAGCCCATGTTCTGGGTTGAGACCCTTCATTTGGACTGGATGGAAAGAGAGCAGATAGCCAGTAGGGGTAAAGGGCTACCCCGTAGGTGGAAATGCTGAAGTGTTGAAGAAGGTGAAATCTGATAGGAGAGGACAATGAATGAATGAACAAAGGGATGGAGGTGAAGAGGGGAATCGAGTGAAGAATATGTAGGTGATGGGGAGATCGAAAGGGCATGAGAGGGGAAAGAAAGGGTGTTGGGGCTCTGAATATGAGAGATAAAAGAGGGGGAACAGTCAGGAATGGTTACTGGAAGTTAGAGAAATTGATATTCATGCCATCAGGTTGGACACTACCAAGGTAGAATATGAGGCACTGTTCCTCGAATCTGTGTGAAACGCCAACTCAGCAATTGAGAAGGCTGTGGAAAAATATGTCAAGGTGGGAATGGAAATTGGAATATGGCCATCAGTTGATCCAAGCTGGTGTGTGAATGTGATTACTGATACAATTCTCCAACCTGCATCAAGCCTCATTGATATAGAGGAGACTGCACTGGGAGCAATAAGTAATACAAGTGGATCCTCACTTGGAAAGTTTATTTAGGGCCCTGTATGGAGGTGTTTGGTCAGGTGTAACACTGAACACAGTTGTAGGGATAAGTACCTGGAGGGGGATTGTTGGGAAAGGACAGGCAGACAAGGGAATCATGGAAAGAATAATACCTCCAGAGGGGCTGCAAGAAGGGGGAGATGAGCCTGCTGGTAGGATCCCATTAGAGATGGCGGAAGTTGCAGAGGATGATAGTCGGATGCATATGCTTGTTTGGTGGTAGATGAGGATGAGTGAAATTCTATACCTCCAATTCTGGGAACATGGCGAGGTTGAACATATGGGAAACATAAGTGATGAAGGTGAGGGCTACAGTGATAACATTAGGGGATGCACTTTCCTGGAAAAAGGAGGACATCTTGGATGTCCTAGAATGGAATGCCTCATCGGAGACCAGCTGTGGCAAAGATGAGAAAAGGGAATAGCATCCTCATGAGTGAGATCTGATGCTATAAAGAGGCTGGACAAACTTGGGTTGTTTTCTCTGGTACAGTGGCGGCTGCTGGGAGAGCTCACTGAGATTTATAAGATTATGATAGGTAAAAATAGAGTAGATAGCTGATAAAGAGGTATGCAAAAGTTTGGGCACCCCTGGTCAAAATTTCTGTTATTGTGAATAGTTAAGTGAGTAGCAGATGAACTGATCTCCAAAAGTAATAAAGTTAAAGATGAAACATTCTTTTCAACATTTTAAGCAAGATTAGTGTATTACTTTTGTTTTGTACAATTTTAGAGTGAAAAAAAGGAAAGGAGCACCATGCAAAAGTTTGGGCACCCCAAGAGATTTCAAGTCAAGTCAAGTCACGTCATTTTTTATTGTCATTTCGACTATAACTGCTAGTACAGTACACGGTAAAAATAAGACAACATTTTTCAGGACCATGGTGCTACATGAAACAATACAAAAACTACACTGAACTACGTAAAAAAAACACAAAACCACACTAGACTACAGACCTACCCAGGACTGCATAAAGTACAGTACACAGAACAGTGCAGGCATTACAGTAAATAATAAACAAGACATAGGCACAGTAGAGGGCAGTAGGTTGGTAGTCTGATGGCTTGGGGGAAAACTGTTCCATAAATAAACAGCTGAATGGCGGCATCCGGGATCACGTCCGTTTCTGTATTCCCGCCGAGTATTTCGTTGGAGTCGGATGTAGTCCAATTTAATGTCCATTGGAGAGCAGAGTGGACGGGAAAGCCAGACGGCTAGGGCTTGCTTTTTTCCTGGCACGGATTTCTGCCTGCTCGCCTCGCTTCCACTTCCTCGCACACCGCTTATGATGTCTCCAACTCTGGCCACTGCCATCTCCGAGGGCTGCGGGCCCGATTCCCTCAGCAAGCCCAGGCCATGCAATTTAACTAGCAGATCTTCATGAAGGTTTGGTTTTGGGTGATCTCTGTACTGTAGCAGTATCTGGCGATGTTTGATAGTCGCTCTGTTATCCATTTCCCTGATCAGAAAAAAATTGGGCCTTAAATTAAATTTAAAAACTAAATTGAAGTAGCACCAGATCTGAAAGGCCGCTGCTGCCATGCCGTGCCACCTCCCCCGGAGTTGTTTGAGCTCTCAGATAACTTTTACCTAGGTTTCAGACCTTAATTAGCTTGTTAGGTCTATGGCTTGTTCACAATCATCATTAGAAAAGGTCAGGTTATGCAAATTTCAAAGCTTTATAAATACCCTAACCCCTCAAATCTTGTCCCAACAATCAACAGCCATGGGCTCCTCTAAGCAGCTGCCTAACACTCTGAAAATTAAAATAATTGATGCCCACAAAGCAGGAGAAGGCTATAAGAAGATAGCAAAGCATTTTCAGGTAGCTGTTTCCTCATTTTGTAACGTAATTAAGAAATGGCAGTTAACAGGGATGGTGGAGGTCAAGTTGTGGTCTGGAAGATCAAGAAAACTTTCTGAGAACTGCTAGTAGGATTGCTAGAAAGGCAAATCAAAACCCCCGTTTGACTGCAAAAGACCTTCAGGAAGATTTGGCAGACTCTGGAGTGGTGGGGCACTGTTCTACTGTGCAGTGACACCTGCACAAATATGACCTTCATGGATGAGTCATCAGAAGAAAACCTTTCTTGCGTCCTCACCACAAAATTCAGCGTCAGAAGTTTGCAAAGGAACATCTAAACAAGCCTGATGCATTTTGGAAACAAGCCCTCTGGACTGATGAAGTTAAAATAGAACTTTTTGGCTGCAATGAACAAAGGTATGTTTGGAGAAAAAAGGGTGCAGAATTTCAAGAAAAGAACACCTCTCCAACTGTTAAGCATGGGAGTGGATCGATCATGCTTTGGGCTTGTGTTGCAGCCAGCAGCACAGGGAACATTTCACTGGTAGAGGGAAGAATGAATTCAATTAAATACCAGCAAATTCTGGAAGCAAACATCACACTGTCTGTAAAAAAACTGAAGGTGAAAAGAGGATGGCTTCTACAACAGGATAATGAACCTAAACACACCTTAAAATCCACAATGGACTACCTCAAGAGGCACAAACTGAAGGTTTTGCCATGGCCCCCACAGTCCCCTGACCTAAACATCATCGAAAATCTGTGGATAGAGCTCAAAGGAGCCACTGTAAGTTTTACCCCAGAGTAGAAAGGTCCAATACCAGAGGACATGCATTTAAAATAAGAGGGGGTAAGTTCGAAGGAGATATGCAGGATATGTCTTTACACAGTGAATGATGGGTGCTGGGAATGCACTTGGTGGAGACATTACAATGGACATGTTTAAGGCACTCTTAGATATATGAAATCCCTCCACATTCCTAACCACCAGTCACTTGACATACAAACAGTCTTTAGCCTAGTTTCACTTTATGGACATACAATCCATTTATCTCTGTAAGATATCTTACATATTTATATTTATTGTGTTTTTCTTTATTATTATTGTGTTCCTTATCTTATTGTGATTTTTTGTGCTACATTGGATCCAGAGTAACAATTATTGTATTCTCCTTAACACTTGTGTGCAGGAAATGACATTAAACAATCTTGACTCTTGACCATGTAGAGAATCGAAGGAGATGGCATTGTGTAGGCAGAAAGCTTGAGGTGTCATTAGTGAGACACTGCATTGTGGGCCAAAGGGCCTGTTCCTGTGCTGTACTCACAGTCACAGAGTCATGGAGCACTACAGCACAGAAACAGGCCGTTTGGACCATCTAGTTGGTTTCGTCCCATCGACCCACACTTGGACCATTCTCTTCCCATCCAGGTACTTATTCAATTTCTCTTAAATGTTGAGATCGAACCTGCAACCAGCACTTCCACTAGTAACTCATTCCACACAATCACCACCTTCTAAGAAAAGAAGTTCCTCCTTCGGTGCCCCTTAAATATTTCACTTTTTACCCTTAACGTATGACCTGCCGTCTCACCCACCATCAGTTGAAAATGCGTGCTTAAACTTACCTTATTTATGCCCTCATCATTTTGTATTCCTCTATAAAATCACCGCTCATTCTCCTTGTGCAATAGGGTAGAAGTCTCAACCTATTTAACCTTTGCTGATAAAAGGTCCTCAAGTCCTGGCAACATCCTTATGGTTGTTCTCTGTACTCTTTCAGTCTCGTTGATATCTTTTCTGTAGGTAAGCGGCCAGAGGTGTACATAATACCCCAAACTTGGCCTCACCAACATCTTACACAACTTGAACATAACATCCCAATTTCTGTACTCAGTACTATGGTTTATGAAGGCCAATCTGCCAAAAATGCTATCTTAATGATCCTAAATTCGTGTGATGCCACTTTCAAGGAATTATGGATCAGTATTCCCAAATCCTGTGTTCCACCATGCTCCTCAGTTTGCTACAATTCACTGTGGACGTCCAACCCTAGTCTGTCTTCCCAAAGTGCAACACCTCGGATTTGATACAGGAAATTCCATCTGCCATTTTTCAGCCCATTTTTCCAGCTGGTCCAGATCCTGCTGTCAGATATGATCATTTTCTTCGCTATTAGGTATGGCCCCCATCTGCAAAGTTGCTGATCTACATTATCATTGATATAGATGACAAACAACAACTGACCCAACATCGATCCCTGCCGCACCCCACTAGTCACAGATCTCAGTTGGAATATATTGAATTGAACTAGTAGAAGAGGTAAAAATGAGCCAGTGGATGTGATGCATTTGCATTTTCAGCTGCTATTTGATAAGGTCTCATATATGAAGTTGGTCAGCGAGATTAGACCATGTAGGATAGGTGGGTCTAATGCTGTGACATGGATTGAGAATTGGTTATTGGATACAAAACAAATGAATGAGCAAATGAGAACAAGGAAATGGGAGCAGGCATAGATCACACATCCTATCAAGCCGATCCCACTGTTTATGGCAGCTCTGCACCAGGCCTCAAGTCCAGTGTCGATCCAGTATTTCCCAGTGGGGGCAGCCCTGGCCCTGAGCTGAGCAAGTATCCAAAGCGGCTCCTTGTAGGGTGGTACTGCACAGAAAACAAGCCCTTCACGCTGGAATCTAATTGTGAGTTAGGGGTGATGAGATGGAATATACATTACTGAGCAGAAGTCTTAGGCACATACAATATAAAGCTCGGGAGCCAAGGACTTTTGCACAGTACCATAGGGATTTTATGTGTTGCCTGCACTGCTGCTGCTGCAAATACAAATCATGACATGTGAGTGTTGATGTCTCATCGGCAGTTAGCTAGGAAAAGATCCAGAGTAGGCAAAGGACCAGAGCGGGGTGTCCGGGAAGTGGAAGAGGGCTGGAGTTGAGGGAAGGGGTCATCGGTGCAGGCTGGAGAGTTCTTGGCAAAGAAGTAGGAACGGAGACGGAAGCAGTGGAAAAAGAGCTCAGCGTCATGGTGACGTGTAGGTGCAGGGGGACAAAGGTGAGACCTTTACTGATAACATAACGCCCTGCCTCAGAGAGGGGATTGTCAGAGGGGATGGTGAAGACCTGGCACAGGTGAGAGCTAACAGGGGGAAGAGGGCTTAGGGATGGTAGGGTGAGAAGAAGGTGGAGTCTCCGAGGACCTAGGAGCTGGCAGTGGGACCTGAGGGACACGGGATTGCAGAGTGGTGGTGCGGGAAGGGTAGAGTGGGGTTCCAGCAGCAGCACATAAAGACCGGGACTGGAGGTGCTGTCAGTGAAGATCCAGAGTGGAATTGTGGTTGGAGGTTATGCAGTCAGCATTTCAAAGGTGTCCGGAATCACTGAAGCCTGCATTGATGGTGGTGGAGTCCAGGTTCTGAATCAGCTCTGGATAGTTAGAACCATTGAGGTCAGCAGGAGGGATCGTGATCTGAGGACATCTGTTTCAATTCCTCTTCCCATTCCAACATGTCAGTCTACTGCCATGATGAGGCCATACTCAAGTTGGAGGAGCAACTTGGAGTAAGTTGGAGTACCCTCCAATATGATGGAATGAACATCGATTTCTTTAACTGCCGGTAATGCCCCCCTTTCCCATTCCCCTCTCTCACATTATCTCCTACCTGCCCATGACCTCCCTTGATGCTCCTCACCCTTTTCTTTCTTCCATGGCCTTCTTTTCCTCTCCTATCAGATTTCACGCTCCTCCAGCCATTTATCTCTTTCACGAATCAAATTTCCAGCTCTTTACTTCAGCCCTCCCCCTCTCTCTGTTTCACCCATCACCTTCTATTTCTTCCTCGCATCCTCCCACTTTCTTACTCTGACTTCTCATCCTTTTTTCTCCAGTCCTGATGAAGGGTCTCATCAGCATTCCTCCAGCATTTTGTGTGTGTTGCTTGGATTTTCAGCATCTGCAGATGTTCTGTTGTTGTAAATTAGGCTGAAGTTACCTTGTTGTGTTTATATGCTTATTACTGAAGCTCCTGGACACTCAGATTGTTTGGGTCTGATCAACCCAGCCCATTAGAGCTGTTAACATATCAGAGGATCTGTCAGTGTAGAAACACAAAGAAATGTGCTCAGATTTGGCATGTCACCACAAATATTGACAAACCTCTATAAATGCAGAGTTGATTATTCTAATTAGTTGCATCATGGCATGGTATGGAAACAGCAATGCCCAGGAATGGGAAAAAATCACTATAGGAATTGATGGATACAAGAAAGCAGCATCGATCCTTCCCATTGGGCAGGAGGCAAAGATGCCTTCGGTCCCACACTATTAGGTACAGGAAAATGTATTGCTGTACAACCATCAGGCCCCTGAGACAGAAAATAAAACCGTTTAAACCAAGTTCCATCCTTGTGTTTTGAGGAAATTGGAATTTTATGCTTTTTACTTCTGGAAACTCTTCTCTAGATTCTATATAATTTTTGTTTTACAACTGGATAAAACAATCACAGGCATAAGTGTCACTATCCAATATATCGTAAGTGATCAGGACCATAGAATACACAAAAGAAAGTTATTTACAACAAGTTATCACATAGCATTTTTGAGGAAAGTGGAAATATACGCTTTGGTCTGGAGCAATACCCTCATTTAGTTTACACTGCAGAATGAGTAGTTTTGTCATACAACTTCATGGAACTACTAAGATTTAAGATGCACATTCACATAACTGATTCCAAAACACTCTACAGCATGCAATACATAAATTTAAACTGATTAAAACCGATTACCACTTTGTATTTTGAGGACATTGGAAACATATACTTATTTGCGCTGAAAAAATTACATTTGATTCTGCACTTTTTGTATGCAACTACAAATAACTTCTGAGACGTAAGTGCCACTATCAAATCAATGGCTGTCAAATAATCAAGACCATGGAATACATAAAATTGTTTCTAACAAATTATCACATAGCAACTTTGTGGAAAGTGGCAATAGTTGTGTTTTGCACTGGGAACACTAAATGTACAACTTTATGATACCATAAAACTATAAGGAGAAGAATTGGGCCATTCAGCCCATCAAGTCTTCTCCCCCATTGCATCATGGCTAATCCTAGATCCCACTCAACCCGATACACCTGCCTTCTCGTCATATCTTTTGATGCCCTGACCGATCAGGAAATGATCAAATTCCACCTTAAATATACCAACGGACCTGACCTTTACCACAGTCTGTGGCAGAGCATTCCATAGATACACTACTCTCTGGCTAAAAGCATTCCTTCTGTCGTGCAAATTTAACCTTAGTCAGTTGAAAAGAATGCTCAACTCCGGAGTCTCATTTTGGGACCTTTATTTTACTTGGTACCAAGGAGAGAGAGAGAGAAAGAGAGAGCGAGGGCTGGTGGAGACCAGCTCCTGACTCTGCTCTCCTGTTACAATAGCATCATTTTATACAGTTCAGCATATTAACAGCAGACTTATTTTTCCAGTCATTGTGTAAAAATATTACCACACCCCAACAATATGTTACCGTTCACTAAAAGACTTAGAGAGAAAGGAGCAGTTACAAGTTAAACGATCTTGCAGAGCTCAGCACATTAGTTTCTGTTTCTGTGGTTGCAGCAGATTAGATCCATACCTTACCTCGCAAGAGTTAGCACATAATGTTCTTCTATTTGCACACAAGGGTATTTTATTTGCAGTCTCCTTGCGCCACTCATGTACGTTATTGATCCTTTTAATCCTTTTACTCCACACCTCCTTACCTCTTTTCTAAAAGGTTGCCCCACAATTTTGATGCTGTGCCTTCTAGCTCTGGATACCTTGACATAGGAAACATTCTCTACTTATCCACCATATCTAGTCCTTTCAACATTCGGTAAGTTTCAATGAGATCCCCATGCATTCTAAATTCCAGTGAGTACAGGCTGAAAGCTGCTAAATGCTCCTCATATGTTAACCCTTTCATTGCTGGAATCATCCTTGTGAACTTCCTTTGGACTCTCTCCAATGACAACACATCCTCTCGGAGATATGGGGCCCAGAACTTTTGACAATACTGCAAGTGCGACCTGACTAGTGTCTTATAAAGGCTCAGCATTATCTCCTTGCTTTTATACTCTATTCCCCTTGAAATAAATGCCAAGATTGCATTTGCCTTCTTTACTACAGACTCAACCTGCAAATTAACCTACTGGGAGTCTTGCACGAGGACTCCAAAGTTCATCTGCACCTCCTATCTTTGAACCTATTCCCCATTTAAATAATAGTTTGCACTATTGTTCCTTTTACCAAAATGTAATATCATACATTTCCCAACACTGTATTCTATCTGCCACTTTTTTACCCATTCTTCCAATTTGTGTAAATTGTGCTGCAATCGCATTGCATCCTCAGCACTTGTTACTCCTCTGCCCATCTTTGCATCAGCCGCAAACTTTGCCATAAAGCCATCAATTCCATTATCCAAGTCATTGATAACCAATGTGAAAAGCAGTGGTCCCAGTACTGACCCTGAGGAACACCACTAGTCACTGGCAGCCAACCAGAAAAGGCACCTTTTATTCCCACTTACTGCCTCCCGCCTGTCAATCATTCCTCTATCCATGCAAGTATCTTTCCTGTAACACCATAGGATTTTATCTTGTTAAGCAGCCTCATGTGTGGCATGTTATCAAATGCCTTGTGAAAATCCAAGTAAATATTATCCACTGCCTCTCCTTTGACAACCCTGCTTGTTACTTCCTTGAGGAACTCTAACAGATTTGTCAGGCAAGATTTTCCTTCATAGAAACCATGCTGAATTTGACTTATTATCTTAATACAGAAACCTCATCTTTAATAATAGACTCCAACACTTTCCTAACCACTGAGGTTAGGTTAACTAGCCTATAATTTCCTTTCTTTTGCTTTCCTCTTATCTTAAATAGTGGAGTGACATTTGCAATCTTCCAGTTCTCATACAGCTTCATATATCTTCCAAGAATGAAGTTATAAATTCAAATAACTGATTTCTAAGCACTCCAGCATGAAATGCACTAAATAAAACTGTTTTAAACAAAGTACAGTACCTGTTTGTGATTTTGAGGACATTGGAAATGTATGCTCCCTTTCCGCTGGAAACACTACTTTAGATTCAGTGCACATTTTGCTATACAACTGGATGTACGGTACCTTCACAGGCTTCAGTGCCACTGTCAAATAAACCCTTGCACAGTAATCAGACTGTGGAATGCATAATAGAAAGTTGCTTACAACAGGTTACCACATGACTTTTGAGGAATGTAGCAATATATGCTTTTTGCTCTGGTAAAACTCATTTAGCGTGTATAAACACAAGACATTCTGCAGATGCTGGAAATCTACAGCAGCACACATATAATGCTGGAGGAACTCAGCAGGTCAGGCAGCATCTATGGATGCAGCTGACTTAGAGACAAGTGGTCCTGGATTTGAATTTGGCTGACTCACAGCATGCTTTCCATCCATGCTGGGTTGTCAGTACCTCCAACTGAATTCTGTCTTTTTGTGTATTTTCCCCCTATCTGTCATTCTGTGGTTTTGTATTGCCATATGCTCTTGTTTCCATGCCCGATGTGCTCCTGTTCCTGCCCCTGCTCTACTCCGGCCCCTGTATCTCTGAGTACTCCGCCTCTCACCTATTTCCCATTATTACTTGTTTTGCTGCCACTTGTGTCTCATTGTGCTCCAGCCAGCACCTGCTTCTCTGTTTATTGCTCAGTGTATTTCAGTCCTGTGTTTTCACCTGTCTGTTGTCAGATTGTGCCAGTGAATTTTCCTGAGCCTTTCCAGCATTCGTATCTGTACTCTGCCTGTTTCCCAATTCTGGTTTTTGGATTTCTCTGGATTTTTATGATCTCTGCCTGAACTTTGACGCTGACTTTGTTGCCCCTTTGGATTTGCTACTCAATAAATATCACAGTGTGCACAGTACCTGGTTGGTTGTTCGTCCATTGTTGACGTCGATGAGGACCTCGACACCATTATGATGGTGTCGAGACTAGCGCGTGATTTGGATTTAAGTGAGGGAGAGTTGTGCAGCGTCAGCCTCACTCTCTCTTCCCAATTCCCATCTGGATCCAGTGTCAAGACAGAGTCTAGACGGCTGGAGATGGGACTAGGTGCAGTGGATGACCAGGACGTCTTCTGTGTCTTGTCCAGCTCTACACGTTCCATGACGCTTGCAGAGACCGCCTTCTTGACCGTTGGACCTTCCATAGGTCTCGTCTGCTCAATCCACCGGAGTCTGTCTTCACATGCTGGGATAGACAACTCCCTATCACACCGAGGGTTTGAGACCCGTCGACTACCCTCACCTGGTTTAGCCGGCTTGTCAAAGCCGTTGCCCGGAGTGTGGCCGCTGTCGCATGCAAACAGCTACGGGGAGCCACAGGTGAGAGCTGAGTGGGGACCAAAGGTGGACTAACCGCCCTGAAAAGGACGTGACATGTTCCCCCATCAGAGGTGCTACCCCTCCTTGACATCCCAGACACCCCCTAGTACCTAGTCTGCGATTGGGTCTCTGCTTCAGCATCCTGACAGTACAATCTGGCCAGAATGGATCCAGTAGACCCTGGTCATCCGAAAGCTGTCCTGAAACAACAGGGAGTGATGCTGGGGAGACACCAGAACTAGCTGGAGTCCGTGTTCAGGGCAGTGGAGTCACTTTCTGCCAATATAACCAATCTTGGGACCCTGAGTAAGTCACTCCAGCTGTCCCAGAGCACCCAGCAACATTCTGCGACTACATCTTCTGCCCCGCCCTCAGCGTTCTCGCTTACTCCTCTCTTCCAAGAGCCCCAAATGCCTCCTCCAGAAGGGTATTCAGGTGAGCCCGGTACCTGCCACTCTTTTCTTTCCCACTGCGCCCTCATTTTTGAATCACAGCCAAGAACATTTCCGACTGATTGAATCAAGGTAGCCTACGTCATCACCCAACTGTCCGGTCGGGCGAGAGAATGTGGACCAGCCGTCTGGTAACAGTAGGCTCACTTTTCTGCATCAGTTTTCAGTTATTTTCTGAGGAGATGAGAAAAGTGTTGGACGTTCCAAACATGGGAGAGAGGCTGTCTGTGAAATGCTGCACATGCACCAGGGGTGCAGATCTGTGTCAGATTATGCCATAGAGTTCTGGACCCTAACTACCTCCAGCGGCTGGAGCTCGGAGGCACAGTACGACACCTTCCTGAATGGCCACTCCAAAGATATAAATGTTGAGATGGTCACCCAGGACCTTCCTGCCACCTTTGAAGCCCTGGTGGGTTTGGCTATCGGTATTGATGTTCGCCTTCAGCAGCACCATGGTGGGGGGGGGGGGTTCAGAGGGTCCCTGGGGGCACTGGGTGAGTTCCCAGCTCCTTGTCAGTCTATATTGCCCTGTCATTTTCCACCATCTGCAGTTCCCGTTCCAGAACCCGAGGCTATGCATGTTGACTATACCCGACTGAAAGTCAAATGAGAATCAATACCCGCTCCTCTCTGTACTGTGGCCAAGCAGGCCACTTCATCTCCACCCGTCCAGTAAAAGCCAAGCACTCACCAGTAGGACGAGGAGTACTGGTGAGCGTGACCCCTGTCCTGCCCTCCTAGACACCACTCACTTTCTTACCTGCTTCTCTGGAGTGGGGCATCCTACGGCGAGCAGTCTCCATCCTGGTCGATTCTGGTGCGGAGGGGTGTTTTATCGATTCCGGGTTGGCTGCTCAGTGGGGGTTACCCACATCTGCTCTCCAGTCACTATTAATGGCCAACACCTTGAATGGTCAGAGACTGGCTGACAACACACATGTCATGGCCCCCAGTGAGTCTCAGTTTATCCGGCAACCATCATGAACAGTTAATGCTTTGGTTACTGACTCTCCTCAAACTCCCACTGTCCCGGGTCATCCCTGGTTAGTTAAACACAACCCCCACATTGACTGGCTCAGTTGCAAGGTTGTAGGTTGGAGCCCACTCTGTCACTCCCACTGCCTCTGCCATGCTCAGATCCCCTTGTCTCCAAGCCCAGATCCACCCAAGGAATTTTCAGACCTTAGTGCCATCCCTCCTGAATACATGGACCTCAAGGCTGTGTTCAGCAAGTCCCAGGCCACTTCCCTGCCACCTCATCATCCATATGATTGTGCCATTGACCTCTTGCCTGGCACATCCCTGTCCGTACCTGAAACAGAAGCCATGAGTAAGTATATTCAAGAGTCTCTGACTGCAGGCTGTCTTTCTCCCCTGCTGGTGCTGGTTTTTACTTTGTTGGAAAGAAGGACGGCTCCTTGAGCCCATGCATTGATTACCGGGGACTGAATGAAGTCACTGTTAAGAACCGTTACCATCCTCCGCTCAGGACCTCGGCATTTGAACTACTACAAGGAGGCTCAGTTTTCATCAAGCTTGATCCCCATAATTTTTTTTTGCATCCGTGAAAGGGACGAGTGGAAGACGGCCTTCAACACCACTTCAGGCCATTATGAGTATCTGCCATACAATTCGGTCTCCCCAATGCCCCCGCTGTCTTCCAAGCCTTGGTAAAGGACGTTCTCAGGAACATGATGAACCAATTTGATTTTGTGTATCTCAACATTTTGCTTTTTTTTCTAAGTCCCTTGCTGAACACACTGGTCACGTTCACAGAATTCTCCAGTGCCTTCTGGAGAATTAGCTTTGTGAAGGCTGAGAGATGTGAGTTTCATCGCAATACAGTCTCTTTCCTGGGGTATGTAATTTCAGGCGGTTCCATTCAGATGGACCAACAGAAGGTCAAGGTGGTGCTCGAAAGCCCCAACCATCGACTGGTTGGGAGTTGCAACGCTTCTTGGGCTTTGCTAACTTCTGTCGCCACTTCATCAGACATTACGTTACACTAGATGCGCCACTCACTGCTCTTGCCTCATTTGCTGCCAGATTCTCCTGGTCCCCTGCTGCTGAAAAAGCATTCTCTGATCTGAAGCAATGTTTCACCTCTGCCCCCCCAATGCTGTTTCAACCCAACACTGACCAGCAGTACATTGTGGAGGTGGATGCATCTGACGTTGGCATAGGAGCTGTTCTCTCTCAGCGCTCGGCCAAGGATGAGAAGTACATCCCTGCGCCTTCTTTCCTCACCACCTCACTCTCATGGAGCGGAATTATGATGTTGGAAACTGGGAGCTGCTGGCTGTGAAGCTAGCTCCGGAGGAATGGAGGCATTGGCTCTTGGGAACCAAGGTGCCATTCTTGGTCTGGACTGATCATAAGAATCTGGAAGATATCCATACTGCCAAGTGTCTCAACTGTCGTCAAGCTCGTTGGTCTCTGTTTTTCTCAAGATTCAATTTTACTCTGTCCTTTTGCCCTGGTTCCAAGAATAGAAAACCTGATGCCCCCTCCTGCAGATTTTCCTCCTCTGAGACCCCTGAGGTACCTGATATCATCCTCCCTGCTCACTGTCTTGTGGTGCAGTGCAATGGGATATTGAATCCATGGTGCAAGCTGCTCAGCAGAGCGAGGCAGCCCCTAGTCAATGTCCCACTAAACGTGTTTATGTTCCCAGCTCTGCTCACAGGTATTGCTGTGGGGTCATTCTTCCCAGTTACCCTGTCACTCTGGAACCAGGCGTACTCAGGCCTTCATGAACCAGTAGTTCTGGTGGCCCTCCACAGGAGATGACATCCGTCCTCATCCTGCTCGATCTGTGCTCATGGCAAGAGCTCTAACCGGTCACCTGCTGGTCTGTTACAACCCCTGTCTATCCCCAAGAAACCCTGTTCCCACATTGTCCTGGACTTTTTCACCGGTCTTCCCCCATCAGATCATAATACCACCATTCTCACAGTAGTTGATTGCTTCTTCAAGTCTGTACACTTCATTCCTTTACCTAACTCCCCTCTGCCAAAGAAACAGCCAAATTACTAATACTGCATGTTCTCAAATTACATGGTTTACCTGCAGATGTTGTGTCAGATAGGGGCTTTCAATTCTCATCCAACTTTCAGAGGGCATTCTGTAATCTTCTGGGTGCCTCAGTGAGTCTGTCTTCAGGATCCCATTCACAGACCAATGGCCAGACCAAGCAGGCCAACCGACAGCTAGAGACAGTATTACGGTGTCTGCTCTCCCAGAACCCCTCCGCATGGAGTCTGTAGCTACCCTGGGCCAAGTACGCCATAAACTCTCATCCGTCCTCATCCACCTGTCTGTTCCCCTTTGAGTGCTGCCTTGGCTACCAAGCTCCATTATTTTCTGCCCAGGAGGAGGAGGTTGGTGTTCCATCTGCAGAGGCATTCATCCGCCATTGTCAGCTGGACGTGGAGGCGTACTCGCTCTGCCCTTCTCTGTGCCTCAGCTAGGATCAATCATCAAGCTGACCACCATCGTTACAAGGCCTCACATTACTGCCAGGGACAGCATGTATGGCTTTCAACCCGAGACCTGTCCCTCAAGGTAGATTCCTGCAAGCTCGCCTCCCCACTTCATTGGCCCTTTTCCCTTTGCTAAAGTCATCAGCCCTGCTGCCGTCTGTCTCAAGCTCCACTCCACTCTGCCGCATCCATCCCACCTTCCATGTGACCCGCATCAAGCCCTTCATGAGTCACCCCCAGTGTCCTGTCCCCAAACACCCCCCCCTCCCCCATGGCTGATCGATGGGTCAGAGGCCTTCACGGTGTGTCAACAGCTCGACTCTCATCACCATGGCCGTGGCCTCCAGTACCTTGTGGACTGGGAGGGCTACGGTCCTGAGGAGTGGTGCTGGGTCCCCGCCTGTAACATTCTGGACCCCACTGTCATCAGGGAATTTCATCACCAGCACCCAGTTCCACCTTCCATGACACTGAGGTGTTCGTAGCGGGCAGGGGATACTGTCAGTACCTCCAGTTAAATTCTGTCTTTTTGTGTGTTTTCTGCCTAGCCATCATCCTGTGGTTTTGATTTGCCCTGTGCTCCTGTTCCCACCCTTGCTCTACTCCAGCCCTTGTATCACTGAGTACTCCACCTCTCACCTGTTTCCCATTATTACCTGTTTTGCTGCCACTTGTGTTTCATTGTGCTCCACCTATCATCTGCCTCTGTTTATTGCTCAGTATATTTTAGTCTTGTGGTTTAACCTGTTTGTTGCCAGATTGTGCCAATGAGTTTTCCTGAGCCTTTCAGGCATTTATGTCTAAACTCTGTCTGTCTGAGCATCGACTCCGCCTGTTCCCCGATTCCTGTTTTTGGATTTCTCTGGTTTTTTTGATCTTCACCTGAACTTTGACACCGACTTTATTGCCCCTCTGGATTTGCTACTCAGTAAATAACAGTGTGCTCAGTACTTGGTCTGTGATTGGGTTCCTGCTTCAGCGTTCTGACTTGGGTTGATCATCGAGCTAGCAATTCAGCCTCATAAAAAACAAATGGTAAAGAAATGGCAAGTTGCCACCCACTGCACCAGAAGTTGTGGAGAAGAAATAAAATGACTAATGCCGGAAGCCACCGTCACCACCCAGTCTATTTGTGACCCCACTCTCAATGAACTATGTACCTCTGCTCCTCGGTCCCTATATTCTACAACACTCTCCAGAGTTCTACTGTTCACTGTGAAAGTCATACCCTGGTTTGACTTCCCAAAATGCAACTCTTCACACTTATCCAAGTTGAAAGACACTTGTCATTGTTCAACTCACTTGTCCCAGCTGCTCAAGATGCCACTGTAATTTTTGATAACATTTTTCACTCTCTACAATATTACCTATTTTATTGTCATCGAAAAACTTACTGATTTTGCCTTGTACTTCAACATCTATATCGTTTATATAAACAATGATCTACAAAGATCCCAACATTAATCTGTGAGGCACACCACTACCGACAGGTCTGTTAAATTATACATTGCCTGTCTAAATGCATCTTGTCCCTCAGATTCCCCTCAAGTATCTTACTGACTACTGATGTCACACTCACCTGTTTATGTTATGTCTTTGCTGCCCTTCAGTAACAGTACGACATTTCCACAAGATCCAAGGATACACTTGGTCAGGCTCTGGGGTTTATCCATTTTAATGCACCCCAAGGACTCCAATACCTACTCCTTGATAATTCAACTGTGGTCCAAGACATCAACATGCATATTCCTCATTTATTTAACACCAAACATTTTCTTCACAGTAAAAAACTAATGATAAATATTATTAAATCTCGTCCATTCCCTCTGGCTTCACACATACACAGCCATGATGATCCTAAAAGGAGATCTATTCTCTCCCGAGCCACTCTTTTATTCTGAATATACCTTTTGAATCGCCTGGAATTTTCCTTAACCTTACCTTCCAGATTTATTTCATACCCTATTTTTGCCATCCTGATTTCCCTCTAAAGTGTACTCCCACACTTCTTATTGCTGAGGAATTCACTTGTTTCCAATTGCCTAAACCCAATGTACAACCAGAGCCTCAATACCTCTTGTCATCCAGGGTTCCCTCAATTTTCTAACCTTGCCCTGCTACCCATGGATCTTGATATTGCACTTCTAAAGGCTTCTCACACGTCAGCCATTCCTTTACCAGAAAACAGCCTCACGCAAGTTAACTGAAACATCTTGTATAGCACTTCCAAAAGTCACCCTGTCCCAGTTTATTCTTAGCAGCATGAAGGAGCAGGGATCTTGGGATCTATGCCCATAGATCCCTCAAATTTGCTGCACAAGTTTGATCAGGTGATTAAGAAAACCTATGGTCTGTTGGCCTTCATGGACTGAGTTCAAACACCACAAGGTAATTTTGCAGTTCTATAGAACTGTGGTTGGGACACAATTGGAGTCATAGAATCATAATTCACTTCATTCCATTTAGTCCATGCTGGCTTGGTTTTCTGCATTGTCTCATCTACCTGCACCAAGACCATATCACTCCATACTCTCTCTTCCATGTACTTAACCAAACCTCTCTTAAATGTTACAATTGAACCTGCATATACAGGCTGCTTGTTCTACACTCACACCACCCTCTGAGTGAAGGAGATCCCATCAGATTCCCCTTCAATATTTCACCTTTCACCCTAAACCTGTGAAATCTAGATCTAGTTTCATACAACTGAAGGGGAAAATGCCTGTAAGCATTCACCCTATCTATACCTCTCAAAATTTTATATATCTCAATGTTATTTCCAGTACGCAGGTGTAAAGAGATATTATGATCTGCCCTCATTCTCTCAGCCCCCCCCAAAAATACAATCCAATAATAAAGTAAAGCACAATAAATATATATACACAAGACAGCTTATACACATGGATTGATTGTGTCCATAAAGTGACACGAGGCACAGGAGTGTCTGTACATCAGGTGACTCTGACAGGAAATGATAAAGTAGTGGTGTTTGGGGGTGAGGAGGGGTGGGTTAGTGGGTGGAGGTGCTGATCAGCCTTACTGCTTGGGGAAAGTAATTGTTTTTGAAGACTGATGGTCCTGGCAAAGGTACCATGTAGCCTTCCTGATGGGAGTGGGTCAAATTGGCCCTGAGCATGGTGGGTGGGATCATTCATGATGTTACTGACCCTTCTCCAGCACCTCTCTGTAAATGTGCCCTTGATAGCATGTAGGCTGGTGCTGGTAATGCGTTGGGTAGTTTTCACTGCCTGTTTTAGAGCCTTCCAGTCTGCCTCAGTGCATTTTCTGTACCATGCAGTGATACAGCATGTTAGGATGCTCTCTACTGAGCAGCTGTAGAACGACATGAGTATAGATGTGCATAGTCCAGCTCTGTTCAGCCCCCTCAGAAATTATAATATGATCTGCCCTCATTCTCCTGTCCCACAAGGAATAAAATCTTAACCTTTTGAACTTTTTCCTCTAACTCAGGTCCTGAAGTCCTAGCAACATCCTTGTAACTGTTCTCCTTCCCCTTTCAATCCTATTGATATCTTTCATGTAGATATTGTCACAACGGTGCT
The DNA here is from genome assembly GCF_030028105.1 of Mobula birostris. Lineage (NCBI taxonomy): Eukaryota > Metazoa > Chordata > Chondrichthyes > Myliobatiformes > Myliobatidae > Mobula > Mobula birostris. The sequence continues at coordinate 28,081,232 of NC_092380.1, read as the reverse complement.
GATATGGCCTAAGTGTGGAGTGTGAGACACTGATGTGGGTCAATAGTTCATGGACTCTAATGTGAACAGTGTTAAAAGGGGGGGGGGAGCAATAAATGCTAGGCCAAACAGGGCTGGTAACTAAAACTCTCAAATGGAAAACGAAGCTTACACTGCGGCTGAGAAGAACAACTAAATATAAAACGAATACCACTAGTCTTCCACCACTCTACCACCACTCTGCTCCATCGAACGGAATTAGTCCTTACTCTTAATAATAATTAATAATAATAATTAATAATTAGTCCTTACTCTTATTAATATTCTTACTCTTAATAATTTCTCCTTATTGCTCCTCCCACTTCCTCCAAACTAAAGGTGTAGCCATGGGCACCCGTATGGGTCCCAGCTATGCTTGCCCTTTTGTTGGCTTTGTGAAACAACCTATGTTCCAAACCTATTCTGGTATCTGTCCCCCACTTTTCCTTCACTACATCGATGACCACATTGGCACTGCTTCCTGCACGCATGCTGAGCTCGTTGACTTCATTAACTTTGCCTCCAACTTTCAGCCTGCCCTCAAGTTTACCTGGTCCATTTCCGACACCTCCCTTCCCTTTCTAGGTCTTTCTGTCTCTATCTCTGGAGACAGCTTATCTACTGATGTCTACTATAAGCCTACTGATTCTCACAGCTATCTGGACTATTCCTCTTCTCACCCTGTCTCTTGCAAAAATGCCATCCCCTTCTCGCAATTCCTCCGTCTCCGCCGCATCTGCTCTCAGGATGAGGCTTTTCATTCCAGGACGAAGGAGAGGTCCTTTTTTAAAGAAAGGGACTTCCCTTCCTCCACCATCAACTCTGCTCTCAAACGCATCTCCCCCATTTCATGCACATCTGCTCTCACTCCATCCTCCTGCCACCCCACTAGGAATAGGGTTCCCCCGGTCCTCACCTACCACCCCACCAGCCTCTGGGTCCAACATATAATTCTCCGTAACTTCCGCCACCTCCAACGGGATCCCACCACTAAGCACATCTTACCCTCCCCCCCCTCTGCTTTCCGTAGGGATCGCTCCCTACGCGAATCCCTTGTCCATTCGTTTCCCCCCCCATCCCTCCCCACTGATCTCCCTCCTGGCTCTCATCCTTGTAAGCATAACGAGTGCTACACATGCCCTTACATTTCCTTCCTCATTACCATTCAGACCCCCAGATAGTTCTTCCAGGTGAGGCAACACTTCACCTGTGAGTCGGCTGGGGTGATATACTGCGTCCGGTGCTCACGATGCGGCCTTTTATATATTGGCGAGACCCGACACAGACTGGGAGATCGTTTCACTGAACACCTATGCTCTGTCCGCCACAGAAAGCAGGATCTCCCAGTGGCCACACATTTTAATTCCACGTCCCATTCCCATTCTGATATGTCTGTCCACGGCCTTCTCTACTGTAAAGATGAAGCCACACTCAGGTTGGAGGAACAACACCTTATATTCCATCTGGGTAGCCTCCAACCTGATGGCATGAAATTGACTTCTCAAACTTCCGCTAATGCCCCACCTCCCCCTTGTACCCCATCAGTTATTTATTTATTTATATACACACATTCTTTTTCTCTCTCTCCTTTTTCTCCCTCTGTCCCTCTCACTATACCCTTTGCCCAGCCTCTGGGTTTCCCCTTCTCCCCCTTTTCTTTCTTCCTAGGCCTCCTGTCCCATGATCCTCTCGTATCCCTTTTGCCAATCAATTGTCCAGCTCTTGGCTCCATCCTTCCCCCTCTTCTCTTCTCCTATCATTTCGGATCTCTCCCTCCCCCTCCCACTTTCAAATCTCTTACTATCTCTTCTTTCAGTTAGTCCTGACGAAGGGTCACGGCCCAAAAGGTCGACTGTACCACTTCCTAGAGATGCTGCCTGGCCTGCTGCGTTCACCAGCAACTTTTATGTGTGTTGCTTGAAATTCCAGCATCTGCAAATTTGCTGGTGTTTCCGCTAGTCTTCAGAGTCACTTGACTGGACAGTCCAATTTCCCAGGCAAGGCCCAATGCAAACAGACAGCAAAACGTTACTCTCGGGATGTAGAGTCAGGATATGTACGCAGAATAAAGGCACCCTCTCCTCAAGCCACCAATGTCAAAATGTCACTTTTCAAACTTTGTTGGGTCCATTATTTGGCAAGATCCCTCTGTCACACTGGAGACAGAAACAAGAGTTCATACATAGGAATTCGAATGGAACATTGTTGTCTCGACAAATCACTCTGACCAATGAATCTTATGGTCAAGGTCAGCTGCCCTCTCTCTGCTGGGTCCACCTTTGTTTGGTCAAGACTTGCTGTCACACCGGTGCGGATATGGCCCAAGTGCGGAGCGAGAGACACAACGCGGGTCGCTAGTTCACAGACTTTAATGTGAACAGTGTTAAAGGGAAAAGAAAACAATAAACGCTAGGCCAAACAGGGCCATTAACTAAAACTCTCAAATGGAAAATGAAGCCTACACTGCAGATGAATAGAGTTAAATACTATCACAAGTAATAATAGTTAGCTGACACGTGCATATTCACGAGCCCAATTGCCAAATCTGATGTGCTGCCAAAACCGTGGTTGTAACAGATAGGTGATCAGAACTGTACACAGTACTCCAAATTCAACCTCACCAACGTCTTACATACTGTAACTTCATTGCATTCGGTTCTGGTGTCCATGTTATAGGAAAGATGTGGAAGTTTCAGAGAGGGTGCAGAGGAAATGCTGCCTGGATTAGAGAAAATGTCTTATGAGGAATGGTTGAGTGAGGTAGGGCTTTTGTCTTTGGAGAGAAGGAGAATGAGAGGCAACTTGACAGAGGTGTATAATATTTTACACAGAGTGTTGTCGCTGCCTGGAGCTCATTGCTAGGGGCAGTGGTAGAGCCTGATGCAATATGGATATTTCAGAGGCTCCTAGGCAAATCAATGTAAGAATAATGAAGGGTTACAGACTCTGTGGGAGGAAGGGTTAGAATGATTGTAGAAATGGTTTCTCTGGGTTGGCATAACACCAAGGGACACATACTGTGCTGTACTTTCCTATGTTCTCAGACCTTAACCTGTGGATTCATCCTATCTTTCTCCATAACTATTGAATAAAGGCTGATTGAATAATGGTCTCCAGTCCCAAACTGATCCCAGCTGACATTTCAGTTACTTATCCCATCTCATTCCCTAAGAGGGGATCTAGTATTGGACCCTCTAGAGTAGGGCACTCTGTATATTGATTAAGGTTTCTTAGCTACATTTCACAAATTCCACCCCATCTAAGTTCTTTGCACTTTGAGTGTTCCATTCAATGTGGCACCTGCCTTATTAACTCTTTGTTATACCCACATGACAAATTTTTGTGAGTCATCTAATACTCGCCTGTCTTTGCTCAAACCTTTGACACACCTTCAATTGAAAAATCCATCAATCGCAACATTAAGAAAATTCACTTTGGACTCAGAATTCTAGAAGAGTTAGTATATGCGGAGTGTTAATTGTCTCTGCGCCTATACTCAAAGGGAGTGTGGAGAGCTGTAGAGTGGTGGCGTGTCACATTAAGACATACAAAATACTGAGAGGCCTGGATAGAGTGGATGCCAAGAGGATATTTTCATCAGCAAGAGAGTTTAGCATCTCAGAATATCCTTTTAGATATGAGATGAGGAAGAATTTCTTCAGACAGATGCCACAGAGGGCCATAGAGGTCAAATTATTATGTGTTTTTAATGCATAAATTTACAGATTCTTAATTGGTTAAGGATTGCAGGGAGTAGTAGCCATGGTAGAATGATGGCGAAGACATAATGTCTTCTATTCACTTCTACATCTCATTGTCCATTTTAATGAGAATTCGTCAGATCCACAAGAAAAAAATTCCTACTTGTCTCTGTGTGAAGTGGGCAGACACCTATTCCAAGATGATGCCCACAGTTCTAGATCACTCCCTCCTACCAGGGGAAATATCCTCTCAAGACTGAGTAAACCACTGGGGTCTTAATAACTTTGTTTAATTTTCCAGATTACTTTCTCAGAATCAGAATCCTTTACTATCGCCAAGTATGTGGACACATGCAGGGAATTTGATGCCGATTTTCCTGAGCTCTCGCTGTACAGAATCAAAAAGCAAAAGTTTGCTTTTTTAATTCTGTTTGCTTTGCTTGGTTCTTTCTCTGTTCGCTAACTAAACTGTCAAAACCTTTCAGCGATTAAATGTTTCTCACACATCTCCCACTGTTCTATACTTCAGCAGGTAGAATCCTCTGTGGCCTGATCTTGGTGATCTGCATGCTCGAAGGTGAAAAGTTAAGGGGGGATGCCTAAAGGGAGTCACACATACCATTCCTGCTCCTCACAAGCTGGTTCAGGAGATAAGACTTGCATGCCGCACCAGTCATGGCAACTACAGCAAGGGGTTGCTGATTGGACTGCAGGACTTTCAGGGCATGTGGGGTAAGCTGAATCATGCTGTCTGTGTTGCACATCAGCATCGTTGGCTCCTCCATCTCTCCCTCCAGCAGAGTGGGCTGGCAGGTTGACATCTTGGCACAAGCAGAATAGAGCAGGGCCTCGGGCGAATCAACTGAATAGTAAACAAAAGGAATTAGCACACAATGTCTGAAAGCCCTCCATCTGTAATCTCACACTACACATGAACCCCGAAACTCCTGGATTAGATCCCAGCCTGTAACCACTCCCAGGGATCTGTTATTCGCTGTAACCCACTGAACTCCTGGATTACGGTCCATCTCAGACTGTAACCTACTCCTGGAGATTTGTTATTCCATAAACTGTATAAACCGCACCCCCCCCCCCAAAGCCCTGGATTATATAGCGGATTATAGTCCAGTCCAGGGATCTGTTATCTACATATAACCCCTGAGATTAGACACCTGCTTGTAACTCACTGCTGAAGATCTGTTATTCCATATACAAAACCCCAAAACCCCTGGATTATATCCCAGCCTGTAATCCTGGAGATCTGTTATTCCATTTCTAAACCCTTCAAAACTCTAGATTAGATCCCAGTCTGTAATCCACCCCCAGGGATCTGTTATTCCATATATAAATCCCAAACCCCTGGATTAGATCCCAGCTTGTAACCATTCCCGGAAATCTGTTGTTTTACCCAGCCCAGCCTGAATCAATCAATCAGCTTCCTGATTTTACTAACTCAGTACCACTGTTCAGGTGCCTTGGATAATAATCCCAGGATTACCTCCTTGATGATTCTGCTCTTTTCCTGCATTCTAGAGACTCATCCTCGATCCACAATCCTTCCTCTATCATATCATTGACTTTCAATGTGTACCAGGACAATTGGATCATTCCACTCTGATCTCGAGGATAAACCCCAGCCCAGGACAAATACAATTGTGAGGATTTATGCACCCAGGCTGTGGAGAACAGTATCTCTCCCCCTCAATTACTGTTCCTGTCACCGATACATTCCCTCTTCACTCCCACAGCCTGAATGACCCTCTATCCCACAATGCTGTAATCAGGAATCAGGTCTATCATCACTCACATACGTGGTCTAAGGTAGAAGGATAGAAGGAGTCAATTTTAGAAAACCTAGCACATCTATTTTTCAACATAGTCCCCTCCTACATTTACACACTTAGTCCAGCAGTCGTGGAGCATACGGATCTTGGACCTCCAGAATGTGTCCACAGATGGGTGATTGATAAGTTCATGGCCTAAGGTAGAAGGAGATGAGTTATACAGCTCTCCTTACATGCACATGCAGGTCAACTCTTTGAGTGAAAATGTAGAAAGTTTGAAGTTAATAACTCATCTCCTTCTACCTTCGGCCACAAACATCAATCACCCCGATGCGCTATTAACTGATGAGTTATTAACTCCAAACTTTCTGCATAATCACTCAAAGAGTTGACCTGCATGTGCATGTAAGGAGAGCTGTATAACTCATCTCCTTCTATCTTAGGCCACGAACCTATCAATCACCGCTGCTGTGGACACATTCTGGAGGTCCAAGATCTGTATGCTCCATGACCGCTGGACTACGTGTGTAAATGTAAGAGGGGACTATGTTGAAAAATAAATGGGCTAGGTTTTCTAAAATTGACTCCTTCTACCTTAGGCCACAAATTTATCAATCACCCCTCGTGTCATTATTTTTTTTGCAGCAGTAGAGACCAGTACATAAAATTACTACGGTACTGTACAGTCTTAGGCTCCCTAGCTGTGTCTATATGTGCTGAAGGCTTTTGCACAGCACTGTATATACCACCCCATTACTCCTAACTCGTAATTAGATTCCAGCCTGTAACTCACTCCCTGGGATCTGTTATTTATATATACAGTATAGAGCCCTTGAACTGCTCGATTAGATCCCAGTTCTCTAACTCTTAAATTTATATATCTATATATCTATATGGTCAAAGTTACAAAAGAACAATAAATATTGAAACTGAAACTAGTATCACATCCTGAATCACAATGTACATGTTTAGAAGACTGAGTAAAAAGATAAAGAAGTGTTGCTGAGCAGAAATTTGAATTCCAACCTACAACTAATTAACTAGGAATGGAAGGCTGTTATTATCAGGAGAGGCTGGATACACTGGATTTATTGTCATTTGAACACAAGAGGCAAGAGTGACTTTATGGAGGTTTATAAAATTATGAAGGGTGAAGATAAGGTCCTTTCCCTCTGGGGTAAATATCAAATTAGAGGGCACATGTTTAAGTTAGAGTGAAAAGATTTGGAAGGGGATCTGTGGAGCAAGATCTGCAGGCTGCACAGGTTGACTCTGTGGTTAAGAAGGCATACTGTGCATTGGCCTTCGTCAATCGTGGGATTGAGTTTAGGAGCCAATATGTAACATTGCAGCTGTATAGGACCCTGATCAGACCCCACTTGGAGTACTGTGCTCAGTTCTGGGTGCCTCACTGTAGAAAGAATGTGGAAACCATAGAAAGGGTGCAGAGGAGATTTACAAGGATGTTGTCTGGATTGGGGAGCATGCCTTATGAGAACAGGTTGAGTGAACTTGGCCTTTTCTCCTTGGAGCGGCGGAGGATGAGAGATGACCTGATAGAGGTGTATAAGATGATGGGAGGCATTGATCATGTGGATAGTCAGAGGCTTTTTCGCAGGGCTGAAGTGGCTAACACGAGAGGGCATAGTGTTAAGGTGCTTGGAAGTAGGTACAGAGGAGATGTCAGGCTTAAGATTTTTTACGCAGAGAGTGGTGAATCCATGGAATGGGCTGCCAGTGATGGTGGTGGAGGCGTATATGATAGGGTCTTTTAAGCGACTTTTGGATAGGTACATGGAGCTTAGAAAAATAGAGGGCTATGGGTAACCCTAGGAATTTCTAAGGTAAGGACATGTTCGGCACAGCTTTGTGGGCCAAAGGGCCTGTATTGTGCTGCAGGTTTTCTATGTTTCTATGTTTCTAAGATTTTCCACACAGAGGGTGAGGTGAGTGTAAGGAACAAGCTGTCAGAGAAAGAGGTAGAGACGGGTACAATTGCTACATTTGGACAGGCTCATGGACAGGAAAGGTTTAGAGGGATATGTGTTGAATGTGGACAAGCGTAAGTATGTGTCAGTGTCGACGTGGACTGAAGGGCTCATTTTCTGTGCTTGTACCACTCTATGACCAGCCACTTCGGATACTTGCTCAGGGTCAGAGCTGCCCCCACTGGGAAACACTGGCGGTGCAAGTGCTCACTCTGTGATGTCTTTCTGTCAGATGAGTCCTTCCTTCACCAGGAGTATCTTTCCCATTAATCTATCTGATATGGCAGATTTAAGCATCAAACAGACAGTCTAATCTACATTTCCACAGGACGAAGGAGCTCCCATAAAACCCTCCTGGCTTCTCTGCAGGGGCTCTTAGTGAGCAGTCACAAGTCTCTGTTAAACTGCCTGGCAGTCAATCCAAGCAGGGACAATGCACTTATGGAGTGTTTTGGTGCTCAGCTCTATTGACTCCTCCACCAGAGAATGCACCATCTGAGGTCTCCAGCTACTGTACCACTTCCTGCCTCAGGAGGCTACACCACGTGTAAATGAGCTAACTAGAGTCATTGAAAAGAACAGCACAGAAACTGGCCCTTCAGCCCATCCAGTCTGTGCCAAACCATTTAAACTGCCCTGCACTGGGACCACAGCCCTCTATACCCCTACTATCCGTGTACCGATCCAAACTTCTCTTAAATGTTGAAATCAAGACCTTATCGAAAACCAACTGGAAATGCAAATGTATCACATCCACTGGCTTGTTTTTGTCTCTTCTACTAGTTCAATATTCAAAGAGAAAATACATTCTAACCAAGGCCTGTGATGAGTGGAGTGCCACAGTGGTGGGTGTTGGGTCAGATCTTGTCCATCATCTATATTAATGATGCGGTTCAGCAAATTTGCAGATGACTCCAAGATTGGGGGCATACAGGACAGTGAAGAAAACTATCAAGCTTACCGCAGAATCTGGGCCAACTGGGGAAATGGCAGATGGGATTTCATGAATACAAGTGTGAGGTGTTGCACATTAGGAGGGAAAACCAGGGTAGGACTTACACAGTGAATGGTAGGGGACTAGGGAGTGTGGCAGAACAGAGGATTTGGGAATACAGGTCCATAATTCCTTGAAAGTGACATCGCAAGAAGATAGAGCTGTAAAGAGAATTTTTAGCACGTTGGCCTTCATAAACCATAGTACTGAGTACAGGAAATGGGATGTTATGTTGAAGTTGTGTAAGATGCTGGTAAGGCCAAAATTGGAGTATTGTGCACATCTCTGGTTGCCTACCTACAGAAAAGATATCAATAAGATTGAGAGAGCACAGAGAAAATCCATAAGGATGTTGCTGGGACTTGAGGACCTGTTATAGGGAAAGGTTAAGTAGGTTGGGTCGCCTGCCCTGGAGCACAGGAGAATGAGCGGTGATGTGATAGAGGGATACAGAATGATGAGGGGCATAAATAAGGTAAATGCAAGTAGGTTGTTTCAACTGAGGTTGGGTGAGACTGGTGGTCATAGGTTAAGGGTGAAAAGTAAAATATTTAAGGGCACCAGAGGAGGAATTTTTTTTCTTAGAAGGTAGTGAGGATGTGGAATGAGCTGCTAGTGGAAGTGCTGGATGCAGGTTCGATCTCAACATTTAAGAGGAATTGAATAAGTTGGATGGGATGAATTGGATGGGAAGGGAATGGTCCAAGTGCAGGTCAATGGGACGAGGCTGACTATATGGTTCAAAAGGCCTGTTTCTGTGCTGTCGTGCTCCATGACTCTATGACTGTGAGTACAGCACAGGTCAGGCTCTTTGTCCCACAATGCAGTGTCTAACTAATGCTTTCAAGTCAAGTCAAGTTTCTTTTTATTGTCATTTCGACCGTAAACTACTGGTACAGTACACAGTAAAAATGAAACAGCGTTCCTCCAGGACCATGGTGCTACATGAAACAATGCAAAACTACACTAGACTAAGTGAAACAACACAAGGCTACACCAGACTATGTAAGACAACACAAAAACTACACTAGACTGCAGACCTACACAGGACTACATAAAGTGCACAAAACAGTGCCGGGTGGTACAATAAATAATAAACAAGACAATAAGCACAGTAGAGGACAAATTACAAAATAATAAAAGATGATATAGATGACAGTCTAGACTCTGGGTATTAAGGAGTCTGATGGCTTGGGGGAAGAAATTGTCACACAGTCTGGTCGTGAGAGCCGGAATGCTTCGGTACCTTTTGCCGGATGGCAGGAGGGAGAAGAGTCTGTATGAGGGGTGCGTGGGGTCCTTCACAATGCTGTTGGCTTTACAGGTGTAGCGTGTTGTGTAAATGTCTGTAATGGCGGGTAGAGAGACCTTGATGATCTTCTCAGCTGACCTCACTATCCGTTTCAAGGTCTTGTGATCCGAGATGGTGCAATTCCTGATGCCGCTGCTCTGGATGCTCTCGACACATCCTCTGTTGAATGTGGTGAGGATGGAGGGTAGGAGATGGAATTTTCTCAGCCTTTGCAGAAAGTAGAGACGCTCCTGTGCTTTCTTGGCTATGGAGCTGGTGTTGAGGGACCAGCTGAGATTCTCCGCCAGGTGAACACCAGGAAATTTGGTGCTCTTAACGATCTCAATGGAGGAGCCGTCAATGTTCAGCAGAGAGTGCCGACACAATGCCATCTCCTTCGATTCTCTACATAGTCAATAGTCAAGATTGTTTAATGTCATTTCCTGCACACAACTGTTAAGGAGGATGAAATAATTGTTGCTCTGGATGCAATGCAGCACAAAAAAAAATTACAATAAGATAAGGAACACAATAATAAGGAAAAGCACAATAAATATAAATATGTAGGATAGCTTATACAGACAAATTGATTGTACGGTATGTCCATAATGTGATGCTAGATGCAGGAGTGTCTGTACATAAGGTGACTGACAGGAAATGATAAAGTGCTGGTGATTAGGAGTGTGGAGGGGTGAGTTAGTGGGTGGAGGGGTTTCATGTATCTAAGAGTGCTTCAAACATGTCCATTGTTATGCCTCCACCAACCCCCCGGCAGTGCATTCCCAATGCCCATCACTGTCTGTGTCAAGACTTGTCCGGTATATCTCCTTTGAACTTACCCCCTCTCATTTTAAAAGTATGTCCTCTGGTATTAGACATTTCCACTCTGGGCTAAGACATACCAGCTATCTATTCTATTTGTGCCTCTCATAATCTTATAAATCTCTGAGAGGTCTTCCATCATCCTCTGCTGTACTAGAGAAAACAGCCCAAGATTGTCCAGTCTCTTCATAGCATCAGATCTCACTCATGAGGACACTATTTCCTTTTCTCAACTTTCCCATATCTGGTGTCATGATGAGGCATTCCATTCTAGGACAACTAAGACACCCTCCTTTTTCAGGAAAGGAAATCCCCTACTGTTATCAGCATAGCCCTCACCTGCATCACTTCTGTTTCCCATATTTTTAACCTCGCCTCATTACCAGAATCCCAGGTTTAGAACTTCCTTCATCCTCACCTACCAGCCCACAAACATATGCATTCAACCTATCATTCTATGCAACTTCCGCCATTTCTAATGGGATCCCACCACCAGCCACTTCTCCCCACTTCCTGTAGCCTCTCTGCAGGTATCATTCTCTCCATGATTCCCTTGTCTGCCTATCCTTTCCCACCGATCCCCCTCCAGACACTTATCCCTACAACAGCATTCGGTGTTACACCTGACCGTGTACTTCCATTTGTGGCCCTAATGAATCTTTCCAAGTGAGGAAGTCCTTCACCTGTGAATCAACTGGTGTTATTTATTGCTCCCGGTGCAGTCTCATCTGTATCAATGTGACTCAATATAGATTGGGATCACTTCATTGATCACACACACACCTGCAGGGACATCCCGATGGCCATATTCCAATTTCCATTCCCACTTTGACATGTTTGTCCGCAGCCTCCTCTACTGCTGAGTTGGTGTTTCACACAGATTCGAGGAACAGTGCCTCATATTCTACCTTGGTAGTGTCCAACCTGATGGCATGAATGTTGATTTCTCTAACTTCCAGTAACCACTCCCCTCTGTTCCTTCTCCTTTATCTCTCATACTCACCAGCCCAACACCCTTTCTTTTCCCTCTCATGCCCTTTTGATCTACCCATCACCTACATACTGGTCACTCTGATTCCCCTCCTCACCTCCTTCTCTTTGTTCCATCATTCATTGTCCTTTTCTATCAGATTTCACCATCTTCAACACTTCAGCATTTCTATCTATCAGCTTCCGTGTTGCCCCTCCCCCCCCACAGGCTATCTGCTTTCTTCCTATCCAGTCCAGATGAAGGGTCTCAACCCAAAACACGGGCTGCCTATTTTGCTCTATAGATGCTGTCTCACCTGTAGAATTCCTCCAGTTTCTTTCTCTGTGGATCTTTCAAAACCTCCTTTCTAATCCAGGCAGTATCCTGGTAAATCTTGTGAAGTTAGTCCTTGTACTGAACATCTGCTGTATTACCTGTTCACCATCTACAAGTCAGCAGGGTAATAATGCACTTTCCATTTCTCTGGGTGGGATCAGTCCATGCAATCCACATTCGCCACATTATATCTCTCCTATCTACAGGTAAGGATTGTGATGGGATACTCCCACTTCTCTGGGTGGGATCAGTCCATGCATGCCACATGACCTCACTCCCTTCTACAAGTCAGCAGTGTGCTGGAACGCTCTCCACTTCCCTGGATGAGAGTGGCTCAGCACCATCCAGAAGAAACCAATCCATTTGATCTGCTCTCCATCCACTTGAGACACAATTACTGTCCACCACTGACACACAGTGGCTGTTGTGTGGACATCAACACCCTTTATCACAACTTAATTTCCACAGTGTTTGTCCATGTTACTCCAGCAACATCTAACACACACAACACCTCTCTCTCAACCAGGACAAAGGCAGCAGGTCGAGAGGGGCTCCTGGCTCACCCACCAATTCCTAGCTCATACTGACTTGGATATACACTCAGTGGCCACTATATTAGGTTCAGGAGGTGTATGTCCATGGTGTTTGGCTGCTGTAGCCCATTCATTTCAAGATGCAACTTTCTGTGTGTTCAGAGATGTTCTTGTGCACACCTCTGTTGTATCGTGTGGTGATTTGATTTACTGTCACCTTCCTGTCAGCTTGAACCACTCCAACCATTCTCTTCCGGCCTTCCTCATTAATGAGGTGTTTTTGGTCACAGAACTGCCACTCAGAATAACTGGATGTTATTTTTGCTTTTCACACCTTTCCCTTTACATCCGAGAGAATGATGTGTGTGAAAATCCTCAGAGATCAGCAGTTTCGGAGACACTGAAACCATCCTGCCTGGCACCAACAATCATTCTATGGTCAACGTCATTTAGATTACTTATCTGACCTTTGGTCTGTACAACAACTGAACCTCTTGACCATGCCTGCATGCTCTTGTGCATTGAGTTGCTGCCAGATAATTGCTTGAATAGATATTCTTCACAAGCTTTGTGTTTCCGGGCCAACTGAATGACCTAGCGCTTCGCTATCCCTCGGAATGGCCGGGAAGATGTGAGCCCTCAGGTCTGGAAGGTAAGATTTCAGGGAAAAGCCCCGTAGGTGACCGAGTTCCTTGCTGATTTCGCTCGCTGTAGTATCGTGTGAGATTAAAACATCGAGACAGCAGGCAGCATGTGTGCTAATCGCTGGCTGCTGTCGGAGGAAGGCCCCTGTACTCGAACGATCCCACTCTCTCTCAGAGAGAGCCTGTCCGTCCTTAAGACAGGGGTCAAAGGAGTAGTGACTAACATCGGAACAGCGGGTTGCTGGTCTCTGCTCTTGGCAGGAGTGACCTCTTTCTCTCAATGGAGAGTGAGAGCCTGTCCGAGATACCGAAGGGCCGGTTTGTGATCTGTAGTTTGATGGACTCTGGATCAAGGACACTTCAGGCTCTTCAGCTGCTGCTTGCATGGTGGGGGTGTTGGGGGTTTGTCAGTGATTCTGCTACATGGATGGTCATTGGGGGTGGGTGGGGTTCGATGTTTTTGCTACAGCTTGTGCAAATGGAGGGGGGAGGGGAAGGTATGGGGTTCGATGTTTCTATCATTCTGTGGGGTTTCTTTGCTTCATTGACTTCTGTGAACAGGATGAACTTCTGATAGTATACTGTATACATTATCTGATATTAAATGTACTTTGAAATGTTGAACTTTGATTGCATTAACAAACAGGTATATAGGTGTACCTGAGAAAGTGGCAGAAGATCAAGGAGTGACCCAGCCCTGCCCATCTTCTTACCATGAATGCCATGGTGCTGGAAATTAACGAAGTCTGTCATGCCCAGTCAGAAATTTTTGAGATTTAAAAGTCTCCATTTGTTTTTCTGAACTTGAGTCTCTAAGGTCCTGGAAATGTAGTCAATTCTCATGTGTGAGACTTACTATTGCTGGAACCAGTCTGGTAAACCTCCAGTGCTGTCCACCTCTGGTGAGAATATATGGAAGGGCACGAAAACTTTCACTGTAACCCCGTCAGTCCCCTTTCTCTGTGACTCCCTCTGGCCCTTGTTCTTCTCCTCAACATTATAACCACCCAGCGCAACCAGTCTTTCTCCTGAAATTACCAAGAGGTATTTCACTCCTCCTTAGCAATGTAATGCCCTCAGGTGCTAAAACTCCTTCACATTTTTGTAAACTCCTCCAGTTCTGTCACGCCTCCCTGTCTCTGTAACTGTCCAGTCCTCTACACCAATGGTTCTCAATCTTTTTCTGTTTGTTGCCCACTTGTGACTTTCATTTACATCTGTGCCTCCCCTAACATAGTCTTCGTTAGGTGCTAAAGTTTTTTCCTTAGACAACCGAGATAATTATTCTAATATACAGTCAATATTTGTGTTTTAGCAAGTTATAGGTATTATTATACGCATGTTAAATGTAATGTTACAGGTGTATATGAAAATAAAGCTACAAAGCTCTGAATAGGATACTTTATTTATCTATAATATTCTTCTGACTAGCTTTGGGTATTTAGTGAGATCCTTGCAAGATCAGAATGGTTACAAGCAGCTTTTGATAGCAGATGAAGAGCCTGACTAAAACCAGGTTGTTGTTCCTTTTCGTGCTTTGTGGCACATGGGGTGGCCTTTTTTTGCGTTTTCCGTAGCAGTTGACTGTCTTTTCATGAGGCCGAGTTGCTAACTCCACCCAGCAAGGATGGAAAGCTTGCAGGCGGCTGGCCGGACTCGAATTCAGAACCAATCGCCTTGAAGTGCAGTGCTGATGTCACTGCACCTGTGGCCGGAAATTGGTGCGTCGGCAGCAGATACAGTATATAATTCAACAAGATAAGGGGTGGGAAATCCAATCAAAAACAACCTTGCTTTCTCCCAGAGTGGTGGAAACTCGTTCTCAATATCACTAGTTATCCAGAAATTTTGCTTGAGCTTTTATATCACTCTGCAGCACAATTCTTGTGATATTTGTGTTGTGTCAACAACATTCTGGCAATAAGTCGGGATGAACCACCACATACTGGGAAAAATACATGAGTTTGTTTAAGATACAAATTGTTAAAAGTACATGTAAGAGGTTTCTTCTTTTATGTTACTGCATAGGCTAATCAAAATGGCTTCTTTGTTATGTTAACTGCTGAGAAAGTTCTCTCGCTAGCAGCTTGTTTGTGTTATATTATTGATAAGAGAGCGAATGAACTAATTGGGATAGATGTTATTCTTTCTTGTGTGTCTGTAAGCTATTGTGATGAGAGGGTTTTTGGGGAGAAGGCGCGATGGGGAGAGAGAGAGTGGACATGATGCTGTGAGCTGGCCGACGGGACGGACCCTGAGCCAGAGTCCGAGGTCCATGGTCTCCGGCGAGGAGAGTAGATGAAGACAGACTTGTGTGCAGCGTTTGGTCGACCACCATGGTTGATCCCAGGCGGCGGGTCGAGGGGGTCAGAGGGAATCGAGTGGTGGAAAGAAGACTCCGTTACTTGATCTCCAACTGTTTGTGCATGAAGAGGTCGAACTTTGATAAGTTTGGCGCCTTTTACTTTCCTTTTATATTTTATCTCTATTAATTACATAGTTCCGGTAATATCTATAAAGTGTAATCATTTAATCACATGTGGTGTATTGTCTGTTATTTGGCGGGTGGGGTACAATCACACAGCCTCCACACAAACTTGATTACCCAGTTTGGCGGGGCCGAAGGCTGCTCCCCCTAGACGACAGCGAGTTGAGCGAGTCTGAGGCTTACCAGGGGGGCTACATTTGGGGGCTTTGTCCGAGATTGAATTCAATGGTGTGCTACGTGATTGCCCTATTTAAATCCGTGCTGCTGTGTCTCTGTGGGATTGCTGGTTATCACTGCATGGGTGTTGGTGTTGCGACCAGGGGCTGTCCATACTGTGAGGAGAGAGAGGAAAGAGTGGTCTGATACAGAGGTAGTATCCGTGAATAAATGTTCCAGCTATGGGACGGCTTTTGGGGTATTGTCCACCCCTAAAGGGGCGGAGGCGTACGAGACGTGGGCGGAGCGGATCTCTCAGTTGTTAGATGAGTGGCAGTGCTCGGTTGAGGGAGGGTAACAGGGATTGGTTGAAAGTTTGAGTAGGCGGGCTGTTGACGGTGTTAGAACTGTCAAGTTCAATTACACCGTAGTGACAGCTGCCAGTTATCTGAAAGCTGTGGGGGAAGCTTTCAGTGTATCTTCTCTGGCTAGGAGGGCAGCTAAATTGTTTGCAGTGCCAGGGGGATCATTTCAGGGGATCAGCCCCACCCTCAGTTCTTCAGCTGATCAGAGAGGTGTCGGGAAACTTAGTGGAGGCCCAGTGGGGGAACGGCTTGGGGTCTCTGGGGGAGCACGTTCCCAGCTATGTACCAAGGAACTTCCGAAAGAAAAAGACCCTATTCCTGAAGGCATAGAGGGACCACGCCCCCGTGTGTCATTACGGATAGATGGAAGCCATGCTAAAGCCATCCTCGACACCGGGGCGCAAGTCAAGTTGTTGTACAGTTAGTTTTACAACCGGTGTCTGAAGCATTTACCCTCGATAACATTAAGGGTACTGGAGATTTGGGGTACCAGTGCCAGTGATTATCCAGAAGATGATGATTAGTTAGTGAACCTGGAGTTCATGGGGGCATTTTCTGTGCGCCCAGCGTTTCGAGCTGCTTGTGAGGACGTGTGTAGCAGCTGTGGGCCGGTACCGAATTTAAATGAGGGCCGATTGTGGTACGGTATGGAGGAAGTATCTGAGGGTGAGACCCTCCTAGTAGACGCTCCGAAATACCACGAGGGAGAGGAGTTGACCGCTGAAGACACCTCGGTGAGAGAGAGGCCATGGAAGACATAGGCAGCGTGTGTGTGGATTATGGGACTCTGAACAGGCGCACTGTCATTGACCAGAATACGGCCCTGAGGGCCGAAGACGCGATGGTCTGTTTGTATGGTGCGACGTGGGTTAATGTGCTGGATCTGAGGAGTGGATGTTGCCAGATCCCGATGAGTGAGGCCGACGAGGAGAAGACTGCCTTTATAGGTTCCCTAGGATTCTTTTGATCTGAAAAGATGCCCCAGGGCATATCCGGAGCCCCTGCGACCTTCCCGCGGGGCATGAGGAAGACCATGGGGGATGTGGAGGTGTTTGGAGCTTTGGCGTATATGGATGATCGCCTAGGGTTTGGATTCGCCTTGGGGGACGATGATGTGAGGCGAGTGTCCGAGCCCGGGACAACCACTGAAGAACTGGAGTTCATGCTCGTCAAAGTGGAGACGGAGGAACGGAATTCCAAGCAGAAACTGCGGTCATGTATTGATGAATTAATCCAGAGAGACGAAACCATGACCATCCTTCGAAAGGATCAGCAGAAACTCGAGACATCGATCCAGAACAGATTGGAAGAAGCTGGTGGTGTAATTGCGTCCCAGATGGAGAGGGACATGAAGCGTGGGTCGGAACTGCTGAGACTGGGGCGAGAGTTGGAGGAATCAGAGAAGAAGCTGACGTCTCGACTGCAGGAGGCTGAAGAGGCTGCAGAGGCAGCCCAGGCTAAGTGCTTCAGTTTAGAGAAAATCAAACAGCAGCTACCGATCGAGGAAATGATGAAGAATGCGGATTCGAAGGATGATGTGCTGGATGTGTGGTACACGCTGCCTTTCGCTAACTTCCCTTTGATTGAGGAAGAGACTTTTGGCCCCTCTCCCACTGAGTCAGGTCTAGTGGGGAGGGCTAGCTGTGGGCATTCTGAGTTACTGCAGGACCCGGAAGAAAAAGAAGCGGGGCCCCGGACACCGGACAGGGGGCTCCGAGTTGCAGTGGAGGCATGAATGAGAGATTGAGAGACGAGTTGGCAAGCAGACCCGAGGTATCCCGCCCCCCCGTAGTGCCCGAGCCTTAAGGGTTTAGGTGAGGGGGTATGGGGGTCTCGGAGGATTAGGAAACTCCCAGATATGTTGGCCTAAGTAGCGCCCATGGGACCGGGTGTAATGTCCACTGTTTGGGAAGCAATGTCACTGTATGTATCTGGATTGGGTTTTTGTGTCTGCAGGAATGGTTGGCGAGTTATTTAGAAGTCATGAGGACATGACTTTATTTGGTGGGGGGAGAGTGTAAGAGGTTTCTTCTTTTATGTTACTGCGTAGGGTAATTAAAATGGCTTCTTTGTAAAGTTAACTGCTGAGAAGTTCTCCCGCTAGCAGATTGTTTGGGTTATATTATTGATAAGAGGACGAATAAACCTATTGGGATAGATGTTATTCTTTCTTGTGTGTCTGTAAGCTATTGTGACGCGCGGGTGTTTGGGGAGAAGGCGCGATTGTCACAATGGGAGCACTGGGAGCAAGGGTGGACCCAAATGCAAGACGCATCTTGTGTGGTTAAGTAAATTGAGTTTATTGTTTGATACCAGGAGAGCAAAGCAGAAGGAGGAATAGCGAACTGGACAAGGACTCAGGACTACGACTAGGCTGGGACAAGGGTCTGGGCTAGGACTCGGAATAGGATCCCATAACTAGAGGCGACATGAAGAGGCTACAGTATGGAATCCGAGCCAGGGACTGGGCAAGGACCCAGTACCTGGGTCTTGCCTCGGGCTCAGAACTCAGAACCAGGCATGGACATGACATGGGCTAGGGGGAGGAGGAACATGGAAACACAGAGCCTCGGTCTCAGGACAGCAGGTACATGGAACCATGAACACATACACAGAACACAGAGTCGGGACCCCTCCTTGGATACAGGGTACAGGGCCGGGACTCACACACAAGAACAGAGAGCCAGGACCCCTCCTTGGGTACAGGACATAGGGCCGGGACTCATAACCACTCTGGGGGGCAACGGCAAGACGGCCAGACTTACCCCACGGAGGCAAAGACAAGACATGACTCCCCACGGGGCAACGGCAAGACGGCCAGACTTACCCCATGGAGGTGAGGACAAGACAAGACAAGACAGGACCCCCCGCAGGGCAACGGCAAGACGGCCAGACTTACCGCACGGAGGTGATGACAAGACAAGATAAACACCAACAAACAACAGACAGTTCCTATCTAGCTCCGGCAATAGAACTAGACTGAGGTGCAGATGAGGGCTATAGATGAAGACTAGAGGCGAGAGGGGCACAGAAGGGATTCAGACAGGGGGGTAGGACAGGGATCACAGACCGCCAGGGGCAGGACTTGACTCGGTACTTGGATGCCACCAGGGCCAGGACTTGACTGGGAACTTGGAACAGCAGACAGCGGTTCTTGATTTCCTCTGGCGGGTTAACTGACGGACCCACCTTGGTGAGGAAACTGCAGGCTCGCTTTGGCGAGGTAGCTTGACAGGGTTGCTCCGGTGAGGAAAGGTGAATTACCGGCTCTCGCTTCGGGCGGAGACTAGGCTTTCTCCGGCCAGATGACATTGGTACACCGTACCTTTGGTGACTTTGCAGACAGTCTCGCACCGAACAGCTGAAAGCCGGAGACTATAAACTACCGGTTCAGCCAAGAGTAAATTGCCTTTAATCACCAAGGCCGAGGGACACGGGAAAACAGGGAACCAGAGGGAAACAGGGAGTCAATGGTCCGGATCGTAACATTAACAGAGTAAATTTAAAGAGACCCCAATCCGGACCATGATAGCGATGGGGAGAGAGTGGATGCGATGCTGTGAGCTGGCAGACGGGATGAACCCCTAGCCGGCGTCCGAGGTCCAGGGTCTTTGGCGAGCAGAGGAGATGAAGACAGACTCATGTATAGCGTCTGGTCAACCACCGTGGTTGATCCCAGGAGGCAGATCGAGGTGGTCAGAAGGGATCGAATGGTGGAAAGAAAACCTCGTAACTAGAGTTCCAACTGCTTGTGCACAAAGAGGTTGAACTTTGATAAGTTTGGCGCCTTTTATTCTCCTTTTATATTTTATCTCTATTAATTATATAGTTCCAGTAATATCTATCAATTGTAATCATTAATCCTATATGGTGCATTGTCTGTTATTTGGTGGGGTGGGGTCCAATCACATAGCATCTATACAAACTTTATTACTTAGTTTGGCGGGGCCGAAGGCTGCTTCCCCTAGATGACAGTGAGTTGAGCGAGCCCGAGGCTTACCAGGGGGCTACATACACATTATGGTTTCTTTATACTGTCATGATGAAAACTACGATTTTAGTCTTGCATTAATTCAACCAATATCTTATAAAGGGTATAAAAAAAATTGTTTGCAATGCAAACACACACACACACACCAAACGACAACATTCTGAACCAGACTGAGTTCTCAGATCCGCTCCCCGGGTCAGCAGGAGGAGGCCCAGGCCTCGATCTTAGATCATCACATTAACAGGGTAAAAGTGCTGCAAAACTCTCAGATGGGCAGTTCACAGCTTCGGTGCTGCAGAGAGAGGAATAAACACTGAGAGAGCGAGCAAAATCATCCCAAACCTTGTCTCTTTTCCTGACACTCTGACATCCCAGTCCAACAGGAGCGACGTTTAAACTCTCCGAACACTGGATAGTGTCTCAGTCTAGGACCCAGATCCCAGTGCAGCAACACATTTGGGCTGCACAGCTCAAAGCCGATCTCAATCTCAGCAAATCGGCTTGGAGCTTGCACCGATCTAAACTCGCACCTGGGTTGGGTGGACGGGCATCAAAACTGTTCCACATCGACTCCTTTCCAATTTACTCACACCAACTCCAACAGCGATACCAATTCCATCAGCGACTTTGCCTTAAACAAGTTGCACCTTGGATTTCAAATGTATCTGCACGGCCCATCCTTTCAATCAGCATCGCCTGTGCTTGTTTCTTCATTGTTTGCGGTGATAGCTTACCGCAATTTACTTCAGAAAAAGTGTTATTAGTAACGTTTTTAGTCAAATATCTATTTATTGCCCTTCTTCCACAAGTGACAACTGGTAATTTATGGCTCTTTGTTCTAAATCGTTTACCAAGCCAATAAACAACTCGATTCACTCAGACATGAGGAAATCTGCAGATGCTGGAAATTCAAGCAACACACACAAGAAATGCTGTTGAACGCAGCAGGCCAGGAAGCATCTATAGGAAGAGGTACAGTGGGTGTTTCAGGCCGAAACCCTTCGCCAGGACAAAGGGCTTCAGCCCGAAATGCTGACTGTACCCCTTCCTATAGGTGCTGCCTGGCCTGCTGCGTTCACCAGCATTTTTTGTGTGTGTTGCTCGAATCACTCAGGGCAGACACAGACTCAACATTCACAAACTTGCATCTTGTATCTAACCAATAAATACCTCACAAATAGATTCTTAGTTGGAAATGATCCTCTGTCCCGCTGATTACCTGAAGCAGGGTTTCTCAGCCGGCGATCTGCAGAACACTAGTGTTCTATGAGAGGTCACTGAGGGTTCTGTGAGAGATCAGGGTTAAAAAAACATCGTTATTTGAACTTCGCGCAATGTGTGATGCTATCACTCGCAGTGGTGGGCAGTGACCGAGCAGCCCTGTCAGCAATCTCGTTAGAGGTCTCTCGGCCTAATTTGGCCATGCGCAGCAGGACTGTGTTTATCCGTTTGAGTCCATTCTCAGTTTTTGACACAAGATAGGGGAGGCTATTCATAGATGGTGAGCGTTGTATTGCACGAAGGGGAAGGCGGTACATTTTTTGAATATTGAATGGACTCGCTCCATTTGTGCTGTGGTGTCAGTCTCCCTCCCAAAATTACCTCCTCCAACATCCCCTTATGTGCTGCCGACCAACTTATGGGCGCAAACAAACTAGTAGGAAATTGGAGGGAAATGTTCATTCTAAAGATGGTCAAGTGTGATTTTTGAAAAGGAGATGTGGGATGGAAGAGGAGGATTCTTGGCCTAGGCCCGTGGACGAATCTGACAAGGTTAACAGTGAATAATTACAATTTTCTGAGTCATTCGACTGCACCAGTGCAACAACGAACATGAACAAGTCAGTGTTTAAAATGAAATGCACTTAGCAATGGGTTTTACATGGGCTGGTGATCCAAGTTGTCCTATTCTATTGCGCTCATTCTGTGGAAAGCAACTTACAGATGTAGCAGTGGCTCCAGAAAAATTGAAAAGAAACTTCACTACAAATCACAGCCATGACACGTAAAAGTACTGATTATTTTAAACAAATATTGGATTATCAAACAAACAGATAAATGCTTTTGAAAATGAAGTCACAGTCAGTAATAGGGTTCTGGAAACAAGTTCATTAGCAGCTTTAAGATCAGTTCCCTCAAGAACATTTAAAAAAAACGGTGTGAAACCTTGGAGAAAATGGACACCAATCTCCTGCTATATACAACATCAGGTGGTGGAGCAGATGAAGGGATGTTTGAGCTGAAAGGAAAATTGCAGGAGCACTTTCAAGAAAACAGTAGGCCAGATTTTGCCACGTGTTTGTAGGATGAAGAATGGCTGCAGAAACTGGCCTACTTAGCAGATATTTTTCATCAAATGAACCAGTTGAACGAGTCTCTGCAAGGCCCCGCAGAAAATGTTTTGACTTAAAGAGACAAGATTCTTGGATTTAAAAGGAAACTGGATCTTTGGAAAATCCAAAATATTTATACCGCTGTTTGGGCTTGAGAGTGAGGAAGGATATTAGAAAGTCTTGAATCTTATTGAAAACCACCTGAAAGAATTGCAGAACAAATTTGAGCAGTATTTTTCCTCCCTTCAACACAAATGTATGACTGGGTGTGGGACCCAGTCTCTGCATCTTCTGCTCAACTTGAGAACTTGACTTTGAGAGAAGAGGAAGAACTTTGTGAGCTGTACTCTGATCATGCACTCAAGATGAGATTTACTGACCTGCACCTGGACAAGTTCTGGATTTCTTGGGAGTAGTATCCTGCCTTTCACAGGAAAGCAGTGAACATTTTGCTGTAGTTTTCAACTTCTTACATGTGTGAGCAAGATTTTTCTTGTGTAACAAGCATCAAGAGCAAGGATAGAATTTGTTTCCTTTCAATTAAAGGTGAAATCTATGTGTGCTTATCTCAAGTTCAGCCTAGAATTGAGAAATTTATTATGTTTGGCTTATGAGTTTTCAAAATTTATGAAAGGAAAAGAAAGAGATTAATTTCAAGAAAGGTAAACTAAGCTCAACTGTCTGTTTTTCTCCCTAAGAAAGGTTGGTTAAAAATTCACTTTCTACTCAAAAGAGCATTGACAATTAATTTTGGATTAATATATCTACAACTTACTGATCACATTAATGTACTGTGAGCTGTAGATACAATAATTTTAATGGAGGGATTCACAGAGAACTGAAATTATTTCAAGGGTCCCTCCAGGGCAAAAAGATTGAAAAAGGATAACCTGAAGCATCATTTTGTCTACTTTAAAACATTAATCCAGTCAAGCAGCTCCAGTTCACATAATGGACAATACAGAGCAGCTTCACTAAATGGCAGCCTCCATTCCTTCGACCTCATGGCAAGAATAAAGACAACTGGTCTGCCTGATTCCACTGTCCTTGTTTCATTCGAATTCACTGCTATGTAGACTATAGTATTTTCAGGCCAACAGTACCTTCTGAATAACTCCAAGAAACTCCAGATATTGCTGCATCATCCTGCTAGTGTTCCCTTCCAAACAACTTTTGCTAGCTCCTCTCTCATGCCTCTATAATTAATTTTACTCCATTTCTAACTGTACTGTGATACATCTGACTTTGGCTTCTTCCTCTCAAACTGCAGGATGAATTCTATCATTTTATTATCATGGTCTCCTTTCACTTCCTTCACTGAAGCTCCCTAATCAAATCCAGTTCACTGCACAACACCCAGTCCAGAATACTGAGCTCATCCATGAGCTGCTCTAAAAAGCCATCTCGTGAGCATTCTACAAATTCTCTCTCTTGCAATTCAACACCAGCCTGATTTTCCCAATCTAGATGACATTGAAAGCTCCCATGACCACATTAACATAATGTTTCTGACATGCCATTCTATTTCCTGTTGCAATTTGTTAACTACAACATGTCTACTGTTTGGAGGCCTGTATATAACTCCCATCAGGGTCTTTTTACACTTTCAGTTTCTAAACTCTATCCACAAGGATTCTACATCTTCAATCCCGTGTCTCCTTTTCCTAAGGATTTAATTTAATTTTTTACTATTTGAGCCATGCAACCATCTTGCTTCCTGCCTGTCTTTTTGATACAGTATGTATCTTTGGATAATAAGCTCCTAACCATTATCACCTTTCAGTGATTCCCACAATGTGATACCTGCCAATCTCAAACTGCACTACAAGATCATCTACCTTATTCAGTATACTGCGTGCATTCATATTTAACACTTTCAGTACTGTATCTGTCCCCCATTTACAATGAAACTCATCCCATTTTTGTATTTAATATTTCAGTAATTCGATACATGTGCTCCTCGCTTAAACTTGAAGTTACACCCAAGTTTCTGACTCCCATGTCTTCCTTTGAATTAGTTTAATGTTTTGAAGTTACAAAACATAACATTGGTAGCATAGATGGGATCTCCAATCATGTTATAGTTGTCTTATGCTTGTCCTCCTGTTTTTACCACATGCAAGCTCACTGTGGCTTGTTGGTTGTTGTATTTCAAAGATACCAATGTCATTCCCAAAGGAGTTATCTTTTCTCCAGTATATATTCTCAGCTGGATATCTGCAGGCTTCAGCTTAGCATCTTTGAAATGCTGTTCAAACTCATGAAGTGTCCAATTCCATGTTAATTAATTTGCCATTCACTTCTGGCTTAAGCCAGAATGTTAATTGTTGATTTTCATATTGTAAATCTTAATTTGCACAGTCCTGTGTCACTCTCATCATATCAGATTTCTCATCAACAGCATGCAGATTACCGCCCTCTTTGAAAATCCAATGTTGTGCTTTGTCACTTCAAAATGTTAAACTAATTCAAAGTAAGATGGGGAGTCCAAAATGTGGGACTAACTTTTAGTTTATTTTAGGCGAGGTGCACACATTTCACCCAGTACTCACTCTTCATAAACCTGTAAAGTTCTCCGTCTGTTGTTGTTGAGAGCTGGTGAGTCATTGTCAACTCATGTCAACCCTATGGATGGTGTGGTTGCCCATCAGGTTTTCATGGAAAGATATGGAAGTAGATGCCAGGCCTTTCTTCTGCACGCTGGGAAGTCTGGGTCTCCAGAAGCAGCTTGCAGGGTGTGTGACTCCCCTTAACCTTTCACCTTCAAGCTTGCAGATCATGAGGAACAGAGCAGAGGGGAGTCTATGCGCTGGACTACAGAACTGTGAGAGAAATGAGAAAACATTTAATTGCTGAGAGATTTTGATAGTTTACTTAATAGACAGAGAAAGTTATCAAGATAGTTCAAAGTAAAATTTCGTATCAGTGTATATACATGTCACCACAGACAACACCGAGATTATTTTCTGCTGGCATACTTAGCAAATCTATTGCAAGGTAACTGTAAATGGTAAACATCAGGAGCTGTTAACTGTAAACAAACTGTTCAAATGCAGATATAAATAAATAGCAATAAATAACAAGCATGAAATAACAACGTAACAGAGTCCTTAAATGAGTATAGCTATCCCCTTTTGTTCAAGAACCTGATGGTTGAGTGGTAGTAACTCTTCTTGAATGTGATGATGTGAGTCCTGAGGCACCTGCACCATCTAACTGATATAAAGCAAGTAGATCTGGGGGCTAAGTACACATCTCTGCTCCTGTGTTGGTGGACATTGCGGAGGAAATGTTTTTGCCAATCCAAACTCACTGGGTTCTGCAAGTGATGAAATCCAGGGTCCAATTGCACAAGGATGTACTGAGGCCCAGGTCTTAGAGTTTACAGATTAGTTTTGAGTGGATGGTGGTGTTAAATGCTGAGCTGTAATCGATAAAGAGCATCCTGATGTGTGTATCTTTGCCATCCACATGTTCCAGGGTTGAGTGAAGAGCCAACGAGATAGCATCTGCTGTAGACCTGTTGCTTTGGTATGCAAATTTGAGCAAAGCTAAGTCACCATTCAGATAGGGGCTGATATGCTTCGACATCAACCTCTCAAAACAATTCATCACTGTGGATGTAAGTGCCAATGGGCGATGGTCATTTAGACAGGTTACCACGCTCTTCTTGGGTTCCAGTACGATTAAAGCCTGTCTGAAGCAGATGGGTACCACACACTTCTGAGCAAGAGTTTGACGATATCTGTGAATATACTAGCCAGTTGGTCAGCATAGAACTTCAGTACTCAGCCGGGTACTCTGTCTGGACCGGATGTTTTCCTGGGATTCATTCTCTCGAAGGCAGCCTGCACATTAACTTCAGACACTGAGACCAAAAGATCATTGGGAGACATGGGGATTGTGCAATGGTTCCTCCCTGTTCTGGTGATCAATGTGAACATAACAGGTATTGCAGTCATCTGGAAGCAAAGCTCCACTGTCCCCTAGGTCACAAAACTTAACTTTGTAGGAGGTTTAAAGAATTTAAACCATGCCATAGCTGCCATGTGTCCCTCATTGAATCCAATCCCATCTAGAATCTCCACTTCGCCAGAGAGATGACTTTCCGGAGATGATACCTGACCCTCTTGTAGCATTTTATTTTCAGCTGACACTACATTCACCAACAAGATGCTTGGAAGAGGAGGACTCGTCTCCTTGGCTTCAGCCCAGTTTGAGTCCTGCCTCTCTTGCCGCCTTTTCGGCCGTGGCCATGGCGTTGGCCCTTAAAGGCGCCGTGCTGAACTGCTCCGCATTTAGCCATCAAACTTGAGATCTGAATATCATTGATATAGTTTCGTAGTCCATTGTTCGGAGGAAATTTACATGCTGCAAGTTACAGCGAAAGTAGTTCAAAAGGAGTATATCTAAGAGGAAAACTGCTGCAATTTCCTGCAGCCCACAGAGAGTCGCTGTTGTACTCTGGCGCCATTTTAAGGAAAAAAGCTATTTAAAACACAGTGTTTTCTTCGGTCTTGAGAGGATAGTTTCCATGGTAGGAGGAAAATCCAGAACCATGGGTATCATCTTGGAATAAGGGTCAGCTCACGTCAGAGAGAGACAAGTACAAAATTCTCCTTGCGGATCTTAGGAATTCTCATTAAAAGGGACAATGAGATATAGAAGCAAATAAAAAACATCAAGTCTTCTCCACCATTCTACCATGTTTGATTTTTTTTTCTCACCCCCATTCTTCTGTAACTCTCTGCAACCCTTAACCAATCAATGACCTATAAATTTCTGCATTTAGTACACCCAATAACTTGGCCTCAATAGCCATCTGTGATATCAGATTCCTCCTCATCTCAGATCTGGAAGGATGTCCCTTTATATTCTCAGATCCTAAACACTCCTGCTGAAGAAAAAAATCCTCTTGGTGTCCACCCTATCCAGTCTTTCAGTACTTTGCATGTTTTACTGACACTCCACTGCTCTCAAACATCCCACTCCCATTCTGTACAGGCTCAAAGACATCAAACACTCCTCATATGTTACACCGTTCAGAGCTCTGAGAGCCAGGTGAATTTTTCTAATGTTGAGACGGATGGTTTTTTCAATGACAACTGCATCAAAGGTTTGGGGAAGACAGGCGAACATTGGATGAATCATAAAAATAGTGAGATTTGTATCAGAAAGAGTTAAGAGGGCAGGTGCCACATGGAATAGAACACTCAAAGTGTTAAGAGCTTTGAAGGGATGGAGTTTGTGAAATATATCTCAGAAACCTTAATCAATATACAGAGAGGGTGCAACACTAGATCTATCTCAGGGAATGAGATGGGGCAAGTAACTGAAGTGTCATTTGGGAACATTTTGTGATAGGGACCATTATTCAGTTTTTATTTTTGAATAGATATTGAGAAAGATAAGATGAATAAGATTAAGATGTTTACAGCTAAGGTTCCTGGAAGGTTAATTAGTAGGTTGATATACTGGTGAGGAGGGTGAATGCATTGGTATGGATTCAGAGAAGCTCATGTAAATGTTTCCAGAAATGAGAGACAGCAGATTGAGGACAGATCATATTATAATGCCTCTACTTTCTGAGAAAACTCAAGAGAGCTGGTCTATGCACATCTATACTCATGGACTTTTACAGCCGTGCAGTAGAGAGCATCATAACATGCTTCATCACTACATGGAACAGAAACTGTACTGTGGTGGACAGGAATCCTCTACAATGGGTAGTCAAAACTGCTGAACACATCATTGGCACCAGCCTACCTGCCAACAAGAACATATATACAGAAAGGTGCTGGCAAAAGGCCAATAACCTCATGAAGGATCCCACCAACCCTGCTCATGGACTATTTGTCCCAGTCCCATCAGGGATATGTAGTATCCTCACTAAGACTATCAGATTCAAAAACAGTTATTTTCCCCAAGCAGTAAGGTTGTTCAAGACACTATCCACCCCTCCACACCCACCACCACCAAAACTTTATCATTTTCTGTCAGTCATCTGTTGCACAGACACTCCAGTGCCTAGTACCTCTTTATGGGCACTCTTTTCATAAGCTTTCTTATGTATTTATATATATTGTGTTTTTTCATATATTATTGGATTCCTTAATGTGTTCCTTTTGGGTTGCATCAGACCCAGAGTAACAATTATTCTGTTCCTTGACACTTGGGGGGAGAAGAGAATGAGGGCAGATCGTGACATCTCTTTCCACCTGTGTACTGGAAATAACATGAAACTATCTCAAATCTTGAGATACACAAAATTATGAGAGGTACAGATAGGATGAAATGCTTGCAGGCATTTTTCCGCTGGTTAAATGAGACTAGAAAAAGAGGTTTAGGGTGTAAAGTGAAATATTTAAGGGGAATCTGACAGAGGTCTCCCTCACTCAGAGGGTGGTGTGAGTCTGGGTCTAGTAGCCAATATATGCAGGTTGAATTGTAACATTTAAAAGAGGTTTGGTTAGGTACATGGAAGAGAAAGTATGCAGTGATATCATCTGGATGCAGAGAGATGAGACTAGACTATGTAGAAGACCAGGCCAGCATGGATTAAATGGAACGAAGTGATTTATGAATTTATGACTCCAATTGTGGTCAAACCACAGTTCTATAGAACTGCAAAATTACTTTGTGGTGTTTGAAGTCAGTCCACGAAATTATGAAGACCAACAGACCATAAGTCTTCTTAACCACCCGATCAAACTTGTGCAACAAATTTGAACGATCTTTCGGCTTGTATCCCAAGATCCCTGTTCCTTCATGCTGCTAAGAATAGACTGGGACAGGGCTAATTTTGGAGGTGTTACACAAGTTGTTTCAGAGTTTGCTTGGGTGAGGCTGTTTGCTGGTAAAGAAATGACTGGCACGTGGGAAGCTTTTAAAAGTGCAATATCAAGATCCAGGGGTAGCAGGGCAAGGCTGGAATATTGAGGGAACCCGAGAGGACAAGAGGTATTGAGACTGTGGTATTTCATTGGATTCAGGCAATTGGAAACAAGTGAATCCCTCAGAAATAAGAAGAAGTGTGGGAGTACACTTTAGAGGGAAACCAGGATGGCAGAAAGAGGATATGAGACAGATCTGGAAGCCAAGTTTAAAGAAAATTCCAGAAGATTCAATATGTATATTAACAGAAAAAGGTGGCTCTAGAGAGAATTGGTCTCCTTGAGGATACTCATGGCTGTGTATGTGTGAATCTGTAGTAAATCGGTGAGATTTGTTCATTTATATTTATCATCAGATTTTACTGTGGAGAAAATGGTAAGTGTGAAATAAATGAGGGATATGCACATTGATGTCTTGGACCACAGTTGGATTATCAAGGAGTATGTATTGGAGTCCTTGGGGTGCATTAAAATGGATGAACCCCAGAGCCTGACCAAGTGTATCCCTGGACCTTGTGAAAAGATTCAAAGACGTTGTGGAGGCCCTTACAGAGATGCTTGCTTCAGCTGTAGCCACAAGGAGACTGGAGGCTGGCTAGTGTATTGTTACTTAAGAAGGGCAGTAAAGACATGGCAAGGGGTATAGATGGTGAGTGTGAGTAGTAGGTAGGGTACTTGAGGGGATTCTGAGGGACAGGTGCTTTTGGATAGGCAATGTCTAATTAGGGATAGTCAGTGCAGCTTTGTGCTTGGGAAGTAGTGTCTGACAAATGTCTTAGATATTTTCAAGTCAAGCAAGTGGATAGATGAGGATAGGCAGTGAACGTTATCTGCATGTTCTTTAGCACATCCATTGACAAGGTCCCGCATGGCCGGCTAGTCTGGAAGCTTTGACTGCATACAATCCAGAGAGATAACTAATAAAATTCGTACTTGGCTCAATGGTCACAGGTTGTCTCTCCTACTAGAGGCCTGTCGGTAGTGGTGTTCCTCACAGGTTGATGCTGGGACCTTTGTAGTTCATTACTTATATAAACGATATAGATGTGAACGTTCAAAGCACAATCAGTAAGTTTGTGGATGACAGTAAAATAGCTATTATCGTAGAGAGTGAGAAAGGTTATCAAAAATTACAGAGGCATCTTGAGCAGCTGGGTCGAACAATGACAAATGTCTTTCAACTTGGATAAGTGTGAAATGTTGCATTTTGGGAAGTCAAACCAGGGTGTGACTTTCACAGTGAACAGTAGAACTCTGGAGAGTGTTGTAGAATATAGGGACCTAGGAGCAGAGGTACATAGTTCACTGAGAGTTAGGTCCCAGATAGACTGGGTGGTGAAACTGGCTTCTGGATTTAGTTACTTTTTCCCTCTCTGCAACTTATGGTGCACCAGGCAGCAATCTTGCCATTTCTTTAGCATTTTCTGCTTTTTATGAGGCCATATTGTCAGCTCGATGCTCAACCCATCATGGATGGTAAAGGGTGCAAGAAGCTGGTCGGTTACAAACCCAGGACCACTCGCCTTGAACTCAGCTGCAGATGCCACTATACCACCGGCTGGCTATTAGTCATTAGTTGGCTCATTTAATATCGAATTTGGGAGGTTATGTTGCCGTTGTACAAGATATTAGTGAGCCATTACTTAGAGTATTGTGTTCAGTTTTGGTCATTCTGTTATAGATAAAGAGCCATCAATAGATCAGAAAGAGTACAATTTTGACACCTTGTTTCAGAACGAGATAGCTAAATTGGAAAGAATGCAGAAAGAGTGAGGTTGCTGCTAGTTATAAGGAGGGCTTGGCCAGGATAGGTCTTTATTCCTTGGAATGCAGGAGAATGAGGAGAGACTTTATTGAAAGTTTTTCATTTATGACAGTCATAGATAATGTGGATGGTAATAATCTTTTCCCCAGGGTTGGGGAGTCTAACCTTAGGGGACATAGGTTTAGCGTGTGAGGGGAAAGATCTAAAAGGACCAGAGGAGCATCCTTTTCATACAAAGGGTGGTGAGTATATGAAACAAGCTGTTAGAGGAAGTGCTGAGGATGTTAAAACAGCATCTTTTCAGAAGCACTAACGTGAAGGGAAATGGGCTGAATGCAGGAAATTGGGGCCAGCCGGTTGGACAATGTGGATGGCATGGACTAGTTGAGCTGAAGGGCCTGAATCCATGCTCTATTGCTGTGTCTCTATTAGGAAGCCCTTCTTATGTCCCCTTCTATATCAAAAATCCTTTCATTGGCCAATGTATAATTCTCAAAAGCCCTGCCTAATTGTTTCTGTATTAAACTGTAAGTATACATCTCTTCCTCTGGACAAAATGTTCCCGATCACTTGTTCCTTCAGCTACTGTCCTTTCCCTCTCTCAGTGGGACAGACGTATCTTGAAACTTATGCAAGTGTTCCCTAAACAACCTCTAGAATTCTGCTGTGCATTTTTCTGAGAAAACCTGCTCCCAATCTAGGCTCCCAATTTCCTGCCCATTGCATCTTGACCTGCCTTTCCCCACTTAAATACATGGGTCTTTGTCCTGAAACATCGACTGTTCATGCATTTCCATAGTTGCTGCCTGACCTGCTGAGCTCCTCCAGCAATGTATGTGTGCTTCTGTAGATTTCCAGCATCTGTAATACCTCTTGTGTTTAAATAAGTTGAATGAGTTTGACCAGAGCAAAAAGACTGTATCGCTATGTTCCTCAAAACAACTATGTGATAACTTGCTGTAAACAACTTTATGCATTCCACAGTCCTGATTACTATGCAAGGATGTATTTGATACTGGCATTTAAGCCTTTGAAGATACCGTACATCCAGGTGTAAAAGAAAATGTGCACTGAGTCTAAAGCAGCGGTCCCCAACCACCGGGCTGCAGACCGGTACCAGGCCGCAAAGCATGTGGTACTGGGCCGCGAGGAAATGATATGATTTGGCGATATGAGTGAGCTGCACCTTTCCTCATTCCCTGTCACGCCCACTGTTGAGCCATTACCCGCGCGTCATCCATGTCAGCGAGGGAAGGAGATCAACTCTTAAAGCTTGCAAAGGTATGTTTGACATAACATCTCTGCCGGCATTCTGAATCTAAGTCAAAGCTAAGTATCCTGAGACAGCCACGAAATTACTGAAAACGTTTCTTCCATTTCCAACATTTTTCTGCAATGAATGCAATAAAAACTAAATTGCAGAATAGACTGGACATAAGGAACCCCCTTTGAGTATCACTGCCTCCCATCACCCCTCGATAGGACCGTCTTGTTGCAGGAAAACAAGCCCAGGGCTCCCACTGATTCAGCAATATTGGTGTGTTGCAATGATTTTATCTGTTCATACGGGGAAAATATGTGCTGTGTGTTTAATATCCAAACGTTACTTAAAATGTTATGATGCTATTGACTTATAAGTGACTTATATAACCATATAACAATTACAGCACGGAAACAGGCCATCTCTGCCCTTCTGGTCCGTGCCGAATGCTTACTCTCACTTAGTCCCGCCGACCTGCACTCAGCACACAACCC
The DNA here is from genome assembly GCF_030028105.1 of Mobula birostris. Taxonomy (NCBI): domain Eukaryota; kingdom Metazoa; phylum Chordata; class Chondrichthyes; order Myliobatiformes; family Myliobatidae; genus Mobula; species Mobula birostris. The sequence goes on along the minus strand of NC_092380.1, from coordinate 28,048,405 downwards.
TCCATTCCTTTCCTGTCCATATACCTATCCAATTTTTCTTTAAATGATAATATCAAACCTGCTTCTGCCACTTCGACTGGAAGTTCGTTCAACACTTACTTCAAGCTCCCCTGTCCTCCCCTGATAATTGACTTGTCACTACATTCATGCGAGGAAAATATGCGCTGTGTATTTAATATTAAATTTGTTAAATAAACCCTTTTAGAAACGAAATTGGGTGTATTAGCCACTTATCACCTATATACCAGTCGTGATTAACACCCCCCACCGCCCCAAACAGAATCGCCAAAAAACGATTTGTAGAAAAAAAATCGACAGGTACACGCATGCGGAGGTCACTCATCCACACTGGTGCCTGCGCAAGGCTTCATGGTCATTGTAGTCTTTCTCGGGGTAAACACAACGTATTTGACTGCTACTCTTGTCCGTTGGCAACCCTACACACACCCCCCCCCCCCCCGCCCGGGTTGGCCGGTCCGCAAGAATATTGTCGATAATAAACTGGTCTGCAGTGCAAAAAAAGTTGGGGACCCTGGTCTAAAGTAGTGTTTCCTGGGGAAAGAAAGCATGCATTTCCAATGTCCTCAAAATCACTAACAGGTACGGTACTTCTTTTCAGACAGCTTTATTTAAGGTATTTCATGCTGGAGTGCTGAGAAATTAGTTATTTGAATGTGTAACTTTATTCTTAGAAGATATATGAACTTGTATGAGACTGGAAGATTGCAAATGTTACTCCACTCTTTAAGAAGGAGGAAAGCAAAAGAAAGGAAATTATAGGCCAGTTAGCCTAACCTCAATGGTTAGGAACATGTTGGAGTCTATTATTGAGGATGAGGTTTCATGTTACTTGATGATAAATTAAGTCAAAGTCAGCTTGGTTTCTGTGAGGAGAAATCTTACCTGACAAATCTGTTAAGAGTTCTTCGAGGAAGTAACAAGCAGGGCATAGAAAGTGTGGATATGGAGAGGACGTTTCTGTTAGTGGGTGAGTCTAGGAGATGGGGGCACAGCCTCTGAATAGAGGGACTTCCATTTGGAATAGAAATGAGGAGGAATTTCTTTAGCCAGAAGATGGTGAATCTGTGGAATTTGTTGCCACATGCAGCTGTGAAGAGCAAGTCACTGGGTATATTTAGGGCAGAGGTTGATAGGTTCTGGTTCGGGCATGAACGGTCATGGGGAGAAGGCAGGAGAATGGGATTGAGAGGGAAATAAATCAGCCATTCAGAGCAGACTCGATGGGCAGAATGGCCTAATTCTGCTCCTACATCTTATTGTCTTGTCTTCAATGTGTACATGGAAAACTGGATCATTCCACTCCAATTCTGAGACAGACCACAGGCTTAGACAAACAACACAAATGTAAAGATTTATACTCCCAGGCTGTGGAGAACAGTATCTCTCCCCCTGGATTACTGTTCCTGTCACCAGTACATTCCCTCTTCACTCCCACAGCCTGAATTCAAATGGTTAGTTCACCCTTTCTGCCGTCTCTCCCCAGCTGAAGAAACCCTGCCCCTTTTGGACGTAAGCAAGGCTGGAGACTGCTGTAGCTACCTTCTGAATCCCCATAGCTGCCTCTCTCACATCTCACCCTCCTGTCTCTCTGACTGACCTGTCCAGGCTGTGTCCTTAGACAATAACCACTGATCACTTCTTTAACCTGCACCACCCTGAATTCTAGTACTCACCAAAAAACACTCTCTGGGAAGAGCACTGAGCTTTCACCAGGATCCAGAGCTATGTTCAATATTATCGCCTAACTACAATCACGTTCAGGAAACAAACTATGTTCAGGAAACAACGTCTTGAGAGGATAAAAGCTACTGATTTAATGCTTTATATTTCACCAACTTAAAACCATATTGCTTGCAGAATTAAAGCCTAAGGTAATAAAAAGGTGTATTAAAACTGAAACCAGAATGACATCTTTAAAGACTACAGAACATTCTTTCACTCTGTGCTGTGATAAAAATTTTAAATTGCAGTCTGTAAATCATAGAGGGTATCCATTATCGAATATGCAGTACTATACAGTATTATTGAAGGTACAAATATATATAGCGAGGGTGCCTAAGACTTTAGTACGGTACTATATTTGTCAATACAGTGGAGAGAGGGTTTGTAAATCTGGCAGGAGCAAAGGATATAGGGGAATAATGAAGGTGGGGTGCTGCGAGAGGGGAGTAGGACAGGTGGCAGAGAAGGAGTGCCAGGTGCAAGTGTAGACACATTCAACACTGAGACACCAGGCAATGTCATTTGATTCCAAACAATTGTTTTTTATTGATCATTTTACTGTGCAAAGGTCTTAGGTATATATGCTTCAGGTGCCTAAAACTCCTGCAAGAAATGGATATTCCATCCCACCAGCCCTAGCTCGCAATTAGATTCCAGACTGAAGGGCTCGTTTTCTGTGTTGTACCACTCTATGACCTGCCGCTTTGGATACTTGCTCAGCTCAGTGCCAGAGCTGCCCCCACTGGGAAACACTGGATTGACACTGGCGTGGAGCAGCCATGAACAGTGGGATAGGCTTGACAATGTGTGACCTACACTTGCTCCTATTTCCTTGTTCTCACTTTCCCATTAACTTGTTTTCTGTCCAATAACCAATTCTCAGTCAATGTCACAACATCAGCCCCATCTATCCTACGTGGTCCAATCTTGCTCACCTTCTTCTATGTGGGACCTTATCAAAAACAAAATGAAAATGCAAATACATCACATCAACTGACTCATTTTTATCTCTTCTTCTAGTTCAATACTCAAAGAGAAAATACATTCCAACCAAGGCCTGTGACTCGTGGAGTGCTGCAGAGATCGGTATTGGGTCAGTTGTTGTTTGTCATCTATATCAATGATCTGGATGATAATGCGGTTAACTGGATCAGCACATTTGCGGATGACACCAAGATTGGGGACACAGTGGACAGTGAGTAAGACTCTTAAAGCTAGCAGCAGAATCTGGACCAGCAGGAAAAATGGGCTGAAAAATGGCAGATGGAATTTAATGTATACAAGTGTGAGGTGTTGCACTTTGGGAGGACAAGCCAGGGTCGGATTTACACAGTGAATGGTATAGCACTAAGGATTGTGGTAGAACAGAGGATTTGGGAATACAGATCCATAATTCCTTGAAAGTGACATCACAGGGAGATAGGGTGGCAAATAGTGTTTTTGGCACATTAGCCAAAGTATTGAGTACAGGTAAGTAACTGAGTACAGTTGTGTTGCAGTTGTGTAAGATGTTGGTGAGGCTACATTTGGAGTATTATGTATGCCTTTGGTTGCCTGCCCTCAGAAAAGATGTCAATAAGATTGAAAGAGTACAGAGAAAGTCGATAATGATGTTTCTGGGACTTGAGGACCTGTTACAGGGAAAGGTTAAATAGGTTGCGACTCCTACCCTGGAGCACAGGAGAATGAGCGGTGATTTGGTGGAGGGATACAAAATGATGAGAGGCATAAAGAAAGTAAATGCAAGCAGACATTTTCAACAAAGGTTAGGTGAGACTAGAGGTCATATGTTAAGGGTGAAAAGAAAAATATTTAAGGCGAACCAGAGAAGAAACTTCTTTACTGGTCAGGGTGTGGAACAGTATGCTAGTGGAAGTGTTGGATGCGGGTGGAATTTCAACATTTAGGAGAAATTGAATAAGTACCTGGATGGGAAGTGAATGGTCCAAGTGCGGATCAATGAGACCAGGCTGACTAGATGGTTCAAAAGCCTGTTTATGTGCTGTAGTGCTCCATGACTCTGTGACTGTGAGTACAGCACAGGAACAGGCCCTTTGGCCCACAATGCAGTGTCTAACTAGTGACACCTCATGCTTTCTGTCTACACAATGCCATCTCCATCGATTCTCTACACAGTCAAGATTCTCCTTAACAAGTGTTAAAGAGAAGGAAATAATTGTTACTTTGGATCCAATGCAGCACAAAAAAATCACAATAAGATCAGGAACACAATAATAATAAAGAAAAATACAATAAGTATAAATATGTAATATAGCTCATACACATAGGTGAATTGTATGTCCAGGGTGACGCTAGGCATAGGAGTGTTTGTACATAACGTGACTTTCAGGAAATGATGAAGTACTGGTGGTTCGGAGTGTGGATGGGCGAGTCAGTGGGTGGAGGTATTTCTTGAATCTTAGAGTGCCTTACATGTCCATTGTTATGACTCCACCAACACCTCTGGCAGTGCATTTCCAGCACCCATCACTTTCTGTGTAAGGATTTGTCTGGCATACCTCCTTTGAACTTACTCCTCTCATTTTATATGCATGTCCTCTGGTATTAGATATTTCCACTCTGGGTAAAACATACCAGCTATCTATTCTATTTTTGTCTCTCATAATCTTATAAATGTCTGTGAGGTCTTCCATCAGCCTCTGCTGCACCAGAGAAAACAACCCAAGAGTGTCCAGCCTCTTCATAGCATCAGATCTCACTCATGAGGACACTTTCCCTTTTCTCATCTTTGTCACATCTGGTGTTGTGAAGTGGCATTCCATTCTAGGACATCCTCTTATTTCAGGAAAGTGTATCCACTACTGTTATCACTGTCACCCTCACCTGCATCACTTCTGTATCCCATATGTTTAACCTCACATCATTCCCACAATCCCAGCTATAGAATTTCCCTCATCCTCACCTACCACCCCACAAGCATATGCATCCAACCTATTATTCTGTGCAACTTCCACCTTCCCTTCCCACCACCAGGCGCATCTCCCCACTTCCTGTAGCCTCTCTGCAGGTATCATTCTCTCCATGATTCCCTTGTCTGCTTGTCCTTTCCCATCAATCCCCCTCCAGGCAGTTATCCCTACAACTGCATTCGGTGTTACACCTGACCATACCCCTCCATTTGGGGCCCTAAATAACCTTTCCAAGTGACAATGTCCTTCACCTGTGAATCCACTGTGTTATTTATTGCTCCCGGTGCAGTCTCCTCTACACCAGTGTGACTCAATGCAGTTTGAGAATTGTTACATCAATCACATTCACACACCAGCTGGGATCACCCGATGGCCATATTCCGATTTCCATTCCCACTTTGACATGTTTTCCACAGCTTCCTCTACTGCTGAGTTGGTGTTTCACACAGATTCGAGGAACAGTGCCTCATATTCTACCTTGGTAGTGTCCAACCTGATTGCATGAATATCAATTTCTCTAACTTCCAGTAACCACTCCCCTCTCTTCCCCATCCTTTATCTCACATATCCACCTGCCAATACCCTTTCTTTCTCCTCTCATGCCCTTTTGATCTACTCATCACCCAGATATTCTTCACTCCCATTCCCCGCTTCACCTCCATCCCTTTGTTCATTCGTCCATTGTCCTCTCCTATTAGATTTCACCATCTTTACCTATTAGAAAAGTGATAGCATTTTTACCTATCAGCTTCCAGGTCACCCCTTCACCCCACTGGCTATCTGCTCCCTTTCAATCCTATCCCGATGAACGGTCTCAACCCAGAGCATGGGCTGTCTATTTTCCTCCATAAATGCTATCTAACCTGCTGAGTTCCTCCAATTTTTTTTTTCTGTTGCTCTTCTTAAAACTAACAGGAGGGTTACATTGTGAGATGGTCACCGAGAGATTGGATTCTGTGTGAATTCCAGAACCTTATATGCTGTTTATGGATTGATTAAGCAGTTTATTTGTGTGTTAAGCCAGTGGTTAAACTTGAGTTTATAGAAAGTGAGGTGTGTCATAATTAAGGTGCTTAATTATGGATGCCGTGGATATTATGGTTTGGTGGGATTTGAAACAGATATCCACAAGTAATGCTGTTTTTCTGATTGGTTTAGATATTCAAATTCCTGATGAACTCCAACTGAACATGCTGAGTTCTGTAAAGGCGTTGGGGAACGTTACACTGGTTGAATGACGTTTATCCAGTCAGCTGGTAAGGATGTTATGTTAGTCCAGACTAGCAGTGATGTGATTGAAGTTTTGCTGCCCGATAGGCTAGGGGCACCTGGAGAGGTGGGGCCACGGCCGGTTCAGGTCTCCAGGTGGGGTGGTGGTGGTGGGGGTTATACAGCTGAGAGAAAAGATTTTAGGAAGTGAGGGAAAGGAGTTATCTGGTGTGACAATTCTACTAAGACCTTCAGCTGGTTTCAGTTATTACATCTCTGGTTGATAAATGCCAAAGTGTACCTGCAGGAAGCCAAATTTATCATCGACTGAGAATGTTCTCTGTAGTTAAACCCACACCCGATGGGGAAGACGAACTTGAGGCCTGGGCTGAGCAGACATCTCAGTTAATGGATGAATGGCAGTGCTCAGATAATATGAAAAAAACAGAGACTGGTAGAGAGTTTAAAGTGTCCGGCAGCTGACACAGTGAGGTTCCTGAAGGCAGAAGATCCATTAGCCGTGTCAGTTAATTAGCTGCAAGCTCTGGAAGATGCTTTTGGTGTTACTGAAAGTACAGCCAATCTGATGATGAAGATTAGACACACATTCCAGGAGGAAAGAGAGAAGCTGTCTGTCTACCTTTTCAGGCTGGAGAAACTGCTGCACTGTTTGTGCCACACAGGGGCATTCAACTGTCTGGGAGAAATTGCTTGAGGGTGGAGCAAGTTGTGAAGGGCGTGCCGTCACATGGCATGATTGCTCTAAGTATTCGAATGACTCACAAGATGCACCCTGCTCCATCTTTCACCGAGTTGCTCGGAGGAGTTAGAGAGGAGGAAAACATGATTGAGAAGGGGAACATTTCCAAAAGCTGAGGAGTGTTTCCAGTGGTAGCCTCTGCTGCTATAGTGATCCCTGATGCCACAGAGATAGAGGTTTTGAGGAATGAGGTGAAAACCCTTCAAGCTGATCTGACTCGATGGATGTCTGCTAATGTTTCAGCTAAACGTGACAGTCCATTGGGAAACCCACCAGGAGGACTTGCAAAGCAGACAAAAACTGCTGAATTGACAAGAGAAGTGACCGGTATTTTCACTTGAGAAGATGGCTATTTCAAGTGAGGCTGTGAGGACAGGAAAATCTTTAGAAAGTAAGACAGCAGTTAATCACACAGAGAAGAAAAGAAGCAAAATTATGGAGATATCCAGTAAAGGAATGCCCTGGTATCTCGGAGAGAACACGTTCCAATCAGTGTATCAAGGGAAATACTAAAGTGTCAGACACTATTCCTGAAGGCTATTGGGAACAAGACCTGATGTATCCGTACTGAATAAAGGTATTTATGCCAGAGCCATACTTGACACAGGTTCTCAAGTTACTTTACGGATCCTTTTACAACCCGTATTTGACTCATTTAGTATTGACAGAACTCAGTGCCTGAGAAATTTGGGGGCTATTTACTGATGTACATTGGGTACTTGTAGTTGAAACTGGAGTTTTCAGAAGCAAGTGTTGTAGTGACTGAGACCATTGATACACCAGTTCAGGTCTGCCTGGATCCAATTGAAAAAGGTGAATCTTTCATTATTGTGGAAACAAATACCCCCAATGTGAGAAGGCTTGCAGGAGCATGCAAGGAGAGAAATAGAGTAAGTTTTTTGAAAACGTTGTCTATTCGCTCAGTGTTCAGATCTGCTTTTGAGAAGGTACAAGTTCCTCCTAAGCAGGATGATGAACATAAACGAGGTACTGTGTGGTACACCCAGTCTAAACCTATCAAGTTACATCCTGGAGGCATAGCTATAGTGTCAGAGGACCCCCCTTTCCGAGAGAGGTCTCACCAGTTAGCACCAGCAGGGATTGAAGATGTCCAGCAGCACCTACTTAAACTGAAGGAAATTGAGTTCAGTCAGGGCCAGGGGGCACTGAGTCATCAGAAGGTAGAAGTTATAGACAGGGGGAGGCATCCCCAAGTAAACAAAAACAGTCACAAGGACTGCCAGAGGCTGAAGGTGAGATAAGAAGCTCTCAGCGAGTCGGGAAACCCCTAGATAGGCTGACATATGATGCATCGGAGAAACAAAGACCCGCCTCCATCCCAATAATGAGATATGTTAGTTCCATTTTTCAAATCATTTGGGGACCTGAAATCACAACATTCATCTGTTATACTGAAAGTCATGAGGACATGACTATTTTTGATGTGGGGAGACTTTGATTGCTATGTATTTTAGCAGACTTCCGTAAAAGCAGTGTGTCTTACTAGTAAGAGTGTTTTGGCTTAGGTGAAATATAAAGAGCCACGTTGCCCAACTTGGGAATGTTGTGTCAGCTATTCTGGATTGTCTTGGTATGTGTTGTAACTTTCTGCTCAGTGGATGTGATAGAAGATTCTAGAGAGCTGGGTGGGACCAGATTCATGAAAGACAGTAGTCTGGTTTGGGGTCTTTTGGTGGCAGCCACTGACTGAGGCATAAGGAAAGATCCCGCAGAATGCAGTTAGAAGGAGACAACTGGTTGTAAGAAGTGCTTTGTGCAGATGAATGTCCCAAGGATTAAGTGCCAGTACCCCTGCAAGAGTCCGTTCATTTGAGATGGTCCTTGAGGGAAGTTCTAACTGTGGCTGGTGTCCTTCACACAGAATGTGAGTTCAGTGTGTGAGTAGAACGATACAACCAGCTGCTATGGAAAAGAGCTCCAATGTTTATGTGCATATTTAGACTGGTTTAACTGTAATGGGCCCTTTTATTTTTTCCTTTCTTTTCCTATTAACTGTTTGACAAAGTTGAAAGTTGGTAAATATATTTTCTTTGTAATATTATACTGGTGTACGATCTGTTATTTCTTGGAGACCAATAATTGTGTATGGGCAGCATTTATACAGCATTCGCTGCAATAAACATTCCTTATTGGAACATCCCAACCTTCTGGTTTGATTGAACCCCAAATCATGCTGCTCTCGAAGTATTTTGCTTATGTAAAGTGGCCTTCTCCCCGTTGAGTCACATGGCTGTTAGCAGAGTTAGATAATGAGCCAAATTTGTATATGAGCCCAGTGAGATGGTTACAATTAGGTACAGGGGGTGTATGTTCATGGTCTTCTGCTGCTATAACCCAGCCACTCAAAGTTCAATGTGTTGTGTTCAGGAGGGACATTGAAAATTTGGCTGAGTGGTGTGATAACACCACCCTCTCACTTAATATCACTAAGACCAAGGAACTGATTGTAGACTTCAGGAGAGGGAAACCAGAGATCCACGAGCCAGAAATCATTGGAGGATCAGAGGTGGAGAAAGTCAGTAACTTTAAATTCCTGGGTGTCACTATCTCAGGTGACCTGTCCTGGACCCATCATATACGGTAAATATAATTGCAAAGAAAGCACGCCAGCACCCGATGAGTCTGCAGAGATTCGGCATGTCATCAAAAACCTTGGCCAGGTTCTGCAGATGTGTGGTGGGAAGTGTGCTGCATTACAGCCTGCAATGGGAACGCCAAATGCCTTTGTGCAGAAAATCCTACAAAAGGTGGTGGATTTGGCCCAGAACATCACAGGTAAAGCCCTCCCAACTACTGAGCACAACCACATGAAACGTTGCCACAGAAAAAAAGGATTCATCCTTGAAGATCCTCACCACCCAGACCATGCTCTTTACTTGCTGCTGCCATCAGGTAGAAGGTACAAGAGCCTCAGGACTAGCACGACCAGGTTCAAGAACAGTTACTACCATTCAACCATCAGGCTCTTGAACAAAAAGGGATAACTACACTCATTTAAGGACTTTTTAACTTGTTATTTCATGCTTATTATTCATTGCAATTTATTTATATTCACATTTGCAGAGTTTTTGTCTATTGATTGTGTTTATATAGATTTGCTAAGTATGCCCACAGAGAAAAGAATCCCAGGGTCATCTGGGGAATGTATTCTGAGAATAACTTTTTCTCGACTTTACTTTGACTCGGCGGGAGGAGAAGATGGCAGTGCGCTGCGCGTGCGCAGCTCTCCGGTGAAAATGGTATCGTATCTGTTAAATAGGGGCCGTGGACAATTCTGATTTGATGGAGAATGGACGTGAAAGCACAGAGGAACATCTGGAGAAATTTCTGAAATGCCCGTTCACTGCTGTCGTTACTGTGTGGTCGTGAATCTGTGAATCTTTTGGAGGCTAGGACTCAAAGTCCCCAGCCTTTATACTTGAGATAACAGAAATTCCTCAGATAACAGAATCCAACCAAAAGGAAATTAAACAATTATACCACGTAGAATGTGCTAATACTTAGCTAACTAAAAAATGAAAATGGTAAACCATTATGTAATGATATACTGCTTTCTGCTAGTAAGTAGGGACGATCCACCACGTACTGTGAAAAATACATGGGTTTGTTAAAGATACACGTTGTTAAAAATGCAAATTATGGTTTCCTTTTACTGTCATAAATATTGTTAAAATGCGACTTATATGCAAATTCCTGGTGGAAATAAGGATTGTGTACTTACCAAGAACAGTGCATCGAACTTCCTTTCAAAATATGGTGAAGTATCAGATATTTAATGGAAGTTGTAGAGGTTGGTAGTGATGCAATGGTAGACTTCATGTATTTTCGCCTCTCTGCAGTTTAGCCGTTGCTGGCGGAATACCCGAGTACAGTAACTGCAGCCTTCATGTCACATTATAATACACACGGTTAGAGGAAGGCAGCCATGCTGGCGGTGCATTCCCTTGTTGGGAAAGCCTCTACCCACCAGGTGAAGTGATCCATGATCATCAGACAGTCGCTGCTCTCCCTGCTTTTTGACAAGGGCCCCATGAAGTCCATCTGGATGTTTTGTCAGGGCCATCTCGGCAGTAGCTGGTTTGCCAGCCTCACCTTTATGCTCTCCACAAGGTTATGCTGGGTACAAGTATACAACAGAAACAGAATTTCTCAACATCCCTATCCAGGGATTTTGTGATAATTGTACCCTTTTCCTCATCTGGCCCCCATCTTACTTCCTCCAGAGGGGGATTCCCTCCCTTAATTAAGTCCTGGATCAGTGTCACTAGTGCTGAGAACTCTGGTAAAGCAGCATGCTGGACATTGCTTGTACTGGCTGGTTACTTGATTTTATTTATTGTTTATTTATTTTATTTGTTGTATTTGTTGTTTTATAGCATTGAGTATGAGAGTTACAAACTCCTTTTCGCTGCATTGGTGCATGACAAATTGTACTATACAATGACAATAAAGATATTTCATTTCATTTCATGTTATTATGTGTGTATATGTAGAACTTCAGTTCCCAGTGTGCAATGCAGGCGGCTCACCCGGAACCGCAGGTGATGTTGGTGAACTGGGGGCGTGGGCCAAAGTGTGGAGCTAGATGTCATGATGGTCTCCTGTTAATAAATCTGTTAGTCTTTAAATCCATGCAAGGTTTGTCTTTATTAAAGAGCAAACGTAACATGGTGTCAGAAGTCAGCGTGAGGTATAAATACGAGGCATAACTGGACACCACAAGGGACTAAGAAAGAGACATGAGATCATTAGAAAGTTTTTGACAAGGTCAGGCCATTCAACCCAAAGCTTGCCAAAGTTCTGTTCACATAGTGTGTTGAAATAACTATCAAGTTTAGATTTGCAAGTCTCTAAGCGATTACTCACTGTGTAAAGAAATGTTTGCTGATGTTGTCTGAAATCTCCCTTTAACCGGTTTCCACCTATGGCCCCATGACCTTGATGATGGATTAATTTTGAAGAGTAGCTGACATCCAACTTACTTATACACATAATGATTTTGAACACTTCTATCATGTCTCCTCTCATTCTGCATCTACTTAGGCTGAAAAAAATTAATTCTTTCAATTTTTCTTCACAGTTCATACACTTCAGACTTGGAATGAGTCTAGTTGCCCCTCTCTGAACTATGTCCAGTGTCTTTACATCCCTCACACAATACGGAGACAAAAATTGTACATCATATTCCAGGAGTGGCCTCAAAAGAAGCTTAAGGAGAACGTCTCTAGACTTGAACTCCACTGGGCACATTATAGAGCCCAACATTCTATCAGCCTTCATCATCTCTTCTGTGCATTGTCTAGATGTTGACAGTGATGAGTCTACCAGGATGCCCAAATCCTTCTCATACAGTGCACCTTCTAACTCAAGACCCCCATTGTATATTTATATGTATTATTTCTACATCCTATATGTAATAACCTTAAATTTCATCTGCCATTTATCTGCCCACATCTGGATTTTGATTAGATCTAACTGAATTGATTCTCTTGCTTGAATGTGATCAGCCTATCCCGCTTATTTGGGTCATCAGCAAACTTTACTAGTTAATTTGTTATGTTTCTGCAAATCATTACTGTAAATTAAAAACAGCAGTGACTCCAAAACTGATCCCAGCAGAACCTTACTTTTAACAACTTTTAGGTGTGTAAATGATCCTCTCACTATATCATTTTCTGTTTTTGAGCCAATTCTGCGCACATTCGCACACCTTACCCTGAATCCCTATCTTCTGCAATTTGATTATTAACCCCTCAAAAGCCTTCTGAAAGTCAAAGTAAATGTATCAACTGCTCTATTGTCATCATAAACTTTGGTTGTATCTTCACAGAAGCTCAGCATATTTGTAAAACATGATTTTCCTTTTCTGAACCCATGCTCATTTTCTGCTAAATGACTTTCTGCTAACATGCCTGTTCTTACCACCTGCTTTTCCAACTCATCCTTCGTTATTGTTTCCATTATTGTACCTACAATACACGTTAAGCTTACCGTTCTATAGTTACCAGTGTCAGTGCGGTCACCCTTGTTGTATACCTGGACAACGTTAACCCATTTCCAGTCCTTAGGGATTTAACCACTCTTCACTGTCTTTTGAATAATATGTGTTTGGGGTATGTACATATAATCACAGACCTCTTTAAGTACCCTTGGATATATGGCCCTGCAGATTTATTAACTTTCAGCCTTTTCATTTGAAGTAGGATCTCACTTTCTAAGATCTCTAAGTCACTTAAAACAACCTTTTTTTTCTACCCTTACTGGCATATTGTGAATATCTTTGCAGGTGAATATCCACAAAATATGAGTTAAGATAATCTGTTATGTCCTTCTCTGCAGAATTAATCACCCCAGTATTATTCCTAATGCACTTCATTTCCTCCTTGACTTTTCTTTTACTACAAATATTGAAAAAATCCCTTGGGTTAACTTCAGCATTATCAGCAATATGCTTCTCAACCTGCCTTTTGGCAATCTGGATTTACTTCTTGACTGTAGCTTTCATATTTCACATGCTTTACAGTGAACATTGTTCTTAATTTTTCTCTATTCCTTGTATGTCTATTTTCTTCAATAATTTTTATTCATCCATGTAGTTGATCTATTGTTTTTTTACTTCTTCTGACCTTGGGTATGAATATTTTCTGCACTGCATATATTACTTCTTTAAATTGACCCCATTGTTCCCCAACTGTCTCAACATCAAAACTTCCTTCCAGTTTACCTTCTGAAGGCTTTGTCACATCTGCACACACTTTGCCTTTCTGAATTCAATTTAATGGCTTTGGTTTTAATGGATATACTCTCCCAAAAAACCGTGAGACTAATAATATTATGATCAATTGTTCCTAAAGGCTCAACAACTTCCGTACTCAAAATTCTATCCTGATTGTTACAGAATATCAAATCAAGACAGGCCTCCCCTCTTGTTGCTGCATTACATACTGGCTCAAAAAACATTCAATAACTCAATGAATTCATTTTCCTGTAATCCCTCTGTTCTCCCATTCAATTTTTGGGAAACTTAAGTCACCCATAACCATAACATCACTCTCAGAACTTGCTTTTTTAATATTCTGATAGAGTTGTTTATTAAAATCACTATCAGCATTTGGGCATCCATCACAAACACCCAATGTTCTCCCTTTATCCTTATAGCTTTCAATTCTCACCCAGATGTTTTCACTAAGTCTTGATTCATCTCCTATCATAAGCAGCCTCATGTTTAAATTCTCTCTTACATATGTGGCTACTCCTCCACCTTCATGATCTTGCCTAGCTTTACTAAGTAAAGTAAATCCTTTAATACTATGTTCATCACCATCCTTTGAGGTCAGCCAGCTTTCAGTTATTGCTATTATATACACATACTACGACCTCATTCATTTTATTCTTAGTACTTCTTGCCTTTATACAGGCCATTCTTAGTGTATTACTAATGCTTTTCATCCTAATCCAATCCATTTTTATACTTTTGAAGCCTATAATCAGTTTGTGTCCTAACATGTTTTGCTCCACTAAGGTGTTTAAACAATTGAGCCTGGCCCCTTCTGTGTTCCTTGTGTAATGCTGAGGGTCGGCTGGCAACATTAGTCTAGAGAAGACAGTCTCTGGCCCCACCAAAGGAGTGAAATCTGAGGTGCTAAACCTCCTGTTTGTGTGGTTGCTGCATTGTGACAAATCAGTACCGCGAAACCACAGACAGTACAGCATATGCAATTAAATGATTTAGCTTTAAAATTCTTTATTTGACTAAAGGATTAGTAAAATAAAACAAAAAAACGCTCTGTCCTCCAGAGAAAGCAGGATCTCCCAGTGGCCACACATTTTAATTCCACATCCCATTCCCATTCTGACATGTCTATCCACGGCCTCCTCTACTGTAAAGATGAAGCCACACTCAGGTTGGAGGAACAACACCTTATATTCCGTCTGGGTAGCCTCCAACCTGATGGCATGAACATCGACTTCTCTAACTTCCGCTAATGCCCCCTTCTCTCACTCTCCTTTTTCTCCCTCTGTCCCTCTGACTATACCCCTTGCCCATCCTCTGGGTCTTTCCCCGCCTTCCCCTTTTCCTTCTCCCTGGGCCTCCTGTCCCATGATCCTCTCATATCCCCTTTGCCAATCACCTGTCCAGCTCTTGGCTCCATCCCTCCCCCTCCTGTCTTCTCCTATCATTTTGGATCTCCCCCTCCCCCTCTCAAATATCTTACTAGTTCTTCCTTCAGTTAGTCCTGACGAAGGATCTCGGCCCGAAATGTCGACTGTACCTCTTCCTAGAAATGCTGCCTGGCCTGCTGCATTCACCAGCAACTTTGATGTGTGTTGCAAAAAGAAGAGAGCCCATTTTAATGAAAATGTCTAATGTGCACATTGGAGCTCACACTTCCCTTCCACTAGTCCTCCATCGATTTCCCAGGGCTCTATCGACTCCTGGCCCCACTCCAAATCCACTCCTTTCTGTTGTCTGCCACCTCTCCTTTCTGGCATCTTCTCTCCATCTTCTGCCGAACAAAAGACCCAGATCACCTTGTCGCAGGCACAGAACAAGAAACAAAGCACTCCCTTCATTAGACGGTGCACATTCCAAAGCCCCCGTTATCTCTATCCATAACCCAAACACTGCTGCTACAGAAAAACCATTACATTAGCGGTGCGTTTACAAAAAGACCATTAGATTAGCAGTGAAACCTGGTGTTACACTCTCCCACAACCAAATTTAGTTACGTCCTCATGATATTGACATAATTTGCCAACCCTTCATGCAAAGTACAAAGTTCCACCCAGGTGTAAAAGGCAGTGACATATCTCCCCAGTGCAGTAGGGGCCACACTCTGTTCCCCCGGTGGTACCTAGGCCAGCCTATCCGGTGATCTCCTGATTCTCTGAGACCTCCGCTTCCAACCCACAGTTACCAGGGAGTCCCCGAATTGAATGACTCAGCGGTCAACTTTCCCCCCTTTGCAGAGGGTTTCTCCCCGGCTTGTCTCACCGAGACACTCGACATTACCGTACACCGGGAAAAATGCGCCAGTGCATCCCCCGCTTGAAGGTGACCTCCCTCTTTGCAGTGTTCCTCACAATCTCTACCATCCTGTTCGCCTCTGCAACCGAGGGCTTCTGCAGTTCAGGCCTCATAAATACTCCAGCAGGTAACCCCGACCTCTTCGTGGATTTCCAGCGCATCCACTAAGAGGGCCTCACCCTCAGGCTTCCCGAGAAATGTGGGGGTCCCTATCACTCTCGCTACTTCCCCGGGCCGTAATACGATTGGCTTTGACTGAGTGAACCACGCAGTCCCTCGTCTAAATTCAGTTCGACAAAATGCAGCCACGCACTTCCTGAAAAGCAGCTCGAAACACCCGGCGAATGGACAAGGTTCTCAGAAAGCTCTCTCCAGCTTTCTCCTTGCAGGCTCTCGTGAGCCTCCTCACAAGTGAAGTGTTGGTCCCCACCAGAACTGAAACGCCGCCCTTCTCAACAGGGTCCGGACAAACCAGCACTAATGTAACAAAGACCTCCGCCACTCCCACATCAGCCGCTGAAAACTCCAGCTTACTGACAAATAACCATCCTATGAATAATCACCCGCTCCAAGACTCCAGAACTCTCATGCACTGAGTGGCGCCAATGGTAAATGCGTCAGATACCAGTTGTAAAATTAATGGTACAGCAACGTGACCTGCGACCTTGTGTCGAGTATGGCTATAGCATAAGTACCCTCTATCCACAGCGATACACTGGAGCTTGGCCTCACTAAGCCTTCAGGAATAGTGTCATTTGCTTTCGAGGGTTCCTTGATATATTGCTGGGAACGTGTTCCACACCCCCCCCCCCCCACCCAGACACCAGGCTGTTCCCTCACTGTGTCTCCTCTAAGTTTCCAGACGTCCTTCTCTGCTTAGGTACCCGGGGCTCACTCTTTGAGGGGCTTCCTGTCGTTCACACTCCCGCCTGAAGTGCCCCTCTTCACCACAATTATAACAGACAATATGGGCCGCTCCCCTTCTCGCCGAACACTGGCCACCTTCAGCCCTCTGCATGGTCCGTCCCCTGAGGGTGTCCGCCGCTCTATCAGTTCCATCATACAGGTGGTGGGGGCGGGGGTAAACACCCACTGATAACAACCGGGACATCTCAGTTCTCAACTCTGCCATGATCTCTTTTACCACTCCCCGGGTTGGGTTCTCCGTGGTCACTTCAACACAAGGGGCTAGTACCGAGGACTGTTCCCTGCTGATGGAGCCCTCCCGCACCTCTGACGCGTTCTCCTCCTTCTCCTGACGCACGTTCTGAAACCCCATCATGAGCTCTTTTGGGCTGCCTGTCATGCCAAACACATTTTCCAGTGCTTGCATGTAAGCGGCAGCAGTGGCAACGGGGTATTGGGACATTACGGCTCTCACAACGCCGGCAGCCCACGTCCTCAAACTCTCAACCAATCAACACACATCAAAGTTGCTGGTGAACGCAGCAGGCCAGGCAGCATCTCTAGGAAAAGGTACAGTCGACGTTTCGGGCCGAGACCCTTTGTCAGGACTAACTGAAAGAAGAGCTAGTAAGAGATTTGAAAGTGGGAGGGGGAGGGGGAGATCCGAAATGATAGGAGAAGACAGGAGGGGGAGGGATGGAGCCAAGATCTGGACAGGTGATTGGCAAAAGGGATATGAGAGGATCATGGGACAGGAGGCCCAGGGAGAAGGAAAAGGGGGAGGGGGGAAACCCAGAGGATGGGCAAGGGGTGTAGTCAGAGGGACAGAGGGGGGAAAAGGAGAGTGAGAGAAAGAATGTGTGTATATAAATAAATGACAGATGGGGTACGAGGGGGAGGTGGGGCATTAGCGGAAGTTAGAGAAGTCAATGTTCATGCCATCAGGTTAGAGGCTACCCAGACGGAATATAAGGTGTTGTTCCTCCAACCTGAGTATGGCTTCATCTTTACAGTTGAGGAGGCCGTGGATGGACATGTCAGAATGGGAATGGGATGTGGAATTAAAATGTGTGGCCACTGGGAGATCCTGCTTTCTCTAGCGGACAGAGCATAGGTGTTCAGCAAAGCGGTCTCCCAGTCTGTGTCGGGTCTCGCCAATATATAGAAGGCCACATCAGGAGCACCGGACGCAGTATATCACCTCAGCCGACTCACAGGTGAAGTATCGCCTCACCTGGAAGGACTGTCTGGGGCCCTGAATGGTGGTAAGGGAGGAAGTGTACGGGCATGTTGTAGCACTTGTTCCACTTACAAGGATAAGTGCCTAGAGCGAGGTCAGTGGGGAGGGATGGCGGGGACAAATGGACAAGGGAGTCATGTAGGGAGCGATCCCTGCGGAAAGCTGGGGGGGGGGGAGGGAAAGATGTGCTTAGTGGTGGGATCCCGTTGGAGGTGGCGGAAATTACGGAGAATAATATGTTGGACCCGGAGGCTGGTGGGGTGGTAGGTGAGGACCAGGGGAACCCTATTCCTAGTGGGGTGGCGGGAGGATGGAGTGAGCAATCTCTGTCTTTTTACAGCATCAGAGCACTGCCACTCATCTAACAACTGAGCGGTTTGCTCCGCCCAAGTCTCATACTCCTCTTCCCCCCTCACTCCTCAGAAACGAGAACCCTGTCTTTGAAGTCTCCGCCCCCAGCTACGGGAGACTCAACTTGTGATTCGGCCCGCTCCACTACACTCTCCTCCTCCCGGAAAGTATAGACAGCCCACAGCCCCCCTCTTCCGAGACCCCAATAGTACTAGGTAGTTCTACTGCCGTCAACTCCTGGCCCCACTCCAAGTCCAATCCTTTCTAGCGTCTATGACCTCTCCTTTCTGGCATCTTCTCTCTTCATCTTCTGCCGAACAAAAGATCCAGATCTCCTCGGTCGCAGGCACAGAACAAGAAAATAATAACACTCCCTTCATTGGACGGCATACATTCCAAAGCCTTCGTTATCTCTAGCCATAACCCAAACATTGCTGGTACAGAAAAAAAACACATTACATTAGCAGTGAGACCTTTCCCAGGGGATGCACCTGTCCCACCCCATTTCCTAGTTTAAGCAGTCCTCAATTAACTGAAGCATAAACCTGCCCAGTACATTAGTGCCCCTCCAGTTCAAATGCAACCCATCCCATCGGTTCAGGTTCCATCTGTTTCAATTGGCACCCCAATATCCCATAAACCTATGCCCCCTAACATGCATCATGATTTGAGCAACATGTTAAATCTTCCAATCTGCTCCATTTTACCTGGCATTTACAGGAAGAACTTCTGAAAAGACCACCTTGTCAGTTCTGCCCCTAAGCTTCCCACCACACTCTTCTGTCCTGCAGAACTGGCAGCCTGCCCTTACCTATGGCATTTGTCCCAATGTGGACAATGACTACTGAATCCACCTCAGCTCTGGCCAGGAGCTTATGTACTCATCCAGAGAGGTATCTTACTTGTGCTCCAGGTCAGTGGTCCCCAACCACTGGGCCGCGGACCAGTACTGGGCCGCAAAGCGTGTGCTACCGGGCTGCGAGGAAACGATATGATTTGGCGATATGAGTCAGCTGCACCTTTCCTCATTCCCTGTCACACCCACTGTTGAGCCATTACGCATGCGAGGTCATTACCCGCGCGCCATCCATGTCAGCGCGGGAGTGAGATCAACTCCTTAAACTTGCAAATTACAACGGGCTGAAAAGTATGTTTGACATAACATCTCTGCCTGCATTCTGGATTTAAGTCAAGGTTAAATTTCCTGAGACAGCCACGAAAGCACTGAAAACGTTGCTTCCATTTCCAACATTTTTCTGCGAAGCGGAGTTTTCTGCAATGAATGCAATAAAAGCTAAATTGTGGAATAGACTGGACATAAGGAACCCCCTTCGAGTATCGCTGTCTCCCATCACCTCTTGATAGGACTGTCTTGTTGCAGGAAAACAAGCCCAGGGCTCGTACTGATTCAGCGATATTGGTATGTTACAATGATTTTATATCTTCATACGGGGAAAATATGTGCTGTGTGTTTAATATCCAAACATTACTTAAAATGTTATGATGCTATTGACCTATAAGTGACTTATATAACCATATAACAATTACAGCTCAGAAACAGGCCATCTCTGCCCTTCTAGTCCATGCCGAACGCTTACTCTCACCTAGTCCCACCGACCTGCACTCAGCCCACAACTCTCCATTCCTTTCCTGTCCATATACATATCCAATTTTTCTTTAAATGACGATATCGAACCTGCTTCTGCCACTTGTACTGAATGTTTGTTCAACACTTACTTCAAGCTCCCCGTCCTCCCCTGATAATTGACTTATCACTATATTCATGCGAGGAAAATATGCGCTATGTGTTTAATATTAAATTTGTTAGATAAACCCTTTTATTAATAAAATTGAGTGTATTAGCTACTTATCACCTATATTCCAGTCGTGATTAACACCCCACGCCGAACAGAATTGCCAAAAACGATTTGCAGGAAAAAAAATCGACAGGTACACACATGCGCAGGTCACTCATGCGCAATGGTGCCCGCGCACGGCTTCATGGTCATTGTTGTATTTGACTGCTACTCTTGTCCATTGGCAACCCTACCACCTGCCCCCCACCCCTCGCCCCGTTCGGCTGGTCCACAAGAATATTGTCAATAATAAACCGAAAAAGAGTTGGGGACCCCTGCTCCAGGTAGGCAACACACCAGATGAGACTCCTTGTCAGTACACATCTGATTCTCAACCCCGCTGACAATTGATGTCCCTTCTATCACCACTTCCTTTTCACGAGGTTTTGGTTTAGGATTAGGAGCCTGTTGGGCTCCTTTGTCCTGCCTACCATCTCAGAGGCTTCATGTTGGTTCTCTAGCATTGTTAGATGTTCAGAATGGTTGAACACTTCCAAGTCTGGAGATGATGCCCCCGGACAGTGTGTACCTCGTACCCTGCGCTTCCTTCCCACGGTCACCTACCTCTCTCTCTGGTCTAGAGTCTCAACCCGTGTTCGCTTGGTGTGCACTCTACCTCCCTACAGGACATCTGCCAATTTTCTACAACATCGCAGGTCAGCTACCCCCTTCTCACGTTCAAACAAACCTTGTTCCCGAGGTGTTGGATTAGCTGACATTTCTCATATATGAACTCTCCAGGGAGCAAACTGTCCGTGAGTCCGAACACAAGGCAAGACTGACATTGCAGAGGCTACATTATTCTACTTCCGGGGGTGGGGGTGAGAAGAACTACTGAAGATTAGTGGTGTATTTGTTTAAGTTCTTAAAAGTAAACTACTGTTTATACTACTACTTTATTCCCTGTGTACCAGATAACGCCGAATGACTAGCATGTGCTTGGACCTTCCAGATATCCATCCCCTGGTTGTTGAGCATCCTCCGCCAGAAAACTATACCGCGAAGCGATTCTTGGTTCTGCCATGTTAGGCTTACAACAACTTCCCACTATCTAATTATCGGCTCGCTTTCTGGTTGAAAGCTAAGCACCCGTATTACCGCTTGCACTGGTGAACAGCTCATGCAAAGGCGAAAAGAAAACGGCAGCCCAAAACAAGGGATAGGTGGGGGTGGCGGGGGGGGGGGGTTGCGGATCCTTTGCGACACTGTAAGGCGACCAAACACAAGTTATAAAAGTAGCCGCGTCCAAAATTTAAAACTGAACAAACAAAAACACAACAAATGAACGCTACAACCAAACTTTTTCTTACACTCTCACACTCAACCAATCAGCGCACACGGTATGCCTTCACCAATAACTGCAGAACACTGAGCGCTGGGAGAGAGAATATCAGCAGCAAATTTCGCTTTCGGTTGACTCTCGACGCTAGGTTCCGATGGAGAGAAGCTGCTGGCAAGAGAGCAAGTTGTCTTGATGTTCCAGATACTCAGGTGAGACAAGCATGAAAATTTCTCTGGATAATCTAAGTCAGTGCTTCCTAACCTTTTTTAACCCAACGCCCCCTCTAAAGCACTTTCATACTTACCAACATCCCTCTTAGGCATAATATACTTTCTGGGCCCCTGTAGTGTAAAAACATGTTTACCATATGCTAGCATGAGAAAAATTAATCTGCTTTAATTTTTTATCTTTAAACCAAGCTGACTCAGAAAAATGTTCGCAGTACAGCAACTTCGATATCAATGGGATCCTTGAGTTTCATGGGTTTTAGAAAGATTTGAAATATCTGGTTCAAGTTGTGACAGCAAAAGCCTTAAGTCCTCACGCATAACAATATCCAATGATTTGTGTTTTTGTTTTGTGTGAGTATGCGGTTCACTGCACTGAAGTCTCTTTCAACAAGGTAGGAGAATGGAAATACAATGAATAGCAGTTTGGCTCTTCTCCAAAGATGAGGAAACTTCGTATCATGGTATAACCACACAGCACAAGAGCTGACATTTTGAAAATCATTTTTGCTACTTCATCATTCTGAATTCTGGTAATTTGTTCTTGCAAGCTCTCTTCCTGTTATTCCACCTTGCAAAGAAATGGATTAGTTACCCAGTCTAGAATTTCCAGATGGTTCAAATCGTTGAATCAATTCTGAAAATCCTTCTTCAGTGACTGCAAATCACCGTCTGTGAGAGTGAGTGCCATACTTTATTTGAAAAACAGGAAATATATAAGCAAGATATTGGGAGAAGATATCATCAGTTTCTCTGCATAGAAAATGCAGTGTTCACTTTATTTGAAAAACAGGAAATATATAAGCAAGATATTGGGAGAAGATATTATCAGTTTCGCTGCATGGAAAGTGAACACTGCATTTTTTGGCCAGATTCAATGTTTTGTTTCTGCATTTCCTGTTTGGAAAAAAGTAGCTGGCTGAGATTTTGGCCTGCGAGATGTTGACGATGAATTACACAATGGATTGCAAACAGACTTGAAATTTCTTTTTCCCATAAACGCCACTAAACTGGTATTGCGACCTGTCATATCTGGTGCTCCGTCTGTTACACAAGAAATCATGTTCCTAATCAGAATATTTTTATCATCAATATACATTGTATACATTGCTTGTCCGTTGATATTTGTTTCCAATCTTTTATAAAAGAGAACCTCTTCATAATATTTTCTATTCTTGATAAACCATACATAAGCCTCGTTGTCTTGCACACTTGACTCATTCAGTTGTATCCGAAATTCTGTTTTTTGTAGCTCCGTGCATATTTGATACTCAAAGTCTTCACTCATTTCATTGATACGACGAGCTACAGGTATTACTCAGAGGAATTCATTTTAAAATACTGGTATCCATTTTGAGAACAGTCATGAACACTTCTGATACAGCAGGCATTATTAATCTTTCATGAATTGTATGAGATATTCTACACTTTGCGAATGTTAGAAGAAGCAATGAGACCATGATCAAGATTTTTTTTTTAGCTTTCTTGGCAAATGACTCGAGTGTGCAATGCTTTTCAAATGCTTCTTTCATCTTCTGGAACCGAGTAATACCATAAGCAGCCTTTTCAGGGTGTCTTTTACGGAAGCGTTCCTGCAATCTTGATGGTTTCATGGCTTCATTAAAAGTACAGTGTCATAAGGGGGCATTGGGAGCAGACCCAAATGCAAGACACAGACACTGAAGTACAAGAAACAGGACAAGGTTTATCAAGAAAGTAAGGGCAGTCAGGTAGAAACGACGCTGGACATGGACACAGGCCCTGGGGGAGACAAGGACACCCGGCCTCAGCTAGGACTAAGACTAGGAAAGCAGGACCAGGATAAGGAACTTGGAACTAGGAGCCTCGGCTGAGACTCCGAGCCAGAGACTGGACGGGGACCCGGAACCTGGGTCTTGACTAGGGCTCAGACCCCAGGTCTAGGCGAGGACAAGATATAGCTACAGTACTGGACGTGGAACTCCTGCACAGGACGAGGCTCATGGACAGGATGAGAACACAAAGCCTTGACTTGGACAGGATGAGGTTCTTGGACGAGGCTTAGACAAGACGAGGTACTTGGACATGGCTTGGACTAGACGAGAGTCTCCTGGACAGGACGAGGGAACTCCAGCAGAGGACGAGGGAACTTCCAACACTGGGCTGGGTGACATAGGCCTGGGCTGGGTGAGGAAACTCCAGCACAGGACATGGCTCTTGGACTAGGTTTGGCTTGGTTCTTGGACTTGGCTTGATTAGGCTCTTGGGTACCGAGCTGGGACTCTCCTTGGAGTGCAGGGCCAGGACCCTCCTTGGAGCGCGGGGCTGGGACCCTTTCTTAGACGCAGGGCCGGAATGACTGCCAAGGTAGCCACCGAGGAAACTGTCAGGGATTCAGATAGGGAGGGGAAGGGAAAAATCTAGCAGGGAACCCTTGTTTTTCAGAGGTTTTTATGTGCCAGCCCAAAATGAGAATCAGGTGCCTCAAATAAGGCATCCAATGGATCAAGGGAAAACGGGAAAACCCGGAATAAGGATCAGGGAACCGGAATGTGGATTTCACGGTATTACAAATTACACACATGGGGAGTTGCTGATTTGACGGGAACGGACTATAACCATACTCCAGGTGTGTAATACTGTTTGATGCACTTTCTGTAGTTTCTGTTTCTGAGCAGGATTAGAATTCAAGGCTTTACTGCCTTCAGACTTGTAGAGATCACGCCAAATGTCTTTATATATCATTAACGGGGCTAAATTAAAATAAAAAATAAACCCACACTGTTAAAGCCTATCGAATGTTGATGATGGCAGTGAGTTGACACAGATGCATCGATAGTAGCGGTACGCAAAGGAACGGGAGGCGAACATGAAGATGATCACATCAGTGAAAATTACAATGACAATGATTCAGAATAGAATCTGAATGTTTGTCAGGATAGAGCTGATGTTCGGCAAGCTACCTTTATACTATTCCATTTAGCACGATGGACCAACCATGTAAGGTCTCGTAATCCTCAATGATAGTTCTTGAACGCATATATGAAGCCGAGGTCGCTTTGAACCACTCAACAGGAATCCTCGGGGATGGCAGGTTCACTGAGTGGCTCTATTTTACCGTTTGGCTCTGGCCAGCGCTGTATCGTTGCGCGACCTATTTTCCATAGATCTGAAGAGAAAGGTGAGAGGGTGTACTTGACTCACCAACGGTTGTATTGCATGAACTTGTTCCGTGTCTTGAGTCGAAGGGAATTGTTGGGCACCATGGCTGCTAATATATGCATCCCCAGTAATGTCTCTTTGGTTGGTAAGGTCGGATACGATTACTGAGTTTTAGACACGTTGTGAAGATGAGTGCTCACCGACTGCAGAGCTGTGGTTCTTCCTGTTCTCCAGTGCCATGTACTTTTTTGTAAGTGCTTGCTCTACGAATGGTCGGTCAGGTCTCATACCTCAAGTTTGGCTACTGCTTTCCGCCCCCCATCCCCCAAGAATCTTGAACGCCTCCGACAACTTATATTTCCCAAATGCCTCCATAGGACATGTAACTGCTTCCGCTGAAAATTATTGATCTTTTCTTTCGTGAGAGTGTGGAGTGAGCCATCAGCACAAGTGGTGCATGTGAGCTCGATTTCAACGTTTACGAGAAGTTTGGATTGGTACATTCATAGTAGGGATATGGAGAGCTATAGTCCTGGTGTAGGTTGATAGGAGTAGGCAGTTTAAATGTCTTCTCCATGACCTGAAGGGCCTTCTTCTGTGCAGTACTTTTCTATGACTCTATAATTGGAAACGCTTCAAACAGCAATTCAGTATATATCTAGTGGTGAGTAAAGCCAGAGGGGCAGAGGAAATATTGAAAGCATCTTTCTTTCTACACATAATTGGTGAAGGTGTTTTGGACATCTACAACAGCTTTCAAATTGATGAGACAAACTTTAAATTGGACAACCTTATGACAAAATTTGAGTAGTATTTTGTCCCAAGTAAAAAAGGGTCATGCTTGTAAGGTGCATGTTCTTCTCCTGTGAAAAGAAACAAGGTGTCAGTGTTGACCAATACTTCACACACTGAGGTAGTCTTGTGAGTTTGGAGACTTCAGAGACTCTCTAGTCAGAGCCAAAATAGTTTGTGGAATCCTAGATAATGGGCTCAGAGAAAGCAATCGATATTCATGCCATCAGGATGGAGGGTACCCAGATGGAATATAAGGATTCACTCCTCCACCCTGAGGGTGGCCTCATCTTGGCACAAGAGCAGGTCATGGATGGATTTGTCAGAAGAGGAATGGGAATTGGAACTTAAATGTTTGGCCACTGGAAAGTACCACATGTGGCGGATGGCGAGGGTGCTCAATTAAGCCATCATCAAATTTACGACAGGTCTCACCAACTGAGAGGAGTCCACATTGGGAGCAGTGGACAGAATATACAACCCAGCAGATTCGCAGATGAAGTGTTACCTCACCTGGAAGGACTGTTTGTGGCCCTGAATGGAAGTGAGGGTGGAGGTATATGGGCAGGTGCAGCACTTCGGCTATTTGCAGGCAAAAATGAGGGGAGGAAGATTGCTGGAGAGGGATGAATAGACAAGGGAATCAAAGAGACAGTGATCTCTGCAGAAGGTGAAGAGGAGAAGGTAAAGATATGTTTGGTGGTAACACCCTTTTGAAGATAACAGAGGCTGCAGTGGATAATATGCTGGATACTTCGGCTGATGGGGTGGTACGCAAGGACAAGAGGAACTCTATCTCTGTTAGGGCAGTGGTGTGACAAAAGACCAAGTTATCAGAAGATTGATGCTGATAAGAGAGACAAAGAGAGAAACATTCCAAATGCTAATATGAGAGACGAGAGAGTTTAACGAAAAGAGACACAGTTCCGAGTATTGTCAGACTGGTTGCTTTGAACCTGAACTGTTTGAAGTTTGATGGACAGGTGATACCCCAGCAGGGGGATAAAAGGAACAGGTTCGCTAAGGCAGGACACACCACGACACCACGAGATAATGAGACCCTGGAAGTGCGTTGTGCGCCCCCCCCCCCCCACAAGTTGGTGGAAGTTTTGGAGGTCTGGTCACGGGACCGACCATAGATACACAGGGTGGAAAGGTACGATCGGCGGGAACCTGGTGTGTGTGTCTGCCCTTGCCTGGGTGCCGGGTTCACCGCAGAAGAACGATCGTATCCGGAACGGAGGGGTCACAGTCGGTGACCTCAGAAGATATTACAAAGGGCTCGCCCGAAAGCTAACTGTGAGGAAGATCAAAGGTCTGTTTGAATCCGATTTGAATATCATCATTCACTCTCTCTCTCTCTCTCTCTCCCCCAACGGCACAACAGCGATTACTGCGAACTGAACTAAACTGAACTGAACTCTGCATCACTTGAGACTGATCATTTTACCCCTAGACTGCGATAGAGCTTGATTGATCCTAATATCCTAGTTCTGTGCACATGTATGTTTTATCATTACTAACCTGTTGCATTTATATACTTACTATCAGAGTACTGTGTTACTTATTTCTTCAATAAAACTTTCTTAGTTCCAGTAATCCAGACTCCAAATAAGTGGTCCATTTCTGCTGGTTTGGCAACCCAGTTACGGGGTATGTAACATAAGTGGGGTTCTCGTCCAGGATTTTGAAGGCTAAATTTGGGAAGGGGTAAATTGATTGGGTTAAAATTCCCAAAAGAAAGAAAAGGCAAACAGCAGAAATGGAGATTGAAGAATTTCTAAAGGCGCCGACCTTGGAGGCATTAGAGAATACCAGGAAAGCAGAATTGGCAGCTGTGGCCAAATGGTTGAATCGTTTTAAGGGGAAGTCGAGAATGAGGAGAGAGGAGATGCACAGCGCTATCATAGAGCATTACGTGTCTAAAGGTGTGTTTCCCCAAGGGGAGCTGGAGGTGATATCTATTGGAAAACCTGGTGGAGACACAGTACAGGTGCAGATTGAAAAATTGAGACTCGAGCACGAGTTCCGTAAGGCAGCTAGAACACGAAGAGAAACAGTTAGAACGGGAAGAGAGAGAGAATCAGTTAGAACGGCAAGAAAGAGAGAGGCAGTTGGAGCGAGAAGAGAGAGAGAGGCAGTTGGAGCGAGAAGAGAGACAGTTGGAGAAACAGAGGGAAAGGGAATTTGAGCTGGAGAGGTTAAAGATGACGGCAGCGCAGGGGCCCATGCCGAACCAAGGTGGAGGGTTCAGGGTGACCCAGGAGATTAGGCTGGTTCCCCCATTTGACGATACCGATGTGGATCGGTACTTTCTCCATTTCGAAAAAGTTGCTGCAAGTCAGGACTGGCCGAGAGATAAGTGGGCTGTTTTGCTTCAGAGTGTACTTAAAGGAAAAGCCCAACAAGCTTACTCGGCTTTGTCCGCAGAAGATGCCCAGAGGTATGAGGTGGTGAAAGAGGCCATACTCAGGATTTATGAGTTGGTCCTGGAGGCATACCGGCAGAGGTTCCGGAATGCGAGGAAGCAGTGGGGCTGCACGTATTTAGAGTTTGCCCGTGAGCTGCAGACATATTGTGAGCGTTGGTGTGCCTCGAAAGGGGTCAATGGGGAAATGGGGATTATGACAGACTGCTACAGCTAATCCTGATTGAGCAGTTTAAAGGTTGTGTCCCTGAAGGTATGAGACCCTATCTAGATGAGAAAGAGGCAGACACTTTAGCCGCAACTGCTAAGTTAGTGGATGAGTACGTGTTGACACATAAAATGAAGTTTACCCCGAGTAAAGGCTACCAGAAGGGTAGTCAAGAGGGCGGGGAGAGAACGCCAGAAAAGTCAGAAAGTAAGCCGGGGACTAGTGAGAAGGATAAGGTAGACCAGGAGCAGTTTGGTAGGAAGTCTCCTGGGGTCGTATGCTATAATTGTGGGAAAGTCGGACACTTTGCGTCCAGGTGCTTTGCCCCAAAGAAGGAGACGGGGAAAGGAAAAATGGCGGTTCCGACTGGCTGTATTGAGCTGGTAAACAAACCGCTAGGGGAGAAGAGGTCTGATAAAGTTCAGGAAGGGCGTGAGAGGTTTATCTCGGCCGGATTGGTGTCGGTGAAGGAGGGGGTAAACCCAGTTCCAGTACAGATCTGGAGAGACACGGGAGCTTGTCAGTCACTGATCTTAAGGAGTGTTTTAGACTTTAGTTCAGAGACAGAGACTGGGGAGGTCAGGGTCATAGAAGGCATTGGAAAAGGGACTAAAGCAGTACCTTTGCACCAGATATACCTAAAAAGCGACTTGGTCTCTGGACCGGTCACGATCGGGGTGAGGCCCGAACTACTGATGAAAGACGTGGAGGTCTTATTCGGAAATGACCTCGCCGGCGGAGAGGTGTACCCAGCAGTAAGATTGACAAGCCAGCCTGCCAGGATTGAGGCCCCGCACATGGACTCACAGGTTTATCCCGTTTGCGCAGTGACTCAGCGTGTGTCCAGAAAAGTTGCCGAAGCTATATAGATTTAGCTGAGACATTTTTACCAGCCTTGTATCAGAAGGGGTTAGAAAGTGAGGAGCAGCGTAGTGAAACGGAAATTAAGGTAGATTTATCATTAGCAAGGAAGGAATTTGTACAGGCCCAGGAGCGAGACGAGGAGCTGATGGTTTTGACAGAGACAGCTCTCTCCGAAGCAGAATTAAAAAGGGAGCCAGTGGGCTATTATGTGGAGGAGGGAGTGCTAAGGAAGAAATGGAGACCAAGTACCGTGCCCGCAGATGAGGACTGGGGGGTGGTGCCAAAAATTTATGGGGACGAGATTCTTAACCTGGCCCACAAGATACCTCTCGGTGGACATTTTGGGGGGAGGAAAACAGTTGGTGGAATCATGAACGAGTTTTACTGGCCACACAGGAGGAAGGATGTTATTGACTATTGCAGACGTGAGCTAACACAGTTACAGGCTTTTGATATGCTAACAGTTTGCCACGATAGGCAAACAAACCTAGTCGGTGTTATCATGAAAATTAATGAGGCTGGTGTGCCACCTGATAAGGGGAAAACCCATTTTGAAAAGATAAGTATGGTGCCGACCAGATGGGAGAAGTCTATTGCTTTGGCCAGCTTTGCTGATAAGGTCTCTCCCTTAATCCCGGAACAAGGCGACCCGCTAAGAGAGCTAATTAAACAGCACGCACACGTATGTCCGGATGTCCCGAGGCGATGCAAAGAGCCGGGACATGGTGTTGTCGTCACATCAGGTCAGCCTAGTGAGTAACACCCCTATAGGGTGATTAATTCAGTGACAAAAGGGCTAAAGAATGCAGAAGCGTATATTGGCGATGTAGTGGTGTGGAGTGACACGTGGGAGGAGCACAGTGTGGCACTGGTTAAACGGCTGTTTGAAGCCAGCCTGACAGTGAACCTCGCAAAAAGTGAATTCGGCCACTCGAAGGTCACTTATCTGGGATTTGTGGTAGGACAGGGGCAGCTGGCTCCGATGCAAGCTAAGGTGCGGGCTAACTCTGAAGTCCCCACCCCGACAGACAAGAAAGCCCTGAGAAAGTTCTTGGAGATGGTGGGGTACTGTCGGAAGTGTTGCAAAAAAAAACTTTGCGGATATTACCCACCCTCTTACTAAGCCCTTGCCAAAGAATGCTAAGTTGGTGTGGGATGACCCTTGTTATCTGTGTCCGGGACGAAAACCACTGAGAAGTTACACTGATTAGTGTTTTTGGCCACTATGAAGTTTGCTAAGTTGGAGCCTGGTCTTAGAGGATTGTTAAAATAACACATATAAAAGGAACGGAAAATGTGATTGTTGACTGTCTGTCAAGATGTTGACAACTTAAAGTTCTCTGTATTAGCCAAATAGCTGATGAGCATGTATATTTGTGTGTATCTAATAGTGTATTCATGACTATAATTTTTACCCCGGTAAAAATCCTTTGATGGGTAGGGGTGTGACAAAAGACCAAGTTATCAGAAGATTGATGCTGATAAGAGAGACAAAGAGAGAAACATTCAAAATGCTAATATGAGAGACGAGAGAGTTTAACGAAAAGAGACACAGTTCCGAGTATTGTCAGACCGGTTGCTTTGAACCTGAACTGTTTGAAGTTTGATGGACAGGCAATACCCCAGCAGGGGGATAAAAGGAACCGGTTCGCTAAGGCAGGACACACCACGACACCACAAGATAACGAGACCCTGGAAGTGCGTTGTGCGCACTCCCCCCCCCCCCAACAAGTTGGTGGAAGTTTTGGAGGTCTGGTCGCGGGACCGACCATAGACACACAGGGTGGAAAGGTATGATCGGCGGGAACCTGGTGTGTGTGTCCGCCCTTGCCTGGGTGCCGGGTTCACCGCAGAAGAATGATCGTATCCGGAATGGAGAGGTCACAGTTAGTGACCTCAGAAGATATTAAAAAGGGCTCACCCGAAAGCTTACTGCGAGGAATATCAAAGGTCATTTTGAATCCGATTTGAATATCATCATTCGCTCTCTCTCTCTCTCTCTCTCTCCCCCCAACGGCAGAACAGCGATTACTGCGAACTGAACTAAACTGAACTGAACTCTGCATCACTTGAGACTGATCATTTTACCCCTAGATAGAGCTTGATTGATCCTAATATCCTAGTTCTGTGTACATGTGTGTTTTATCATTGCTAACCTGTTGCATTTATATCCTTACTATTAGAGTACTGTGTTACTTATTTCTTTAATAAAACTTTCCTAGTTCCAGTAATCCAGACGCCAACTAAGTGGTCCATTTCTGCTGGTTTGGCAACCCAGTTACGGGGTACGTAACAGTGGGAAGACGGTGAGCTTGGATGAATGAGTAATGGAGATGTGGGTGAGGGCAGCATCAATAATAAAGGGAGGTAAAGTCCAATCTTAAAAGAAGGAGGACATCTCTGATGTCATAGAATGGAAAGCCACATCCTGGGAACTGATGAGGCAGTGGCAATAAAACTGAGAAAACGAAATAGTATTTTTACAGGAGGTATTTTTGAAATAGGTATAGAACATAAAAGAGTACTGCACAGAAACAGGGTCTTCATCTGACAATGCTGTGCTGGATCAGCTAAAAAGCCAATCAAAAACACCCAAACACTAATCCCTCCTAACTACACCATGTCTATATCCCTCTATCTTCCTTCCACCCACAAGCTTTTTGAAATATGTCTTAAAAGCCTCTAATGTATTTGCCTCTACCACCATACCAAGCATCCACCACACTCAGTAATAAACTTACACCCACATATACTTTGGACATACTCCCTCTCAACTTCAACTAATGCCCTCTTATTTCAACCCTGCCTATTTTATATATGCCTCTCATATTCTTATAAACTTCTATCCGATCTCCTCTCAGCTTCCACTGTTCCAGAGAAAGCAACCCACAATTATCCAGCCTGTCCTGATAGTGCATGCTTTCTAAACAGGCAGCATCCTGGTGAATCTCTTCTGTGCTCTCTCCAAAGTCTCAACATCCTTACTAAAGTGGGGCGACCAGAACCTCATGCAATACTCCAGATATGGTCTCACCATAGTCTTGTAAAGTTGCAACATGACCTCTTGACTTTTGAAGTCAGTGTCTTGACTAATAAAAGCAAGCATTCAATAAGCCTTTTTAACCACAATATCAATCTGTGTAGCCGCACTGAAGGTATTATGAACTTGCATCCCGTGATCACTGCACTTAGCAGCACTGCTAAGGACCTTGCTTTTAACAGTATACTGTCTGCTTGCATTTCCTCTGCCAAGGTCCAACCCCTCACATTTTTCTGGGTTGAACTCCATCTGCCATTTCCCTGCCCGTATCTGCAACTGATCTATGTTGTTTTGGATTCTTAGCCAGTCTGCTACACTATTTTCAACTCCACCAATCTTGGTATCATCTGCAAATTTTCTAACCCACCCAGCTACATTTTAATCCAGGTCAGTTACTGTATATACATCACAAACAGCAGAGGTCCCAGCACAGATCCCTGTGGAACACCACTAATTACAGACCTCCAGCTCAAGTAAGTCCCATCAACAATTACCCTCTGTCTCTAATGAGCAAGCCAGTTAAGAATCCAAACGACTAATACGCTGTGGACCCCATGCATCTTAATCTTCTAGATTAGCCTCACGTGAAGGACTTCATCAAATGCTTTACTAAAATCCATGAAGACATCATCCACTGCCCTATCCTCATCATCTCTCTTGTCAGCTTGAAAAAAAATCAGTCTGTTTGGAAAACACAACCTGGTGGCTCTCTCTCACATGAGAAAATCTGCAGACACTGGAAATCCAACCAAGACACAGGAAAAATGCTGAAGGAACTCAGCAGGCAGACAGCGTCTGTGGAAAAAAAGTACAGTCGATGTTTCAGGGTGAGACCCTTCAGCAGGACTGGAGAAAATAAAGGTGAGGAGTGGATTTAAAAGGTGGGGGAGAGGAGAAAGAAACACAGTGATAGGTAAAACCAGGAGGGGAGGGATGAAGTAAATAGCTGGGAAGTTGATTGGTGAAAGAAATAGTGGGCTGAAGAAGGGAGAGTCTGATAGGCGAGGATAGAAGGCCATGTAAGAAAGAAAAGTGCGGAGGAACACCAGAGGGAGGGGATGGGGACTTGCTAAGGAGTGGGAAAGATAAAGTAAAGAGCTTGGAAGTTGAAAGGTGAAAGAGACAGAAGTCCATGGAAGAAAGAAGAAGGAGGGAGAAGCACCAGACAGAGGTGATGAGTGGGCAAGGAATAAAGTGTGGAAAAGAAAAGGGAATGAGAAATGGTAAGGTGGGGATGGGATGCATTACTAGAAGCTTGAAAAATCAATGTTCATGCCATCAGGTTTGAGGCTACCCAAATAGAATATAATGTGTTGTTCCTCCAACCAAAATGTGGCCTCATCACAGTGGAGAAGGCCATGGATGGACATATCAGAATGGGAATGGGAAGTGGAATTAAAATGGTGGCTACCGGGAGAACCCACTTCTTCTGGCAGACAGAGCGTAGGTTCTCGGTGAAATGAACTCCACATTGAATTGGGCCACCCATTTTAATTCCACTTCCCATTCCCATATGTCAATCCATAGCCTCCTCTATTGTTACAATGAGGCCACAGTCAGGTTGGAGGAACAACACATTATATTCTATCTGGGTAGCCTCCAACCTGATGGCATGAACATTAATTTCTTAAACTTTCAGTAATGCCCTGCTCGCTTTTTCAACAGTCACCAACCCCTTTTCCCTCTTTCACCTTATCTCCTTGCCTGCCCATCACCTCCCTCTGGTGCTCCTCACTCCCTTTCTTTCTTCCATGGCCTCTATACTCACCTATCAGAATTCCCATTCTCCAGCCTCATAACCCTTTCACCAATCAACTTCTCAGCTCTTTATTTCATCCCTCCTGCTCCCAGTTTCACCTATCACCTTGTGTTTTTCTCTTTCCCCTCCCCCACCTTTTAAATCTACTGCTCCCCTTTTTTTCATCAGTCCTGCGAAATGGTCTTGGCCTGAAATGTTAACTGTACTTTTTTTCCATAGATGCTTGGCCTGCTGAGTTCCTCCAGCATTTTGTGTGTGTGTTGTCTGGCTCTTTCTAAATATGCAATGAGAATACAAATGCTCATAAATCCTATCCTGAAGAATTTTCTCCAGCAATTTCCCTACAACGGACATGAGATTCATCGGTCTATAGTTCCCAGGATTTTCCTTTGTTCCCTTCTCAATTGGTGGTACAGCATTAGCCAGTTGCCAGTCCTCCCAAGATCTCACCTGTGGTTAGAGAGGACATCAAGATACTGATAGCAATCCCAGCAATCTTGCCTGTTGCCTCCTTCAATATCAGATCCTGGGGACTTACAACCTTAATGCTCATAAGGAGACCTAACACTTCCTCCTCCTTGACGTCTAAATGCCCTGACATATTTATGCACTCAACCCTGATCTCCTCATCATCTGAATGATTTTTCAGAGTACCTCATTCACATTCTACGCATCCAAGCATAATATTGGTTCCCCTCCAGTTCAGGTGTAACCCACTCCTCTTGTACAGGTCACTCCTTCTCTAGAAATTGTTCTAATGATCCAAGAACTTGAAACCCTGGCCCCTGCACCATTTCCTCAGCCACTCATTTATCCATGGTACCACCCCATTCCTACCTGCTCTAGGCATGACGCCACTGGTAATCTGGAGATTAGTTCCTTGGAGATCCTTCTCTTCAGCCTCTTTCCTAACTATACACACTTACTAAGTAGGATCTCTTTCCACTTTCTGCCTCTGTCAATGATGCCAATATGCACCACTACCACTGGCTCTTCAACCTCCCCCATGAGAATATCCTGCTGCCACTCTGATGTATCCTGGACCCTAGCAGCCGGGAGGCAACACACCATCCTGGTGTCTCTTTTGCGGCCACAGAATCTCCTCTCTGACCACTAGCTAATGAATCCCCGATCACGTTTGTGTGTGTTGCTTTGATGCCCAGCATCTGCAGATTTTCTATTTTGCCAAAGCCTTCCCACTCTGTCTCTGGCACACTTCAATAATAGCCAGCTTGATCCTATCTTCATTTATTTGCAGCTGAGTTTAGGCCTCTGACGCTGACACTACTATGCCTGTAAAGATGAAAAGGACCGGCCTTACTCGAAGCTGCTTCTTCTATACTCTCTGTCCCAACTTCCGTCGGTTCTGACAGTAACACTCACCGTGCCTCAGCCTCTGAAACAGTAGAGTCGAGAATCAGTAGGTTTATAAAACCTACAGGTGGGTTGGGTTTCCCAACAGACGTGTCACGTTCAGCTGAAACATTGGCACATATCCAACGAGTCAGATCAGCTCAAAATGCTTTTACCTTATTTCTCAAAAGCCCTATCTCTGTGGCATCAGGGGGGCACTTTAGTAGCAAAGGCTACCACTGAAGACACTACTTAGGTTTTGGAAATGTTCCACTTCTCAGTCATGTTTACCCCTCTCTAAACTTTCAGAGTAACTCGGTAAAAGATGGAACAGGGTGCATTTTGTGGGTCATTCAAATATGGAGAGCAATCATGTCATGTGACGGCACGCCCTTCACCACTTGTTCCACCTTCAAGCAATTTCTCTCAGACAGTTGAATGCCCCCTTTGTGGCAAATCAGTGGAGCAGTTTCTCCAACCTGAAAAGGTAGGCAGACAGCTTCTCTCCTTCGTCCTGAAATGTGTGCTAAGCTTCATCGTAAGATCAGCTGAACTTTGAGTAGTGCCAAAAGCATCTTCCAGAACTTGCAGGTAATTAGCTGACATGGCTAATGCCTTTTCTGTCTTTAGGAAATTCATTCTACTTTGTATTAGCCAGTGGACCCTTTAAACTCTCTACTAGTCTCTTCTTTTTTATATTATCTGACACTGTTTTTCATTCTTTAACTGAGATGTCTGCTCAGCCAAAGCTTCATATTCTTCTTTCCTGTCAGGTGTGGGCTTAACTCCAGAGAACATTCTCAGTGTATGATAACTTTGGCTCTCTGCAAGTACACTTTGGCGTTTATCAACCTGTGATGCAATAGCCAGATCATAACTTAAATTAACAGCTGAAGGATGTATTAGACCTCTCAGTTCAGACAACTTATTTCCCTCTCTTCATAAAAACATGAAAAACTTGTCTTTAAAGTCTTCACCCTCAGCTACATTCCCCACTTCTCCAGTGATATGAACTGTCATGACCCGGCCTTTAATGTGCCCCTATCCCATTGGGCAGCACAACTTCAGTCATGTCACTGGAAGTCTGGACTAACACAGCCTCGATACTAGCAGATTGGTGAAAACACTGTTCAATCAGGGTAACTTTCCCCTCCTCTTTTAGAGAACTCAGCACTCTCAGTTGCAGTTCGTTGGGAATTTGAATATCCACCCCACTCAGAACAAAAGAGTTACTTGTGGATATCTTTGTAAAATTGCAGCAAATTTTAATCCCTGTGACATCCCTTAATTACCACATACCTGACTTTCAACAAACACTAGTTTAAACTCTGGCTTAAACACACAAATAAACTGCTTAATTAATCCTTATACACCATTCAAGTATTCACACAACTTCCGAATCCCAGACGAGCCCTCACAAATATACCCCTCTAATTGGGTCTCATATGCAAACTAGGCTCGTTAGTAATTCTGTTAACAGGGACCTGACTAAGCAGTGAGAAGGCCACCTTCCATAAGCAATATAAGTCTAAATTCAGTTGGTTTTGCATCAACCAAACAGGAAAGTTGGGATGTTCCAGGAGGAACAGTGATTGTCACAAATGCTGCTCAATGCAAAGTTATTGTTGGCCAGAAAATTAGCAGATCATACTCTGGCATAAAATTACAAAGGAAATACTTTTACCAAATGATCAACTGTAACAAACAGTTACCGAAAAGAAATAAAAACAAATTAAAATGGCCCATTACTGTTAAACCAGTCCAATGTGCACATAAACGTTTGAGATCTTTTCTGGATAGTTGGGTGCTTCAATTTAATTACTCATGTGCTGAATCCACATACTGCATGAAGGGCACCAGCCACAGATTGAACTGCCCTCAAGGACTATCTCAGAAGTATTGGTACTTCATCTTTGGAGCCATTCATCTGCACAAAGCACTTCTTACAACGGGGTCTCTCCTTCGAATGGCATTCGAGTGGCAACCTCCCTTGTGCTCTGCTCAAAAGACCCCAAACATTGCTACTATCCTTCAGAAATCTGATCCCACACAGCTCTCCTGGATCTGCCACTGGACAGAAAGTTAGAATATGTACCAAGATAATCCTGATTGGCTGATACAACATTCCTAATTTGGACAACATGGCTTCTTGCCTTTAGCCAAAGCCAAAACACTATTACTAACAGGACACACTGCTTTTGCAAAAAAAAAAGCTTAAATAAAAATACCTCACAGCAAAGCAGTAGAAATCTTAACCAGGGCATTACAATTGAATAGATTGGGACTGTATTCCTTAAAACATAGAAGATTGAGAGGAAATCTGATAGAGGTTTACAAAATTATGAGCGGTACAGATAGCGTAAATTCAAGCAAACTTTTTTCACTGAGGTTGGGTGGGACTACAACCAGAGGTTATGGCTTAAGGGTGAAAGGTGAAGTTTAAGGGGAAATTGAGGGAAAGTTCTTCACTCAGAAGGTCATGAGTATAGAATGAGCAGCCAGCACAAGTGGTGCATGTGAGCTCGACTTCATCAAAGTTAACTCCTTGTTTCTGTTCACAGGTGAAAAATCTAAGAGAAGTTTGGATTGGTATGTAGATAGTAGGGATACGGAGGACTATGGTTGCAGTGTAGTTCAATGGGCGTAGGCAGTTTAAATGGTTTCAGCATGACCCTAGAATGGCCAAAGGGCCTGTTTCTATGCTGTACTTCTCTATGGCGCTATAACTGGAAACGCCTTTCAAACAGAAATTCAATGTATACCTAGCAGTGAATAGAGTTGGTGGGGCAGAGGGAAAATTGGAAGTGTCTATATTTCTACACATAGTTTATGAAGATGCTTTGAACATGTACAACACTTTCAAATTGATGAGACAGACTTTAAATTGGACATTCTGATGATAAAATTTGAGGTGTATTTTGTCACAAGTAAAAAAATCACATTTGAGAGACACAAGTTTTTCGCCTGTGAACAGAAAGAAGTTGTTAACTTTGACCAAAACTTAGATGAGCTTCGCACACTGAGTAAGTGCTGGAAGTTTGGAGAATTGAAAGACTCATGAGTCAGAGACAAAATATTTTGTGGAATCCCAGATAATGGGCTCAGAGAAAGCTTGCTCCATGAAAAAGATTTGATGCTAGAAAAGGCTATGAGTATGTATAGGGAACTGGAGACAACATGATCACAAGCTAAGGAGCTGCACAGAGCTGAAACAACAGTGTGTGCTGTGAAAACAGAAGGGCAGAGCACAAGGTATTTTCCAAAGCAAAAGCATAGCAAAGAGGGAGGCTCAAACAGAAAATGTGGAGTTAGGCACATCCCAAAGACATGTCCTGCTTATGGTAAGTCCTGCAATAATTGTGGGAAGAAGAATCATTTTGCAAAGTGCTGCAAAGCTGGGGCTAACAAGCAGAAGGTGCACACTGTTAATGAGAAAATTGAGAAAGTCTTTGTAGATTCTCTGCAGACCACTAGTGCTGGTGAGACAGAATGGATTGTTCCAGTGACTGTGAACGAGACAGAAATTCCATATAAGATCGATACAGAAGGCCAGATGAATCTGTTGTCTATGGACGATTACAAGTCTCAAAACTTTTGAAACTTAATTTTATTGTCAAAGTAGCCATGTACAATAGAACTCTGATATTTGTTTTCTCCAGATAACCATGAAATATAGAAAGACCATGAGTGTTGTTGAAAGAAAGGACATTTACTCCACCACGACCAGCATGAAAAAGAATAGAAACAGAACTCACAAACCCCAAATTCCCTAAACCCTCCCCCACAGAAGAAAAAACAGCGACAACAGCAACATACCCCAGCCCCTCCTCGCAGAAAAAAAAATCAGAAAGGACAGAGGGTAGTCAGGGGAGACTCTCTCTTGTACAATGCCCTTCTTTTTATCAATCAGTTATTGAGTCGAATCGTCAGGTCCATGAGACTGACTAAATCCTCCACTGGGCCTGAGGCCACAAGGGCATCCCTTAGTTCATCATCCATTATGGAATAGATCAATCCATATTCCAACTGCTCTCTGTGATCAAGGTAAGAAACTCTATAGAATAATCGGCTACAGACTGATTCCCCAGCTCAAATTGAGGAGCTTTGTCACAGACCCATGTCCTCCAAAAGGGTGATAGAACACCCTCCTCAATGTCTCTGAAAGATATCTGCACTGTTTTGATGGGGGAACACTTCTCACAGAGTACGGGGACCTGACAATTGTTCATCCAGGAAGCAGTGAGATGATACAAGTGTTCTTACTGAGTTCCGACAGGATCTTGAACAGCTGTAACTTGAAGGCCAAGAAGCATTTTTTCCAGGACTCCACAGCACACTTTGGGGTTGCTGTTGCACCA
Organism: Mobula birostris; assembly: GCF_030028105.1. Lineage (NCBI taxonomy): Eukaryota > Metazoa > Chordata > Chondrichthyes > Myliobatiformes > Myliobatidae > Mobula > Mobula birostris. The sequence continues at coordinate 28,008,909 of NC_092380.1, read as the reverse complement.
CCTGGGAGCCGGTAGGTGGTAACGATCCCTCATGAGCATTAAATCACAAAAACAAAGAAGTCTGCAGATGCTGGAAATCCAAAGCAGCACGCGCAAAATGCTGGCAGAACTCAGCAGGTCACGCAACATCTATGAAAAAGAGAGTAAAAAGTATATATTTCAAGCCAAGACCCTAGTTCAGGAGAACAAAGGGGAGAAAACGTCTAAATAAAGCGTGGGTTGCGGGGAGGAAGAGACTTACATGGAGGTAATAGGTGAAGGTGGGTGGGTGGGAAAGGTCGGGGTCTGGAGAAGAAAGAATCCAATGGGAGACGACAGTAGGCCATAGGAGAAAGGGAAAGTGGATGGGCACCAGGGAGAAGTAATAGGCAGGTTAGAAGAAGTGAAAGGTCAGAGTGTGAAATAGAGGAAGGGAAAGGAAATTTGTTCACCAGAAGGAGAAATTGATATTCATGCCATTAGCATGCAGGGTACTCAGATGGAATATAAGAATTTGCTCAGCCACCCGGAAGGGTAGCTTCATCTTGGCACAAGAGGAGGTCATGGATAGACACGTTTGAACGGGAATAGAAATTTAAATGTTTGGCCACCAGAAAGTACCGCTTCTGGTGGATGGTGTGGAGGTATCCCAAAATTTACGATGGCTGTCACCAACAGAGAGGAGGCCACATTGGAATAACCCTAGATGATATGCAGATGAAGTATTGCCTTATCTGGAAGGACTATTTGGGGTCCTGAATGTAGTTGAGGGCGGAGATGTATGGGCAGGTGTAGCATTTAGGCCGCCTGCAGGGATAAATGCCTGGAGGCATATTGCTGGGGTGGGTTGAATAGACGAGTGGATCACAGAGGGAGTGATCCCTGCGGAAAGTGGAGAGGAGCAGATAAAGGTATGTTTAGTGGTAGGATCCCTTTGAAGATAGCAGAAGTTGTGGAGGATGATGTGTTGGTTGCACAGGCTGATGGGGTGGCAGGTAAGGACAAGAGGAAGTTATCACTGTTATGGCAGTGGGAAGGTGAGGTGAGCAAGGATAGATGAACTAATATGGAGATGCAGGTGAGGGCAGCATCAATAATAAAGGGAGGGAAACTCAGTTCTTAAAAGGAGGACAACTCTGATGTCCTGGAATTCAAAGCCACATCCTGGGAACAGATGAGGCAGAGGCAAAGAAACCGAGAAAAGGGAATGGTATTTTTAAAAGAGGCATTTTAAAACAGGTATAGAACATAGAACAGTACTGCACAGGAACAGGCTCTTCAGCTGATAATGTTGTGCTGAACCAACTAAAATGCAAATCAAAAACACCCAAACACTAATACCTCCTACCTACACCCATGTCTATCTCTCTCTCTCTTCCTTACATCCATGTGCCTACATAAATGTCTCTTTAAAAACCTCTAATGTATTTGCCTCTACCAACATACCAGACAGTGCATTCCAGGCATCCACCACATTTAATAATAGAATTACCCCGCACATCCCCTTTGAACCTACCTCATCTCACCTTCAATGCATGCCATCTTTTTTCAACCCTGTGAAACAGATACTCTCTGTGTATGCCTCTCATAATCTTATAATTACCTATCAGATCTCTCCTTTAGTCTCTGCCATTCCAGAGGAAGCAACCCAAGTTTTTTCTGAACAGGCAGCATCCTGGTAAACATCTTTTGCACCCTCTTCAAAGTCTCAATGTCATTTCTATAGTGGGGTGACCAGAACTTAATGCAATACTCCAGATGTGGTCTAACCAGAGTTTTATAAAGTTGCAACACTGACTTTTGCACTCAGAGCCTCGACTAATAAAAGCAAGCATTCCATCAGACTTCTTAACCACTATATTGACCTGTGTACCCACTTCGAAGGAGCTATGAACTCGGATCCTCTGATCTCTCTGCTCAGCAACATTGTTAAGGATCTTGCCCTTAACAGTAAACTGTCTCCTTGCATTTGTCCAACCAAGGTCCAACAACTCACATTTATTTGGGTTAAACCCCATCAGTCATTTATCAGCCTGCAATGGATCTATATCATGCTGCGTTCTTTTCCAGTCTTCTACACTATCCACAAGTCCACCATTCTTCGTATCATCTGCAAACTTAATAACTCACCTGTCTAAATTTTAATCCAGGTCATTTACTGTATATACATCACAGACAGCAGATGTCCCAGCACAGATCCCTGTGGAACACCACTAATTACGGACCTTCAGCTCAAGTAAATCCCTTCAACCATTACCCTCTGTCTCTTATGTTCAAGCCAGTTCTGAATCCAAATGGTTAATTTGTTGTGGACCCCATGCAACTTAAACTTCTGGATTAGCCTCCCAAGAGGGACTTCATCTTGTCAAAAAATCCGTGAAGACAATATCGACCACCCTACCCTCATCAACCTCTCTCTTCACCTTGTCAAAAAAAGTCAATCCAGTTAGTAAGACACTATTTGCCCCACAGAAAGCCATGCTGGCTCTCTCCATTTAGGCCATGAGTATCCAAATGCTTATATATTCTATCCTTACGAATTTTCTCAAGCAATTTCCTGACAACCAACATGAAACTCACCACTCTATAGTTCCCAGGTGTTTCCTTTGTTCCCTTCTGTGATTGGCACCTGATTAGTTCCAAGGGTTTAGATGGGGCAGAGTTTGTTATGTGTGTCCAGGACGGATTCCTGTCACAGTATGTGGGCAGGCCGACCAGGGGGAATGCCATACTAGATCTAGAACTAGGTAATGAACCAGGTCAGGTCACAGATCTCTCAGTGGGTGAGCATCTGGGGGACAGTGACCTTGGCCTTTATAATTATCATGGAAAAGGATAGAATCAGAGAGGACAGGAAAATTTTTAATTGCGGAAAGGCAATTATGAGGCTATAAGGCTAGAACTTGTGGGTCTGAATTGGGATGATGTTTTTGCAGGGAAATGTACTATGGACATGTGGTCGATGTTTAGAGATCTCTTGCGGGATGTAAGGGATAAATTTGTCCCAGTGAGGAAGATAAAGAATGGTAGGATGAAGAAACCATGGGTGACAAGTGAGGTGGAAAATCTAGTCAGGTGGAAGAAGGCAGCATACATGAGGTTTAGGAAGCAAGGGTCAGATGGGTCTATTGAGGAATATAGGGAAGCAAGATAGGAGCTTAAGAAGGGGCTGAGAAGAACAAGAAGGGGGCATGAGAAGGCCTTGGCGAGTAGGGTAAAGGAAAACCCCAAGGCATTCTTCAATTATGTGAGGAAAAAAGGATGACAGGAGTGAAGGTAGGACCGATTAGAGATAAAGGTGGGAAGATGTGCCTGGAGGCTGTGGAAGTGAGCGAGGTCCTCAATGAATACTTCTCTTCAGTATTCACCAATGAGAGGGAACTTGATGATGGTGAGGACAATATGAGTGAGGTCGATATTCTGGAGCATGTTGATATTAATGGAGAGGAGGTGTTGGAGTTGTTAAAATACATTAGGACAGATAAGTCCCCGAGGCCTGATGGAATATTCCCCAGGCTGCTCCACGAGATGAGAGAAGAAATTGTTGAGCCTCTGGCCAGGATCTTTATGTCCTTGTCCACGGGAATGGTACCGGAGGATTGGAGGGAGGCGAATGTTGCCCCTTGTTCAAAAAAGGTAGTAGGGATAGTCCGGGTAATTATAGACCAGTGCAACTTACGTCTGTGGTGGGAAAGCTGTTGGAACAGATTCTTAGAGATAGGATCTATGGGCATTTAGAGAATCATGGTCTGATCAGGGACAGTCAGCATGGCTTTGTGATGGGCAGATCGTGTCTAACAAGCCTGATAGAGTTCTTTGAGGAGGTGACCAGGCATAGAGATGAGGGTAGTGCAGTGGATGTGATCTATATGGATTTTAGTAAGGCATTTGACAAGGTTCCACACGGTAGGCTTATTCAGAAAGTTAGAAGGCATGGGATCCAGGGACGTTTGGCCAGGTGGATTCAGAATTGGCTTGCCTGCAGAAGGCAGAGGGTCGTGGTGGAGAGGGTACATTCAGATTGGAGGATGGTGACTAGTGGTGTCCCACAAGAATCTTTTCTGGGACCTCTACTTTTCATGATTTTTATTAACGACCTGGATATTGGGGTAGAAGGGTGGATTGGCAAGGTTGCAGACGACATAAAGATTGGTGGTGTTATAGATAGTGTACAGGATTGTCAAAGATTGCAGACAGACATTGGTAGGATGCAGAAGTGGGCTGAGAAGTGGCAGATAGAGTTCAACCCGGAGAAGTCTGAGATGGTACACCTTGGAAGGACAAACTCCAAGGCAGAGTACAAAGTAAATGGCAGGATACTTGCTAGTGTGGAGGAGCAGAGAGATCTCGGGGTACATGTCCACAGATCCCTGAAAGTTGCCTCACAGGTGGATAGGGTAGTTAAGAAAGCTTATGGGGTGTTAGCTTTCATAAGTCGAGGGATAGAGTTTAAGAGTCGCGATGTAATGATGCAGCTCTATAAAACTCTGGTTAAGCCACACTTGGAGCACTGTGTCCAGTTCTGGTCACCTCACTATAGGAAGGATGTGGAAGCATTGGAAAGGGTACAGAGGAGATTTATCAGGATGCTGTCTGGTTTAGAGAGTGTGGATTATGATCAGAGATTAAGGGAGCTAGGGCTTTACTCTTTGGAGAGAAGGAGGATAAGAGGAGACGTGATAGAGGTGTACAAGATAATAAGAGGAATAGATAGAGTGGATAGCCAGCGCCTCTTCCCCAGGGCACCACTGCTCAATACAAGAGGACATGGCTTTAAGGTAAGGGGTGGGAAGTTCAAGGGGGATATTAGAGGAAGGTTTTTTACTCAGAGAGTGGTTGGTGCATGGAATGCACTGCCTGAGTCAGTGGTGGCGGCAGATACACTAGTGAAGTTTAAGAGACTACTAGACAGGTATATGGAGGAATTTAAGTTGGGGGCTTATATGGGAGGCAGAGTATGAGGGTCGGCACAACATTGTGGGCCGAAGGGCCTGTACTGTGCTGTACTATTCTATGTTCTATGTTCTAAATAGAGGTACAATATTAGCCACTCGCCAGTCCTCCAGGACCTCACCTGGGGCTAGAGAGGACATGAAGGTACTGGTCAAGGCCCCAGCGATTTTGCCTCCTTCAAGTACCTGAGGTAAATCCCGCCAGGTCTTGGGGATTTATCCAGCTTAGTACTCATTAGGAGACCCAAAACTTCCTCATCCTTGACCTCTAAACATCCTAACTGATTTGTACACTCAGCACTGATCTCCCAGTCTTCCATGTCTTTTCTTTGGCAAATACTCAAGCAAAGCAGCAATTAAGTACCTCATTCACTTTCTCCTCATCCAAGCAAATGTTCTTTCCTTTATCCTTGCGTTGTCCCACCCATTCCCTAGTTATCCTGTTGCTCTTGATGTCTGTATAGAATGGTTTGGGATTCACCTTAATCTTACGTGCCAAGGACTTTTCATGTCCCCTCCTGGCTTTCCTAACTCCCTTCCTCTGTTCTTTTCTGGTTTCTTTATTCTCCTTATGTGCTTTATTTGATCCTAACTTCTGAGAGTTTACATACTTTACCCTTTTCTTCTTAAATAAAATAATCATCTCTCTAGACATCCAAAGTTCTTTTATATTTTCATCCCCATCCTTCCTTCTAACAGGAACATGCCTTTCCTGTACTCTGTGCAATTGATCTTTAAGCACCCTCCACTTGTCTGATGTGGACCTGCCAGAGAAAGGGTATTCCCAATTGTTACATACCTCGTGAATATCTTGTGACTGTCTTATGATCATGATGTAATTGAGCATCTTATGATCGTGAGGTAATGGTCATGTGATGGTGGGGTGATGTAATTTTCCTGCCAGTGTGAGGTCATGTGATGACATGTTCACAACAGATATAAAAAGGAGACCCCTGATGTGACGCAGTTAGTTTAAGTTTACTTCGTTATTTAAGTTGTCACATGCTCCATTATGCTGTGTATTCGTGACATACATTGGGGGCTCGTTGGATCATTCCAATTTTGAGTTTATGTGCTTGTTCAATTACCAATCTGATTTGGAAAAGGGAAATGCCCGATTCTTTTGTTTGATTGGTCTCTGGGTGGTGTGGTAGCTTCTACTTTGAAAAAGGCACACTCGACAACTTCATGCCAAATAAACAACTTTATCTCGAACTTACTAACCGTTATGTATATACAGAGGCTTTTTTTTACAACCCGTATGGCATGGCGTGCACACTATACACAGAGCCCACCGGAAACACAAAGAACGGAAGTTGAACCCTCTCCCCCATTATCCTAATTAGTATTAACTTACTTTTAGTAATGCTCACATTACAACACTTCTCCCCCTTTAAAATCCAACATCCCCAAATGTAAAAAAAAACTAGGAAATCAAAACAGTGGTGTTATTAACTTGCGTACCCCTGAAAACCTATACTAGTATCTCAGCAACAGTTTACCAATACAAAACATCTGGAAAACATGACAGATTCAACACTCAATCTAACAACAACAAAAAAGAACTGTCCCATCAAAAATTCAGTCTGTCAGGAGTGTTACGAGTGTGCTGTCATCTGCGCACTACCCCCGGTGACCCAGCAGGTACCGCTGGTGAGTGTGTTTTGAGTGGATCTGGTTTTGGGGGCATGAGAGGGGTCTGTGTGTGTGCGTGAGAATGTCCGTCCTCTTCAGGGGACCCCGACCCCTCTGTCAGTGTCTCGCCCTCTGGCAAAGTCACTGGTGGACATGCTTCCACCGTAGTCTGTCTCACAAATGGAAACTCCATGGAACTGTCAGCCTCTGAGCAGGTGTCATGACGCAGACACACATGGTCCTGATGTCTGCGGAAAACACGCCCATCAGTCAGCTTAACAACATAGGAGACCGGACCACTCTGCTTAATAATAACCCCAGGCAGCCATTGCTGATTATTTCTCACGTAGACTGCATTGTCATCCAGTTTTAACTGCCTCTCTCACGCATGTTGATCATGTCCCTCCTTCTGCTTTTCCTGCTTTCTCTCCACTTTCGCCTTCATGTCCAGGCACAGCAGGTCCAATCTTGACTTGGGCCTATGCCCCATCAGCATATCTGCTGGAGTGCAGGCAGTCGTAGTCTGTGGCGTGAGGCGGTATTTAAACAGGAAATGTGAAAATCTCCTGCTAAGATAGTCCCCTGTCATCCACTTCAGGCCTTCCTTCACTGTCTGAACAGCCGGCTCAGCCAAACCATTTGAGGCTGGGTGGAAAGGGGCCATCCAAATGTGACGAATGCCATTCTGCTGCATGAACTCACTGAACAGTTCACTGGTGAACGTCGGGCCATTATCAGTGACCAGAGTATCAGGCAATCCGTGCACTGCAACCACTTGCCTAAGTTTGTCTATGGTTGAGGGGGCTGTGATGTTGCTCACGATGTGAGCTTCAATCCATTTAGAATGCGCATCTACCATTACAAGAAACATCTGCCCCATAAAAGGGCCAGCAAAGTCCAAATGTAGCCTAGACCAGGGGTGGTCTGGCCACTCCCATGGGTGCAAAGGAGCTGGTGGTGGCATATTCTGATTAGTGTGCATGTTTTTACCTTGTTCTCCAGATCCTGATCCATTCCTGGCCACAAAACATGGGATCTTGCAAGGCTTTTCATTCGAGACACTCCTGGGTGAGTCTCATGAATTTCCTCCACAATCTGTGAACAGCCAGGGGGAGGCATAATGACCCTCGTCCCCCAGAAAATGCAGCCATCCTGCAGACTGAGTTCTGTCTAGCGTTTGGCATAAGGCCTCAGTTCCTCTCCTTCCTGACGTGCTGCACTGCCGCCGATTGCGAACCCCCCCCCACCCCTGTGTCCTTTCTGGATATATTTGACATTATTAGCAGCCAAACCCATGCCTTAGGCAATCTCTAAGGCTTTCTTGAAAGTCAACTGTGGGGTTTCTCCTAACAGGCGGCGTTGTATGCTGACATTATTAATGCCGCATACCAATCGATCATGGAGCATGTCATTCAACACCGCTCCAAAATCACAATGCTCCAACAGCTGCCGAAGCTCGGCCACGAAATTGGCCACGGACTGACCTGGCTTCCTGAAACAGCTGTCAAACTTACACCGTTGGACTATCACAGAAGGTTTCGGATTGTACTGGTTCCCCACGAGCTTGACCAGTTCGTCATATGGAATGTGCCCTGGTTTCCGCGGTGCGGCTAAATTCCTTATTAGCTTGTAAGCCTTTGCCCCACACACACTCAGGAGAACAGAGTGCTTCTTAGCCTCCTCAGTAATTCCATTAGCACAGTAAAAGTGTCCCAACCTTTCCTCATATTCCAGCCAGTCTTCGATTCCTTCCAGGAATTCACAGATAGTTACAAATGTAGCCATCTGAACACAAAGATCCCGTTCGAAAAACGTGCCGATACGTTCACAAAACCAGTTCACTTCGTCGCCAAAAATATGTGGTAACTTCTACCTCGAAAAAGGCACACTCGACAACCTCATACCAAAGAAACAACTTTATCTCGAACTTACTAACCGTTGTGTATATACAGAGGCTGTTTTACAACCCGTACGGCATGACGGGCACACTATATACAGAGCGCACCAGTAACAGAAAGAACGGAAGTAGAACCGCCCATTATCCTAATTAGTAATAACTTACTTTTAATAATGCTCACATTACAACAGGTCGTATTCCGCAGCAATGAATATTGACCAGTTTATGGAATCGTCAGACCCGGAGGTATTAGCGAAGGCAAAAAAGGGTGAGGTATCCGAGAGTGCTAGAAGGTTGGACCTTAAAGGAATTACGAAGATTACAATAAAGCCAGTCTTTCAGAGAGAAATGGCGGCACACTATAAAGAGTCAGGTGTTTTTGATGAAGAAGTGTTAGATATGTTTCCATTGAGTATTCTAGAGATACAGTTACATATCGAAAAAATAACGTTCAAGCAATTAAAAGCCGATTTGGAACCAAGTCGGTTAGAAGCTGTAAATAAACAGAAGGAATTCAAGGTTAGAAAAGCGCATAGGAAAAGGGAATTTGAAGAAAGAGATGCAGAGAAACAGAGAAATTTGATCTAGACATAGAGAAATTAAAGTCCGAGAATCAGTCCTCTGGTTCTAGGAAACAGTTTGTTACTAGTCGAGAAGTTATTTTTGCTACTCCAGCGGTCCGGTACCGGGCCGCAGGACATGCGCTACCAGGCCGCGAGGAAACAATACGATTTGGCGATAGGAGTCAGCTGCACCTTTCCTCATTCCCTGTCATGCCCACTTTTGAGCCATTACGCATGCAAGTTCATTACCCGTGCGTCATTCATTTCAGCGCGGGAAGAAGATCAACTCCTCGAGCTTGCAAATGACGGCGGGCTGAAAAGTATGTTTGACATAACATCTCTGCCGGCATTCCGGATCAAAGTCAAGGCTGAATATCCTGAGATAGCCACGGAAGCACTGAAAACATTGCTTCCATTCCCAACATATCTCTGCAATGAATACAACGAAAACTAAATTGCGGAAAAGACTGGGCATAAGAAACCCCCTTTGAGTATCGCCGTCTCCCATCACCCCTCACTAGGACTGTCTTGTTGCAGGAAAACAATCCCAGGGCTCCCACTGTTTCAGCGATATTGGTGCGTTGCAGTGATTTCATATGTTCATACGGGGAAAATAAGTGCTGCGTGTTTAATATCCAAACGATACTTAAAATGTTATGATGCTATTGACTTATATAACTATATAACAATTACAGCACGGAAACAGGCCATCTCTGCCCTTCTAGTCCGTGCTGAACGCTACTCTCACCTAGTCCCACCGACCTGCACTCAGCCCATAACCGTCCATTCCTTTCCTGTCCATATACATATCCAATTTTTCTTTAAATGATAATATCGAACCTGCCTCTACCACTTCTACTGGAATTTCATTCAACATTTACTTCAAGCTCCCCTGTTCTCCCTTGATAATTGACTTATCGCTATATTAATGCGAGGAAAATATGCGCTGTGTGTTTAATATTAAATTCGTTAGATAAACCCTCTTAGAAACGAAATTGAGTGTATTAGCTAATTATCATCTGTATTCCAGTCGTGATTAACATACCCCCCCCCCGCCCTGGAAAAGAATCGCCAAAAACGATTTGTGGGAAAAAAAACGTACACACAAGAGCAAGTTACGCATGTGCACTGGTGCCCGCACAAGGCTTCATGGTCATTGTAGTCTTTCTTGGGGTAAACCCAGCATATTTGACTGCTACTCTTGTCCGTTGGCAACCCCCCACCCCCTGGTCAGCCGGTCCACAAGAATATTGTCAATATGAAACCGGTCCGCAGTGTGAAAAAGGTTGGGGACCCCTGTGCTACTCCATTTAATGAAACAGAAGTGGAAAAATATATCCAATATTTTGAAATTGTTGCTCTGAGTTCAGGGTGGCCGAAAAATAAATGGCCAGTGATATTACAAAGTAAGGCACAACAGGTTTATACTACTTTAAATGCTGAGGAAGCACTTGATTATGATATTGTGTAACAGCAGATATTGAAAGCGCATGAACTGCTTCCAGAAGCTTATAGAGAAAGATTCAGAAATCTGAAGACATCCGTAGCAAAACTTACGTGGAATTTGCCTGCGATAAATTTGTGAGTTTTGAGAGATGGGTTTCCTCTAAAAATGTGAATGGGGAGTATAAAAAATTAGAAGAATTGATTTTATTGGAGGAATTTAAAAGGTGCATCCCTATTGAAGTAAGGGCATACTTATATGAGAGGGACGCTGCTACATTGCGGGAGTCAGCTAAGTCAGCTGATGAGTATGCTTTAATCCATAAGAGTAAATTTTCTCCAGGTAGAACTCTTAAAAGGAAAAATAGCACAGAGAATCAATGTAAACCAGAAATTAAGTCAGAAGTTGGTGAGAAATGTAAGGATGAAGGGAAACATGTGAGCGAGAGACATTCTGGTCCTATTTGTAATTATTGTAAGAAACCTGGACATGTAATAGCTAACTGTTTTCGATTGAAAAAGAAAGAGAAGGAAGCAGTCTCAGATACTTGTGTGCAACGTAAGGAAACACCTGTAAATCCACAGAGTTCGATAAATACAAATGAAGCTTTGTCAGAGTCTGACCAAGTTAAGAGGGGAAATGAACATTTTCTAACTGAAGGATTAGTTTCCTTGAAAGAGAGATCCACTCCAGTGGCAATAAAAATACTTAGGGATACTGGAGCTTCACAGTCACTTATATTAGACAGTGTTCTAAAGTTTAGTGATGAGTCTGACACTAATGTGGTAAACTATATACGAGGTGTTGGGAGTGTCCTTATGCCTGTACATCTGCATAAAGTAAATTTAAGGTCAGGGTTAGTTACAGGACCTGTGAAAGTAGGACTACATTCCAGTTTACCTGTGAATGATGTTTCTTTTGTTGGGAAATGGTTAAGCTAATGGACAAGTTTTTCCTGATGTACATTTGACAATAAAGCCCATTTCTGAGGAACCAAAGCTGGATTCTAACACGGATTCCTCCTGTGTTGTATCCCAAGATATGGATAACAAGATTGATGTGCTGGATGAGGTTGTTACCCCTGACTGTTCAACTCGGGATTCGGATTTTGAGGATGTGTCAGAAACTTTCTTACCTTCATTGTTTGAGCAAGATTCTGGTAGTAAGTCTGACCATGAAGACTTGTCTTTATCTCGGAAGGAGATGATAGCAGAGCAGAGTAGAGACTCTGAGATTATCAAATTAAAGGAACAAGCTCTTCCAGATAGTGAAATTGGGAAGGTGCCAGTAGGGTATTTTTTGAAAAGGGAGTATTACTGAGGAAGTGGAGATCACCTACAATTCCTGCAAGCGAGGAATGGGAAGTTAACCACTAGGTAGTAGTTCCTAAAGTCTAATGGAATGAGATTTTGACTATGGCTCATAGTATGCCTTTGGGTGGTAATCAAGATGTAAAGAAAACTGTGAACAAAGTTTTAAAACATTTTTACTGGCCTAGTTTAAGAAAAGATGTGGCGACATTTTGCAGAATGTGCCATACATGTCAGATAGTAGGTAAACCTAATCAAGTTACTCCAGTGGACCCACTGCAACCTATTCCCGGTTTTGGGGAACGGTTTTCCAAAATTATTATAGATTGTGTAGCCCCATTGCTAAAAACTAAAACTGGGCATCAATATTTGCTGACCATCATGTGCACAGCGTCTAGGTTTGCAGAGGCAATACCACTTAGGAATGTAACAGCCAAAACCGTGACAAAGGCTCTTATAAAATTCTTTACTTACTTTGGGTTGCCTACGGAAATACAATCTGATCAAGGTAGTAATTTTATGTCTGGATTGTTCCAGCAGATAGTTATAAACTGGGAGCAAAACAGATTACCTCGTCTGCATATCATCCAGAATCACAATGAGCCTTGGAGAGATTCCATTCTACCCTCAAAATTATGATTAGAACGTTAGTGTGGAAAATGAAATGCATTGGGATGAGGGCGTTCATTTACCTCTTTTTGCAGTACGGGAGTCAGTGCAGGAATCACTAGGTTTTAGTCCATTTGAACTTGTGTTTGGGCATAAAGTTCGAGGACCTTTGGCCTTGTTAAAAGAACAGTGGACTAATAAAGAGGTACACACTAATTTGCTGGATTATGTTTTAAAATTTAAAGAAAGATTACAAAAAGCTTATCGCTTAGCCAAGGAAAATTTAAAATTGGCTCATGAGAAGATGAAAAGTTGGGATGATAAGGAAGCTAGAATGAGGTCATTTAAACCTGGAGATAGGTGTTGGTTTTTGTCCCGGTGCAAATGAACCCATTACAAGCTAAATTTCATGGTCCTTATGAGATTATGAGAACCACAGTAGCTTCACATGATGTAGATGTTGGAGATGCAAAACCCATAAAGCAATATCCATATCGGATACACAGGGAAAAATCTGAACTTGCTGAACAAGAAATTAAGTATATGTTAGAGAATAATATTATTAGACCTTCTAATTCAAATTGGAGGTCACTATGTGTAATGGTGCCTAAGCCAGATAATAGTATTCGATTTTGTACAGATTACAGGAACGTGAATGCTGTGACAAAAACTGATGCACATCCAATCCCTAGGTAGATGATTGTGTGGATAAAGTTGGAAAAGCAAAGTTCCCTACAGTGATTGATTTGTTAAAAGGTTATCGGTGTGTTCCACTAACGGATAGAGGTAGATAAATTTCTGGGTTTGTGTTATATGAATAGAATGTCCTTCAATTTGGAATGAAGAATACACCAGGTACTTTCCAGCTGATGATTAATTATGTAATTCAGGGGTTAAAAGATACAGATGCCTATATTGATGATTTAGTTACAAGACATGATACTTGGGAAGCACATAATACTGCAGTGGAGAAACTATTTGAAAGGCTTTCAGAAGCTAACTTAACTATTAACTTAGCTAAAAGTCAATTTGGTCATGCCACAGTGACCTGTCTTCGTTATGCTGTAGGTCAAGGAAAATTAGCTCCTGTTCAGGCAAAAGTTCGGGCAATTATAGTGGTAACCATTCTAATTGGTAAAAAGACTCTCAGAAGATTCCTGGGAATGGTAGGATATTAACATAAACATTGTAAGAATTTTGCTAATGTTGCCCTTTCATTAACTAATCTCTTGAAGAAAAGTGGAAAGTTTGTTTGGACAGAGCCTTGTCAGGAGGCCTTTGATAAGTTGAAAACTATGCTATGTTATCAACCTGTGCTCAGGTCTCCCAACTTTGGAAAACCATTTTCATTACCTGTAAATACTAGTGATGAAGCTGCAGGAGCAGTGTTACTTCAAAGAGATGAGACTGATGAAGTTGATCTTCCGGTAGCTTACTTTTCTAAGTAATTTAATTCACATCAAAGAAATTATTCAACTATAGAAAAGGAATTATTATTTCTTGTTTTGCCTTATAGCATTTTGATGTACATGTTGGTACAACTCAGAAACCGCTCATAGTTTATACCGATCATAATCTGTTAGTATTTTTGAGTAAGATGAATAATAAAAATAGAAGGTTACTAAATTGGAGTTGATGTTACAGGAGTATAATATTTTGATAACTCATATTAAAGGTAAAGATAATGTGATTGCTGACTGTCTATCTAGATGTTGAATGTGCAATGAAAATTTTTTATGGAGTGGTATTTTACCATTTGTAACACTCCTACTCTATGTTAGTTTGTCAAGGTGCTGTATGATGATATTGTGTATGTTGTAGATTTTATACATTTGTATTTTTTTTGTAATTAATTGTTCAAATTTTGCTGCTAACAGACCATTTTTTTTTGTAGGGAGTTGTTACATACCTCATGGATATCTTGTAACTGTCTTATGACCATGATGAAATCAAGTATCTTATGATCATGAGGTAATGGTCATGTGATGGGAGGGTGATGTAATTTTCTTGCCAGTGTGAGGTCACATGATGACATGTTCACAACAGGTATAAAAGGGAGACCCTTGATGTGACGCAGTTAGTTTAGATTTAGTTTGTTATTTAATTCGTCAGATACTCCATTATGCTGCGTATTCGTCTCATGACGCAGTTTCGTTTGAAAGTGGAGTTCTACTTTCTATTGTAAGTAGTCTGGAGAGTGAAGACCTTCCTAAATTGTGAGGACCTGAAGAATAGAGTAAAGCTGATACCCTTCGGCAGTTTAATAAAAGATCGACCTTATTGAGTATTCGTTCAGGAAATAGTTACCTGCATCTGAGGTAGCCTCTGCAAAAGGAGGAAGGCTGTGCAGTGTCTATACTCCAGGGGAAAAGGTCAGTTCCTTTAACACAAAATAATCTGCAGATGCTGGGGTCAAAGCAACACTGACAACACGCTGGAGGAACTCAGCAGGTCGGGCAGCCTCTGCTCGACCTGCTGAGTTCCTCCAGCGTGTTGTGAGTGTCAGTTCCTTTAAACTGTTTTATTTCCGTCATCGTGAATCCTGTGGACAAGGCAGATTCCGTCTGGGATCAGCAGTAACGTAAGGTCTTTGAGGAATACTTTACTTCAGGAAAGTCTCTCCTAATTGAATGTATAAATCTCTTTGACTTTTGAATTTACCACTTTAAGACTGTGTTCGCATTTACCACTTAAAGAACTATTTCTGAGTTTGAAGGTTTGTTAAATTGTCATAGAGCAGTTTACTTCTGGTTAAGTTTTTCGTTTCTTTAGATTTTCGTTATTGTTGAGCAGAGTTTAATAAATGTTTGTTTGTTTATAAAACCTGACTCAATTAAATATTCATTGTTGCTGTTGCCGGTCACGTGACACAATTAACTCTTCTTAGTTCCTGCCTAAAGCCCTTGTAACTTGCCTTACTCCAATTAAAAACTCATCCACAAGGACCATACCTGCTTTTATTTATAGCTATCCTGAATGTTAAGGAGTTTTGGTCACTGTTCCCTGACTGTTCACCCACTGAAAAGCCAGTCATCTGCCCAGGCTCATTATCCAACACCAGGTCCAGTGCAGCCCCTCCTTTCACTGGACTGACTACATATTGATTTAAGAAACCTTCTGACTACACTTTACAACGTCTTCCCCATCTACACCCCTTATACTTAGAAGGTCCCAGTTTACGTTAGAGAAGCTGATATCCCCCATTACAACAACCCTATTACTTTTACACATTTTCTTACTCTGATTACATATCTGTTCCTCAATTTCCAGATGGAAATTAGGGTGTCTGTCGTACAATCCCATCAGTATGGTTGCTCCCTTCCTTTTCCAGAGTTTTATCCAAATGGAATTCAGTTCTGATTGCTCCATTATGTATGCTCTGAGTTTAGCTTTGACCTGGTACATTAATTACTATTCCTGCCCATCTCTCAAGCAATGGCTACAACATCGTAGTCCCATGACTGATCCATGCTCTAAGTTCATCATCCTTACCCATAATACTTCTAGCATTAAAATACACACACTTCAAACTATCCGACCCATCATACCTGTTATTTCGTTTTTGCCTTTCAATACTTTCCCTGACATCTACCTTCTGGTCTGATGCTTCCCTTACAGACCTGATGCTCCGGTTCCCAGCCCCCTGCAAAAGTAGTTTAAATCCCGCCCACGAGTGGCATTAGCAAACCACCTGTCGAGGATGTTGGTTCCCCTCTAGTTCAGATTCAGCAACTTGAAACCCTTTCCCCTGCCCAATCTCCTCAGCCACTCATTTATCTGTGCTATCACCCCATTCCTACCTACTCTAGCCCATGGTACTGCTGGTAACCTTGGAGATCCTTCTCTCCAGCCTCTTTCCTAACTCTATACACTCACTAAGTAGGATCTCTTTCCACTTTATGCCTCTGTCACTGATGCCAATATGCACCACGACCTCTGGCTCTTCACACTCCGCCTAAACAATATCCTGCAGCCGCTCCGATATATCCTGGATCCAAGCAGCTGGCAAGCAACACACAATCCAGGTGTCTCTTTTGCGCCACAGAATCTCCTTTCTGCCTCCTAACTATTGAGTCCCCTATCACTACCACACTGCCTGGCCTTCTATGTTGGCTGTTTTCTGTTTTCTATAGATGCTGCCTAGTCTGCTGAGTTCCTCCAGCATTTTGTGTGTGTTGCTTTGTTTACTAGCATCTGCAGACTTGTTTCTTTTCTCTTAAGCCAAAGCCTTCCCACTTTATCTCTGGTACACTCCAATAATAGCCACTCTGCTTGATCCTATCTTCCCTTTATCTGTAGCTGAGTTTAGGCCTCTGATATCAACACTTACCACACCTATGAAGCTGAAAAAGATTGGCCTTACCTGCATCTGCTCCTTTTATACCCTCTCCCTGCCAACTTCCATAGGGTTCTGACACTGACACTCACCATGCCTGAGCCACTATAAGAGTAAAGGTGAGCATAAAAGATGCCAGTTGTCAGTTTCTCTCAAGAGATGGAGACAGAGAGAGAGAGCAAGAAAGTGAAGGAAGGAGTCAGAGATGAACAAGTTAAATTAAGTGCAGAGTGGAAGTTGGAGGCAATATGGATAAAATTGATGAGCTCAGCATGGGTGCACGAAGCAGCACCAACATCAGTATAGTGGAGGAAGAGTTGGGGAGTAAAACTGGGCAAGGTTTCACACATCAACTGTTCTACATAGCTGAAAAAGAGGCAGGCATAGCTTGGACCCATGTGAGTGCCCATAGCTATCTCTTGGGTTTAGAGAAAGTGGGCATTCAAAGTTCAAAGTAAATGTATTATCAGTGTCACCAT
The DNA here is from genome assembly GCF_030028105.1 of Mobula birostris. NCBI lineage: Eukaryota > Metazoa > Chordata > Chondrichthyes > Myliobatiformes > Myliobatidae > Mobula > Mobula birostris. The sequence continues at coordinate 27,991,705 of NC_092380.1, read as the reverse complement.
GTACAACCCTGAAATTATTTTCCTGCAGGAATACTTAGCAAACCTATGGAACAGTAACGGTTAACATCAGGAACTGGAAACTGGAGGAGCTGAAGGAAAATAATTTCAAGGTGAGGACCAGTTCAGTCAGACAGAGGTGGGTGGTGGTGGAAGGAAATTGGTTGTTTTTTTTGTCAAGAAAGAAGAAGAGAGCTTGAAGACCTCCCTGATGTGGGATAGACAAGTAATGACAGAGTCTCCAGCTTGAACGTGCCTGGAGCTGTCAGTCACTCTGGCCAAATGTAGATCCTACCGAATGTAATATGAGAGTTTCTGAACAGTGGTGAGGATCTTGCAAAGGATGTTGTCAGGTCTGCTTACAGTTGCTCCCTGGTAGGCCAATGTGGTTTGCAGACATTTGTACTCTGCTGAGTTTATGATGGCTCAAGCATTGTATAATGAGAGACCTGTCGATGGTGGTTAATCCAAGTCCAGAGTAGGGCCCAGAATTAATTCAGACTCAAAATAAACAAGATGGTATAAATAAAATCCAAGGGTAAAATCACAAACAGCAGTAACAGAAGTGGAACTCCTATGACTGAGCACTGAGTGCTCAGCATGAGGCCTTTAAGTTCCGTTATGTGGTCAGCAACCATGGATATATAATTGAGTCAGGATTTTATAAACAAGACAAACACATTTATTGAACTCCGCTCAACAATAGCAAAAAGTATCCAAATAACTAACTTAACTGGAAGTTAACCACTATATGGCAACTCTGGTACAGTTCTTAAAGTGGCAAATTCGAACACAGTTCTTAAAGTGGTAAATTCAAAAGTTCAAGTGATTTACACAGTTAATAAGGAGAGACTTCTATGTAAATGGCTTGCTTCACAGACGTGACATTACTACTGATTCTTCAAAGGATTCATGATGAAGGAAATAAAACAGCTTAAAGTAACTGACCTTTTTCTTGCGAGTGAACACTGCAGAAACTTCCCTGATCTTGCAGGAGCTATCTCAGATGCAGGTTGCTATTTCTGAACCAGGACTCAATAAGGTTGATCTTTTATAAAACGGCGAATGACTCCAACTTTATTTGATCCTTCAGGTTCCAGTACTTTAGTAAGGTCTTTACTCTCCAATACTAGACGAAAAGAGTAAATCAAATAAACCCCAAACAAAACTGGCAGCGATTGTTGAAACTGCTGGCACAACGATTTTACCTTACAATAGGAAGTAAAACTCCACTTTAAAACTAAACTGCGTCATGAGACGAGTACGCAGCATAACGGGGTAACTGACGAACTAAACAACGAACTAAAACTTAAACTAACTGAATCACAGCAGGGGTTCTCCTTTTATACAACATTGTGAACATGTCATCACATGACTTCACACTGGAGGGAGAATTACATTACCACACCATCACAAGACCATTACATCATGCTCACAAGATACTTAATTACATCATAGTCATAAGACAGTCACAAGATACCTATGGGTTATGTAACACCTCCCTCCAAAAAAGGAAAACTTTGGTCTTTTATAAGCAAAACTTTTAACAACTATTTACGAACAAAAATACAAATGTATAAAATCTACAACACACACATTATCATAAAGAACCTTGCAAACTAATATAGAATAGGAGTGTTACAAATGCTAAAGTACCACTCCATCAAAAAATTACATTGTATATTCAACATCTAGGTAGACAGTCAGCAATCACATTATCTTTACCGTTAATATGAGTTATCAAAATATTATACTCCTGTGACATCAAGCTCCAATTTAGTAACCTTTTACTTTTGTTTTCATCTTACTCAAAAACACTAACGGATTATGATCGGTGTAAACTATGAGTCGTTTCTGAGTAGTCCCAACATACACATTAAAATGTTGTAAAGCCAAAACAAGAGATAATAATTCCTTTTCTATGGTTGAATAATTTCTTTGATGTTTATTAAATTTCTTAGAAAAGTAAGCTACTGGACGATTAATCTCGTCACCCTCATCTCTTTGAAGTAACATTGCTCCTGTAGCCTCATCGCTAGCATCTACAGCTGATGAAAATAGGTTTTCAAAGTCAGGTGACCTGGGCACAGGTTGAAGACATAGCATAGTTTTCAATTGAATAAATGCCTCCTGACAAGGCTTTGTCCAAACAAACTTTTCACTTTTGTTCAAGAGATTAATTAAAGGAAGAGCAATGCAAGCATTTTTTTTTTTTTGCAAAATCTGCAGTAATAACCTACCATTCCTAAGACTCTTCTTAGAGTCTTTTTAGCAGTTGGAGTGGCTACCTCTAAAATTGCCTGAACTTTTACGTGAACTAGGACCTAGCTTACCTTGGCCAGAACATAACCAAGGTAAGTCACAGTGGCATGACCAAATTCAATATTAGCTAAATTAATAGTTAAGATAGCTTTTGAAAGTCTTTCAAATAGTTTCTCCACTGCAGTAATATGTGCTTTCCAATCTCATTACCTGTAACTAAATCATTAATGTAGGCATCTGTATCTGTTAACCCATGAATCACAGAATTAATCATTAGATTAGATTACATTAGATTATGAGGACACGCAGTCCTCGTTTATTGTCATTTAGTAATGCATGCATTAAGAAATGATACAATCTTCCTCCAGTTTGATATCACAGAAACTCAAGATGGACCAAGACTAAAAAACTGACAAAAACCACATAATTATAACATATAGTTACAACAGTGCAAAGCAATACCGCAATTTGATAAGGAGCAGACCACGGGCACGGTAAAAAAAAAGTCTCAAGGTCTCGATAGCCCCATCATCTTACGCAGATGGCAGAAGGAAGAAAACTCTCCCTGCCATAAACCTCCAGCGCCGCAAACTTGCCGATGCAGCACCCTGGAAGCACCCAACCACAGTCCACTCTTGAGTCCGTCTGAAAACTTCGAGTCTCGGACCAGCCCTTGGACACTGAGCGCCGAGCACCATCTCTGCCTAACGCTTCGACCCCAGCCCCGGCCGCCAAGCAATAGGCAAAGCCGAGGATTCGGGGCCTTCCCCTCACCAGATTCTCGATCGCACAGTAGCAGTGGCAGCGAAGCAGGCATTTCAGAAATTTCATCAGATGTTCCTCCATACTTATCACGTCTGTCTCCATCAAATCAGGACTGTGCATGGCACGCTACTTGACAAATAACAGATATTCATCACGGAGTGGCCACTGCGCGCTGCATCACGCCGCCATCATCTCATGCTGGAAAGAACCTGGGGCATTCTTCATCTCAAATGGAGGAACATGATATTCATATAACCCGGATTGGGTTACAAATGCAGAAATCTCTTTACCTCTTATCTGTCAATGGAACACACCAGTACCCTTTTAACAAATCAATCTTTGTAAGGAACTTTGCTTTTCCAACTTTGTCCACACACTCATCTACCCTAGGGATTGGATACACATCAGTTTTTGTCACAGCATTCACCTTCTTATAATCAGTACAAAACCGAATCCTATTGTCTGACAGAGGCGCCATAACACATGGTGAACTCCAATACGAATTAGAAGGTGGAATAATATTATTCTCTAACATATACTTAATTTCTTGTTCAGGATGTTCACATTTTTCCCCGTTCATCTGATATGGATGTTGCTTTATGGGTTTGGCATCTCCAACATTTATATCATGTGAAGCTACAGTGGTTCTTTTAGGAACGTCTGGAAATAAAGCCTTATATTTAAAAATTAACTTCTTCAACTGCTCACACTGCTCTGGCTGAGCTAATTGCTCATCAATATTTTCCAGAACTGTTGAGTTTAGAAATCTGGCAGAAATAATGTTGAGTTTAGAATGAGTTTCAGATGAATCATCCATTAAGTTCCTAGTGGGATCAGACTCATTATTATTGACCACAGCAGTCATAGTAGCAGACTCTTTCTCATAATATGGTTTTATCATATTTATATGGCACAGCTGTGTTGGCTTTCTTTGATCTGGTGTTTTTATCACATAATCCACATCATTAACTTTAGATTTAATCTCATAAGGACCATAAAATTTAGCTTGTAATGGGTTCATTTGCACCGGGAAAAGAAAAAAAAACTTATCTCCAGGTTTAAATTACCCCATTCTAGCTTCCTTATCATACCAAATCTTCATTTTCTCCTGAGCCAATTTTAATTTTTCCTTGGCATAGCTTCAAGCTTTATGCAATCTTTCTTTAAATTTTAAAACATAATTCATCAAATTAGTGTGTACCTCTTTATTAATCCACTGTTCTTTTAAAAAGCTCTAAGGTCCTCTAACTCTATGCCAAAACATGTTCAAATGGACTAAAACCTAGTGATTCCTGAACTGACTCTCTTACTGCAATTAAAAGTAAATGAACGCCCTCATCCCAATCCTTTTCATTTTCCACATTATACGTCCTAATCATGGTTCTGAGGGTAGAATGGAACCTCTCCAAGGCTCCTTGCGATTCTGCATGGTATGCAGACAAGGTAATCTGTTTTGCTCCCAGTTTATAAACTATCTGCTGAAACAATCCAGACATAAAATTACTACCTGGATCATATTGTATTTCCTTCGGTAATCCAAAATAAGTAAAGAATTTTATAACAGCCTTTATTACAGTTTTAGCCATTATATTCCTAAGTAGTATGGCCTCTGGAAACCTAGAAGCCGTGCACATGATGGTGAGCAAATATTGATGTCCAGTTTTGGTTTTTGGCAATGGGCCTACACAATCTATAATAATTTTGGAAAACGGTTCACCAAATGCGGGAACAGGTTGCAGTGAAGCCACTGGAGTAACTTGATTTGGTTTACCCGCAATTTGACAAGTATGACACGTTCAAAAAAAAAGTTGCTGCGTCTTTTCTTAAACTAGGCCAGTAAGAATGCTTAGAAACCTTGTTTATAGTTTTCTTTGCACCTTGATGGTCACCCGATGGCATACTATCGGCCAAAGTTAAAATCTCATTCCAATAAACTTCAGGAACTACTACCTGGTGATTAACTTCCATTTCCTCACTTGCAGAAATTGTAGGTGATCTCCACTTCCTCATTAACACTCCATTTTCAAAATAATACCCTACTGTCACCTTCATAATTTCACTATCTGTGAGAGTTTGTTCCTTTAATTTGATAATCTCAGGGTCCCTACTCTTCTCTGCTATTATCTCCTTCCGCAATAAAGACAAATCTTCATGATCAGACTCACTACAAAAATCTTGATCAAACAATGAAAGTAAGAAAGTTTCTGACATATCCTCAAAATTTGAATCCCGAGTTGAACGGTCATGGAGTAAAGACACATTCTGCACAGACCCATCCGACGCAGCAATCGTTTTGGCCATAGCTCGAGTTATAACATGGGAGGAATCCGTCTTCGGTTCATCAGCAGTGGGCTTGTCAAATGCACTTCAGGAAAAACTTGTCCATTTGCTAAGTCATTCCCTAACAATATAAAGAAACATCATTCACGGGTAAACTGGGTTGTAGTCGTACTTCAACAAGTCTTGTAACTAACCCTGACATTAAGTTTACTTTATGCAAATATACAGGCATAAGGGCATGCCCTTACCGTTTACCTCACCAATGTCAGACTCATCACTAAACTTTAGAACACTGTCTAACATTAGTGATTGAGAAGCTCCAGTATCCCTAAGTAATTTTATTGGCACCGGAGTAGATTCCTCTTTCAAGGATACAAATCCCTCGGTTATAAAATGTTCATATCCCCTCTTAACTTGGTCAGACTCTGACAAAGCGTCATTTGTATTTATCGAATGCTGTGGATTTCCAGGTGTTTCAAGATGTTGCACACAAGCATCTGGGACTGCCTCCATCTCCTTCTTCTTCAATCGGAAACAATTAGCTATTACGTGTCCAGGTTTCTTACTGCTACATTCCTCATGGGTAGCTTGTGACTGTCTGCTGACCATGATGTAATTGAGTAGCTGATGAGCATGATTTAATGGTCTTGTGGAGGACACATGATGTAATTTTCCCACCGATGTGAGGTCACGTGAGGACATGTTCACCACAGGTATAAAAGGGATACCCTGTGATGATGCAGTTAGTTTTAAGTTGACTTTGTTATGTAATTCGTCAAATACTCCATTGTGCTGCGTATTCGTCTTATGACGCAGTTTCGTTTTAACAGTGTAGTTTCACTTTCTAATGCAAGTCTAGTCGTGGAGAGTGAAGACTGTTCTAAAGTATGAGGACCTGAAGCATCGAGTAAAATTGATATCGTTCAGCGGTTTTATAAAGGATCGACCTTATTGAGTATTCTTTCCAGAAATAGTGACCTGCATCTGAGATAACCTCTGCTAAAGCAGGAAGGGTTTGTGCAGTGTCTATTCTCCAGAGGAAAATGTCCGTTCCTTTAAACCGTTTTATTTCTGTCATCGTGAATCCTGCTGACAAGGCAGGTTGCGGCTGGGATCAGCAGTAACGTCAAGTCTTCGGGGAATTCTTTACTTCAGGAAAGTCTCTCCTAATTGACTGTATAAATCTCTTGGACTTTTAAATTTACCATTCTAAGAGCTGAGTTTGAATTTACCACCCTAAGAACTAGTACTGAGTTAAGAGGTTTGTTAAATTGCCGCATAGCAGTTCACTTCTCGGTAAGTTTTCCATTTGTTCATATTTTTACTATTGTTGAGCAGAGTTTAATAAATGCTTGTTTGTTTATAAAACCTGACTCAATTATATATTCATTGCTGCACTGTTGCCGGCCACGTGACACTTACAATAATTACAAATAGGGCCAAAACATCTTTCCTTCACTTGTCTCCTTTCTTCCTTACCTTTCTCACTAACTTCTGACTTACTTTCAGGCTTACCTTGACTCTCTGTGCTATTTTCCTTTTAAAAGTTCTACCCAGAAGAAATTTACTCTTATGGATTAGAGCATACTCATCCGCTAATTTAACGGACTCCTGCAATGTAGCAGTGTCCCTCTCATTTAAGTATGTCCTTACTTCGACAAGGATGCTCCTTTTAAATTCCTCTAATAAAATCAGCTCTTTTAATCTATTATACTCCCCATTCACATTTTTAGAGGAAACCCATCTCTCAAAACACACAGATTTCTCGTAGGCAAATTCCACGTAAGTTTTTTCCACGGATTTCTTCAAATTTCTGAATATTTCTCCATTCTTCTGGAACCAGTTCATATGCTCTCAATATACGCTGCTTCACAATATCATAATCAAGTGTTTTCTCTGCAGTTAAATCCGTATAAAATTGTTGTGCTTTCCCTTTTAATACATTTGTAACATCACTGGCCATTTATCTTTCGTTCACTCTGAAATCAGAGCAAAAGTTTCAAAATGTTGGAAATATTTGTCCACTTCTGTTTCATTAAATGGAGGAGCCAAGATAACATCGCGACTAGCAGCAAACTGTTTCTTAGAACCTTCAAATGATTCTCCATCTTTAATTTCTCCATCGCTAGCTCAAATTCCCTCTTTTTATCTACCTCTCTAGCCGCCACCTCCGTCTTAAATTTCTTTAACTTTATTTGTTCGATATGTAACTGCATCTCCAGTTTACTCATTGGAAACATATCTAACACTTCTTCATCAAAATTTCCCAAACTTATATAGTGATCTGCGATTTTTCTCTGAATTACTGGCTTTGTTGTAACCTTCGTAATTCCTTTAAGTTCCAACCTTCCAGCAATCTCAGATACATCACCCTTTTTTGCCTTCGCTAATACCTCCGGATCTGGCGATGCCATGAAGTCATCAATCTTCATTACTGCTGAAAACCACCCGCAGAGCAATCAAAAAAAAAGAATCGGGTATTTCCCTTTTCCAAATGAGATTGATAATTAAACCAGCACTTAAGCTTAAAATCGGAACAATCCGGACGAACCCCCAATTTCTGTTATGTAGTCGGCAACCATGAATATATAATTGAGTCAGGATATTATCAAAAAACAAACACATTTATAGCGAAAAGTATTCAAACGACTAACTGAACTGGAAGTTAACTGCTATACGGCAACTCTGGTACAGTTCTTAAAGTGGTAAGTTCGAAGTCCAAGTGATTTACACAATCAATAAGTAGTGACTTCTCTGGAAACGGATTTCTTCAAAAACGTGATGTTACTGCTGATTCTCCAAAGGATTCACAACGAAGGAAATAAAATGGCTTAAAGGAACTGACCTTTTTCTGGCGAGTGACACTGCACAAATTTCCTTGATGTTGCAGGTGTTACCTCAGATGCAGATCACTACTTCTGAACCAGGACTCAATAAAGTCGATCCTTTATAAAACGGCCGAACGACTCCAACTTTATTCGATCCTTCAGGTTCCCATACTTTAGTGAGCTCTTCACTCTCCAATACTAGACTGAAAATGGTAAATTAAAGAAACCCCAAACAAAACTGGCAGCAATTGTTGAAACTGCCAGTGCATCGATTTTACCTTACAATAGAAAGTAAAACTATACTTTAAAACTAAACTGCGTAATGAGACGAATACACAGCATAACAGATTTACTGACGAACTAAACAACGAACTAAAACATAAATTAACTGTGTCACAGCAGGGGTTCTCCTTTTATACCTGTTGTGAACATGTCATCACGTGACCTCACACTGGCGGGAAAATTACATCACCCTACCATCACATGACCATTACCTCAAGGTCATAAGATATTCAATTACATCATGGTCATAAGACAGTCACAAGGAAACCACGGGGTACGTAACAGTACAGACTTTCCATGAAGAATGCGGCAGGCAATAATTGGCAGTCTGAGTCGCGGAGGGACAGTGGCAGTTAATCATACTCTGGGGAATTGGAGCACGGGATCTTAGATGCCTGCTGCTGTTCAGTCAGGACCATGACAATATCACAGCAGATCTTTTGGACTGAGTAACAGAAGGGTTTTTTGGGGTGTTATGTTATACAGCAATAGATTTCCAGGAGTGAGCTACAGGCTGATACCTAATCCAGGTGTTTTGGAGGTTTATAAATAAGAAAAAAAGGAGAAAAGGGGGAATGCTTTAGAGGCTTGGATCTAATGCAGGGATCTGTGGAGATTATATGTTGAATAATAGATTCCCAGGAATGAGGTCTAGGCCATAATCTATTCCAGGTGTCCAGAGGAAGTATATATAAAATAACAGAATTCCGGGGGTAATTTAGAGGCTGGGATACAATCTGTAGTATCAGGGGTCAGTATGTACTGTATATTAACAGATCCCTGTGAGTAAATTAAAGCTTGGGATCTACTCCAGGGGCTCAGGATTGAGATGCAGATATTTTGCTGATATGCTTTGTTTTTTGTCTGTTCCATTTACTTTGATTCAATCAGTGTGTGATTCTCTTCCTTGAACTTTGTAGATATTGCTGGAAGGGCCCTTCAGATGTCCGTCACCGGGGACCCTGCTGCCAACAAATTGAAGATGGAGAAACCCTTGCAACTGGTGTAACGCGCTGTAAGGTTTCACTGCTACTGTAGCAGAGAGACTAGAGACAACGGGGCTTTGGAATGTGTGCCATCAAATCAGAGGCATGTTGTTTCTTTCTTGTGTGTCTGAGGGAAGGGTTTCGTGGTCTTTTGTCCGCGAGAGATGAAGAGAGAAGATGTGAGTGGAGAGCGTCGGTAGACTGCTGGACAGAGTGCACTTGGAACAAAGGTCCGAGGGTCAGCAACGCTCGGGGGAGGTTAATGGGGAACGAATGAACGTAACCATGAGCTCCAATGTGCACAATAGACTGTTTCATTAAAATGGGTCTTTTTTCTTTCTATTTTCTTTACTAACCCTATAGTGAGATTAAGATTTATAAAGTTCAATCACTTAATTGCATATGGTATACTCTCTGGTATTTTGCAGTACAGACTTGTAACTGGGCAACACATCATGCAGCATCCACAAAAATGAGATTGCTCAGTTTGGCTGGGCCAGAGGCTGCCTTCCCCTAGACAACCTGAAGGGTACACTGGTTTATAACATAGACGGGAAAGTAAAGCTTAACCCAGAGGCTCTGAAGGTCCTCTAGTCCCTCAAGGATCATATAGTTGTTGTGGCCGATCTATGAGCAAGAGCTCTCACTAACTTGTTGTCTATCCTACCTGCAGGGGGACAGCCACAATGATCATTCCATCTATTCACTGGCTATCCTTCTGAGCAGCATCCTCATTTACAATGGTCGAAGTAACATAGACCAAAAAACCCTGCAAGACCCACAGTATCCTTCATTCATGTCTCTCAGCCCCTCTCTTTCAGTGCAATATCTCTATAGTAACCAGTGTCTCTCAATACCTCTCTCCCGGGAATATCTGCACAGTGACCGATGTCTCTCAGTCCCATTTTCTGGGGGAGATATTGTAGACTGACCAGTTTATCTCTGCCCCTGTCTCTCTCAGTGGGATATCTGTGCACGGACTGATGCTTCTCTGTCCCTTTCTTTTGGCCTGTATCTGTATGCTGATCAGTGTCCCTCAATGATAGGGTAATTGGGATTTGCCGAGTAAAATGTATTCTCAAGCTGATCCCGTTTTCCAGCACTTTGCGATATCCCTCTAAACTCCGTCATCTTCATCCCTTTCCACAAACTTCATAAATGTGTCTAATATACGTGCCTCATCCACTTCCTCTGCTGGCTGGTTCAATATAATCACCACCTTTTGTCAATATTAATTGACATCTCAGGTTCTTATTAATTATCCTGTAGTTTTCATTTCCCCAACCTTGCAAACAAAGACCACTGACCTATCAATGCCTTTCATGGTTTTGTTATTATAGCTGTGATATCACCCCTCAATCTTCTATGCTCCAAATAATAAAGACCAAGGTGTCTAACCTCTCAGTTCCAGGACTCCTGACAACATCCCTCTCAATGTTTCTGTGCTGTCTTTCAGGTTTAATGACGTCCTTGCTATAACTGTGTGACCAGACCTGTATACAGTAGTCCAAGTGTGATCACACCAACGCTTTGTACAACCGTAGTGCAACCACCCACTTCAAACTTAGTGCACTAAATGATGAGGGCTAGAATAATAAAAACATTCTTCACAGCCCCGTTCTCTCTACTTGTGACTCCCCTATAAAGGAAACATGCACTTCTTCTCTAAGTTTCTCCTTTTGTGCGAAGGGACCTGGAGCCCTTGCATTCAATGTAAAAGTCCTACAATAATTAGTCCTTCGAAAATGTAACTCTACTTACTTATCTGAATTCCATTTGATGTTCCTGAGGCCAGCTGACCAAGATCGCACTGCACTTGCTGGTACTTCTCTTCACTGTCCGTTGTGACAGTGAAATAATCATTGAGAACTTGCCCATCTCTCGCAGTTCTACAAATACATTTCTATCTTGCTCTTTTAGGTGCCCTATTTTCCCATATTACTCTACTTTCATTAATATATTTATAAAGTCTCTAAGAATTCTCCTTAATTTTCTGAGCTACAACCACCCCATGCTCCCATTTGTCTTCCAAATATCCATCTTGAGTTCCTGGACCGCAGTCTGAAGTTGAGGAACAGTGAATATGTGGCAGTTCCAGTCTCTGAGGAGTGAATGAGTAAGATGGCAGTTCCACCTGAGAACTTCATAAACTCTCCCATTTGGATCATATGCTTCTATTTACCTTTCTGCCATAATGGATATTTTGCATTATCCCACATTGTGCTCAATTTGCCTGATCCTTGTTCATTCACAGAACCATCAACTGTGTGTCATTTTTACAACTTATCCTCGTGTCATTTAAAAAAAATCTGCCTTTATTCAAAGTCACAATATAAATTGTACATCGGCTCCAGTTGTGGTTTTACCAATTTTCTGTAGATTGGCAAGAGGAATTCCCTAATTCCCTAATCTTTTTCTCATTTGGGGAATGAGAGAGGGTAGCAATCTTGTAGTCAGAGATAATCTTGGAAAGGGTGATCAGAGCATCACTGAATTTCTCATACAAATGGAGGGTGCAACAGTTCCATTCAAAACCCAGTGTACTATGCCAAAACAACGGAGAATATAACTGGATGAGAGAGGAGTTGGATAGTGTAGATTAGAAACACAGGCTACATAGAACATACAACATAGAACAAAACAGCACAGTACAGGCCGTGCAGCCCACAATGTTGTGCCGACACTTAAAACCTGCCTCCCATATAACCCCCACCTTAAATTCCTCCATATGCCTGTCTAGTAGTCTCTTAAATTTCACCAGTGCATTCTGCCACCACCATTGACTCAGACAGTGCATTCCACGCACCAACTACTCTCTGAGTAAAAATCCTTCCTCTAATATCACCCTTGTACTTCCCACCGCTTACCTTAAAGCCATGTCCCCTTGTATTGAGCAGTAGTGCCCTGGGGAAGGGCGTTGGCTGTCCACTCTAACTATTCCTCTTAATATCTTGTATACCTCTTTCATGTCTCCTCTCATCCTCCTTCTCTCCAGAGAGTAAAGCCCTAGCTCCCTTAATCTCTGATCATAATGCATACTCTCTAAACCAGGCAGCATCCTGGTAAATCTCCTCTGTACCCTTTCCAATACTTCCACATCTTTCCTATAGTGAGGCGACCAGAACTGGACACAGTAATCTAAGTGAGGCCTAACCAGAGCTTTATGGAGCTGCATTATTATCTCATGAGTCTAAAACTTCATCCCTCGACTTATGAAAGCTAACACTCCATAAGCTTTCTTAACTACCCTATCTACATGTGAGGCAACTTTCAGGGATCTGTGGGCATGTACCCCTAAATCCCTCTGCACCTCCATACTTCCAAGTATCCTGCCATTTACTTTGTACTCTGCCTTGGAGTCTGTCCTTAAAGTGTATGACCTCACACTTCTCCGGGTTGAACTCCATCTTGCACTTCTCAGCCCACTTCTGCATCCTATCAATGCCTCTCTGCCACCTTCGGCAATCCTCTACACTATCCACAACAGCACCAACCTGTGTGTCGTCTGCAAACTTGCCAACCCACCCTTCTACCCACATATCCAAGTCGTTAATAAAAACCACGAAAAGTAGAGGTCCCAGAACCGATCCTTGTGGGACACAGATAGTCACAACCCTCCAATCCGAATGTACTCCCTCCACTGCGACCCTCTGCTTTCTGCAGGCAAGCCAGTTCTGAATCCCCCTGGCCAAACTTTCCTGGGTCCCATGCCTTCTAACTTTTTGAATATGCCTACCGTGTGGAATCTTGTCAAATGCCTTACTAAGATCCATGTAGATCACATCCACTGCTCTACCCTTATCTATATGCCTGGTCACCTTCTCAAAAAACTCTTTGTGGATTGTTAGACACGATCTTCCCTTCACAAAGCCATGCTGACTGTCCCTGATCAGACCATGATTCTCTAGATGCCCATAGATACTATCTCTCTATCTTTTCCAACAGCTTTCCCACCTCAGACGTAAGGCTCACTGGTCTGTAATTACCCGGACTATCTCTACTTACTTTTTTGATCAAGGGGACAACATTCGCCTCCCTCCAGTCCTCTGGTACTATTCCCGTGGACAACGAGGACATAAAGATCCTCGCCAGAGGCTCAGCAATCTCTTCCCTCACCTCGTCGAGCAGCCTGGGGAATATTCCATCAGGCCCCGGGGACTTATCCGTCCTAATGTATTTTAACAACTCCAACACCTCCTCTCCCTTAATATCAACATGCTGCAGAACAACAACCTTACTCATATTGTCCTCACCATCCTCAAGTTTCTTCTCATTGGTGAATACCGAAGAGAAGTATTTATTGAAGCCCTCCCTCACTTCCGCAGCCTCCAGGCACATCTTCCCATCTTTATCTCTAATCGATCCTCTCTTCACTCCTGCCAACTTTTTGTTCTTCACATCATTGAAGAATGCCTTGGGATTTTACTTTACCCTAGTCGCCAAGGCTTTCTCAAGTCCCCTTCTTGCTCTCCTCAGCCCCTACTTAAGCTCCGCTCTTGCTACTCTATATTCCTCTGTAGCCCCCAATGCCAGCCTCAGGGTCGCTCAGCTCGCTGTCGTCTAGGGAAACTGCCCACGGCCCCGCCAAACTGGGTAATTAGTTTGTGGGGATGCTGTGTGAGGTACCCCACCCTGCCCAAATAACAGGCATCACACCGGATATGATTAAATGATTTACAGTTTATAGATATTACTGGAACTATATAATTAATAGAGAATAAAATATAAAATGAAAATAAAAGGCGCCACACTTATCAAAGTTCGATCTCTTCGTGCACAAACTGTTAGAGGTCAGGATCCTCCTTCATCACCCTGCAACCCCTCGGACCACCTCAACCTGCCGCCTGAGACCAACTGTGGTGGTCGACCAGACGCTCCACACGAGTCCGTCTCCATCTCCTCTCCTCGCCGAACACCCTGGACCTCAGATTCCTGCTCAGGGTCCGACCCTGTTAGCGGATTCACAGCACCTGGTCCATCCTCTGTCTCTCTCTCCCGTCTTCTCCCCAAAAACACGCGCATCACAATATATTACAGACATAGAGAAAGCATAACAACTATCCCACATGGTTCGTAAAGACCTCTTATTAGTTACATGATCCAAGCAAACTGTTAGCGGGAGGACTTTCGCAGCAGTTAACATAACAAAGAAGCCATTTTAATTAGACTACACAGTAACATAAAAAAAGAAACCCTTTACACTCTCCCCCCACCAAATAAAGTCATGTCCTCATGACTTCTAAATAACTCGCCAACCAGTCCTACCGACGCAAAAACCCATCCAGCTTCACACAGTGACGTTGCTCCCCAAACGGTGGACCTTCCGCCCATCCACGGGCGCTACATAGGCCAACCTATCTGGGAGCTTCCTGATCCTCCGAGACCTCCGTACCCCCTCACCTAAACCCTAAAGGCTCCGACACTACTAGGGATACCTCGGGTCTGCTTGCCAACTCCTCTCTCGCTCATGCCGCCACTAGACATCGGAGCGCCCTGTCCCGTGTCCGGGGCCTCGCTTCTTTTCCTTCCGGGTCCTGCTGTAACCCAGGCTGCGCGCAGCTAGCCGTCCCCACTACACCTGACTCAGTGGGAGAAGGGCCAAAGGTCTCTTCCTCAATCACGGGGAAGTTGGCGAAAGGCAGCATGTACCACATGTCCAGCACATCATCCTTCGAATCCGTATTTTTCCTCATTCCCTCGATCGGTAGCTGCTGTTTGAGTTTCTCCAAACTGAAGCATTTAGCCAGGGCTACCCCTTCAGCCTCCTGCAGTCGAGACGTCAGCTTCTTCGGGGACTCATTCAACTCTCGCCACAGCCTCAGCAGTTCTGACTCCCGCTTCTTGGCCATCTCCATCTGGGACGCAATTACCCCACCAGCTTCTTCCACCCTGATCTGAAAAGCAGCAGTTAAAGGATGTTCAGCCTCCAGTTTTTTTTCTTCCTGATGACTTCTTCCAGGTCAACTTTCAGTTTTTCCACTTCATTTAAACTGTCGATAGTCATTTTAGGTTCCATTCAAACGTCCGCCTCCCTTTTCCGAGACCTGTCTTCCATTGCTTCACCTCCTCGGGAGTGTAGTCAATCTCCCCTCCCTGGGCACTCGGTTTTCTGTTGGCCTTAGTCAGAACACTTCCTTGATCTTCTCCAACTTGTAAGTCTTCCAATCTTTTCTGAATCGACGTCTTGAGTTTCTGCCGATCCCTTCGAAGGTAGGTCGTTGTCTCGTCTCGCTGGATTAATTCATCAGTACATGACCGCAGTGTCGGCTCGGAATTCTGTTTGCTCCTTCTCCAAGTTGACGAGCGTGAATTCCAAGTCTGCAATGGTCGTCCCGCAAGAGCGGCACTCCGTGTCCGTCCTGAATTTCTGAGCATTCAGTTCAGCGGGGCAAATCCCCTCTCTCCCCTGTGTCTCATTCCGATTGACGACTTGGGTTTCCATCCCCAGGTCCACTACCGTCTGATCCAACACCAGGAAGTTCAACTGGTATGTCGGGTCATTTTTCTCACATTGCACCAAACTCCTCCACATTTGACACTTCGCTTCTGTCGCCCGGACTCAGCCACTCGTCTCGTCTCATAGTCCTCCCAGGCGAATCCAAGCTCTAGGCGGTCATCCACATACGCCAAAACTCTACAACTTCACTTCCCCCATGGTCTTCCTCATGCCCCGTGGGAAGGTTGCAGGGGCTCCGGATATGCCCTTGGGCATCTTTTCGGATCGGAAGAATCCTAGGGAACTAATAACGGCCGTCTTCTGCTCATCAGCCGCACTCCTCGGGATCTGGCAACATTCACTCCTCAGATCCAGCACATTAAATCACGTCGCATAATCGGCACACAAGCTGCCTACGTCTTCCACGGCGCCAGGGTCCAGTCGCCGCGACCTCTCTCTCACTGAGGTGTCTTCAGCGGTCAACTCCACTCCCTCGTAATATTTCGGAGCGTCTACTAAGATGGTCTCACCCTCAGATAATTCCCCCAGGCCGTACCACAGTTGGGTCTCGTTTAAATTCGGTACCGGCCCAAGGCTGCTACACACGTCCTCAGAAGCAACTCGACACGTTGGCTGCCCAGACAATGCCCCCATGAACTCCAGGATCATTAACCAATCATCGTCTTCTGGATAATTACTGGCACTGGTGCCCCAAATCTCCGGTGCCCTTGCGGTTGTCAAGGGTAAATGCTGCAGACACCGGTTGTAAAACGAATTATACAACAACTTGATCTGTGCCCCGGGGTCGAGGATGGCTTTAGCATCGCTCCCCTCTATCCGTAACGACACACTGGGGGCGTGGTCCCTCTAAGCCTTCAGGAATAGGGTCTTTTCCTTTCGGAAGTTCCTTGGTACATTGCTGGGAACGTGCTTGCTCAGAGATCCCAAGCCGTTGCCCCACTGGGCCTCCACTAAATTTCCCGACACCTCTCCGATCAGCTGAACAACTGAGAGAGGGGCTAACCCCCTGAAATTATCCCCCTGACACTGCAAGCAGTTTAGCTGCCCTCCTAGCCAGAGAAGACACACTGAAAACTTTTCCCCTTCTTTCAAATAACTGGCAGCTGTCACTATGGTGTAATTGAACCTGACAGCTCTAACACCGTTACTAGCCCGCCTACTCAAACTTTCAACCAATCTCTCTCAACCGAGCACTGCCACTCATCTAACAACTGAGAGAACCGCTCCGCCCACGTCTTGCACGCCTCCGCCCCTCTTGGGGTGGACACTGTTCCAAACGCCAGGCGGAGCCTGCCAGAGCTAGAACATTTATTCGAAGACACTACCTCCGAATCAGCCCACTCCTTCCCCTCTCTCCCAACAGCATGATCACTACCAAATCGTCAACGCTAGTCTGAACTCGAACAGAGATCTCACCCACCACGCATGCAGCAATAACCAGCAAATAACCCACAGAGACACACATTACTGATTTAAACAGGGCAACCACACAGCATACCACTGGATCCAATCCTGGACAAAAGTCTCCAAATGTAGCCCCCTGACCAGCCTCAGGGTCGCTCAGCTCGCTGTCGTCTAGAGAAACAGCCCACGGCTGCGCCAAACTGGGTAATTAGTTCGTGTGGAAGCTGTGTGAGGTACCCCACCCCGCCCAAATAACAGACAATACACCAGATACGATTAAATGATTTACAGTTTATGGATATTACTGGTACTATATAATTAATAGAGAATAAAATATAAAATTAAAATAAAAGGCTCCACACTATCAAAGTTCAGAACATAGAACATAGAATAGTACAGCACAGTACAGGCCCTTCGGCCCACAATGTTGTGCCGACCCTCAAACCCTGCCTCCCATATAAGCCCCCACCTTAGATTCCTCCATATACCTGTCTAGTAGTCTCTTAAGCTTCACTAGTGTATCTGCCTCCACCACTGACTCAGGCAGTGCATTCCACACACCAACCACTCTTTGAGTAAAAAACCTTCCTCTAATCTCCCCCTTGAACTTTCCAACCCTTACCTTAAAGCCATGTCCTCTTGTATTGAGCAGTGGTGCCCTGGGGAAGAGGCACTGGCTATCCACTCATTATCTTGTACATCCCTGTCATGTCACTTCTCATCCTCCTTCTCTCCAAAGAGTAAAGCCCTAGCTCCCTTAATCTCTGATCATAATGCATACTTTCTAAACCAGGCAGCATCCTGGTAAATCTCCTCTGTACCCTTCCCAATGCTTCCACATCCTTCCTATAGTAAGGTGACCAGAACTGGACACAATACTCCAAGCGTAGCCTAACCAGAGTTTTATAGAGCTGCATCATTACATCGCGACTCTTAAACTCTATCCCTCGACTTATGAAAGCTAACACCCCATAAGCTTTCTTAACTACCCTATCCACCTGTGAGGCAACTTTCAGGGATCTGTGGACATGTACCCCGAGATCCCTCTGCTCCTCCACACTACCAAGTATCCTGCCATTTACTTTGTACTCTGCCTTGGAGTTTGTCCTCCCAAAGTGTACCACCTCACACTTCTCCAGGTTGAACTCCATCTGCCACTTCTCAGCCCACTTCTGCATCCTATCAATGTCTCTCTGCAATCTTTGACAATCCTCTACACTATCTGCAACACCACCAACCTTTGTGTCATCTGCAAACTTGCCAACACACCCTTCTTCCCCCACATCCAGGTCGTTAATAAAAATCACGAAAAGTAGAGGTCCCAGAACAGATCCTTGTAGGACACCACTAGTCACAATCCTCCAATCTGAATATACTCCCTCCACCACCACCCTCTGCCTTCTGCAGGCAAGCGAATTCTGAATCCACCTGGCCAAACTTCCCAGGATCCCATGCCTTCTAACTTTCTGAGTAAGCCTACCGTGTGGAACCTTGTCAAATGCCTTACTAAAATCTATATAGATCACATCCACTGCACTACCCTCATCTATATGCCTGGTCACCTCCTCAAAGAACTCTATCAGGCTTGTTAGACATGATCTGCCCTTCATAAAGCCATGCTAACTGTCCCTGATCAGACCATAATTCTCTAAATGCCTACAGATCCTATCTCGAAGAATCTTTTCCAACAGCTTTCCTACCACAGATGTAAGACTCCCTGGTCTATAATTACCCGGACTATCCCTACTACCTTTTTTGAACAAGGGAACAACTTTCGCCTCCCTCCAATCCGCTGGTACCATTCCCGTGGACAACGGGAATCTCTTCGTGCACAAACAGTTGGAGCTCAGGATCCTCCTTCTTCACCCTGCGAGCCCTCGGACCACCCCGACCTGCCGCCTGAGACCAACTGTGGTGGTCGACCAGACGCTCCACACGAGGCCGTCTCCGTTTCCTCTCCTTGCCATACACCCTGGACCTCAGATTCCTGCTCGCTGTCTGACCCCGTTAGCGGACTCACAGCAGCTGGTCGATTCCGTCTCTCTCTCCCGCCTTCCACCCAAAAACCCGCGCATCACAATATCTTACAGACAACCAGAAAGCATAACAACTGTCCCAATTGGTTTGTAACATCCTCTTATCAGTTACATAATCCAAACAAACCGCTAGCGGGATCACTTACTCAGCAGTTAACAGAACAAAGAAGCCATTTCAATTATAACATAACAAAGAAGCCATTTTAATTAGACTACGCAGTAACATAAAAGAAGAAACCCCTTACACCTCAATAGACTCATCTGATCCTTGCTTCCTAAATGTTAAGTATGCTACCTGCTTCCATCTGACTAGATCCTCCACCTCACTTGTCAGCAGTGGTTCCTTCACCCTACCATTCTTTATCTTCCTCACTGGGAAATATTTATCCCTAACATCCTGCAAGAGATCCCTAAACATCGACCACATGTCCATAGTACATTTCCCTGCAAAATCATCATCCCAATTCACACCCACAAGTTCTAGACTTATAGCCTCATAATTTGCCTTTCCCCAATTAAAAATTTCCTGTCCTCTCTGATTCTATCCTTTTCCATGATCATGTTAAAGGTCAGGGAGCGGTGGTCACTTTCTCCCAGATGTTGACCCACTGAGGGATCTGTGACCAGACTCAGTTCGTTACCTAATACTAGATATAGTATGGCATTCCCCCCAAGTTGGCCTGTCAACACATTGTGACAGGAATCCATCCTGTGCACATTTAACAAACTCTGCCCCCTCTATGAGTAAGTATGCAGATGATACTAAGATAGGTGGAGTTGTGGATAATGAAGTAGGTTTTCAAAGCTTGCAGAGAAATTTAGGCTAGTTAGAAGAGTGGGCTGAAAGATGGCAGGTAGATTTTAATGCTGCTAAATGTGAGGTGCTACATTTTGGTAGGACTAATCAAAATAGGACATACATGGTAAATGGTAGGGCATTGAAGAATGCAGTAGAACAGGGGGATCTAGGAATAATGGTGCATAGTTCCCGGAAGGTGGAATCTCAAGTGGATAAGGTGGTGAAGAAAGCTTTTGGTATGCTGGCCTTTATAAATCAGAACATTGAGTACAGGAGTTGGGATGTAATGTTGAAATTGTACAAGGCATTGGTAAGGCCAAATTTGGAGTATTGTGTACAGTTTTGGTCACCAAATTCTAGGAAAGATGTCAACAAAATAGAGAGAGTACAGAGAAGATTTACTAGAACGTTACCTGGGTTTCATCACCTAAGTTACAGAGAAAGGTTGAACAAGTTGGGTCTTTATTCTTTGGAAAGTAGAAGGTTGAGGGGGGACTTGATAGAGGTATTTAAAATTATGAGGGGGATAGTTAGAGTTGACGTGGATAGGCTTTTTCCTTTGAGTGTAGGGGAGATACAAACAGGAGGACATGTGTTGAGAGTTAAAGGGCAAAAGTTTACGCGTAACTTGAGGGGGATCTTCTTTACTCAGACAGTGGTAGCTGTGTGGAACGAGCTTCCAGTACAAGTGGTTGAGGCAGGTTCGATGTTGTCATTTGAAGTTAAATTGGACTGCTATATGGACAGGAAAGGAATGGAGGGTTATGGGCTGAGTCCTGGTCGGTGGGACTAGTTGAGAGTAAGAGTTCGTCACAGACCAGAAGGGCCAAGATGGCCTCTTTCCGTGCTGTAATTGTTATATGGTTATATGGTTATAAACCATTGGAAATAATCGTGTGCCAATCAATATTAGGGAAGTTAAAGTCACCCATGTTAGCAACGCTGTTATTTATGCACCTTTCCAAAATCTGCCTCGCAATCTGCTCCTCGGTATCTCTGCTGCTACCAGGAGGGCTATAAAATACTCCCAATAGAGTAACTGCTACCTTCCTGTTCCTGACCCACCCATACTGACTCGAAAGAGGATCCTGCTACATTACCCACCCTTTCTGTAGCTGTAACTATGAAAATGACAAAGGGGAGCCAGTGGATGTAGCGTACCTGGACTTTCAGAAAGCCTTTAATAAAGTCCCACAGAGGATATTAGTGGGAAAAATTAGGGCACGTGGTATTGGGGGTGGAGTACTGACATGGATTGAAAATTGGCTGGCTGACAGGAAACAAAGAGTAGCAGTTAACGGGTGCCTTTTGGAATGGCAGGCGGTGACCAGTGGGGTCCCACAGAGTTCAGTGCTGGGACTGCAGCTGTTTACAATATACATTAATGATTTAAATGAAGGGAGTATAAGTAACATTAGCAAATTTGCAGATGACACAAAGCTGGGTGGCAGTGTGAAATGTGAGGAGGATGTTATGAGAATGCAGGGTGACTTGGACAGCTTGGGTGAGTGGATGGATGCATGGCAGATGCAGTTTAATGTGGATAAATATGAGGTTATCCACCTTTGTGGTAAGAACAGGAAGGCAGATTATTATCTAAATGGAGTCAAGTTAGGAAAAGGGAAGTACAACGAGGTCTAGGTGTTCTTGTACATAAGTCACTGAAAGCAAGCATGCAGGTACAGCAGGCAGTGAAGAAGGCTAATGGCATGCTGGCCTTCATAACAACGGGAATTGAGTATAGGAGCAAAGAGGTCCTTCTGCAGTTGTACAGGGCCCTGGTGAGAGAACACCTGCAGTATTGTGTGTAGTTTTGGTCTTCATATTTGAGGAAGGACATTCTTGCTATTGAGGGAGTGCAGCGTAGGTTCACAAGGTTAATTCCTGGGATGGCGGGACTGTCATATGTTGAAAGATTGGAGTGACTGGGCTTGTATACACTGGAATTTAGAAGGATGAGAGGGGATTTGATTGAAACATATAAGATTATTAAGCAATTGGACACGCTGGAGGCAGGAAGCATGTTCCCACTGATGGGTGAGTCCAGAACCAGAGGCCACAGTTTAAAAATAAGGGGTAGGCCATTTAGAACGGAGTTGAGGAAAAGCTTTTTCACCCAGAGAGTGGTGGATATGTGGAACGCTCTGCCCCAGAAGGCAGTGGAGGCCAAGTCTCTGGATGCTTTCAAAAAAGAGATGGATAGAGCTCAAGGATAGCGGAATCAAAGGTCATGGGGATAAGGCAGGAACTAGATAATGATTGTGGATGATCAGCCATCAGCACAGTGAATGTCGGTGCTGGCTCGACGGGCCGAATGGCCTACTCCTGCACCTATTGTCTATTGTAATAGTATCCCTGACCAGTAGTGCCACACCTCCTCCCCTTTCCCTCCATCTCTATGCCGTTTAAGACAGTGAAATCCAGGAATAGTGAGGTCCATTTCTGCCCTAGTGCCAGCTGTCCATAATGACCATAATTCCATGTACGTATCCAAGCTCTCAGTTCATCAGCCTTGTTCCTGATACTTCTTACATTGAAGTACATGCACTTTAGCCCTTCTACCTCACTACCTTTACACCCTTTATTCTGCTTCTCTTTCCTCAAAGCCTCTTTACATGTTAGATCTGGCTTTACTCCATGCACTATTCTTGCAGTTCTCACATGAGCTCTATCCTCACTATCTGCTCTAACACTCTGGTTCCCCTCCCCCAGCAAAACTAGTTTAAAAGCCCGGCGCAGCACTAGCAAACCTTCCTGCAGGGATGTTAGACCCCCTTCAGTTCAGGTGCAACCCGTCGCGTCAGAACAGGTCCCATCTTCCCTGGAACAAGGCCCAATTGTCCAGGAACATGATGCTCTCGCTCCTGCACCAACTCCTTAGCCACGTATGTAGCTGCATTATCTTCCTATTTCTAGCCTCACCAGCACGTGGCACGGGTAGCAATCCTGAGATTGCAACCCTGGAGGTCCTGTCCATCTCCATCAACCTTGCACATAACTCCCTAAATTCTCTTTGCAGGAGCTCCTCCTTCTTCCTATCCACATCATTGGTCCCTACATGGACCATGACATCTGGCTGCTCACCCTCCCTCTGGAGGATACTGAGAACTTGATCCGAGATATCACGGACCCTAGCACTAGGGAGGCAACAGACCATCCGGGATTCTCGATCTCATCCACAGAACCTCTTATCTGTCCCCCTAACTATTGAATTCCCCCATCACTACTGCTCTCCTCTTTTCTCTCCTTCCCTTCTGAGTTGAGGGTCCAGTCCTGGTGCCAGAGACGCAACCACTGCAACTTGTCCCTGGCAGGTCGTCCCCACCAACAGTATCCAAAATGATACACTTATTATTGATGGGAACGGCCACAGCGGTGCTCTGCTCATTCTGTCTGTTCCCCTTCCCTCACCTGACAGTCACCCAGCTACCTGCCTCCTGACTTTTAGGGGTGACTATCTCCCTGTAACTCCTGTTTATTTCTGCCTCTGCATCACGAATGATCCGAAGTTCATCCAGCTCCCGCTCCAGTTCCCTAACTCGGTTTGTCAGGAGCTGCAGTTGGAATCACCTTTTACAAGTGTAGTCATCAGGGACAAATGTGCTCACCCTGACTTCCCGCATACTGCAAACAGAGCACTCCACTGCCCTAACTGCTGCCTCCATTACCTACTCCTAATTTAATTAGAGTTATTAAAGGAGCTTACCCAGCCTTACCTCACTGGGAGCAAGCTTGTCCTCAGCCTCTGCTCGCCAAAGCCTCTCGAGCCAAAGCCTTCCTACTCTGTCTCCCACTACTCTGTTGCCCACTACTACGTTGCCCACTCCGTTAATCTGCTCACTTTTTAAACTCTCCTGCTGTCTCACGGGCCGACATCCATGCGCTTGTGCAGTCGTGACCGGTTCAAACTGCCGAAGACAGTTTGGGACAGTGGCTGCAGGAGTGGGACTACAACATTTATGCCGATCATGGCTGGGGGTGATGAGAATAGAAAAATTCGGTGGGACACTGACTCCACTCGTGGGCAAAGTAAGAGTGCTCCAGTGGTTGGGGGGCCTCCCAGTGTTGCTGCTGGGGCAATGAATAGGGTAACAAGGAGAACACTGTCCATAATGGTTGAATTTTCTGTTCACAAGTGAAGGAGACTGAGAAGGAGGACAGAGATGAGATATGAGTGGCCAGTGAGTGAGTGGGCCAGTGAAGAAGTGGAGCTTTGAGGCTTTGATTCGAGAGGCTTCGACGCGATGAGGCGGAGGACAAGCTTGCTCGCAATTAGTCTTTACAATGCCTCCTGAGGTGGTGATGTGCCTCTCATGTGAGATGTGGCAGTCTTGGGGTAATGCCTCTCTCCCGCAGAGTCACATCTGCCAGAAGTGCATACGGCTGCGCGATATGGAAGACCGTGTAAGGAATCTGGAGCGGCAGCTGGATGACCTTCGACTCATAAGGGAGAATGAGGCAGTCATAGATGAGAGCTACAGGGAGGTAGTCACACCTAGTCTGTCGGAAGCAGGTCATTGGGTGACAGTCAGAGGGGTGAAAGCGAAGGTGAGCAGACAGGTAGTGCAGAGCACCCCTGTAGCCATTCCACTGAATAATAAGTTTACCGTCCTGGACACTGTTGGCGGGGACGACCGACCAGGTGTGAGACACGGTGGCAGGGCTTCCAGCACTGAGTCTGACCCTGTGGTGCACAAGGGTAGGATGGAGAAGAGGAGAGCTGTCGTCATTGGAGACTCTATAGTCAGGGGAGCAGACAGGAGATTTTGTGGACGTGAGAAAGACACCCGCATGGTTTGTTGCCTCCCGGGTGCCAGGGTCCGGGATGTCTCTGACCGGGTGCACGACATCCTCGAACGAGAGGGAAAGCAGCCAGAAGTCGTGATACATGTTGGTACCAATGACATTGGCAGGAAGAGGGATGAGGTCCTGAAGTGTGAGTTTCGGGAACTAGGCAGAAGGCTGAAGAACTGGACCTCAAGGGTGGCGTTCTCAGGATTGCTGCCAGTGCTACGTGACAGTGATGGTAAGAATTGGAGCAGATGGCTCTTGAATGCGTGGCTGAGGAGTTGGTGCAGGGAGCAGGGATTTTGAGTTTTGGATCATTGGAATCTCTTCTGGGGAAGGTGGGACCATTACAGATTGGATGGGTTGCACCTGAACCCGAGGGAGAGCAATATCCTTGCAGGTAGGTTTGCTAGCACGGTTCGGGAGGGCTTAAACTAATTTGCAAGGGGGATGGGACCCGGAGTGATAGAGCAGTCAAAGAAGTGCATGGAGTTGTCATGGTCCGGATCAAGGTCCCTTTAAATTTACTTTGTTTATGTTACAATCCAGACCGTTGACTCCCTGCTTCCTTTTGGTTCCCTGTTTCCCCGTCTCCCTCGGCCGTGGTGATTGGAGGCAATTAACTCTCGGCTGAACCGGTAGTTTACAGTCTCCGGCTTTCAGCCGTTCGGGCGAGAGCGTTTGCAAAGTCACCAAGGTACAGTATGCCAACGTTATCTGGCCGGAGCAAGCCTAGTCTCCGCCCGAAGCGAGTGGCGGTAATTCGCCTTTCCTCACTGGAGCAACCCTGTCAAGTTACCTCGCCAAAGCGAGCCTGCGAAGTTCCTCACCGAGGTGGGTCCGTCAGTTAACCCGCTGGAGGGAATCAAAAACCGGTGTCTACTGTTCCCGGGCCGAGACGAGAGCTCGCCACTACCCGGAGGCTCCAAGTCAAGTCCTGCCTCCGCAGGCATCCAAGTACTGAGTCAAGTCCCTTCTCTGGCCGCATCCAAGTACCGAGTCAAGTCCCGTCCCTGGCCGTCTGTGATTCCTGTCCTACCCCACTGTCTGAATCCCTTCTCTGCTCCTCTCCCCTCTAGCCCTCGTGTGCAGCCCTCGCCTGCACTTCGGTCTAGTTCTATCGCCTGAGCTAGATAGATACTGTCTGGTGTTCCTTTATGTTGGTCTTGTCTTGTCCTCAACTCCGTGGGGTAGGTCAGGCCATCTTGCTGTTGCCCCGTGGGGGGGTCATGTCTCGTCCTGTCTTGTCCTCGCCGCCGTGGGGTAAGTCAAGCTGTCTTGCCATTGCCCCGCAGGGGTCACGTCTTGTCTTGTCCTGTCCTGAAGAGCGTGATTCCCGGCCCTATGTCCTGTACTCGAAGAGGGATCCCGGCTCTCTGCTCTGTGTGTGAGTCCCGGCCCTATATCCTGTACCCAAGGAGGGGTCCCGGCTTTCTGTTCTGTGTGTGAGTCCCGGCCCTATGTCCTGTACCCAAGCAGGGGTCCCGGCTCCGTTCTGTGTGTGAGTCCCTGCCCTATGTCCAATACCCAAGGAGGGGTCCCAACTCTGTTCTGTGTTTGTCTCCATGGTTCCATGTACGTGGTCTCCCGAGACCGAGGCTCTGTGTTCCCATGTTCCTCCTCTCCCTAGCCCATGTCATGCCCTTGCCTGATTCTGGGGTCCGAGCCCAGGGCAAGACCCAGGTATTGGGTCCTTGCCCAGTCTCTGGCTCAGAGTCCATACCGTAGCCTCTTCATGTCGCCTCTTGTTTTGGTATCCGATTCCGAGTCCTAGCCCAGACCCTTATTCCCAGCCTAGTCGTAGTCCTGAGTCCTCGTCCAGATCGCTAATCCTGCTCCTGCCTTGCTCTCCTGGTATCGAACAATAAACTGAATTTAATTAACCTCACAAGATGTGTCTTGCATTTGGGTCCACCAATGCTCCCATTGTGAGAGGAGTAAAGCCAGATCTAACATATAGAGAGGCTTTGAGGAAAGAGAAGCAGAGTAAACAGTGTAAAGACAGTAAGGTAGAAGGGCTGAAGTGTGTGTACCCCAAATGCAACAAGCATCAGGAACAAAGGTGATGAACTGAGAGCTTGGATACATACATGGAATTATGATGTAGTGACCATTACAGAGACTTGGCTGGCACCAGAGCAGGAATGGATTCTCAATTATCCTGGATTTCAGTGCTTTAAAAGGGATAGAGAGGGGGTGGAAAGGGGAGGAAGGGTAGCATTACTGGTGAGGGATACTATTACAGCTACAGAAAGGGTGGGTAATGTAGCAGGATCCTCTTTTGAGTCAGTATGGGTAGAAGTCATGAACAGGAAGAGAGCAGCTACTCTATTGGGGGTATTCTATAGGCCCCCTGGTAGCAGCAGAGATACAGAGGAGCAGACTGGGAGGCAGATTTTGGAAAGGTGTAGAAATAACAGGGTTGTTATCAAGGGCGACTTTAACTTCCCTAATATTGATTGGCACCTGATTAGTTCCAAGGGTTTAGATGGGGCAGAGTTTGTTAAGTGTGAACAGGATTGATTCCCGTCACAGCATGTGGACAAGCCGACCAGGGGGAATGCCATTCTAGATCTAATACTAGGTAATGAACCAAGTCAGTTCACAGAACTCTCAGTGGGTGAGCATCTGGGGGACAGTGACCACCGCTCCCTGGCCTTTAGCATTATCATGGAAAACGATAGAATCAGAGAGGACAGGAAAATTTTTAATTGGGGAAGGGCAAATTATGAGGTTATAAGGCTAGAACTTGCGGGTGCGAATTGGGAAGATGTTTTAGCAGGGAAATGTACTATGGACATGTGGTCGATGTTTAGAGATCTCTTGCAGGATGTTAGGGATAAACTTGTCTCGGTGAGAAAGGTATGGAATGGTAGGGTGAAGGAACCATGGGTGACATGTGAGGTGGAAAATCTAGTCAGGTGGAAGAAGGCAGCATACATGAGGTTTAGGAAGCAAGGATCAGATGGGTCTATTGAGGAATATAGGGAGGCAAGGAAGGAGCTTTAGAAGGGGCTGAGAAGAGCAAGAAAGGGGCATGAGAAGGCCTTGGCGAGTAGGGTAAAGGGAAACCCCAAGGCATTCTTCAATTATGTGAAGAACAAAAGGATGACAGGAGAAAAAGTAGGACTGATTAGATATAAAGGTGAGAAGATGTGCCTGGAGGCTGTGGAATTGAGCGAGGTCCTCAATGAATATTTCTCAATGAGAGGGAACTTGATCATGGTGAGGACAATATGAATGAAGTTGATGTTCTGAAGTATGTTGATATTAAGGGAGAGGAGGTGTTGGAGTTGTTAAAATAGATTAGGACGGATAAGTCCCCGGGGCCTGACGGAATATTCCGCAGGCTGCTCCATGAGGCGAGGGAAGAGATTGCTGAGCCTCTAGCTAGGATCTTTATGTCCTCGTTGTCCATGGATATGGTACCGGAGGATTGGAGGGAGGCGAATGTTGTCCCCTTCTTCAAAAAAGGTAGTAGGGATAGTCCGAGTAATTATAGACCAGTGAACCTTACCTCTGTGGTGGGAAAGCTGTTGGAAAAGATTCTTAGAGATAGGAGCTTTGGGCATTTAGAGAATCATGGACTGATCAGGGACAGTCAGCATGGCTTTGTAAAGGGTAGATCGTGTCTAACAAGCCTAATAGAGTTCTTTGAGAAAGTGACCAGGCATATAGATGAGGGTAATGCAGTGGATGTGATCTACATGGATTTTAGTAAGGCATTTGACAAGGTTCCACATGGTAGGTTTATTCAGAAAGTCAGAAGGCATGGGATCCAGGGACTTCTGGCCAAGTGGATTCAGAATTGGCTTGCCTGCAGAAGGCAGAGGGTCGTGGTGGAGAGTGTACATTTTGATTGGAGGATTGTGACTAGTGGTGTCCCACAAGGATCTGTTCTGGGACCTCTACTGTTCGTGATTTTTATTAACGACCTGCATGTGGGGTTAGAGGGGTGGGTTGGCAAGGTTGCAGACGACTCAAAGGTTGGTGGTGTTGTAGATAGTGGAGACGACTGTAGAAGATTGCAGAGAGACATTGATAGGATGCAGAAGTGGGCTGAGAAGTGGCAGATGGAGTTCAACCCGGAGAAGTCCGAGGTGGTACACTTTGGAAGGACAAACTCAAAGGCAGAGTACAAAATAAATGGCAGGATACTTGGTAGTGTGGAGGAGCAGAAGGATCTTGGGGTACGTGTCCACAGATCCCTGAAAGTTGCCTTACAGGTACATAGGGTAGTTAAGAAAGCTTATGGGGTGTTAGCTTTCATAAGTCGAGGGATAGAGTTTAAGAGTCGCGATGTAATGATGCAGCTCTATAAAACTCTGGTTAGGCCACACTTGGAGTTCTATGTCCAGTTCTGGTCGCCTCACTATAGGAAGGATGTGGAAGCATTGGAAAGGGTACAGAGGAGATTTACCAGGATGCGGCCTGGTTTAGAGAGTAGGCATTATGATCAGAGATTAAGGGAGCTAGGGCTTTACTCTTTGGAGTGAAGGAGGATAAGAGGAGACGTGATAGAGGTGTACAAGATAATAAGAGGAATAGATAGAGTGGATAGCCAGTGCCTCTTCCCCAGGGCACCACTGCTCAATACAAGAGGACATGGCTTTAAGGTAAGGGGTGGGAAGTTCAAGGGGGATATTAGAGGAAGGTTTTTTACTCAGAGAGTGGTTGGTGCGTGGAATGCACTGCCTGAGTCAGTGTTGGACGCAAATACACTAGTGAAAGTTAAGAGACTACTAGACAGGTATATGGAGGAATTTAGGGTGAGGAGTTATATGGGAGGCAGGGTTTAAAGGGAGACACAACATTATGGGCTGAAGCGCCTGTACTGTGCTGTACTATTCTATGTTCTATGTTCTATGTTTCAATCCTGAGTCCCGGGAGTAGGTCCTAAACTTTAATTTTACTCGGTGGGATCTGTTATCTGAGAGTATATAGCAACCCCTCACACCATGGATTGTAACCCAGCCTCTAAATCACAGGATTCTACTGTTGTATAACATAACACCCCAAAGAAATCTTCTGTTACTCACTCTGAGGGATCCGTCCTGACATTGTCATGGTCCTGACAGAACAGCAGCAGGCATCCAAGATCCAGCACTCCAATATCTCAGAGTATTGTTGTCTGCCACTGTCCCTTAGAGACTCAGACTACCAAATATTGCCTGCCGCATTCCTTCATGGAAAGTCTGTACCTGAAGGCCTTTTGCCGAGTACTCAGTGCTGAATCATAGGAGTTATATTTCTAGTACTTCTGTTTGTAATCTTGGTTTGGATTTTGAACCCCCCTGACCTCCCACTAATTTCTGACCCGTGCCTGTAGTGATATTTCGCTGAACCCTGATCCCTAAGATGTGTCGTGGACACACATGCAGAACACAGCAGCGAGCCAGACGCTAGTACTGGGCACAGTGAAGATGGCGACGCTGAACCTGTACCAGATGTTGTCCGGATCGTTGGGGGAGGCTCCCTCACTAACCTCCACCGACACTCTCTGGCAACTCCAGAAAGTGAGGGCACGGCGAAGGAAGGGCAGGGTGTGGAGGAGGCAGAAAAGAGAGGGGGGAAAGACAGAGGAAGGAAGGACGGACGACAGAGGGAGATGAGAGTGATGAGGGAAGGCGAGTGAGAGAAAAGGGGTATGAGGAGAGAGGAAATGAAAGAGCAGAGGAGAAGGAGAGAGAGAGGAAAGGGAGGGAGAGATGGAGGAGAGGGAAAATTAAAGCAGGGGAGAAGGAGTGCAGGTGAGTGGGAGGAGGGAGGGGAGTTGGTTGCTGGGATTGGTGAGAAGAAGGCTCCCTGCGGGATGCTCACCCATTCTCACTCTCCACTGACAAACTCCGGCTGCTGCAGAAGTCAGTGTGGTGGGGAGGTAGGGTGGAGGAGCAATAGAAGAGATGTGGGAGCAGAGGGAAAGGAGAGAAGGATAAAAAAGCATGGGAGATGAGGAGAAGTGATGGAAGAGGGGGGAGGAGTGATGGAAGAGGGAACGGGGATGGAGAATGCAGGAAGGAGTGAGGAGGACCAGGAAGGAGAGTGGAGGGGGAAAACGAGGAAAGGGAGATGCAAGAGAAGGATGTCTACTTGCCAGAAGCTCATTTATTGCCCTCCACCCCCAGCCAACAATTTCTGGCATCGAGAAGATAGGATATGCGTGGAGAGGAAGGGCAGTGAGGTAGGGAGGCAAGGGGGGAGGGCTGTGGTTGGAGGCAGTTGCGTGTAGAGAGAGAAGGAAGATACGGGTAGCAGAGGAGAAGGAAAGTGGAGTAGGTGGGAAAGGGAATGGGAGGAAGCAGATGGAAGAGAGGGGTGGGTAGGGTGTGGTGGAGGGGAGCGGGGTGATGGGAGAAGAGGAAGTGGCCTCGCTACGGGATTCTCCCTCACTAACACCCCCACCAACAACACCGTCCAGCAGCTCTGGAAAGTGGCCTGCATCAGTGGGGAGGTGGTGGATGGGGGGCGGTGGAAGGAGAGATGCAAAAAAGTCAGAAGAAAGGAAGCGAGGGTTAGAGACGGGAAAGGTGTGGGGGAGGGTGTCAGTGGGAGAGTAGATGGGTGGGGATCAATGGGAGGTGAGGGTCAAGATGGGTGCGAGCAGAGGCGGTGAGGGAGGAAAGAGAAAAGGGACAGATGGGGAATAAGGAGGGAAGAGGAGGTGAGAGAAAGAGGAAGAGGTATGTAGGGTGAGGAAAGAGGTGGGAGGAAGAAGAGTACGG
The DNA here is from genome assembly GCF_030028105.1 of Mobula birostris. Taxonomy (NCBI): domain Eukaryota; kingdom Metazoa; phylum Chordata; class Chondrichthyes; order Myliobatiformes; family Myliobatidae; genus Mobula; species Mobula birostris. The sequence goes on along the minus strand of NC_092380.1, from coordinate 27,960,099 downwards.
GAAATTGTACCGTATGACTTCACCTGATCATTCCTCCTCTCTACCTCTCCTACCGAACTCAGAATCGTCTGATGAAGTGAGGGAGGAGTTTCTCATTACCCCTGACCCCTACCGTCCAGGGACATGCTTTCTCTCCTTGACCCTCCTCACCCCACCCCAACCCATAATATCCTTTTAATGAAGTTTATTTCACAACCAGGAAATGTTTCTGTTCAATTGGTAGAGAAGAAATGCGTGAAAGTGAGGAGGGTGGAATTGAGGGAAGGATGTGTTGGGGCGAGTGTGAGCATGGGCAATGAAGAATTTTCACAAACCCTGGGAACAGGCGTGGTCATTGGGAGTGACTTTTGTGATAAACCCACCCGCCCCTACTCTACTACGCCCTATAACCACTGCTCCGCCCTCCGGCTGTCCCTCTCCCTACCCCAGCCTGTCACCCAATCTCTCCCTGCACATCTCCGGGCAGTTTCGCCTGGATATCTCAGCATCGGAGCATATTTAATCACTGAGTCTACTTAACCCTTAAAGTACCATACAATTAACCCCTACTGTCTGCAGAGTCTACTTAATTCCATTGACCTAAAATCTATTTAAAGCCTTCTGTCTAGATAATTTTCTTAATTCTATTTGTCTACAGAGTCTACTTAACCCCTGCTGTCTACAGAATCTACTTAACCCCATTGTACTACAGAATCTACTTAACCCCCGTTGTCCACAGAGTCTACTTAAGCCCATTGTACTGCAGAGTTTGCTTTTTCCTTGCTTCTCCAGAGTCGACTTAACCCCACTGTAATACAATGTCGTCTTAAACCCATTGCAATACAGAGTCCAATTTAACCCCTACTGCCTGCAGAATCTACTTATGCCTTTTGAACTAAGAAGTCCACTTAACCCCGAGACTGTCCACTTAACGGGATTATATTACAGACTTTAGTAATCTCCATTGTACAATAGTGCCTACTTAGTCTTCATTGTAGAAATAGTGTCTAATTGATCCCTGGTCTATTAGAGTCTATTTAGCCCTCTGGCTGCGAAGGAGGCCGCCGTGGCTACTTGCTATGTACGCAGCTGTCCGTAGTCTGCTAAATGTAGCATCGGTCAACAGAATATACTCCACAGAAGACCCTAACATTGACGGTGCAGAGTCTATTTCACCATTGGTAGAGCTGGGCTCTCCAGCCGGAAGACAGCGTGAGGAGGTGCTGACTGGGCCAGGGAAACAGCTCTGACTTGTCAAAGGAGCTCCAACCCCGCAAATCAGAAGTGATTCGAAACAGCTATTCCCTTTGGAGAGAGGGGACCGTGAAGGGAAGCTTGGGGGCTGGCTTCGAATCGGCTCACGAGGCAGCACAGCCACCCCCACGCTAGTTTTCAAATCCCCGAGTGTTAATGTATCGAACAAGTTGGATGTGCTTTGGGGGGGGGGGGGGTAAGAAGGCGTATTGAGTTCAAGAGCATCAAAGATCCCACACCATTAGCGCCACACTATTTTCTCGCACCTTCCATCGGGCAGGAGGCATCGAAGCCTGAAATCTCATACCACCAGGTTTTCGAACAGGTACTTCCCTTCAACCACCCGGTTCTTGAAACATCTTTACATCTCCCTTTCATAATGTCCCTGTACTCGCGTTTAAAAAATCCAACCTAACGAAGAAAAATAAACAGCTGCATTAACTTCAGTGTTGTGCGGTGGGGGCGGGGGTTAGTGAGAGAGATGGATTAATATCAGGGGGATACAGACAGCTTTACGGCGCTGTGGAGAGGGACGGTGCGAGGGAGCTGCTTTAATATCAATGCGGCTAGCTAAAATCAGCGAAACGGCGCTGAGCGAGGGCGGCCTGAGGGATGCTGTGTGGGAGCTGGATTAACGTCAATGGGAATACAGGCAGCCACGTAGTGCTGGTGGAGAGGGGTCTGAGGGACGGTGTGTGGGTGTTGGATTAACGACAGTGGGGAAACAGCAAAATGACGCTGGGAAGAGGGATCACTGTAGGATGCTGTGGGGATGCTGGATTAATGTCAGTGGGGATATAGTCAGTGACACAGGGCGCTGGGTAGAGGGATCACTGAGGAATGGTGTAAGGGAGTTGGATTAACGTCCGTAGGAATACAGTCGGTGACACAGCCCGCTGGACTGAGCGGCGACACTCCGAGAGCAGGTGAAATTCACAGCAAAATTGCGGCTAAAAGGAGACCTTGCAGAAAACAATCCCAACCAGGAGCAGAATTACAAATCCTACAACCGCCCCTCCGATGGTGTAAGGCAGAAAATCCACTTCGACCAGAGGTTCAATGACGGTCCCTATATGAAAGGACAGGAGAACTCACAGTCAATATGAATATGATATCAGTGAGCCTGGAGTCTTCACAGGTCAGAGGGAGGTAGGAAGGGAGCGGGTCGCGGTGTCGGAGAGGGTACAGGGGCGGTGGAGTTGGTGGCTCACGGAGATCGGAAGGGGTGATTGGGAGGAAGGGGATCACAGAGTCGGAGAGGGGTATAGTGGAGAGATTAATGCAGAGGATGGAGAGGGTTGGGAGACCAGGATTCATGTAACAGACAAAGATGTTAACGGAGCCGATGAGGAGTATTAGATAAGGAACGGGTCACTAGAACGGGGAGATGTGTAGGGAAAGGAGGGAGGCAAGGAAATTGGGAGGGATATAGGGGAAGGTAGTGGGGGCACCGAGATTGGGAGGGGGTGGGTGCCGACAACTGATCCCGCCCAGTTATGTACTCACGTGCGCTCGGAGCAGGGTCTCTCCCTCGGCTCCCTCCTCGCCTTTGTAGTACTTCCGCCTGTCGAAGTCCAGGATTCCCGAAGTACACAGCTCATACTTCCCCATCCTGTCTTGGAAGTGAAACAGGAGTTGGAGGGTGATTCCCTGCCAGGGTGTGTCCTTGCCTCCCCCTCTGGAAACAGGACTCACTCCGCCCAACCGCTACAGGCCACGGGTGTGTTGGATGTCTCCCCACTTCCATGCACACAGCACCTACCACGTTACCCATAGCACACTCCCGCTCTCCGCTTCCTTGGTGGTGGGGAGGGTGGGTTGGTTGGTGTAGTTCTTACACACTGCAGACGCCGTGTAGAGTATCCAGTTCACCGTCTAAGGTCAGAGTTGTGATGGGAGATATATAAGTTTGTGAGGGGAGATGGGGTGGGTTGAAGATAATGGGAATTACCACTCGCTCAGGAACTAAACCCCCGTTGATCCCTTCAGTAGTCACCAACCGCCCCACCCCTCTCCCGCTTTACCTTGTTCCGACCATCAATGTAGAGTTCCCCTCTGAGAACAAGGGTCGGAGCCGCCTGATGGCTGAGCGGATCGACAGTACAGTTAATCACCTGATACTCCACTTGATCACTGCCCTTTGGGGAGAAGGGGTGCAGGTTGGCTCGATATAGAAAGTACCCCATCCACAGACCCCATCCTCTTTCCCCGTCACCGATCAATCAGCCATCCAATGAATACTCTCCAACAGCTCACAGACATTCTCGCTGACTCTGCCTCAGTCTACCGCATCCCCAACCACTCTCCACAGACACTCTTCCCCGACTTTGATTCATCCTACCCATCCCACCAAACCCTTTTCAATAGACCGCGGACTCCCTCGACCAGCATTGTCTCTCCCGCCGCCCACCCACCGACTCCCCTCTCACAACCCATGGCCACTCTCCACATCACCGACTGTCCCCCCCCCCCACCCACCGAATTCCCTCCCATACCCCATGAGCACTCTCCCCCACCTATCGAATCCCGCGCCAACATCCCACGGACATTGTCCACATCGTCAACTATCTGCACAGACACTTTCCCCCATTACCGACTCTCGCCACCCACCAAATTTTCTCCCGCAGTCAACAGAAGCACACCTTCATTATGGTCTCTCCCCGTACCCATCCAATCTCCACCCACAGCTCAAGGGCACGTTCCACCATCACCGTCTCGCCCACCCACCGAATACCATCCCACAGACCCAGGGACACCCTCCGCCATCACGTCTCTCCCACCCACAGCCCACAGACATTGTCCGCTATCACCGTCTCCCCGGCGCACCAAATCTCCACCCACAGCCCAAGGAAACCCTTGTCATCACCACCTCTCTGTGGGTTATTGGGCTGAATAATGGAAAGCGGAAATTCATTTAGATGCACGCGAGGTATTGCATTCCGGGGTGACAAACCAGGGGAGGGCTTTCACAGAGAACGATAGGACCCTGGGGAATGTTACAGAACAGAGGGACCCAGGGGGTACAGATACATGGTTACCTGAAACTGGCATCTTTCGGTAAACCACATACAGAGCATTAACAGGGCGGTGAAGAAGACATTTGGCACATTGACCTTCGCCAGACAAGGGCACTGATTACAAGAATTGGAATGCTACTCTGGATCGCACTTGGCGCATTGTGTGCAGTTATGATCGCCCTGCTCTTGGAAAGATGCCGTTAAACTGGAAAGAGTGCAAAGAATATTTACCAGAATGTTGCCGAGACTTGAAGGACTGGGTTATAAAGAAAGGTTGGACATTGTTGGGACTTTTGTCTCTGCAGTGAATGTGCACCGTCTTTTCCCCCAGGGCCGAGGTATTATGAACCAAAGGGGCACAGGTTTAAAGTGAAAAGAGAGAGACTTAATAGGGGCCTGAGAGGCAAAACTTTCACCCAGCTGGAGGTCCATTTGGAACGAGCTGCTAGAGGAAGTAGATAAGGTATGTACAGTGGCATGCAAAAGTATGGGCACCCCGGTCAAAATTTCTGTTACTGTGAATAGCTAAGCGAGGTAAAGATGAACTGATTTCCAAGAGGCATAAAGTTAAAGATAACAAATCTCTTCCATATTTTCAGCAAGAAAACTTTTTATTACCATCTTTTACAGTTTCAAAATAACAAAAAAATGAAAAGGGCCCGAAGCAGAAGTTTGGGAACCCTACATGGCAGTAATTAGTAACACCCACTTCGGAAAATATCACAGCTTGTAAACGCTTTTTGTAGCCAGCTAAAAGTCTTTCAATTCTTGTTTAGGGGAGTTTCGCCCATTCTTCCTTGCAAAAGGCTTCTAGTTCTGTGAGATTCTTGGGCCATCTTGAATGCACTGCTCTTTTGAGGTCTATCCACAGATTCTCGATGTTGTTTAGATCAGGGGACTGTGAGGGCCATGGCAAAACCTTCAGCTTGCACCTCTTGAGGTAGTCCATTGTGGATTTTGAGATGTGTTTAGGTACATTATCCTGTTATAGAGGCTATCCTCTTTTCATCTTCGGCCTTTTTACAGACGATGTGATGTTTGCTTCCAGAATTTGCTGGTATTTAATTGAGTTCATTCTTCCCCCTACCAGTAAATGCTCCCCGTGCCATTGGTTGCAACACAAGCCCAAAGTATGATCAATCCACCCCCGTGCTCAACAGTTGGAGAGGAGGTTCTTTTCATGAAATTCTGCACCTTTTTTTCTCCAAACGTACCTTTGCTCATTGCGGCCAAATAGTTCTATTTTAACTTCTTCAGTCCACAGGACTTGTTTCCAAAATGCATTAGGTTTGTTCAGATGTTCCTTTGAACCTTTGGAACAGAACATAAAAGAGACGAAATCACAACACAGTATAGGCCATTCGGTCAATAATGTGTGTCTATCTAAGAGTTTCTTAACTGTCTCTGAAGTATGTGTCCAGTACCATCCCCGACAACGAGCTTAACGCACCCGCCACTCTGTGTAATGACTTACACCTGATACTCCTTCAGCATTTCGTCTTCCTCAATCAACTCATGTATAAACATCACGTAGTGTACAACTCCCAGAGCAGATCCCTGTGGAACAGCACTGGTCACCGACTTCCAGGCAGAATTCGCTCCAACTACGACCAGCTCTGCCTTCAAAGGGCAAGGAATTTCTGAATCCACGCACCCAGCTGTCTTTCCCCGGATTGCATATCTCATCGCTTTGTGAATGAGCCCAGCATGGGGAATCTTACCAAACGCCGTACTGAAATACATATATACCACAACTACAGCACTACCCTCATAGAGTCATAGAGACAGTACAGAAAAAAATGTTTCTCGGCCCATCTAGTCCGTCCCAAGCTATTTAAGCTGCCTACTCCCATTAACCTGCACCTGGATTATGGCCCTCCATAACCCTACCATCCACGTACTATTCAAACTTCTCTTACACGTTTAAACCGAGCTCGCATGCTACACTTGCGCTGGCGTTCGCTACACATTCTCACAACTCTCTGAGTGAAGAGGTATCTCCTCATGTCCCCCTTAAACTTTTCACTTTTCCTGCTTAACTAGTTGCCTCGAGTTGTAGTTCCACCCAGCCCCAGTGGAAAAAGAATCCTACTTGCACTTACCCTATCTATACCCTTCATAATTTTATATACCTCCATCAAATTTCACCTCAGAGCTGGATCTTCTACGTTCCTAGGAATAATGTCCTAACAATCAATCTTTCCAAATAGTTCAGGTCCTCCAGACCAGCAACACACTTGTAAATGTTCTCTGCACACCATCAAACTTGCTTACTTCGTTTCCGTCGGTAGGTGATCAAATTTGCGCGCAACACTCCAGATTAGGCCTCACCAACGTCTTTAACAACTTCAACACAACATCCCAACTCCTGTACCAATACTTCGGTTTATGAAGGCCAATGTGCCAAAAGCTTTCTTTACACCTATCTACCTGTGACGCCACTTTCAGTGAATTATGGTCCTGTATTCTCAGATCCCTTTGTTCTGCCTCACTGACTATCTCAATGATCAGATCTCTCTAAATGCTCGTAAATCCTGTTTCTAAGAATCTGCTCCAATAATTTGCCGCCCACTGTCGCAAGGTTCAGTGAGTCTATAATTCTCAGGGCTATCCCTTCTCCCTTTCTTGAACAATGGAATACAATTTCCCACCCTCTAAGATATTCCTCTACTACTCAAGTATTACTCCTGTGGCCAATGACAGTGTGATTAGTAATGGCCGAATGCGAGCAAATGAGCCGAGCTGGGATACGGGATGTGGGCCAGCAGGTAGGGGTGAGAAGGAAGGACCTGCCTCCGTTATGTCAGACCCCGGGTGTCCTGTTCCCTGGCAGATGGACACTTGATAACGGTATTTTCCACACCTCCCACCCTCCGTCCCATACCATCACCGGCTCAGTGACCTCTGGCGCTCAACAACCAACCCAGTAGCGGGTCAGCCCTGACCATACTTGTTTGCCCTCGGTAACCGAGGAGTTGGTTTCCGACACTTGACCTTTGACCACAGCTGGAGGTGGGCAGTTGACGACATTCGCCAAACGTTCCTGGGGAGGTGAGAGCGGGAGAAAGTTATAACATCTGACCTAGTAGCATGAGTAGTGGGGAGAAGGTGTCATTCGATATCTGACCCAGTACCTCAAGGATGCAGTGGCATCACGATGCTCCCTTCCTACACGGCCCTCTCCCTCCCTTCCTGTGCCCTCTCCCCCCCCCTTGCGCCCTCTCCTCCATTTTTGTGCCCCTTTCTCTTCGCTTCACGCCCCTTTTGTCCCCCTCCTCGCAAAGTCTCTTCTTCTATGGTCCCTTTCCTACCTCGCCACCACTCGCTTCTCCATCTCTCCCTCCGCCTTCCATGCCACTTCCGCACTGACCTCACCTTCTTCTCTTCTCGCCCCTTTCTCTCCCCTCCCAATCCACCCCTCCTCGCCCCACCCTCAAAGAGAGTTTGGGAGGGAGAAAGAGAAGAGGGAGAGACGTGAGAGGTTGAGGGAAGAGGGAGGGAAGAAAGAGGGGAAGGGAGAGAGGGAAGAAAGAAAGAAGAGAGGGAGAAATGAGAGACGGAAGTGGGAGAGAGAAGCGGGTGTGAAGGGGAAGAGAGAGAGAAGAGGAAGAAAGGAAGGGAAGGGAAGAAGGGAAAGTGAAGACGGAGAGATATGTGGAGAGAAAGAGTGGAGGGAGTGGAAGGAGGAGACTGGGGAAGTAGGGGATAGAAAGGGAGGAAGGGAAAGAGAGGCAGAGATGAGCAGTGAGAGGGCAAGAGATGTTACAGAGGGAAGTGGGGAAGGTAGAAAGGCAGAATCAGAAGGAGGCGGGGAAATACATGGAGAGGGTGGAGACGTGGACGTGGCGGGTGGGGAACCGTGGGGGCGTGGGTTACCTGGTATTTGTGAATGAGTTAATACGTAGAGGTCCGTCCCAGAGTGAAGTTGAGATATCTGGGGGAATGCACGCTGGGGGCACAACAGATAGTCAGAGTAACACAACTCCAGTTTGCGGGAAGGCGGCGGGTGAGAGAGGATGATGGGTCACAGAGAAGGTGGGTAGAAAGGAAAGGGGAAGATGTATTCTACTGCAGGTCATGTTGTGCAATGGAGAACGCTGCGGGAGGTGGGGGGAGGAGACGAAGGAGGAGTAAAGTACGGGGGTGGGGGACGACGGAGCATGAGGTGAGGACGGTAGTAGAGTCGGATATTGTGAGGGAGTGGGAAACGGCGGAGAAGTGGCAGAATGTGGGTGACGGTGGTGGTGGCGGGGGGAGATGGGTGATTCTGGATAGGTTCCCAGGACGGTTACCTGCAGACGGCGAGCTTCACTCGGTGATGGACACTAATGTTCAGACTCAGTCTGTTGTCCTCGAGCGTCTCCGGTGCCTCATTGTCACTGCGGTGGGGGAGGGGAGGCATAGAAAGACAGAAAGGTGGTGAGAGAGGGCAGGGAGCGAGAAAACTTGTTTGGAGAAGAAAAGGGCGAGAGAGATGTGCAAGAGAGGGTGGGGGAAAGAGGCGGCAGATGCAGGAGAGGGGGAAGGAAGGGAAAGAGCAGATGAAGCACAGGTGTTGGAGGGAGAGAGCAGAGGAACGAGAGTGGGGAAGAGAAAGAGGAAGGATGGAGAGAGGGGAGACGGAGTGAGGGAGGAGAAAAGGGAGAGAGACAGTGAGAGAGGGACAGGGAGGAGAAGGCGACTGGGGAATGGATGAAGAATAGGAGTGAGTCAAATCTGGGTGGTAGAGGGAGAGAAAGTTTGGGAGGATTAAGAGAGGGCAAACGGGCAAAGCAAGATGGTGAAAGAGTAAGAGGGAATGACGTAGTGGGAAGGGTCTGGAGAGATAGGGAAAGAAGAAAGGGCTAGCAGAGAGATGGTGAAGGAGGGAAGGAGAAAAAGACTCAGAGAGGATAAGGTGATTGCAGAGAGAGGGGAGAGGGTGAAAATAAGGAGAACATAAGAGAGAGAGAGGGAAGCTTTAATGAGTAGGGTGTTACAGAGAGGAGAGGGAGTGGGGGTACTGAGGGGAGGAAGACAGAAGGGGAAAATGGAAATGGGTGGGAAAGCAACGGAGGAGGAGCGGTGAATTCATGTAGGGTGAGATAGACAAGAGCCAAGCAGCATCCTTACCTGGAGAGATTCAAATTCATCAGAAAAGAATCACTCAAATTCCCAGTGTCTGCTACATCAAAAGTCACCAACAGTGAAACCTAGAGAGGAAGAGAGAGTGAGAGTGTATTGTATACTGACCCCTCTCAGCCCCTCTCCTTCAGGGAGATCTGTACACCGACCTGTGTCTCTCAGTCCCTGTCTCTCAGGAGGAGATCTGTACACTGACCGTTGCCTCTCCATCCCTCTCTGTCGATGGTCTGGAATGTTCAGCTCACCTCTATTTTCTCTCTGAGGACAGGCTGACTGATGTTACATCTGGTGTAGACGTTGCCTGCGACATTCCCCCGTCTCTGTAGGTGACTTGAACTTTTCCGTTTAACTGGGGGAAGCAATGAATTTTCGTTAGATATGAGTGAATCAGAGGACGGAGGGACGGCGAGGATGGAGGTTGGCGAAAGGACGGCGAGGAGGGAAGTTGGCAAAGGGACAGCGCAGCGGGATTGATGTGTAGATGTTACCTTTACGACTGTAACTTTGCGGAGCGAAATTCTCGCTGGATATTGGAAATCCAGAACAGAGAGGCGGGCGAGTTCAGCTTTATTCTGCAACTGGATTGTCATCTCGAGCACATATCCCGGTTTTATCAATAAAACGCCCGAACTATAGGAGATAGCGAATTGGTTTGCCAGGTCACAAACAACAGAAAATCTGCAGACGCTGGAAATCAAAGCAATACACACAAAATGCTGGATAGACTCAGAAGCCAGGGGGCCTCTATGGAAAATAGTAAACAGAGGACGATAGGGGCCGAGACTCTCAGGATGTCTGTCGACAGTTTACTCTTTTTTATAGATGCTGCCTTGCTGTTCAGGTTCTCCAGCATTTTCATGTGTATTAATTTACCAGGTGTCGGGCACCGTCCTGTATCCCTCTTTCCCTTCTGGGACCGGGCGTAGAGCACAACGTCGTCTTCCACCATTAAACCCCGTGGAAGCCAGCATGAGATTCACTGCTCTGTCGCCCGCCCCCTTCTGGAATTGGGCGGCCTCTCGTCCCCCACCCCCAACCGTACCCTCTAGGATCAGGCATCGGGCGCATGTTCTTCTGACACCATTCTCTTTGGGATCGAGTTTAAGACACACAGTCCTCTCCTCACCACCCCCACTCCCGACACCGGGCATCGACACACCGTCTGCTCACCCCTGGGAGTGCTGTATGCACCTACATTGGTAAGTCAGCAGCAAGGCATCCGTGCGCACCTCTGCAGGTGTTGTTGAATGGGATCTGTGAGTTTAGACGGAGAACGTCTTATTTTCTGGGACAGAATTCCGGAGGGAGAGATGAATCTGTCCCCAACTTCCACGTTCCCATCTCTCACCTAACTCCCGATGTCTAGTTGTCCAAACGTTCCTGTCTCATACTTCAAACAAGAGAAAATCTGCAGATGCCGGAAATCAAAGCAACACACACAAAATTCTGCAGGAACTCAGCAGGTCATCAGGACTCAGTCTCGGGCCGAAGCGTCGACTAAACTCTTTTCCATAGATTCTGCCTGGTCTGCTGAGTTCCTCCATCATTCTGTGTGTGTTAATTGCCCCATACCTTCTGACTCCGGACCAGTCACATCTATCTAGAAAACAGATCTCTCTGTCACGGAATTTATTCCTTTTCATCATTCACAGATTTGCACAGCAAGGCAACAGGCCCTTCAGTCCATATAGACGTTATCGACCCAGATTCCCATCTAAGCTATTTCTAGTTGCCCGCGTTTAGCCAATATCTCTCTAAACTTTTCCTATCCACGTCCCTGTCCAAGTGTTTTGAAAATGTTCTTATTAAATCTGATTTAACCACTTTCTCCGGCAGCTCGTTCTATAAACTGATTACTCTTTGGGTTAAAAACTTGCCTACGAGCTTCCTGTTAAATCTCCCTCCTCTGATATTAAACATGTCCTTTAGTTCTTGATTTCCCACCCCTGGGGAAAAAGTATATGCACATTCACCCTATCTCTTCCGCTCATGGGCGTAGACATTTCTGTACGGTCGCCTATCGGTCTCCTACACTCCGATAAGTAAAGTCCCAATCAGCCCAATCTCTCTCTCTGAAACTCAGTTCCTCGAGTGCCGCCAACATCCTCGTAAATTTCCTCTGCATTCTGTCCAACTTAATTGCATCTTTCCTATAGAAGGGCGACCAATACTGAGCACAGTACTCCAAGTGCGGCCTCACCTGTGTCTTGTACAATGCAACGTCCAAACTCTTGTACTCAGTCTCCTGACCGAAGAAAGTCAGCATTCTAAACGCCTTCTTCACCATCCCACCCGGCCCTGGACGCACTTGAGTCTGAAGGCCGGCTGGATGCCAGGCGGCCCAGACCCGGTATCTTCCTGTATGCAGTATGCCAGCAGAAACTTCATAGGGTTGAGGAAATCTTCGATGCAGTCCTGCAGAGAAAGAAAAGGAGTGAGGGACAAAAAGAGGGAGGAAGAGAGTCTCATTCACAAATCTCCCAGGCTGTTGTAACGGTAGAGCAACAGTGAACAGGAACAAAAATGCATTCTAATGAGAGGAGAGCCCTGAAAAGTGCTCCCAGTGTGCTCTAATGATAGGGCAATTCCAGTGCGGTATTACAGGAGGAGAACTCTGACATGGCTCGCGAAGTATTCTAACGGGAGGGAGCCGCAAACGGTGATCCGGTGTGCTGTATCAAGAGGATAACGACGATTCTGGTGCGGTCTAATGAAAGAGTAATCCCGAACGGTGCTCTCAGTGCGAAGGTACAGGAAAAGAATCATGCACAGGGCACCCGGTGCGGTCTAGGGAAGAGAACCGTGAACAGGACTCCTGATGCAGTCTAACTGGAGGAAAAGCCCGAATGCCCCCCCCCCCCCCCAGTGCAGCGTAATTTGAGGGTGGGGTGGGGGAAAGGGAGGTGGAATCCGAAGGGCATTGATATAACGGTCCAACGGGAGGGGCAAATTGAGCGGTCTACCTGGGGTGGGGTGGAATCCCTTATAGTCCTCCTGAGGTGGTGTAACGGGAGCTGAAACTCTGATAGGGGATTCCAGTTTGGTACATTCGGAGAGGCTCCTGCACGGGGCCCCCTGTTCAATCGAACCCGAGGAGAACCCCGAACAGTGTTCTCTGTGTTCTAAGGGAGATGAACAGACCGAACGGGACTCCTTGTGTGACCTTATGGGAGAATTGTGAATGGGGCTCCCGGTGCAGGGTAACAGTAAAGGAGCCCTGGACTGGGCTCTCAGTGCAGCGCAACGGGACAGGTGCTGGGGACGGTCCGTGTTAACTGCACGGAGATGTTTAGCGGGATGCATTTGCTCCATTGGGTGAGGGCGAGCTGCTGCAAGACTTTCTTCCCTGACGTCGAGAACCACAGCCCGTTCTGCTGCCTCCCGAGATCGAGCTCTGCGGTGAACTCCAAGGTGACGTTCAGTGGACCTGCGTAGGTGGGGAGAGCAGAAACGGGTCAGAGGGGCAGGACAGAGACAGACCTGTCTCCTGCGCTGACCCCGGATCGCTGACATCCTCGGACATGACCATAAGATGACCTTTCCGAACCCCTGACCATTGATTCGAATCCTGACACGATCACTGACCTACCTCTCCCGAGCTGACAAACGTCCCAACTGCTGACCAAAACCCTGACCCCTAATCTGACTCTTGGACCGATTACTGACCTGCCTGAGCTTACTGCTGACCCGACACTTGTTCCAACCCTTGAAGCTTGAACAAACATTACTCTTAACATGACTCCTGATCTAACCCCTGACCCGATCACTGATTACATGACCCGAGCTGCCCCTGACATGCACCTCGCTGAAATTATCTTCATCCTGAATCCTGACCGAACGCCTGGTCTCTGATCGGTCGCGACACCGCACTCACCTAGGGATGGGCGGGAGCTGGGGCTGAGCAGGAAGCAGAGGAGGCCGATGAGGCTGTAGGCATTCTCTCATTTCTCCCCATCCCACAGTCCAGTTCTGGCCATGGGATCTGCGCCGGCAGGATACTTAACTCTAGATGCAGTTCCATAACCGGAAGACTCCTAGGGAAATGGAGGGAGGGAGGGGTGATTTGGAAGGTGGGAAGTGGAGAGGGTGAGGCGGAAAGGGAATGAGTGGAGGTAAAGAGAGGATAGAGGGTACGTAAGTTGAATGGGGAGGGCAGAGGATGGGAGGGGGAGGATGAGAGGGGGACGGGGCCGAGATATGGAGGAGGGAGTGATATGAACAAGTGGGAAAACAGACCGGCCAAGTCGTCCCATCCTGCTTTCCCAGTCCGCGTTGTCATTCTCTCCGTCTTACCCTCAACCCCTCCATCTACATTTTTCATGTCTCTCCACAAGCCCAAAATATGCCATAGGACGTCTCTCCCACCGTCCTTCCTCCTCCCTCCTCTTCCATCCGTCCCAATCTTTACCCTGCCCCAAGCCCTCCCATGGGCCCTGCCCCTGCTTCCGCCCTCCGTCTACCTCTATCGCATCCACACCCCTCAACCCCCATCCCTCCATTTTGTAGGAGGTATCTTAGGACGACAATCCCTCCACGAGCACCCACAACTAGATCCGTCATCCCATCTCCGTCCAGGTCCGTATCCCCGACGATAGAACCGCCAAAATTCTCCAGTCCTGGGGCTACCTTCCTCCCCTCGATCCGCTATGTCAGATGGGGGGCGAGGAAGGCACAGGTTATTGTGTGTGGGGGAGGGCGTGTTATAATTGAGCGACAGGGTTCGGAGAGTGGAAGGGAGAGATGAAGAGAGGGAGAGAGGTAGAGAGCGAGGGAGAGAGGCAGAGAGGAAGAGACAAAGGGACAGGGAAGAGGAGAAGGGAAATCAGAGGGAAGAAGGGAAGGGGTAGAGAGGTGAGTGAGGGACGGAGTGAGACAGCAAGTGATCAGGCCTATTGGTGCATCCGTTCCCTGCCAGCCAACATTACAATTACAGATTGTCGCTTTTGCCCAAGTTTGGCCCACTTCCCTCTAAAGTCGTTTTCCACAGTATGTAGCTGTCCAGTGTCTTTTAAATGTTGTTACTGCAGCCGGCTCATCCACATCCTCTGGCAGCTCGTTTAATATACGGACTACCCTCTGGGCGAGCATGTTGCTCCTCATGTCCTGGTTAAATCTCTCATCTCTCACATTAAACCTTGGCCTCTGGTTCTTGATTCCAAACCCCGGGATAAAGACTGTACACAGTCACCCTGTCTTGCCCCTCATGGCTTTATGCACTTCTGCAAGGACACCCCTCTTTAGTCTCCTACGCTCCAGGGAATAAAGTCCCAACCTGCCCACCCTCTCTCCATACCTGGGTCCCTTGAGTCCCGGCAACATTCTGGTAAATCTCTTCTGCACTCTAAAATTTACAGTATTCACGGCATCTTTCCTGCAGCAGGGTGACCTAAGCTGAATACTGGGTCTCTTAAATTCATCCAGTCCTACACATCGTTAATCTCCGAAACCCCCTCTGGCCCTTACACCCCTACACGGGTCCAGACCCCCATCTCTCCCCTACGCCGCCACCGCATCTTCCCCTACGCCCCTGGTCATATTAAATTCCAAGTATATCCCAGCCAACGTCTTGCACAGCAGCACAATAATATCCCAACAGCTGTACTCAGTGTCCTGAATGATGTGGGCCAATGTACCTAACGTCTTCTTCACCACCATGTCTCATGTGCTGCCGCTTTCAGGGACCACTGTACCTGTGCCCCTCGGTCCCTCTCTTCGACAACAATCCCCAAGGAGGGAGCGCTGCAGGGAAAGCGAAACCAAGGATCGGCAGAGACAGAAGGATGGAGTTATTGGCAGAGGGAGAGAAAGACGGAGGGAGGAACGGAGAGATGGAAGGAACCATGGAGGGTCAGAGAGAGGATATGATGGAGAGATTAAGGAATATAGAACTCGGTGAAGGGATAGAGGGGCAGACGGAGAGATGGAGAAAAGGAAAGAGGAAGGGAGGGGCAGAGATTGAGGGATGGAGAGATTGCACGAGAGATATGGAGAGGGCAGAGAAGGGAAATAGAGAGTGTACCGTAGACACAGGAAGTGAGAGCGGGAAGGTGAATTGATGGATGAAATGCTGGTTGGAGGGAAAGAGACAGACAGGGCGAAATGGAGGTGGGGGCGGGAACAGACTATAGGATCAGTAGAGGGAGGCATGGTGCAGAGGTGGAGAGAAGAAAGGAAGGAACAATGGAGGGAGGGAAAGGTAGAGAGAAGATGGACAGATGGAATGAGGGATGGAGTTCTGGAGTCGGGGGAGGTGTGGACAGAGAGGAAGAGGTAGTGAAAATGAGAGATCACAGGGGGCAGAGACAGGCGGAGAGGAAGAAAGGGTGGATAGATGGAGGGAGGGAGGGAGAGACAGATGGAAAGCGCGGTTGAGGGATTGAAGGGTGAGATGGATTGATGGATGGAGGCATAAAGGGATAGAGGGAAGAAGACTGGTCATCCTGCACGCCTCCCGAGCCCTCATCTGACTGCAGCCCTCCTCTAGCCCACTGGAGACGCCCTGGTAGATGTAGACGCTGCTGGGATGGTCACCCTTCACTGGAGCTCCCACGGCAACGTCGGACAATCCGTCCCCGTTCAGGTCGCGCAGGACCGCGATGGAGGCTCCGAAAGTGCCAGTCCATTCCTCCCCCACCCCCCAGGACGCCCCCATTCACCTTGCAGCAGGCCGTTGCAGTAGACGGTATCCTGGGAGGGTGTAGAAGGGTAGGATACGGGGGGAGGAAGAGGAGTGAGAGGAGGAGATGGGTGGGGAGTGCGCGAGGTGAGGGAAGGCAAGATTGAGGGAGGGCAGGAGAAGAGGTTCACAGGCGGTAAGACTGGAGCGAGGGGAGAAAGAGGAGAAGAGGGAGAGATGGAGAGATAAAGGGGAAGGGATGGAAGAGAGGTGGAGGAAAGAAGAATTGAAAGAGAGATTTTGTCGCAGTTCTTTTCAATACCACTCTGCCTCATTCTCTGCAACACACATAAAAGTTGCTGCTGAACACAGCAGCCCAGGCAGCATCTCTAAGAAGAGGTACAGTCAACGTTTCGGGCAGAGACCCTTCCTCAGAACTAACTGAAAGAAGAGCTAGTAAGAGATTTGAAAGGGGGAGGGGGAGGGGAGATCCGAATTGATAAGAGAAGACAGAAGGGGGAGGGATGGAGCCAGGAGCTGGACAGGTGATTGGAAAAAGGGATATGGGAGGCCTAGTGAGAAAGAAAAGGGGGAGGGAGGAAGCCCAGACGATGGGCAAGGAGTATAGTGAGAGGGACAGTCGGAGAAAAAGGAGAGAGAGAAAAATAAAGTGTGTAAATAAATAAATAACGGAAGGGGTACGAGGGGGAGGTGGGGCATTTCCGGAAGTTTGAGAAGTTAACGTTCATGCCATCAGGTTGGAGGCTACCCAGACGGAATATAAGGTGTTGTTCCTCCAACCTTGGTGTGGCTTCATCTTTACAGTAGAGGAGGCCGTGGATAGACATATCAGAATGGGAAAAGGACGTGGAGTTAAAATTTGTGGCCACTGGGATATCCTGCTTTCTCTGGCGGACAAGGCGTAGGTGTTCAAAGAAACGATCTCCCAGTCTGCGTCGGGTCTCGCCAATATATAGAAGACCGCATCGGGAGCACCGGAAGCAGTACATCTCCCCAGCCGACTCACAGGTGAAGTGTCGCCTCACCTGGAAGGACTGTCTGGGGCCCTGAATGGTAGTGAGGTAGGAAGTGTAAGGGCATGTGTCGCACTTCTTCCGCTTACAAGGATAAGTGACAGGAGGGAGATCAATGGGGAGGGATGGCGGCGGGGGGGGGGGTGGAGTACGAATGGACAAGGGAGTCGCGTAGGGAGCGATCTCTGCTGAAAGCAGGGGGGAGGGGAGGGAAAGGTGTGCCTAGTTCTATCTATGGCCTCCTCTACTGTAAAGGTGAAGCCACTCTCAGGTTGGGGGAACAGCACCTTATATTCCGTTTGGGTAGCCTCCAACCTGACGGCATGAACATTGACTTCTCATTCTTCCGCAAATGCCCCACCTTCACCATTTACACCTCGGACTTCAACTACTGCACAGAGTCTTGCCATCTTCAGAAGTTTTCTGATGACTCTGCCATAGTTGGATGCATCAGCAAGGAAGATGAGGCTGAGTACAGGGCTACGGTAGGAAACTTTGTCACATGGTTTGAGCATAATTATCTGAAGCTTAATGTGAAAAAGACTAAGGAGCTGGTGGTAGACTTGAGGAGGGCTAAGGCACCGGTGACCTCTGTTTCCATCCAGGGGGTCAGTGTGGACAAGGTGGAGGATTACAAGTACCTGGGGATACGAATTGACAATAAACTGGACTGGTCAAAGAACACTGAGGCTGTCTACAAGAAGGGTCAGAGCCGTCTCTATTTCCTGAGGAGACTGTGGTCCTTTAACATCTGTCGGACGATGCTGAGGATGTTCTACGAGTCTGTGGTGGCCTGTGCTATCATGTTTGCTGTTGTATGCTGGGGCAGCAGGCTGAGGGTAGCAGACACCAACAGAATCAACAAACTCATCAGTAAGGTCAGTAATGTTGTGGGGATGGAACTGGACTCTCTGACGGTGGTGTCTGAAAAGAGGATGCTGTCCAAGTTGCATGCCATCTTGGACAATGTCTCCGATTCACTACATAATGTATTGGTTGGGCACAGGAGTACATTCAGCCAGAGACTCATTCCATCGAGATGCAACACTGAGCGTCATAGGAAATCATTCCTGCCTGTAGCCATCAAACTTTGCAACTCCTCCCTTGGAGGGTCAGACACCCTGAGCCAATAGGCTGGTCTTGGACTTATTTCCAGGCATAATTTACATATTACTATTAAATTTACCACCTCTCCATGTATACCTAGCGACTGAATTTTCCTAACTAACCTCCCATGCGGGACCTTGTCAAAGGCCTTACTGAAGTCCATGTAGACAATATCCACTGCCTTCCTTTCATCCACTTTCCTGGTAACCTCCTCGAAAAACTCCAACAGATTGGTCAAACATGACCAGCCACGCACGAAACCATGTTGACTCTCCCTAATAAGTCCCTGTCTATCAAAATGCTTGTAGATTCTGTCTCTTAGTATTCCCTCCAATAACTTACCTACTACTGATGTTAAACTCACCGGCCTATAATTTCCCGGATTACTTTTCGATCCTTTTTTAAACAACGGAACAACGTGAGCCACTCTCCAATCCTCCGGCACTTCACCCGTAGACAGTGACATTTTAAATATTTCTGCCAGGGCCCCTGCAATTTCAACACTAGTCTCCTTTAAGGTCCGAGGGAACACTCTGTCAGGTCCCGGGGATTTATCCACTTTAATTTTCCTCAAGACAGCAAGCACCTCCTCCTTTTCAATCTGTACAGTTTCCATGGTCTCACTACTTGATTCCCTCAATTCCACAGATTTCATGCCAGCTTCCTTAGTAAATACAGACGTAAAAAACCTATTTAAAATCTCCCCCATTTCCTTTGGTTCTGCACAAAGCCGACCACTCTGATCTTCAAGAGGACCAATTTTATCCCTTACAATCCTTTCGCTCTTAATATACTTGTAAAAGCTCTTTGGATTATCCTTCACTTTGACTGCCAAGGCAACCTCATGTCTTCTTTTAGCCGTCCTGATTTCTTTCTTAAGTATTTTCTTGCACTTCTTATACTCCTCAAGCACCTGATTTACCCCCTGTTTCCTATACGTTTCATACAACTCCCTCTTCTTCTTTATCAGAGTTGCAATATCCCTTGAGAACCAAGGTTCCTTATTCCTGTTCAATTTGCCTTTAATCCTGACAGGAACATACAAACTCTGCACTCTCAAAATTTCCCCTTTGAAGGCTTCCCACCTACCAATCACATCTTTGCCAGAGAACAACCTGTCCCAATCCACACTTTTTAGATCCTTTCTCATTTCTTCAAATTTGGCCTTCTTCCAGTTCAGAACCTCAACCCTAGGACCAGATCTATCCTTTTCCATGATCAAATTGAAACTAATGGTGTTATGATCACTGGAACCAAAGTGCTCCCCTACACAGACTTCCGTCACTTGCCCTAATTCGTTTCCTAACAGTTGATCCAATATTGCATCCCCTCTAGTTGGTCCCTCTATATACTGATTTAGAAAACTTTCCTGAACACATTTTACAAACTCTAAACCATCTAGACCCCTAACAGTATGGGAGTCCCAATCAATGTATGGAAAATTAAAATCCCCTACTACCACAACTTTATGTTTCCTGCAGTTGCCTGCTATCTCTCTGCAGTTTTGCTCTTCCAAGTCTCGTTGACAAATTGGGTGGTCTGTAATACAACCCCATTAATGTGGTCATACCTTTCCTGTTTCTCAGCTCCACCCATAAGGACTCAGTAGACAAGCCCTCTAATTTGTCCTGCCTGAGCACTGCTGTAATATTTTCCCTAACAAGCAATGCTACTCCCCCACCTTTCATTCCTCTGCCTCGATCACATCTGAAACATCGGAACCCTGGAATATTAAGCTGCCAGTCCTGTCCCTCCTGTAGCCAAGTTTCACTAATTGCTACAATATCATAATTCCACTTGTCAATCCACGCCCTCAACTCATCTGCCTTCCCCGCAATACTCCTAGCATTGAAATATATACACCTCAGAAGATTTTTACCACCACTCACAACCTTTCTATCAGCAGATTTGCTTAAACTTTCAACATCATTTATTTTCACCCCAGCCACACTCAGCTCTGGCACTCTGGTTCCCATCCCCCTGCAAATCTAGTTTAAAGCCTCCCCAATAGCACTAACAAACCTCCCTGAAAGGATATTGGTCCCCCTGTAGTTCAAGTGTAACCCGTCTCTCTTGTACAGGTCCCACCTGCCCCAGAAGAGGTCCCAATGATCCTGAAATCTGAAACCCTTCCCCCTACACCAGGTCCTCAGCCACTTGTTCCTCCTCCAGAGCATCCTATTCCTACCCTCACTGGCACCTAATCCTGAGATTACCACCCTTGAGGTCCTGCTTTTCAACTTCCTACCAAGCTCTCTATACTCACTGTCCAGGACCTCCTCACTCTTCCTTGCTATGTCATTGGTACCGATATGCACCACGACATCTGGCTGATCACCCTCCCACTTCAGAATGTCATGCAATCGATCAGAGACATCCTTGACCCTGGCACCTGGGAGGCAACAAACCATCCTGGATTCTCTGTCACGACCACAGAACCTTCTATCTGCACCTCTAACTATTGAGTCCCCTATCACTACCGCTGTCATCTTTTTCCACCCTCCCTTCTGCACTGCAGAGCCAGACTCAGTGCCAGAGATCCGGCTACTGCAGCTTGTTCCAGGTAAGTCATCCCCCCCAACAGTATCCAATGCGGTATACTTGTTGTTGAGGGGAATGGCCACAGGGGAACCCTGCTCTGCCTGCCCTTTCCTCTTCCCTCGCCTGACAGTGACCCAATTTCCTGTCCTCTGCTCCTTTGGCGTAACTACCTCCCTGTAGCTACGATCTATAATCTCCTCATTCTCCCGAATGATCCGCAGGTCATCCAGCTCCTGCTCCAGTTCCCTAACGCGGTTTGTCAGGAGCTGCAGCTGGATGCACTTCTTGCAGGTGTCGTTGTCGTTGTCAGGATGATGGGGTTCACAGAGATGGTGGTGATGTAAGAGAGAGAAGAGGGTTCACATACATTGGGAAGAGTATAGAGGAGAGAAGGGGGTCAGAGAGATGCGGAGGGGTATAGGGGAGAGAAGGAGGGTGTTCGGAGAGATGGGGAAGGGAGACTACAACTTGCATTTCTAGTGCCAGTAAGGAATATCAGTGCTCAGGAGGAAAGCAAGGAGGTAGAAACGTAGGGGGTGTGGAAGAGGTGCGGAGGGGGGAAGAGGGGTCCGGAGACAGAAATGAGATGGAGATCGCGTGGAGATGGTTGCGAATGGAAGATGGAAGTGGGTGGGAAATGGAAAGATAGAGGCCATAAGACCGTATGATATAGGAGCAGAATTAGGTCATTTTGGCCCATCGAGTCAACTTTGCCGTTTCATCATTGCTGATCCATTTCCCTCTCAGCCGCAATCTCCTGCCTCATGCCCTGACTAAACACGATCTATTAACCTCTGCCTTGTTATATCAATGACTTGGCTTTCAAGGCAATGAATTCCACAGATTCACCACTCTCTGGCTAGAGAAATTCCCCCTCATCTCTGTTTTAAGCGGACATCCCTGTTCTGAGGCTGTGTCCTGTGATTCTGGATCCCCCGCCACCAGAGGCGACCTCCTCTCCACATCCACTCTATGGAGGCCTTTCAATATTCGATAGATTTCAGTGAGATCACCCCCATTCATGACGGGGTGACGTAGAGACGAGAAGAAAATAGAACATTACAACACAGATGTAACACCTTCAGCTCATCATGTTTTGCTGCCAACATTTAAGCTACTCTAAAATCAATTAATCATTTCTCTTCCACTTAGCTCTCCATTTTATTTTCATCCGTGTGCCTCTGTAAGAGTCTGTTAAATATCCTTGCTTCTACCACCACCTCTGGAAGCGTATGCCATTCACCCACAGCTCTACCCCTGTCTTTCCCCACCCATAGTTTCCTCCAATCTCCTTAAAATTGTGTGCCCTTTCGTACTAACCGTTTCTACGCTGGGGAAGAGTCTCTGGCTGCCGACTCTTTTTGTGTTTCTTGCCATCTTATGCACCTCTATAAAGTCGACTCTTATTCTTTTTCGCTCCCGAGTGAAAAGCCCAAGTTCCCTCAACCTATTCTCTCAAATCCGGACAATACCCTGGTAAGTCTTCTCTGCGTACCCTTAAAGTTTACACATCTTTCCTGTAATGAGCCAACCAGAACTGAACAAAATTCTCCGTGTGGTACAGCTAGATTTTATAGAACAGCGATATTACCTCACGGTTTTAGAACTCAAGATACATTAGGGCAGATACAATCTTAGGTACGTGGAGCTCAGAAAAATAGAAGGCCATGCAGTAGGGAAATTCTAGTGAGTTTCTGGAGGTTTCATGGTCGGCACAAGATTGTGGGTCGAAGGGCCTGTAATGTACTGTAGATTTCTATGTTTTATGTTCAATGTTCAACCCCTGACTAATGAATGACAACGCCTTCTTAACTAGCATCTGGACGTGGACCACACGAATTCTCTATTCCTTCATACTACTAAGAATCCTACCATTAATCCTATACTCTGCCTTCTAATTCGACCTTTCAAAGTGAATTACTTACAATCTTGCAAGCCGCACTCAATCTGCCACTTCGCAGAGCAGTTCTGCATTTTATCAACGCCTTCTTGTCAACCTTACACACTATCCCCAACACAAACACCCTTTGTGTCATCTGCAACCCCGCCCTTCCACTTCCTCATCCAAGTCATTTATAAAAATCAAAAAAGAGTAGAGGTCCTAGAACACCACTAGTCACCGACCAACAGGCAGAATACTCTCCATCTCCATGAATACCATGACTCCCGACTTTCTGAATGAACGTACCATGAGAAACCTTATCAAAAGCCTTACTAAAAGCCATATACTCCGCACTCCTGACTTTTGACACACCCTCAAAGAATTCAATCAATCTCCTGAGGCATGATCTGCCCCTCACAAAGCTGACTATCCCCAAGAACCATCCGTTGATATAAGACTCAATGGTCTATACTTCCCAGAAATAGCCCGATTATCCTTCTTCAACAGATGAATAACATTCGCTATCCTCCAATCTTCCGCTATTACTATTATGGCAAAGATTATTGGCAAAGACAGTCTCTTACCTCGCTTCCTGGATAAACCTCGGGTATATCTAGACTGGCCCCAGGGCTCTATCTATCCAAATGTTTTGCAGAAGTTCCAGTTAATCTTTCTTAACGTCGACACGTTCTAGCACATTAGCCTCCATTCAAGATGCCTTGACATTCCACAAAATCCTTCTCGCTTGTGAATACTGAAGCAAGGTATTCATTAAGGATCTCCCTTACCTCCCTCGACTCTAGGCACGTTATCCCTCTTCTTTCGCAGATCAGACCTGCCCTCACTCTAGTCATCTTCCTGTTCATCACGTGTGTAGAACGTCTTGCGGGGTTTCTTAATCCTACTTACCAAGACCTTCTCAGGTTCCCTACTGGCTCTCCTCTCCATTACACAGCTCCTTCCTGGCTACCTTGTAACTCACCAGAGACCTGTCTGATCCTTGCTTCCAGAAACGCATCCTATGTTGTTCTGTTCTATGTTTTCTCCTTCCTCTTGACTAATGTTCCACGTGTATAAGCTGATGAGAGGCATTGATCATGTGGATAGTCAAAGGCATTTTCCCAGGACTGAAATTGCGACCACGAGAGGGCACAGTTTTAAGGTGCTTGGAAGGAGGTCTAGAGGAGATGTCAGTGGTAAGTATTTTACGCAGAAAGTGGTGAGTTCGTGGAATGAGCTGCCGGCGATGGTGGCGGAGGCGGATACGATAGGGTCTTTTAAGAGCCTCCTGGATAGGTAGATGGAGCTCAGAAAAATAGAGGGCTATAGCTAACCCCAGGTCATTTCTAAAGTAAGTGCATGTTCGGCACAGCATTGCATTGCGGGCCAAAAGGCCTGTATTGTGCTGTAGGTTTTCTATGTTTCTATGTTTCGATGTCTTTTGTTAACCATGGTCCTTTCACCCTACCGTACTTTCCCTTCCTTAGTGGGACAAGCCTAGCTAGAGACTACGGCAAGTGCCCCCTAAACAACATTCACATTTCTGTTCTGCATTTTCCCTGAGTACATCTGTTCCCAATTTAATCTCCTGAATTCCAGCCTAATTGCATCTTAATTCGCCGATCCCCAATTAAATATTTTCCCATACCGTCTGCTCCTGTTCCTACCTAAGGTTATAGTAAATGCTTAGGCGTTGTGGTTATTGTCTCGGAAATGATCACCAACCGATATATCTGTCACCTGACCAGGTTTACTGCCGAGTACCATAGCTAGAATGAAATTTCCTTTAATCGTCTGTGTACATACTTTATCAAGAAACCTTCCTGGGCACACATAACAAATTCTGTCCCATGTAAACCTTTTGTGTTAATGAATATCAGTAATGTTGAAGTCGTCCATGACAGCAACCCTATTATTTTTGCATTTTTCCAAAATCTTCCCCCCACCCCGGTATGCACTGCAATGACCCTATTGCTACTGGGGGTGTATCTATCGAGTACCCCCAATCGAGTGATTGCTCCATTCCTGTTTCTGACTTCCACCCACGCTGACGCAGTGGATGATTCTTCCACGAGGTCCACAGTCGCTGCAGCTGTGACTGTATCCCTGATTAGCAATGACACTACCCACTACTTTTACATCGCTCCATGTCCTTCCTGAAACACCTAAATCCTGGAATCTCCAGCAAACATCCCTATCCTTGGGACAGCCAAGTTCCTTTCACGGACGCAACATGGTAGTTCCACGTACGGACCAACGCTCTAGGTTCATCGCCACTGTTTCGGATACTTCTTGTATTAAAGTAGACACATTTCAACCCATCCAACTGACTGCATTTATGCCGTTTCCACTGCCTGCCCTTCCTCAGTTTTTCCCCAGGCTCCATCTGTTCTGTATATCAACTGCACTATTCTCTGACCTCTCAGTTGGTTCCCATCCCTCGGCCAAACTATGTTTAACTAGGAGAAGGGTCATAGATGGAGAGAGAGGGAAAGAGAGGGCAGATGGATGCAGAGAGCGAGAGTGGAAATGGAGGAAGGAGGAAAGAGGGGAAGGGAGATCGTGACGGGGTGGGTGAGAGGGAGGAGAAAGAGAGAGTGTGGGGAGATAGCGGTGAAGTGGGGGAGACAGAGGGAGAAGTGGAAGAGGAAGTCGTGGGAAAAGAGGGTGGAATGATGAGATGAGGAGATGGAGAGTGGGAAGTGAGGGGAGATAAAGTCAGAGGGAGAGGGAAGAGATGGAGACGGGGAGAGCGGGGTCAGATGGGGTTGAGTATTCAGAGAAGGACAGAGAGGGGGGAAGACGGTGATGAGAATGGAGGCACGGGAGAGAGGTAGGAGGAGAAACTATCAGCGCAACATCTCATAACTTCAATCGCAAAAAAAATTCTCTTTCAGAGATTCCTCGATCTCTTTCAGAGCCGTGTAGCTATTCACTTGGAAGACAAAATCTTTGGATGGACGTGACGCTATGATTTTCAGCTTCTTCTTTGCGCGATGATGGTCGAAAACGTCACCAACCTGAGGAATATAGCAAGGAGGCTGTGTGCCCGACGCCTGGTTCCAGCGACAGAGAAGTGCCGGGGTGGGGAGAGACGACCGTGTGTCTGGGGTCTCAGACCCGGGGAGAGGTTGCGTTGGGGGAGAAGCTGGTATGTCGAATGCTGAGTGCCTGGTTGTGTGCCTAGTGTGGGGAGAGCACAGTGCGTCCGACGTCCGATGCGTGGGCGGGGTGGTGTTGGTTGGGAGAAGGTGGTCTGTTCAACGCCCGGTGTCTCACCCCAATTGCGTACCGAACAATATTCTTGGATTCTGCCGCTTGTATGGCCGCGTCAAAATTAATGTCCGGGTCATTAGATTCACCGTCTGCGATTACAATCGTCATTCTTTTTGCCTCGGCCTGGCGCCAACTAGTTTTTGAAAGATCTTTTCCCTGACAGAGTGGGACACAGGAATCAGAAACATTCCCGATTCCGTCTGAGAAACCCCGTGCCGCCCCCACTACCCCCGACACAGTAAACTCCTCCCTCCCCTACACCACTCCCCGTCCCAGAGACCCCCTCGCTCCTCTACACGCCTCCCGTTTCAGAGACCGTTCCTCTCCTCCATCCATCCACCTCTTCGTAACAGCACCCTACATTATACCCCACTTGGTCCTCGAAGACACCCCCTTTACACTACTTACCACCCCTTCTTTCCCACATAACCCCGGAGTTAAACTTACGCCAGTATTTGATCCCGCTGAGTGTATAGGTGAGGCTATTCATCTGCTGGATGCGTCGGAGAAGCCATTCCTGATTTGTGCTCTAGCGAAAGTCCTTGAAGCTGAACTCAGCCCGCACCTCCTCCGAGAATTTCAGGAGGGCAAACCGTGGGCAGGATTGGATGAGTGCCACGGGGCGCTGGATAGATGTGTAACTGGGAGACGGTGTGAGGGAGCTGCATTTATGTTGGTGGGGATACAGTTAGTGACGCGGTGTTGGGGAAGAAGAGTCACTGAGGGTCGGCGTGAGGGAGATGGTTTAACGTCAGTGGGGATAAAGGGCTCTGAGGGAGCGGGATCACTGGGCAACGGTGGGAAGAATTTGCAATAAATTCAACGAGGACACGGTTAGTGACTCTGCGCTCTGAAGGTGAAAGACAGACCCACCTGTGCGTTCTTCCCTTTCAACTGTTTAAAGACATTCAGGATAAATTTTTTCATGACCCCGAAGTCATTGTTGTTGATGCTTCCAGAGCCATTGATCAGAAAGGCCACGTCTACCTTGACGTCGCGAAAGCCTATATGTCAAATATGGTGGTAAGGAGGCCGTGGTTCTACAAATCCCTACTTCTCTTACATCGCTACCCCCCACCCCCCGTCTCCGAGACACCCTCCCTCCCCTACACTCCCCATTTCGTTGTGAGCCCTACCCTTCCCTACACTTCTTCTTTCTCTGTGTCCCCTTCCCCCTTACTCCCAACTCCGTCAATGTGACCGTTCCCTCTCATAAGCCGCTCCTGACTCCATTCGCTCTCCCCGATTTCATAATCCCTTCCCTCCCCGTTCCCGTCACCCCTTCCTCCCCTACACCATTTCCTTTCTCTGTGACCTGCTCCTTCCCTGACGTTGCTGTGGCTACATTCGAATGCAGGTGTCCGGTATTGGGTGTCGTCGAGGGTCCCGTCGAACTGGTAGCACATTCCGTTCACGTAGGCATTCTCGCCGCATCTGCAGGACAGAGCGGGTGAACATACCTTTCCGGGAGAGAGGGAGAATGGTCAGGATGTGACAACATAGGTAGTGCAAGGGTGGGCGGCAAGGATGAACTGAGAGAGAGTGGCGACGTTGTGGGTGGGATTGAGAGAAAGGGTTGTTCGCGAGGAGGGAGGAGCGGCGATGAAAAGGTGATGGGAAGAGCGGTGAGCCGGGAAGGGGAGGAGGGATGGGCGACGAGGAACGATGGAAAGGGATGGGCAATGAGGAGGGTGGTTCTGCAAAGGGGATATAGGGCGTAAAGGGAGGGTTCGTGAGGAGGGGGTGGTTGCCTGACCGCACCTACCAGTAGCTGTGGTTCGCTGGCGTTGAGAGCGGTGGACACTAATAGACCCAGCGCACGGACATGGACGCCCGGCGAACATGAGAAATGAGTCACAAACACGTGGAGTGTCAGCAGCAGCCGGAGGGAACAGGCGGCTACTCGAATGCAGAGGCAACACCGCGCCGCACTCCCACATCACGAGCAAACTTCGGATTAGAATCTTTAGGGCCGACGAAGAGGTCAACAAGATGGCAGAAGTGTAACTGTTTGAGGATGGAGGGGTGGGAAATTGAAAAGATGGATTTTGGAGTTTGAAAGGAGGGGCGTGAGATTTCGGATGGAAGGGAGCCGTCGTTTAGTCAGAAGGTGTGGGGTGTTGGACGGGGGGCGTGGGTGTTGAGGATGGAGGAGGTGGGTGTTGGACCGAGGGGGTAGTTGTTGGACGGATGGGCTGGGTGTTGGGCGGTGGGGGGGTTGAGGATAGAGGAGGTGCGACTCCTGTACGGGAAGTGGTGATTTAGACGGAGGGTCTGTGTTCTAGGACGGACGGTTTTGATGGTTGGGATGGAGAGGGTTGGGAATTTAAGGATGGAAGGCGAGGTTTTAAGGACGGTTGGCGTACTGTGCGATGGGGCTTTGAGGACCGATGGGGTGAGGTGGGGGCTTTGACGAATGATGGTTGTCTCTTGGACGTAGTGGAATGGTGTTCTGGTTTAGACAAAGAGGTGGTGGTTTCACAAGATGGGAGGAGGATTGAGGATGGAGAGGTTAGAGGTTTTGAAAAAGGGTGTTGGAGACGGCCGGAGTGTGATTGGGGTTCGACGTAGGGTGGCGTGGTTTGGACAAGGGTTGCTTTGGATGTGTGGAGGTGGCTTTTTCAGTATGGGGTAGAGTGAAGAATTGGACGGATGAAGGTTTGAACTGTCGGAGGCGTGAGTGTCTATACGTAGGGCGTTTAAGACGCCGGGGTGTGCGAGTTTGGACAGACGGAGTGGGGGCTTGGTCAGAGGGGTGGGGCTTGTGGATGAGGGTGCTGGTGGTTTGGACGGAGTGTGTATGGGTGACGGAGGAGGTGGGGATTCCACATCACTGACCTGGGGTGCGGAGGAGGTCACACACCCTGCTCCGGACATCACAGCTGTACATGGCGCCGCTCCCTATTCCGGATGAGTCGGCCGCAAGGGGGGCTGTAACGATTATCTTATCGCTGACCGAGGGGAAAGAGGAACAGATAAATCGGTGTTGGCGATGCTTTCGCAGGATGCAATCCACCCTTCCTCCTTAGCGCCCATCTTCCTCACCGCCACTCCCTCACTCTCGCTACGCACCGCCCCTAGTACTGACCCTCCACCCCGCCCTCCCCACCGCCCCATCCACAACATCTTCTCTCTGTTCACCAACCTCTCAATGTTCCTCCACCTTGAATGCCCCTACACCTTCACCTCACTCCTTCCCTCCCCCTTCCTTCATCTTCACTAATCCCTCAACGCCCCTCCACCCATCCCACCTCACTACCCCTACCTCCCTCTTTTCCCTCGTCTGTCTTCACCACTCCTTCCTCGCCTTCCCTCCTGCCGATGGATCGTTGGGTTTCGGGAGTCGATATTGAAACCTCTGCAGAACAGGAAGACTGTGAGAGATGGACACACCAACAGTTACTGGATGCGTTAATGATTGCGCTTTCCTCGACCCCTATCCTCCTCCACTTTCCCCGCAAAATACCCCCTCCGTCTGCTCCACTCTCACTCATCCTCACAATTCCAAGCAATCTCGTCACCAAACTCGTCAACCTTGGTCTCAGCACCTCTATCTGCAACTGAATAATTGACGTAAGAGCCATAGAGCACTACTACACGGAAACGGGCCCGTAGGTCCAGCTATCCCATGTCGGCCTGGAATTCTGGATCTATTTATCTGCAGTATGTCCGTCCATACCTCTTCATGTACCGAACCAAACTTTTCTTAAATGTTTCAGTTGAACCTTTACCAGAACTCTCACACCTGTACCACCTATAAGTGAAGTTCCCTCTCAGATTTCCCTCAAACATTCCACCTTTCATCCTACACCTGTAGTTTCTAATTCTAGTCTCTCCCAGCATCCGTGGAAGCCTGGTAGTACTCGCCCTATCTACTCCACGAATCACTTTCTACAGGTCTATTAGATCTCCCTTCATTCTCCTCCGAACTAGGGAATAAAGTCCTAACTTACTCAATCCTTGGAATCAGAATCATGTTTAATACCATCGACGTACTATGACTTAAAATAAGAAAAATATATATTAGCAATTAAATTAAATTAGTGCAGAGAAAGATGAAATACTGAAGAAATGTTAATATGTTCATTGCTCATTCTGAAATCTGATGGCGATGGGGAAGAAGCTGTTCCTAAAACCTTGAATGTGTGTCTGCAGGCTCCTGTATCACCTCCTTGATGGTAGCAATGAGAAGAGGGTATGTCCCTGGGCGATGAAAGTCCTTTATGATGCATGGCACCTTTTTGAGGCATCGCCTTTAGAAGGTGTCCTGGTGAAGTGAGGCTAGTGGCCTTGATGGAGGTGGCCGAGTTTACAACTTTCTGCAGCTTTTTCTGATCCTATGCACTGGCCCACCTCCATACTAGGCGGCGAGGCAACCAGTTAGAATGCTCTCCACTAAACTTCGCATGAAATCTTCGAGTGTCATTGGTGACGTATTAAATCTCCTCAAACGTTTCCGTTTACGTCACATCCACGCCCCGATAAAATCCTTGTAATTCTTCCCTGCACTGTCTCAACTTTATAGATTGCACAAGACGTTGGTGTTCGAGTACAGTTCTGGTCACTCCATTGTCTAGCACAATTTCAATATAACACTTCAACTCCTGTACTCACTACTCTGATACACAAACGTCAATGTGCTAAACGCTTTCTTTATGACTCTATCTACCCATGACGCCACTTGCAAGGACCTATGGATCTGCATTCCCAGATCTCTCTGTTTTACTACACCCAGTATACGCCCCCCCCCAACCTACGCCCCCCCAACCTATCAGTATATAGGTCCTAACCTGGCTTGTCCTCCCAGATTGCAATATCTCATCTTCTCTGCATGAAATTGCATCTGCCATTTTGCAACCCATTTCGCCATCTATTCCAGATCACTTTGCAAGCTTTGATGGTCTTTCTGTCATAACCATGGATTCGGCAGCGCAGTAGATACGGCAATTGCGCTTGGGGATTTGCACGTGTCAGCTAATTATTATTTAATCGTGATAGTATTTAACTCCACACTTGCCGTCGTTGTGCTTGTCGAGATTTGGACAGAGCATGTCAACGCTTCGCTTTTGCCTTGGCTGAGAAATTGGACTGTGGGGTCAACTGGCTCTGAAGGCTCGTGGTATTCGTTTGATAATTAGATGTTCTTTTCAGCCGCAGTGTAGGCTTCGTTTTCCCGCTTGAGAGTTTTAGTTAACGGCCCCGTTTGGCCTAGCGTTTATTGTTTTATTTTCCCTTGAGCACTGTTCGCATTAAAGTTTTGAGAACTATCGATCCGCTTGTGTCTCTCACTCTGCACTTGGGCCAATCCGAACCACGGTGACCGTTTCTCGATGTCCACTATGCACTCAACACAACACAATCAATAAGAACAGGCAGCAGCACCTCCGCCAGATTATTTTTGACACTAGTGCCCACCGTAGCTAAGATTCCGCCACTCCCACTAAATTTAATTCCTGTACATGCATAACTACTTCTGCTCTAACTTCACATAAGTTTGCGGATGATTCTGCCTTAATGAACTTTACCTTAAATAACGCTGAGTTGGTGGACAGGAAGGCGACAGAAAGCTTAGTGAAACGGTGTCCTTACAGCACAAAAGAGCTGCCCATTGGTCTTGAGATGTCATAAGGGGATGTTGGGAGCGGACCTAAATGCAGATCTGAAGTACTAGGAACAGGACAAGGTTTATCAAGAACGCAAGGGGAGTGAGGAAGAAACGACGCTGGACATAGACACAGGCCATGGACGAGACAAGGACATCGGGCCTGGGCTAGGTCCAAGTCTAGGAAAGCGGAACCAGGAAAAGGAACTTGGAACTAGGAGCCTGGGCTAGGACTCCGAGCCAAAGACTGGACAGGGACCCGGAACCTGGGTCTTGACTCGAGCTCGGATCTTGAACTAGGCGAGGACAAGACGTGGCTACAGGACTGGACGTGGCTAGGCTACAGGACTGAATGTGGAACTCCTGAACAGAACGAGGCACATGGACATGACGAGAACACAAAGCGTTGACTTGTACAGGACGAGATTCCTGGACTAGGCTTAGACAAGACGTGGTTCTAGGGCTTGGCTTGGACTAGGCGAGGTACTTGAACGTGGCTTGGACTGGACGAGGTTCTTGGACGTGGCTTGGGCTAGACGAGGTTTTTGGACGTGTCTTGGACTCGACGAGGGACTCCTGAACAGGAGGAGAGACTCGTTGACAGGACAAGAGACTCCTGGACGGGACGAGGGAACTCCAGCTCAGGACGAGGAAACTCCAGCACAGGACGAGAGAATTCCAGCACAGGACGAGGGAACTCCAGCACAGGACGTGGCTCTTGGACTAGGTTTGGCTCGATCCTTGGGCTCGGCTTGATTAGGCTCTTGGGTACAGACCCGGGACCCTCCTTGGAGCGTAGGCCCGGGACCTTCCTAGGGCGCAGGGCCGGGATGCTTTCTGAGACGCAGGGCCGGGATGCTTTCTGAGACGCAGGGCCGGGACGCTTTCTAGGAAGCAGGGCCGGGATGATTTCTAGAATGCAGGGACGAGGTGACTGGCGAGGAAACCGTCGAGGAAATTGTCAGGGATTCCGATGGGGAGGGGATGTGAACAGTCCAGCAGAGAATCTTTGGTTTGCAGACGTATTTATGTGCCAGCCCAAAACCAGAATCGGATGCCTCAATTAAGGCACCCAATGGAGCAAGGGAAATCAGGAAAACCCGGACTAAGGCTTGATGAACCGGACCGTGAACCGGAATGCGGATTGAACGGATCGGACCATGACACAAGACGAGGGCTGGATGCACATGTTCCTGTCTACGTCAATGATGCTGAGGTCGAGGGAGTTCAGGTTCAGGTTCCAAGGAGCGAATGGCTTGTCTTCGTCCAACAGGTCGCCGCCATGGCCAGGTAAGTTCACCAGTGCCTCCACTGCCTCAGGAAGCTAAAGGAACATTCTCCCCAAATTGTCACGCATGGATTTTTTAAACAATTGATACACCAGAGAAAACATCCTATTATGGCTTGATATGGCAAGTGCTCTGCCAGTGATCACATGAAAACACAGATCTGTGGACACAGTTCAGAACATCGTGTAAATCAGCCTCCCTTCCAAGGTCCGGTCCACACTGCCCGCTGCCTCGTAAAAGCAGCCAACAACATAAACCTCCCACCCCGGACATTCTCTCTTCACCAGTCTCCAATCGGGCCGAAGATACTGTTGAAAAGTCCCGAAAGCGCGTCCCACAGGCTCAGGGATAGCATCTATACCGCTGTTAGGCGGCGGGGCACGGAAAGAAGGGACGGCAAGTAAACATACTCTCTCCGGCTGAGAGGGGTTCCACGGCTGACAAGCTGGAGAAACGGAGTCGTTGTTTCTTCCCTAGCAAAACCGAGCTGAGACCGGCCGGAAAACTGCAACAGAGGAACAGAGAAAGGGAGGGTCGTAGGGAGGGGAGGGAGAGAGGGAGAAGGGGAAGGTAATGCTGGAGTAGGGAGAGAGGGGCGAGAGGAGGGAGTGGAAAAGAGGACCTTGGGAGGAAGGGATGGAGGGAGAAGGTGAGGAAAGGGGTGGAAGTGAGGGGGAAGGCGAAAGGACGGAGAAGTGGGTGGCGAATTGACCGAGAGAGGTGGAGGAGGGAGAGGGGAGAGACGGCCTTGGGCGAAAGGGGATGAAAGAAGAGGGTGAGGGAGTAGGGCGTGAAGAGAGAGAGAGAGAGAGAGAGAGAGAGAGAGAGGAACGAGAGGGGATGGATGGGGATGGACTGAGGGTGAGCGGTGGGAGAGGTGGATGGCGAAAGAAGTGGATGGCAAAGGGATGGAGAAAGGAAGGGAAAGGAGGGAGAGAGAAGCGAGGGGAAGGGGAGAGAAGGAGATGGAGGGAGGGAATGGAGAGAGGAGAGCGAGGGTGGGGGAATAGGTGGAGGGAGAACGAAGAGATTGGAGGGAGGGGAATGGTAGGAGAGCGGAGGGGAAGGAGAGGGGAGGAAGCAGAATAGAAGGAGGGTAGAGCGACGGACAGGAGGTAGGGAGAAGTCATAACGGGGAAGACGAGAGGGGACAGTGAGTAGATAGTGGAGTAAGGGTAGCGTGAGGGCATGGGAGAACGGGGGTAAATGGGAGGGGAGAAACGGGCACGGGAAAGGATAGAGCGGGTGGTGAAGAGGTAAGGGCTTTCCTGATATGAGACATCATTAAACGTCCACACTGTCTCTCCGTTAACACAATCAACCTGCCAAGGCTCTCCGATTTCCCATCCTCTCTCCCAGCGCCATTCCCCAAAGGTGGGGTAGTCAAAGACTCACGGACCAGCAGGAACGGAACAGAGACCCTGCAGCGAGACATTCAGGTAGGATTCCGGCAGCAAGACTGAGGAAGATTGGGGCGGAGGAGAAGGAGGAGTCATATCCACAGAAACCGCAAACCATGAAATAAGATGTGGGTGGCAAATTGCTGAGCAGATCTGGTATGACAATCGCTCTCGAAATCGTAGGATGACTTTTGGATGAGTGACGAAGTTCTGCATAGAGATTTCGGGGCGGTACTTACTAAGTTAAAGGGCAGAAATTCCAGGGTTGTAATCTTAGGATTACTACCCGTGCCACACACTAATAAGACTAGATCTAGAAATAATATACAGATTAATACGGCGCAACGGATTTGGTGCAGAAGGGTAGGCATAAGATTCTTGCATCATTCCAAGAAAGGCAGGACCTCTACAGAGGGTCTGCAAGAGGACTAATATCCTAGCGGGAAAATTTGTTAATGCTGCAAGGTAGGATTTAAACTAGATGTGCGGGGGGATGGGAACCAGAGCGCCAGAGCAATTAATGGAGAGTTTGTGGAAGGCAGATGTTGGTAAGACCTCAGACAAAGTTAGGAATCAAAAGGTTGAGCATGGTGCCACAAAATCGAGAAGTATCAATAGAGGACTAAGGGTACTGTACTGAATGCGTGTTGTACTGAAGGTGTTGTACTGAATGCATGTTGTAATGAAGGTGTTCTATTGAATGCGTGTTGTACTGAAGGCATTCAGTATATGGAATATGGGAGATGAACGTGCACCACAGTTGCAGATCAGCAGGTATGATGTTGTAGGCATCATGGAATCATGGGGAAAAGATTATAGCTGAAAGCTTAGTGTCCAAGGATACACATTGAATCCAAAGGATAGGCAGGAAGGCAGAGGGGGTGGAGCTGCTTTGTTGGTAAAAATGAAATCAAATCATTAGAAAGAGGTAGCATAAGGTGGGAAGCTGTCGATTAATTGTGGATAGAACTAAGGAATTGCAAGGGTAAAAACCCTGATGGGAGTTGTATACAGACATCAAAACAGTAGTAAGGATGTTGCCTAAAAATTACAACGGGGATAGAAAATGCATGCCGAAAGGGCAATCTTACTATCAATAGTCATGGGAGATTTCAATATAGGGTAGATTGGGAAAATCAGGTGGTGCTAAATTCCAGGAGGGGTAATTCCTTGAGTGCGTAAGAGATGGCTTTTAGAGCAGTTCGTGGTTGAGCCCACAAAAGGATCCTCTAGTCTGGATTGGGTGTTGTGCAGTGAGCCAGATTTGATTAGAGACTTTAAGGTACAAGAACCCATAGGGAAAGTGATTATAATATGATCGAACTCACCCTGAAATTGGAGAGGGAAAAGCTAAAGTCAGATGTATCAGTATTACAGGGGTATAAATGGAATTACAGAGGCTTGAGAGAGGAGTTGGCCAGAACTGACTGGAAAAGAACACTGGCAGATCAGCAGTGGCTGGAATTTGGCGAAGCAATTCGGAATTCACAGGATATATACACCCTAAAGAGGAAGGAGTATTCTAAAGGAAACATTACACTACCATGGCTAACAAGACATGTCAAAGCCAACATAAATGCCAAAGAGAGGGAATATAATAGAGCAAAGACTAGTAGGAAGTTAGAGGATTGTGAAGTTCTTAAAAGCCAACAGAAGGCAACTAAAACGTCTTTAAGAATGTAAAGATGGAACGCAAAGGTAAGCTAACCAATAATATTACAGAGAATACCAAAAGTGTCATAAGGGTGCGTTGGTAGTGGACCCAAATGCAAGACACAGACACTGAAGTACTAGGAACTGGACTATGCTTATTCAGAATTCTAGGGAAGTCGAGAAGCAAGGATTGATCAGAGTGAAATCAAGGAGAGAGCAAAACAGAAGCGGGAAGAAAGACACTCTAGCCATAGAGGGAGTACAAAGAGGGTTCACCAGATTGATTCATGGGACGGCAGGACTTTCATATGATGAAAGACTGGATCGACTAGGCTTATACTCTCTGAAATTTAGAAGATTGAGGGGGGATCTGATTGAAACATATCAAATTCTACAGGGATTGGACAAGCTAGATGCAGGAAGATTGTTCCCTATTTTGGGGAAGTCCAGAACGAGGGGTCACAGTTTGAGAATAAAGGGGAAGCCTTTTAGGACCGAGATGAGGAAAAACTTCTTCACACAGAGAGTGGTGAATCTGTGGAATTCTCTGCCACAGGAACAGTTGACGACAGTTCATTGGCTATATTTAAGAGAGAGTTAGATATGGCCCTTGTGGCTAAAGGGATCAGGAGGGTATGGAGAGAAGGGTTCTGAGTTGGATGATCAGCCATGACCATACTGAATGGTGGTGCAGGCTCGAAGGGCCGATTGGCCTAATCCTGCACCTATTTTCTATGTTTCTATGTTTCTAAGTTACTGGTTTATAATTTTCATTAAGACTGGAAAAGAAGTAGCAGAAGCCAGAATAAGAAGGTTAAGGCAACCGGAGGATTAAAAACTGACAGGTGTAAAGTGAGACTAGGAGATTATATTTGACCATGGAAGAATGGGGTGGAGAGATTAACCAGAGGGAGTCGATGGGCAGGTGAAGAGAATGGGTGAGGCTAACGAGATCAGTGAAAGGGAGAAAAGACAAAGGGTGGATGTTGAAATTTTCAGAAGTTAGAGAAATCATTAGGCATGCTATTAGGAGGCTACTCAGACAGAATATGAGATGTTACTCCTCCAATTTGAGTTTGGCCTCATGGTAGCAGTTGAAGCAGCCACAGGCAGACATATCAAAAATGGGATGGGGAAACCGAACTACTTCTGCCTCCTTCCTTTCCAGGCCTAACGATGGGTTTTGGCCCGAAACGCCGAGTGTTTATTCCCCTGGATAGACTGATAGCAATGTGGGGGGTGGGGGGGAAGAGTTAGATTGATCTTAGTGTAGGTTAAATGACTGGCACGTCATTGTGATCCGAAGGGCCGGTATTGTGTTGTACTGATCTATGTAGGAAGAGAAATGCCCAAGGCTGCCAGGATAGGATTCCCTGTCAGAGGTCACACAGGTCTAAAACGTGATGAAGGATCTTCGTCGTAGAGGGCACTAAGTACCAGGAGTTGGAACGTTATGTAGCGTGCAAGACCTGCCATCCCCATCACAATGGGGGTGTGATTATTGGAGAGGTTTAGAAAATACTAACGGAGATCTGACTGAGACTGGGGGGCTTGAGTTATAAAGTGGGACTGAAAAGGCTGGGACGGTTTTCTCTGGAGCGAAGTAAGCTGCCGGGATGACATAACAGACGTTTATAAAACCAGGAGGGGCGTAGATCAGCTAGGCCATCACAGTCTACATCCTGCATGCTTGGGGATTCCAATCCTAAAGAGCACAAACTTAAGGGAAGTTTTAAAGAACCCGGAGGCGGGGGGTGGGGCGGGGGTGCAAGTTGGTAGGGTGAATTAGATGCTGAACGGTCTGCTGGTTTACATTAGTCGGGAAATTGAGCTCAAGAGCCAGAGCGACTCTACTGAGCTCTCCAGATCGGGCATCATCCTGGTGAACTGTTGACTATGCTCCCTGCAGTCGAAACACATCTTTTCTGTAGCAGGACAACTAGAACCGCAGACATTTCTCCAGGTGAGATCTCTTCAGCGTCTGAAACATCTACAACATAACCTTCCAGTTTCTATACTCAGAGTCTCCGACGAAGTGTCTCTCCACAGCCTATTGACCTGTGTCAGTACCATCGGGAAACTTGCAGGCCATGATATCTCTATTCCACAACAGAGATCCCAAATACAAGATAAAGTATGAGACCTTCAGCTCATCATCTCCTGCCGACCAACGAAAACGACAGCATGGTCTAAACCTTGCCTCCTACACAGACCATAGTTCCAGATGATCCAGGTCGTTGTGTAACTTTTGTCAACTTTCGGAGGTGACAGGACGGGAAATGAGCCATCACGAAAGTGGTCAGAGAGATGACGGATCCAGTTTAATCCTCAGCAGTGCGGGTGCTGGAATTTGGGGGGGGGGGTGGAGGGATAAGGAGAGGAAATGTACTGAAAATGGAAGTGATCGATCATCCGATAAGGAGGGGAATTTTGGTTTTGCTGCGTCCTCGGTTCAGAGCTTGTGTGTGTAATTTTTTTTCTCTCTACAGAATAGATTTCAATCTGCGAATCTGACGATTGAAACATGACAGAGATGGCATTAAATTCGGGCAGAGCGATGTAGAGCGTAGAGCCTCCGAGAGGGACGGTGATGGGGAGTAGGTAGAAGGGAGGGAACTGGGAGATGAGTGAGGAAGGAGCAGTACAGGAGTAGTCAGCATCACGCCGTAGGATGGGTGGTGAGATGACCACCGCAGCACGATCGGTCAGGAGAGAGGAAGCAATATGGGAGAAGCAGTGCGGAGAGAGCGCTTCAGAAGGGGAGTAAGGAGGGAAAGGTATTGAGAAAGGGGCCGTGGTGAAGGTGCGGGAAATTAAGGGTTATGGAGAAAAGGAGGTAGGTGGATCTGAGTCCATGGCCAGATCAGTCATAATCATATAAAATGGCAAAGCATGCTCGACGGGCCGACGGCCACACCTGTTTATAGTTCGTAGGTTTCGGGTGGGGTAGGGTGTTATGCTGATGGGGAACCATGAGTTATGGAAAAGGGAGGATTCACTGTAAACGGTATCAGAAACTTTTATTATCGGCTTCAAACTGAAGTAGTTCTTTACTTCCTCTATGCCGTCCTACTGCAAACCTCCGGGTCAGACATTGAGTTGAAGCTCCCTCCACCCCGTCCCATCACACACTCTTGGGGTTAGACACAGAGTTAAGCTCCCTCCACACCACCCCATCACGCACTCCCGGGTCAGACATAGAGTGGAGCTCCTATCACACCCGCCCGGTGTCAGATACAGAATGAAGCCCCTTTCACACCGACCCATCACACACTACAGGGGTCAGACACAGAGTGAAGCTCCCTCATTTTCTGTCATCTCATACTCTTGGTGTGATACACAGAGTGAATCCTCCTCGGCACCACCCGAAAGTGTGAATGTCCTCGCGTCTGGTGCGAAGAGTAGGACCGGTCAGGATATCTCACTCTCCAAGACACACAATGTCCCTTCATCGCACTTGGGGCCGAGGCTCAGCCATAAATTAAGAGGGTAGTTCCCTTCAGATACTCCGACGGGGCCTGAGTCTCGCTGCAAGTTACACGCCTCTTCGAGCAGACTGAGACAGAAAACCCGCGATTCGGGTCAACCGGAGTCGAAAATAAGCGGTTCTAGCACCTCTGCACCCTAATCGGTACCTTCCACTACTACCCCTCACATCCCGAACTCGGCTGAGCCCTGATGGAGCAGGCAAGGAGCCTTAGGCATCTTTAACAGCAGAAGGCTTATGGACAAAAACTAACCACAAGTTCTGCGAATTTTTCTTGCGGCTAATGAGCAAGGTCACTGGAAGCGTCAATAAGGAAGCGAAACTCGCAAGCTTGCAAGCTCAAAGTAAACTTATGATGAAAGTACGCATATGTTACCATATACTGCCTTGAGATTTACTTCCTTGCAAGCACTTGCTGGGAAACTACAAAGGAATTTACATAGACATAATTGTGCGGCTGGAGACTGGGGTAATAAAGACGAATGCAGACGAATGAAGATATTGTGTATGTGGCCTGCCTACACAACAATGCTGTTAATAAAAACGATGGAGACCAGAGCTAAGTTTCATGGTCTTTTACTGGCAGAAGTCCGAACTCGGCACACGCGTACAGATCAATAGGCACCTAGCAGCGCATGCTCAATATGTGCCTAATAGCGCAATCAACAACGTCTTACTAAAACATAAAGTAGTCTCTTATTATAGAAACATAGAAAATAGGTGCAGGAGTAGGCCATTCGGCCCTTCGAGCCTGCACCGCCATTCAGTATGATCATGGCTGATCATCCAACTCAGAACCCTGTACCAGCCTTCCCTCCATACCCCCGATCCCTTTAGCCACAAGGGCCATATCTAACTCCCTCTGAAATATAGCCAATGAACTGGCCTCAACTGTTTCCTGTGGCAGAGAATTCCACAGATTCACCACTCTCTGTGTGAAGAAGTTTTTGATCATCTCGGTCCTAAAAGGCTTCTCTTTTATCCTCAAACTGTGACCCCTCGTTCTGGACTTCCCCAACATCGGGAACAATCTTCCTGCATCTAGCCTGTCCAATCCCTTTAGGATTTTATACGTTTCAATCAGATCCCCCTCAATTTTCTAAATTCCAACGAGTATAAGGCTAGTTCATCCAGTCTTTCATCATATGAAAGTCCTGCCATCCCAGGAATCAATCTGGTGAACCTTCTTTGTACACCCTCTATAGCAAGGATGTCTTTCCTCAGATTAGGGGACCAAAACTGCACACAATACTCCAGGTGTGGTCTCACCAAGGCCTTGTACAACTGCAGTAGCGCCTCCCTGCTCCTGTACTCGAATCCTCTTGCTATAAATGCCAGAATACCATTCGCCTTTTTCACCACCTGCTGTACCTGCATGCCCACTTTCAATGACTGGTGTATAATGACACCCAGGTCTCGTTGCACCTCCTCTTTTCCTAATCGGCCACCATTCAGATAATAATCTGTTTTCCTATTTTTGCCACCAAAGTGGATAACTTCACATTTATCCACATTAAATTGCATCTGCCATGAATTTGCCCACTTTCCTAACCTATCCAAGTCACTCTGTATCCGCTTAGCATCCTCCTCACAGCTAACATTGGCGCCCAGCTTCATGTCATCCGCAAACTTGGAGAAGCTGAATTTGATTCCCTCATCCAAGTTATTAATATATATTGTAAACAATTGGGGTCCCAGCACTGCACCTTTCGGTACCCCACTAGTCACTGCCTGCCATTCTGAAAAGGTCCCATTTATTCCCACTCTTTGCTTCCTGTCTGCCAACCAATTCTCTATCCACATCAATACCTTACCCCCAATACCGTGTGCTTTAAGTTTGCTCACTAGTCTCCTGTGTGGGACCTTGTCAAAAGCCTTTTGAAAATCCAAATATACCACATCCACTGGTTCTCCCCTATCCACTCTACTAGTTACATCCTCAAAAAATTCTATGAGATTCGTCAGATATGATTTTCCTTTCACAAATCCATGCTGACTTTGTCCGATTATTTCACTGCTTTCCAAATGTGCTGTTATCACATCTTTGATAACTGACTCCAGCAGTTTCCCCACCACCGATGTTAGGCTAACCGGTCTATAATTCCCTGGTTTCTCTCTCCCTCCTTTTTTAAAAAGTGGGGTTACATTAGCCACCCTCCAATCCTCAGGAACTAGTACACAATCTAAAGGGTTTTGAAAAATTGTCACTAATGCATCCACTATTTCTTGGGCTACTTCCTTAAGCACTCTGGGATGCAGACCATCTGGCCCTGGGGATTTATCTGCCTTCAATCCCTTCAATTTACCTAACACCATTTCCCTACTAACATGTATTTCCCTCAGTTCCTCCATCTCACTGGACCCTCTGTCACCTACTATTTCCAGAAGATTATTTATGTCCTCCTTAGTGAAGACAGAACCAAAGTAATTATTCAATTTGTCTGCCATGTCCTTGCTCCCCATAATCAATTCACCTGTTTCTGTCTGTAGGGGACCCACATTTGCCTTAACCAATCTTCTTCTTTTCACATATCTATAAAAGCTTATACTGTAGGCTGTACAGTACACTCCTCCCCTTTTATTTTAATAGTGTATCAACTGTTTTTTTTTACTGGGACGCGATGCTAAACAAATATGTTTACCCTTAACATACCATTTGTTTACTTCGTAACTTAATAATATCGAATCATAACAAGTAGCGTAATAATATCAAATTATAACAAAGTAACGTAATAATATCAAATTATAACAAGCGTTTTTTTTTACTTTTAGGCTAAGACCCATTTAAAACTCAAGTTTCTTGGGGGATCATCTCTAGATTGTCCAGCACAGAAGCAAATAGGTCTTCACGCTATTGTCTGGAATAAATTAAACAATCCACAAACTGGAAGGTTCCAGCCGTAAAGAGTAATCACCCCCATCTTGCAAAGATGACGAAAGCAAATTGAATTCTGTGAAATTATTCTTAAAATATGTGCAATCATCAAAAGTGAAGGTTGCAAGGAGCCCTGATACGGAGCCTTAACACAGAGTCTTGGCTCCGAGAGACGGAGTCTCATAGATAAATCTTGAAACTGGAGCTAAACTTAGAACAAACGGTTCTAAGCGATTGGGAAATGTAGTTATCTCACAGGAAAAAGACCAAAGAACTGGCGACTAGTGGCTGTGACGCCGGGGTTCTTATACTGTAGTTCTTGATGGAAACCAGGTGTGCCGTCATCAAAGAGAATTAGCAGTAAATGGGAAATTAACGGTCGGAATCAAGGCATAATGAAAGGAAATTAGGAGCAAAATAAGGAATTAATGGTCGGGACCATGACACTGAGATGGCACTGGAAAGTGTCTTCAAATAGTGTGTTCTTCAAGTCAATAAATTTGTTTGCTTTAATACAGATTTCCACATAACAGTCATGAAAAGTTGACCTCTGAGCATAGAGAGTTAAGAAGATGTGCGCCTCCAACTTGCTAAGAGTTCTATGTAGCCGGTCGCCTCCATATAATGAGACTCCTCTGTGCAGCTGTCCTAGATATATAGGCATCTTTGTTCTATAACTTGTCTTCCTTACCCATATCTCATTTGTTCCAACTGAGCTAATTACACAGCCAATCTTCGTATTCTCCTTAGATTCCGGATAGATAGCCTGACTTTTATGTTACGATCTCTTATCGTAATATAACTTTGCATCTTTTATTCGTGCTTCATATCTTTGTGCTGGTGATTCAGCAGGACTGCTGGGAAGATGCTCAGGTGAAGACGGAGATGCTGGTCTTTTTGGAGATTTAAGCTTATTGAGAGTTCGCAGATCTTCCATTATCTGTTCATCTGTGAACAAGTAATTTAACTGGGCAGGTGCAGGTTTTCCTCTTTTGTCTGGAACTGGAACAGGGTCATTGGGTCTCCCCCCTAGTTTCCGAGTCATTAATGGTTTTACCTCCATAGAATATCCTATCAGTTCCATTGTTAGCCTCTCATTCTCAATCATCTTTTTTCTTTTCTTCTAACTCAATCTTTTATCTTCAAATTCCTCCACTGCTGCTTTCTTCTCTTTAATATAACTTCTTTCCACTTGTTCTTTCTCCAGTTGCAGAAAAACTTCAGCATTTCATATTCTTTCCTTGTATTGTTAATCTAGTTTCTTCAACCTTTTCTGATACTCCTGCAAATTGCCTTACTTTAACTGCTGTTGCTGTCTTTTGAGAGATGTGAATTTCTCCTGGTACATCTGCTCTTTTACTTCCAGGTAGTCTTCATCATCCTGCTTATTGGCAATATCTGTCTCACTAGCACCATCTGTATCTTCATCCGAGTCGTGGCCATGGATACTGCGTTCTTCCTCATTGTCGATGCTGTCTAGCTCCTCCTCATCATTGTAATAATTGATAATGGGTGAGAGGAGAGCTGCGGACATCTTCCCCTCCGAGCTGCCCTCCTTTGTGACACAACTAGTGTCTTGATGATGTACCAATCCAATTGGATTTTCCTAAGCTATTCACGTCCCAGCAATGGTGGTCCTCCATTTTTAAGTACATAGAGGTTCAGCTGCTGTGTTTTGTCTCTGTAGGTCACTGTCACTTTAATTTTACCTTTGGGACACACTCTCCGTTCTGTGTTCTCTTTAGCAGTAGTTTAGTTTAGATTAGTTCGCTTCAGAGTTATGTGAGAAAACAGTCGTTTATAGTCGTGTACAGAGATCAATGTTAAAGCTGAGCCTGTGTCCAACTACATTTTCAGTCTCACGCCTGCCGTTTGAGGAGTGATCCATATCACTCTTCGATCATCTGTCTTTTCCACGCTGTGAAGTTGCAGACAAGTCAATTCACTTTGGTCTGAGTCGTTTTCATCAGAACTGCTTTCTTTCATTTTGTGTACATTGCTGTATTTTCCTTTCTGGGGTTTGTTGTTTCTCTGTGTTTCATGCTTTTTATGCTCTTTACTAGCTTTACATACTCAGCCAATATGGCACTGTTTGCCACAGTTTCTGCATTCTTTGTCTTTAAACCAACGCTCATCCGGGTCATGAGACATGTTTCCACAACGGTAATATTTCTTTCCTTCATTTCTGTTCATTGACATTTTATTTGTAGCATATTCCAGAGATTTTTGTTCTATTTCTGAAGCACCCCGTGCTGCTGTTTCCTATGATATTGCAAAGTTCAGCGCCTTCTCTAATGTAAGGTCTTTTTCACTCAGGAGGTTCTGCGTGGTTTCATAGTGCATGCCACACACTAACCTGTCCCTCAATGCATCCGATAGACCAGCTCCAAATTTACAATGTTCTGATAATTTGCGCATTTCAGCACAATATTCAGATATGCTTTCATTTTCGCTCTTATTCCGTTTGTGAAATTTAAATCTTTCAGCAATGACCAGTGGGTTGGGGTTTAAATACTGTTGGAAGGTGGCTACTATTTGCTTGAGCGTTTTTGTACTTTTTCTATTTTGTTGACATCTTTCCCTTAATTCGGTGACCAGAACTATACACAATACTCCACATTTGGCCTTACCAATGCCTTGTACAATTATAACATTACATCCCAACTCTTGTACTCAATGCTCCGATTTATAAAGGCCAGCATACCAAAAGCTTTGTTCATCACCCTATCCACAGGGGATTCCACCTTCAGGGAACAATGCACCATTATTCCTAGATCCCTCTGTTCTGCTGC
Organism: Mobula birostris; assembly: GCF_030028105.1. Taxonomy (NCBI): domain Eukaryota; kingdom Metazoa; phylum Chordata; class Chondrichthyes; order Myliobatiformes; family Myliobatidae; genus Mobula; species Mobula birostris. The sequence goes on along the minus strand of NC_092380.1, from coordinate 27,915,171 downwards.
ATTCTTCAATGCCCTACCATTTACTATGTATGTCCTATTTTGATTAGTCCTACGAAAATGTACCGCCTCACATTTTTCAGCATTAAACTCCATCTGCCATTTTTCAGCCCACTCTTCTAACTGGCTTAAATCTATCTGCAAGCTTTGAAAACCCACCTCATCATCCACAGCTCCACCTATCTTAGTATCATCTGCATACTTACTAATCCAATTTACCACCCTATCATCCAGATCATTAATATGTATGACAAATAACATTGGACCCAGTACAGATCCCCAAGGCACACTACTCGTCACCGGCCTCCAATCTGACAAATAGTTATCCACCACTATTCTCTAGCAACTCCCATCCAGCCACTGCTGAATCCATTTTACTACTTCAATATTAATCCCTAACGATTGAACCTTCCTAACTGACCTTCCGTGTGGAACCTCGTCAAAGGCCTTACTGAAGTCCATATAGACAACATCCACTGCTTTACTCTCGTCACCTTTCCTAGTAACCTCTTCAAAAAATTCAATAAGATTTGTCGAACATGACCTTCTAACATGACACACAAATCCATGTTGACTGTTCCTAATCAGACCTTGATCCAGATAATTATATATACCATCTCTAAGAATACTTTCCATCAATTTACCCACCACCGATGTCAAATTCACAGGCCGATAATTGCTAGGTTTACTCTTAGAACCCTTTTTAAACAATGGAACAACATAAGCAATACGCCAATCTTCCGGCACCAACCTCGTTTTGAATAGCATTTGAAATATTTCTGTGAGCGCCACTGCTATTTCTATACTAACTTCCCTCAAGGTCCTAGGGAATGTTTTGTCAGGACCCAGAGACTTATCCACTCTTATATTCCTGAAAAGCGCCTGTGCTTTCTCTTCTTTAGTGATCATAGTTTCCATAACTTCCCTACCTGTTTCCCTTACCTCACACAATTCAATATCCTTCTCCTTAGTGAGTACCGAAGAAAAACAATTGTTCAAAATCTCCCCCCTCTCTTTTGGCTCCACGCATAGCTGTCAATTCTGAATTTTTAAGGGACCAATTTCATCTCTCACTATCCTTTTGCTATTAATATAACTGTAAAAACCCTTTGGATTTATTTTCACCTTAATTGCCAAAGCAACTTCGTATCTTCTTTTAGCCTTTCTAATTTCTTTCTTAAGAGTCTTTTTACATACTTTATATTCCTCGAGCACCTCGTTTACTCCATGCTGCCCATATTTATTGTAGATATCTCTCTTTTTCCCAACCAAGTTTCCAATATCCCTTGAAAGCCATGGCTCTCACAAACTCTTCAACCTAACAGGAACATAAAGATACTGTACCCTCAAAATTTCACCTTTAAATGACCTCCATTTCTCTATTACATCCTTCCCATAAAACAATCTCTCCCACTCCTTCTAAATCCTTTCGCATCTCCTTAAAGTTAGCCTATCTCCAATCGAAAATCTCAACCCTGGGTGCAGACCTGTCTTTCTCCATAATTATATTGAAGCTAATGGCATTGTGATCACTGGACTCAAACAATCTCCCAGATGTAATAGTCATCGGAGGACCTATGGTAACGGAGGAACTGAAAGAGGTTCACATTGGACAGAAAATGGTGTTGGATAAACTGATGGGACTGAAGGCTGATAAATCCCCAGGGCCTGATGGTCTGCACCCCAGGGTACTTAAGGAGGTGGCTCTAGAAATTGTGAACACATTGGTAATCATTTTCCAATGTTCTATAGATTCAGGATCAGTTCCTGAGGACTGGAGGGTAGCTAATGTTATCCCACTTTTTAAGAAAGGAGGGAGAGAGAAAACGGAATTACAGAACAGTTATCCTGCTATCAGTGGTGGGAAAGATGCTGGAGACAATTATAAAAGATGAAATTACGACACATCTGGATAGCAATAACAGGATCTGTCCGAGTCAGCATGGATTTCCGAAGGTGAAATCATGCTTGAGTAATCTTCTGGAATTTTTTGAGGATGTAATTATGAAATGGACAAGGGACAGCCTGTGAATGTAGTGTACCTGGACCTTCAGAAAGCCTTTGATAAGGTCCCACATCAGAGATTAGTAGGCAAAATTAGAGCACATGGTATTTGGAGTTGGGTACTGACATGGATAGAAAATTAGTTAGCAAACAGGAAACAAAGAGTAGGGATTAACGAGTCCCTTTTGGAATGGCATGCTGTGACTAGTCGGGTACAGCAAGGCTCGGTGCTGGGACCGCAGCTATTTACAATATGCATTGAAGATTTAGATGAATGGATTAAAAGTAACATTAGCAAATTTGCAGATGACACAAAGCTGAGTGGCAATGTGAAATGTGCAGAGGATGTCGTGATAATGCAGGATGACTTGCACAGGTTGGGTGAGTGGGCAAATGCATGGCAGATGCAGTTTAATGTGGATAAGTTTGAGGTTATCCACTTTGGTGGAAAGAACAGGAAGGCAGATTACTATTTGAATGGTGTCAAGTTAGGAAAAGGGGAAGTACAACGAGATCTAGGTGTCCTTGTTCATCAGTCACTGAAAGTAAGCATGTAGGTACAGCAGGCAGTGAAGAAAGCTAATGGCATGTTGGCCTTCATAACAAGGGGAGTTGAGTATAGGAGCAACGAGGTCCTTCTGCAGTTGTACAGGGCCCTGGTGAAACCACACCTGGAGTATTGTGTACAGTTCTGTTCTCCAAATATGAGGAGGGACATTCTTGCTATTGAGGGAGTGCAGCATAGGTTCACGAGGTTAATTCCCGGGATGGCGGACTGTCATATGTTGTAAGATTGGAGCAACTGGACTTGTATACACTGGAATTCAGAAGGATGAGAGAGAATCTGACTGAAACATATAAGATTATTAAGGGATAGTACACGTTAGAGGCAGAAAACATGTTCCTGATGTTGCGGGAGTCCAGAACCAGAGGCCAGAATTTGAGAATAAGGGGTAGGCCATTTAGAGCGGAGTTGAGGAAAAACTTTTTCACCCAGAGATTTGTGGATCTGTGGAACGCTCTGCCTCAGAAGGCAGTGGAGGCCAATTCTCTGGATGCTTTCAAGAAAGAGTTAGATAGAGCTCTTAATGATAGCGGAGTCAAGGGATATGAGGAGAAGGCAGGAACGGGGTACTGATTGTGGATGATCAGCCATGATCACAGTGAATGGCGGTGCTGGATCGAAGAGCCGAATGGCCTACTCCTGCACCTACTGTTTATTGCCTATTGTCTATTGACATAACGTCCTGACTCAGAGAGGGGAATGTCAGAGAGGATGTGAAGACCTGGCAAGGATGAGAGCTGGTATCAGAGACGGGAAGAAGGTTGGTCTTGTCTGAAGGCAGGGGAGGTTTGGGGTGTTCAGGGACGGTCGGGTGAGAGGAAGATGTATTTCTGAGGACCCAAGAGAAGGCAGTGGTAGCTGAGAGGCACAGGACTACAGAGTGGTGGGGGAAGAGTAGACTGGGGTTCCAGAGGCAGCACGCAAAGACCCAGCCTGCAGGTGCCATCGGTCAAGATCCAGGCAGGGGTCGATGTTAGAGGATGTGCAGTCAGCACTTTGGTATCCGGGGTCGTTGGAACCTGCATTAATGGCGGTGGAGTCCTGGTTCTGAATCAACTCGGGATTGTTATAACCGTTGAGGTTGGCAGCAGGGATCGCTGTCTGGGGACATCCGTGGCTGCGGCGTTGGAGATTGCAGGTTCTGTAGTCTGCAGACAGATCATCTTCCGATCCACCGAGCACCAGAAAAAGCGGGATCTCTCGATGATCACCTATTTCAATTCAACTTCCCATTCCAATTCCGACAAATCAGTCTACTACCGCGATGAGGCCAGACTCAGATTGGAGGAGCAACGCCTTAAATTATGTCTGGGTAGCCTCCAAACTGATAGAATAGACATCGATTTCTTGAACTACGGACAATGCCCCCCTTCCACATTCCCATTTCCCTCTCTCACGTTATCTGCCTACCTGCCCATCACCTCCCTTTGGTGCTCCCCCACCCCCACTTCTTTTTCTTCCATGGCCTTCTTTCCTCTCCTATCAGATTTCCTGCTTATCCAGCCTCTTATCTCTTTCACCAATCAACTTTTAAGCTCCTTACTTCACCTCTCCCCCTCACCCGATTTAACCAATCACCTTGGACTTCCTCCTCCCCTCCTCCCACTTTCTTACTCTGACTTCTAATCTTTTTTTCCTCCAGCCCTGATGAAGGTCTTGGCCCGAAACGTCAGCTGCATACTCTTTTTCATAAATGCTGCCTGGCTTGCTGAGTTCCTCCAGCATCTTATCTGTATTGCTTGGAGTTCCAGCGTCTGCAGACGTTCTCTTGTTATAAATTTAGCTGAAGTTACCTTGTTGTGTTTATATGATGATTACTAAAGCTCCTGGACACTCAGATTGTCTGGGTCTGGTCAACGTAGCCCATTACAGCTGTTGACATATCAGAAATCTGTCCTGCGACCAGTGCATAAGCACAAAGAAATTTGCTCAGAGTTAGCATGTCACCAAAAATATTGACACACCTCTGTAGATGTGCAGAGTTGAGTAGCATCACGGCATGGTATGTAATCAGCAATGCCCAGGAATGCAGCGAAAATCTATAGGAGTTGATTGATACAGCCCAGTCCATCACAGACAAATTTACATCATGTGCTGCTATAAGAAAGCAGTATCCATCTGCAAAGATCTCCCCTGAACTTTTATCATAGAACAGGAGGCAAAAGTGCCTTAGGTCCCACACTATTAGGTTCAGGAAAATATATTACCCTACAGCAATCAGACTCCTGATACAGAAAGTAAAAATGTTGAAATCAATTTACCTCCTAGTGTTTTTGAGGAAATTGGAAATCTATGCTTTTTACTTCTGGAAACAAATAATTTAGATTGTATCTGGAGGCAACGGCGAAGGGAGGGTTTGATAGGAAGCTGCTCCCAGTGGAGGTTGGTTGTAGGGGATTCATAGCCCGTTCCTTAGTTAGAGCCTTCAGCATTTTGGGCATCGAGGGAGAGAAGAAGAGGAGAGCCTTCTGCAGTTCCACCGATGCGGCAGAGAGGGCCTCAAGATGGCAGTGGCTCAAAAGAGGGGAGCCATGGAGTCATAAGTAGCTAGCCATCTGGACACAAGCTGGGGTCTGATCAGCCCCGGCTGGGTCACCTGGAGGAGGTTGTATGATGTTGAAGGACCTGAAGCACCCGATGATTCCAGGAACATCACTGAAGATGTGTCCAGAAACATCAATGGATATATGTACACAGCTGCAATTTTTGTTTTGCAACTGGATAAAACACCTCAGGCGTAAGTGCCACTATCAAATATATCGTATAGTAACTAGGGCCATAGAATATAAAAAAGAATATTACTTATAACAAGTTATCACATAGTATTTTTGAGGAAAGTGGCAATATATGTACAATACATTCATTTAGTTTACAGAATGAGCAGTTTTGTTATACAACTGGATGGAATTGCCAAGATTTAAGATGCACATTCAAATAACTGATTCTAAAACACTCTACAGCATGTGATACATAAATTAAAACTAATTAAAGCAAATTACCACTTCATGTTTTGAGGACATTGGAAATATATGCTTATTTGCTTTGAACACAATATATTAGATTCTGTGCACTTTTTGTTATGCAACTACATATACCTTCTCAGAAGTGAGTGCCACTATCTAATATATAGCTGTGGAATAATCAAAACCATGGAATACACAAAATTGTTTATAATAAGATCTTTGAGAAAAGTGGCAATATACAGCATCTGTTTTGCTCTGGAAACACTAAATGTGAAATTGTGTGATACCATGAGACCATATGGAGCAGAATTAAGCCATTCAGCCCATCAAGTCTTCTCCGCCATTCCAGCAAGGCTAATCCTCGATCTCACTCAACTCCATACACCTGCCTTCTCGCCATATCCTTTGTTGCACTGACCAATCAACTTCCACTTTAAATATACCCACGGGCTTGGCTTTCACCGCAGTCTGTGGCAGAACATTCCACAGGTTCACTACTCTCTGACTAAAAGTATTCCTCCTTACTTTTTTTCTAAAAGGTTATCCCTCAATGTTGAGGCAGTGCCCTCTAGATCTGGATACCCCCACCATTGAAAACATCCTCTCTACATCCACCAGATCTAGTCCTTTCAACATTGGGTAGGCTTTAGTGAGATCTCCATGCATTCTTCTAAATTCCAGTGAGTATAGGCCCAAATGTGCCAAATGCTTCTCATACATTAACACTTCCATTCCCAGAATCATCCTCGTGGACCTCCTCTGGAACCTCTCCAAAGCCAACACATCCTTTCTGAGACATGGGGCCTAAAACTGTCAACAATACTTCAAGAGCAGCCTGACTACAGTCCTAGAAAGGCTCAGCATTATCTCCTTGCATTTATATTTTATTCCCCTTGAAATAAATCCCAACATTGCAGTTGCCTTCTTTACCACAGACTCAACCGGCAAATTAACCTTCTGGGAGTCTTGCATAAGGACTCCAAAGTCTCTCTGCTCCTTTGATGTACAAACCTTCTCCCCATTTACATAATAGTCCACACTACTGTTCCATTTACCAAAACGCAATATCGTACATTTCCCAACACTGTATTTCATCTGCCACTTTTTTGCCCATTCTTCAAACTTGTCTAAGTCCTGCAACAATTGCATTGGTTCCTCAGCACTTGCTACCCCTCTGCCTATTTTTGTATCATCCACAAACTTTGCCACAGAGCCATGAATCCAATGATCCAAATCATTCACAAACTATGTGAATAGTAGCTGTCCCAATACTGACCCCCGAGGAACACCACGATTCACTGGCAGCCAACCAGAAATGGCCCTTTTTATTTCCACTCACAGACTGCTGCCTGTCAGCTGTTCCAAGTAAATGACATCCTCTGCATTTCCCTGGTCCCCCCTGCTTGTTACTTCCTCGAAGAACTCTAACAGATATGCAGGCCAGCTTTCCCCTGACAGAAACCATGCTGACTTTGACTTACTCTATCATTAGTCTCCAGTTATCGAGGCACGACTGCGAAAGCGCGTGGACCTCAGCAAGTTTGATTAGCAAGAAGAGGCTAAAAAGAAACATGCGTCAGAGTAGAAGTAGACAGAGTAGGAGGGCTTTTCCTCAACATGGCTTCGGCAGTAGCGGATCGAGGCGAAGTAGATCGCCTGTGTAGAATAGAGACAGGAGTTATGTGTGTGAGGTCGGTGTTCTGTGCTGCGAGTCAGATGTTGGAAGTCCTGGATACTCCCAGCCTCCCGGACGGCCACATCTGCGCCAGGTGAGTTGAGCTGCAGCTCCTTAGGGACCACGTTAGGGAACTGGAGATGTAGTTTGATGACTTTGGTATGGTCAGGAAGAGTGAGGAGGTGAGAGATAGGAGCTATAGGCAAGTAGTCACATCGGGGCCTCGGGAGACAGGTAAGTGGGTAACAGTCAGGAGAGGGAGAGGGAAGGGCAAGAGTCAGATACTAGAGAATACACCAGTGGCTATCCCCCTTAACAATAAGTACTCCTGTTTGAGTACTGTTGGGGCCGACAGTCTACCTGAGGGAAGAAACAGTGTCTGCGCCTCTGACACAGAGTCTGGCCCTGTGGCTCAGAAGGGTAGAGAGAGGAAGAGGATGACAGCAGTGATATGCGACTCTATAGTTAGAGGGTGAGATAGGCGATTCTGTGGACACTGGAAAGACACACAGATGGTAGTTTGGCTCCCAGGTGACAGGGTCCAGGATGTTTCTGATCGCGTCCATAATACCCTGAAGTGGGAAGGAGAACAGCCAGAGGTCGTGGAACATATTGGTCCCAACGACATAGGTAGGAGAAAGGAGGAGGTCCTGAAAACAGTCTACAAAGAGTTAGGGAGGAAGTTGAGAAGCAGAACCTCAACTGCCTGTGCCACGTGACACTGAGTATAGGAATAGAATGAGGTGGGAGATAAATGTGTGGCTGAGGGATTGGAGCAAGGGGCTGAGATTCAGTTTTCTGGATCATTGGGAACTCTTTTGGGGCAGGCGTGACCTGTACAAAAAGGACGGGTTGCACGTGGATCCAAGGGGGACCAATACCTGGCAGGAAAGTTTGCTAAGGCTATTCGGGAGAGTTTCAACTAGAATGGTTGGGAGGTGGGAAATGAACTGAAGAGACGGAGGAAGGGGCAGTTGGATCACAAATAGAGAAAGCTTGTAGACAGCATGAAAGAGAGAATAGGCAGATGATAGAGAATGGATGCACTCAGACCAATGGTTTGAGATGTGTCTATTTTAATGCATGGAGTATTGTGAACAAAACGGATGAGCTTAGAGCATGGATCAGTACTTTTAGAGCTGTGATGTTGTGGCCATTACAGAGACTTGGATGGTCCAAGGCAGGAGTGGTTACTTAGAATGCTAGGCTTTAGATGTTTCAGGAAGGACAGGGAGGGAGGTAAAAGAGCTGGGGGCGTGGCACTTCTGACCAGAGATAGTGTCACAGCTGCAGAAAAGGAGGAAGTCATGCAGGGATGTCTACGGAATCTCTGTGGGTGGAAGATAGGAAGAGGAAGGGGTCAATAATTGTGCTGGGTGTCTTTAATAGAGCACCCAACAGTAACAGGAACATAGTGGAGCAGATAGGGAGACAGATTCAGGAAAGGTGTAATAATAACAGGGTTGTCGTGGTGGGAGATTTTAATTTCCCAAATATCGATTGGCATCTCTGTAGAGCAAGGAGTTTAGATGGGTTGGAGTTTGTTAGGTGTGTTCAGGAAGGTTTCCTGACACAATATGTAGATAAACGTAGAACAGGGGAGGCTGTACTTGATCTGGTATTGGGAGATGAAGCTGGTCAGGTATCCAATCTCTTAGTGGGAGACCCTTTTAGAGGTAATACTAACAATTCTATCTCCTTTACCATAGCCTTGGGGAGGGATAGGAACAGACAAGTTAGGAAAGCATTTACTTGGATTAAGGGGAAATCTGAGGCTATCAAGCAGGAAATTGGAAGCATAAATTGGGAACAGATTTTCTCAGGGAAATGTACGGCAGAAATGTGGCAAATGTTCAGGGGATATTTGCAAGGAGTTCTGCATAGGTAGGTTCCAATGAGACAGGGAAAGGATGGTAGGGTAGAGGAACCATGGCGTACAAAGGCTGCTGTAAAGCTAGTCAAGAAGAAAAGACTATCATACGAAAGCTTCAAAAACTAGGTAATGACAGAGATCTGGAAGATTATAAGGCTAGCAGGAAGGAGTTTAAGAATAAAATTAGGAAAGCCAGAAGGGGCCATGAGAAGGCCTTGGCAGAGAGGAATAAGGAAAACCACAAGTCATTCCACAAGTATGTGAAGAGCAAGAAGATAAGATGTGAGAGAATAGGACCAATCAAGTGTGACAGTGGAAACGTGTGTATGGAACTGGAGGAGATAACAGAGGTACTTAATGAATACCTTGTTTCAGTATTTACAACGGAAAAGGATCTTGGCAATTGTAGGGATGACTTGCAGCACACTGAAAAGCTTGAGCATATAGATATTAAGAAAGAGGATGTGCTGGAGCTTTTGGAAAGTTGTATAAGTCACCGGGACTGGACAAGATGTACCCCAGGCTACTGTGGGAGGTGAAGGAGGAGAGTGCTGAAACTCTGGTGATTATCTTTGCATCTTCAATGGGGACAGAAGAATTTCCAGAGGATTGGAGGGTTGAGGATGTTGTTCCCTTATTCAAGAAAGTGAGTAGAGATAGCCCAGGAAATTATAGACCACTGAGTCTTACTTCAGTGGTTGGTAAGTTATGGAGAACATCTTGAGAGGCAGGATTTATGAAAATTTGGAGAGGCATAATATGATTAGGAATAGTCAGCATGGCTTTGTCAAAGGCACGTTGTGCCTTACGAGCCTGATTGAATTTTTTGAGCATGTGACTAAACACATTGATGAAGATAGAGTCGTAGATGTGGTGTATATGGATTTGAGTAAGGCATTTGATAAGGTACCCCATGCCAGGCTTATTGAAAAAATAAGGATGTCTGGGATCCAAGGGTACATTGCTTTGTGGATCCAGAATTGACTTGCCCACAGAAGGCAAAGTGTGGTTGGTGACGGGTCATATTCTGCATGGAGGTTGGTAACCAGTGGTGTGCCTCAGGGATTGTTCTGGGACCCCTTCCTTTTGTGATTTTATAAATGACCTGAATGAGGAAGTGGAGGGATGGGTTAGCAAATTTGCTCAAAGGTTGGGAGTGTTGTGGATAGTGTGGAGGGCTGTCAGAGGTTACAACGGGACATTGGTAGGATGCAAAACTGGGCTGAGAAGTGGCAGATGGAGTTCAACCCAGATAAGTATGAGGTGGCTCATTTTGGTCGGTCAAATATGATGGCAGAATATAGTATTAATGGTAAGACTCTTGGCAGTGCAGAGGATCAGGTGTCTGAGTCCATAGGACGCTCAAAGCTGCTATGCAGGTTGACTCTGTGGTTAAGGCATATGATGCACTGGCCTTCATAAACTGTGGAATTGAGTTTAGGAGCTGAGAGGTAATGTTACAGCTATACAGGACCCTGGTTAGACCCCACTTGGAGTACTATGCCTACTTCTGGTTGCCTCACTACAGAAAGGATGTGGAAACCATAGAAAGGGTGCAGAAGAGCGTTATGAGAATAGGGTGACTGAACTCGGCCTTTTTGCCTTGGCGCGACAAAGGTTGAGAGGTGACCTGATAGAGGTGTATATGATGATGAGAGGCTTGATCATGTGAATAGTCAGAGGCTTTTTCCCAGGGCTGAAGTGGCTACCACGAGAGGGCACAGTTCTAAGACGCTTGGAAGTAGGTACAGAGAAGATGTCAGGGGTAAGTTTTTTTTTATGCAGAGAGTGGTCAGTACGTAGAATGGGCTCCCAGCATCTCTGGCAGAGGCGGATACGATAGGGTCTTTTAAAAGTCTCCTGGATAGGTACATGGAGATTAGAAAAATAGGGGGCTATGTGGAACCCTGGGTAATTCCTAAAGGAAGGACATGTTTGTCACAACTTTGTAGGCCGAAGGGCCTGTATTGTGCTGTAGGCTTTCTATGTTCGATGTTCTATATTGGATCGAGCAGGCCTCTCCTTAGAAGTGTGTCTGAATATGAAGCCCATTGTATGTTTTTGCTGAATGAATTTCTTCTATACCCACTAGCCACGACTTCAGTGTCTCTTGAGCAACTGTTCACACTACAGCCTTTGGAGGCTATTCAGGATACGTCCGTAACCCATCTTGTGGCCAGCAATTTCAGCAGTCTAAGTGAGTGAGTATTTTTAAAGTTCGCACTAACTGGGATCTGTTTGAGTCGGTCACCAGGGTGTCACAAAGTATCACAAACATGGCAGAGAATTGAGCTGGTTCTCATTGTAGTGTGAGTGTTTGTTGGTCAAATATCTGGAACAATCTCTGCTTAGAGTTTTCTAGGTAGCCATTAGGGATGATAGTGAAGATGTTGATCCGGAATAGGGAAATGATAGGGAAAGGGTTCCAAAGCACAGGGCAATTCTGCTGCGCAATTTGATTAGACCCTCCTTAAGGTTTGGCCTTTCCTGGAACAAATTTCTTAGAAGGGAATGTAAGAACCTTTTCTCGAGAATTGTCCTACTATTATCTTTGATCTTTAGTATATAAAAACTTTATGCATTATTGGATCAAGCAGTCCTCTTCTTCCAAGAGTGTTTTCATAAACATCCCCGAACCCACTCCAATGTCAGCACATTTTTTTTAAACAAGGGCCCCAAAACTGCACACAATATTTCAAGTCAGGCCTCACCAATGCCTTGTACAGCCTCAGCATTACTTCTTTGCTTTTATATTTCAGTCTCCTTAAAATGAATGCTAACTTTAAATTCCTCACCAGCATATCAATCTGTAAATTAACGTTTAGGGGATCTTAACCTATGGACCCATCCCATTTGTCTCCATATCTATTCAAACATAAAAACTGATTGAGTAAAGGTCCCCATCGCAAAATGTTCCCAAATGACACTTCAGTTACTTGTCCCATCTCATTCCCTAAGAGGGGTCCAGTGTTGCACCCTCTCTGCAAATTGTTTAAAATTTCTGAGATATGTTTCACATACTCCACCCCGTCCAAGCTCGTTGCACTTTGAGTGCTCTATTCCATGTGACGCCTGCCCTCTTAATTCTTTCTGATACAAACCTCACTTTTTTTTAATGAATCATTCAACGCCTGCCTGTCTTTCCCCAAACATCTAATGCACTTGGAATTGAAAAATCCATCAGTCTCAACATTAGAAAAGTTCACCTGGGTCTCAGAGCTCTGGAAGGGGTAACATATGAGGAGTTTTTGTTGCCTTTGAGCCTGCACTCAATGGGAGAGTGGAGGCTTGAGAGCGGTGGGGTCTCAGTAAAACATACAAGATACTGAAAGGCTGGACACCAAGAGGTTTTTTTTCTTCAGCAGGAGTGTTTAGGATCTGAGAATTTAAAGGAACTTCCTCTTAGATCTGAGATTAGGAGGAATCTGATATCAAAGATGGCCATGGAGGTCAAATTATTGGGTGTATTTTTCAGTGGTCCCCAACCACCAGGCCGCAAGGCGAGCGCTACCGGGCGCAAGGAAACGATATGATTTGGCGATATGAGTCAGCTGCACCTTTCCTCATTCCCTGTCACGCCCACTGTTGAGTTTGAACGCAGGCGAGGTCATTACCTGCGCGTCATCCATGTCAGCGCGGGAAGGAGATCAACTCCTTGAGCTTGCAAATGACGGCGGGCTGAAAAGCATGTTTGACGTAACATCTCTGCCGGCATTCCGGATCAAAGTCAAGGCTGACTATCTTGAGATAGCCACGAAAGCACTGAAAACGTTGCTTCCATTTCCAACATATCTCTGCAATGAATGCAACGAAAACTAAATTGTGGAAAAGACTGGGCATAAGGAACCCCCTTCGAGTATCGCTGTCTCCCATCACCCCTCGATAGGACCGTCTTGTTGCGGGAAACAAGCCCAGGGCTCCCACTGATTCAGCGATATTGGTGTGTTGCGATGATTTTATATGTTCACACGGGGAAAATATGTGCTGTGTGTTTAATATCCAAACGTTACTTAAAATGTTATGATGCTATTGACTTATATAACCATATAACAATTACAGCACGGAGACAGGCGATCTCGGCCCTTCTAGTCCGTGCCGAATGTTACACTCACCTAGTCCCACCGACCTGCACTCAGCCCATAACCCACCATTCCTTTCCTGTCCATATACCTGTCCAATTTTTCATTAAATGATAATATCGAACCTGCCTCTACCACTTCTACTGGAAGTTCGGTCAACACTTACTTCAAGCTCCCCTCTCCTCCCCTGATAATTGACTTATCGCTATATTCATGCGAGAAAAAATATGCGCTGTGTGTTCAGTATTAAATTCGGTAGATAAACCCTTTGAGAAACGACATTGAGTGTATTGGTCACTTATCACCTATATTGCGGTCGTGATTAACACCACCCCCACCCCCGAACGGAATCGCCAAAAACAATCTGCAGAAAAGAAATCGGCACGAACCCGGATGCGCAAATCACGCATGCGTACTGATGCCCGCGCAAGGCTTCATGGTCATTGTAGTCTTTCACGGGGTAACCCCAACTTTTTGACTGCTACTCTTGTTCGTTGGCAACCCTACCCCCCACCCCCCATTCCCCCCCCCCCGGTCGGCCGGTCCGCAAGAATATTGTCAATATGAAACCAGTCCGCAGTGTAAAATAGGTTGGTGACCCCTGATTTAATGCATTAATTTATAGGTCATTGATTGGTTAAGGGCTGCAGAGAGTAGCAGAAGAATTGGGATGCGACAAAAAATCAGCCATAGTAGAATGGTGGAGAAGACATGATGTCCTCTGCCTGTTTCTATTGTCATGGTCCGGTCTGTGAAGTCCGCGTTCCGTTGCACTGTCTGGTCCGTGGACTCCAGACTCTGGGCCTTCTGGCTGTCCCTTGTTTCATCTGGGCTTAATCATAGGCACCTGATGCTCGTCTTGGGGCTGGGAATATAAGTGGCCCTGGGTTCGGGTGTAGTTGCTGGTTCATCTCGTCAGTATCCCGTCCTTGCATCCGTGGGGTAAGTTAGGCCATCTTTGCCATTACCCTGAGGCTGGACTGTTCCCTTCCCTTCCCCTTTCTGCTGGAGCCTTGCCCTGCAACCTCGTCAAGTTCTACCACTGGAGCGAGACTGGAGCCTTGCTGTGTCAAGATAAATAACTGTCTATTGCTGAGTTGGAACAGTCTCTGTGTCCACGCCTGCGCTAGGTAGGTCCGGCCATTTGCCACTCCCAAGACCACGTCATGTCTTCGCCTAGTTCCGGAGTCCAAGCCAGAGTCAAAACCCAGGTTCTTGGTCCTTGTCCAGTCTCTGACTCGGAGTCCAAGCCTAGGCTCCTAGTTCCCAGTTCCTTGTCCTGGTCCCACTTTCCTAGCCAATGTCCTAGCCCAAGTCTGTGTTCTTGTCCCAGCTCTCTAGACAAGTCCTGTTCCTAGTACTTCAGTGTCTGTGTCTTGCATTTGGGTCCGCTCCCAGCGCCCCGCTCATGACATCTATATCGCATTGCCCCTTCTAATGAGAATTCTAAGATCCACAGAAAAAATTCTTATTTGTCTCTCTCTGAGCTGAGCTGACCCTCATACCAAGATGATACCCACGGTTCTGGATCTTTCTCCTACCATGGAAAACATCCTATCAAGACTGAAGAAATCATTGTAGTTTGAAAAGCTTTGTCCCTAAAATGGCGTCAGAGTACAAAGGCGACTATACTCCTTTTGAATTACTTTCACTGTAAACTGAAACATGTAAATTTGCTCCTAATAATGGACTGCGAAACTCTATCAATGATATTCAGATCTCACATTCGATGGGTAAATGTGCAGCCGTTAGAAGCGGCGCCTTTAAGGGCCAACGCTATGGTCACGACCGAAAAGGCGGCATGAGAGGTGGGATTCAAATCAGGCTGATGCGCAGGGGGATTGAAAGCTTTTGCAATTAAGTTTGAAATCTCATAGGATACAAGTAAACCTTTTGTCATTAAATGTTTGCTTTACTGTCTACCTTGAATGAAAATTATCACGTAGTTTTTTTTTAAGTAATCCAGTGACTTGTCCCCTTTTGCGCGCCTCCAAATGTTTCCTCGGCTCAAATGGTCGCATACTTTCAGTTGACAGTGTAGTCATACAAATTAGCCCCAGTGGTATCTCTTTGTCCTGTGCGGATGGAATAAAACCATGGGTAAGATAATACAATATTGCTGATTTTATTAAAATTTCCTACAGTAGCCATTGGTTATCTGATGTCAAAAATTTTAAAAGTAATAATAGAGGTGGAGAGGGGACGAACCACCACATACTGTGATTTTAGGCTTGTAGTAATTAAACTAATATCTTATAAAAGGTATTAAAACAACAGTATTGAATATACATGCAGAATAAAACTAGCCTTTTAGTCAGTTCTTGGATACATTTTTAAAAATGCTATTATATATGCAGATTTCTGGTGGGAATAAAGAACAGTGCATTGAACTTCCTTTCAAAACAGGGACTTAATGGAAGTTGCAGTGGTAGATAGTGATGCAATGGTAGACTTCATGCGTTCTCGCCTCACTGCAGGTTAGCCGTTTCTCGTAGAATACCCGAGTACACTAATTGCAGCCTTTCTGTAACGTTTTATAAGTATTATAATACACCCGGTTAGAGGAAGGCATCCATGCCGGTGGTGCATTCCCTTGTTGGGAAAGCCTCTACCCACCAGATGAAGTGATCCGTGATCATCAGCCAGTAGTTTTTTCTCCCTGCTTTTTGACGAGAGCCCCATGAAGTCCATCTGGATGTTTTGTCGGTGTCCTCTCGGCAGTAGCTGGTTTGCCAGCCTCACTTTTATGCCCTTCCTAGGGTGATGCTGGGCACAAGTATACAACGGTGACTGAATATCTCAACATGACCCATCCCTGGCCAACACCAGTCCTGCCTCGGGGTGTGATCCTGCTCTGCCTTCCCTGATGCATCACCCAATGATATGACTTCAGTAGTATCTGCTTAATACATGGTGGGGCCATGCCGACTCCTGCTTCTCCATGGGTCCAGCTCCCATCTGGACCCTCCTTTGCCCCCTTTCTCCTCTCCTCCACCTCTCAGTAGTTTCTTCCTGCACACTTGCAATTCTAACTGCCTCTTGTTCATCTGCTGCCCCCTTTGCACTGATGTCTGCTCACTCATTTCCTTCCTGCTCCTTACTCTCCCCTTTCTTGTGAGCCTTTACTTCAATCAGTTCAAACTCTGCCGGCAGCCTCAAGGCTTCCAGCAACTCTTGTATTAGGTGCCCGTACTGAATCCCTGCCCCTGTTGATGTTACAAATCCTCGTCGTGCCCACACCATCAGATAATCATGCACCACCCTGAAGGAATACCTGCTATCTGTATATATATTTACTTGTCTGTCCTTACAGTAGTGCAGTGATTCCATCAGGGACATCAGTTCCATCTCCAGCTGAAAAATCTCCTGGCAATTTTCCTACAGCTAAATCCTCATTTTAACTTCACCACAGTCCATCCAGCCCGTGGCCTCCCGTCAACAGTGTGTACCCCTGAGACCCACCTATAAAAAATCCTCTATTTCCCCTTCCACGGACAGTTCTCTTTCACCACTACCTTCCTCCTGTTCTATTTCCATTCATGTGCCTTCCCTTCTGTTTGGATGGTTCTTGTGGGATTCATTCTGGCATCCATTACTATTCTCACTGACCAACACTCACAACACGCTGGAGGAACTCAGCAGGTCGGGCAGCATCCGTGGAAAAGATCAGTCGATGTTTCGGGCCGAAACCCTTCATCAGGACTGAAGAGGGAAGGGGCAGAGGCCCTATAAAGAAGGTGGGGGGAGGGTGGGAAGGAGAAGGCTGGTAGGTTCTAGGTGAAAAACCAGTAAGGGGAAAGACAAAGGTGTGGGGGAGGGGAAGCAGGGAGGTGATAGGCAGGAAAGGTGAAGAAGGAATAGGGGAAAGCGCAGTGGGTAGTAGAAGGAGGCGGAACCAAGAGGGAGGTCATAGGCAGCTGGGGGAGGGGGCAGAGTTAAATAGTTTGAACAGTCCTCAGCTCACTGAAGCATAAGCCCTCCTCGTTCAATTGCAACCCGTCCCATCAGTACAGGTTCCATCTGCCTCAAATGGTGCCCCAATATCCCATAAACCTATGGCCCTCTAACCTACACCATGATTTGTGCCACATATTAAATCTTCTAATATCCTCCATTTTACCTGGACTAGTGTGTTGCACAGGAAGAACTTCTGAGGAGACCACCTTGTCAGTTCTGTCCCTAAGCTTCCCATCTAACTCCTTTAATTTGTCTTGCAGAACTGACAGACTGCCCTTACCTATGTCATTTGTTCCAAAGTGGACAATGACGACTGGACCCACCCCAGCTCTTGCCAGGAGCTTATTTACTTATCCAGAGAAGTTTCTTACTTGTGCTCCAGGTAGGCAACACATCATACGAGACTCCTTGTCAGTACACATCTGATTCTCAACCCTGCTGACAATTGAGTCCCCCTTACTATCACCACTTCCTTCTTACGAGGGTTTGGTTGAGGATTAGGGGCCCTGTGGGGCTCCTTTGCCCTGCCTGCCACCTCAGAGGCTTCATATTCATTGTGGAGCATTGCTAGATGTTCAAAATGATTGGACACTTTCAACTCTGTAGTTGATGCCCCAGCACAGTGTGCATCTTACCCAGCGGTCACCTACCTGGCTCTTTCTGGTCTGGAGTCTCAACCCATGGTGCTCTTGGGGTGCACACTATCTCACTAAAGGACATCTGGAGCACATCTGCCAATTCTCTACAACAAGGCAGGTCAGCTACCTCCTCGCCTTCAGTAGCCTTGTTCCAGAATTGAATTGACTTTATTTCTTCTGTCCTTCACAAACATGAGGAGTAAAAATCTTTACGATACGTCTCTGTCTATATCTGCAATCACAGTAATTTATAATAAATAGAAGTCTCA
This sequence comes from Mobula birostris, assembly GCF_030028105.1. Lineage (NCBI taxonomy): Eukaryota > Metazoa > Chordata > Chondrichthyes > Myliobatiformes > Myliobatidae > Mobula > Mobula birostris. The sequence goes on along the minus strand of NC_092380.1, from coordinate 27,897,151 downwards.
AATTACTCAGATCAGCATGAGTTAATCAGTCTGATGGCCTGGTGGTAGAAGCTGTCCCGGAGACTGTTGGTCCTGGCTTTTATGTTGCAGTGCCATTTCCTGGATGGTAGCAGCTGGAATAGATTGTAGTTCGGTTGACTCGATTCCCCAGTGATCCTTCGGGCCCTTTTCAGGTGTTGGATGAGCTGACATTTCTCGCATATGAACACTCCAGGGAGCAAGCATCCATGAATCCGAAAATTGCAGAGACTGACATTGCAGATGCTGCATTGTTATACTTTTGTGGGGAGGAATAAATACAGAAGATTAAGTGATTGTATTTATATAAATTCTTAAAAGTAAACTACTGCTTATACTACTATTCCTACTTTGCTCCCGATGTGCTAGAGAACGCCGAGCGTGTGCTTGGACCTTCCAGATTTGCGTTCCCTGATCGATTCACTTTCTCTGCCAGTAAACTATACCGCGGAGCTACTCCTGGTTCCGCCTTGTTAGGCCAACAACAACTTCACCATCTAAATATTGGCAACACACATCAAAGTTGCTGGTGAACACAGCAGGCCAGGCAGCATCTCTAGGAAGAGGTGCAGTCGACGTTTCAGGCCAAGACCTTTCGTCAGGAGTAACTGAAGGAAGAGTGAGTAAGGGATTTGAAAGTTGGAGGGGGAGGTGGAGATCCAAAATGATAGGAGAAGGCAGGAGGGGGAGGGATGGAGCCAAGAGCTGGACAGGTGATTGGCAGAGGGGATACGAGAGGATCATGGGACAGGAGGTCCGGGAAGAAAGACAATCACCTGTCCAGCTCTTGGCTCTATCCCTCCCCCTCCTGTCTTCTCCTATCATTTTGGATCTCCATCCCCTCCTCCAACTTTCAAATCCCTTACTCACTCTTCCTTCAGTTAGTCCTGACGAAGGGTCTCAGCCTGAAACGTCGACTGCACCTCTTCCTAGAGATGCTGCCTGGCCTGCCGCGTTCACCAGCAACTTGTATGTGTGTTGCTTGAATTTCCAGCATCTGCAGAATTCCTGTTGTTTGCGTTATCTAAATATCGGCTCGCTTTTTCGTTGAAAACCTGCGAAACGCCTCTATTACTAGCGCTAGCGAACTGCTTATGCAAAGGCCAAAAAAAAAAACGGTCGCCCAAAACGAGGGATAGACCGAAAACAATTCTCTGCGGCTCCTGTCAGGCAACCAAACTCAAGTTATATAAAGCGCCGCGTCTAAAATTTAAAACAGAATAAAAGAACTCAACGCACCAAACCTTTTTCTCACACTCCCAGACAGCGCCAATAGTGGTCTGGAGTCCGCGGCAACAGCTCCGGAAAACCCGGAAGTGTCGGCATACTTAGTCGATTAAGTTTATCGTTTGCAAGTTCTCCTTCCAGTTGACTCTCGACGGAGAGAAGCTGTCGGCAAGAAAGCACATTGTCTCAAAGTTTACCGAGAGATTCAGGTGAGAGAAACACGCAAAATTCTGTAAGTCCAACCGCACCTATACGGGTTACCGGCAATCTAAACGACATAGGCAGGAAGAGGGATGAGGTCCTCAAGTGTGAGCTTCGGGAACTAAGCAGAAGGCTGAAGAACAGGACTTCAAGGGTGGTGTTCTCAGGATTGCTGCCAGTGCTACGTGATAGTGATGGTAAGAATTGGAGGAGATGGCAGTTGAATGTGTGGCTGAGGAGTTGGTGCAGGGGGCAGGGTTTTAGATTTTTGGATAGTTGGGATCTCTTCTGGGGAAGGTGGGACCTGTACAGATTGGATGGATTGCACTTGAACTCGAGGGGGAGCAACACCCTTGCAGGTAGGTTTGTGAGTATGGTTCGGAAGGGTTTAAACTAATTTGCAAGGGTGATGGGACCCAGAGTGATAGAGCAGTGAAAGAAATGCATGGAGTAAAGCCAGATCTAACATATAGAGAGGCTTTGAGGAAATAGAAGCAGAATAAATGGTGTAAAGGTAGTAAGCTAGAAGGGCCAAAGTGTGTGTACTTCAATGCAGAAGCATCAGGAACAAAGGTGATGAACTGAGAGCTTGAATACATACATGGAATTATGATGTAGTGGCCATTACAGAGGCTTGGCTGGCACCAGAGCAGGAATGGATTCTCAATATTCCTGGATTTCAGTGCTTTAAAAGGGATAGAGGGGAGGGGTGGCATTACTGGTCAGGGATACTATTACAGCTACGGAAAGGGTGGGTAATGTAGCAGGATCCTCTTTTGAGTCAGTATAGGTGGGAGTCAGGAACAGGAAGGGAGCAGTTACTCTATTAGGAGTATTCTATAGGACCCCTGGTAGCAGCAGAGATACCGAGGAGCAGATTTTGGAAAGTTGCAAAAATAACAGGGATGTTATCATGGGTGACTTTAAGTTCCCTAATATTGATTGGCACCTGATTAGTTCCAAGGATTTATATGGGGCAGAGTTTGTTAAGTGTGTCCAGGATGGACTCTTGTCACAATATGTTGACAGGACGACTAGGGGGAATGCCATACTAGATCCAGTATTAGCTAAAGAACAAGGTCAGGTCACAGATCTCTCAGTGGGTGAGCATCTGAGGGACAGTGACCACCACTCCCAGGCGTTTAGCATTATCATAGAAAAAGACAGAATCAGAGAGGACAGGAAAATTTTTAATTGGGGAAGGGCAAATTATGAGGCTATAAGGCTAGAACTTGCGGGTGTGAACTGGGATGATGTTTTTGCAGGGAAATGTACTATGGACATGTGGTCGATGTTTAGGGATCTCTTGCAGGATGTTAGGGATAAATATGTCCCAGTGAGGAAGATAAAGAATGGTAGGGTGAAGGAAGCATGGGTGACAAGTGAGGTGGAAAATCTAGTCAGGTGGAAGAAGGCAGCATACATGAGGTTTAGGAAGCAAGGATCAGATGGGTCTATTGAGGAGTATAGGGTAGCAAGAAAGGAGCTTAAGAAGGGGCTGAGAAGAGCAAGAAGGGGGCATGAGAAGGCCTTGGCGAGTAGGGTAAAGGAAAACCCCAAGACATTCTTCAATTATGTGAAGAACAAAAGCATGACAGGAGTGAAGGTAGGACTGATTAGAGATAAAGGTGGGAAGATGTGCCTGGAGGCTGTGGAAGTGAGTGAGATCCTCAATGAATACTTTTTTTTGGTATTTACCAAAGACAGGGAACCTGATGACGGTGAGTACAATATGAGTGAGGTTGATGTTCTGGAGCATGTAGATATTAAGGGAGAGGTGGTGCTGAAGTTGTTAAAATACTTTAGGACGAATTAGACCCCGGGGCCTGATGGAATATTCCCCAGGCTGCTCCATGAGGTGAGGGAAGAAATTGCTGAGCCTCTGGCTATGATCTTTATGTCCTCGTTGTCCACGGGAATGGTACCGGAGGATTGGAGGGAGGCGAATGTTGTCCCCTTGTTCAAAAAAGGTAGTAGGGATAGTCCGGGTAATTATAGACCAGTGAGCCTTACGTCTGTGGTGGGAAAGCTGTTGGAAAAGATTCTTAGAGATAGGATCTATGGGCATTTAGAGAATCATGGTCTGATCAGGGACAGTCACCATGGCCTTGGGAAGGGCAGATCGTGTCTAACAAGCCTGATAGAGTTCTTTGAGGAGGTGACCAGGCATATAGATGAGGGTAGTGCAGTGGATGTGATCTATATGGATTTTAGTAAGGCATTTGGCAAGGTTGCACATGGTAGGCTTATTCAGAAAGTCAGAAGGCATGGGATCCAGGGATGTTTGGCCAGGTGGATTCAGAATTGGCTTGCGTGCAGAAGGCAGAGGGTCCTGGTGGAGGGATACATTCAGATTGGAGGATTGTGACTGGTGGTGTCCCACAAGGTTCTGTTCTGGGACCTCTACTCTTTGTGATTTTGATTAACGACCTGGATGTGGGGGGTAGAAGGGTGGGTTGGCAAGTTTGCAGACGACACAAAGGTTGGTGGTGTTGTAGATAGTTTAGAGGATTGTCGAAGATTGCAGAGAGACATTGATAGGATGCAGAAGTGGTCTGAGAAATGACAGATAGAGTTCAACACGGAGAAGTGTGAGGTGGTACACTTTGGAAGGACAAACTCCAAGGCAGGGTACAAAGTAAATGGCAGAGTACTTGGTAGTGTGGAGGAGCAGAAGGATCTGGGGGTACATGTCCACAGATCACTGAAAGTTGCCTCACAGGTAGATAGGGTAGTTAAGAATGCTTATGGAGTGTTAGCTTTCATAAGTCGAGGGACAGAGTTTAAGAGTCACGATGTAATGATGCAGCTCTATAAAACTCTGGTTAAGCCACACTTGCAGTACTGTGTCCAGTTCTGGTCGCCTCACTATAGGAAGGATGTGGAAGCATTGGAAGGGGTACAGAGGAGATTTACCAGGATGCTGCCTGGTTTACAGAGTATGGATTATGATCAGAATTTAAGGGAGCTAGGGCTTTACTCTTTGGAGGGAAGGAGGATGAGAGGAAACATGACAGAGGTGTACAGGATATTAAGAGGAATAGATAGAGTCGATACCCAGGACTTCTTCCCCAGGGCACCACTTCTCAATACAAGAGGATATGGCTTTAAGATAAGTGGTGGGAAGTTCAAGGGGGATATTGGAGGAAGGTTTTTCACTCAGAGTGGTTGGTGCGTGGAATGCACTGCCTGAGTCACTGGTACAGGCAAATACACTAGTGAAGGTTAAGAGACAATTAGACAGTTATATGGAGGAATTTAAGGTGGGAGTTATATGGGAGGCAGGGTTTGAGGGTTGGCAAAACATTGTGGGCCGAAGGGCCTGTAATGTGCAGTACTATTCTATATTCAATTTTCTATGTTCTAAAGGCTAACCATGTCTGGAGGACCACAGTTATAAAGAAAAGTCGGGTAATCCTCTCACCGGGGGGTCGTATACTAACTTGGCTTGTTTGCTAACTCTGCTAACAGCCGCGTCACTTAGCGGTGAGAAAGTCCCTTTTCATAAACAAGCAACACACATAAAAACAACATGGAGGGATAGTTGGAGAAGATTTTGTGGAACCCTGGGCCCTGGGACACCTATAAAGCAGCTATGGACGATCATTCGAAGAATGTCAGGGATATATAGGAAACCATCTATCCCAGCTTTGCTGGAAGGAGATATTGTCATAGGGCGGTGGCTGGGAACGGACCCAAGTGCAAGACACAGACACTGAAGTACTAGGGACAGGACTAGGATTCAGGCTGATGGCAAGGACATGGACAGGAAAACCAGGAACCTGGAGCAGGACTGGACAAGAGAGCTAGGACCCCAGGCTTAGCCCCCAAGCAGAGACTGGACAAGGACCCAGTACCTGGGTCTTGCCTCTAGTTCGGACCCCCAAACCAGGCAAGGACGAGGTTTGGCTGGCAGGCAGAAAAAGGCTGGAGTCTTTAGGCTTGAGGCTAGAGGCGAGGCTTGGCAGGAGGCAGGAGGCTGGGTTCTTCAGGCTTGAGGCTAGAGGCTAGAGACTTGGCTTGGCTTGGCAAGAGGCTAGAGGCTAGAGACCTGAGATTTGGCTTGGCTTGCCAAGAGGCCAGAGGCTAGAGACTTGGCTTGTCTTGGCAAGAGGTTAGAGGCTAGAGACTTGGCTTAGCTTGGCAAGAGGCTAGAGGCTAGAGACTTGGCTTGGCTTGGCAAGAGGCTAGAGGTTAGGCTGGAGGCTGGAGTCTTCAGGCTTGAGGCTAGGCAGGAGGCTGGAGTCTTCAGGCTTGAGGCTAGGCAGGAGGCTGGAGAGTTCAGCCTTGAGGCTAGGCTGGAGACTGGAGTCCTCAGCCTTGAGGCTAGGCCGGAGGCTGGAGTCCTCAGCCTTGAGGCTAGGCCGGAGGCTGGAGTCCTCAGCCTTGAGGCTAGGCCGGAGGCTGGAGTCCTCAGCCTTGAGGCTAGGCCGGAGGCTGGAGTCCTCAGCCTTGAGGCTAGGCCGGAGGCTGGAGTCCTCAGCCTTGAGGCTAGGCTGGAGGCTGGAGTCCTCAGCCTTGAGGCTAGGCCGGAGGCTATCATCTTCAGCCTTGAGGCTAGGCAGGAGGCTATCATCTTCAGCCTTGAGGCTAGGCAGGAGGCTGTCGTCTTCAGCCTTGAGGCTAGGCAGGAGGCTGTCGTCTTCAGCCTTGAGGCTAGGCAGGCAGCTGGAGTCTTCACGCTTGAGGCTAGGCAGAAGTCTGGAGTCTTCAGGCTTGAGGCTAGGCAGGAGTCTGGAGGCTTCTGGCTTGAGGCGAGGCAGGAGGCTGCAGTCTCCAGGCTTGAGACTAGTCAGGAGGCTGGAGTCTTCAGGCTTGAGGCTAGGCAGGAGGCTGGAGTCTTCAGGCTTGAGGCTAGGAGACTGGAGTCTTCAGGCTTGAGGCTAGGCAGGAGGATAGAGTCTTCAGGCTTGAGGCTAGGCAGAAGGCTGGAGTCTTCAGGCTTGTGGCTAGGCAGAAGGCTGGAGTCTTCAGGCTTGTGGCTAGGCAGAAGGCTGGAGTCTTCAGGCTTGAGGCTAGGCAGGAGGCTGGACTCTACAGGCTTGAGGCTAGGCAGGAGGCTGGAGTCTTCGGGCTTCAGCTTGGCAGGAGGCTGGAGTCTTCAGGCTTGAAGCTAGGCAGGCACCTTCCAGGGCAGGACACTGTTCACCTAGGTAGGGCGCGGATCACCTGGGCAGGGCGTGGTGCACCACCCGACGGAGGCATTGGACAGGAAGGGACAGAACCAACCGCAGGTAATGGCGAGATGGCCTGCCTTACCTGACGGAGGGAAGGGACAGGAAGAGACAGAACCCATCGCAGGTAATGGCGAGACGGCCTGGCTTACCTGACAGAGGCAAGGGACAGGAAGGGAGCTAGGTACAGGGTGGCTCCAGGACAAGACTGCAAGCGAGACGAGGCGAGAGTTACCAGCAAGACAAGGCAAGGCTTCTGGCAAAGCAAGGCGAGACGAGGACTACAGGTGAGGCGAGAGTTACCGGCAAGACAAGGCAGGGCTTCAGGCGAGGAAACAGAAGGCACAGGAAGGGATACAAGGAGTAAAAGACAAGAACAATCCAGCAACCACGCCCTGGTCTCTGAAGGTATTTATGCAGCCAGCCCCAACGAGCATCCGCTGCCTCAATTAGCTCAACAAGAACAGAAACAGGGTAGATAGGAAAACCTGGAGCAAAGGTCGATGGACCGGACCGTGAACCGGAATACGGACTTCACGGACCGGACCATGATAGTAACCCTACCCCTCTACGGGCGCCTCCTGGTGACCAAACAGGGTATCCAGACTATGGACGACCTGGGCGGGTTGGAGGGTACTTAACAGAAAGGAACCCCGGGTGGCAAGAGGAAAACGACAGTGTTTGTGTTGCTGGGTCCATGGTTGGCTGGATCATTCTGTCATAGGGCGGTGGCTGGGAACGGACCCAAGTGCAAGACATAGACACTGAAATACAAGGGACAGGACTAGGATTCAGGCTGATGGCAAGGACATGGACAGGAAAACCAGGAACCTGGAGCAGCACTGGACAAGAGAGCTAGGACCCCAGGCTTGGACTACGAGCAGAGACTGGACAAGGGCCCAGTACCTGGGCCTTGCTTCTGGCTCGGACCCCAGAACCAGACAAGGACGAGGCTTGGCAGGCAGGCAGGACGAGGCTGGAGTCTACAGGCTTGAGGCCAGAGGCAAGACTTGGCAGGAAGCAGGAGGCTGGAGTCTTCAGGCTTGAGGCTAGAGGTGAGGCTTGGCAGGAGGCAGGAGGATGGAGTCTTCAGACTTGAGGCTAGAGGCTGGAGACTTGGCTTCGCTTGGCAAGAGGCTATAGGCTAGAGACTTGGCTTGGCATGGCTAGAGGCTAGAGGCTTGGCTTGGCAAGAGGCTAGATGCTAGAGGAAGGAGTCTTCAGACTTGAGGCTAAGCAGGAGGCAGGAGTCTTCAGGCTTGAGGCTAGGCAGGAGGCAGGAGTCTTCAAGCTTGAGGCCAGGCAGGAGGCTGGAGACTTCAGGCTTGAGGCTTGGCAGGAGGCTGCAGTCTTCAGGCTTGAGGCTCGGCAGGAGGCTGGAGTCTTCAGGCTTGAGGCTAGGCAGGAGGCTGGAGTCCTCAGCCTTGAGGCTAGGCCGGAGGCTGGAGTCCTCAGCCTTGAGGCTAGGCCGGAGACTGGAGTCCTCAGCCTTGAGGCTAGGCCGGAGGGCTGTGATCTTCAGCCTTGAGGCTAGGCAGGAGGCTGTGGTCTTCAGCCTTGAAGCTAGGCAGGAGGCTATCATCTTCAGCCTTGAGGCTAGGCAGGAGGCTGTCGTCTTCAGCCTTGAGGCTAGGCAGGAGGCTGTCGTCTTCAGCCTTGAGGCTCTGCAGGAGGCTGGAATCTTCAGCCTTGAGGCTCGGCAGGAGGCTGGAGTCTTCAGGCTTGAGGCTAGGCAGAAGTCTGGAGTCTTCAGGCTTGAGGCTAGGCAGGAGTCTGGAGGCTTCTGGCTTGAGGCGAGGCAGGAGTCTGGAGTCTTCAGGCTTGAGGCTAGGAGACTGGAGTCTTCAGGTTTGAGGCTAGGCAGGAGGATAGAGTCTTCAGGCTTGAGGCTAGGCAGGAGGATAGAGTCTTCAGGCTTGAGGCTAGGCAGGAGTCTGGAGTCTTCAGGCTTGAGGCTAGGAGACTGGAGTCTTCAGGCTTGAGGCTAGGCAGGAGGATAGAGTCTTCAGGCTTGAGGCTAGGCAGGAGGATAGAGTCTTCAGGCTTGAGGCTAGGCAGGAGGCTGTCGTCTTCAGCCTTGAGGCTAGGCAGGAGGCTGTCGTCTTCAGCCTTGAGGCTCTGCAGGAGGCTGGAATCTTCAGCCTTGAGGCTCGGCAGGAGGCTGGAGTCTTCAGGCTTGAGGCTAGGCAGAAGTCTGGAGTCTTCAGGCTTGAGGCTAGGCAGGAGTCTGGAGGCTTCTGGCTTGAGGCTAGGCAGGAGTCTGGAGTCTTCAGGCTTGAGGCTAGGAGACTGGAGTCTTCAGGTTTGAGGCTAGGCAGGAGGATAGAGTCTTCAGGCTTGAGGCTAGGCAGGAGGATAGAGTCTTCAGGCTTGAGGCTAGGCAGGAGGATAGAGTCTTCAGGCTTGAGGCTAGGCAGGAGTCTGGAGTCTTCAGGCTTGAGGCTAGGAGACTGGAGTCTTCAGGCTTGAGGCTAGGCAGGAGGATAGAGTCTTCAGGCTTGAGGCTAGGCAGGAGGATAGAGTCTTCAGGCTTGAGGCTAGGTAGAAGGCTGGAGTCTTCAGGCTTGTGGCTAGGCAGAAGGCTGGAGTCTTCAGGCTTGTGGCTAGGCAGGAGGCTGGAGTCTTCCGGCTTGAGGCTAGGCAGGAGGCTGGAGTCTTCCGGCTTGAGGCTAGGCAGGATGCTGGAGTCTTCAGGCTTGAGGCTAGGCGGAGTCTGGAGTCTTCAGGCTTGAGTCTAGGCAGGAGGCTGGAGTCTTCAGCCTTGAGGCTAGGCAGGAGGCTGGAGTCTTCAGGCTTGAGGCTAGGCAGGAGGCTGGAGTCTTCAGGCTTGAGGCTAGGCTGGAGCCTGGAGTCTCCATGCTTGAGGCTAGGCTGGAGCCTGGAGTCTCCATGCTTCAGGCTAGGCTGGAGGCTGGAGTCTTCAGGCTTGAGGCTAGGTAGGAGGCTGGAGCTTCAGGCATCAGGCTAGGCAGAAGGATGTAGTCTTCATGCGACGTGATGCTGGAGGCTGGAGTCTTGCGATGAGGCGAGGCTGGAGGCTGGAGACGAGGCGAGGTGAGGCTGGAGTCTTCAGGCTTGAGGCTAGGCAGGAGGCTGGAGTCCTCAGCCTTGAGGCTAGGTAGGAGGCTGGAGTCCTCAGGCTCGAGGCTAGGCAGGAGGCTAGAGTCTTCAGGCTTGAGGCTAGGCAGGTCGCTAGAGTCTGCAGGCTTGAGGCTAGGCAGGAGGCTGGAGGATCCATCCTTCAGGCTGGGCAGGAGGCTGGGCAGGAGGTGACACAATGCTGGAGGCTGGAGTCTTGAGGTGAGGCAAGGCTGGAGGCTGGAGGATGGAGGCAGGAGACGAGGTGAGGCGAAGCTGGAGGCAGGAGACTTGAGGCGAGGTGAGGCTCGAGTCTTCAGGCTGCAGGCTAGGCAGGAGGCTGGAGTCTTCAGCCTTGAGGCCAGGCAGGAGGCTGGAGTCCTCAGCCTTGAGGCCAGGCAGGAGGCTGGCGTCCTCAGCCTTGAGGCCAGGCAGGAGGCTGGCGTCCTCAGCCTTGAGGCCAGGCAGGAGGCTGGCGTCCTCAGCCTTGAGGCCAGGCAGGAGGCTGGAGTCCTCAGCCTTGAGGCCAGGCAGGAGGCTGGAGTCCTCAGCCTTGAGGCCAGGCAGGAGGCTGGAGTCCTCAGCCTTGAGGCCAGGCAGGAGGCTGGAGTCCTCAGCCTTGAGGCCAGGCAGGAGGCTGGAGTCTTCAGGCTTGAGGCCAGGCAGGAGGCTGGAGTCTTCAGGCTTGAGGCCAGGCAGGAGGCTGGAGTCTTCAGGCTTGAGGCCAGGCAGGAGGCTGGAGTCTTCAGGCTTGAGGCCAGGCAGGAGGCTGCAGTCTTCAGCCTTGAGGCCAGGCAGGAGGCTGGAGTCTTCTGGCTTGTGGCTAGGCAGGAGGCTGGAGTCTTCCGGCTTGAGGCTAGGCGGAGTCTGGATTCTTCAGGCTTAAGGCTAGGCAGAAGGATGTAGTCTTCATGCGACGTGATGGTGGAGGCTGGAGTCTTGAGATGAGGCGAGGCTGGAGGCTGGAGACTTGAGGCGAGGTGAGGCTGGAGTCTTCAGGCTGGAGGCTAGGCAGCAGGCTGGAGTCTTCAGCCTTGAGGCTAGGCAGGAGGCTGGAGTCCTCAGCCTTGAGGCTAGGCAGGAGGCTGGAGTCCTCAGCCTTGAGGCTAGGCAGGAGGCTGGAGTATACAGGCTTGTGGCTTGCCAGGAGGCTGGAGTCTTCGGGCTTGAGGCTAGGCTGGAGGCTGGAGTCTTCAGGCTTGAGGCTAGGCTGGAGGCTGGAGTCTTCAGCCGTGAGGCTAGGCAGGAGGCTGGAGTCTTCAGCCATGAGGCTAGGCAGGAGGCTGGAGTCCTCAGCCTTGAGTCTAGGCAGGAGGCTGGAGTATACAGGCTTGTGGCTCGCCAGGAGGCTGGAGTCTTCAGGCTTGAGGCTATGCTGCAGGCTGGAGTCTTCAGGCTTGAGGCAAGGCTGGAGGCTGGAGTCTTCAGCCGTGAGGCTAGGCAGGAGGCTGGAGTCTTCAGCCATGAGGCTAGGCAGGAGGCTGGAGTCTTCAGCCATGAGGCTAGGCAGGAGGCTGGAGTCCTCAGCCTTGAGTCTAGGCAGGAGGCTGGAGTCCTCAGCCTTGAGGCTAGGCAGGAGGCTGGAGTCTTCAGCCTCGAGGCTAGGCAGGAGGCTGGAGTCTTCAGCCTCGAGGCTAGGCAGGAGGCTGGAGTCTTCAGCCTCGAGGCTAGGCAGGAGGCTGGAGTCTTCAGCCTCGAGGCTAGGCAGGAGGCTGGAGTCTTCAGCCTTGAGGCTAGGCAGGAGGCTATCGTTCTCAGGCTTGAGGCTAGGCGGGAGGCTGGAGTCTTCAGGCTTGAGGCTAGGCTGGAGGCTGGAGTCTTCAGGCTTGAAGCTAGGCTGGAGGCTGGAGTCTTCAGGCTTGAGGCCAGGCAGGAGGCTGGAGTCTTCAGCCTTGAGGCCAGGCAAGAGGCTGGAGTCTTCCGGCTTGAGACTAGGCAGGATGCTGGAGTCTTCAGGCTTGAGGCTAGGCGGAGTCTGGATTCTTCAGGCTTGAGTCTAGGCAGGAGGCTGGAGTCTTCAGCATTGTGGCTTGGCAGGAGGCTGGAGTCTTCAGCCTTGAGGCTAGGTAGGAGGCTGGAGCTTCAGGCTTCAGTCTAGGCAGGAGGGTGGATTCTTCAGGCTTAAGGCTAGGCAGAAGGATGTAGTCTTCATGCGACGTGATGGTGGAGGCTGGAGTCTTGAGATGAGGCGAGGCTGGAGGCTGGAGACTTGAGGCGAGGTGAGGCTGGAGTCTTCAGCCTTGAGGCTAGGCAGGAGGCTATCGTTCTCAGTCTTGAGGCCAGGTGGGAGGATGGAGTCTTCAGGCTTGTGGCTAGGCAGGAGGCTGGAGTCTTCAGGCTTGAGGCTAGGCGGAGTTTGGAGTCTTCAGGCTTGAGGCTAGGTGGAGTTTGGAGTCTTCAGGCTTGAGTCTAGGCAGGAGTCTTCAGCCTGTAGGCTAGGCAGGAGGCTGGAGTCTTCAGCCTTGAGGCTAGGCAGGAGGCTATCGTCTTCAGCCTTGAGGCTAGACAGGAGGCTATCGTCTTCAGTCTTGAGGCTAGGCGGGAGGCTGGAGTCTTCAGGCTTGAGACTAAACAGGAGGCTATCGTCTTCAGTCTTGAGGCTAGGTGGGAGGCTGGAGTCTTCAGGCTTGAGGCTAGGCGGGAGGCTGGAGTCTTCAGGCTTGAGGCTAGGCAGGAGGCTGGAGTCTTCAGGCTTGAAGCTAGGCTGGAGGCTGGAGTCTTCAGGCTTGAGGCGAGGCTGGAGGCTTGCGTCTTCAGCCTTGAGGCTAGCAAGAGGCTGGAGTCTTCAGCCTTGAGGCTAGGCAGGAGGCTGGAGTCTTCAGGCTTGAGGCTAGGCAGGAGGCTGGAGTCTTCAGGCTTGAGGCTAGGCAGGAGGCTGGAGTCTTCAGGCTTGAGGCTAGGCAGGAGGCTGGAGTCTTTAGGCTTGAGGCTAGGCAGGACGCTGTAGTCTTGAGGCGACATGACGCTGCAGGCTGTAGTCTTGAGGTGAGGCGAGGCTGGAGACTTGAGGTCAGGTGAGGCTGGAGTTTTCAGGCTTGAGGCTAGGCAGACTCCTCCAAGGCAGTGCACGGTACTCCTAGGCAGGGTGCGGTTCACCACCCGACAGATGCATGGGACAGGAAGTGACAGAACCACCCGCAGGTAACGGCAAGACGGCCTGGCTTTCCCGATGGAGGTAAGGGACAGGAAGGGACGGAACCACCCGCAGGTAACAGCGAGACAGCCTGGCTTACCCGAAGGAGGCAAGGGACAGGAAGGGACAGAACCAAGCCCAGGTAATGGCGAGATGGCTAGGCTTACCCGACGGAGGCAATGGACAGGAAGGGAGCTAGGTGCAGGCTGGCTCCAGGACAAGACTGCATGCGAGACAAGGTGAGAGTTACCAGCAAGACAAGGCAAGGCTTCAGGCAAGGCGAGACGAGAACTTCAGGAGAGGCGAGAGTTATTAGCATGGCAAGACAAGACAAGACAAGGCAGGGTTCAGGCTAGGAAACAGAAGGCAGAGGAAGGGATACAAGGAGTAAGGACAAGAACAATCCAGCAACCAAGCCCTGGTCTCTGGAGGTATTTATGCAGCCAGCCCCAACTAGCATCAGCTGTCTCAATTAGCTCAACGAGAACAGAAACAGGGTAGATAGGAAAACCTGGAGCAAGGGTCGATGGACGGGACCGTGAACTGGAATACGGATTTCACGGACTGGACCATGACAGATATTGAAGCTGTAACCAATAACGAAAAGGCTGATAGGTTTGTTAAGGTGTTCCAAGCGTTACACAGGTCTGGAGAATTAGGTGATTTGAGAAAGGAAATTATGTTAAGGGTAAGTTGGACAGGAGTTTGGATGATAATAGCTCCATAAATTTGTTTTTCTCCCTTCAGGAATTGCAGGAAGCTGTCCAATCAGGTTCAAACACTTCTCCTGGTAGGGATGGACTGTGTTATGAAATGCTTAAGCATTTAGATGACTCTGTATTAATAGAAATACTAGCTTTGTTTAATTCAGTGTGGAAAGAAGGAAAATTACCAGTAGAATGGAAGCATGCGGTTGTAGTTCCAGTTTTAAATCCAGGTAAGGACACGTCTAGTCCTAGTTCGTATCGGCCTATAGCTTTAATGTCAGTGTTTTGTAAAACTATGGAATGAATGGTCACCAACAGACTTGTTTATTTTTTGGAAAATCAGGGACATTTTGCTGCCTATCAAAATGGTTTTAGAACTGGAAGATCAACAATGGAATCTGTTGCCCTTTTAGGTCATGATATTAAAAAAGTGTTTCAAAATAGAGAAGTAATGGTAACTGTATTTCTAGATATTGAAAGAGTGTATGACTCACATTGGAAGGATGGTTTATTAATTAAACTCTATGATGCGGGAATTCGAGGTAGAATGTTTATTTCAATCAAAGATTTCCTTAAGGAAAGGGTAATTTAGTGAGAATAGGCAGAACAAGCTCCAAGTCAGTTACCTAAAAATAGGTAAAGGTACCCCTCAAGGTAGTGTCATTAGTCCAGTTCTTTTTAATATCATGATAAATGATATCTTTGATCAGGTTGGGACAGGATTTGGCAAAACATTGTTTGCAGACGATGGTGCAATCTGGAAAAGAGGAAGAAGCGGCAAGTATATATTAAGTCAAGTACAGAAGGCTTTAAGGTCAATTGAAAACTGGGCTAATAAATGGGATTTCAGGATTTCTGCTTCTAAGTCCAAATATATGATTTTTGGCTTTAGAAGAAATATTCCTGGTTGTGAATTGTGTCTATATGATTCTTGACTAGAAAAAGGTCAAAGTATTCAAGTTTTTAGATGTCTGGTTTGATGAAAGACATACTTGGAGGGTTCATGTAGATGAAACAATTGGAAAGTGTGAGAAAGTTTTAAATGTTATGATAAGCATTGCTGGATGTGACTGGGGAGCAGGACGGGAAACTATGTACTTAATATATCTAGCTCTGATTAGATCAGTTATTGATTATGGTTGTATTGTTTATGGTTCCACTGCTACGGTAGTGCTTGGAAAACTAGACACCGTGCAGTCCAAAGCACTTAGACTCTGTTGTGGAGCTTTCAGAACAACATCAGTCCCGGAGATGGGAGAAGTGCCTCTACATTTAAGACGAATTCAGTTGGGCCTGCAGTATTGGGCAAATCTAAATGGCTTCAATCACAGCTGTCCGCCAAACTGTCTTTTGCAGGGGAAGTCAGAGTGCCAAAGTAAAATTAAAAGATATCCATTTTTGGATTTGGTTAATAACTGGGATGCGAAATTGAAACTGACTGAGGAAGACATAGTTGACCAAATATGCTTGCCACCCATCCATTTTTGGCTCTTGCCTGAACCAGAAGTAAACCTATTCCTCCTTTTTCAGCTTCAAGGAAGCAGACCAAATTCGTCAGTGTTGATCACAAATGAATATTTAAATAATAAATGGGGATCTTATCTGAAGATTTTTACTGATGGCTCAGAGGACCCAGAGAGCAGTGGGGCAGGATTTGGGATGTATGTGTCTCAACTTGGAGTTAAGATTGGTCACCGGGTTTCAGATGGTGTTTCTGTCTTTGCATCAGAATTACTAGCAATCCTCTGGGCCTTATGGTGGATAGAAGACTCTCAATCATGTAGGATTATCATCTGTTCGGATTCTGCTGCTGCCTTAGAGGCTATAAAAGGGAATAAATCAAAAGCTCATCCTGACATAGCTATTGAGATTCTCTTAGTGTTGTTCAGAGTAGGGAAGATGGGTTGTGCAGTCAGATTTTCATGGATACCTGGGCATGCTGGGGTGGAGGGTAATGAAATTGTGGATGGCATTGCAAAGTCTTCCTTACAGAGCAGGCAAGTAGAAATTAGAGTTCCCCCAGGCAGAGCAGAATTGAGAAGTAGGATTTAAAAAGGTATAGAGAAGAAGTGGCAGGAGGATTGGAAAAGTGAATTAAAGGGCAGGCATTATTTTTCTAGTCACTCACTAATTAAAAAGGTCTCAGACTGTTACCTTTTAAATCGTAGAGATATGGTGAAATTAACAAGACTTAGGTTGGGACATTGTGGGCTGAACTATTATTTAAAGGTAATAGGAAAACATCCTACTGGATTATGTGACTCTGGTAGTCCAGAGACAGTCCAGCATGTTTTGCTGAGCTGTAACTGATATAAAATTGAAAGAAGCATGTTGTTCAAGAGGCTATCTGGCTTAAATGTATTTTGGTTTTCTACTAAATCCTTGTTTGGCCATCAAGAGAACCAACATCTGATTAAAGAGATTATTATTCAGTTTATACGTGAGTCTAGGTTATATTCAAGAATTTGAGTTCCTTGAAGTACTATAATTAATTATACATCCTGCGGAGGGCAGTAATATGCCTAGATGCATCTAAACTGCCGGAAATAGAAGAAGAAGAAGAAAAGCAAAATTCTGTTGAATGCAGCAGGCCAGGCAGCATCTGTAGGAAGAGTAATAATAAAAAATAAATAAATATTGGATGGGGTACCTCTTCGTACCCCATCCGTTATTTATTTATTATTATTATTAATTTTTTTTTCTCTCTCTCCTTTTTCTCCCTCTGTCCCTCTCACTATACTCCTTGCCCATCTGCTGGGCTTTCCCCCTCCCCCTTTCCTTCTCCCTGGGCCTCCCGTCCCATGATCGTCTCATATCCCTTTTGCCAATCAGCTTTCCAGCTCTTGGCTCCCCCCCCCCCCCCACTCTTCTCCTATCATTTCAGATCTCCCCCTCCCCCTCCCACTTCCAAATCTCTTCCTATCTCTTCTTTCAGTTAGTACTGACGGAGGGTCTCGGCCCGAAACGTTGACTGTACCTCTTCCTATAGATGCTGCCTGGGCTGCTGCATTTACCAGCATTTTTTTTTTAATGTGTGTTGCTTAAAATTCCAGCATCTACAGATTTCCTCGTGTTTGCGTTTCATAAACAATATATGTCTTGGATCGGTAATGATTTGGGGTTCAACCTAACAGGAAAGTTGGGACGTTCCGGGGCGGAATATTAATTGTAGCGAATGCTATTTATATTCTGCTCCACGCAAAGTTATCTTTCACCAAAATATTAACAGAACATAAAGTGGCGTAAAATTATAAACGAAATATATTCACAAAATTTTCAACTTTAACAAACAGTTACAGAAATTGAAATAAAATTAAAGGTGCTCATTACAGTTAAACCAGTCCAATGTGCACATAATCGTTGAGCTCATTTCTGGAGAAGTTGGGGTTATCGCTTTACTAACGCTCTGAACTCACATTCTATGTGAAGGAAACCGGCCACAGTTCAGACTTCCCTCGAAGACCATCTCAAATGAATTGTCTCTCTCATGAGTATTGGCACTTCCACCAGGGAGCCACTCATCTGCACAAAACACTTATTACAACAGGGTCTCTCCTGCGAACGGCGTTCTGCGGCCTCTTCCCTTGTGCCCCACTCAAGAGACCTCAAACCAGACAACTGTCCTTTTAAATCCTATCCTGTTCAGCTCTACCGAATCTTCCACTGGGTGGGAAGTTACCACATGTATCGAGCCAATCCTGATTGGCTGACACAACATACCCAATTTGGACAACATGGCTCTTTACTTTTAGACAAATTCAAAGCACTATTACTAACAGGACACATTGCTTTTGCATGGAAATGCTTAAATAAACATACCTCACAGCATAGCAGTAGAAATCTTAACCAGGGCATTACAGTTGAATAAGGTTGGACTGTATTTTTTAGAATGTAGAAGACTGAGAGGAGATTTGATAATGGTTTACAAAATTATGAGTGGTATCGATAGGGTAAATACAAGCAGGCTTATTCCACTGAGGTTGGGTGGGACTACAAGGTGAGGTTTAAGGGAAACATGAGGGGAAAGTTCTTCACTCAGAGGGTTGTGAGAGTGTAGAATGGGCTGCTAACACAAGTGGTGCATGTGAGCTCAATTTCAACGTTTAAGAGAAGTTTGGATAGGTACATGGATAGCAGGGATATGGTCCTGGTGCAGGTCGATGGGAGTAAGCAATTTATATGGTTTTTGCATGGACTAGAAGGGTCTGTTTCTGTGCAGTACCTCCTGATGACTCTATAACTGGAAATGGTTCAAACAGCAATTCCATATATATTTAGCAGTGAGTAGAGCCAGAGGGGTGGAGGAAAATTGGAAAGTGTCTATCATTCTACACTTAATTGGTGAAGACATTTTGGACATCTGCAACAGCTTTCAAATTGATGACATAGGCTTTACATTGGACACTCTGATGACAGCATTTGAGGAGCATTTTGTTCGAGTTATAAAAGTCATGTTTGAGAGATGCAAGTTCTTCTGCGACCAGAAACAAGATGATAGCTTTGACCAATACTTAGCTGAGCTTCACACACCGAGTAAGTCCTGTGAGCCTGGACATTTCCGAGGCTTACCAGTCAGAGACAAAATACTTTATGGAATCCTAAATAATGGGCTCAGAGAAAGCTTGCTGTGTGAAAAAGATTTGATGCTAGAAAAGGCTGTGAATATGTGTAGGGCAGTGGAGACCACACAAGCACAAGCTAAGGAGCTGCACAGAGCAGAAGCAACAATGCATGCTGTGAAAACAGAGGGGCAGACCATAACGTGTTTCCTTTAACATCTGCCGGACGATGCTGAGGATGTTCTACGAGTCTGTGGTGGCCAGTGCTATCATGTTTGCTGTTGTGTGCCGGGGCAGCAGGCTGAGGGTCGCAGACACGAACAGAATCAACGAACTCATTCGTAAGGCCAGTGATGTTGTGGGGATGGAACTGGAGTCTCTCACGGTGGTGTCTGTAAAGAGGATGCTGTCTAAGTTGCATGCCATCTTGGTCAATGTCTCCCATCTACCACATAATGTACTGGGTAGGCACAGGAGTACATTCAGCCAGAGACTCATTCCACCGAGATGCAGCACTGAGCATCATAGGAAGTCATTCCTGCCTGTGGCCATCAAACTTTACAACTCCTCCCTTGGAGGGTCAGATACCCTGAGCCAATAGGCTGGTCCTGGACTTATTTCATAATTTACTGGCATAATTTACATATTACTATTTAACTATTTATGGTTCTATTACTATTTATTATTTATGGGGCAACTGTAACGAAAACCAATTTCCCCCGGGATCAATAAAGTATGACTATGACTCTGACTATGACCATGACTAAAGCAACAGCATAGAAAAGAGTTAAGCTGAAACAGCAAATGCCGCAGATATGGAGGAAGGCACATCCCAAAGACATGTCCTGCTTATAGAAAGTCCTGCAATAATTGTGGGAAGAAGAATCATTTTGCAATGTGCTGCAAAGTTGGGGCTACCAAGAGGAAGGTGTACACTGTTGATGAGGAAATTGAGAAACTATTTGTAGATTCTCTGCAGACTGATGGTGCTGGTAAGACAGAATGGATAGTTCCAATAACTGTGAATGAGACAGTAATTCCATTCAAGCTTGATACTTGAACCCAAGTGAATCTGTTGTCTATGTGTGATTACAAGACACAAAACATTCTAAGGTTCATTTTATTGTCAGAGTATCCATGTACAATGGAATTCTGATATTTATCTTCTCCAGGTAGCCTTGAAATTCAGAAAGACCATGTGTGTTGAAAGAAAAGACATTAATTCCACTGATATGAAAAAGAATAGAAGCAAAACTTGAAAACCCCAAAATTTCCCACCCCCTGGTCCACAGAAAAGAAAAACCAGGGACAATGGCAACAAAACCCCAACCCCTCCCCTGCCGGAAAAACTGGACAATACCATCAGATCCCAAAACCCTTCCCTGCAAAAAAAAATCAGCAAGAATAGCAGCAAATCCCCAACCCCACCCTTCTGAGAAAAATATCAGAGACAGTAACAATCACTGGACTCTTCATTCGCATTAAAGAACAATGACAATAGCATCAAAACCCCCACACCTCATGCAAAAAATTAACAGATCACCCATCCCCAATTAGCCACAAGAAAGAAAACACTGAAAAACTAAAGGAGACCAATATGAAGTACAGTGCAATAATCACAATCTCAGAATATTGAAAACATCTTTCTGTCAGCATACGAGGAGAGTGGACGAATGAACTCAGTCCTTCTGTGAAGAGTGATCACCGAACCCGATCCAAATGCCAGCGATCCCCAGTGATCCCCGGAGTTCTTCATTGGGAGCAATCAATGACCCTTTTCATATTCACCTCAATGCTTCAATCTTCCTCGCTGCTTTGAGATGGATTTGTCTGTAACCCCACGACCTATCTCAGGTCTTTTTTTTGCCGAGTCAGCTTGTGCTCTTAGTCCTTTATCAAGGCCCTGTCTCTAATCTCCATGAGACAGCTCTCTGGACACAGCAAAGCGCCAGTTCATTGGATTGATTTCCAAGCCGTATGTCACAGGCTGCAACAGTTTCTGTAAGACAAACTAACAAAAAGAGCAAGCAGAAGGTATAGGAAAAGTGAAATAATTGAAGACATTTGCTATCTAAAAGATGTCGCCCATTGAATCATTGTTAGCTGGCACCGTCTTGACTGGAATACTCTCAAAGTAAAGGGCAAGATCTACTCAGTGAAGTTAAAAGTGGCAGGTTATACTGGAGAGAATGGTTCAGAAGAATCGGGCCGTCTAGTGACCTTCAAGAACAAGGGGCAGCACCGAAAGGCACAGCTGCTAATTGCTGAAAAACAAGTACAGCCAATATTTGGACTGACTGCACATGAAAGGCTCAATCTGCTGGAAAGAATTTTTGCAGCACCTTCACAGACCAAAGGTGACCAGACAGCTGAGACAAACAGATGGGATCTTGGCAGAAGGATGTGAAGGAAATGAACATGTAGATCAGAGTTCTCAAAAGGCCACTGGTATTAATGCAGCAAGTGAAAGCAAGGCATCTGCAGAGACAAACACATTCAGAAGATTCTGACTAAGTTTACAACCTTCTGCAGCTTCTTTCGGTCATGTACAGTAGCCAACACCCCCCCCCCCCACCCCCATACCAGACAGTGACACATCCTGTCAGAATGCTCTCCACAGTACATCTACAGAGGTTTTGGAGTGTATTTGTTGACATACCAAAACTCTTCAAACTCCTAATAAAGTATAGCTGCTGTCTTGCCTTCTTTTATAACTGCATCGATATGTAGCAGGTAGATCCTTAGAGATCTTTACACCCAGGAACTTGAAACTGCTCACTCTCTCCACTTCTGATCTCTCTGAGGATTGGTATGTGTTTCTTCATCTTCCCTTCAGGAAGTACACAATCAGCTCTTTTGTCTTATTGACGTTTAGTGCCAGGTTGTTGCTGCGACACCACTCCATTAGTTGGCATATCATGCTCTGGTATGCCCTCTCATCACCACCTGAAATTCTACCAACAATGGTTGTATCATCAGCAAATTTATAGATGGTATTTGAGCTATGCTTAGCCAGACACTCATGGATACATAGAGAGTAGAGCAGTGGGCTAAGCACACACCCTTGAGGTGCACCAGTGTTGATCGTCACAGAGGAGGATACGTTATCACCAATCCGTACAGATTGTGGTCTTCTGGTTAGGAAGTCGAGGATCCAGTTGCAGAGGGAGGTACAAAGGCCCACATTCCGAAACTTCTCAATCAGGATTGTGGGAATGATGGTATTAAATGCTGAGCTATAGTCGATGAACAGCATCCTGACATATCCTGTGTTACCGGGTGGTCTAAGGCCATGTGAAGAGCCATTGAAATTGCATCTGCCGTTGACCTATTGTGGAGATAGGCAAATTGCAATGGGTCAGCAGACCAAAATGGGTCATTAAGCCACCTCAGAGACCGAATGCGTGTTGTTAAGTGAATATTTGCTCATTACAATTGAAATTAATGTAACTATCGTTGTTAGAAAGCATTACTGTTTCTTGCAGGCTTAGAGGACATAATATTGTGTTTGTTGGTTTAAAGGGGGAAGATATGTTGTTATGTGTGCACATAATAAAGGACCTCAGTTCCTGCTCTGGAATGCAGGCAGTTCACCCAGGATTGGAAGTGATATTGGTGAAATGGGGGCACAGGACAAAGTGGAGAGTTGGAGGCTATAAGCATCTCCTGTTGATAAATGTGTTAGTGTTTAAACCCAAAGTTTGTCTTTGTCAAAATAGAAAGATAACATGCAGTAGTTGAACGGATCCATTTCCCCCACCCCCTCCCTTACTCCCCTTTCGTTTACTGGATGGGCATGGAGCTGATTGCAGAACATCTGTCATCTGACGTGTCCTTCCTTCCCTAGGAAATTGTGTAGCCTTGGTAAGGATGGTTCATTTGTGAAGACTGATTTTAAATCCCTCATCTCACAGCATGTCCAAGACATTGGGTATCACTCCTAAATATCCTGCTTCACCTTCTGAAGTGTTTAGTAGATCATCTACATATTGTAACATGGTCGACTGGTAGGGTGTTAGATTGAGCTTTTCCAAAGTCTGTGTCATGATCTTATGAAAGATCTTATGAAAGCAAATCGGTCTTGGGACTAAAGGGTGCCCTGAAAAATCCATATCCAGGACTGAGAACATTTTATGTTCTGGAAACCGGCCATTCAGGATTGTGACAGGGTGGAATCTCGGAAAGGTCTTATTAGTGGTGATATAGACTATTGTTAACGAATATGATCCATCTGGCTTCTTTACTGGCCATATCGGTGAGTTAGTGGTTGACACAGTTTTTCTCAGTATATCCTGGTGTTTTAGTACCTTCCCTATACTCTGAACAGTTGTTAGGGATTCAGCTTTTGTAGGATACTGTTCCTGGGGTTTATGCAGGTCCCCCTCTATTTTAACTGGTTTATCTTCACTTGACCACAATCTTGCCTATGTCTAGCCCACACTGCTGGAAACTGCTGACAAAATAACCCAGAGGTACCATCCTGGCTCCAGTCCCTGATGATCGGAGTGGATGCAGCTCTGCAGGCTAGGTTGTGTATTCTATTGCTTGTATGTGTTCATTGCCCCTGACTTGTTCATATTATTTCTCCATTTCCAGAATCTATAATGGCCCCTGCCTCCCTTAGGCTGTCAATGCCAAGGATAGTACCTTCATTATTTGGATGGACTCAGAAATACTCCCAGAGGAGCTTTTGACAGCTTTCGGCCTATTCTCACTGGAATTTAGAAGAATGTGGGGGATCTCATTGAAACCTACCAAATGTTGAAAGGACTAGATAGGGTGGACGTGGAGAGAATGTTTCCTATGGTGAGGTATCCAGAACTAGAGGGCACAGTCTCAAAATTGAAGGGCAACCTTTCAGAACAGAGTTAAAAAGGAATTTTTTTAGCCAGAGTAGTGAACCTGTGGAATGCTCTGCCACAGACTGTGATGGAGGTCAAATCTGTGGGTATAGTTAAGGTGGAAGTTGATAGTTTCCTGATCGCTCAAGGCATCAAAGGATAAGGCAGGAGTATGGCGCTGAGTGGGATCCAGGGTCAGCCCTGATAGAATGGCAGAGCAGACTCGATGGGTTGAATGTCCTAATTCTGCTCCTACATCTTATGGTCTTGTACACTGGAAGCTGCACTCTGCTAATTTCGAGTATCTGTGACTCACTACTTTCTGCCTTCACTTCTGTCCGCCAGAGAAAGCAGCATCTCCCAGTGGCCACAGATTTTAATTCCACGTCCCATTCCCATTCTGATATATCTATGCATGGCCTCCTCTACTGTAAAGATGAAGCCACACTCAGGTTGGAGGAACAACACCGTATATTCCGTCAGGGTAGCCTCCAACCTGATGGCATGAACATTGACTTCTCCAACTTCCGTTAATGCCTCACCTCCCACTCGTAGCCCATTCATTATTTATTTATATATATGTGTGTATTCTTTTTCTCACTCTCCTTTTTCTCCCTCTGTCCCTCTCACTATACCCCTTGCCCATCCTCTGGGCTTCGCCCCTCCCTCTTTCTTTCTCCCTAGGCCTCCCGTCCCATGATCCTCTCATATCCCTTTTGCCAAGCAACTGTCCAGCTCTTGGCTCCATCCCTCCCCTCCTGTATTCTCCTATCATTTTGGATCTCCCCCTCCCCCTCCCACTTTCAAATCTCTTACTAGCTCTTCTTTCAGTTAGTCCTGACGAAGGGTCTTGGCCTGAAATGTCAACTGTAACTCTTCCTAGAGATGCTGCCTGGCCTGCTACGTTCACCAGCAACTTTTATGTGTGTTTCTTTCTGCCTTCATTGTCTTCACTCCTACACCTGTAATGTAAATAGCCTGTCCAGTCATTGGTAAGGGTAGGTCAGTTATTGCTACCGATGTCCCTGTGTCCATGAACGTATTGCACTGCGGGCACCCTAACAATACCATTGTGTACATCTGTAGGTCAATAGCTCTGGCAATGGAGGCTGCTATCAGCTGTTTGTCTGACCTCACCTGCTCTATAATCTGGCCACCAAATCAGAAAGAAAGGCCGGTACTGTGGATTCTCACAATTGCTTTCTTTTCAGAACACTGCCTAAAACCGTGGCTCCCGACCTGACATTTCCTGACCTAACAGTGCCATTCTGACAGATATATCCGGATATTATCTCTCCCTCAAATATCTCCACACTAATTCCCACATCACACAAAATATAAATGGCAGGTTTAAATTAAACAATACATTATCTAACTTTGCACCTAACTGTTGCAGCAAGGCTTCAGACTTATTCTTAAAGCACAAACACTCATAAATGAGTCGGCTGCTATACAGTTCCCCAAATGGTATACACGCACCACATCGCTCTGGCATCTCGAACGGTCAGTAAGCACCCTTCACAATTGATGGTACTGTCTCACCAAATTATTGTATTCTCTGCAAATATTGCCACAAAGCCATCTATTCCCTCATGCAAGCCATTGACATATAATGCCCTGGTTAAAATTGTATTTTCACTGCTCGGCTGTTGGGCACTTCACGTTAGCAGTTTTCTGCAAACACAGTGTGTTCTGTTAGTTAAGCTTCATAGACTAGTGTTTTAACTGTAGCTGAAATAAGGAGTGTCTGCTCAGCCTAGGAATATTGTGCCAGCCATTTGGTGGGGGGTGGTGGGGGGAGGAGGTGGGAGAGGTGGGAGAGGTGGGAGATGACTTGGAACGTTCGAGAGAGCTGAGTAGGATTATATTTCTGAAGGACAGCATACTGGTTTGGGTTTTTTTTTGTTCGAAGGTGTGGAGAAGAGCACAAAGGATGATTGTTTAAGGAAGAAGTACCAATATTTCTGAGGTAGCCAGTTTGTTCATGTCCGCATGCGCCAGTCCTGCATGCAGCCTGTTATAGTTGCTCCGTCAAGATTCTTACTTTTTAAACTTCTTAACTTAGGTTATTTGTTGTATTTTTTTCTCACGGTAACACATTGAAGCTGCACCCTCTCTAACATGCTGGTGGAGAGAGTTTTATTTGTTTTTTTAGCGCTGAAAATAGTTACTTTCGGACACGGCTCATTAGCAGGGCAGCAGGATGGCCGCATTGTTTATTCCAGGGACCAGCTGATTGCGCTTATGCTGGCCGGTTTAGTGAACAGAGCAGCGGACACCCCAGCTGAAATCTGGAGGAAAACACACAGAGGATGCAGAGGGGGATCAAAAAGGCGTGGGAAGAGGACCGGGTCGAGACAACAGAGGCTTATGGAGAAAAGAAGTTATAAGCCGTGTCGCCCCTCTCTCATCATGGGCAATGTGAGATCGCTGGGTAATAAAATGGACGAATTGACGGCGCTTGTCAGGAGTCAGAGAACATTTCGGGAGAGCAATGTCATGTGTTTTACTGAAACGTGGCTATACGAGGACATACCCGATCAAAGCGTTTCCATAGAGGGCTTCCAGACCGTTCGAGCTGACCGGAATTGCACGGAGAGCGGTAAGCGTAAAGGAGGGGTCTTGCAGTTCTGGTAAACAACAGATGGTGCAATCCTGTTCATATTACGATCAAGGAACGTGTCTGTAGCCCGGATATTGAACTTTTTGCTGTTGGACTCCGGCCATATTATTTGCCAAGGGAAATCGCGCACGCAGTTGTGGTTGTTGTGTACACCCCTCCCTCTGCCAACCCGACGTCAGCGTGTAACATCATTTACACCATCATAGCCAGATTACAAACCCAGCACCCGAGTGCCCTCATTACCATCTCGGGTGACTTCAACCAGGTTACCATGGCCAGAACACTGCCCAACTTCACTCAGTACGTGAGCTGTACAACCAGAGGGGAGAGGACTCTGGATTTGATGTATGCTAACGTTAAGGATGCATACAGCTCCACTCCCCTCCCCCCACTGGGAAGGTCAGATCACAACCTGGTGCATCTAAACCGCTGCCACGTGCCTCTGGTGAAGAGTAAACCTGCAACCTGGGGGACAGTGAGGAAATGGTCGGAGGAGGCTTATGAGGCGCTCCAGGGTTGTTTTGAGGTGACAGACTGGCAGGCACTCTGTGAGCCACATGGAGAGGATATTGATGGGCTCACAGAGTGCATCACTGATTACATCAACTTCTGTGTGGACTGCAATGTTCCGACAAGAACTGTCCTTTGTTATTCAAATAACAAGCCATGGGTAACAAAGGACATTAAGGACATCCTGAACGCTAAAAAGAGGGTGTTTAGAGATGGAAATAGGGAAGAGCTGAGGGCAATACAGAGGGACCTGAAAGCCAGGATCAAGGAGGCTAAAGACAGGTACAGGAGGAAGCTTGAGTGGAAACTCCAGCAGAACAACATGAGAGAGGTCTGGAGGGGGATGAGGACCATCACTGGGTTCCGGCAAACTAGCAACAGAGGAGCTGAAGGCAGTGTGGACAGGGCCAACGAACTTAACCTGTTCTTTAACAGATTTGACATTGTGGCCCCTGCCCATCCCCCACACGAGTCAGCTGTTGTCGACCCCCAACCAACACATATTCCACTCTCCCCTCCTATCCCTCTTCACAGTCCCCCACCCTGCTCTCGTGACTCTACCCCTTCCCCACACCAAACCACCACGGTGGGCTTCACAGCTGAACAGGTGAGAAGACAGCTGAAACGTCTCAACCCAAGCAAGGCTGCAGGACCAGATGGTGTCAGTACCAGGGTGCTCAAAGCCTGTGCCCCTCAGCTACGTGGAGTACTTCGCCATGTCTTCAACCTGAGCCTGAGGCCCTGGAGGGCTCCTGTGCTGTGGAAGACATCCTGCCTCGTCCCTGTGCCAAAGACGCTGCGCCCCAGTGGCCTCAATGACTACAGACCGGTGGCATTGACCTCCCACAGCATGAAGACCCTGGAGAGACTTGTTATGGAGCTGCTTCGGCCTATGGTCAGGCCACACTTAGATCGCCTCCAGTTCGCCTACCATCCCCAACTAGGAGTGGATGATGCCATCGTCTACCTGCTGAACCGTGTCTACGCCCACCTGGACAAGCCAGCGAGCACTGAGAGGGTCATGTTTTTTGACTTCTCCAGTGCGTTCAACACCATCCGCCCTGCTCTGCTGGGGGAGAAACTGACAGCAATGCAGGTGGATGCTTCCCTGGTGTCATGGATTCTTGATTACCTGACTGGCAGACCACAGTACGTGTGCTTGCAACACTATGTGTCCGACAGAGTGAGCACTGGGGCTCCACAGGGGACTGTCTTGTCTCCCTTTCTCTTCACCATTTACACCTCAGACTTCAACTACTGCACAGAGTCTTGTCATCCTCAGAAGTTTTCTGATGACTCTGCCATAGTTGAATGCATCAGCAAGGAAGATGAGGCTGAGTACAGGGCTATGGTAGGAAACTTTGTCACATGGTGTGAGCAGAATTATCTGCAGCTTAATGTGAAAATGACTAAGGAGCTGGTGGTAGACCTGAGGAGAGCTAAGGCACCAGTGACCCCTATTTCCATCCAGGGTATCAGTGTGGACATGGTGGAAGATTACAAATACCTGGGGATACGAATTGACAATATACTGGACTGGTCAAGGAACACTGAGGCTGTTTACAAGAAGGGTCAGCCCCATCTCTATTTCCTGAGGAGACTGAGGTCCTTTAACATTTGCCGGACGATGCTGAGGATGTTCTACGAGTCTGTGGTGGCCAGTGCGATCATGTTTGCTGTTGTGTGTTGGGGCAGCAGGCTGAGGGTAGCAGACACCAACAGAATCAACAAACTCATTCGTAAGGCCAGTGATGTTGTGGGGATGGAACTGGACCCTCTGACGGTGGTGTCTGAAAAGAGGATCTGTCCAAGTTGCATGCCATCTTGGACAATGTCTCCCATCCACTACATAACGTACTGGGTGGGCACAGGAGTACATTCAGCCAGAGACTCATTCCATCGAGATGCAACACAGAGCGTCATAGGAAGTCATTCCTGCCTGTGGCCATCAAACTTTACAACTCCTCCCTTGGAGGGTCAGACACCCTGAGCCTACAGGCTGGTCCTGGACTTATTTCCTGGCATAATTTACATATCACTATTTAACTATTTATGGTTTTATTACTATTTAATTATTTATGGTGCAACTGTAACAAAAACCAATTTCCCCCGGGATCAATAAAGTATGACTATGACTATGACTATTTGTTCATGACATTCTTTGAGGGACATTTGACCTATGGCTAGTGATGGGAATTCAGCACTATGAATAAAGCAATACACCCAGCTACTGCAGAAACAAGCTTCAACGTTTATGTACACATTTAGACTGGTTTAACAGTAATGGGCCTTTTTCTTTTCTTATTCCAAGTTGAAATATTAGTGAATATACTCCCACTGTAATTTCATTCCAGTGTACCATCTGCTATTTCCTGGTGAATGATAACCTTGCATGGGGCAGTATTTGCAGAGCTTTCATCACAATTCTCGTTGCCTCACCAGAACATTCCAACTCTCCTTGGTTGAACCCAAATCATATCGACTCTAAAAGTTGCTTATTGAAGGTGGCCTTCTCATCGTTACCCATGCTATGATGAGTCACGTGGTCGTTAGCCAGAGTTAGCTCACAAGTGAGTTTGTTACCAGCTCAGTGAGATAGTTACAGGCATATAACGTAAAAAGAAGAGGTTCTAAAACTTTGTTGTGGAACACCAGGCATCGTCATAATCATAGTCATACTTTACTGATTGGTTACAGTTGCACCATAAATTATTAAATAGTAATATGTAAATTATGCCAGGAAATAAGTCCAGGACCAGCCTATTGGCTCAGGGTGTCTGACCATTCAACCAGAAAAGGCTCCCTTTATTCCCACTCTTTATCTCCTGCCAATCAGCTACTAATTTAACCATGCTAGACTTTTTCCTGTAATGCCATGCGCTCATAACCTGCTATGGAGACTCACATGTGGCACTTTGCCAAGGACTTTCTGAAAATCCAAATACACAACATCCACCAATTGTCGTTATCTGTCCTACTTGTTACTACTTCAAAGAATTCCAACAGTTTTGTCAGGCAAGATTTTCCCTTGAGGAAACCATGCTGACCAAGGCCTATTTTATTATGTGCCTTCAAATATCCCAAAAGCACATCCTTAACAATCAACTCCAATTCCTTCACAACCAATGATGCCAGACCTACTGGCCTATACTTCTCTTCCTTCAGCCTCACTCTCTTCGTGAAGAGTGGAGTGACATTTGCATTTTTCCATTCCACAGAAACCATGCCAGAATCAATTGTTTCTTGAAAGATCATTACTAATGCCTGCAGGATCTCTTTAGCCACCTCTTTCAGAATTCTGGGGTGCATCTCTGGTCTAGGTAACTTATCTACGTTCAGTTTCCAAAGTACCTATCTCTAGTAATGCTAATATCACAAACTCCTGTCTGCTGGCATTCACGAACTTCTAGCATACTACTAGTGGCTTCTACAGCAAAGACTGATGCGAGATACTTATTCAGTTCGTTCACCATTTCTTTGTCCCCCATTACTACCTCTCCAGCATCGTTTTTCAGCAGTCTGTTATCCACTCTTGCCTCTCTTTTGCACTTTATGTACTGTATCTGAAGAAACTTTTGATATCGTCTTTAATATTATTGGCTAGCTTACTTCATATTCCATCTTTTCCTTCTTTATGGCTTTTCTATTTGCCTTTTGTTGGTTTTTAAAAGCTTCCCAATCCACTAGCTTTTGACTAATTGTTGCTATATTCTATGCCCTCTCTTTGGCTTTTATGTTGTCTTTGACTTCTCTTGTTGGCCACAGTTGTGTCATCTTGCCTTTAGAATATTTCTTCCTCCTTGTGATGTACAGTATATAGAACATAGAACATTGAAATTTACAGCACATTACAGGCCCACAATGTTGTTTCAACCGTGTTACCTACTCCAGGAACTGCCTAGAATTACCCTACCGCAAAGCCCTCTATTTTTCTAAGTTCCATATGCCGATCTAAGAGTCTCTTAAAGCTTGCTGGCAGTGCATTCCACGAACTCACCACTTTCTGTGTGAAAAACTTAACTCTAACATCCCCCTTGTACCTACTTCCAAGCACATTAAAGCTACGCCCACTTGCGATAGCCATTTCAGCCCTGGGAAAAAGGACTCTGGCTATCCACATAGTCAATGCCTCTCCAAATCTTGTACACTTCTATCAAGTCATTTCTCATCCTCTGTCTCTCCAAGGAGCAGTGGCCAAGTTCACTCAACCTATTCTCATAAGGTACGCTATCCAATCCAGACAGAATCCTCGCAAATCTCCTCTGTATTCTTTCTTTAGTATCCACATCCTTCCTGTAGTAAGGTAACCAGAACTAAACACGATACTCCAAGTAACAACACTGTCAACCTGCGTGACAGCTTTGAGTGTCCTATGGACATGGACCCCAAGACCTCTCTGATCCTCCAGACTGCCAAGAGTCTTACCATTGATACTATATTCGGCCTTTAAGTTTGGCCGACTAAAATGAACCACTTCACACTTATCTGGGTTGAACTCCATCTGCCATTTCTCAGCCCAGTTCTGCATCCTATGGATGCCCCACATGCTCTTAATCTTCTGGATCAGCCTTCCATAAGGAACTTTGTCAAATGTCTTAATAAAATCCATGAAGGCAACATCCACTGCCCTACCCTCATCAATCTCTCTCAGCACCTTGTCAAAAGATCATTCCAGTTAGTGAGACACAACCTGCCCTGCACAAAGCCATGCTGGCTCTCTCTAATTAGGCCATGAGTTTCCAAATGCTCATTTGTCCTATCCCTAAGAATTTTCCCCAGCAATTTCTCTACATCTGACTTGAGACTCACCGGTCCACAGTTCCCAGGATTTTCCTTTGTTCCCTTCTGAAATAGAGGTACAGCATTAATTACTCGTCAGTCCTCTGGGATCTCACCTCTGGCTAAAGAGGACATGTAGATATTAGTCAAGGCCCCAAAAATCTCACCTCTTGCCTCCTTCAATATCCTGTGGTAAATTCCTTTAGATTCCGGGGACTTGTCTACTTTAATACTCATTAGTAGACCCAACACTTCCTCATCCTTGACCTCTAAACGCCCTAACCCATTTGTACACTCAGCACTGATCTCCTGGTCCTCCATATCCTTTTCCTTAGTAAATACTGAAGCAAAGTACTCATTAAGTACCAACTCACATTCTCCACATCCAAACAAATGTTCCCCCCTTTACCTTGAGTGCTCCCACCCACTCCCTTCTTATCTTCTTGCTCTTGATGTATGTATAGAATGCCTAATCCTACTTGCCAAGGACTTTTCCTGGCCTGTCCTGGCTTTTCTAATTCCCTTCTGTGGTTCTTTTCTGGCTTCTTTTTAATCCTTATTTGATCCTGACTTTGGAAGCTTTACTTACCTTTTTCTTCATGACTAAATTCATCACCTCTTTGGGCATCCAAGGTTCTCTTCTCTTTCCATCCCCATCTTTCCTTCTAACAGGAACATATCTTTCCTCCTCTCTGTGCAATTGATCTTTAAACACCTTCCACATGTCTGATGTGGATTTGCCAGAGAAAAGGTGTTTCTAATTATCTCTTCTTAGTTCCTGCCTAACGCCCTTGTAATTTGCTTTACTCCATTTTAAAACTCTATCGCAAGTAACATTCATATCCTTATTTATAGCTATTCTGAAAGTTAAGGAGCTGTGGTTGCTCTTCCGTAATGACTCATCCACTGACAGGTCAGTCACCAGGTCCAGTACAGCCCCTCTTCTCATTGGACCATCCACATATTGACTTAAGAAACCATCCTGAATACACTTAACAAATTCTGCCCCATCTAAACCCCTTACGTTAAGGTGGTCCCTGTTTACGTTAGGGAAGTTGAAATTTCCTATGACGACAATCCTATTATTTTTACATGTTTCATTAATGTGATTACTTATCTGTTCCTCAATGTCCTGGTGGCAATTAGAGTGTCTATCGTACAATCCCATCAGTGTGATCGCACCCCTCCTTTTCCAGAGTTCTACCCAAATGGACTCAGTGTCTGATCCCTCCTTTATGTCTGCTCTGAGTGCAGCTGTGATATTGTCCCTGATTAGTAGTACAACTCCACCCCCTTCCCTCCTGCTGTATCTCTTCTAAAACTTGGTACATTAATCACCCATTCCTGCCCCTCTGTAATGGCTACAAAATTGTAGTGCCAAGTACTGATCCATGATCTAAGTTCATCACCCTTACCCATAATACTGCTAGCATTAAAATATATATAAACCACTTAAAAAACTATCTGACCATCATACCTATTATGTTGTTTTTGCCTTTGAATAATTTCCCTGACATCTACCTTCTGGTCTGATCCTTCCCTTCCTGACCTGCTGCTCCTGTTCCAGCAGCATTAGCAAGCCAACTGGCTAGGACGTTGGTTCCCCTGCAGTTCAGATGCAACCCATCATCTTGTATAGGTCAATTCTTCCCTTTATAATGTTCCAATGATCCAATAATGTAAAAATCCTTCCCCCTATACCATCTCCTCAGCCACTCATTTATCTGTGCTATCACCCCATTCCTACCTGCACTAGACATGACACTACTAGTAATCTGGAGATTACTACCTTGGAGATCCTTCTCTTCAGCCTCTTTCCTAACTCTATATACATACTAAGCATGACAACTTTCCATTTTCTATCACTGATGCCAATATGCACCATGAACTCTGGCTCTTCACCCTCCCCCTTGAGAATATTGAGAATGTCCTGCAGCCGGTCAGATACAACCTGGACCCGAGCAACCGGGAGGCAACACATAATCCTGTTGTCTCTTTTGCAGCCACAGAATCTCTTTTCTGACTCCTAACTAATGAATCCCCTATCACTACTTCACTGAATGAGTTTACTGTCAACTGTTTACTCTTTTGCATAAATGCTGCCTGGCCTGCTGAGTTCCTCCAGCATTTTGTGTGTGTTGCTTTGATGACTAGCATCTGCTGATATTTTTTCTTGCCTGTAAAGATAAAGCCTTCCCACTCTATCTCTGGCACACTCCAATATTAGCCACTCTGCTTGACCCTGTTTTCATTTTTCTGCAGCTGAGTTTAGGCCTCTGATGTTGACATTTACCATGACTCTGATACCAAAAAAGACCAGCCTTACCCAAATCTGCTCCTTCTATACTGTCCCTCTCCCAATTTCTGTAGGGCTCCGACAGCGACACTCACCATGCCTGAGCCACTGAAAGAGTATAGTTGAGAAACAGTAGGTTTATAAAAGATGTTGGTTATCAGTTTCTCTCCAGAGATGGAGACAGAGAGAGCAAGAGAGTGAAGAGAGAAGTCAGAGATGGACCAAGTGAAATTAAATGCAGGGGGGAAGATAGAAGCAATATTGACAAAATTGCTGAGCTCAGCATGGGTGTACAAAGCAACACCAACAGCTATCAATGTAGTTGAGAAAGAGTTGGGGAGTTAAACTGGGAAAGGTTTTGAACATAAACTTCTGCATAACTGACAAAGAGACAGGCATAGCTTGAGCCCATGCAAGTACCCATAGCTATCCCTTGGGTTTAGAGAAAGTGGGCATTCAAAGTTCAAAGTAAATGTATTATCAGTGTACATAGATGTCACCACATACAACCCTGAGATTATTTTCCTGTGGGCATACTAACAAATCTATAGAACAGTAACTGTAAACATCAGGAACTGCAAACTGGAACAGCTGAAGGGAAAAATTTTCAGGTGAGGACCAGTTCTGTCAGACCGAGGAGGGTGGTGGTGGAGGAAAATTGGTTGGTTCTTGTGTCAAGAAAGAAGCAGGGGGCTTTAAGGCCTTAGTTATTGGGGATGGACGATTATTGAGAGTCTCCAGTTTGAACATGCCTGGAACAGGCAGCCACTCTGGCCGAACTTGGATCCTGCCGACTGGAGTATGAGAGTTTCTGCAGAGTGGTGAGGAGTTTCTGAAGCACGTTGTCAGGTCTGCCTACAGTTGCTCCCTGGTAGGCCGGTGTGGTTTGCAGACATTCGTACTCTGCTGTGTTCATGATGGTTCAATCGTGCTGTAACGAGAGACCTATGGATGGTGGTTAATCCAAGTGCAGAGCAAGGTACAGAATTAATTCAGACCCAAAATAAACAAAATGATACATATAAAATCCAAAGGCAAAATCACAAACAGTAGTACTGGAAATAGAACTCCTATGATTAAGCACTTAGTGCTCGGCAGGAGAGCTTTAAGTACAGACGTTCCATGAAGGAATGTGCCAGCAATAATTGGCCGGATGAGTCTCTAAGGGACAGTGGCAGCTAACCATACTCCGGGGAATTGGATGCCTGCCACTGTTCAGTCAGGACCATGACAATATCACAACTGATCCCTTGGAGTGAGTAACAGCAGGGTTCTTTGTGGTGTTATGTTATACAACAGTAGAGTCCCAGGAGTGAGCTACAGACTGAGTTTTGGAGATTTCTATATAGAAAATAGACAGTTCACTGGGAGTGCTTTCGAGGCAGGGATTTGGGGAGATTATGTGTTGAAATACAGGTACCTAGGAGTGAGTTATAGGCCATAATCTATTCTAGGTGTTCAGAGGGAGTATATATAAAATAACAGATCCTGGCAGTGATGTAGAAGCTGGGTTAAAATCCATGATATCAGGGATTGGTATATACTGTACGTAACAGATCCCAGTGAGTAAATTAAAGTTTGGCATATATTCTAGGGGCTCAGGTTTGAGATACAGGTGTTTTGCTGATGTGCTCTGTGTTTGTCTGTTCCACTTACTCTGATTAAAGCAGTGTGAGATTCCCTTGCTCTGATTTTGCAGATATTTTGGGAAAGGACTGTCGGATGTCGGGAACTAGGGTCCATGATGCCTCCAAACAGAAGATGGAGAAACCCTTGCAACTGGTTTATAATGAGGATGGGAACCTAGGGCTTAATCCAGAGGCTCTGAAGGTCCTCAAGTCCATCGAGGATCCAATGGTTGTTGTGGCTGTGGTTGGTGCTGCTCGTACAGGGAAGTCCTACCTCATGAACTGTCTCGCGGGAGACAAGACGGGTAAGGGCAGTGGCTGTAACTTCCACGTCTAACCTTTTACCTCTGTTTACTATCTGTCTTGCAGAAATTATCCTGAGACCTGGTACACAGAGAGTACATTTGCATTGTCAAGCTGTCAGAAGTGGGAGATGTACTGAAGACATCTGTTGGTGTCACGTTGGTGTTCCCATCACTGTTTTGGACAATGGATCTAGAGAGACCTATGGAATTTAAACTGCATTTTTGCTTCATATGTTGGATGCAGAGAGCACACTGGTCTGGTTAATGGCGACCAGAGTCACTTGCTGAAAAACCAACTCTGTGCTGACCATCAATTGTTCTTTTTCACAAATTCTACAACAATCTCATCTTATTCTTCCCTTGTTCCCAACAATTTGTCCCAAACCCTCACTCACAAACTAAGGATAGGGTACTCAGAACCTGCACGTCTTTGGACTATGGAACACAACAGATCCACTTTGGTTCTTGCAAAGTTTACCTCTCTGTCTCTCTCAATTTCTCTCCCGATTCAGGATTCTCAATGGATTCAACCACGCAGGCTCACACCAAAGGAATATGGATGTGGTTTCGATCCCTCCCTCAGAGACCTAATGAGGTCCTCCTGTTGTTGGACACCGAGGGTCTGGGAGATCCTGAGAAGGTCAGGCCTTCCCTCACAACTATCCTCCTCCTCAGAACAGTGGTTTCATTACCAAAGGAGTAACCCACAGACCAGAGTTGAAATCCTACCACAGGCAGTTTAAATGGTTAAATGCTGTTTACAATGTAGATTTATAGTAAAGCATAATTAAGTTGTTTATTTATTAACTAACATTGTCATCACAGGTTCATGCTGAGCTTCAGGCAGGAATTCTGCTGTCTTTTTTATTGGAACTAAATTGATTAAAGACCATTACCCACTTCAAATTTCCCGTCCCACGCACACCAATTCCCATCCCCATCCTCCCAAATGAAAAGGATGTTAAGGTACCATGACAGTGTGCTCTCCCCCTGCACTATATTGGTGAATACTGGTGGAGATTCTGTCTGTAAGGCTTCCCTTGGCCATACACCTGTCACTGGTGGAATTAACTGTGGTGGAATTAACTGTAGATGCTGTGGAGGGAAGCGTCACCCACCAACGTCTGTAAACACTGAGCAAGAAATGTCCAGAAATTGGATCATTATCTGTCAGACTGATCTCTGAGCAAGAGCTCTCACTAACTAGTTGTCTATCCTACCTGCAGGGAGACATCAACAATGATAATTCTATCTATTTACTGGCTATCCTTCTGAGCAGCATCCTCATTTACAATGGTCAAAGAAACATAGACCAGCAATCCCTGCAAGACCTGCAGTATCCTTCACTGGTGTCTCGCAGTACTTCTCTTTCAGCGTGATATCTCTACAGTGACAAGTGACTCTCAGTTCCTCCCTCTTGGGAATACCTGCTGTGACTAATAAATCTCAGTCCTACTGTCTTAGAAAGAGATTGTACACTGACGGGTTTTTCTCAGCCCGTCTCTCTCATTGGGATAGCTACACAGATTCAGAATTCTCTCTCCCTTTCTTTTGGCATGTATCTGTTCACTGACCATTGTCTCTCAATCATACAGTCACTGAGCTATACAGTAGGGAAAGTATCCCTTGAGCCATGCTTGTCCATTCCAACTGAAATGTATTCTCAAGGTGATCCCGTTTTCCAGCAGGTTCCCCATATCCCTCTGAATTCTTGTCATCTTCGTACCTGTCCACATACTTCATATATGTGTCTTATTTACATGCCTCACCCACTTCCTCTGCTAGCTGGTTCAATATAATCACCACCCTCTATTTATAAATAATTACATCTCAGGTTCTTATTAATCTTTTCACACTAACAGTAATACTATATCCTGTAGTTTTCATTCCCCCAGCCTTGCAAACAAAGACCACTGACCCTATCAATGCCCATCATGATTTTGTTATTACACCTGTAAGATCAACTCTCAGTCTTCTATGTTCCAAAGAATTAAGGTCGCGGTGTCTAACCTCTCAGTTCCATGACTCCTGGCAACATCCTTCTAAATGTTTCTTTGGTCTCTTTCTGGTTTAATCACATATTTTCTATAACTACGTGATCAGAACTGTACACAGTATTCAAAGTGTGACCACACCAATGCTTTGTACAATCTGAGTGCAAACATCCACATCAAACAGTGCACTAACTGTTGAAGGCCAGCCTGTCAAAAACTTTTCACACCTCCGTTCTCTCTACTTGTAACTCCCATTTAAAGGAACTATGCACCTCTATTCTCAGGACCTTCTACTGTGCAAAGGTACCTGGAGCCCTTACATTTAATGTAAAAGTCCTACAATGACCAGTCCTTCCACAATATAACTCTATGTACTTACCTGAATTCCATTTGACATTCCTCAGCCCAGCTACCCAGCTGACCAAGATCCCACTGCACTTGCTGGTACTCCTCTTCTCTGTCCACTGTGACAGTGAAATAATGCTTGAGAACTCTGCCCGTCTCCAGCAGTTCCACAAATACATTTCCAACTTGGTCTTTTAGAGGCCCTCTTCACCCCATGTTACTCTTCTTTCATTAATATATTTGTTAAGTCACTTAGAATTCTCCTTAATTTTTTTTAGCTGAATTCACCTCACGCCCTTTTCTGCCCTGCAAATTTCTATTTTGAGTTTACTCTGGCATTCTCTATATATATTCAATGATTCACTTGATCCCAGATGCCTGTATGGGAATCAAGACATCTCCTCTTTTCGTGCCCAGAGTAACAATAATCCTTGAGATCCAGGATTCTCAACTACCAGCAGCTTTGCCTTTTACTCATCAAGACCCTGTCTCTCAGGGAGATATCTCCACAATGGCTGGAGTCTCGTAGTCGCACTTTCACTGAGAGGGAGATCTGTATACTGAATGGTCCCTCTCCCCCATTCCCCCTGACATTCCTCACTATTTTCCTGCCAACCCTTCATTCCTTTATCCTTGATGTTGCCCCCAGCTTTGTGACTGAACTGTCCAAGTGGATCCTGATGAAGTCCCAGCCTGATGGCTGCAATAGTTGGGACTTTGTCCGTTTCTTCCCTGAATTTCTCTGGGTGATTCGTGACTTGACACTGGACTTGAGCGTGGAAGGCAAAGATGCGACTCCGATTGAGTACCTGGAGCACATTCTGAAACTGAAGGGCAGTGAGTATGTGACAGTGCCAGTCTCTGAGGAGATAGGGTGAACTTGGAAAGGGGCCAGAGAAGGGAGGGAGCAGGGTTGAATTCAGTGTGTCAGGGGGTGGTGGAGACAGGGGCAACCTCTTACCTGATGATCTGTGCATACATTCTCCAGCCCCCCTCACATCTCTCATCCCCACTTTCTCTGCATTCCCCTGCCCTGACAGCCAGCAGACACCTCCTTCCCATCAGAGTCTCCCACACAGACAGCCCTCTCAATTAATATGACCCTCTATTACCCTTTCAATGTTACATCCTTCCCCTCCATGGCAAGTCACCCATGACCCAACTACAATACACTTGATGCCCCTCCCACACATCCTGTCACTCACTGTCACATCTCGCAAACTGCCTCCCCTCTGTTTCCTTCCCATCCTTCCCCTACTCCTCCTCACAGCCCTGTGGGTAACAGTCATCATGTTGGGAATGGGAGAACAGACTCAGTGAGGGTGATTCCTGCCTGATTCCTGGTTCTTTTTTACAGGTGAGATCAGTGAGCAGGACAGGAAATATAATGAACTCCGCAGGAGTATCCGTGATAATTTTCCCTCACGTTGTTGCTTTGCATTTCCCATTCCCGCATATGGGAAGAAACTCAAGCAGCTCCAGGAATTGGAGGACAAGGATCTGGATGAGGATTTTGTCAAGGAGCGGCAGAACCTCATCGATTACATTCACACCCACAAGAAAGTCAAGAGGGTTCTTGAAGGTCAGCTGCTCACGGGCAGGAGTGAGTAACCGGGCAAAACCTCATCACCTCTCTTCAGTATAACACACTAACCTGGCATGAGAAAATCTGAAGATGCTGGAAATCTAAAGCAACATACACAAAATGCTGGAGGAGCTCAGCATGCGAAGTAGCATCTATGGGAAAGAGTAAACAGTCGATGTTCCATGCCAAGCCCCTTCATCGGGACTTGAAAAGGGTTAGGAGATATCAGAATAAGAAGATGAAGGAGGGGGCAGGAGGAAGAAGTACAAAGTGGCAGGTGATAGGTGAAACTGGGAGAGGGGGCGGTGCTAAAGTAAGGAGCTGGGAGGTCGATTGGTGGAAGAGATAATGGTCTGGAGAATGGTGAATCTGATAGGAAAGGACTGAAGAACATGAAAGAAAGGGAAGGAGTTGGAGCACCAGATGGAGGTGATGGGCAGGTGAGAAGAGAAGGTATGAGAAGGAAGCAAGAATGGGGACTAGTGAAGGAAATGGGGAGGGGGAGGAATTACCAGTGGTCGAGAAATCGATGTTCATGCAATCATGTTGAGCACCTTCACTCTGTCTGCCACAAAAAGTGGGATTTCCTTATGGCCACCTATTTCAATTCTACTTCCCATTCCATTCCAGCATGTCAGTCCATGAACTCTTTTTTCTATGATGAAGCCAGGGTATATTCTGTCTGGGTAGTCTCCAACCTGATGGCATGAACATCAATTTTTCAAACTTGTTACCTGCCCATCATATCCCTCTGTTTCTCCTTCCCTTCCCTTTCTTCCATTATCTTCTACCATCTCCTATCAGATTCCCCTGATCCAACCCATTGTCTCTTTCACAAATCAACTTCTCATCTCTTCACTTCACGCCCTCCTCCTCTCCCGGTTTCGCCTACCACCTGCCACCTTGCACTCCTTCCTCCCCTCCCCTTCCTTTGCAGACCTGGTGAAGGATCTTGGCCTAAAACACTCACCTGGAATGGGAATATACTATCGGAGTACATGGCAATGTAGACAGTGGGATTGAATGGGCAGAGATTTGGATGCCATTGGAAATGTGTACAAGGGAAGTGAATGGGATGGAGCTGAGATCCCATTGCAAGTGTGGACAATGGAAGTGAATGGGAGGGGTTTGGGATCCCATTGGGAGTGAGTGGAGTGCTGTGAGATACCAGCATGTGTGTAGAGGGTAGGAGTGAATGGAAAGAGATGGAGTTCATTGCAAGTGAATGGGGAGGTGTGGGATTCCACTGTGAATATGAACTGTAGGATTGAATGGCAAGGGGCTGGGGTCCCATTGGGAATATGGACTGTGGGATTCAATGAGAAGGGAGGGTTCTATTGGGAGTGTTGACTCTGTTTTTGAATGGAAAAGGGCTGGGGTCCCATTGGGAGTATGAACGAGGGGAGGGAATTGGAGGAGGTGGGATCCCATTGGAAGTGAATGAGAATGGGTTTGGTACATTGGGATGTGGAGAGTGAGAATTAAGGGTGTGATCAGATCTTCAGGCACTGACCTCCAGCAACATCCCACACAGGATTTGTTGAATTGACTGAGACATACGTTGGCATGATGGTGGATGGGATCCTACCGTGTGTGGAGAGCTGTGTCGCCAAGTTAATGGAGAAGGAAAATCAAGCAGCAGTAGTTGAAGCCCTGAAATTCTTTGACACTGAAATTGAAAAATTCTCAGAATCTGGCTGCGTTACTGTGAACAAACTCATAGAGAATTACAATATGAACAGCATAGAGGCATTCAATATCTTCCACAAAAGATCTATGAATAACAACAGCGGCAAATACATCCAGCAGCTGGAGGTGAGCTTCTCATGTTCAGTGATTACCAACTGTTTCATGTCCAAACACCGGTCCCTGGATGCAACACTTAACACAGACTGAGAGACAGAGTGCATACGTATCATCTTGAAAGTGAGGGACTGAGAGCACTAGATAGTGCATGTCACTCCCTGAATGAGAGAGGCGGAGAGACACCAGTTTGAATACAGGTCACTCCTGATTAGTGTACAAATCTCCCCCTGACAGAGAGTGACTCAGAGATATAGTTAGTGTACAGATCTCTCACTGAGAGACAGTGACTCAGAGATATAGATGGTATGCAGATATACCACTGAGAGAGAGGGTCTGCAAGATACCGATCGGTGCACAATACTTTGTTTTCCAGTTTACTATGCATCTTTCCTTCACTTCCAGGAGAAGATGAGCTCTACTTACAAGTCTCTCGTGGTCAAAATTAAGGAAAAGTTAGAAGAGGAATGTGAGACACATCTAAAAGAAGTAATGTCATCAATTAAAGAAAACCTGACATCTGGACATTACCTGAGACCTGGTGGTTTCCAGGAGCTGAAGGAGAATCTTGATAAGGCCATCAAGGAGTATAAAGAAAGGACTAAGAATGAGATGGAGGTGTGTTCAATATTTTACAGCAAGGCATTTACTTTTCATTTCTCATAGCTTTTCCTTCCTCTGCCTTACATGGATTCAGAAAGCCCCACCACCACCCCCACCTCCTTCCATTCACCCAACAAAAGTGTATTTGATTTCCACTCTCCGTAACATCTGGAATAGCATTAACTGGGTACATTGAGTCTATGATCAAGGAATGAGGGTTGTGGATTGTGGGAGGCTTTACAGTGGCTGGGGTATGTGCCTGTGGGGCTGTGGGAGGGGATTCTGTGGGTAGGGAGAGCTTGTGATGGGAAGATGTTCATGGGATGTGAAAGGGGATGCAGTGGTTGGAGAGTCAGTAATGGGGCAAAGTATCCATGGGCTGTGGGAATTAGCTTTTAATGTTAGTTTTTAAGAGCCTTCCAATCTCTCCCTTAAAAATCCTTACTCTCTGCTTCAATGGAGAGAGTTCCAAAAACTAATCATGCATTGGGAGAAAAATGCTTGTTTAATATCTCCGTTGATCAATATATATTAATTTAATATTATTTAATATCTGTTTTTCTAACTCAGCTTTGCAACTCACGACCTTCCCTCATACACTAACTATCCAGTCCATGACTCCTAGTTCTGTGTTTTTCCAAATAAGTGTCTACTCCAAGCCTGTCCTACCTTCTCTAGTAAAGTAATCTGTCCTTCCAGATATCAGTCCAGGATCCCATCTCTGAACTGCTTCCAGTGTGTTAGTGTTAAAAGAGACCTATACTGACCATATTCCAGATTGTAATCTCATCAAAACCTGATATCACTGAAGTTTTCCCCCTTC
Organism: Mobula birostris; assembly: GCF_030028105.1. Lineage (NCBI taxonomy): Eukaryota > Metazoa > Chordata > Chondrichthyes > Myliobatiformes > Myliobatidae > Mobula > Mobula birostris. The sequence goes on along the minus strand of NC_092380.1, from coordinate 27,854,919 downwards.
TACTTTTGTGATACCCTATCTCTCCCACTTACTTGCACACAAACTTTTTGCGACACTTGCACCAGGACACGCAGATCCCTCTACATTTCAGAACTTCACAACCTCTCCCATTTGGATAATATGTTTTTATTTACCTTTCTGACCTAATGGATATTTTGCATTGTCCCACATTGTGCTCGATTTGCCTGATCCTTATCCATTCACACAACCAATTCTCTACTCTTTGTGTCATTCTTACAATTTATCCTTGTGTCATTTTAAAAAAAGACATTCTGCCTTCGTTCAAAGCCACAATATAAATTGCGCATAGTCTCCAGTTGTGGTTTTACCAATTTCCTGTAGATTGGTAAGAGGAGTTCCTTAATTGTGAATCAATCCGTAGCACTAGATATTTGATAGTGAGAGCCTGCCTCTGGTCCCTTGTGGACTGGTGTAATGGGAGAGAGTTGGACGTGAATGATTGTATCTTCTGTTCTCTGTAGGGGTGGGCGGTCCTTACTCACTTCCTGGAAGAGGAAAAAGCTCGTCTAGACCATGTACAGGAAATGGACAGCAAGCTGACAGCAGAACAAATGCGTGTCTCTGGTGAGAAAATAAACAAAATGCTCAGAATATTCAGGTCAGGGTGTATTTGTAGATTTAAAATTAACTCTTCCAGATGAAAACTAAAAATTCAAGACACTCTTGCTGGGTACCTCACCTCAGTGTTCATCAGAAGGACCAAAATCATAGTGAGATCAGGGAGGGGTGTGCTGATATTCTTGGACGTGTTCCTGTTAAGAAGTTGGTGTTGGGTCTCCCAAAGAACATAAATAGAAGGCCAGAGTGGGGTGCCCAAGTGGAGGAGGTAGGAAGAGCAGGAGTAGGGGTCATCAGTTGGTTATCCTTATTGAAGAGATACAGGTACAGGGACAACAGAAGAGCTTGGCATATTGTGTAATTGGAACGCGAGCATAAATACCAATTCAATAATCCTTTATTGTGCACTGCTCATGTATTTTTGAAATGTATAGACAATATGTCTTTGCCCTATACCGTACTGCTGCCACATAACAACCAATTCACATCATATGTTGGTGATAATAAACCTGATACTGATTTCTGAACTCATTAAGGTGTCAGCACATGGAGGATAAGGGAAGGTCCTGGCTAAGGACAGAACTCTCCACTTCAGAGAGAGGAAGATCAGACAGGGTATTGAAGACATGGCAGGAGGTGGAGTTGGGGGTCAGGGGTGGGTAGAGGGTCGGAGAGATTATAGGAAGTGGTGGGATAAAAAGAGAAGGTCTCAGAGGGGTGAAGGGGCTGAGATACTGAGAGGCATGGGATACCAGGAGTGAGAGGGGAAAGATAGAAGAAGACGAGGAGGCAGTAGGGCGCAGTGGTGGCATGAAATAATAACATTACAGTGGCAGAGGCAATAAACAAATGTATCCGATGCATGATAGAATAGATAGCAGGGGTGGTGGGAACTTTCACATTGTATGGACAAATCAAATTGGTCCAGACAGTCTTGAGGAGGAGTTTATAGCTTTCCAAAACAATGTGTTACTGAACCTACAAGGGAATGTATCTTTTTGTCATCCTGGGTAATGAAAGATGGTAATGATCTTCTATTTGGAGATTATATTGGAAAGGGTGATCAGGGTGTAAGTGAATATCTCATATAAATGGAGGGTGCAATAATTTGATCCAAACCCCATTGTATTATGCTGAAACAAGGGAGAATACAGTGGGATGAGAAAGGAGTTGGATAGTGTCAATTAGAACACAGGCTATATGGTGGGATGATGGCTGCAGGAGTGGGACCCCAGCATTTACACCGATTGTGGCCGTGGGTGATGGGAATGGAAAACAACCGTGGGGCACTGGCCCCTCTCGTGGGCAGAGTAATGGTGCTCCAGTGGTGTGGGACCCCCAGTATTATTGCTGAGACAATGAACTGGGTAATAAGGAGGGTGAAGACCATAAAGATGGTGTTTTATGTTCAGACTCCAGGGGAGGCCAAGAGCTGCCCAATTCTTAATGAGGAATGTTTTCCTTCGACTTGTTTACCAGGGTTCAGAGACTGTGCAAAGGGTTGTGATGAGGTGACTTGCTCATGTCTACCTCAAGACATGGATCTGGATGGACTTCCAGAGCCAGGAACAATCAGGTCATCCTTCAGTCTGATACCTGATGTGGAGAGGGTCCCTCCCCTGTGTCTACCAACAGGCCCAGATTCCCCTGAGATGTCTGAGGATTTCTCCACCACTGATATTGGGGTTAGGAAATGGAACAAGCTGGTAGGCCTGGCAGACTTGCTGCAGAGAGAGGAATGCACGTGTCAGCTATAAGTGGCTTCTGCCTAGAGGGGTCAGGTATGAGTGGTAGTTTCAGGTGTTGATGTCCATTGACAGTGAGAAGGTGGACTGCCGTGTAGCCTGTAGGATGATTCTTCTCATCCTAGTCCCTGGGAAAAAACACCACTGACTACTGACTTCGAGGTTGGAAATGGCACAATTCATGGGGAGTGCTGTATCATTCTCCAATGCACCTGGTGCTATGCTCGGACCACCACCTGCTGTGGGCGGAGCTCATTCTATCACACGTGGACAAGGTCCATGTACCGGGACTTCAAGAACTAGCACTTTGATCGGCTGGAGGACAGCCCATTTTCAAGATTTGTTCTTACTGTTATGAGAGATGTTGAGGGGGAGCAGGTGAGTTTCCCATCCCATAGGGTCATGGGCAAAGGTCACGTTTATCTCTTCTATCAGGAGTATTTCTGGGAGCTGAAAAAGGAGTGGAGGAGATTGAGGAGGACACACATGAGTGTTTAAATATGTTGTTTTTGATTGCATGCATATTTGTGAAGAATAATCTGAGAAATACCTAAAAATGATATTTTGGAAACAAACCAGTTGAACAGTGATGTCCTTCTTTAAACAATGGGACTTCCCTCTCTCCATTACTGATGATGACATCACCCATATCTCTTCTATTTATGGAATATATGTACTTACCCCATTTTCCCACAACCTTAACAGTGCTAGAGTTCCTTTGTCCTTACCCACCACCCCGTGAGACTCTGCATACAACACATCATCTTCTCCAAGATCTGCCATCTCCAAAAAGATTCTACCAATAAATGTATCTTTACTGCCCCTCCCTCTGCTTTCCGCAGAGATCGTTCCCTCCATGATTCACTTATCCATTTTTCTCCACCCGCCCCCGCCAAATATCTCCCTCGCAGCACTTAACCCTGCAAGCAGGTTAAATGCTATACCTGCTCATACACTGCCTCCATCATCTCCATTCCGAGCCCTAAACAGTCCTACCAGGTGAAACAACACTGCACCTGCAAATCTGCTGGAGTCTTGTTTCTAATGCTCCCGATGTGGCCTCTACATTGGTGAGACCCATTCTAAGTTCGGTGACTGCTTTTTCGAGCTCCCCTGCACCATCCTCCACAAACGGGAATGCCCAGTGGCCAAACATTTTAATTACAAATCCCATTCCTGTTCTGACATATCGGTGGCTGGCCTCCTCTTGTGCCAAGAAGATGCCATGCTCAGAGTAGTAGAACACCACCTCATATTCCACATGAACAGCCTCCCACCTGATGGCATGAGTATTGATGTTTCCTTCTGGTAAACCAATTTCCCACCACTCCTTCCTCTCTTCCCCACTCTGACCTTTTACTACTTCTTAACTGCGTATTACTACCCCGAGTTCTCTCCTCCTCCCCTTTCTCAGATAGTTCACTCTCCTCTTCTATCAGATTGCTTCCTCTCCAGACCTTGACTTTTCCCACCCACCTGGATTCACCTGTCACCTTCCAGCTAGTGTCTTTCCCCTTACCTTACCTTTTTATTCTGGCATTTTCCTCCTTCCCTCTCAGTCCTGAAACCGAGATGCAGCTGAAACATAGAAACATAGAAAATAGGTGCAGGAGTAGGCTATTTGGCCCTTCGAGCCTGCACCACCATTCAGTATGATCATGGCTGATCATCCAACTCAGAACCCTGTACCAGCCTTCCCTCCATACCCCCTGATCCCTGTAGCCACAAGGGCCACATCTAACTCCCTCTTAAATATAGCCAATGAACTGGCCTCAACTGTTTCCTGTGGCAGAGAATTCCACAGATTCACCACTCTCTGTGTGAAGAAGTTTTTCCTAATCTCGGTCCTAAAAGGCTTCCCCTTTATCCTCAAACTGTGACCCCTCGTTCTGGACTTCCCCAACATCAAGAACAATCTTCCTGCATCTAGCCTGTCCAATCCCTTTAGGATTTTATACGTTTCAATAAGATCCCCCCTCAATCTTCTAAATTCCAATGAATATAAGCCTAGTTTATCCAGTCTTTCATCATATGAAAGTCCTGCCATCCCAGAAATCAATCTGGTGAACCTTCTTTGTACTCCCTCTATGGCAAGGATGTCTTTCCTCAGGTTAGGGGACCAAAACTGCACACAAAACTCTGGGTGTAGTCTCACCAAGGCCTTGTACAACTGCAGTATTACCTCCCTGCTCCTGTACTCGAATGCTCTTGCTATGAATGCCAGCATACCATTCGCCTTTTTCACCACCTGCTGTACCTGCATGCCCACTTTCAGTGACTGGTGTATAATGACACCCAGGTCTCGTTGCACCTCCCCTTTTCCTAATCAGCCACCATTCAGATAATAATCTGTTTTCCTGTTCTTGCCACCAAAGTGGATAACCTCACATTTATCCACATTAAATTGCATCTGTCATGAATTTGCCCACTCATCAATTTGCCCAAGTCACACTGCATCCTCTTAGCAACCTCCTCACAGCTAACACTGCCACCCAGCTTCGTGTCATCCGCAAACTTGGAGATGCTGCATTTAATTCCCTCATCTAAGTCATATATTGTAAACAACTGGGGTCCCGTTCTGAGCCTTGCGGTACCCCACCAGTCACTGCCTGCCATTCTGAAAAGGTCCCGTTTATTCCCACTCTTTGTTTCCTGTCTGCCAACCAATTCTCTATCCACATCGATACCTTACCCCCAATACCATGTGCTTTAAGTTTGCACACTAATCTCCTGTGTGGGACCTTGTCAAAAGCCTTTTGAAAATCCAAATATATCACATCCACTGTTTCTCCCCTATCCACTCTACTAGTTACATCCTCAAAAATTTCCATGAGTTTCGATAGACATGATTTTCCTTTCACAAATCCATGCTGACTTTGTCCAATGATTTCACCGCTTTCCAAATGTGCTGTTATCACATCTTTGATAACTGACTCTAGCATTTTCTCCACCACGGATGTTAGGCTAACCGGTCTATAATTCCCCGGTTTCTCTCTCCCTCCTTTTTTAAAAAGTGGGGTTACATTAGCCACCCTCCAATCCTCAGGAACTAGTCCAGAATCTAAAGAGTTTTGAAAAATTATCACTAATGCATCCACTATTTCTTGGGCTACTTCCTTAAGCACTCCGGGATGCAGACTATCTGGCCCTGGGGATTTATCTGCCTTTAATCCCTTCAATTTACCTAACGCCACTTCCCTACTAACATTTATTTCCCTCAGTTCCTCCATCTCACTGGACCCTCTGTCCCCTACTATTTCCGGAAGATTATTTATGTCCTCCTTAGTGAAGACAGACCCAAAGTAGTTATTCAATTGGTCTGCCATGTCCTTGCTCCCCATAATCAATTCACCTGTTTCTGTCTGTAGGGGACCCCCATTTGTCTTAACCAATCTTTTTCTTTTCACATACCTATAAAAGCTTTTACAGTCAGATTTATGTTCTCTGCTATTTTCTCTCATAATCTTTTTTCCCCTTCCTAATTAAGCCCTTTGTCCTCCTCTGCTGGATTCTGAATTTCTCCCAGTCCTCAGGTGAGTCATTTTTTCTGGCTAATTTGTATGCTTCTTCTTTGGAATTAAAACTATCCCTAATTTCCCTTGTCATCCACGGGTGCACTACCTTCCCTGATTTATTCTTTTGCCAAACTGGGATGAACAATTGTTGTAGATCATCCATGCGATCTTTAAATGCTTGCCATTGCATATCCACCGTCAACCCTTTAAGTGTCATTTGCCAATCTATCTTAGCTAATTCACGTCTCATACTTTCAAAGTTACCCTCCTTTAAGTTCAGAACCTTTGTTTCTGAATTAACTATGTCACTCTCCATCTTAATGAAGAATTCCACTATGTTATGGTCACTCTTACCCAAGGGGCCTCTCACCACAATATTGCTAATTAACCCTTCCTCATTACTCAATACCCAGTCTAGAATAGCCTGCTCTCTAGTTGGTTCCTCGACATATTGGTTCAAAAAACCATTCCGCATACATTCCAAGAAATCCTCTTCCTCAGCACCCTTACCAATTTGGCTCACCCAATCTATATGTAGATTGAAGTCACCTATTATAACTGCTGTTCCTTTATTGCACACATTTCTAATTTCCTGTTTAATACTATCCCCAACCTCAACACTACTGTTAATTGGCCTGTACACAACTCCCACCAGCGTTTTCTGCCCCTTAATGTTATGCAGCTCTACCCATATCGATTCCACATCCTCCTGGCTAATGTCCTTCCTCTCTATTGCGTTAATCTCCTCTAACCAGCAATGCTAACCCACCTCCTTTTCTTTCATGTCTATCCCTCCTGAATATTGAATATCCCTGAATATTGTGCTCCCATCATGGGTCACCCTGGAGCCATGTCTCTGTGATCCCAACAATATCATATTCATTAATAACAATCTGCACTTTTAATTCATCCACCTTGTTACGAATGCTCCTTGCATTGACACACAAAGCCTTCAGGCTCTCTTTTACAACACTCTTAGCCCTTATACAATTATATTGAAAAGTGGCCCTTTCTGATTTTTGCCCTGGATTTGCCGGCCTGCCACTTTTACTTTTCACCTTACTACTTTTTGCTTCTACCCTCATCTTACACCCCTCTGTCTCCCTGCTCTGGTTCCCATCCCCCTGTTGTGAACTAACCTCCTCTCTGCTAGTCTGTTTAATTTGATTCCCACCCCACAACCATTCTAGTTTAAAGTCACCTCAGTAGCCCTCGCAAATCTCCCGGACAGGATACTGGTCCCCCTAGGATTCAAGTGTAACCCGTCCTTTTTGTACAGATCACACCTGCGCCAAAAGAGGTCCCAATGATCAAAAAACTTGAATCTCTGCCCCCTGCTCCAATCCCTCAGCCACGCATTTATCCTCCACCTCATTACATTCCTACTCTCACTGTCGCGTGGCACAGGCAGTAATCCTGAGATTACTTCCTTTGCGGTCCTTTTTCTCAACTCCCTTCCTAACTCCCTGTATTCTCCTTTCAGGACATCTTCCCTTTTCCGACCTATGTCATTGACTGTCTATTCATTTAAATTGATGCTGCCTGACCTGCTGAGTTCCTCCAGCATTTTATGTGTTTCTTAGACTGAACAGTGAGTGAAGCTCCCTCTCAATGTCCTGTCACGGGCACCTAGGGAAGTGATCCCTTCAACACTCTCTGCACAGACTAACCAGTTCATCCTTTGCCCTTTTGTCAGCTTTGGAACAGGAGCTCTCGAGGGTGAAACAGGAGATGAAGATGATGGAGCAGAAGAGGAAAGTATTTGAGGAATGCAGGAATAAGGAAATCATGGAGCAGATCAGGAAAAGATTTGAGGAGGGTAAAACGTGCAGTGTGGAAGAGCTGAAGGAAGCCAAGGAGCATATGATGAGTGAGATGAAGAAATACGAGGTTGAAGGCAGGATGGAGGATGCGCAAAGGGCTCTGCAGAGGTACGAGTACCTGAAGAAGAAATATGAAGAGACAAAAAAGTGGAGTTTTACGGAATTTATAAGGGAGAATGCTGAGATTTTTGCTACACTGGTAACTGTGCTGGGCACTATAGCACAAGTTATTATATCCATAGCAAGAAAGTAGTCAAAAAAGATGTGTACATTTAAAGTGGGGTAGGGATTTTCTCCCAGTATATCCATAGATTCTAGCTGGTGAATCTCAGAACCACAAGGATGTGAATGAGATCATCATTTCCATATGACCCAGTGTAATATGTGCCACACATTAAATCCCCTTACACAGCCCACAGACACTCCCTCCCATCACCTGCATTTCCCCACCCACTGAATCCACTGAATCCTTTCCTGCAGCCTACAGTGCTCTCCCAAACCCATTGAGTTCCCTCCCACAGTCCATGGACATTTCCCCCAAAACTACCCCCAACCACCCACTGAATCCTCTATTTTGTAGTCAATGCAATGCGTGAGAAACACAACACTCAATAATTATGCCTGCTAACTTTTCTTGATTAATCATGGTTCGTTCAAACACATCAAAGCTTTAGCATGTAGTTTCAAACAATTCTGGTTACTTTTTAGTCTCACAACCTCTACTTGAGTTCATACATTACCTGCTCCAGGTGAATACGTCCAGATTTCAATGCAGTGAGTTCTCCTCCGAGACAGGGTTGTGGACATTTCTTCAGCATTTGTTGGACTCCAGAGTTACCACCAAATATCTCATACACATTTTATGCATTCCCGCATAAAGCTTCCAGACTCTGCCTAGTCATTGGTAGCTAATTATAAAAGCTACATGTCCAGTTCTTATCCATGTTTTTTCAATCCTCTCATATACCCTTCCACGCTGTACCACAATTACCTGAACTATCAGCTCTTTAATTATAAGGGGGTATGTTATCCTTAGACAATTCGTCAAACTCTCCCCTGTACAGAATGTCAGCTTCCACATCCTACTTATCTGCTGGTTCAGTGATCTGGGTTAGCGGTCATCTCTATTCAATACTGACCCTGTGTTGATAATGTGTCCTCCCTCCACTCTGCTCTGTGTTCTGTGGATCTCTCTCTCACCAGCAGAGTTCCCTCCCAGAGGCTGATGGGAACTTGTCATCTCTCTCTGGCTGTTACATTCCCACCATCAATCCACGATCAGTGTGATTACTGGATCACACTAATTATCCAAGCAATAAATCTGACCGCCAGCAATGAACAACTAGAAGCTGAAATGCGAGAACAGATGAACATTCAGCAGAGATACGCGAGAGTGCAGGTGCTGGAATCCGGAACAAAAACAGGGAGATGGAGGTATCTTCAGTGGGTCGAGCAGCATCTGTTGGTGGGGGTGGGGGAGAAGGGATTGGTGATGCTGGGTCAAGATCATGTATTAGAACTGATAAAGGTGTCCTCAGCAGAGGGACCTGACCCAAAATGTCGACAATTCCTTTCCTACCACAAATATTGCTTGATCCACAGAGTTCCTCCAGCAGGTTATTGCTTTATACAAGTTGAGTGAAAAATTTTGGCTAATAGATTTGTTAACTAACATAGATGCTACATTTAACCACAATATAACTTTATGAACAAATCAGTAATCTTTCCAATTTGCCAAATCAATGTAACGGTAATAATAAGAATCAGGATATATCTGTGTGGATAAACTTAGATATTGGATCCACATCCCAACACATGGAAGTGTGGATTTAAATACTAGCTGTTTGTATATGGTGTGAACTTTAATAAAGGACTGGTGTGAAGCAAAAAATTGTTCTCTATTGCATTTAGGACACTCCGGGCATAGAAGAATGTGATGGCCGTGTCTTTGTCGGCAAGATTAGAGATTATTGGTTCAAAGGTTCATTTATTATCAAAGTATGTATGCAGTATGGAACTCTGAGATCCTTATTCTCAAGCTAACCATGAAACAAACCAAACTGCATGACCATTCACTTCCCAACACTATATTCCATCTGCCAATACTTTCCCATTTCTCTCATCTAAGTCTTTCTGTTAACTCCGTGCTTCCTCATTTCAACCGGCCCTTCACCAATCCTTGTATTATCTGCCAACTCGCCACAAAACCAGCAATTCTGTCAATTCTGTCATTGGCACATAACTGGAAAAGAAGCGGTCCCAACATCGACCCCTGTAGAACACCACCAGTCAACGGATCATTACAAATATCTCCACAATCTCTTCAGTTACGTCTTTCAGAACACTGGACTGTCACCCATCCGGTCCAGTTGACTGATGCACCTTCAGACCTTTCAGCTTCTCAAGCAAATTCTACTTAGAAATACCAACTACATTCATGTCTGCCCCCAAACACTCTCTAATTTCTGACGCAATGAAGACTGACACAAAGTAATTCATGTTTGTCATATCTTTGACCCCATTACTGCATCCTCAGTGTTCTTTTCCAGCAGTCTGATATCCACTCTCAGTTTTCTTCAACTCTTCATATACCTGAAAAAAATGATATCCTCTTTTATATCATTGGTTAGTTTACCTTCATATTTTATCTTTACACTCCTTATGGCTTTTTCAGTCCCCTTCTATTGGTCTTTAAAAGCTTCCCAATCCTCTAGAAGCACATTAATTCTTGTCATATTATATGCCATCTCATTTATTTTATTCTGTCTTTGACTTCCCTTGTCAGCCTTGCATGTGTCATCCTCCCTTTAGGATACTTCTTCATCTTTGGTCTGCATCTATCTGCGCTTTTCCCCTTGTAATAATGATCAGAGAGGCACAGAGAGAATCTGTGATTACCAACAAGTACCTGTGTGTGCACACACACACACACACACACTTGCTTTCCCTGACTCTCCTGAATAGCCAAACAGTAGAAAGAATCTACGCTGGCCAGGTGTTCCTTGTAGTCCTGATCCACTCTTCGTGTGTTACACGTAGGGTCTCTCACCCTTGTTCTGTGATGGTTAATCTTCGAAGTTATTGCTATTTTGCCTTTGAAGGCCTCTGCTTTTATATTAAATCCTTATCAAATGTTGCATTTCAGTGTCATTGGCTATGGATCATCTGACTGACCTACAACATTTTCTTATTGGTTCTGGTCCAAGCCAGCATCCATTTAAAAAGATTGAAAAAGCATTTATGATCCAAGAATGTATAAATTATACACCTTGAGATTTGATTTCTTACAGGCAGCAGCCACAGAGCCAAAAAAAACTGAAGAACATTTTTTTTAAAAAAGACCATAACCACTGAGAAAGAGAAAATAAAACACACACATCATGCAAATAATCAGAACAAACGGTGGCATTCGGAGCTAGACTGAATCCTTAGATCCGCTCCCCGGGTCAGCAGGAGTAGGCTCAAGCCTCGATCTTAGTTCATCATATCTGCAGGGCAAAAATGCTGCAAAACTCTAAGACGAGCAGTTCACAGCCTCGGTGCTGCAGAGAGAGGAATGAACATCACAGGAGACCTAGCAAAATCATCCCAATCCTCGTCTCTGGTGCTGACCCTCGGACTTCCCAGTCTAAATGGACCATCGTTTAAATCTCCAAGCACTGGGTAGTACCTCGCTCTAGGACCCAGATCCCAGTGCAGTGACAAACTTGAGCTGCACAGGCCAAAGCTACTCTCAATCTAACCAAATTGGCTCGGCACTTGGATCGATTCAAACTCACACCCGGGTTAGGTGAACCGGCATTGAAACACTTCCACATAGACTCCTCTCAAAATTGTTCATTCCAACTCCAACAGCGATACCAAACTTCAGCTGCAACTTTGCCTTGAACAAGTTACACCTTAGATTTGAAATGCACCTGCACGGTCCTTCCTTTCAATCAGCATCACATTTTCTCCATTTTTAACTCACTAATTAAATCCAGTTCATTACATAGCACCCAATCCAGAATGGCTGATCCTCTAATGGGAAATGGGATCAACCACGAGCTGCTCTAGAAATTCATCTCGTAGATATTCTACAATTTCCCTAACTTGTGATCCAGGACCAGCCTGATATTCCCAGTCTACCTGCATATTGAAAACCATACCCCCAAGACCATCACCACATTGTCCTTTTGTCATCCCTGTTCTATCTCCCATTGTTATTTTTAGCGTATATCCTGGCTACTGTTCTGAGGCCTGTATACAACTCTCATCAGGTTCTTTCTACACTTGCACTTTCTTAACTCAAGCCACAAGGATTCTGCACCTTTAAAAAATGAAATTATATCTTTAGAAAGAGGTGACATAGGATCAGAAGACGGCTCCACGCTACCCATCTTCCTTACTGCCTGTCATTCCGATCCAATATGTATTCTCTGCAGTGGTAAGTGAATACCATGTAAAGGCCATGGATTGGTCACTTCATCGCTCATAATATGTCACATGACTGCACCTGTGTACGGGGTCTTTCTTTTGTTACATTTAAAATGGCGATTTTTGTTATGTTAATCTGTGGAATGCGGCTTTGTTGTGTTTTAACGCTGCAGAGAGTTTGCGCTAGCAGTTTATTGTGGTTTAGAGGGTGATAAGAGGGTGCTATTAGCCAATGGGTGGTTATGTATCGTTTTGTTTTCGGATGCCATGCTGTATGATATGACTGTGGACTGAGTTTTGGCGGGGAGTCGGGAGGAGAGACGAGGAGGACGGCGGACGTGCGGAGAGGCTCCGGTCGATCACTTCGGGTGGTCCCGAGCCGTGGGTCGACGGAATTCGGGTGGTCGTCTGACGTCGAACTTGAGCTCCAACGGTAGCGCGCGAAGAACTTGGACTTTGAATAAGTGTTGGCGCCTTTTTTTTTCATTACTTTCCTCTCTGTATCACATGTATATTAATGCCCTAGAATTAGTAATATCTATAAAGTGTATGTGTTAAAATTTACTGGGTGTGCTGGCTGATGATTGATGTTTGTGATTGAGTCGGGCGACGATTGACCCTGAGGGGACTGCTGAAGCAGGTGCTGGGCGGGATTTCCCCTAGACATACACGAGCCAAAATAACGGAACGTTACAAGTGGGGGCTCGTCCGGGATTTGAACCCGGGACCTCTCGCAATAATCCCGGCATCTTTCAACTGCCGCAAGTGCTGCCGCACATCCTCCACATCTGCTGGGGCCAACCGCCGCGACCTCTCCCTAAACGGGGTGTCATTTGTTACCCGAATGGTGTGCCGAGTGCTCTTGGAAAACCCTACATCAAACTCGCCCTGAGAAAAGACATCCCCTAACTTCAGCATCTTCTCCACCAGCCTGCTCTTATACGCCGGCGGTACAGGGGAGTTTTCAAAATTAAAGGCCTCCTCAGTCAGCCGCCCCCCGTCTCCCAATAGTTCTCTTCCAGTGGGCTTCACAGGGGCGCTGGACATCACCGTCACCGGGAACAAGTGCGCGAGGGGCATCCCGCGCTTAAAGGTGATCTCCCTCTCCGTTATGTTCCGTATCATCACCCCCATCCGCCGTGCCTGTACAGCTGAGGGCCTCTGCAATTCAGGTCTCACCAGCGCCCCAGCCGGGAACCAGAACTCCCTTTCCAGGTCGTCGGGGGCGTCTACTAGCAGGGCCTCTCCCGGCGGCAATCCGGGGAATCTGGGGGTTCCCATCACTAATGCCGCCTCCCCTGGCTGTATCACCTTAGGCCTCGCCTGAGTGCACCACACCGTCCCTCGTTTGCACTCCGGGTCCAGCCCCTGGGGGTCACTCACTCCTTCGTACACTCCTCGGAACACGGGGTGTACCGAGAGGGTCTCCAAAAAGTTCTCCCCCCCCTTCTTCTTACAGGCTCCCAAGAGCCGTCGCACCAGAGGGGAGTTAGTCCCCACCAACAGGGCAGCACCACCGGTCTCCACCGGATCCGGACAAACCAACACCAGCGTCTCAAAGGCTTCCGATACTCCCACATCTCCCTCTGAAAATTCCACTCTCACTGACAAGTATCCATCGTACGGGTAATCACCATCACTTATGCCCCAAATCTCCAATGCGTTAAACGGAGTTACTGCCAAATGCTTCAGATATTGGTTGTAGAACGACCGGTACAGTAAGGTAACCTGCGACCCGGTGTCAAGGATGGCTTTCGCAAAGATCCCCTCTATCCGTAGGGACACGCTGGAACGGGGTCCCACCAGCCCATCAGGAATTTGGGCTTGTTTGTTCCGGGGTTCCATAGGGGTTTTCTGGGAACGTGTTCCTCCCGAGACTCCAGTCCGTTCCCTCACTGAGCCTCTCTTAAGTTTCCCGACACCTCTCCCTTCTTGGTGGCCTGGGGGCCCTCCCCCCTCGGCGCATTTCGTCTCTCACAATCCTTCCGTAAGTGGCCAGCTTCCCCACAGTGGTAGCACGCCCCCGGCCACTCACATTCCCGGCGGAAATGCCCCTCTCTCCCACAGTTATAGCACCCACTACTCGCCGCCTCTCTCCTCCCGATACGGGCCCCCGAGGACCCCTTGGATTTCTCTGGTCTCATCCCGGCTACCACCTCCTGAACCGCTGAAGACCGTCCCTGAGGGTCCGAGCCCCCTGGTCGGCCCAAAGCACACTCCTCGGCCCGTACCTCTCGGATCAGCCGTCCGAATGATGGAGGGGAGCTCTGCTTAAATGACTGCCGTACACTCCAAGCCACCCTGTCATCCTCCCGGGAACCGCTACATATCTGGCTCATCCTTAACTCCGCCACATCGTCCTCCCTCACTATACCTCGTCGCAGCAACCCCGTAAGCTTTCCTTCCAGCCTGAAAGCATAGTCGGAGAGCTTTTCCCCTCTTCTCTGCCCCATCCGTTGAAACTCTGCTAAATGCCGCCAGGGATCCCCTGACAGTCCAAACACTTCCTCCAAAGCGTCTAAACACTCCGATAGGGAAGCCAAGGGGCGTGCCGCTCTCAGATCGCGGACCACCCGGGCTGCCCCGCCCCTTAAGCTTTCCACCAATCGCTGTCTCTTTTCCTCATCCGAAACTGGCCACACCTCTAACAATTGGGATGTATCTTCAACCCAGGTCTCATAGTCATCCTCCCCTTCCGGGGTGGGCTTGGCTCCCGAGAAAATTCTCAGCTTCGGGCGGTGCACCTCAACCCTTCTCGCCAGGGAGATAATGGCAGCCGTTAACTCGGCAGTCTCCTCAAGCCCATGGGGGCGAGGCCTGGCCAAACCTTCCCACTCCGCACCTCTACCTCTTGCTACGGGCACCCGGCCGGGGGCCTCAACTAGCTCCTCCGGCACCTCCTCACTTGCGTCCTCGGGGAGGGTATGGAGACCCCACGGCCCCGCCTCCCCCTGGACATGGACTGTCGCTGGTAATTCTAAAGCCATGACGTCGGCACTCGCCCGCACCAACATCCAGCAAGCCTCCAGTTCTTTCCCACCCCTTGTAGCTACAAGTTCTACCTGCCCGATACCTTTAATCAAACTCAACCCTCGCACCAGTACCTCTGCCGGAATGCGATAATCGACCCCGCTTACCACACACGCATGATTCACCGGTACCTCCTCCATTTCACACCAACTTACAATCTTATCTCGCTCCATCTTCACACCACTTACCGCAACCACAAGTACAACTTTCCCGAAAAAAAAATCCAAATCCCTGACGGTAGCCCCCACTTGTAACTTGTAAGACGAGGCATCACAGGCAAGCTTCTCTGGACAATGTGGATCATATGTGTCAGTACAGTGTCGGATGTCACCATTTCCTTTACCTTTTTGAAAGCCATCTCACATTGCTTTGTGCATTGCCGTTTCTTCCAATCTGCAGCAAGCGAGAAGAAGAGGGGAAGATGAGGGGAGAGATGGGGAGGAGGTGGGGGAGGATGAGGGAGAGAAATGGGGAGAGGGAGGAGGGGGAGGAAGAGTGGGAGGATGAGGTGTAGAGATGGGGAGGGGGGAGGATGAGGGGCAGAGATGGGGAGGAGGGGGGAGGATGAGGGGTAGAGATGGGGAGGAGGAGGGAGGATGAGGGGAGGAGGGGGAGGAGGGGAGAAAAAGGGGTGAAGAGGGGGAGAAAAGGGTGGGATGCGGGGAAGAGAGATGGGGACGATGCGTGGAGAGAGAAGGGGGGATGTGTGGGAGAGAGATGGGGAGGATGCGGGGGAGAGAGATGGGGAGGATGCGGGGGAGAGAGATGGGGAGGATGCGGGGGAGAGAGATGGGGAGGATGCGGGGGAGAGAGATGGGGAGGATGGCGGTGGAATGAGGGGGAGGAGAAGATGAGGATGAAGGGGAGGAGAGGATGGGGATGAAGGGGAGGAGAGGATGGGGATGAAGGGGAGGAGAGGATGGGGATGAAGGGGAGGATGATAGGGTGATGAGGGGAGAGGATGAGGGGGAGGAGGGGAGAGGATGAGGGGGAGGAGGGGAGAGGATGAGGGGGAGGAGGGGAGAGGATGAGGGAGAGAGAGACAGGATGAGGGAGAGAGAGGGGGAGAACGGGGTGAGAGAGGAGAGGGAGTGCAGACAGAGGAGTTGGCGAGAGTTGAGGAGGAGGTTTGGGGGATAGGTGGTCGGAGGTAGCAGTTGTGGAGGGGGAGAGTTGGAGAGGATGGGGAGTGAGTTGGGGAGGAGGTTTGGGGTATAGGTGGTTTGGGGGGAATGAGGGGCTGGGCAGGTGCAGGAGATCATGGGGTGCAGGAGGTGGTGGGGGTGAAGGAGATTAATTTGGGAAATTAAAATCTCCCACCACAACAACCCAGTTATTATTACACCTTTCCAGAATCTGTCTTCCTATCTGCTCTTCAATGTCCCTGTTACTGTTAGGTGGTCTATAAAAAAAACATCCTGTTCCTAATTTCCACCCGCAGAGACTCAGTAGACAATCCCTCCATGACTTCCACCTTTTCTACAACCGTGACCCTATCTCTGATCAGCAGTGCCACGCCCCCACCCCTTTTGCCTCCCTCCCAGTCCTTTCTGAAACATCTAAAGCCTGGCACTCAAAGTAACCATTTCTGCCCTTCAACCATCCAGGTCTCTATAATGGCCACAACATCATAGCTCCAAGTACGGATCCACACTCTAAGCTCATCCGCTTTGTTGACAATATACTTGGATTAAAATAGACACATCTGAAACCGTTGTTCTGAGCGCATCCCTTCTCTATCACCTGTCTATCCTGCCTCTTCCACTGTCTCCAAGCTTTCCCTGTTTGTGAGCCAACCGCCCCTTCCTCTATCTCTTCAGTTCAGTTCCCACGCCCCAGGAGTTCGAGTTTAAGCTCTCCCCGATAGCCTTAGCAAACCTCCCTGCAAGGACATTGGTCTCCCTTGGATTCAAATGCAACTCACCCTTTTTGTATAGGTCACGCCTGCCCAAAAGAGATCCCAAAAATCCAGAAATCTGAATCCCTGTCCCCTGCTCCAATCTCTCAGCTACACATTTATCCTCCACTTCATTCTATTTCCATACTCACTGTCACGTGGCACAGGCAGTAATCCCGAGATTACTACCTTTGTGGTCCTGCTTCTCAACTTCCTTCCTAACTCCCTGTAGTCTGTTTTTAGGACCTCCTCCCTTTTCCTACCTATGTCATTGGTACCAATATGTACCACAACCTCTGGCTGTTCTCCTTCCCTCTTCAGCATATCGTGGACGCGATGGGAAACATCCTGGGCCCTGGCACCTACTGTTGCAAGGACGTGGTGGTGGTATGAACCCAAGTGCTGAACACAGGCCAGGAGGCCGAGTCGAGAGGCGTTATGGTCGTAGCGAGCGTGGAATTGGGAACGGACCCAAACGCAAGACACAGACACTGAAGTACAAGGAACAGGACTTGACTAGAGTAGGAGCGTGACAGGATACAGACAAGGAGCAGGGACAAGAACGCAGACTTGGGCTAGGACATGGACAAGGAACTAGGAACTAGGAGCCTGGGCTAGGGAAAGTGGGACCAGGACTATTAACCATGGACTAGGAGACAAGGCTTGGACTCCGAGCCAGAGACTGGACAGGGGCCCAGAACCTGGGTCTTGCCTCGGGCTCGGACTCCAGAACCAGGCAAGGACAGGACGCGGCTGGGGTCTTGGCTCTTGAGGCTTGCAGGCTGGGGTCTTGGCTCCTGAGGCTGATAACTCAGAGGCTGGAGCTCAGAGACAGACTGGGAACTGTACATCAACATAGAGCCCGGACTTGCCCTTCGAAAAGCCGGGACTCATCCTTAACACGACACTAACATGAGACTGGACAGTACATAGACAAAGAGCCGGGACTTATCCTTAGACAAGCCAGGACTCAACTTTATCTCCACACCAAGGTGGGACAGGTCCATCCGTCGGGTAATGGCAGAATGGCCGGACTTACCCAACAGAGGCAAGGACAAGACAAGACAAGTCAGATCCCCCCGCAGGGCAACGGCAGAACGGCCTGATTTACCCCACGGAGGCGAGAACAAGAAGAGACAAACACCAAAGAACAGTAGACAGTTCCATCTCTGCATCGGGGTTGCTCCGAGTCACAGTTCGGCTAGCAACCAAGGCTGGCTATGGAAACAGCCGGATCCCTACCTAGCTTGGAATGGCTGACAACCACTCAGCTGGCCCGGGAAACAGCCGAATCCATACCGCAAAGACAGCTCCGACTACCAACAGCATGGCTCCATGAAGTGATGGTTCTCCAACACGGCCTAAAGATGGTAAGTAGCTGCTCTAGCCTTCCACCGGCAGGTTGCTCCCAGGGAATCTTGACAAGACAAACCAGCAGACCACAGTCGTCCGCAGGGCTACTTATATTCCAAGCCCCATGATGGGAATCAGGTGCCTGTGATTAACTCAACCAAAACAAGGGACAGCTGGAAGACCCGGAGTCCTGAGTCCACACACCGGACCGTGAACCGGAATGTGAACTTCATGGACTGGACCATGACACCTACAAGGCAAATGACCATCCGTGTTTCTTTCCTGCCTCCACAGAATTACCTGTCAGACCCCATAACTATAGTGTCCCCTATTACTGCTGGCATCCTCTTCCTCTCCCTACGCTTCTGAGCCAGACTCTGTGCCAGAGGCGCGGCCACTGTTGCTTCCCCCAGGTTAGCCATCCCCCACCGGCAACAGTACTCAAAGAGGAGTTCTTAATGTTGGGGGAGACAGCCACTGGGGTACTGTCTAGTATCTGACCCTTAACATCCCCTATCCTGACTGTTACCCACTTATCTGTCTTCCGAGGCCCTAGTGTGACTACTTGCCTATAGCTCCTCTCTATCACCTCCTCATTCCCTGATCAGACGAAAGTCAAAAAGCTGCATCTCCAGTTCCCTAACCTGGTCCCTAAGGAGCTGCAGCTCGACGCACCTGGTGCAGATGCGGCCATCCGGGAGGCTGGGAGACTCCAGGACTTCCCACATCTGACACCCAGCACAGAACTCTGGCCTCACACACATAACTCCTGTTTCTATTCTACACAGGCAACTTACCTCTCCTCGACCTGCTATTGCCGAAGCCACATTGAGGCAAAGCCCTCCTATTCTGTCCACCTCTATTCTGATGCACGCTCTATAAAGCTGTCTTCTTTTTAGCCTCTTCTCGCTGTTCAAACTGGCTGAGGTCCATGTGCTTGCACAGTCGTACCATGATACTTGGAGACTAATGATAGAGTAGGTCAAAGTCAGTATGGTTTCTGTAAGGGGAAATCTGGCCTGCAAATCTGTTAGAGTTCTTCAAGGAAGTAACAAGCAGTGGGGACGAAGGAGAGGCAGACAATGTCATTTATTTGGAACAGCTGACAGGCAGGAGTCTGTGAGTGGAAATAAAAGGGGCCATTTCCGGTTGGCTTCCAGTGAATAGTCGTGTTCCTCAGGGGTCTGTATTGGGACTGCTACTATTCACATTGTTTGTGAATGATTTGGATAATTGGATTCATGGCTCTGTGGCAAAGTTTGTGGATGATACAAAAATAGGCAGAAGGGTAGAAAGTTCTGAGGAACCAATGCGATTGTAGCAGGAGTTAGACAAATTCGAAGAATGGGCAAAAAAGTGGCAGATGAAATACAGTGTTGGGAATGTATGATATTGCGTTTTGGTAAATGGAACAATAGTGTGGACTATTATCTAAATGGAGAAAAGGTTCGAACATCAAAGGAGCAGAGAGACTTTGGAGTCCTTGTGCAAGTCTCCCAGAAGATTAATTTTCAGGTTGTGTCTGTGGTAAAGAAGGCAAATGCAATGTTGGGATTTATTTCAAGGGGAATGGAATATAAATGCAAGGAGATAATGTTGAGCCTTTATAAGACTCTAGTCAGGCTGCATTTGAAGTATTGTTGACAGTTTTGGGCCCCATATTTCAGAAAGGATGTGTTGTCTTTGGAGAGATTCCAGGGGGAGGTTCCTGAGGATGGTTCTGGGAATGAAAGTGTGAATGTATGAGAAGTGTTTCGCAGCTTTGGGCCTGTATTCACTGGAATTCAGAAGAATGTGTGGAGATCTCATTAAAGCCTGTCGAATATTGAAAGGACTAGATCGAGTGGATCTGGAGAAGATATTTTCTATGGTGGGGTTATCCAGATCTAAAGGGGCAACATTGAGGGGCAACCTTTTAGAAAAGAAATAAGGAGGAATGTTTTTAGTCAGAGAGTAGTGAACCTGTGGAATGTTCTGCCACAGGCTGCGGTGAAGGCCAAGTCCATGGGTATATTTAAGGTGGAAGTTGATTGTTTATTGATTGGTCAGTGTATCAAAGGATACAGCGAGAAGGCAGGTGTATGGAGTTGAGTGAGATCGAGGATTAGCCATGATGGAATGGCGCAGAGGACTGGATGGGCTGAATGGCCTAATTCTGCTCCATATGGTCTCATGGTATCACAAAATTGAACATTTAGTGTTCCCGGAGCAAAACAGATACTGTGCATTGACACTTTTCTCAAAGATGCTATGTGATATCTTGCTATAGATAATTTTATATATTCCATGGTCTTGATTGTTCCACAACCATATATTAGATAGTGGCACTCACTTCTGAGAAGGTATATGTAGTTGCATAACAAAAAGTGCACAGAATCTAACGTATTGTATTCAAAGCAAATAAGCATATATTTCCAATGTCCTCAAAACACAAAGTGGTAATTTGTTTTAATTAGTTTTAATTTATGTATCACATGCTGTAGAGTGTTTTAGAATCAGTTCTTTGAAAGTGCATCTTAAATCTTTGCAATACCATGCAGTTGCATAACAAAACTACTCATTCTGTAAACTAAACGAGTTTATGGTACCAGACCAAAGCATACATTGCCACTTTCCGCAAAAATGCTATGTGATAACTTGTTGTAAATAACTTTCTTTTGTATATTCTAAGGTCCTGATTACTGTACGATATATTTGATCGTGACGCTTATGCTTGATGTGTTTTATCCAGTTGCAAAACAAAAATTGCATAGAATCTAAAGTTGTTTTTTTCCAGAAGTAAAAAGCATAAACACTGGGAGGTAAATTCATTCAAACAGTTTTATTTTCCGTATCAGGAGCCTGATGCTTGTAGGGTAATACATTTTCCTTAACCTAATGGTGTGGGACCTGAGGCATCTTTTCCTCCTGCCAAATGGTAATAGTTCAGGGGAGATCTTTAAAGATGGATGCTGCTTTCTGATGGCAGCACATGATGTAAATTTGTCTGTGATGGATTGGGCTGTATCAATGAATTCCTATAGATTTTTGGTGCATTCCTGGGCATTGCTGATTACATACCATGCCGTGATGCAACTTATAATCAACTCTGCACATCTACAGAGGTGTGTCAATATTTTTGGTGACACGATAACTCTGAGCAAATTTCTTTGTGCTTCTGCACTGGTCGCAGGACAGAATTCTGATATGTTAACAGCTGTGATGGGCTGCGTGGACCAGACCCAAACAATCTGAGTGTCCAGGAGCTTTAGTAATCTGCTTATAAACACAACAAGGTAACTTCAGCCGAAGTTATAACAAGAAAACTTCTGCGACGCTGGAAATCCAAGCAACGCAAATAAGCTGCTGGAGGAACTCAGCAAACCAGGCAGCATTTATGAAAAAGAGTAATCAGTCGATGTTTCGGGCCGGGAACTTCAGCAGGGCTGGAGGAAAAAAGATGAGAAGTCAGAGTAAGAAAGTGGGAAGAGGAGAGGAGGAAGTACAAGGTGATTGGTTAAATCGGGTGAGGGGGAGAGGTGAAGTAAAGAGGTTAAAAGTTGATTGGTGAAAGAGATAAAAGGCTGGAGAAGCGGGAAATCTGATAGGAGAGGAAAGGCGGCCACGGAAGAAAGGGAAGTGGGGGTGGGGGAGCACCAAAGGGAGGTGATGGGCAGGTAGGGAGATAACGTGAGAGAGGGAAATGGGAATGCGGAAGGGGGCATTACCAGCAGTTCGATAAATCGATGTGTATTCCATCAGATAGGAGGCTACTCAGACATAACTTAAGGCGTTGCTCCTCCAATTTGAGTCTGGCCTCATCGCGGCAGTAGACTGATATGTCGGAATTGGAATGGGAAGGTGAATTGAAATACGTGATCATCGAGAGATCTCGCTTTTTCTGGTGCTCAGTGGATTGGAAGATGGTCTGTCTGCAGACTACAGAACCTGCAGTCTCCAACGCCGCAGCCACGGATGTCCTCACTCAGCGATCCCTGCTGCCAACCTCAACGGTTCTACCAATCCAGAGCTGATTCAGAACCAGGACTCCACCGCCATCAATGCAGGTTCCAACGACCCCGGATACCGAAGTGCTAACCGCACAACCTCCAACCCTGACCGACGGCACCTCCAGGGCTGGTCTTTGCGCTCTGCCTCTGGAACCCCAATCTCCCATTCCCCTCCACTCTGTAGTCCCATGTTCTCAGGTCCTACTGCCTTCTCTTGGGTCCTCAGAAATCAATCTTCTTCTCACCCGACCGTACTTGAACACGACAACCCTCCTCTGTCCTCAGACACTACCAACCCTCTTCTCGTCTCTGATGCCAGCTATCATGCGTGCCGGTTCTTCACCATCCTCTCTGACATTCCCCTCTCTGAGGCAGGGCGTTATGGCATTAGTAAATGACTCATTTTGTTCCCCTGCACCCACACCTCAGTGAGTCCGCGCTCGCCACCATGCTGAGTTCTTCTTCCGTCGCTTCGGTCTCCGTGCGTACTTCTTTGGCAAGAACTCTCCAGCCCGCATCAATGACCATTTCCCTCATCTCCAACCCTTTTCCTCTTCCTGAACACCCCGCTCTGGTTTTCGACCTGTTCTGGATCTTTTCATTGCTAACTGCCGACGAGACATCAACACTCACGTGTCATAATTTGCGTTTGCAGCAGCAGTGCAGTGCAATAGATAAAATCACTACAGTACTGTGCAAATGTTCTAGGCTCCCGAGCTTTATACTGTATGTGCCTAAGACTCTACACAGTAATGTACATTCTATCTCATCACCCCGACTCGCGATTAGATTCCAGCCTGAATGGCTCATTTTCTGTGCTGTACCACTCTACAAACAGCCACTTTGGATACTTGCTCAGCTCAGGGCCAGAGCTGGCCCCACTGGGAAACACGGGATCAACAATGGAATTGAGACCTGGGGCAGAGCTGCCATACACAGTGGGATCGGCTGGAGAGGATGTGTGGCCTACACCTGCTCCCATTTCCTTGTTCTCATTCCCTGTTTGATTTGTTTTGTATCCAATAACCAATCCTCAGTCCATGTCACGACATCAGCCCCACCTATCCCATGTTGTCTAATCTTGCTGACCAACTTCCTGTACGGAACCTTATCAAAACTAATGCTTCACATCCACTTTTCTAATGTGGATCAGTAACTTTGCAGATGACAACAAGATTGGGGTCAAAGTAGACAGTGAGGAAGACAACCAAATCTTGCAGCAGAATCTGGACCAGCTGGAAAAATGGGCTGAAAATGGCAAATGGAATATCATGAACACAAGTGTGAGGTTTTTCACTTTGAGAGGACAAACCAGGGTAGGACTTACAGAGTGAATGATCTGGATCTGAGGAGTGTAGAACAGAGGATTTGGGAATACAGATCTATAATTTCTTGAAAGTAGCATCACAAGAAGATAATCTCGTGAAGATAGAGCTTTGGCACATTGGCTTTCCTAAACCAAAGTACTGAGTACAGGAATTGGGATGTTATGTTGAAGTTGTGTAAGATGTTGGTGAGGCCAAAGTTGGAGTATTGTGTGCATCTCTGGTCGCCTACTTACTGAAAAGATGTCAATAAGATTGAAAGAATACAGACAAAATCCTTAAGGATGTTGCTGGGACTTGAGGACCTGTGATAGGGAAAGGTTAAAAAGGTTGGGTCTCCTGCCCTGGAACACAAGAATGAGCCATGATATGACAGAGGGATACAAAATGATGAGGGGAATAATTAAGGTAAATGCAAGCAGTTTTTTTTTCAACTGAGAATGGGTGAGACTGAAGATCATAGATTAAGGGTGGAAAATAAAATATTTAAGGGGCACCGGAGGAGGAACTTCGTTTCTTAGAAGGTGGTGAGGGTGTAGAATCAGCTGCTAGTGGAAGTGCTGGATGCGGGTTCAATTACAACATTTAAGAGAAATTGAATAAGTACCTGGATGGGAAGGGAACGATACGGGTCGATGGGACGAGGCCAACTCGATGGTCCAAACGGCCTGTTTCTGTGCTGTAGTGCTCCATGACTCTGTGATTGTGAGTACAGCACAAGAAAAGGCCCTTTGGCCCACAATGCAGTGTATAACTAATGACAACTCATGCTTTCTTCCTACTTAATGCCATCTCTCTCGATTCTCTACACAGTCAAGAGTCAAGATTGTTTAATGTCTTTTCCTGCACAAGTGTGTTAAGGAGAATGAAATAATTGTTACTCTGGATCTATCCAGCACAAAAAAAAATCACAATAAGACGAGGAACACAATAATAATAAAGAACAACACAATAAACATAAATATGAAAGATAGCTTTTACAGATACATGGATTGTATGTCCATCAAGTTAAGCTAGGTTAAAGAGTGTTTATATGTAAAGTGACTCGTGGTTAGGAATGTGGAGGGGCAAGTTAGTGGGTGGAGGGGTTACATGTATCTAAGAGTGCCTTAAACTATTCCATTATAATGTCTGCACCAACACCCCCACAGTGCATTCACAGTGCCCATCACTCTCTGTATATAGACTTGCCCGGCATACCTCCTTTGAACTTACCCCCTCTCATTTCAAAGGCATCTCCTCTGGTATTCCACTCTGGGCTAAAACATACCAGCTATCTATTCTAGTTTTGCCTCTCATAATCTTATAAATCTCTATGAGGACTTCCATCAGCCTCCGCTGTACCAGAGGAAACAACCCAAGATTGTCCAGCCTCTTCATAGCATCAGATCTCACTCATGAGGACACTATTCCCTTTTCCCATCTCTGCTATATCTGCTGTCATAATGAGGTATTGCATTCTAATACATGTAAGACATCCCCCTTTTTCAGGAAAAAGGATCACCTACAGTTATCACCGCAGCCCTCACCTGCATCACTTCTGTATCCCATATGTTTAACCTCACATCATTCCCACAACCCCACGTATAGAATTTTCCTCGTCCTCACCTACCATCCCACAAACATATATATCCAACCTATCATTCACTGCAACTTCCGTCATCTCTATGGGATCCCACCACCCGGCACATCTCCCCACTTCCTGTAGCCTCTCTGGAGATATCATTCTTTCCATGATTCCCTTGTCTGCCTGTCCTTTCCCATTGATCTCCCTCCAGGCACTTATCGCTACGACTGCATTCCATGTTACACCTGACCATATACATCCTTTCAGTGCTCTAAATAATCTTTCCAAGTGAGGAAGTCCTTCACCTGTGAATCCACTGTGTTATTTATTGCTCCCAGTGCAGTCTCCTCTATACCAGTGCGACTCAATGTAGATTGGTAATCATTTCATCAATCACACTCACACCACCTGGGATCACCCGATGACCATATTCCAATTTCCATTCCCAATTTGACATGTTTGTCCACAGCTTCCTGTACCGCTGAGTCGGTGTTTCACACAGATTCGAGGAGCAGCGCCTCATATTCTACCTCGGTAGTGTCCAGTCTGATGGCATGAATATCGATTTCTCTAACTTCCGATAAGAACTCCTTTCTTGGTGAGAGCAGCTCAGCACCATCCAGAACAAACCAACCCATCCATTCTGCTCCCTTTCCACTTGAAACACAATTGCTGTCCACCACTGACACACAGTGGCTGTTGTGTGCACATCAACACTCTTTATCACAAATTAATTTACCACAGTGTTTGTCCATGTTACTCCAGCAGCATCTAACACACACAACACCTCTCTCTCAACCAGGACAAAGGCAGCAGGTAGAGAGGGTTCCTGGCTCACCAACCACTTCCTAGTTCATACTGACGTGGATATACAGTTAATGGCCACTTTGTTAGGTTCAGGAGGTGTAGGTCCATGGTATTTGGCTGCTGTAGCCCATTGACTTCAAGATGCAACTTTTTGTGTGTTCAGAGATGTTATTGTGCACACCTCTGTTGTATCGTGTGTGATCTGATTTGCTGTCACCTTCCTGTCAGCTTGAACCAGTCTGACCATTCTCTTCTGACCTTCCTCATTAACGAAACATTTTTTTGGCCACAGAACTACCACTCGGAATAACTGGATGTTATTTTTGTTTTTTACAACATTGTCTAAATTCTGTAGACTGGTGTGTGTGAAAATTCTAGGAGACTAGCAGTCTCTGAGATACTGAAGCCATCTTGTCTGGCACCAACAATCATTCTATAGTCAAAGTCATTTAGATCGCTTGTCTGACGTTTGGTCTGAACAACAACTGAACCTATTTATCGTGCCTCTATGCTCTTATGCATTGAGTTGCTGCGACATAATTGCTTGATTAGATATTCTTCGCAAGCTGTGGGTCTCCGGACCAACTATGCGGCCTGGCGCGTTGCTATCACCAGGAATGGCCTGGAAGGAAGACGTGAGCCCTCATGGCCGAGAGGTTCGAAGTCGGGGAGAAGCCCTGTGGGCGACCCAGTTCCTCGCAGATTTCGTCGACTGAAGCATCGTGAGGGAATAAAACATCGAGACAGCAGACGGTGTATTTGCTAACGGCCGGCTGCTGTCGGAGGAAGGCTCCTGTACAGGAGCAATGAGAGAGATAGAGAGAGAGATAGAGAGATAGAGAGATAGAGAGATAGAGAGAAAGAGAGAGAAAGAGAAAGAGAGAGAGAGAGAGAGAGAGAAAGAGAGAGAGAAAGAGAGAGAGAGAGAGAGAGAGTGTCGTTCTCGAGATGGGGTCTTGGGGTAGTGACGTGGAAGACTGTAACATCAGAAGAGCGAGTTGCTGGTCTCCACTCTCGTTGTTGCAGGAGCGACCACTCTTTCCCTCGCTGGAGAGTGAGAGTCTGTCTGAGATACTGACGTGCTGGCTTGTGATCGGTAGTTTGATGGACTCTGTATCAAGGACACTTTGGACGCTTCTGCTGCTGCTCGCATGGTGGTGGTCTTGAGGGGCGGTGTTTGTCAGTGATTCTGCTGGTGTGGCTGGGGGTTTAAGGCGTTTTGATGCATTTGCTACTGCTTGTGCAAATGGACGGAGGAGGGAGAGATTCAGGGTCATTCTATGAGGTTTCGTTGATTCATGGATGCCTGTGAAGAGGATGAATTTCAGGTTGTCCACTGTTTTCATACCCTGATATTAAATATACTTTGAAAGTTTGAACTTTATTTGCATTAACAAGCAGGTGTGCAGGTGTACCTAATAAAGTGGCAGAAGATCAAGGAGTGGCTCAGTCCCGCCCACCTTCTTACCATCAATGCCAGTTTGAGATTTTTGAGATTAGATGAAGTCTCCATTTATTTTTCTGAATTTGACTCTATAGTCTTGGAAATAAAGTCAATTCTCATGTGCAAGTCTTGCCTTTGTTAGAACCAATCTGGTAAATCCTCAGTGCAGTCCGCCTCTGGCGAGAATATATGTAAGGGCACTGAAACTTTCACTGTAACCCCAGCAGTTCCCTTTCACTGTAACTCTCTCTTCTTCTTCTCCCCATTGTTATAACCACTCAGACCTACCCCTCTCTCTGAAATTACCACCAGCTCTTACACTTCTCCTTAGGAAAGTAATGCCCTCAGGCCTTAAAACTCCTTCACTTAGTTGAGAACATCTCATCATGCCGGTGTCATGTGTTCTGCCTCAGGGATCTGTACTGGGTCCAATGTTGTTTGTCATATACATTAATGATCTGGATGATAGGGTGGTAAATTAGATTAGTAAGTATGCAGATGATACTAAGATAGGCGGAGTTTTGAAGCAGGTTTTCAAAGCTTGCAGAGAGATTTAGGCCAGTTAGAAGAGTGAGCTGAAAGATGGCAGATGGAGTTTAATGCTGATAAATGTGAGGTGCTACATTTTGGTAGGACTAATCAAAATAGGGCATACATGGTAAATGGTAGGGCATTGAAGAATGCAGTAGAATGGAGGGATCTAGGAATAATGGTGCATAGTTCCCTGAAGGTGGAATCTCATGTGGATAGGGTGGTGAAGAAAGCTTTTGGTATGCTGACCTTTATAAATCAGAACATTGAGTACAGGAGTTGGGATGGATGTTGTAATTGTAACAGGCATTGGTAAGGCCAAATTTGGAGAATTGTGTACAGTTCTGGTCACTGAATTATAGGAAAGATGTCAACAAAATAGAGAGAGTACAGAGAAGATTTACCAGAATGTTACCTGGGTTTCATCACCTAAGTTACAGAGAAAGGTTGAACAAGTTGGGTCTTTATTCTTTGGAGCGTAGAAGGTTGAGGGGGGGACTTGATAGAGGTAATTAAAATTATGAAGCAGATAGATAGGGTTGACGTGGATGGTCTTTTTTTCTGTTGAGATTAGGGGAGATTAAAACAAGAGGACATGAGTTGAGAGTTAAAGGGCAAAAGTTTAGGGGTAACATGAGGGGGCACTTCTTTACTCAGAGAGTGGTAGCTGTGTGGAACGAGCTTCCAGCAGAAGTGGTTGAGGCAGGTTCCACGTTGTCATTTAAAGTTAAATTGGATAGATATATGGACAGGAAAGGAATGGAGGGTTATAGGCTGAGTGCAGGTTGGTAGGACTAAGTGAAAGTAAGCATTTGGCATGGACAAGAACGGGCGATATTGGCCTGTTTCCGTTCTGTAATTGTTATAATGGTTATGTGGTTATATGGTTATATCACGTGCCCTCACACTGGCGGGAAAATTACATCACCCCACCATCACAAGACCATTACATAATGCTCACAAGATACTCAATTACATCATGGTCATAAGACAGTCACAAGATACCCACGGGGTATGTAATAGTGCAGATTTATTAACTTTCTGCCTTTCCAGTTGAAGCAGGATCACACTTTCTAAGTCACTTAAAACAACCTTTTTTTTTCTACCCTTACTGGCATATTGTGAATATCTTTGCAGGTGAATGCTTCCACAAAATATTAGTTAAGAGTATCTGCTATGTCCTTCTCTGCATAATTCATCACCCTACTGTTATTCCTAATATATTAACTTTCCTCTTTGACTTTTCTTTTACCACAAAGTATTGAAAAAATCCCTTGGGTTAACTTTAGCATTATCAGCAATCTGCTTCTCAACTTTTTGGCAATCTGAATTTCCCGCTTGACTATAGCTCTCATATTTTATATGCTCTATGGTTAACATCATTACTATTTTTTTCTGTATTCCTTATATAGCTGTATTTTCATCAATAATTTTATGTATATCGTTATTCATCCATGTAGTTGATCTGTTGATTTTATTGCTCCGCCTGAACTTGGGTTTTTATATTTATTT
The DNA here is from genome assembly GCF_030028105.1 of Mobula birostris. Classification (NCBI taxonomy): domain Eukaryota; kingdom Metazoa; phylum Chordata; class Chondrichthyes; order Myliobatiformes; family Myliobatidae; genus Mobula; species Mobula birostris. The sequence goes on along the minus strand of NC_092380.1, from coordinate 27,825,386 downwards.
CACTGTGTATTACCCCTCTAAATTGACCCCATTGTTCCCCAACTGACTGAATGTCAACACTTTCTTCCAGTTTACTTTCTGAAGGCTTTGTCACATCTTCACAAACTTTGCTGTTTTGAAATTCATTTAATGGGTTTGTTTTTTCACTGATACATGCTCCCAAAAAAACTTTGAAAGCAACAATATTATGATCAATTGTTCCTCAAGGCTCAACGACTTCCATACTCAAAATTCTATACTGATTGTTACAAAATATCAAATCTAGACAGGCCTCCCTTCTTGTTGCTGCATTAATATACTGGGTCAAAAACAATGATTCAATAACCCAATTAATTAACTTTCCTGTAATCCATTAGTCACTAGGTTCTCCCACTCAATATTTGGGAAATTAAAGTCACCCATAACTATAACAGCACTCCCGGAACTTGCTTTTCTAATATTCTGATACAGATCTTTTATTAAAATCACTGTCAGTATTAGGACGTCTACAACATACACACAATGTTATTCCTTTGTCCTTATAGCTTTCAATTCTCACCCAGATATCTTCAATAAGTCTCGATTCATCTCCTACCATAAGCAGCCTCAAGTTTAAATTCTCTCTTATGTATATGGCTACTCCTCCACTATTTACGATCTTCCCTAGCTTTACTAAGTAAAGTTTTTCCTTCAATACTATATTCATCACCATCATTTGAGATCAGCCAGGTTTCAGTTATTGCTATTATATCATAATTATACACATATGACCAGCTCACTTATTTTATTCATAGTACTTCTTGCAGTTATACAGGCCATCCTTAGACTATTACTCCGTGGATTGTCACCTTGTCATGGTGGAGAAGCTTGTGTGGTCCTGTGATCCCGAGAGCAATGCCGTCTGGAGCTATGCTCCTGGTAGGGTCACCCATGGCGGTAAGGTCGAGGGTGAGGTCCCTGACAAAGAACAATCCAACCAAGACCTCAACGTTGGAACAGGCGGACGAAGTTACTTCGAACTCAACGGCTGTGAAGGCGGATGTAGGCTGCAATTGATCCATCAGCTCCAATTGTCGTGGTTTCCATGCCATTGGAATCAGTTGGTTGATTTGTGAAGAATCGTGTGCTTCTTGGAGTGCAACATCAAGTACTGCACACGTTAAACATATACACCCACAGGCGTCTTCTCTCTGTGGGCCACTTCTTCAGAACGAAGACTATCATCCTCGACCTCGAGGGATAGCCACGAAGATTACTAATGTTTTTTATCCTAAGCCGACCCATTTTTATACTCTTGAAGCCGATAATCAGATTGTGTCATGACATGTTATTCTCCACTGAGGTGTTCAAACAGTTGAACCTGGCCTGTTCTGTGTTCCCTGTCCCACTCCATTTCCTAGTTTAAACAGTCCTCAACTCACTGAAGCATAAGCCTGCCAAGTACATCAATGCCATCAGTACAGGTTCCATCTGCCCCAAATGGCACCCCAATATCCCATAAACCAATGCCCCTCTAACCTACACCATGATTTTAGCCACACATTAAATCTTCTAATCTCCTCCATTTTACCTGGACTAGCGCAATGCACAGGAAGAACTTCCGAGAAGACCAGCTTGTCAGTTCTGTCCCTAAGCTTCCCACCCAACTCTTTAAATTTGCCTGCCCTTCCCGATGTCATTTGTCCTGATGTGGATAATGAATACTGTATCCTCCCCAGCTCTGGCCAGGAGCTTATCTACTCGTCCAGAGAGGTCTGTTACTTGTTCTCCAGGTAGGCAACATACAGTACGAGACTCCTTGTGAGTACGCGTGGTTCTCTAGGAGTTGCACACTATCTCCCTAAGGGACATCTGCAGGATACTTGGTAGTGTGGAGGAGCAGAGGGATCTGGGGGTACATGTCCATATATCCCTGAAAGTTGCCTCACAGGTAGAAAGGGTAGTTAAGAAAGCTTATGGGATGTTAGCTTTCATAAGTCGAGGGATAGAGTTTAAGAATCACGGGGTAATGATGCAGCTCTATAAAACTCTGGTTAGGCCACACTTGGAGTACTCTGTCCAGTTCTGGTTGTCTCACTATAGGAAGGATGTGGAAGCATTGGAAAGGATACAGAGGAAATTTACCAGGATGCTGACTGGTTTAGAGAGTATGGATTATGATCAGAGATTGAGGGATCTAGGGCTTTACTCTTTGGAGAGGAGGAGGATGAGAGGAGACATGATAGAGCTGTACAAGATAACAAGAGGAATCGATAGAGTGGATAGCCAGTGCCTCTTCCCCAGGGCACCACTGCTCAATACAAGAGGACATGGCTTTAAGGTAAGGGGTGGGAAGTTCAAGAGGGATATTAGAGGAAGATGTTTCACTCAGAGAGTGGTTGGTACGTGGAATGCACTGCCTGAGTCAGTGGTGAAGGCAGGTACACTAGTGAAATTTAAGAGACTACTAGACAGGTATATGGAGGAATTTAAGATGGGAGTTTATATGGGTGGCAGGGTTTGAGGGTCGGCACAACATTGTAGGCCGAAGGGCCTGCACTGTGCTGTACTGTTCTATATGTTTATTCTCGTCCAGAGAGGTTTCTTACATGTGCTCCAGGTAGGCAATACACCATTCGAGGCTTCTTGTCAGCACACATCTGATTCTCAACCCCGCTGACAACTGAGTTCCCTCCTTTCACCTCGTCCCTTTTACGAGGTTCTGATTTCGGATTAGGAGCCTGGGAGGTTCCTCTGTGCTGCCTACCATCTCAGATGCTTGATGTTGGTTGTCAAGCATTGCTAGATGTTCAAAATGGTTGAACACTTCCAAGTCTGGAGAATAATGTGCTTCCCAAATGCTGCGCTTCCTTCCCACGGTCACCTACCTCTGTTTCTGGTCTGGAGTCTCAACGCGTGGTTGTTTTAGGGTGCACACTACCTCCCTAAAGGACATCTGGAGGGCTTCTGCCAATTCTCTACAACATCGCAGGTCAACTACCCCCTTCTCACGTTCAGCCAAACCTTATTCCCGAGGTTAGATTAGCTGACATTTCTCACATATGAATACTCCAGGAATCAACTGTCCGTGTGTCCAAACACAAGGCAAGACTGACATTGCAGAGGCTGCATATGGGAGCCAGGGGCGGGGGGTAACTATTTAAGATTAGTGTTTGTATTTATTTAAATTCTTAAAAGTAAACTACTGCTTATACTACTATTCCTACGTTTCTCCCAGTGTACCAGATAATGCAAAACTCCAAGCGTGTGCTTAGACCTTCCAGATATACGTCCCTTGATCGATTCTCATTCTCCGCCGGAAAATTATACCGCGAAGCCACTCTTGGTCCCACTATATTAGGTTTACAACAATTTCCCCACTATCTAATTATCGGCTCGCCTTCTTCGTCGTAAACAAGCTAAGCGCCTCTATTACCGCCAGCGCTGGCGAACAGCTTATGCAAAGGCGGAAAAAAAGGGCCGTCCAAAACAAGGCATAGGCAGGGAGGAAAATCCTTTAAGACCCCTGTAAGGCGACCAAACACAAGTTATAAAAGTATCCGCGTCCAAAATCTATAACTGAACAGGTTCCAGTGACGTCATCGTTCAGAATGACAGCTTAAATCCAGAGCCCCTCTGGAAAAACGCATATTTTTCCCCGTTAATCCGTCAAATATAAGATCTTTCGAAAATACCTGAATTGATAACGGGGACAAGAATGGGGAAAAGGGAAGTAAAAAAAGCATCACTGCGGAGCCGATGGAAGAGAGAGGTACTACGAGCGGCTCTCCTGCACGTGCACGTGGCGGCGAGGCTGACGCTGGGCCCTCGTGCAGGCGAAGCGGCAAATGTGATAAGGATTCTGGAAGAGATAAGGGAAGTCCAAAAAGATATAAAGCGGCAACTAAATGATATGAAGTCAGAGCTCGCCATCGTCAATCAGAAAATAGCGGTGGCATTGACTCCAATTGAGAAGATGGAAGATCACGTGGAACAGGTACTACGTAAGACGGTAAAAATATTAAATCAACAGGAAAGTAAATTGCTTGACCAGGAGGGAAGATCGCTACGGAAAAATATCAGGATTTATAATGTTCCCGAAGGAACGGAGGGATTGTCGATGATAGACTTTGTAGACAAGCTGCTGCGAGAAGCGCTGGAGATTCCCCCGACTATGGAGATTGAAATTGAGAGGGCGCATCCCGGAGACAGGGTAAGTAAGCAGGGCTCAATACTACTTAAATTCCTTCGATTCAAGAGCAAGGTGGAGATTCTATGAAGGACCTGGGGTAAGAAGAGGGTCTTTTGGAACGGGAAGTTAATATACTTCGATCATAATTATCCCCTGGCTGTCCTACAGAAACGGAAGGAATATTCCGAAGCAAAACGAATATTAAAGCAAGAAAAGATTAAATTCCAAAACCCGTACCCTGCTAAACTGAGAGTATTTTACCAAGAAAAGATACGACAATATCAGACAGTGGAAGAGGCGACCACAGACATGAAGAACAGAGGACTGCCCATTAGCGTGGTCAAACCAAGGGAAAGTCTGGCTGAACAGTTATCCCGAACTGTTTGGGAAATAGTAAGAGAACCGAGAAAGCAGGGGACGGGAACAGGACGAGAGAAGGATATTAGGAAGAGACCGTGAGTTCTCCGAGGGCAACCCTCACCTTGTCCAGAAGAGCCATAAGGTTTGGCTAACTTCAAAAGTGCTGATAAACTAAACGGGAGCAAAGGTAAACAGTGATATACCTATCTCGAGAAATACGTATTATAATGTGGATGTCTATTACTCAATTTTTAAAAATTCATTCCTTCATTCCTTTTTTTCCCACCTAAATGAGATTATATACATGCCAGGAATACATTTCTGTGTAATGGACATAGTTATTTTTACTTACTTTTATAGGTTCTGCAGCGGGGGCCCTCAACTCACAGGTAAGAGGGGCTATCTCCCACTGCTAGACGTTTCTTCTAGCTCAACCCAGGGTCATCTTGTCATGGTCCAGTCCATGAGGTCCGCATTCCGGTTCACGGTCCAGTCTGTGGACTCAGGACTCCGGGTCTTCCAGCTGTCCCTTGTTTTGGTTGAGTTAATCATAGGCACCTGATTCCTATCTTGGGGCTTGGAATCGAAGTAGCCTTGGGATTGAGTGTGGGCTGCTGGTTTGTCTTGTCAAGATTCCCTGGGAGCAACCTGCCGGTGGAAGGCTAAAGCAGCCATTTGCCAGCTTTAGTCCGTGTTAGACAACGATCGCTTCATGGAGCCTTGCTTTCAGTAGTCGGAGCTGTCTTTACAGTATGGATCCAGCTGTTTCCGTAGCCAGCTGAGGTTGCTGGCCGTACTATGGCTCGGAGCAACCCCGATGCAGAGATGGAACTGTCTGTCGTTCTTCAATGTTTGTATTGTCTTTTCCTTGCCTCCGTGGGGTAAGTCAGGCCTTTCTGCCGTTATCCTGCGGGGGGACCTGTCCTGTCTTCTCTTGTCTTTGGCTCTGTTGGGTATGTCAGGCCGTTCTGCCATTACCTGATGGATGGTCCTGTCCCACCTTCGTGTGGAGAAGAAGATGAGTCCCGGCTTTTCGAAGGATAAGTCCCGGCTCTATGTTGATGCTCAGTTCCTAGTCTGTCTCTGAGCTCCAGCCTCCGCATTCCAAGACCCAAGATACAAGACCCCAGCCTGTCTTGAAGCTCAAGATCCAAGACCCCAGCCTGTCTCCAAGCTCAAGTCTCAAGACCAAGACCCCGCCTCAAGCCTCGAGCCTCAAGACCCCAAGCCTGTCTCCAAGCCTCAAGCCTCAAGACTCCAGCCTCCAGTCCTGCAGTCATGTCATGTCCATGCCTGGTTCTGGGGCTCGAACCCGAGGCAAGATCCAGGTTCTGGGTCTTTGTCCAGTCTTTGGCTCGGGGTCCCAGCCCAAGTCTGCGTTCTGATCCCTACTCCTTGTCTGCATTCTGACACGTCTCTACTCTAGTCAAGTCCTGTTCCTTGTACTTCACTGTCTGTGTCTTGCTTTTGGGTCCGCCATTGTGACACATCTAGAGACCCCAGCCTTGGAATCACACCGTCGTTCCCTTATTTTTTTATTATTCGCGTTTCATGGCTCTTATTTGTTCGGGTAGTAGAGCGACTAAGTTATACTCTGCAAATTTCAATGATATACTAACAGATAAATATACATGGCTAAGGACAATGTAAAATTCATTATGTTAATGTCAATGGGTTGTTGAATCCAGTCAAGCGCAGTAAAATTCTATCAAAAATGAAAAAAAGAACAAGCCCAAGTAGTATATTTACAGGAAACTCACTTAAGTGATAATGTGCATGGAAAATTAAAGAGAGTGGGCTTCACTAATTTGTCTTTCTCCTCATAAAAATCAGGACATAGAAGAGGAGTTGCTATTCTCATCTCAAGCAAGCTAAATTTCGAAAAAATATTCGAAATAGGAGATAAGGAAGGCAGATATATTCTGGTAAGGGGGAATATAGATGGAAATCCAGTTACTTTATTAAATATATATGGACCCCCAGGAAGTGATATTAGTTTCATCCAGAAAATAACTAATATTATGCTAACGGAAACAGATGGTCCCTTGATATGTGGGGTGAGACTTAAATTTACAACTACAGCAAAAGTTAAACTCTTCCAATAGATCAACTTATGAAACAAAGTCGTAACATAAGAAAGTTAACACTCTTTGGTCTAATTGATATATGGAGGGACCCTTTCCCCGACAGAAGGGATTACACTCAGTATTTTGTCCTCCATTCCGTATAAAACAAGAATAGACAATTTCATAATATTTGGAAGAGATGGAGACAAAATAATCACATGTGGAATTGGGACAATAGATGTAAGTGACCGTGCACCTATATATTTCTCTGTTGATTTTGACCTACAACCAAAGAATACTATTTAGAAACTAAATTTAAGTCTACTCAATCATCCCTATTTTAAGAAACAAATTAAAAAAGAAATTGGACTTTACCTGGAACTGAACTGAAAACTACAATTAGTAGGCTTAAATTAAACATGTCACCTGAATCAGATGGATATACGGCAGAGTGGTATAAAGAGTTTAGAAGTGAGTTAATTCCTGTTTTACTCCCCACACTGAACTGGGCCCTAAGAAAGGCGCAAATGCCACTCAGCTGGAAGGAGGCGATAATCTCAGATATACCGAAACAAGGCAGGGATAAAATGGAATGTGGGCCATTTAGACCAATATCTGTTCTGAATGTGGATTACAGAATATTTACATCCATCATGGCCAAACGATTAGAAGAGTTTCTACCCACACTGATACATAATGATCAGACAAGTTTTATACAACAACGCCAAACACAAGACAATATACGAAGGACACTTTACATATGGATCATATAAAATGAAAGTGATAAGTGTGAACGCTGAAAAGGCATTTGATTCGGTTAATTGGAATTTTCTTTACAGAGTTTTATATAGATTTGGTCTACATGACGCAATTATTAAAACTATACAGGCACTATACGACAATCCTACTGCCAGGATTAAAATCAATGGATATTTATCTAATAGTTTTACCCTAGAAAGGAGCACGAGACAGGTTTGTGCATGGTCACCGCTACTCTTCGCATTATATCGGGAACCATTAGCACAATGCATCAGACAAAATGAAGATGTCAGGGGAATAACTATTAAAGGGATAGAGCATAAATTGGTCTGTTACACGGATGACCTTTTGATCTATCTCGGGCAACCAACATACTCTTTACCTAAATTGATGCAATCCTTTAAACAATATGGCCAATTATCAGGATACAAGATCAACACAGATAAAACCCAACTACTTTCATATAACTATAGCCCACCAAGAGAAATTGAAAGTAGATATCCTTGGGCATGGCAAACAGAGTCTGTCAAATATTTGGGCATCATTATGTCAAATGACTTGGCAAAATGATCAGAATGCAATTATCAGCCTGTATATAAAAAAATTAAGGAAGATATCTACAAGATGGAACCTAATTCCTTTTCTTGGTCTCAGTTCAAGGATTGAATCTACTAAAATGAATATACTGCCCAGACTACTATATCTCTTTCAGACCCTACCAATAGAAATTAACCAAAATCAATTCAATGAATGGAACGAGATGCTATCAAGATATATATGGCAAGGTAAAAGGCCTAGGGTTCGTCTCAAAACTTTGCAATTAGCCAAGGAAAATGGGGGATGGGGCCTACCTTCTTTTAGAGATTATTATTTTGCAGTAAAGTTGGGAGCCGTGATATACTGGTGCATCATATGACGCTCAATGGAAAAAAATGAGAGGATACTTTCCATCCCCATATAGGAAATTTTGGCTGATAACAACCTACAAAGTTATATAAATAATATTGACAACCCGTGGGTGAAATGGACTCTTAAAATATAGAAAACTATTATAAAAGAATATAAACTAGAGAGAGACATTGAATTCTTAAATGGTGTGCATATGACTCGGATTTTACGCCGAATAAACTGGATGCCAGATTTAAGGACTGGGATAGCTAAAGGAATTATGGCTGTTTGCAATATAATGAAAGAAGGAACACTGCTCAGCTTTGAAATGCTCAAAGAGAAACACTTATTGATAAAGCAAGACTTTCACCGGTATATACAGATGCGATAGTATGTTAATAGGACGGTTAAAATGTAACCAAGGCAAGTACAGGTCTGATAGAGCTATTTAGAAAAGCACGTAATTCAGACAACGGTAGTAAAATAATTTCAAGCATGTATTAGGGTTTGTTAAATCTTAAAACACATTCGACTTCATACATTAAAACAAAATGGGAGAAGGAAGGAGGGATAATAATATCTGAGGAAGACTGGACAATAATATGGAGGTATCAATAGAAGTGTACCAGTTCATAGAAATAGAGGGAGTTCAGCTGGAAAAACTTGGTAAGAAATTTTATTATACCCTCTTTGAAATCCCATTATGATAGTAACCCCCCTGTTTGCCGGAGAAATTGTGGAAATCAAAATGCAAACCATTATCATATTTTCTGGGAATGCCCCGTTATCAAAGACTATTGGAGTGGGATACATAACGCCCTACAAGACACCTTTAAATGTGAAATACTCTTAGACAGTAAGACCATATATTTTGGGTATATCCCTCAAGAATAGTTAAAAAGAGATAAATATTTAATGAATGTACTGCTGGTGGCTGGTAAAAAGACCTTTACCAGGAAATGGTTATCACAGGAGAGCCCAACTTTAAATGTATGGATGGACATTTACAAAATGGAGATGATAACAACATCTGTTAATCATAAGTTGGAACAATTTTATTCATACTGGAAAAAATGGTTTAACTACATAACACCTCATAGGCCTGATTTTATTCTCACAAGTCAGTGACTATGTTGTAAAACAAAAGATCACTCCCTATTCTGCACATAGTTTTCTTCTTTCGATTGTTCTTTCTTTCCTCTCCTTTCTATAAGTGTATACCTCAGATAATTATTATGTGGAGATTTGCAACAAATATGATATGTACATTATCTGAAATACATCTTATGGAAATGTTTGTTTGATAATGAAATTCAATAAAAAATAAACTACAAAAGGAATTTATAATTGAACACTGAACAAATGGACGTTACTACTAAACTTTTTCTTACATTCTCACATTCAACCAATCAGCGCCCACGGTATGGTAGCACAACACGCAAGTGCCGGGAGAGAGAATATCAGCAATAAATTCCCCTTTCAGTTGACTCCACGCTAGGTTCCGAGGGAGAGAAGCTGACAGCAAGAGAGCGCGTTGTCTCCAATTTCAAGATATTCAGGTGAGAGAAGCACGAAAAGTTATCTCATGGATAGTCTAAGTCAGTGTTACCTAACCTTTTTTAGCCTAATGGCCGCTAAAGCTCTTTCATATTTGCCAACGGCCAAGGCCTAATATACTTTCTGGACCCCTATAGTGTTTAGCATATATTAGCATGAGAAAAATTATCCTGCTTTTATTTTTGTCTTTAAGCCGAGCTTACACGGAACCTGTGCGTTTTACAGCAGCTTCAATATCAATGTGATCCTTCAGCTTGATGGTTTTAGCAAGATTTGAAATACCTGGTTCAAGTTTTGACAGCAAAAGCCTTAAGTCCCCACGCGTAACAATGTCCAAGCCGTTTATTTTGTTTTTTTTTTTTTGTAAGTATGCGGTGCACTGTACTGAGTCTCTTTCAATAAGGAAGGAGGACGGAAATACAATGAAGAGCAGTTTGGATATTTTCCAAAGACCAGGAAAGTTCCTGTCACATTGTAGCCACACAGCATAAAAGCTGACTTTTCTGAAAGCATTTTTACTTCATCATTCTGAATCTCTTCCTGTTATTCCACCTTGCAAAGAAATGAGTTAATTAACCAGTCCGGAATTTTCAGATGGTTCAAATTCTTGAGTCAATTCAGAAAATCCTTCTTCAGTGACTGCAGGTGCCAGCAGTAATCCTTCACCGTCTGTGAAAGTGAGTGTCATACCTTCCATGCAGGGAAACTGGGAACATCTTCTCCCAAAGTTTTGCTTCTACATTTCCTGTTTGAAAAAAAAGGAGCTGGGTGAGATGTATGGCTGCGAGATGTTGATGATGATTTACACAATGAAATGCAGACAGACTTGGAATTTCTTTTTTTCATAAATGCCACTAAACCAGCATGGCGACCTGTCATATGTGGTGCTCCGTCTCTTGCATCAGAAATCATGCTCCTAATTGGAATACTTTTATCCTCAATATACATTTTATACATTGATTGTCCGTTGATATTTGTTTTCAACCTTTTATAAAAGAAAATCTCTTCATAAACTTTTCCATTCTTGATAAACCATACATATGCCTCTCTGTCTCGCACAGTTGAATCGTCCTGTTGCATCCCAAATTCTGTTTTTTGTAGTTCTGTGCATAGTTGATACTCAATATCTTCACTCATTTTGTCAATACGACGAGCTACAGTTATTACTCAGAATTGATTCTAAAATACTGGTATCCATTTTAAGAACAGTGGTGAACACTTCTGATAGAGCAGGCATTATTATTCCTTCAACAATTGTATGAGATTTTCCACAATTTGGAAATGTTAGAAGAAGCAATGAGACGACGATGAGACAGGTTTTATTTTCGCTTTCCTGGCAAATGACTCGAGTCTGCAACGCTTTTCAAATGCTTTTTTAATCTTCGGGAACTGAGTAATACCATAAGTAGCCTTTTCAGGTGTCTTTTACAGAAGTGTTCCTGCAATCTGGATGGTTTCATGGCTTCATTAGAAGTACAGAATTACAAATTACACACATGGGACGTTGCTGATCTGACGGGAACGGACTATAACCATACTCAATGAATGTAAAATTGTATTGACACACCTTCTGTAGTTTCTGTTTCTTAGCAGAATTAGAATTCAAGGCTTCACTGCCTTCAGACGTATAGAGATTGCACCGTATGTCTTTATCCATTATTAAATGGGTTAAATTAAAATAAAAATTAAGCACGAACTGGGAAAGCCTATCGGATGTTGATTCTGGCAGAGAGTTGACACCGATGGAGTGATGGTAGCGGCACGCAAAGCAAAGGCGAGGCGAAGATGAAGATGATTATGTCAGCAAAAATTAGGTTGACAAGGATTCTGATTGGAATCTGACTCAGAGTCTGGATAGAGCTGATGTTCAGCAAGCTACCGTTATGCTATTCCATTTAGCGCGATGGACCAATCACGTAAGGTCTCGTAATCCCCAATGATGGTTCGTGACTGCACATGTGAAGCTAAGGTCGCTTTGAACCCCTCAATAGGAATCCTCGGTGTCGGCCGCTTACAACACCCCCACCACCACCACCACCACCACCACCACCACCACCACCCAAGAATCTTGAAAACCTCCTGACGACTTCTATTTCCTCTTTGGACACGTAACGGCGCCCATTGGGAATCACTGATCAAAGTCCATCCGCACACATGCAATTTACCGGCAATTTAACGGATAACCGGGTCTGGAGGACCTGAGTTATAAGGAAAGGCTGCTTAACCCTCTCACCGGGGCTAGTATACAAACTTGGCTAGCTAGCTAACCCTCTTAACAGCCACCTACCTCAGCGGTGAGAAGACCAGCTTTCGTAAGCAATAAACATCTTGGGTCAGTATGGTTTGGGGTTCAACCAAGCAGGAAAGTTGAGAAGTTCCAGGGAGGAACATTGATTGTAGCGAATGGTGTGTATATACCATTCCGTATAAAGTTATCGCTCGCCAGAAAATTAACAGATAGCATTCTGTCATAAAATTACTAAGGAAATATATTTACCAAATTTTCAACTTTAACAAACAGTTACAGAAAACAAAATTAAATGAACCCATTGCAGTTAAACATTGAAGCTCATTTCTGCAGGAGTCAGGGTTATCACTTTACTCGTGCTCTGAAGCCAGGTTCTGCGTCAAGGACACTGGACACAGTTCAAACTTCCTTAAAAGACCATCGCAAACAAACTGGCTCTCTCAGGCATATTGGCACTTCCTCCTTGGAGCCATTCATCTGCACAAAGCACTTCTTACAATGGGGTCTCGCCTTCGAAGGGTATTCTGTGGCATCTTCCCTTGTGTCCCGCAAAGACCCCAAACCAGACTACTGTCCTTCGATCTTGTCCAGCTTCCCGAATCCTGCACTGGGGAGTAAGTTACAATACGTACCAAGACAGACCTGATTGGCTGACACAACATACCTACAGTGGCATGCAAAAGTTTGGGAGCCCCTGGTCAAAACTTCTGTTACTGTCAATAGCTAAGCGAGTAAAAGATGAACTGACTTCCAAAAGGCATGAAGTTAAAGATGACACGTCTTTAATATTTTAAGCAAGAAAACTTTTTTGTTTCCATCTTTTACGGTTTCAAATAACAAAAAAAGAAAAGGGCCCGAAGCAAAAGTTTGGGAACCCTGCATGGCAGTAGTTAGTAACACCCCCTTTGGCAAGTATCACAGCTTGTAAACGCTTTTTTTTGTAGCCAGCTAAGAGTCTTTCAGTTCTTGTTTGTGGGTTTTTCGCCAAATCGTCTTTGTAGACGGCTTCTTGTTCTATGAGATTCTTGATCCTTCTCGCATGCACCGCTGTTTTGAAGCCTATCCACAGATTCTCGATGATGTTTAGGTCGGGGGCTGTGAGGGCCATTGCAAAACCTTCAGCTTGCGCCTCGTGTGGTAGTCCATCGTGGATTGTGAGATGTGTTTAGGATCATTCTACTGTTGTAGAAGCCATCCTCTTTTCATCTTCGGCTTTTTTTACAGACGGTGTGATGCTTGCTTCCAGAATTTGCTGAAATTTAATTGAATTCATTCTTCCCTCTACCAGTAAATGTTCCCCGTGCCACTGGCTGCAACACAAGCTCAAAGCATGATCGATCCACCCCTGTGCTTAATAGTTGGAGAGGTGTCCTTTGCATGAAATTCTGCACCCTTTTTTCTCCGAACATACCTCTGCTCATTGCGCCCAAAAAGTTCTATTTTAACTTCATCATTCCACAGGACTTGTTTCCAAAATGCATCAGGCTTGTTTAGATGTTCCTTTGCAAACTTCTGACGCTGAAATTTGGCCGCAATGAGCAGATTGGTAAAAATACCATTCAATCAGTGTAACTTTTCCCACTTTTACAGAACTCAACACTCTAAGTAGCAGTTCATTGGGAATTCGAAGACCGACACTGTACAGAACAAAAGCATTGCTTGAGGATATTTTCTTTGAATTGCAGCAAACCTTAAACCCCAAGGCATCCATAATAAAGTACCTTAATTAGGATGCAACTCACTTTCCATGAACACCAGTTTAAACACTGGCTTAGCACACAAATAAACCACTTAATGAATCCTTATACAGAATTCAAGAATTCACACAGCATCTGAATCCTGGATGAGCCCCTACAAATGTAACCCTCTCACTGTGTCTCAAATACAAACTTACAGAAAAGGGAAAGAAAATTAACTTAGTCCATTACAGTTCATCCAGTGCACCAAAGCCAAAACATTATTACTAACGGGACACAGTGGTTTTCCAGAAATCTGCTTAAATAAAAATACCTCACTGCATAACAGTAGAAATCTTAACCAGGGCATTACAATTAAATAGTTTAGGACTGTATTCTTTGGAACATCGAAGATAGGGAGAGGATTTGAAAGAGGTTTGCAAAATCTGCAAGGCTTTTTCCACTGAGGTTGGGTGGAACGACAACCAGAGGACATGGCTTAAGGGTGAAAGGTGAGCTTTCAGGGAAACAAAGGAAACTTCTACACTCAGAGGATTGTGAGAGGGTGGAATGAGCTACCAGCACATACAGTGCATACAAGCTCGATTTCAATATATAAGGGAAGTTTGGATTGGTACATTGATAGTAGAGATATGGAGGGCAATGATCCCGGTGTAGGTTGATAGGAGTCGGCAATTTAAATGGTTCCTGCATGGACGAGGAGGGCCTGCTTCTGTGCAGTACTTCTCTATGACTCTATAACTGGAAAGGCTTCAAACAGCAATTCACTATATATTTACAGACTAGTAGAGCCAGAGAGGCGGAGGAAAAAAATTGAAAACATCTGTCTTTTTACACATAATTGGTGAAGATGTTTTGGACATCTTCAACAGCATTCAAATTGAATTGATGATGCAAACGTTAAATCGGACACTCTGATGACAAAGTTTGAGGAGTATTTTATCCCAAGTAAAAAATGTCATGTATGAGAGATACATGTTCTTCTCCTGTGAAAAGACAGAAGGTGTTAGCTTTGACCAATACTTAGCTGAACTTCACATACTGAGTTAGTCCTGTGTTTTGGAAACTTGAGAGACTCACTAGTCAGAGAAAAAGAGTTTGTGGAATCCCAGATAATGGGCTCAAAGAAAGCAATCGATATTCTTGCTATCAGGATGAAGGGTGCCCAGATGGAAGAAAGTATTTCCTCCTCCAACCTGAGGGTGGCCTCATCTTGGCACAAGAGCACATCAAGGATGGATTTGTCAGAACGGGAATGGGAATTGGAATTTAAATGTTTGGCCATCGGAAAGCTCCTCAGCTGGCATATGGTGTGGAGGTGCTCAATGAAGCTATCCCCACATTTACAATCTGTCTCACGAGCAGAGAGAAGTCCACACCGGGAGCAGTGGACACAATTTGCGAACCAAGAGATTCGCAGATAAAGTGTTGCCTCACCCGGAAGGACTGTTCGTGGCCCTGCAAGGAAGTGAGGGAAGAGGTGTATGGGCATGGGTAGAAATTTTAATTATTATTAATTTTTATGCACTTCTACAGTGAAACTACAAAGAGGAACACAACAGCAAAATGAAGATTATACAGTGCAGAACAAACAAATCCAATATATAATTCATATATAAAGAAAAAAAATGGCAACCAAAAGAGAATTAGGTAAAATTAATATCCACCCCAACCTCTCACTGAAAAAAGAAAAACCCAGGCCAACCACTTTACATATGAAAAGAAAATCAATCAGAACATTCAACCCCAGAGAACTGTAAATATAGATAGGAAAAAAAGCAATATAATGCCGACTACCAAAGGTATAATATAATTCATAACAAAAAGCCGTATAACTTTCAAGAAAAAATGCTGAAAGTAAGGGATTGCAGCATTCTAAAAAAGGATAAACTTACCCTAAACAAGCACTATGGAAATATTCAAGAAAAGATCCCCACATCTTATGAAACTTTATGTCCAAATTAAGAATTGAATAATTAATCTTTTCGAGGTCTAAACAGGCCATAATATCACTGAGCCATTGAGCATGAGTGGGTGGGGCAGCACCTTTCCACCTAAGAACCGACCGTCTAGCCAAAGGACAAGCAAAAGGTAATGTTCGACATTGAGTCGGACTCAAGTGCATGTTTACGGCACACAAGGTGCCAAAAAGAGCAACCAGAGGGTTAGGTTCTAAATGACAATTAAGAATATGAGATAGGGTTAAAAAAAAACTTCTCTCCAGAATTTCTCAAGACTAGGACAGGTCCAATACATATGAATAAGGAAAGCCTCAACCCCTTTACACTTATCAGAAACAGGACTAATGTGAGGATAAAACCATGAAAATTTAGTTTTAGACATATGAGCCCTGTGTACAACTTTAAACTGCAAAAGGCAGTGCGGGCACATAAAGAGGTTGAGTTGACTGATTAAATCCCAAACCGCACCAGATAAGGAGATACTTAGATCTTGTTCCCAGGCAGTTTTGATTTTATCGAAAGGGGCACGCCTCAAAATCACTAACTCATCCTGTATAGCTGATATTAAACCTTTGCCCAATTGATTGGTACAAAGAAACAAGTCCAGAATATTTCTCTCAGGCACCTCAGGAAAGTTTGATATCAAAGGGTTAATGAAATGTCGAATTGGAAGACACCTAAAGAAATGAGTATTAAGTAGATTAAACTTTACAGAGTTGTTGAAAAGTTGCAAAAGGGTTATCTATGAAAAGATCTTCAAGACGCCTAATACCCTTTCTATGCCAGTCGTAAATTGTTGAATCCTGCATAGAAGGTAGGAAAAAGTGATTGTGTAAAATAGGGCTAGAGAGAGAAAAACCATGAAGACCATTAAATTTTCTGAACTGAGCCAATATTCTTAAAGTATGTCTAATAAGAGGATTAACAATAAGTCTAGGTAAATGACAAGGAAGTGCGGAACAGAGAAGTGCAGGAATTGAAAAATCCTTAGTAGAGTTCAACTCCATTGCCACCCATTTTGGGCGGTCAGACTTCTTATGGAAGAAAGACCAAAAAATAAGACAACGAATATTGGCTGCACAATAATATAAACGAAAATTAAGCAAGATCATACCACCTTCCTTTTTACATTTTTGAAGATGAGCTTTACAGTATTAAGTCTAGGGCATTTTCTCTGCTATAGATAAGACGAAATAATAGAATCTAACCCATCCAAAAAAATTTAGAAAGAAAAATTGGTAGAGACTAAAATAAATACAAAAATTTAGGAAGGATATACATTTTAATAACATTAATACGACCTACAAGAGACATAGACAAGGGTGACCATTGTGTCAAACTCTGTTTTGTAGAATTTAGGAGACTGGTAAAATTTTCTGAAAAAGATTCTTAAAGTTCCTTGTTACTGTAATGCCACGATAAATGAATTGATTATTAACTACTTTAAAAGGGAGGTCCTGAAATACTAAAGTTTGTGATTCTCTATTGATTGGAAAGAGTTCACTCTTATGTAAGTTAAGTTTATAGCCAAAGAGTTGACTAAATCTGTTAAGAAGTGAAAACATTGAAAATAAGAAGGTGGTCGGGTTTGACATAAAAAGTAAAAAAATCATCAGCATAAAGGGAAACTTTGTGCTCAACACCTCCCCTCCAAATCCCCAGTACTTCAGCACAGATATGAAATGCAATGGCAAGTAGCCCTATAGCAAAATCCAAGAGTAAGGAACTTAAAGGGCAACCTTGACAAGTGCCGCGTTTAAGACTGAAAGACTGAGGTAGCTGAGAATTGGTTAAAACAGAAGCGGTGAGACATGAGTATAGCAATTTAATCTATGTAATAAAACTTCGTCCAAAATCAAATTTTTCTAAATCCGCAAAAAGGTAATTCAACTCCACACAATCGAATGCTTTCTCCGCATCGAGAGAAATAACACATTCAGGAATCCCAGTTGAAGGTGAATGTAAGATATTAAATAAGCGCCATATATTAAAAAAGGGAAGACAATTTTTTGATAAAACCAGTTTGATCTTCGGAAATAACAGAGGGTATAATGTTTTCTAATCTACGAGCCAAAACCCTAGACAAAATTTTAACATCGACATTTAATAAAGAAATCGGTCTGTACGAAGAACACTCTGTCGGATCTTTACCTTTTTTGGTTAAAAGAATGATACGTGCCTCGTTGAATGGTGCAGGTAATTTACCATGGTTAAACGAATCGGATAAAACTAAAAATGATTGAGACGAAAGTAGATAAGAAAATGATGTATAGAATTCTGCTGAAAAGCCATCAGGTCTGGGAGATTTATCCGGTTGTAATGCAGAGATGGCAGATGATATTTCCTCTAATGATAATGGTTCATTAAGTTTTGCTTTAAAGTCAGGGGAGAGAGAAGGAATATTTAAACTATTTAAAAAGTGTTCAACCGAAATATTCTCATTTAAAGATTCAGAAATATAAAGTCGAGAATAATAGCTCTTGAATGTGACATTGATATCAGAATGATTCAAATTAATGTTCCCATTCGAATTTTTGTGATTTGTTGTTTAGCTTTACAGCGTCTTAATTGGTTAAGCAAAAACTTACCGGACTTATCCCCATGAATATAAAATCGATTCTTAATTTCAAGAAGTTGGCATTCAACCGGCCGAGTGGAGATAAGGTTAAACTTAGTTTCAAGTTCTACCTTCTTCTTACACAATTCAGGATTTTTAGTCTGGGCATATAATTGGTCTATTGCTTAATTTGACCAATCAAATCTGAACGCTCTTAACGGGTCTCTCTTTTTAAATTCACAGTGTACAAAATCGCTTGACCCCTCAAATATGCCTTCATGGCATCCCAGACGACCTGGGATGAGATTTCAGATGACATGTTAGTACTTAGAAAAAACGTTATCTGGTCCTTCATAAGTTTTACAAAATCATTACCCGACAACAAGGTCGGATTAAAATGCCAATGTCTATTCATTTGAGGAGAACCAGAGAAATTTATCAGCAGGGTAACTGGAGCATGATCCGAAATCACTATACTCTGATAGTCGCAAGAGCGAACAGATGGAATCAACTGATGATCCATTAAGAAATAAATAATTCTCTAAAAGTATGATGGACATGTGAAAAAAAGAATAATCTATCTTAGTAGGATGGTAAAAATGCCACATATCAGAAATACCATAATTAGAAATGAAAGAATGGATAGATAAAGCAGATTTACTAGGGAGTCTAGGAACAGAGGAGGATCGATCCAATACTGGATTTAACCAACAATTAAAATCACCACCCAATATAAGGGAATATAAACTCAAGTAAGGCAATAAAGAGAAAAAATGGTCAAAAAAGTCCACATTATTTGAATTGGGAGCTTAGAGGTTAGCCAAGACCACCCTATTATTATACAATTTCCCAGAGACAATAATAAAACAACCATTTGTCTCTGAAATTTTGTTATGAAGCTCAAAGGGAATATCCCGATTAATAAGATTTGAAACCCCCCTGACTTTAGCCGGAAAAGTAGAATGGAAGTGCTATTCCACCCACCTAGACATAAGGCGAGAGTTATCAAAACTATGAATATGTGTTCCTTGCAAGAAAGCAACGTCAGCTTTAAGCTACTTCAGATGTGAAAACACCTACCTTCTTTTAAAAAGATGGTTCAATCCCCTAACATTCCATCTTATAAAATTCAACGGCCCAACCACTGTCATATAAAAAAACATACAAGACAGTAGGCATAAATATGGACAAACATTCCAATAACAGCTCTGGGGCAGAAATAAAAAAACAAGAAAATCAGGACCAAAAAAATGTCCTGAGTAACAGAGAGTAACTAAAGATTGTTTAAATAGTGTTGGCAATGGGAAACACTCCCCCGCCGCCCGCCGCCTGGGAACCCAAAGCAAGACAGCTACCAAAGATTAGCAGCAAGCTCTTCAGAAAGAAACTACACATAACCCCGACTTCCAGTTTCGGTATAACTTCATAAGCACCGTTTAATTAACAATAAATAAAACATAAGGAATTAAAATTATACATAAAGAAAAAAAAGCAGTACTATCAAGAAGTATTAGACAATATTGAAACAATAATCCAGATTACCAAACCCCCAAAGAGATAGAAAAATACAGTAATTTAAAAAAATGAAAAAAACAGGGAAAAAAAACAGGAAAAAAAGTACCGATCGGCCATTTTAAATAATCAAATCGCGTCTGAAGGGGAGACCTAAGCAGGGAGACTTTCAATAAATTTCTGAACTTCTTATAGCAAAGTTAAACCATTTTCAGTAATTTAAAAAAATTGAATTAAAAAGGAAACCACAAAAAATAAAAGGAAAGAGAGAAGCAAAAACAATCGGCTGTTTTAAATAATCAAATCGAGTCTAAAAAATCACAATGGCGAAGAGACTTCCGATAAATTTCTGAACTTCTTATACCAGAAATAAACCATTTTCAGTGATTTTAAATATCTGATTTAAAAGGAAACAACATCTAACGAAAGAAAGAAAAAAACAGCAATCAGCCATTCTAAATAGTCAGATCGAGTCTGAAGAAGTCGTAACGTCAGGGAGACTTTCGATGAATTCCTGAGCTTCTGTAACTGATTTGTACCATTTTTTGTCCTCAGTACTAAGAGTTATTCGGTGATGGGCGGGATAATGTAGCGAAGACCTGAATCCACGGTCGTAAAACTCTTTCAGTACACATTTATATACGGCGCGCAGCCTCATAACCTAAGGAGAGCAATCTTCAACAATACGAATGGAATGTCCCTAATCATCCAATTTTCCTCTGCGACGTGCTTCCATAGTCAAAAGGTTTTTCACCTGATAGCGATTAAAACAAAGTATAACTGGGCGTGGCCGGGAGCCCAATTCGGGTTTAGAACGAAATACCTGTATACGGTGAGCTCTAACTCAGGTAAATTCGGAAGAATATCTTTCCCAAAGACATTACAAAGAGGAAAAAAAATCAACAGGAGCCCCAGGTTCGATAACCTCTGGCAGACCAAGGATACGTAAATTGTGCTTTCTGCTCCGACCTTCGAGATCAGCTATTTTTGATGATAACTTGGCATTGTTCTCACTCAAATTAGAACGGCTTCTAGCTACTGAATCCGTCCTTTCAAATCTCCGGTTTCTGAGTCAAGATGAGAAAAACGAGCGGCATGCTCCTCCACTTTGGAACTAATTTGATCCAATTTTGACTCCAACTAACTGAAAGAAGCCTTAAATCCAAATATAATGTCTTGCCGGTGCTGGTCCAGAATGGCAATAATGTCGGCAGAGTCAGAGGCAGCCGCAGAGACTTCTTTTTTCCCAGTTTTAGAGGGCTTGTACGCCATTGTAAGACAGACGTATTCGTGGGCAGGTAAGAGAACAAGAAAACCCTAGCAGTCTGAAGTAGAAAAAGGAAGATAAGAAGTGCGGAGGTAAAAAATGAAACGGAGCGACGGTTTTAAGCGACTAACCTATCGCCATCTTACCGGAAGTCCATAGGTAGTACTTCGGCCACTTGCAGGGAAATAAAATTCGTTGAGGGAGAATTGCTGGGAAGGGACGAATAGACAAGGGAATCACAGAGGGAGTGATCCCGGCAGAAAGTGAAGGGAAGAAGATAAAGATATGTTTAGTGGTAGGATCCCTTTGAAGATAGCAGAGGTTGCGATGGATAATGTGTTGGATACTTAGGCTGATGGGGTGGTACGCAAGGACAAGGGGACTTCTATCACTATTAGGGCAGTGGGAAGATGGGGTGAGGATAGATTAATGAGAAATAGAGATCCAGGTGAGGGCAGCATCAATAACAAAGGGAGAGTGTCTCCAATCTTAAAAGGAGGAGGACATCTCTGATGTCCCGGAATGGAAAGCCACATCCTGGGAACTGATGAGGCAGAGGCAAAGAAACTGAGAAAAGGGAGTAGTATTTTTAAAAGAGGTATTTTTAAAAATGGGTATAGAACATAGAACAGTACTGCACAGGAACAGGCTCTTCAGCTGACAATGTTGTGTTGAACCAGCTAGAAAGCAAATCAAAAACACCCAAACACCAATCCCTCCTACCTACACCATGTCTATATCCCTCCATCTTCCTTCCATCCACGTGCTTATCTAAATGTCTCTTAAAAACCTCAAATGTATTTGCCTCTCCCACCATAACAGGCATCCACGACACTCAGTAACAAACTTACCCACCACATATCCTTTGAACTTACACTCTCCTACTTTCAACACATGCCCTCTTTTTTTCAACCCTATTAAACAGATACTCCCTGTCTGTTTTATATATGCCTCTCATAATCTTATAAACATCTGTCGGATCTTCTCTCAGCCTCCACTGCTCCAGAAAAAGAAACCCAAGATTACCTAGCCTCTCCTGATAGCACATTCCCTCTAAATAGACAGCATCCTGGTAAATCTCTTCCGCACCTTCTCCAAAGTCACCACAACCTTCCTATAGTGGGGCGACCAGAACTTAATGCAATACTCCAGATATGGCCTTTTAAGAGTCTTATAAAGTGGTAACGTAACCTCTTGACTTTTGAACTCAGAGCCTCAACTAATAAAAGCAAGCATTCAATAAGCCTTTTTAACCACCGTACCGATCTGTGTAGCCACTCTGAAGGAGTTATGAACTTGGATCCTATGATCACTCTGCTCAGCAGCACTGTTAAGGATCTTGCCCGTAACCGTATATTGTCTCCTTCCATTTGCCCTACCATGGTCCAACACCTCATATTTATCTCGGTTAAACTCCATCAGCCATTTCTCTGACCACATCTGCAACTGATCTATGTTGTGCTGTATCTTTGCCAGTTTTCTACGCCATCCACAACTCCACCAAACTTGGTATCATCTGCAAATTTACTAACCCACCCAACTCCATTTTAATCCAGGTAATTTACTGGATTCACTGGTCTATAGTTCCCAGGATTTTCTTTTGTTCTCTTCTTAAATAGACGTGCAACATTAGCCACTCGCCAGTCCTCCAGGATTTCACCTTTAGCTAGAGAGGACATGAAGGTACTGGTCAGGGCCACAGCAATCTTGCCTTTTGTCTCCTTCAATAACCTGTGATAAATCCCATTAGATCGTGGGGACTCACGACCTTAATGCTCATTAGGAGGCCCAACATTTTCTCCTCCTTGACCTCTAAACCCCTAACATCTTTATGCACTCAGCCCTGATCTCCTGGTCCTCCATGCGCTTTTCTTTTGTAAATACTGAAGCAAAGTACTCATTAAATACCTCACTCACATTCTCCGCATCCAAGCATGATATTGATTCCCCTCCAGTTCAGGTGCAACCCACTCCTCTTGTACAGGTCACTCCTTTCCTAGAAAATGATACCTAGAAACTTGAAACCCTGCCCTCTGCACCATCTCCTCAGACACTCATTCATCCATGCTATCACCCCATTCCTACCTGCTCTAGCCATGACACCGCTACTCTATCACTGGCACACTCCAATCGGCTTGACCCTATCTCCCCTATATTTGCCACTGAATTTAGGGCTGCAAAGCCAAAAAAGACTGGTCTTGCCCAAATCTGCTGCTTTACACACTCTCTCGCTTTCCCTCTCTTCCGGCTTCCATGGGGCTCTGACAGCGACACTCGCCGCGCCTGAGCTGCTGAAAAATTATAGTCGAGAATGCATAGGTTTATAAAAGATATTGGTTGACCAGGGATGGAGACAGAGAGACCAAGAAAGCGGAGAGAGAGATGTCAGAGATGGACAAAGTGGATATAAGCGCAGTGTGGAAGTTTGAGGCAAAATAGATATAATTGATGAGCTCAGCATGGGTGCACGAAGCAGCACCAACACAGTCAACGAAGTAGCAGAGGAAGAGTTGGAGAGTAAAATGGGCAAACATAAACTGACAAAGAGGCAGGCATAGCTTGAACACATGTGAGTGCCCATAGCTACCACTTGGGTTCATAGAAAGTGGGAGCTCAAAGTTCAAACTAAATGTATCATCAGAGTATATCCATGTCACCATATGCAACCCTGAGATTATTTTCCTGCGGGCATACTTACCAAGTAAAAAGTTTTTAGCATGCTGGCCTTCATCAGTTAGTGCACTAAGTTTGAACTGGGTGGTTGCATTACATTTGTACAAAGTGTTAGTGTGGTCACACTTGGAGTACTGTAAGCATCAGAAACCGTAAACTGGAGAAGCTGAAGGAAATAATTTCAGGGTGAGTACCAGTTCTGTCAGACAGGGGAGGGTGGTAGTGGAGGAGAATTGGTTGGTTCATTTGTCATGAAAGAAGCAGGGGGGTTTGAGGCCTTCCGGATGCGGGATAGACAAGTATTGAGAGAGTCTCCAGCTTGAACATGCCTGGAACTGGCAGTCACTCCGACTGAAATTGGATCCTGCTCACTGGAGTATGAGAGTTTCTGCAGCGTGGTGAGAATCTCCAGAAGCATGTTGTCAGGTCTCCCTAATGTTGCTCCCTGGTAGGCCAGTGTGGTTCGCAGACATTCGTACTCTGCTGTGTTCATGATTGCTCAATCGTGCTTTAATGAGAGACCTACGGATGGTGGTTAACCCAAGTGAAGAGCAAGGTCGAGAATTAATTCAGACTCAAAATAAGCAAGATGATACAAACAAAATCCAAAGGCAAAATCACAAACAGTAGTACTAGAAATGGAACTCCTATGATTGAGCACTAAATGCGAAGCATGAAGCCTTTAAGTCCAGACTTTCCATGAAGGAATGTGACAGACAGTAATTGGCAGTCTGAGTCTGTGAGGGCCAGTGGCAGATAACCATACTCCGGGGAATTGGAGCGCTGGATGTTGGAGGCCTGCCGCTGTTCAGTCAGCACCATGACAATATCACAACAAATCCCTTGGAGTGAGTAACAGAAGGGTTCTTTGGTGTGTTATATTGCACAGCAATAGACTCCCAGGAGTGAGCTACAGGCTGAGACCTAATCCAGGGGTTTGGAGCTTTCTGTTTAAACAAATCACTGAGACTATTTTACAGGCTTGAATCTAATGCAGGGATTTGGAGAGATAATATGTTGAATAACAGATTCCCAAGAGTGAATTATAGATCTTAATATATTCCAGGTGTTCAGAGGGAGTATATATAAATGAACAAATCTCCAGCAACGATGTTGAGGCTGGGATACAATACATGGTATTGGGGGTTGGTACATACTATAGATTAACATTCACTGTGATTCAATCAGTGTTTGATTCCCTTGCTCTGGCTTTGTAGCTATTTCTCAGAAGGACAGTCGGGTGCTCACAAGGAGACTATGGAGAAACCCTTGCAGCTGGATTATAACATAGACAGGAAGCTGCAGCTGACCCCAGAGGCTCTGCAGGTCCTCCAGTCCATCGAGGTTCCAATGGTCGTTGTAGTTATGGTTGGCGCTGCTCGTACAGGGAAGTCCTACCTCATGAACTGTCTCGCGGGAGACAAGAAGGGTAAGGGCAGTGGCTGTAAACTTCCACCTCTAACCTTTCACCTCTATTTACTATCTGTCTTACAGAAATTATCCTGAGACCTGGGACACACAGAGCACACTTGCATTGTCAAGCTGTCAACAGTGGGAAATCCACTGGGGACATCCATTGGTGACACAATGGTGTTCCCATCACTGTTCTGGACAATGGATCGAGAGAGATCTGGCGAACTTAACTGCATGCTTGCTTTTTATCTCAGATGCAGAAAGCACAGTGATCTCATTAATGGCGACCAGGGTTACTTGCTGTAAAACCGACTCTGCGTTGGCCATCAAGGTCCTTTTTCACATTTTCTACAACAATCCCATTTTATTCTTCCCATGTTCCCAACAATTCCTCTCAAAGCCCATCCCTCACTCATAAACTAGGGATAGGGTACTCACAATCTGCATGTCTTTGGGCTATGGAAGGTGATAGATGTTCTTGCAAAGTTTACCTCTGTCTCTCTATCTCTCTCCCTCTGCAGGATTCTCAGTGGGTTCAACCATCCAGGCTCACACCAAAGGAATCTGGATGTGGTGTCGATCCCTTCCTCAGAGACCCAATGAGGTCCTCCTGCTGTTGGACACCGAGGGTCTGGGAAATCCTGAGAAGGTTCATCCCTCCCTCTTAACTATCCCCCTCCTCAGAACAGTGGTTTCATTACCGAATCGGTAACCCACAGACAGAGGAATGATCCACAGACTAGAGTTCAAATCCCACCTCAGGCAATGGTGATGTTTAAATTCTCTTTACAGTCTAGACTTAAAGTAAAAATTTATTAATTTGTTAATTAATTAAATAACATTTTTATCACATTTACATGCTGAGCTTCAGGGAAGAATTCTGACATCTTCTTTATTGGAACTGCATGCGGTCCAAGAGCATCACCCACTCGAAGTTTCCCATCCCACCCATACCAATTCCCATCCCCATCCTCCCAAATGAAAAGGACGTTAAAGTATCATGACAGTGTGCTCTGCCCCAGCAATGAGTTGGTGAGCACTAGCTGAGACTCGGTCTGTAAGGCTTCCCTTGGCCATACACCTGCCACTGGTGGCATTGACAGGAAGGATGCTGTGGAGGGAAACCTCACCCACCAACCTCTGTAAACACTGCATCAGAAATGTCCAGAAATGGGATGGTTATCCATTAGACTGATCCCTGAGCAAGAACTCTCACCAACTTGTTGTCTGTCCTTCCTGCAGGGAGACAGCCAGAATGATAATTTCATCATTTCGCTGGCTATCCTTCTGAGCAGCGTCTTCATTTACAATGGTCAAAGAAACATAGACCAGAAATCCCTGCAAGACCTACAGTATCCTTCACTGGTGTTTCTCAGTCCCTCCCTTTCAGGGTGATATCTCTACAGTAACTAGTGTCTCTCAGTATCTCTCTCTCTTGGGAATATCAGCACAGCGACCGATGTCTCTCAACCCCACTCTCTCGGGGAGATATTATACACTGACCAGTTTTTCTCAGCCCCTGTCTCTCTCAGTGGGATATCTGTGCACAGACTTAACATTTCTATGTCCCTTTCTTTTGGTATATGCCTGTAAACTGATCACTGTTTCTCAATCATAGAGTCATTGTGTTATACAGCAGGGAAAATATTCCTTCGGCCATGCTTGTTCATACCATCAGAGAAGTATTCTCAAGCTGATCCCATTTTCCAGCACTTCGCATATTCTCATCATCTTCATACCTGTCCACGTACTTCGTAAATGGGTCTCATGTACGTGCCTCACCCACTTCCTCTGCTGGCTCGTTCAATATAATCAACATCCTTTATGTACGCAAAAAATGAAATCTCAGGTACTTATTAATTTTATCACTCTAACCGTAATACTATATCCTGTAGTTTTCATTTCCCTAACCTTGCAAACAAAGACCACTGACCCTGTCAATGCCCTTCATGATCTTTGTCATTACAGCTGTGAGATCACCCCTCATTCTTCTATGCTCCAAAGAATAAAGGCCAAGATGTCTAACCTCTCAGTTCTATGACTCCTGGCAACATCGTTCAAAATGTTTCTTTGCACTCTTTCTGGCTTAATCACATCCTTGCTATAACTGCATGACCAGAACTGTACACAGTACTCCAAGTGTATCCACACTAACACTTCGTATAATCATAGCGTAAACACCCACTTCAAACTTAGTGCACTAACTGATGAGGTCCAGCATGTTAATAAAAACTTTATTCACACCCCTGTTCTCCCTACTTGTGACTCCCCTTTAAGGGAACCTTGCTCCAATACTCCAAGGTGCTTCTGTTGTGCAAAAGTATCTAGATCACTTACATTCAATTCAAAAGTCCTACAATGATTAGTCCTTCCAAAATGTAACTCTACCTACTTATCTGAATTCCATTTGTCACTCCTGAACCCAGATGCCCAGCTGACCAAGATCCCACTGCACTTGCTGATACTCCTCTTCGCTGGCTGCTGTGACAGTGAAATAATGCTTGAGAGCTGTGCCCATCTCCAGCAGTTCCACAACTACATTTTCATCTTTGTCTTTCAGAGGCCCTATTTGCCCTATGTTACTCTCCTTTCATTAATATAGTTGTAACATCACTTAGAACTCTCTTTAATCTTCATAGCTGAAGTCACCTCATGCTCCATTCTTCCCTCCAAGTTTTCACCCTGTGTTGACTCTGGCATCCTCTATATGTATTCAATAATCCACTTTTTCCCAGCTACCTGTTTCGGAAATGAGACCTCTCCTCTTTCCACGACCAAGTTTACAATAATCCTTGACATCCAGGGCTCTGAAACACCAGCAGCTTTGCCTCTTACTCATCGAGTCTCTCTTTCTTGGGGAGATATCTCCATGATGACTGGTGTCTCTTAGACGCACTCTGTCTGAGAGGGAGATCTGTACACTGACCATTGTCTCCTAGTACCTCTCTCTAAGGTGGAGATCTGTACTCTGACTGGTGCCACTCTGTCTGTCTGTCTCTCTCAAGGGGAGATCTGAACACTGACCAGCGTATCTCAGTTGCTCTGTCTCAGGGGAAGATCTGTATAGTGACTGACAATCCTCACCATTTTCCTGCCAACCTTTCATTCCTTTATCCTAGTTTTGTGACTGAACTGTATAAGTGGATCCAAATGAAGTCCCAGCCCGATGACTGTGACAGTTGGGATTTTGTCCGTTTCTTCCCTGAATTTGTCTGAGTGATCCGTGATTTTTCACTGGACATGAAGATCGATGGAAAAGATGTAACTCCAAAAGAGTACCTGGAGCACAGTCTGAAAATGAGGGACAATAAGTATGTGGAAGTGCCAGTCTCTGAGGAGACAGGGTGAACTTGGAAAGGGGCCAGAGAAGGGAGGGAGCAGGGTTGAATTCAGTGTATGAGGGGGTAGTGGAGGTAGGGGCAACCTGTTACCTTTGATGATCTGTACACACACATTCCAGGGTTTCCCGGTCCATTCACAACTCTCATTCCCCACAGACTCTGCATTCTCCTGCCCTGTTCACATTCACGTTACCTCACAATTCCCTGAAATAACTTGATACCAAAGTACACCATCCTCTGGTTTGATGGTATAAATACACCATTCCCACCCAGCTGACAGCTCCTTCCCATCAGAGTTTCATCTGATTGGCTGTTTGCCAGTCCCCACACACACCCTTCTCAATCACCATGATCCTCAGCTACCCTGTATGTCACATCATTCCCCTCCATGACAAGTCACCTATATCCCAATTACAATGCACTTGATGCCTCTCCCACGCATTCTGCCCCTCACCATCACACCTCGCAACTGTCTCCCCTCTATTTCCTTCCTGTCCTTCTCCTATTCCTCCCCACAGCCCTGTGGGTAACAGTCACCATGTTGGGAATGGGAGAACAGACTCAGTAAGGGTGATTCCTGCCTGATTCCTGGTTCTTTTTTACAGGTGAGGTCAGTGAGCAGGATAAGGAATATAATGAACTCCGCAGGTGTATCCGCAATCATTTTCCCTCACGTTGTGGCTTTGCAATTCCCTTTCCCACACACCCGAAGAAACTCAAGCAGCTCCGGGAATTAGATGACAAGGATCTGCAGGAAGATTTTGTTATGGAGTGGCAGAACCTCATCAATTACATTCACACCCACAAGAAAGTCAAGAGAGTTGTTGGGGATCAGCTGGTCACGGGCCCAAGTGAGTAACCAGGCAAAACCGCATCATCTCTCTTCAATATGACACACTAACCTGGTATGAGAAAATCTGCTGATGCTTGAAGTCCAAAGCAACACACAAAAAATGCTGGGGGAACTCAGCAGGCCAGGCAACATCGGTGGAAAACAGTAAACTGTCATCGTTTCACACTGTGACTCTTAATCAGGACTAGAAAGGAAGGGGAGAAATCAGAAAGAGAAGATTGTGGGGGTGGGAGGAACAAGTACAAGGTGACAGGTGATAGGTGAAACTGGTGGAGGTGGTGAAGAAAGGAGCTGAGAAGTTGATTGGTGAAAGAGATAAAGGGCTGGAGATGGGAGAATCTGATAGGAGAGGGCAGAAGAGAATGGAAGAAAGGAAAGGGGGAGGAGCACCAGAGGGAAGTGGTGGGCAGGTAAGAACAGAAAGCGTGAGAGAGAAACAAGAATGGGGAATGGTGAAGAAGATGAGGTTGGTAAATGACCAGATGTTCGAGAACTTGATGCTCATGCCATCAGGTTGAGCACCTTCACTCCGCCAGAAAACGCGGTATTTTCTGGTGGCCACCCATTTCAATTCCACTTTCCAGTTCCATTCCAACATGTTAGTTCATGACCTTGTCTACCGCCAGGATGAGGCTACATTCAGGTTAGAAGAGCAGCACCTTATATTCCGTCTGGGTAGCCTCCAACCTGATGGCATGAACATCAATTGGATGTGTGTATAACAGGCGTGAATGGAAACCAGGTTGCATCCAATTGGAGCAACACACACAAAGTAACATTTCCAGCATCTGCAGATTTCCTCTTGTTTGTGATTTGATTACTACTCTGCGAAGTCTCTTCCAAGGATGCCAACCCTGAGGAAGTTTAAAACTTCCCTTCGACAGGAGTTCAGTGAAACCCTCTCTCACAGCTCCCCTCTGTGATCCCTGCTGCTCTTCAGCACTTTGACCACATGCTCACCCAGACCACTCACCTTGTGTTTTTCTCTCCCCTCCCCCACCTTTGAAATCTACTCCGCAGCTTTTTTTTCCCTCCACTTCTGCCGAAGTGTTTCGGTCCTAAACGTCAACCGTACTTTTTTCCAATAATGCTGCCTGGCCTGCTAAGTTCATCTAGCAATCTGTGTGTGTTCCTCGGATATCCAGCATTTGCAGATTTTCTCTTGTTTGTGATGGGATCCAATTGGAAGTGTGTATACTGAAATTAAATTGGAAAGGGTAGAGACCATTGGAATGGTGTTAAATGAAAGTGAAAGGGTTGGGATCCCATTGGAAGTGTGTACAATGGAAGAGAATGGGAAGGGACTGAGATCCCATTTGATGTGAGTACAATGTAAATGAATGGGAATAGGTAGATGGGAATGAGTAGGATCGTATGGTATACCAGCATGAATGTAGAGGGTAGAAATGAATGGGAAGAGATAGAGACCACTACGAGTGAAAGAAGGTATGGGTTCCCATTGGAAATATCAACTGTGGTCTTGAATGGGAAGTGTTGGGAGCATGGACTGTGGGATTGAGTGTTTGAATGATGGGAGAGAATTGGAGGGGGTGTAATCCCATTCGAAGGGAATAAGAATGTGTTGGGTACGTTGGGATGTGGAGAGTGGGAACTGAGGGTGTGATCAGATCCCCAGGCACTGACCTCCAGAAATATTCCACACAGGATTTGTTAAATTGACCAAGGCATACATGGGCATGATGGCGGTTTCTACTATGTGTGGAGAGCAGTGTCGCTAAATTAGTGGAGGTGGAAAACCAAGCAGCTCTAGATGAAGCCCTGCAATTCTATGGCAATGAAATGAAAAAATTCTCAGAATCTGATGATCCTACGATGAGCAAACTCATAGAGAATTACATTATGAAGAGCATAGAGGCATTCAATATCTTCCACAAAAGACCTATGAACAACAACAGCGGCAAATACATCCAACAGCTGGAGGTGAGCTTCTAATGTTCGGTGATTACCAACTGACTCATCTCCAAACACCAGTCCCTGGACCCAACCCATAAAAACATAGACTGAGAGATAGAGAGCAAAGATATCATCCAGAAAGTGAAGGACTGAGAGACACAGGATAGTGCCGGTCACTCCCTGAGTTAGAGTGGCAGAGAAACACCGGTTTGTATACAGATCACTCCTTGCCAGTGTACAGATCTCTCCCTGAAAGAGAGCACCTCCAAGATATATTCAGCGTACAGATATCTCCGTGAGAGAGAACGAATCAGAGACACAGTTAGTGTACAGATCTCTCACTGAGTGAGATGGACTGAGAGACACTGGTCAATGTACCGATCTCTCCCTGAGAGAGAGCAACTCAGAAATAAAGTTAGTATGCAGATCTTCCCCTTAGAGAGAGGCACTGAGAGACACTGGTCAGCGTACAATACTTGGTCTCCTAGTTTATTGTACATTTTTCCCTCACTACTAGGAGACGATGAGATCCACTTACATGTCTCTCATGGCCAAGATCAAGGTAAAGTCACAAGACCAATCTAAGGCACAACTTGTAAAAGTAATGGAAGCAATTACAGAAAACCTAACATCTAGATATTATCATAAACCTGGTGGTTACCAGGAGCTGAAGAAGGATATTGATAAGGCCATCAAAGCGTATGAAGAAAGGACCAAGAACCAGATGGAGGTGTGTTCAGTATTTTACAGCAAGGCATTTACTTTTCAATTCTCATAGCTTTTCCTTCCTCTGACTTACATGGATTCAGAACACTTCCCCCCCACCCCCCACCACCACCTTTGCCTCCTTCCATTCACCCAGCAAAAGTGAACTTGATTTCCACCCTCTGTAACATCTGGAATGGGATTAACTGGGTAGATTGAGTCTGTAATCGGGAAACCAGTTATGGTGGCTGTGGGAGGAGTTTCAGCGGCTAGGATTTGTCAGTGATGGGCGTAGTGCCTTTGGGGCTGTGGGAGGAGATATAGTGAGTGGAGGGTCAGTAATGGAGCAGAGTTGAATTATCTTTCATCGCCGGTTTTCAAAGCCATCCAATCTCTCCCTTAAAAAACCTTAACTGTGCTTCAATGGAGAGAGTTCCCAAAACCAATCCTGCATTGAGAGGAAAGTGCCTGTCTCATATCTCCGTTGATCAAGCTACCTGTTTATCTAACTCAGCTTTGCAATTCATGACCATCCAGTCCACTTGCTGATTCTGGGTTTTCCCACAGAAGTAAATAGTCACAATCTGTCCTACCTTCTCTAATAAGGTCATCTGTCCTTCCAGGTATCAGTCCAGGAGCCCATCGCTGAACTGCTTCCAGTGTGTTAAGTGTTAAAGGAGACGTGTACTGTCCATATTCCAGATGTAATCTCACAAAAACCTGATATAACTGAAGTATTACCCTTCCACTTTAGTTACACACTCGATCTCTCCCTCTTACTGGCACATAAACATTTTGTAAATTTTGCACTACGACACCCATATCCCTCTACATCTCAGAACTTCACAAACTCTCCCAATTGGATAATATGCTTCTATTTATCTTTCTGTCATAATGGTATTTTGCATTATCCCACATTGTGTTCGATTTGCCTGATCCTTGTCTATTCACAGAAAAGATTTCTCTACTCTTTGCCACTGCTGTGTGTTGTTCTTACAAGTTATCCTTCTGTCATTTAAGAAATAAATTCTGCCTTCATTCAAGGCCACAAGATAAATTGCACATAGTTTTCAGTTGTGGTTTTACCAATTTCCTGTAGATTGGTAAGTTGAGTTCCCTTATTCCGTATCAATCCCCAGCACTAGACATTTGATGATGAGAGCCCGTCTCTGGTCTCTTGTGGACTGGTGTGACGGGAGAGAGTTGGACATGAATAATTGTATCTTCTCTTCTTTGTAGGGGTGGGCTGTCCTCGCCAATTTCCTGGAAGAGCAAAAACCTCTTCGAGACCATGTACAGGAAATGGACAACAAGCTGACGGAGGAACAAAAGCGTGTCTCTGGTGAAAAAATAAACAAAATGCTCAAAATATTCAGGTCAAGGTGCATCTGCAGATTTAAAATTAATTCTTTGTGTCTGAAAACTAAAAATGTGAGACATTTCCACTGGGTATTTCACCTCAGTCTTCATCAGAAACATAGTGAGATCAGGGAGGGGTGGGTTTATGTTCTTAGACATGTTCATATAGTCCTGGCTGTGGACAGAAAGCTCCACTTCAGAGAGAGGAAGATCAGACAGGCTATTGAAGACATGACAGGAGGTGGAGTTGGGGTCAGGGCTGGGTGGAGGGTCGGAGGAATTGTAGGAAGTAGGGAGACAAAAAGCAGAGGGCTCAGAGGGTTGAAATGGTTGTGGGATACTGGGGGCATGGATACCAGGAATGAGTGGGGAAAGATGGTAGAAGACAAGGAGCAGTAGGACCCAGTGGTGGCATGAAATAAGGAAATTACAGTGGCAGAGGCAATAAACAAAAATATCCAATGCTTGTTAGAATAGATCGGCAGGGGTGATGGGGACTTACTCATTGTGTGGATAGATTAAATTGGTCAAGGCAATCTTGAGGAGGACTACATAGAATGCACCTGTGATAGTTTCTGAAACGGTGTGTTACTGAACCTCCAAGGGAACGTGCTGTCTTTTTCTCATCCTGGGTAAAGAGAGAGGATAACGATCTTATAGTTAGAGATCATCTTGGAAAGGGTGATCAGAGTATAATTAATTTCTTATACAAATGGATGGTACAATAATTTGATCCAAAACCCAGTATATTATTAACAAGGGAGAATACAATGGGATGAGAGAAGAGTTGGATAGAGTAGATTAGACACAGGCTGGTGGGACAGTGGCTGTAGGAGTGGGACCCCATCATTTATACTGATCATGGCTGTGGGTGATGTGAATAGAAAAAGAGCTGTGGGACACCAACCCCTCTCAAGGGCAGAGTAAGGGTGTTCTAGTGGTTGGAGGACCTCCCCGTTCTGGGACAGTGAACTGGCTAACAGGCAAACGCAGACAATAAAGGCTGTGTTGTATGTTCATACTCCTGGGTAGCCCAAGAGCTGCACATTTCTGAACGAGGAATATTTTTCATGGACTTGTTTGCCAGGGTTCAGAGGCTGTGCGAAGGGTTCTGGTGAGGAGACATGCTCATCTCTACTTCAGGGCATTGCTCTGGATGGACTTCCAGATCCAGGAACAATGAAGCCATCCTTTAGTCTGATGCCTAATGTGGAGAAGGTCCCTCCCCTGTGGTCACCAACAGGCCCAGATTCCCCTGAGATGTCTGAGGATTTCTCCACCACTGATACTTGGGTTAGTATTGTGTTGGAGATGGAACAATCAGTTGGGTCTAGGAGACCCGCTACAGAGAGAGGAATGCATGTGTCAGCTATAAGTGGCTTCTCCCTGGAGGGGGACAGGTACTTGTGTGGTTGTGGGGGGGGGGGTGCTTGTGTCCATTGACAATGAGAAGATGGACTGCTATGTGTCCTGTACAATGTTTCCTCTCATCCTAGTCCTGCAAAAAGACACCACTGGCTACTGACTTCTAGGCTGGAAATGACACAGCTCATGAGGCGTGTCCATACCATTCTCCTGTACACCTGGTGCTGTGCTCGGACCACCAACTGTTGTGGGAAGAGCTCATTCTATCACACGTGTGGGCAGGGTCCACGCACCAGCACTTTAACAACTAGCACTTTAATAGGCTGGAGGACATCTCATTTCCAAGATCTGTTTTGACTGTTGTGAGAGACGTAGAGGGGAGCAGGGGAGTTTCCCTCTCCAAGGGTCATGGGCAAAGCTCACGTTTGTCTCTTCTGTCAGGAGTATATTTGGGGGCTGACCAAGGAGAGGAGAAGATGTGAGAAGGAGGACAAAGATGAGTCCTTAAATATGTTGTTGTTCTTTGCATACCTATTTGTAAAGAATAATCTGAGAAATATCTAAAAGATTACTTTCTGGAAAAAAATAGGTTGAACAGTGATGTCCTTCTTTAAAGAACGGGATTTCCCACCCTCCACTCTTGATACTCACTCTCATTTCTTCCATTTCCCGAACATCTGCACTTACCCCATCTTCTCACACCCTTCACAGTGATAGAGCTCCTCTTGTCCTTACCTACCACCCCATGATCCCCCAACACGTCATCCTTCACAACTTCCGTCATCTCCAAATGGGTCCTACCACTAAATATATCTTTACCTTCCACACTCTACTTTCTGAAGGAATTGCTCCCTCTGTGAATCCTTTACCTATTCATCCACACCCCCTCCCAAATAATCACCCTCCTGGCACTTATCCCTGCAAGCAGCCTAAGTGCTCACCTCCCCATCATCCATCATCTACGCCTTCTCCATCAGCTCCATTCAGGGCCCCCACTCCGTCCTCCCAGTTGAGACAACACTTCACCTGCAAATCTGATGGGGTTGTCTATTGTGTATGTTGTTCCCGATGCAGCCTCCCCTACATTGATGAGACCCGTTGTAAATTGGGGGACCGTTTTGTCGAGCACCTCCACACCATCCACCACAAGTGGGACTTACCGGTAGCCAAACATTTTAAATCTGATTCCCATTGCGATACGTTGGTCCATGGCTTCCCCTTGTGCCAAGAAGAGATCACCCTCAGGGTGGAGGGACAACAACTTGTATTCCGTCTGGGAATCCTCCAAACTGATGGCATGGTTATTGATTTCTCCTTCTGGCAAGCAAGTTCCTATCGCTCCTTCCTCTATTCCCCACTCTGGCCATTTACTTGTTCTCACCTACCAATTACTACCCCCTGAGTTTCCTCTTCCTTCCCTTTCTCCTATAGTCCACTCTTCTCTCTCCACCTCTCCACCTCTCCAGACTTTGACCTTTCCCACCCACCTAGCTTCACCCATCATCTTTCAGTTCGCATCTTTCCCCTCACCTTCCCTTTTTATTCTGCATCTTCCCCCTTCCTTCTCAGTCCTGAAATAGGGACTCCGGTGAAACCTTGACTGTCTACTCATTTCCAGAGATGCTGTCTGACCTGATGAGTTCCTGGGGCATTTTATGAGTGTTTCTTAGATTGAACAGTAAGTGAAGCTCCCTCTCAGTTTCCTGTCTCACACACCTCGAGAAGTGACCCCTTCACCACTCTCTGCATGGACTAACTAATTCATCCTCTGCCCCTTTTGTCAGATTTGGAAGAGGAGCTCTCAAGAATAAAAGAAAATATGGAGAAGATGGAGCAGAATAGGAAGGCAGCTAAGAAATGCAGGAATAAGGAGATCATGAAGCAGATCAAGAAAAAGTGTGAGGAGAGTAAAGAGTGCAGTGTGGAGGAGCTGAAGGAAGCCATGGAGCATATGAAGAGTGAGGTGGAGAAATACAAATTCAAGGGCAGGATGGAGGATGCGGTAAGGGCTCAGCAGATTTACGAGTACCTGGAGAAGAAATATAAAGAGGCAACAAAATGGAGTTTTCGCGAAATTCATACAGGAGATTATGGTTGTGCTTCAACACCTGAAAGAGGTTGTGGCAAGTCTATTTTCATCATAAGACCTGAAGACTATAAGAAATAGGAGCAGAATTAGGCTCTTTGGTCCATTGAGTTTGTTCCACCATTTCATCATGACTGATAAATATTTTTCCTCTTAGGCCCATTCTCCTGCCTTCTTCCCATATCCCGTTATGCCCTATGCCTTAAATGTACCTGCAGACCTGGCCTGCACAACGCCTTATGGCAAAGAATTCCATCGATTCAGCTTCTTTGGCTAAAGAACCCCCTACTCATCTTCATTCTAAAAGGATACACCCCTATTTCGAGGCTGTTTCTTCTCCTCTTAGACTTCCCCCCATCAGAAACATCCTGTCCACATCCACTCTATCAAAGTCTTTCACCATTCAATAGATTTCAATGAGGTCACCGCTCATTCTGCTTAAATCCAGTGAATACAGGACCACAGCCTCAAATGCTCTTCATATGACAAGCTGATCAAACATGGAATCATTTTCGTGAGCCTCCTTTAAATCCTGTCCAATTTCAGCACATTGCTTCTAAGATAAGGTAAAACTGCTCACAATATTCCAAGTGAGGCCTCACTTGTGCCTTATAAAGTCTCAACATTACATCCTTGGTTTTATATTCTAGTCTACTTGAAATGAATGCTAACATCACATTTGCCTTCCTCACCACAAACTCGATCTGCAAATTAACCTTTAGGGAATCCTGTACAAGCATTCCCAAGTCCCTTTGCACCTCAGATGTTTGTATGTTCTCTCCATTTAGTCAACCTCTTTATTTCTTCTACCAAAGTACATGACCGTATACTTCCCCACACTGTATTCCATCTGCTACATTTTGCCTATTCCCCTAATATGTTTGTCATTTTGTAGCCTCTCTACCTCCTCAAAACTACCTGCCCCTCCACCTATCTTCGTATCATCAACAAATCTTGCAACAAAGCCATCAAATCCATCATTCAAATCATTAACATATAACGTAAAAAAATAATCAGTCCCAACACAGACCTTTGTGGAAAGCCATGGTGGATGTCAGCCAACCAGAGAAGGCTCCATTTATTTCTACTCCTTACCTCCTACCAATCAGCCACTGCCAGTCAGTACCATGGACTCATAGCTTGTTCGGCAGTCTCATGTGTGAGCCTTTTTAAAGGCTTTCTGAAAATTGAAAGAAATTACATCAACTGATTCTCCTTTGTCTATCCCTAGCAAGAAAGTAGTAAAACAAAAAGATGCGTACATTTAGAAATGTGTCCACAGCACCAATCCTGTGACATTCCTAACAGCTTACAACACCCTTCTCCCCAGTCTGTTCAATGAACTGGATCACAAATATTGTCCACCCCATACGTTCCACATCCAATCCCCAGCCTGATATTGGGTTGCACACAGTGGAACATTTAAAGTGGGGTCGGGAATTTCATCCCCGTTTCTGCATAGATTCCAGCTGGTGAATCTCAGAAGCCCAGAGATGTGAATCAGATCATCATTTCCCATGACTTAGTGTAATATGTCCTACTCAGTAAATACACTCCCACAGCCCACAGGCACTCTCCCCCATCACCAACTTTCCTCACCCATCAAATCCCTTACCACGGCCCATGTATACTGGCTCCATCACTGACTGCCACACCCACTGATCCCCCACCCACAGCCCACGGGCACTCTCCAACCATCCACTAAACACATTCCCACAGATCATGGACACCCTGTTTAAATAACAGCCTCTCTCCCACCTCCATCTCACACACTACCTCTCCTCCTGGACACTCACCCCCACCAAGTAGGCTTGTAGACATTTCTTCAGCAGTTGTTGGACTCCGGAGTTACCGCTGCCAAAATATCTCCTGAGGATCATTTTATGCATTCCCACCTCAAGGTTCTAGACTCTGCCTGCTTTTTGGTAGCTAATTGTAAAGGTATAATATGTCTCCAGTTCCGATCCATATGAATATGCGTTTCTTTAATCCTCTCATATACCTATCCACACTGCACCACAAATACCATATCAGTTCTTTAGTTATAATTAAGTCTGTTTATCCTTGGGCAATTCATAAAACTCTCACTGGCACAGAATGTCAGCTCCCACATCCTCCTTACCTGCTGGATCAGTGTTCTGGGTCAGCGATCAGCTCTACTCAGTACTGACCCTGTGTTGATAATGTGGCCTTCCTCTACTCTGTGTTCTGTGGATCTCTCTCTCACCAGCAGAGTTCCCTCCCAGAGGCTGATGGGAACTTGTCATCTCTCTCTGGCTGTTACATTCCCACCATCAATCCACGATCAGTGTGATTACTGGATCACACTAGATATCCAATCAATAAATCTGACCGCCAGCAATGAAAAATTGGAAGCTGAAATGCAAAAACAGATGAACATTCAGCAGAGATATGCAGACTGCAGGTGCTGGAATCTAGAACAACAAACAGGAAGATGAAGGAATCTTCAGTGGGTCAAGCAGCATCTGTTGGGGGTAAAGGAATTGTTGATTCTGGGTCAAGATTCGGTATTAGAACTGATAAAGTTGCCTTTAGCACAGGGACTCAACCCGAAATGTCAGCAATTCCATTCCTGTCACAGATGCTGCTTGATCCAAAGTTCCTCCAGCAGGTTAATGCTTTATATAAGTTGAGTGATTAGTTTTAGCTCATAGATTTGTTAAGTAACATAGATGCTACATTTAACCACAATATCTTTTCTTTATTAACAAATAAGAAATGTTTCCAATTAGCCGAATCAATGTAACTGCAATAATGAGAATCAAGATATATATGTGTGGATGAACTTAGATTTTGGATCCTCATCCCACCACATGGACGTGTGGAATTAAATACTAGCAGTTTGTATATGCTGATAAATCTGTGAAACTTTAATAAAGGTCTGGTGAGATGCAGAAAGTTGTTCTCTATTGCATTTAGGAAATTCTGGGAGTAGAAGAATATGATGGCCATATCTTTGTTGGTAACAATAGAGATTATTGGTTCAATGGTACACATTATTAATGTCTGCATGCAATATACAACTGTGAGATTCTTCTTCTCCAGACAGCCATGAAAAAAAATATTCCATCTGCCCATTTCTCTCATCTAAGTCTTTCTGCAACTCCCTGCATCCTCCTTTCAATCGGCCCTCTGCCAATCTTTGTATCATCTCCTAACTTGGCTACAAAACCAGCAATTCCATCCTCCAAATCATTGATAACAACTTGAAAAGCAGTCCCATCATCAACGCCCGCAGCACATTAATAGTCATCGGATCATTACTAATAATCTCTTCAGCTACCTCTTTCAGAACACTGGGGTGTCTTCCACCTGGTCCAGGTGACTAATGCACCTTCAGACCTTCCAGCCTCTCAAGCAACTTCTCCTTAGTAATAGCAACTACACTCATTTCTGCACTCTGACACGCTCTAATTTCTGGCACAGTGAAGAGTGACACAAAGTATTTGGTAAATTTGTCCATCATTTCTTTGACCCCATTACTACATCCTCGGTGTCATTTTCCATCAGTCTGATATCCACTCTCAGCGCTCTTTTACTCTTTATATATCTGAAAATATCCTCTTTTATATTATTAGCTAGTTTACCTTCATATTTTATCTTTTCTCTCCTTATGGTTTCTTTGTTTCCCTTCTACTGTTTTTAAAAGCTTCCCAATCCTCTAGAATCACCGTATTTTTTATTATATTATATGCCTTCTCGTTTCCTTTTATTCTGTCTTTGACTTCCCTTGTCAGCCTAGGATGTGTCATCCTCCCTTTAGAATACTTCTTGATCAGAGAGACACAGAGAGAACCTGTGATTACCAACAAGACCTTTATTGTCTAAACTAACAAGCACGTGAAAACTAACAAACAAGTACCTGTGTGCACAGACACTCGGTATCCTTCCCTTGTTCTGTGATGGTTAATTTTCAAAGTTATCGCTATTTTGCCCTTGAAAGCCTCTGCTTTTATGTTCATTCCTTATCAGATGTTGCGTTTCAGTGTCATTGGCTATGGATCATCTGACTGACCTCTTCTTAATGACTGTGGTCCAGGCCAGCATCTATTTCAAAGATACAAAGAGCATTTATTATTAAAGAATATATAAATTATACACCTTGAGATTTCTTTGTGTACAGGCAGCCACAAAGCAAGAAAACTGAAGAACACAACTAAAAAAAGACCATAAACACTGTGCAGAGAAAGAAAAAATAAAACACACACACACATCATGAAAACGACAGCACTTTGAACCAGATTGAGTCCTTATATCTGCTTCCTGGAGCAGCAGGAGTAGGCCCAAGCCTCGATATTAGTTCTTCATCTCTCAGAAATGAGGAGTTCACAGCTTCGGTGTAGCTGAGAGAGGAATGAACACCATGGGAAAGCGAGCAAAATCAGCCCAATCCTCACCTCTGGTCCTGATTCTCAGGCTCCCCAGTCTATCTGGACCGTTGTTTAAATTCTCCGAACACTGGGTAGTGCCTTGCTCTGGGACCCAGGTGCCAGTGCAGTGACAAACTTGCGCTGCACAGCCCAAAGCCGTTCTTAATCTCACCCAATCAGCTCTGAACTTGCATCGATCCAAATTCGCACCCGGGTTAGGTGGGTGGGCATCAGAACTGTACCACATCGACTCCTCTCCAAATCGCTCACTCCAACTTCAACAGCGATACCAAGTCCATCTGCGACTTTGCCTTGACCAAGTTGTACCTGGGCTTTGAAACGCACCTGCATGGCCCATCCTTTCAGTCAGTATCATCTCTGCTTGCTTCTCCATTTTTTGCGGTGATAATCCAGGGGTTTGGGAGATCATAAGTAGAATAACAGAACCACAGGACTGGATTACAGTCTGGAACCTAAGCCGGGATTTGTAGGATATATATATATATATAAACGCACATCAAGGAACTGGACTTAGTTGTCAGAATCTTGTGGCGCACTCCATTGGGAACATTTACCAGGTAATGGGCACTTATCTGCACTACCACCCCTGGCTATAACAGCTTTGTGGTTTACTATAGTATAACAGATCCCTGGTAGTGGGATACACACCAGAATCTAATCCAAGGGCTTGGGGAGTTTTTTATGAGAAATACAGATCCCCAGGAGTGGGTTATACAGTCTGCGATATATAGTAATCCAGAAGTGTGCACTGGGAAATCTGGTCTCCAGACCAGCTTGCAGGGAGTAGGAAAGGCATGTGTGACTCCCTTTAACTTTCTGCCCTTAACCTTTCACCTTCAAGCATGCAGATCACAAAGAACAGAGCAGAGGGGATTCTATCTGCTGGACTATAGACCAGTGAGAGAAAGGAGAAAAACATTTAATTGCTGAGAGATTTTGACAGTTTAGTTAATGGACAGAGAAAGTAATCAGGATAGTTCAAACTTCAAAGTTAAATTTATGTCATCTCATAAAACCCTAAGATTCTTTTTCTGCGGCCATACTTAGCAAATCTATAGAATGGTAACTGTAAACTGTACACATCGTGAGCTGTTAACTGTAAACTAACTGTTCAAATGCAGATATGAATAAATTAGCAAAAAATAACAGGCATGAAATGTGAACATAACTGAGTCCTTAAGTGAGTGAAGCTATCTCCTTTTGTTCAAGAGCTTGATGGTTGAGGAGTATTAACTGTTTTTGAACCTGTTTCTGCAAGTCCTGAGGCACCTGTGCCTTCTACCTGATGGCAGCAGTGAGTAAAGAGCATGTTCTGGGTGGTGAGGATCTTTGACGATGGATGCTGCTTTTCTACGGCAACGTTTCATGTAGATGTGCTCGATGGTTGGGAGGGTTTTACCTTTGATGTACTGGACCGAATCCACTACCTTTTACAGGATTTTCTGCTGAAAAACATTGATGCTCCATACCAGGGGATAATGCAGTCAGACAGCACGCTTTCCACCACACATCTATAGAGG
Source organism: Mobula birostris (assembly GCF_030028105.1). Taxonomy (NCBI): domain Eukaryota; kingdom Metazoa; phylum Chordata; class Chondrichthyes; order Myliobatiformes; family Myliobatidae; genus Mobula; species Mobula birostris. The sequence continues at coordinate 27,782,723 of NC_092380.1, read as the reverse complement.
TTCGCCCTGGTTTTCAATGACATACCGAACCTTTGCAGTCTCCTGAGGAACTAGAGGTGCTGTCATGCTTTCTTCGCAATATTTATATGATGGGTCCAGAACACGTCCTCTGAAATAGTGACACCCAGGAATTTAAAGTTACCGACTCTCTGCCCCTCTGAGCCTCCAATGATTTCTGGCTCATGGACATCTGGTTCATCTCTCCTGAAATCTACAATCAGTTCCTTGGTCTTATTGACAATTGAGTGAGAGGTTGCTTTTATTACACCACTCAGCCAAGTTTTCAATCTCCCTCCTCTATTCTGATTCATCGTGCCCACAACTGTGGTTTCATTAGCAAACTTGTATATGGTTTTGGAGCTCTCATTGGTGCAAAGCGAGTAGAGCAGGGGGCTAGGTACACATCCCTGCAGTTCTCCTGTGCTGATGGAGATTGTGGAGATGTTTTTGCCAATCTGAACTGCAAGTGAGGAAATCCAGAATCCAATTGCAGAAGAGGGTATTGAGGCCCGGATCTTGGAGTTCACTGAGCAAATATAAGTCACCATTCAGACAGGAGCTGATATGCTTCGACAACAGCCTCTCGAAACACCTCATCACTGTGGATATATGTGTCACTGGGTGATGGTCATTTAGACAAGTTACCACGCTTTCCTTGGGCACCGGTATTATTGAAGCCTGCTTGAATACCACACACTGCCAGAGCAAGAGGCTGAGGATATCTGTGAATACACCAGCCAGTTTGTCGGCACAGGTCTTCAGTACTCGGCCCGATCCGGATGCTTTCCTTGGATTCATGCTCTTGAAGGCAGCCCGCATTTCATCTTCAGTTACTGGGACCAAAGGATCATCGGGAGACATGGGGATCTGTGATGGTTCCTCCCTCTTCTGGTGACCAAAGTGAACATTGAAGGCATTGAGCTCATCTGGAAGTGATGTTCTGTGTTACAAGGGGTGGTTGGAAGCGGACCCAAATGCAAGACACAGACACTGAAGTTCTTGGAACAGGACTAGGTTTGTCAAGAAAGCAAGGGAAGAAACAACGCTGGACATGGACGCAGGCCTTGGATGAGACAAGGACACCGGGCCTGGACTGGGACTAAGAGTAAGAAAGCGGGACCTGGACGAAAGAACTTGGAACCAGGACCCTGGACTAGGACTCCGAGCCAGAGACTGGACAGGGACCCGGAACATGAGTCTTGACTCGGGCTCGGAACCCGGTTCCAGGTGAGGTCTCGGGACTAGGAACAGACTAGACACTAGATAGTACTGGGAATACAAAGCCTGGGCCTGGACTGGACGAGGTACTAAGACGTGGCCTGGACTGGACGAGGTACTAGGACGTGGCCTGGACTGGACGAGGTACTCCGGAGCAGGACGAGGAACTCCAGGACAGGACGTGGCTCTTGGACTAAGTTTGGCTCGGGTCTTGGACTCGGCTTGGTTCAGCTCTTGGGTACAGAGCCGGAACTCCTCCTTGGAGCGTAGGGCCGGGATCCTTTCTTGGATGCAGGGCCGGGATACTTTCTAGGACGCATGGCAGGGATGCTTTCTAGAACGCAGGGCCAAGATGACTGCCGAGAGAACTGCCGAGGTAAACTGTCGAGGGTTCAGATGGGGACGATCAGCACAGGATGAGGAATCTCCAGCACCGGGCTGCGTGAGATATTCCTGGGCTGGGTGAGGAACCAGAACTGGATGAGGGCACGAAGCTCAGACTTGGACAGAGCTGGAACATGGCCCCTGGACTTGCTCTTTGAACGCAGGAACACAGGAACACACAGCTTTGGACTTGAGCACAGGAACAGGGAACACAGAGCCGGGAGCCCTCCTTGGGAACAGGATATAGGGCCAGTACTTGTACATGGAACACAGGGCCAGGATCCCTCCTCGGGTACAGGACTTAGGGCTGGAGCTCTACACAGAGACAGGACACCTACTTGGGAACAGGACGTAGGGTCGGGAATCTTCTAGAAACGGAACACTAAACACGAGGACACAAAGAGACAGTTCCAAAGTCAACGATAGATTGTTCCTTATCTTGACGCGACAAGACTCCAGTCTCTCTCCAGCGGGTTAACCCGACAGTGAATTATGACGGAGTGGCAGATGAAGGTTGCAGGCGAAGGTTCAGAAGGAAGCAGAAGGGAAGGGAACAGTCCAGCAGGGAATCCTTGGTCTGAGAGGAATTTATGTGCCAGCCCACAATGAGAATCAGGTGCCTCAATTAATGTACCCAATGAAAGAAGGGAAAACAGGAAAACCCTGAAAAAGGGATTGACGGACTGGACCGTGAACCGGAATGCGAACTTCACAGACCTGACCATGACACTCTGCTGTCCCCTGCATCGCAAGATTTAACTTTGTAGATGGCTTAAAGCATTCAAATCCTGACATGGCTGTCAGACATCCCTTGTTTATTCCAGTCTAGTCCGGGATCTTCACTTCGCCAGAGAGATGACATTCTGGATATCATACCTCTTGTGGCATTCGTGATGTCCAGACTTCAATGCCTCTGATCTGGCTCTCAGCAGGTTCTGGATTTCATTGTTCATTCTGTGCTACTGATTGGGGAAAACGTTGAACACACTCATCCACAAATGTTTTATTGAAGTCTGTAAGAATCCTGGTGTAGTCATTCACGTTCTCAGATGAGTTCTTGAACACGGCCCAGTCCACTGACCCAAAGCAATCCTGTAACCGTTCCTCAGCCTCCCACGAGCACCTCTTCGTTGTCTTGATCTCCGGAGCCTTGGTCTTTAGGCTGTGTCTGTATGCAGGTATCAGGACTACACCCAAGTAATTTGACTTACCAAACTGCGGTCTAGGGAAGGAACCCAATGCATTCATTATCGTAGTGTAGCAGTGGACTGGTGTGTTGGGACCTCTGGTACAACAGGTTACATGTTTGTGATAATTAGGCAGGGTTTTCTTCAAACAGTGCCGGTTAAAATCGCCGACGATAGTTTGAAATGCGTCGAGTGGGCTGTTTCTTGTTTACAGACAGCATCAAGCAATTTCACGAGTCTTACTCATAGTCAGCCGTTGGTGGGATGTGAACTGCAGTCAGGATCACGGATGAGAACTCCCGAGGCAAATATAATGGTCGACATTTAATCGTTAATTGTTTTGTCAGGAGAACAAGAACCTGATATAACCCCAACGTCCGTGCACCAACTAAAATTGATTATAAAGCATTCCCGCCATCTATTTTCTTACCAGAACCTAAGGTTCGATCCATTCTGAAAATGGTAAAATCTTCTAGTCGGATTGCTGCGTGCGATGTGTTTGCCGTTAACCAAGTCTCATTAATTATTATTGAAAATCAACAACAAAGAAAAATACGTCAAGATAATCAAGACAACATATCCATACGTAGAATAAGGGTTAAACTATCAACCAAACTGAACAATATATCAATAATAATTTAAAAAGCAAAATGTTAAAGCTTTTTTTTTTGGAAAAAGAAAAAAAACCTACTAACTAAAACCAAAACAAAACCCCGAATAACAAAAAAAACGGGGGAAAAACCCATTTGGAACACAAACCTGGAGCTATATGCCATACAAGCTTCCATAAAAACAGACATCGTTCAGCCAACCAAATACATATACCCAAGCATCAGAAAAGGACCATCTTAATTAACTCATATCAAACGTTAATAACGGGCAAAGGACACCCACCTTTTCTCGAAGTCAAATCCACGTTTGTAGGATCAAAAGTTCGACTTCTATTTTTATCCAAACTAAGACATAACATCACCTGAGAGAGCCATTGTATCAAAGTGGGAGCAGAGGCATCTTTCCATTTTAATAAAATAGCCCTTCTAACCAATAATGTGACAAATGCAATTACGTGTTGGTCTGATATAGAAATACCATGAATATATTGAGGAATTCTACCAAACAAAGCTGTCAATTTATTAGGTTGTAAATTGATTTTTAAAGCTTTAGAAATTGTAAAAAAAAATAGATTTCCAAAACTGTTTCAATACAGAACACGACCAAAACATAGGTGTCGATGTAACTATCTCAGTTTTACATCTATCACACTGACTATTTACATTAGGAAATATTTTAGACAATCTCTCCTTTGTCAAATAATAACAATGTACAATTGTAAATTGAATTAGAGAATGACTGGCACAAATCAAAGAAGAGTTAACCAACTTCAAAATTTGCAACCAATCCTCTGTTAACAAGGTCACGTTAAGCTCTCTTTCCCAATCTTGCTTAATCTTAAGTAAAGGACAGTTGTCCTGTTATAATAGTAAATTATAATTTTTTCCAATAAAACCTTTCACTAAAGGGTTCATTTTTAAAATAATGTCTAACAGGTCAGAGTCTTATATATATATGGACAATTACTTATGTATTCTTGTAAGAAAAGTCTGACCTGAAGATGTTGCAAAAAATGTGAATAAGAGAGAGAATGTTTACTTACTAATTTCTCAAAGGACATCAATCGGCCTTCTTGAAACAAATCCATAAAGGAAAAGATTCCTTTATTCCTCCAAATAGAAGAGGTGGGATCAGTAAGTGAAGGTTTACATAAATAATTTTGATAAATTAAACTAAGAAGGTTAAATTTTTTAAGATTAAAAAACTTACAAAACTGGTACCAGATTCATAATGACTGCTTAGTCATAGGATTTATATTTAAAATAGAAATTTTGGCTAATTGTACAGGTAAAGGAGCTCCTAATAACGAAGTTAACCAAAATTGTTTCACGATTTTCAATTTCAGATCATGGTGGTCGTTTCTTTTTGTCAGTCCAATATAACCAAGAACACGCATAACGTATGTTAAACACCCAATAATACATTCTTAAATTAGGCAAAGTAAGACCTCCATCTTTTTTAAATTTTTATCAATGACATTTTCCAATTCTTGGTCTTTTATTATTCCAAACAAAAGATGAAATAATAGAGTCAACCTGATCAAAAAACTTCTTAGTTAGAAAAATAGGAATATTCTGAAATACATATAAAAATTTTGGTAAAATCATCATATTACCTGCATGAATTCGACCGACTAACAAAAGTGTAAGTGGATTCCATCTAGAAAAAATTGCTTCATAAAATCCACTAAGGGAACTAAATTAGCTCTATAAAGGTCTCCATAATTTTTAGTGATGATAATACCTAAATATTTAAAAGAATCCATAACTTTAAAAGGAATGTCTTTATATATGGAAGCAGAATCATTTAAAGGAAACAATTCACTTTTATGCAGGTTTAATTTATATCCTGAAACCAACCCAAATTCATTTAATAATTTCAATAAACTAGGAATAGATTCTTCAGGATTCGAAGCATAAACCAAAAGATTATCCGCATAAAGGGAAATCTTATGAATAGTCCCATTTATAGAAATTCCTTGAATATCTTTAGCTTTACGACGTGCAATAGCCAAAGATTCTAACATCAAATTAAATAACAAAGGGTTTAACGGACATCCTTGTCTCGTACCCACGAAAGTGAGGAAAAAGGGAGATCTACAGTTATTAGTAATAACAGTGGCAATAGGGCTGTTATAAATCAATCTAATCTATTTATTAAAATTAGTATCAAAGCTAAATTTCTCTAAAACTTGAAACAGATATTTCCATTCAACTCTATCAAATACCTTTACAGCATCTAGAGAAACAACACACTGGGGAGTCTTAGGGAAAGATGAGTATATAACATTTAACAGTCTCCGAGTGTTAGAAAAAGAATAACGGCCTTTTATAAAACCTGTTTGATCCTGAGAAATAATTTTAGCTAGGATATTCTCCATCCAATTAGCCATTATTTTTGAAAGAATTTTAGCATCCACACTTAATAATGAAATAGGTCTATATGAAGCACAATCAGTAGGGTCTTTATCTTTCTTAAAAATTAAAGAAATAGAAGCTTCATAAAATGTGGAAGGTAACTCTCCTAGCAGAAAAGAAGCATTTCCAACATATAAGGACTAAGAAAATCTTCAATATTTTTAATAAAATCCTACAGAAAACCCATCCAATCCAGGAGCTTTACCAGATTACATTGACAGAATAGCTTTCTGAATTTCTCTTTCAGTAAAAGGAGCATCAAGGATTTGCTGATCTTCAACAGATACTCTAGGAAAATCAATCTTTTGTGAAAAGGCATACATATTGGAAGGGTCAGCTGGAAACTGAAATTTATAGAGTTCACTATAAAAGTCTTGAAAAATATTATTAATATCTTCATAATTACAAGCTAAACTACCATCTCCCTTATGACTTTTTAAAATTTGACTTTTAGCTCTAACTGCTTTAAATTCAGATGCTAATAGTTTGTTACTTTTATCTCCAAACACATAAAATTGACTTCTAATTTAAGCAAATTTTTTTCAGTAGGATAAGCTAATAGTAAATTATATTGTGATTCGAGTTCAACCCTTTGTTTAAATAAATCAAGATTAGGAGAAACTTCATAAGTGTTATCCAGGTCTTTAATTTGTTTTGAAATTCTATCTAACTCTATTTTTGTCTGTTTCTTGAGCTTAGCTAAATAGGATATTATCTGACCTTGCAAATATGCTCCATATAATCAATTTCAAGACATCGCCCGTATTATTAAAAAGAAAGAAATCTTTTAGCTGAATCTCTATAAATTTGACAAAGTCCTAACCAAGTCTCAATGCAACAAACAACTGAGATCTGCCTCTGATACAGCAGTCTTGCCCTGAGATCGTCAATTTTATTTTCAAGTGACACTACATTTTCCAACAAGATGCTCAGAAGAGGAGGCCTCATCACCCTGGCGCCATGGAGCAAAGGTTTTCATACCACAATGATTTCTTCAGTTTTGAGAGGATGTTTTCCGCAGTAGGAGGAAGATCCAACTTGTGGGTATCATCCTGGAATAAGGGTTATCCTGGAATAAGGCTCAGCTCACTTCAGAGAGAGACAAATAAACATCTCAGGAACTCTCATTAAAAGGGACAATAAGATATAGGTGCAGGTAGAAGACATCATGTCTTCTCCACCATTCTACCATGGCTGATTTTTTTTCTCATCCCCATTCGTCTGCTACTCCTTGCAACTCTTAATCCTTGAAAGCTCTGGGCAGTACTCTCTGGAATTTAGAAGAATGAAGGGGGAATCTCATTGAAACATATCCAATTCTGAATGGCCTAGTTAGAGTGCATTTCCTTTGGTGGGGGAGTCTAGGAGCAGAGGGCATAACCTCAAAATAGAGTTGAGTTATTGTGAACAATGTCACCAGAGAGACACTGAACTAATTATCGAAGCATTTTATTCAACAAAAACAAGCAGCAGGCATTATATTGAAACACTCTGGGAAGAAGCGTACTGCTCGATCCAATATTACATGACGTTCTTATATGCTAAAAATCTCAGGTAACGGTAGGACAATTCTCCCAAAAAAGTCTTTACTGTCCCTTCTTGTCCCTCCAGGACAAAAGTAAATTTGTTCCAGGAAAGGCCAAACTTTAAGGAGGATCTAAACAAAATGAGCAACAAAAATGTGCTGTAGTTTGGTACCCTCTCTCCATTTACCTATCATTTCCCGATTGCGGATCTATATCTTCACTATCATCCCTAATGGCTACCTAGAAAACTCTAAGCAGAGATTGTGCCAGATATTTGACCAACAAACACTCACACTACAAATATAACCAGTTAAATTCTCTGCCGCCTTTTTGATACTTTGTGACATCCTAGTGACCGATGCAAACAGATCCAAGTCTGAGTGATAACTTTAAAAATAGTCACCCACTTAGACTGCTGAAATTGTTAGCCACACGATGGGATACGGACGTATCCTAAACGAGCTCCAAAATCTGTAGTATGAACAGTTTCTGGAGAGACAATGAAGCTAATGACTAGTCTTATTCAGCAAAAACATGCAACATGCTTCATATTCAGACACACTTGTAGGAAGAGGCCTGCTCGATCCAATATTATATGACATTTTATATACTAATGATTAAAGGTAACAGCAGGATAATTCTATAGTTACAATGTATCTACAATGCTTCCTTTAAATTAGATATAATTTTCAAACACCCTCGTTCTTCGCACCTACACTCCAGACACCTAAAGTCAATATTATTCCCCCACTGACTAGAGGCCACATTCATGCTTATGCAGGCATCTCCATTTTTCTCTCATTGATTTGCCTAACAGCCTCTTAAATACCTATAATGCATCAGGCTCTACCACTGCCCCCAAAAATGTGTACCGCACTCTGTGCAAAATACCTCTGTCTGTGATCTCCCCTAAACCATTCTCCACTCACCTTAAGTGGGTGCCCTCTGCTATTGGCCATTGCTGCCCTGGGAAAAAGACGTAGGGTGCCCACTCTGCCTATTCCTCTCATGATATTATCCAGCTATATTAATTGCCTCTCATTTTCCTTCACTCCGAAGAGAAAAGGCCTACTTCACTCAAGCATTCCTCATAAGACATGTTATCTAATCCAGGCAGCATTTCCTCTGCACCCTCTCTGAAGATTCCACATCCTTCCTACATCGAAGCAACAAGAACCAAATGCAATGACGTTACAGTATGTAAAATGTTGGTGAAGTTGAATTTGGAGTACCTTGTGCAGTTTTCAACACCTATCTACATGAAAGACATCAATAATATTGAAAGAATACAGAGAAAATTTTTCAAAGAAGAAGATGGCGTCAGTGAGCAACGTAACCAAAGACAACATCTCCAGAAGGCTCACGAAACTGCTTCTTTCACTTCTTTTATGTCTCTTCTTTCTTTCAAATGTGGTTCTGCTATTGTTGCAGCCTGTCATCTACATGTTGATGGCATGTTTTGGGGCCAATCGAGTGACCTGGCAATTTGGTGCCATTGAGAGATTTCGGTGTGCTGTTGTGAACTAGACAGGTATATGGAGGAATTTAAGGTGGGGGTTATATGGGAGGCAGGGTTTGAGGGGCGGCACAACTTTGTGGGCCAGAGGGCCTGTAATGTGCTGTACTATTCTATGTTCTCTGTTCTATGTCCTAATGTTGTGGGATCTAAAGTATCTTTGCCTGCTGCCCAATGGTTGTAGTTAGGCTGGATGGAAGGGATCTTTGAAGATGGATGCTGCTTTCTTATGACAGCACATGATGTAAATTTGTCTGTGATAGACTGGGCTGTATCCATCACTTCCTCCAGATTTTTTTTTCCATTTCTGGGCATTGCTGTTTCCATACCATGCCATGATGCACCTAATTAGAATATTCAACTCTGTGCATCGGTGGAGGTTTGTCAAAGTTTTTGGTGACAATGCAAATATAAGCAAATTTCTTCCTTCTTATGCACTGGTCCCAGGACAGATCCTCTGGTATGTTTATAGCTGTAATGGGCTGTGTTGATCAGACCCAAACAATCTGAGTGTCCAGCAGCTTTAGTAATAAGCATACAAACACAACAAGGTAACTTCAGCCGAATCTATAACAAGAGAACACCTGCAGACTCTGGAAGTCCAAGCAACACACACAAAATGCTGGAGGAACTCAGCAAGCAAAGCAGCATTTATAGAAAAGAGTAAGCAGTCAACGTTTCGGGCTGAGACCCTTCATCAGAGCTGGAGAAAAAAAAAGATGAGAAATCAGAATAAGAAAGTGGGAAGAGGGGAAGAAGAAGTACAAGGTGATTGGTTAAATCAGGAGAGCGGGGGGCTGAAGTAAAGAGCTTAAAAGATGATTGGTGAAACAGATAAAAGGCTGGAGAAGAGGGAAATCTGATAGGAGAGGAAAAGAAAGCCACTGAAGAAAGGGAAGTGTGGGGGTGGGGAGCACCAAAATGAGGTGATGGGCAGGTAGGGAGATAACATGAGAGAGAGAAATGGCCATGGGGAACGGGGCATTACTGGCAGTTCGAGAAATCGATGTGTATTCCATCAGATTGAAGGCTACCCAGACGGAACTTCAGGCGGTGCTCCTCCAACTTGAGTATGGCCTCATCGCGGCAGTAGGCTGAAATGTCGGAATGGGAATGAAGAAGTGGAATTGAATTGGGTGAACATCGGGAGATCCCGCTTTTTCTGGTACTCGGTAGATCGGAAGATCGTGTGTCTGCAGACTACAGAACCTGCAGTCTCCAACGCTACAGCCACGGATGTCCCCAGACAGCGATCCCCGCTGCCGACGGATCTAACAATCCCCAGCTGATTCGGAAACAGAACTCCACCACCATTAATGCAGTTTCCAACGACCCCTGACACAGAAGTGCTGACTGCACAACCTCCAGCCTGAATCTTGACCGACGGCACCTCCAGGCCGGGAACTTGAGCGCTGTCGCTGGAACCCCAGTCTCCCCTTTCCCCACCACTCTGCAGTCCCGTACCTCTCAGGCCCCACTGCCAGCTCTTGGGTCCTCAGAAATCCATCTTCCTCTCACCCGACCGTCCCTGAACACACCAACCCAGCTTGCCCTCAAAGACTACTAACCCTCTTCCCCTCTCTGATACCAGCACCATCCGTGCTGGGTCTTCACCATTCTCTCTAACATTCCCCTCTCTGAGGCAGGACATTATATCATCAGTAAATGCCTCACTTTTGTCCTCCTACACCCTCACTTCAGTGGGTCCGAGCTCGCCACGGCGCTGAGTTCTTCTTTCGCTGCCTCGGTCTCCGAATGTACTTCTTTGGCAAGAACTTTCCAGCCCACAACGATGACCCTTTCCCCCATCACCAACTCTCTTCCTCTTCCTGGACACCCCGCTCTGGTCTTCTTCCTATTCTGGATCTTTTCATAGCTAACTGCCAACGAGACATCAACACTCATATGTCATGATTTCTTTTTACAGCAGCAGCAGTGCAGTACAATACATAAAATCACTACAGTACTGTACAAAAGTATTAGGCACCAAGCTATATCTACTGTGTGTGCCTAAGACTCCACACAGTAACGTATATTCCATCCCATCACCCTAACTCGCAATTAGATTTCAGCGTGAAGGGCTCGTTTTCTGTGCTGTACCACCCTACAAACAGCCACTTTGGATACTTGGTCAACTCAGAGCCAGAGCTGCCCCCGCTAGGAAACATTGGATCAACACTGGAATTCAGATCTGGGGTAGAACTGCCATGAACAGTGGGATTGGTTTGAGAGGATGCGTGGCCTACACCTGCTCCTGCTTCCTTGTTCTCATTTCCTGTTTGATTTGTCTTGTATCCAATAACCAATCCTCAGTCCATGTCACGACATCAGCCCCACCTACCTTATATGGTCTATTTTTGCTGACCAACTTCCTCTATGGGACCTTCTCAAAAATCAATGCATCACATCCACTGGTTTGTTTTATCTTTTCTACTAGTTCAGTATTCAATACCCTCCAGCCAAAGCCTGTGACAAGTGAAGTGTCACAGGGACTGGTGCAGGGTCAGTTGTTGTTTGTCAGCTATATCAATGATCTGGCTGATAATGTGGGTCAGTAACTTTGTAGATGACAACAAGATTGGGGGAATACTGGACAGTGAGGAAGATTACGAAACCTTACAGCAGAATCTGGACCTGCTGGAAAAATGGGCTGACAAAATGGCAGCTGGAATTTCATGCATACAAGTGCAAGGTTTTGCACTTTGAGAGGAGAAACCAAGGTAGGACTTACACAGTGAATGGTAGGGAACTGAGGAGTGTGGTAGAACAGAGGATTTGGGAATACAGATCCATAATTCCTTGAAATAGGCATCACAGGAGGATAAGGTCGTAAAGATAGAGTTTTGGGCACATTGGCTTTCCTAAGCCAAAGTACTGAGTACAGGAATTAGGATGTTATTTTGAAGTTGTGTCAGATGTTGATGAGGCTACATTTGGAGTATTGTGTGCATCTCTGGTCGCCTACCTACTGTCATGATCCGGTCCGTGGTGTGCATTCCTGTTCACGGCCCGGTCCGTGGACTCTGGACTCCGGGTCTTCCGGCTGTCCCTTGTTTCATTTGGGCTTAATCATAGGCACCCAATGCTCATCTTGGGGCTGGGAATGTAAGTGGCCCTGGGATCGTGTGTGGGGGCTCGTTTGTCTTGTCATTATCCCCTTGGAGCAACCCGCCGGTGGAAGGCTAGAGCAGCCATTCGTGATCTCTAGGCCTGGCTGGAGAACGACTGCTTCATGGAGTCTTGTTGTCTCTCGTCGGTGCAGTCATCGTGGTATGGATTAGGCTGTTTATGGGGCCAGCTGAGTGGCAGTCTGTCACTCCGAGCTTGATATGCATTCGGCTGTTTCCGTGGCCAGCAAAGGTTGCTGGTTGCACCAAGACTAGGAGCCACCCCGAATTGAGCTCCCTACCTGTCCTAGCCTCCGTGGAGTAAGTCAGGCTGTCTTTGCCGTTACCCTCCTGTTGGACCCGTCTCTTTCCGTCCTTGCCTCCGTGAGGTAAGCCAGGCCATCTTTGCCATTACCCTGAAGCTGGACTGTTCCCTTCCCCTCACCATCTGAATTCCTGACAGTTTCCTCGGCAGTTTACCTCGGCAGTCATCCCGGCCCTGTATCCTAGTAAGCATCCCAGCCCGGCGTCCAAGGAAGGGTCCCGGCCCTTTGAAAGCATCCCTGCCCTGTGTCCTAGGAAGGGTCCCGGTCCTGTGCTCTAAGAAGGAGTCCTGGCTCCGTAGTCAAGTGCCTAACCAAGCCAAGCCTGCATCCAGTCCTGTAGCCACGTCATGTCTTCGCCTAGTTCCGGGGTCCGAGCCCAAGTCAAGACCCAGGTCTGGGTCCTTGTCCAGTCTCTTGCTCAGAGTCCAAGCCCAGGCTCCTAGTTCCCAATTCCTTGTCCTGGGCCCGCTTTCCTAGCCAAAGTCCTAGCCCAAGTCTGTATTCCTACCCCAGCTCCCAGTCTGTGTCCAGTCCCGTCTCTAGATCTTGTCCAGTCCAGTTCCCATTACTTCAGTGTCTGTGTCTTGCATTTGGATCCGCCATCAATGCCCCCCATATGACAGAACAGTCCAGTCAAGCATGGATCCAGCTTGGACACAGGCACTGTCATGTCACTCTTGCCGTCCTGGGTTCCCTCCTGTTGAATGCCACCCCCACCCGCCCCTGTACTCCATAGTCTGGGGAAGCCTTTTGGGTCGCCAGGAGGCTCCTATGGGGGTGGGGGGCAGGGTACTGCCATAGTCCAGTCCATGAGGTCCGCATTCTGGGTCACGGTCCGGTCCATCGATCCTTGTTCCGGGTTTTCCTGTTCTCTCCCTTGTTCTGTTGAGTGCCTCAATTGAGGCACCTGATTCTCATTTTCGGCTGGCTGAAGAAATAGCTCCTGGGTTCAGCTTCATGTGCTGGACTGTTCCCTTCCCTTTCCCTTCCTTGTGAAGCCTTGCCTTCAACCACGCCTGCAACCCCTACTGTAACGCAGTCAAGTTCAACTGCTGGAGCAAGACCGGGTCTTTGTTGTGTCAAGATAAGCAACAGTCTGTCATTGTTTGGAATTGTCTCATTGTGTCCTCGCCTTCTCTAGGTAAGTCCGGCCGTTTGCCACTACCTTGAGTTCGGCACTTTCTCTGTGTCTTCGCCATCGCTAGGTAGGCCCGGTCATTTGCCGCTACCCTGAGTGGAGAACTGTCTCTTTGTGTTCAGTATACTGTGTATAGAAAGAGCCCCGGCCCTTGGTCCTGTATCCAAGGAGCGGATCCTGGCTCTGTGTACTGTGTACGATTCCTGGCTCTATGTCCTGCTCCAAAGGAGGGGTCCCGGCTCTGTGTTCCATGTTCCTGTGTTCCAAATCCAAGGCTCCGAGGTTCCTGAGTTCCAGGTCCAAGGCTCTGAGGTTCCTGAGTTCCAGGTCCAAGGCTCCAGGGTTCCGGTCTCCCAAGACCAACTCAAGGCTTCATGTTCTTTTCTTCTGTAGCCTCCCTGCAAGTATCATTCTCTCCATGATTCCCTTGTCTGCCTGTCCTTTCCCACTGATACCCCTCCAGACACTATCCCTACAACTGCATTCAGTGTTACACATTATGATACACCTCCATTCGGGGCCCTACATAATCTTTCCAAGTGAGGAATTCCTTCACCTATGAATCCGCAGATGTTATTTATTGCTCCCGTTGCAGTCTTCTCTATACCAGTGAGACTCGATGCGGATTGGGGAATTGTTTCATCAATCACATTCACACGTCATCTGGGATCACCCGATGGCCATATTCCAGTTTCCATTCCCACTTTGACATGTTTGTCCACAGCCTTCTCTACTGCTGAAGTGGCGTTTCACACAGATCCAAGGAACAATTTCTCATACTCTACCTTGCTAGTGTCCAATCTGATGGCATGAATATCAATTTCTCTTACTTCCAGTAACAACTCTCCTCTGTTCCCCCTCTGTTATCTATCATATACACCCACCTAACACCCTTTTCTTTCACCTCTCATGCCCCTTTGATCTACCTATCACCCACATTCAGTATTCTTCACTCTGATTCCTCTCTTCACCTCGTTCCCTTTGTTCCATCATCCACTGTCCTCTGCTATCAGATTTCTCCATCCTCAAGCCTTCAGCATTTCCACCTATCAGCTTCGAGGTCACCCCCCCCCCCACTAGCTATCTGCTCTCATTCTATCCCATCCAGATGAAGGGCTTCAACCCAGAACATGGGCTGTCTATTTTCCCCTATAGATGCAGTCTGACCTGTTGAGTTCCTCCAGGACTTTTTGTGCATGGATCTTTTTATAGCTCCCCTCTAATCCAGGCAGTATCCTGGTAAATCTTGTGGAATTAGTCCTTGTTCTCAACACCTGCTGCATTGCCTGTTCCGCATTTACAAGTCACCAGGGTGATGAGGCATTTTCCGCTTCTCTGTATGGGATTAGTCCATGCACTCCATATTCACCACGTTATATCTCTCCTATCTACAGATAAGGAGTGTGATGTGATATTCCCACTTCTCTGGGTGGGAATAATCCATGCACTCCACATTCATCACATTATATCCCTCCTATCTACAGATTAGGGGTGTAATGGGATGCTCCCACTTCTTTGGGTGGGATCCATATCTGCCACATGACCTCACTCCCCTCTACAGGTCAGCAGTGTGCTGGAGCACTCTCCACTTCCCTGGGTGAGAGTGGTTCAGCACCACCCAAAACAGACCAACCTACCCGATCTCCTCCCCATCCACCTGAAACACAATGGCTGCCCACCACTGTCACACAGTGGCTGTTGTGTGCACATCAACACCCTTTATCACAATTTAATTTAATACAGTGTTTGTCCATGTCACTCCAGCAGCATCTAAAACACCTCTCTCTCAACCAGGGAAAAGGCGGCAGGTAGAGGGGGGCTCCTGGCTCACCCACCAATTCCTAGCTCATACTGACTTGGATATACACTCAGTGGCCATTTTACTAGTTTCAGGAGGTGTATGTCCATGGTGTTTGGCTGCTGTAGCCCATTCACTTCAAGATGCAACTTTCTGTGTGTTCAGAGATGTTCTCGTGAACACCTCTGTTGTATCGTGCGTGATTTGATTTACTGTCGCCTTCCTGTCAGCTTGAATCAGTCCGACCATTCTCTTCTGGCCTTCCTTATTAACGATGTATTTTTGGTCACAGAACTGCCACTCAGAATAACTGGATCTTATTTTTATTTTTCACACCATTCCTTTTACATTCCAGAGACTGTTTTGTGTGAAAATCCTCGGGGATCAGCAGTTTCTGAGACACTGAAACCATCCTAACTGGCCTCAACAAACATTCTCTAGTCATTCAATCACATTTCTGAAGTTTAGTCTGAACAACAACTGAACCTCTTGACTATGTCTGTATGTCTTTATGCATTGAGTTGCTGTCACATAATTGGTTGATTGGATATTCTTCGCAAGCTGTGGGTTTCTGGACCAACTGTGCGACCTAGCGCTTTGCTGTCTCCCGGAACGGCCTGGAAGAAGTAAGCCCCGTAGCTGAGCTAGTTCCTCGCTGATTTCACCGACTGAAGCATCTCGGGAGATTAAAACATCGAGACAGCAGGCACTGTGTTTGCTAATTGGTGGCTACTGTCAGAGGAAGGCCCCTGTACTCGAGCGAGCCCTCTCACTCTGGATGGAGATAGAGAGAGCCCCTAACTTCAGAACAGCGAGTTGCTGGTCTCTGCCCTTGGCAGGAGCGAACTCTTTCTCTCACTGGAGTGTGAGCGTCTGTCTGAGATACCGAAGTTCTGGTTTGTGATCTGTAGTTTGATGGATTCTGGAACAAGGACACTTTGGGCGCTTAGGCTGCTGCTTGCATGGTGGGGGTGTTGGGGGTTTATCAGTGATTCTACTGGCACGGGTGGTCATTGGGGGTGGGTGAGGTTCGATGTTTTTGCTGTGGCTTGTGTGAATGGAGGTGGGAGGGGAAGCTATGGGGTCGATTTTTCTATCATTTTATTTGTTTCATTGACTGCTATAAAGAGGATGAATTTCAGGTTGTACGCGGCTTAAATTTTTTATATTAAATGTACTTTGAAATTTTGAACTTTAATTGCATTAACAAGCAGGTGTACAGGTATCCCTAATAAATTGGCAGAAGATCAAGGATTGACCCAGCCCTTCCCATCTGCTTACCATCAATGCCAAGGTCCTGGAAATTAATAACGAAGTCTGTCATGCCCAGTCAGAAATTGTTGAGAATTAAAAAGTGTCCATTTTTTCTGAGCTTGAGTTTATAAGGTCCTGGAAAAGAAGTCAATTCTCATGTGCGAGACTTACTATTGCTGGTACCAGTCTGGTAAACCTTCAGTGCACTCCATGTCTCGTGAAAATATATGAAAGGCCACTAAAACTTTCACTGTAAGCCCATCAGTCCCCTTGCTCTGTAACTCCCTCTGGCCCTTCTTCTTCTCCCCTACATTATAAGCACCCAGCCCAACCAGTCTTTCTCCTGATATTACCACGAGCACTTACACTCCTCCTTAGTAATGTAATGCCCTCAGGCACTAAAAGTCCTTCACATTTTTGTAAACTCCTCCAGTCCTGTCATGCCTCCCTGCCTCTGTAACTCTTTCCAGTCCCCTACACCAATGGTTCTCAACATTTTCTGTTCGTGGCCCACTTGTGACATTCATTTACATCTGTGCCTCTAACATAGTCTTCGCTAGGTGCTGAAGTTTTTTTCCGAAAACTAATTATTCTAATATACAGCCAATATTTGTGTTTTAGCAAGTTATAGGGATTATTATACGTGCGTTAAATGTAATGTTACAGGTGTATATGAAAATAAAGCTACAAAGCTCTGAATAGGATACTTTATTTATAATATCAAAAATACTCTTCTGACTAGCAATGTAAGAACTTCGGGTATTTAGTGAGATCCTTGAAACTTGCTAGTTTTTGAATATCTGCCATTCGAAGATAGGGAAGGTTACGAGCAGCTTTTGATTGCAGGTGAAGAGCCTGACTAAAACCACATGCAACTAGATTGTTGTTGTTCCTTTTCGTGATTTATGGAGCATGGGGCGCCTATTTTTGCGGTTTCCGTAGCATTTGACCGTGTTTTTTACGAGGCCGAGTTGCTAGCTCCACCCAGCACGGATGGAAAGCGTGCAGGCGGCCGACCGGATTCGATCTCGGGACCACTCGCCTTGAAATGCAGTGTTGATGCCGCTACACCTGCGGCCGGCAATTTGCGATTCGGCACAAATTTGTGCTTCGGCAGCACATATATTATTCAACAGGATAAGAGGTGGGAAATCCAATTGAAAACAACGTTGCTTTCTCCAAGAGCGTATAATGTGCTAATACTTAGCCAATTAAAAAGGAACCATGGTAAACTATTATGATGCGAAGTGTATGAAGGGATATGGTCCGTGTGCAGGTCAGTGGGACTAGGCAGAAAATGGTTCGGCACAGCCAAGAAGGGCCAAAAGGCCTTTTTCTGTGTTGTAGTTTTTCTATGGTTTCTATGGTTTCTTTCTGCAAAACCGCTTTCTGTCATTAAATAGGGATCAGCCACCACATACTGTGAAAAATACATGGGTTTGTTAAAGATACAAATTGTTTAGAGTACTCATTATCATTTCGTTTTAATGTCACAATTGAAACTACAATTTTAGTTTTGCATTAATTCAACTAATATCTTATAAAGTTATAAAAATAACTGTTTCCAACAGTATTGAATACAGAAGTAAAATAAAATGAGCTTTTTAGGTAGTTCTTGGACACACTTTAAAATATGCTATTATATAAGCAAATTTCTGCTGGGAATAAAGAGAGTGTACTCTCCAAAAACAGTGCATTGAACTTCCTTTCAAAGCATGGTAAATGTCAGGGATTTAATGGAAGTTGTAGTGTTAGAGAGTGATGCAATGGTTGGCTTCATGTATTCTCGCCTCTCTGCAGCTTAGCCGTTTCTGGTAGAATACCCGAGTACAGTAACTGCAGCCTTCATGTCACGTTTTATAAGTATTATAATACACAGGGGTCAGATCATACAACATAGAACAGTACAGCACAGTACAGGCCCTTCGGCCCACAATGTTGTGCCGACCGTTAAATCCTGCCTGCCATATAACCCCCACCTGAAATTCCTCCATATACCTGTCTAGTAGTCTCTTAAATTTCACTAGTGTATCTGCCTTCACCACTGACTCAAGCAGTATATTCCATGCACCAACCACTCTCTAAGTAAGAAAACTTCCTCTAATATCCCCCCTGAACTTCCCACCCCTTACCCTAAATCCATGTCCTCTTATATTCAGCAGCGGTACCCTGGGGAAGAGGCGCTGGCTGTCCACTCTATCTATTCCACTTAATATCTTGTATACCTCTATCATGTCTCCTCTCATCCTCCTTCTCTCCAGAGAGTAAAGCTCTAGCTTCCTTAATCTCTGATCATAATGCATGCACTCTAAACCAAGCAGCATCCTGGTAAATCTCCTCTGTACCCATTTCCAATGCTTCCACATCCTTCCTATAGTGAGGTGACCAGAAGTGGACACAGTACTCCAAGTGTGGCCTCACCAGAGTTTTCTGGAGCTGCATCATTACCCTGCGACTCTTAAACTCTATCCCTCGACTTATGAAAGCTGACACTCCATAAGAATTCTTAACTACCCTATCTACCTGTGAGGCAACTTTCAGGGATCTGTGGACATGTACCCACAGATCCCTCTGCTTCTCCACACTACCAAGTATCCTGCCATTTACTTTGTACTCTGCCTTGGAGTTTGTCCTTCCAAAGTGTACCACCTCACACTTCTGCGGGTTGAACTCCATCTGCCACTTCTCAGCCCACTTCTGCATCCTTTCAATGTCTCTCTGCAATCTTTGACAATCCTCTACACTATCTACAACAGCACCAACCTTTGTTTCGTCTGCAAACTTGCCAACCCACCCTTCTACCCCCTCATACGGGTCGTTTATAAAAATCACGAAAATCAGAGGTCCCAGAACCGATCCTTGTGGGACACCATTAGTCACAACCCTCCATTCCGAATGCACCCCTCCACCACGACCCTCTGCCTTCCGCAGGCAAGCCAATTCTGTATCCACCTGGCCAAACTTCCCTGCATCCCATGCCTGCTGAATTTCTGAATAAGCCTAATGTGTGAAACCTTGTAAGATGCCTTACTAAAATCCATGTAGTTCACATCTACTGCACTACCTTCATCTGTATGCCTGGTCACCTCCTCAAAGAACACTATCAGGCTTGTTAGACACGATCGGCCCTTCACAAAGCCATGATGACTGTTACTGATCAGACCATGATTTTCTAAGAATCTTTTCCAACTGCTTTCCCACCACAGACGTAAGTCTCACTGGTCTGTACTTACCCGGACTATCCCTAATAACTTTTTTGAACAAGGAGACAATATTCGCCTCCCTCCAATCCTCCGGTACCATTCCCGTGGACAACAAGGACATAAAGATCCTAACCAAAGGCTCAACAATCTCTTCCCTCACCTCGTGGAGCAGCATGGGGAATATTCCATCAGGCCCCGGGGACTTACCTGGCCTAATGTATTTTAACAACTCCAACACCTCCTCTCCCTTAATATCAACATTCTCCAGAACATCAACCTCACTCATATTGTCCTCACCATCATCAAGTTCCCTCTCATTGGTGAATACCGAAGAGAAGTATTTATTGACGACCTCGCTCACTTCCACAGCCTCCAGGCACGTCTTCCCACCTTTATCTCTAATCGGTCCTATCTTCACTCCTGTTGTCCTTTTGTTCTTCACACAATTGAAGAATGCCTTGGGGTTTTCCTTTACCCTATTCACCAAGGCCTACTCATGCCCCTTCTTGCTCTCCTCAGACCCTTCTTATGCTCCTTTCTTTCTACGCTATATTCATCAATATACCCATCTGATCCTTGTTTCCTAAACCTCATGTATGCTGCCTTCTTCCACCTAATTAGATTCTCCAGCTCACTTGTCACCCATGGTTCCTCCACCCTACCATACTTTATCTTCCTCACTGGGACAAATTTATCCCTAACATCCTTCAAGAGATCCCTAAACATCGACCACATGTCCATAGTACATTTCCCTGCAAAAACATCATCCCAATTCACACCCGCAAGTTCTAGACTTATAGCCTCATTTTTTGCCCTTCCCCAATTAAAAATTTTCCTATCCTCTCTGATTCTATCCTTTTCCATGATAATATTAAAGGCCAGGCAGTGGTGGTCACTGTCCCCCAGATGCTCACCCACTGAGAGATCTGTGATCTGACCCGGTTCATTACCTAATACTTGATCTAGTATGGCATTCCCCCTAGTCGGCCTGTCAACATACTGTAACAGGAGTCCGTCCTGGACACAGTTAACAAACTCTGCCCCATCTAAACCATTGGAACTAATCAGGTGCCAATCAATATTCAGGAAGTTAAAGTCACCCATGATAACAACCCTGTTATTTTTGCACCTTTCCAAAATCTGCCTCCCAATCTGCTCGTCAGTATCTCTGCTGCTACCAGGGGGCCTATAGAATACTCCCAATAGAGTAACTGCTCCCTTCCTGTTCCTGACTTCCACCCATACTGACTCAAAAACAGATCCTGCTACATTTCCCACCCTTTCTGTAGCTGTAATAGTATCCCTGACCAGTAATGCCACCCCTCCTCCCCTCCCCTTCCCCCCCCCCATCCCTTTTAAAGCAATGAAATCCAGGAATATTGAGTATCCATTCCTGCCCTGGTGCCAGCCAAGTCTCTGTAATGGCCACTACATCATAATTCCTTTTATGTATCCAAGCTCTCAGTTCATCACTGAAGTATACGCACTTTGACCTTTCTACCTTACTAAATTTACAACCTTTATTCTATTTCTCTTTCCTCAAAGCCTCTTTATATGTTAGATCTGGCTTTATTCCATGCACTATACTTGCAGTTCTCGCATAACCTTTATCGTCTGCTCTAACACTCTGGTTCCCCTTCCCCTGCAAATCTAGTTTAAACCCCCCGGAGCAGCACTAGCAAACCTTCCTGCAGGGATGTTAGTCCCCCTACAGTTCAGGTGCAACCCGTCCCATCGGAACAGGTCCCACCTGCCCTAGGACGAAGCCCAATTGTCCGGAAACATGAAGCCCTCCCTCCTGCACCAACTCATTAGCCACGTATTTAGCTGCAATATCTTCCTATTTCTAGCCTCACTAGCACGTGGCACGGGTAGCAATCCTGAGATTGCAGCCCTGGAGGCCCTGTCCTTCAACTTTTCACCTAACTCCCTAAATTCTCTTTGCAAGATCTCCTCCTTCTTCCTATCCACGTCATTGGTCCCTACATGGACCACGACATCTGGCTGCTCACCCTCCCTCTTGAGAATACTGAGAACTAGATCGAAGATATCGCAGACCTTGGCACCGGGGAGGCAACAAACCATCCGGGATTCCCGATCTCTTCCACAGAACCTCTTAATTGCCCCCCTAACTATCGTATTCCCTATCACTACTGCTCTCTTCTTTTCCCTCCTTCCTTTCTGAGCTGAGGGTCCAGTCTCGGTGCCAGAGACGCAACCACTGCAACTTGTCCCTGGTAGGTCGTCCCCACCAACAGCATCCAAAATGGTATAGTTATTATTGATGGAGGAAGGCAGCCATGCTGGTGGTGCATTCCCTTGCTGGGAAAGCCTTTACCCACCGAGTGAAGTAATCCTCGGTTATCAGACAATAGTTTTTCTCTCTGCTTTTTTGACAAGAGCCCCATGCAGACCATCTGAGGTTTTGCCGGTGCCCTCTCGCACTGGCTGGTTTGCCAACCTCACTTTTATGCTGTCCCCAAGGAAATGCTGGGAACAAGTGTACAAGAGTGACAGAATTTCTCAACATCACCACCCATCCCTGGCCAACATCAGTCGTGCTGGAGGGTCCTGATGCTGCTCTGTCTTCACCGATACATCACCCCATGATATAATTTCAGTAGTATCTGCCACAGCAACTCCTGCTTCCCCGTGGGTCTAGCCGCAGTCTGGACCCTCCTTTGCTCCCTTCTGCTCTATTTCTTTTTCTTCTCTGCCTTCAACTCTCAGTAATTTCTTCCTGCACACTTGGAATTTCAACTGCCTGTTGTTCATCTGTCGTCACCTTCACGCTGATGTCTGCCCACTCATTTCCCTTCTGCACCCACCTCATGGCTTCCAGCAGTTCTTGTATTGGTTGCCCGTTCTGAATAACTGCTCCTGTTGATGTTACAAACCCGCGTCATGCCCACACCATCAGATAATCTTGCACCACCCCGAAGGAATACCTGCTGTCTGTGTATGTATTTCCTTCTCTCCCCAGACAGTAGTGCAGTGCTACTATCAGGACCAGCTGTTCCACCACATGAGGTGAGGAACCTCCTGGTTCCTACAGCTAATTCCTCACATTTCCTTCACCACAGCCCACCCAGTCCGTGGCTTCCCATCTATAAAAGAATATCCAGTTTCCTCTTCCAGAAGTGTTTTTCTTATACTAATACCTTCTTCCAGTTCTATTTCCATTTGACACTCATGTGCCTCCTCTTCTGTTCGGATGTTTCTTGCGGGGTTCATTCCGGTGTCCATTACTATTCTCGCTGACTTGTCTGTGGGGACGAAAATTGTCTCCCAAGCTGCCCTTCTGCTGTCAGTGACGGTTATCCGCCTCCATGTGTTCATAAGCTCTACAACGGGATGGGGATTGTGTAGCATGGGTTGCCCCATCCACACAACAGGTTCACTTACTCGTACTGCCCCCCTTGCACAGTCTAAAGCTGCTATGTAGCTGGGATGTTCTGCTACAATAGCTGTCTATTTCATTGAAAAATATGCCACTTGTCTTCTTGTGTCCCCATGGTGCTGCACCACCAGTGCGTTGTAATTACTGCAGTATAGATAAAAGGGACTAGCCGCATCTGGTAGCGCAAGTGCAGGTGCAGAGAGAAGGGCTTTAATGATATTTGTAACAACATTTTCCTCATCTGGCACTCATTTTACTTCCTCCAGAGGGAAATGCCCTCCTTTAAATAAGGCCTTTATCGGTGCCACTAGTGCTGAAAACTCTGGTATGAAATTATGGAAGTAATTGAATAAACCCCAAGCCCTCCTACTGCCCTTACATTTGCTGGGCAGGGCATGAAGCTGGCTGCAGAGCGTCTGTAATCTGACATGTCCTTCCTCCCATGGGAAATTGTGTAGCCTAGGTACTTTATGACTTGGTTTCCTATATGAGCCTTGTGTAGACTGATTTTAAACCCCTCATCTTGCGATATTTCTAAAACACTGGCTTTCACCCATAAATGACCTTTTTCATTTTTCAAAGCAATTAGTAGATCATCTACATATTGTAAGATGATCGACCAGCTGAGCTTTTCCGAAGTCTGCGCCATGACCTTACAAAAAATGGCTGGGCTATTGTGGAATCCCTGGGGGAGTCTGGTCCACGTATACTGCTGCCCACCCAGGGTGAAAGCAAATCGGTCTTGGGACTCAGATGCTAAAGGGAGCCCCCAACATCCTTTAGCGATATCCAGGACTGAGAAAATTTAATGCTCTGGAGACAGTCCATTCAGGATTGTCACAGCGCTCGCCACAATGGGACGCAGTCTTGGTGTGGTCTTATTGAGGGTGATATAGTCTATCGTATGTGATCCATCTGGCTTCTTTACGAGTCATACAGGTGAGTTAGTGGCTGACACAGTCTCTCTTAGTGTATCTGGGTGTTTTGGTTTCTTCCCTATACTCTGAACAGTTGTCAGTTCATCAGCTTTTATGGGAACAACACACATCAAAGTTGCTGGTGAACGCAGCAGGCCAGGCAGCATCTGTAGGAAGAGGTGCAGTCGACGTTTCAGGCCGAGACCCTTCGTCAGGACTCTTATGGGATACTGTTTATGGGGTTTATGCAAGTCTCCCTCTATTTTAACAGATTTATCTTCGCTTGACCACACTTTACTGTGTCTAGTCCACACAGCTGGGAACTACTGACAAAGAAACCCATGAACACCGTCCTGGCTCCAGTCCCTGATGATCAGAGCAGATGGAGCTATGCTGGCTAGGTTGTGTATTCCATTGGATGTATGTGTACTTTACATCTTCTCTTCCCCCTCCCCTGGTCTATCTCACTGGCCCATGATACTATCGCAGTGTAGGTCGATACCACTGCTCTTGCCAAGTCTATAACTTCCTGGTGGGCTAAGCTCAGGCCTTCCTTTGCATTTTCAGGGAGATTGGGACATCCCTCCCTGGATTATCCAACCCTGAATGCTCCTTATACACTCGTTATGTACATTCTGCATAATCCAGCTGTCTGAACAACTGACATTATTGTTCCCCAGTTACTCTCACCTCCGCCAGTCACTGCCTCACTTCCTTTTTAAAGAAGTGATATCTCTCTTCAACACTGGTGTTCCCTGTAGTTGCCCATGTACCATCCTGAACAGCTTCGGCCATATAGTCTCATATATTCCTCAGGAACTGTGCTTTTGCTAACACAGATATATCTTTGGGTGCATCTGGCAAATTTCAAACATTCCCTCAAGCTTGCACTAGAATTCTGAATTCCCACAGGCGACTTTATGTAAGTGTCATGGTTCGGTCCGTGAAGTCCGCATTCCGGTTCACAGTCCGGTCTGTGGACTCAGGACTGCGGGTCTTCCAGCTGTCCCTCGTTTGATTGAGTTAAACATAGGCACCTGATTCCCATCTTAGGGCTTGGAATATAAGTAGCCTTGGGGTTGAGTGTGGGTGGCTGGGGGGGGAGGAGGAGGCTGGCTGAGTTGGCTTTACTGGAAGCTGATGTGTGAATGTGGTTTGGAACCTGTTGAGGGAAAGAGAGTGAGGAAGGAATGGAAATTGCTGGGAGGGGGTTGTGTGGGTCTGGTAATGGCGGACAAGATAAGAGGTGGGGTTGAGGGAAAGAAAGTGGAGAAGGAGAGGGATAGAGACTTGGGACCAGAGGTAGGCAGTTGGGGAGAGGTGGATTATTGTGAAGGGAGAAATAAAGGGAATGAGGAGGTAGTGAGGGGTCGGATGAATAAAAACCAAGACAAAGGGAATAAAAGAATAAGAAATGATAGTGGAGAAAGCTCTGAAAGTGAGGAAGATGAACGAGCTCAGAGAGGAGGTGTTGTCATAATTAGGTTTAATGAGAAGGCTCAGGGACATATGAAGAAAATTAACCCGTTTGTGCTAACAACAATTCTGACAAATAAGGTAGGGGAAATAGTATTTGCAAAAGTCCTTAATGATGGTAACTTATTGGTAAGATGTGTGAATGAGGAACAACTTGAGAAAGCACTCAAGCTAAAAGATAGGAAAATGCAAGG
Organism: Mobula birostris; assembly: GCF_030028105.1. NCBI lineage: Eukaryota > Metazoa > Chordata > Chondrichthyes > Myliobatiformes > Myliobatidae > Mobula > Mobula birostris. The sequence goes on along the minus strand of NC_092380.1, from coordinate 27,757,050 downwards.
TGGAATACACTGGGAGGGTGGGAGCACAAAACAGTGGTTGTAAAGGAGTGATCACGGGGATACCAATGAGTATAAATATGGAGGAGATAAAGAGGAATATCAAAGGAGGGAAAGTAATGAATGTTCAAAGACTGAAAACAACAAAGGAGGGAGTGAAAAAGGAAAGTGAATCAGTATTGATTGAATTTGAAGAAGAAAGAGTGCCAAGGAAGGTGTTCCTGGGTTTCATGAGTTACCCAGTAAGGGTGTATGTGCCAAAGCCACTGAGGTGCTATAATTGTCAAAGGTTTGGACACGTGGCTAAAAACTGTAAAAGGCAGAGGAGATGTGCTAGATGTGGGGGTGATCATGAATATGGAAAGTGCGGAATGGGAGTTCAACCAAAATGCTGCAGTTGTGGAGGAGCTCATAATGTTGCATACAGTGGGTGTGAGGTTGTCAGGCGGGAGACTAAAATTCAAGAAATAAGAGTGAAAAGAAAGATCACTTATGCAGAAGCTGTAAGAATGTCAAGAGAACAGAATAATGCTCCCAATGAACAGGGAGCAATAGGGATACGAGAGATGCAACAAAGAACAAATGACAGGATTTATGTAGACAAAAAGGCTCTAGTAACATTCATTGCAGGAGTGATTAATAGTACGACTGAGGTAAAGTCAAAAAGTGACAAAATTCAGCTGGTGGTAAAAGCAGCAGTAAACCATTTAGGGTTAGTAGGACTGACATGGGAGGAAGTGAGGGAGAACCTCAGTGATCAGTCAAGCCAGGAAGTGTCATGTGTTGGTTAATACTAATTATGGTGATTCTTTTACAATGGAATGCAAGGAGCTTACTGGCCAATAGCCAGGAATTCAAGCACTTTATTAAAGAAATGGTTGTAAAACCGGATGTAGTGTGTATTCAGGAAACTTGGTTAAAACCAACTTTAGACTTTGTGGTATATGGGTATACAATGATAAGGAAAGATAGAAATCTAGGGGGAGGAGGGGGTTGTGCTATGTTAATCAAGCAAGGTATACCATATAGGGTACTGGAAAAAGATGATCAGGAATACATAGTGGTGGAAGTGTGGGAGAGAGGGGAGGGAGTGGTTATAATTAACTACTACAATCCATGTAAAAGGTTGGATTTGGACAGCCTATTAAAGATACAAGGGCAAAACAGACATAAAGTAGTGTGGTGTGCACACCAGATTTCAACGCTCACAGCACAATATGGGGGGGATCAGATTACAGATCCAAATGGAAAGGTAATTGAAGATTTGATGGAAGAAAGGGATTTGGTGTGTATGAATGATGGTAGCGGCACAAGGATAGATATAACAACAGGAACTGAGTCAGTGTTAGATATTACGTTGGTGTCTAATACCTTGGCTGGCATTAGTAACTGGGGAGTTTGGACTGCTTCAACAGTAGGCAGTGATCACTACCCAGTTTTGTGTTCAGTGGGTGAAAGAGTTGAAGTAAGACCAGGTGGCGGAACCCCAAAGTGGGTGTTTGAAAAAGCTGATTGGGGTAAGTTCCAGAAGTTGAGTGAAGAAGGGTTGACAAAGATTGATATTTCTGGAAATGTAGATGAATTAAACAGTCAGGTGACTTCAGCAATTATCATGGCAGCAGAAGGATCTATACCTAGGAGTAAAAATAGGATGAATAGAAAACTGGTACTACGGCGGACAGAGGAATGTTGTCAGGCTGTAAAAAAACAGAAATAGAGCATTCAGGCTAGTTAAAAGAACCCATAATATGCAGCATTTAGTTCAATATAAGAAAGCACAGGCAGTGGTGAGAAGAACTATACGTCAAGCTAAAAGGGCAAGTTGGAGGAGTTTTTGCGACAAGGTAGGAAGAACAACACCTGTGGGAGAGATATGGGGAATGATTAAGAGGATGGGAGGAGATAGAAGGGAATGGGAATATCCAGTAATGATATCTGAGGAGGAAACTGCAGTCTCCAGTAGAGATAAGGCTGAGGTCATGGTCAAGTCATTTGTACTGATACACAGTTCAGAAAATTTGTCTGAAGAAGGGAGAAGAAGAAGGGAAAGAATAATAAGCCAACACCCAGGTGTGTTAAGCAGGAGGGAAGGAACAGATGATATAATTGATGATCCATTTACATTAGCAGAAATGGTGAGAGCAATAAAGAGATTGGGACCAACCTCCCCAGGGAAAGATCTGATATGCTCTGTGATGCTAAAAAATCTAGGAGAAGGAGCGCTCTTGAAGTTGCTGCATTTTTATAACAGAGTGTGGGAGGAGGGAAGATTACCAAGTGCATGGAAAGAAGCAGTAGTAATTCCAATAAGGAAGCCTGGCAAGGATCTGTCAAAACCCACTAGCTACAGACCAATTGCATTAACATCAAGTATATGTAAGATAATGGAAAGGATGATAACAGAAAGGTTATCATATGAGCTTGAGAAAAGGGGAATGCTGGCAAGTTATCAGAGTGGTTTTAGAAAGGGAAGGAATTCCATGGACTCAGTGATTATGTTAGAGACTGAAATAAGGAAGGCCCAGGCAAATAGAGGGTCAATAGTGGCAGTGTTCTTTGACATTGAAAAAGCCTATGATATGATGTGGAAGGAAGGATTATTAATTAAACTGCACAAGATGGGGATTGGTGGGAGAGTTTTTAATTGGATTAAAGATTTTTTGTTTGGTAGAAAAATTCAAGTTCGGATTGGATCAGAATTATCAAAACAGTACATAGTGGAAAATGGTACACCTCAAGGTAGTGTGATTAGCCCGTTACTTTTCATCATTATGATCAATGATGTCTTCACAAAGGTACCAGTGGATATAGGTAGGTCACTGTTTGCGGATGATGGGGCCTTGTGGAAAAGAGGCAGGAACATGGACCATATAATCAGGAAACTACAAGAAGCAATTGATGAAGTGGTGGAGTGGGGTTATGATTGGGAATGTAGATTTTCAGTAGACAAAACTCAAACTATATTTTTTACCAGGAAAAGGGTTGAGGTAGGGAAGAAGTTAAGGATGTATGGGGTTGAATTAGAAAGGGTTGCATCATTTAAATTTCTGGGAGTTATATTTGATTCACGATTAACATGGGCAGACCATATCAGGAAAGTTGAGGAGAAATGTAAAAAAGTAATAAATGTGATGAGATGTTTGACTGGTAGGGAATGGGGAGCAAGTTGTTCAGCTTTGAAGAGAATGTATGTGGCTTTAGTAAGATCTGTATTGGATCATGGAAATATAGTATATGGATCAGCAGCTAGGTCTCTTATAAGGAAACTGGATGTGATTCAGGCTCAGGCCTTGACAGTGTGCAGTGGGGCTTTTAAAACATCACCTGTGTCAGCCCTACAGGTAGAAATGGGAATAATGCCTTTGGAACTACGAAGGATGCAACTGATGGCAAACTACTGGGCTAACTTGCAGGGGCACAATGATTCTCACCCTACTAAAGGAGTGTTGCAGGAGTGCTGGGAAAATGGGAGGTTTCAGAGGGATACCCTTAGTCGGGTAGGGAATGATATCGCGAAAGAATGTGGAGTATTTGATCTGAGGATAAGTCCTTCAGTAGTTTATCCGGTTGTAGCTCCATGGAAGCTTGTATGGCCTGACATAGACTGGCATTTGTTAGAGGTGAAAAGGAAAGAAAGATATAAAACAGACTTGGTAAATGCATTTAACTGTCATGTGTTGGAAAAGTATAGTGATTATACTCACATTTATACGGATGGTGCGAAGGAACCTGAAACAGGAGTGACAGGGTTTGGGGTGGTAATACCAGCAAAAGAAATTGGAATCAGCAGAAGAACATCTAATAAGTTAGGGGTGTTTACAGTGGAGATGCTGGCAGTGTTGGTTGCGTTGCAATGGGTGCAGAAAGCCAGACAAGCCAAGGCATTGATATGTTCAGATTCATCCTCAGTTCTAGCAAGTTTAAGGTCTTTTCACACAAGATGTACTTTATGAAGTCCTTCAGTTAGTTACAAGAATTGCAAATCAGGGAAGTCAGGTAAAATTTCTTTGGGTTCCAGCACATGTAGGGGTGAAGGGGAATGAGAGGGTGGATGAGTTGACAAAGAGGGCATTAAAGCAAGAAAATGTGGAAATGCACATTAGTATCAGTAAAGCAGAGGTTAAGTGTGTAATCTGGGAAAAAGTCAACCGAATGTGGCAAGAAAGATGGGACAGGGAGGGGAAAGGGAGGCATTTATATCAAATACAAAAGAGTGTTGCAGTTACTAAGGTAGGTAATGGAAACAGAAGAGAGGAAATTGTGTGGACTAGGTTAAGGCTGGGGCATTGTGCATTAAACAAAACATTGAAAATGATAGGGAAACACCAGACAGGATTGTGTGAGGAATGTCAGGAAGAGGAGTCAGTAGAACATGTAGTTTTGTGTTGCAAGAAGTATGGGATACAGAGAGAAATGATGAGAATTAAACTAAGGGAGTTGGGGATGCAGGAATTCACATTAAAAGGGTTGCTGGGCATGGGTGAGAGAGCACAAGTCCGGGTATTTTTAGCGTTTTTAAGGGGTACAGGGGTTTTTTATAGAATATGACGAATAAACAGGAATAGGATACTAGGATGGTCAAAGATGGGAGGGTGAAGTGTAGGTTTGTGTGTGTGTGTGTGTGTGTGTGTGTGTGTGTGTGTGTGTGTGTGTGTGTGTGTGTGTGTGCGCGCGCGCGAGTGGGTGAAGGGATTTAGAATGTATGTCTAGTGCACATTCTGGAGCAGAGGGTGGCGGTAATGTACCATTAAGCTGGATGCCAACCGCCGTAAAACAAGATACAGACAGACAGACAGTGTGGGTGGCTGGTTTGTCTTGTCAGTCCCCCCTGGAGCAACCTGGTGATGGAAGGCTAGTGAAACAATTCATGATCTCTAGGCCTGATTGGAGGACCACCGCTTCATGGAGCCTTGTTGCCACTCGTTGGAGTAGTCTTTGCGGTATGGATTCGGCTGTTTCCTGAACCAGCTGAGGTTGCTGGCTGAACTGAGACTTGAAGCTTTCCCGGAGCAGAGATGGAACTGTCTGTTGTTCTCTGGTGTTTGTCTCTTCTTGTCCTCGCCTCCGTGGGGTAAGCCAGGCCGTTTTACCGTTGCCCTGTGGGGGGATCTGTCTTGTCTTGTTCTCGCCTCAGTGGGGTAAGTCAGGCCGTTTTGCTGTTGCCCTGCCAGGGGATCTGTCTTGTCTTGTCCTTGCCACTGTTGGGTAATTCCGGCCATGCTGCTGTTACCTGATGGAGGGACCTGTACCACCTTGCTGTGGAGATGAAGTTGAGTCCCGGCTTGTCTAAGGATAAGTCCCGGCTCTATGTCTATGTTCTGTCCTGTCTCAGGTTAGTGTCGTGTTGAAGATGAGTCCCGTCTTATTGTAGGATAAGTCCCAGCTCTATGTTGATGTTTGGTTCCCAGTCTGTCTCTGAGCTGCAAGAACCCTAGCCTCGAGGATTCTGCAGCCAATCTCCAAGAACCCAAGCCTCGACGATCCCAAGCCAAGCTCCAAGAACCCAAGCCTCGACCAACCCACAGCCCAGCTCCAAGAACCCTAGCCTCGACGATTCCGCAGCCAAGCTCCAAGAACCCAAGCCTCGAGGATCCCAAGTGAAGCTCCAAGAACCCAAGCCTCAAAGATTCCAAGCCAAGCTCCAAGAACCCAAGCCTCGAGGATCCCAAGCCAAGCTCCAAGAACCCAAGCCAAGCTCAAGACACAAGACCCCAGCCTGCAGACAAGCTCAAGACCCAAGACCCCTGCCTCAAGCCTCAAGAGCCAAGACCCCAGCCTGTCTCCAAGCTCAGGCCTCTAGACCCCAGCAATGTCCTGTCCTGAAGCCATGTCATGTCCTTGCCTGGTTCTGGGATCCGGGCCCGAAGCAAGACCCAGGTTCTGGGTCCTTGTCCAGTCTCGAACTCGGAGTCCAAACCTTGTCTCTAAGTCCACGGTTCCTACTCCTGGCCCCGCTTTCCCTAGCCCAGGTCTGCGTTCTTGTCCCTGCTCCTTGCCTGTATCCTGTCACATCCTTTCTCCAGTCAAGTCCTGTTCCTTGTATTTCAGTGTCTGTGTCTTGCATTTGGGTCCGTTACTAGTACCCCATTGTGACAGTAAGAGAAGCTCTGACAAAATGCTCTGCTTCTCCCCAGGGGTCTCGGAGTATTGATGGTTGTAATCAAGGTCAAGATCTGGCGGGTCATCAGGGTTCTCAACCTGACCTTGCCTGACACCAAAATGAACCATTCCGACAGATATATCTGGATATAACTTCTCCCTCAAATATCTCCACATTAATTCCCACAGTATACAAAATATAAATGACGGATTAAAATTAAACAGTACATACTTCAAACCACAGAGTATGTACTCTGTGATCTGCCACTTAAGTGTGCCTGAACTCATAATTCCTGTTGTATTCCTTTGCATCTAACTGTTACACCATGGTTACAGACTTATTCTTAAAACACAAAGATTCACAAATGAGTCTGCTGCTATACAGTTCCCTGAACTGGTTTAATAATGTCCTGACTGGTCAGTAATCATCCTTCGTAAATCATGTCATTCTCTCACCAAATTACACAAAACTGTCCAGTCCCTTCCATAAACATAAACACAAACACACACACATTCAGCTCTCAGCCGTGTTTGTGATACACTTATGCTCTTGGGTAAGTTTTCCTGTAATGATATTATGCAATTGAGTATTTCATTGCTGTTTAAAATAAAATTTCAGTTGATTAAGTTAGCCTTGTTATATTATAACATTTGTTTACATTTTTATTTCGGAGACAGCGCGTAAAAAAAGAGCGGGGTAGTGATTTTAAAGAGAGCACAGGATCGAAGAAGGAGAAAGAGGGAAAAAGGAATTGGACAACAAGCATCACTGAAGAACACGGTGAAATGCTCAGAGTCCATTTGGAAGGACAGGTACTGCTGTCAGAAAATCCTCGGAGATTTTGGTTTCACGAAGAATGTGCAGATAACTTTTAGTTAGCTAGTGCGCACTCATGAACTTGGAGAAAATTTGAGGCCTTTTCCTTAGACGTGTGAATACTTTTTTCCTGGGATGAGTTCTACAGGGCAAAACCGTTATGCATATCATAATGGTGCCTTGTTTTATTTTGTTTGTATTGTTTATTCTGATCTCACAAATGATCTATTTAGCCCTGTGTAGTCTATGCAGAGTCTTCATCCATCCTTCTTGGTGACAAAGTAAAAACAGGCCTCAGTGGGAGCTGTGGGCGGTTAAATAAACCCAGAAATTAGACCCTCTTGGTTGTAGTCCTCCATGGCTTTTCTCCCTGGAGCTGATGGAGAGTAGCGCCATCCCCGAGGAGACAAGTACCCGGTAGCAGATGGATGGCACAGTCGTTGTCCCGATGATGTGGTAGAGCGGTGGCCTTTTTCTTGCTGTAGATCTCAGGTATGTCTGAATATTCTGGATTCATCTAGACAAATCAGATGCACTGGAGTTAGAGGTGGAAGGTTTAGCAGATAATTCAGGAGCCGTCTCCAAATGTGTCCTGCCTCTTTTGGAGACATTTCACTTGCACTGCTTTGACCATATCACATGAACGGCGGTATCTAATTGACTCTCTGACAGTGGAATGACATCCAGGGATAACTCAGAATGAGTGGCATTTGTGGGGAGCGAATGAGATGGAGCTGGATTGATTGCATTTGCTGACCAATCTTTAGCTTGAGTGGGAAAGTTTGGTGTTTAATCTGCCCCAGCACCAAAGTTCATGGCAACGAGCCGCATGTTGAGATGTGAAAGGGATTTTCAATCTTCTGGCCAGTCCATGCTCCAAAATGTTTCCCACTACACGAGAGTCAGTAAAGATATCTGGGGAATGTTTTTGATTGCCCCGTGACAGTGACATGGGAAGCACCACTCCAGCAGGAGCTGAACTGCGAGTGACTCTTGCGACCATCACAGCCCTTCCTACTCTGGACGGACCCATGACTTTCCCAGCAGTTTGAGACAAGAGGTCCAATAATGTACAGCCTCTCCACAGTAAATGCAACAACTCTCCTTCCTCGTCTCCAGTTCAGACCATTTGCAAAGCTTCCTCGAGGCTGGGATCTATGACGTAGAGGAGGAGTCCTAGCCCAGGGAATAAGAATAGGAGAGGACAGTCAAAGGGAGAGTCTGTTTGGTGTAATCCCCTTTGTCTTTCCCTTCTTTCCATTAATCGATTATTGAGTCGAATTGCCAGGTTCATAAGACTGACTAAATCCTCCACCAGTTCTCGGGCCACAAGGGCATCCTTTAGCTTGTCATTCAATCCCTTTTGGAATTGGTTGGTTAGTGCTTCCATATTCCAACTGCTCTGTGTGGCCAACGTATGGAATTCTATAGAATAATCGGCTACAGACCGAATTCCCCAGCGCAAGCTAAGGAGCTTTAACACAAACCCCTGTCCTCCAGTGAGTGATAGTTAACCCTCCTCAAAGTCTCTGAGAAGAGGTTTGCATGGTAGAGAAGGAGTGACACTTCTCCCAGAGTGTGGAGACCTGGCAAAAGCTCTTCCAGGAAGGAGCAAGATATTAGGTGACCTTACTGAGTTCCAACAGGAATTGGAATGACTGTAACTGGAAGGCCAAGGAGCATTTCACCAGGAATCTACAGCATACTTCGGGGTTGTCGTCATACCACCTGGGGGCCAGTAGGTGCAGCAATCCCTCACGTGGATTAAATCACAAAGATGGGAAAGTCTGCAGACGCTGGAAATCTAAAGCAACATGCACAAAATGTCAATAGCTCAGGCAACATCTATGAAAATGTGAGAATATTCGATGTTTTGGTCAAGAACCTTCAGGACTGAGAAGGAAGGTGGGAAGCATGTGTAAATAGAGTGCTGGTGGGGTGGAAGGGGCTGCTGGAAGTTAAGATGTGGAAAAGGTCATGGGTGTGAAGGGTCATGGGCTGGAGAAGAAAGAATCAGATAGGAGAGGCGACTGGACAATAGGAGAAAGAGAAAGAGGAGGGGCCTCCGGGAAAATAACCCGAATGAGAAGTGAAAGGTCAGAGAAGGTCAGGGTGGGTAATAGAAGTGGGAGGAATTTGTTCACCTGAAGGAGAAATCAATATTCATGCCATCAGGTTGGAGGGTCCCCAGACGGAATATAAAGTGTTACTCCTCCACCGTGAGGGTGGCCACAAGAGGAGGCCATGGATCGCCCTTGTCTCCATAAACAACCCTGCTGAGATCACCATTGTTCTAGTTGTGAATTTCTCTTGTGCAGGCAAATGGATGTTAAATTTTAAACCAGAAGTGGCAGGAAATGTGGGGTCGATCAGAGAGGGGCAAATAGTGTATTTATTTAGAGGAATTATCACAAGAGACATGATAACCTTTGATTATAATTCTTATATTAGTAATTATATCCTTCACCAAGAACTTTGACAAAATGCTATACATGTACACTGGAGATATGCAAGACTGAGTTAATGACTGGGACCTAACCCAGTTAGGTCATTAATAGAATGTCACATCACTGCGGGTGGGTTACAGGCTGGGATCTAACACAGGGGTTCGAGGGCTTATACCTGTATATGGAATAACAGATCCCCAAAAAGAAGTTCATGCTGGGATGCAATTTAAGGGTTTAGGGGTTTATACACAGAATAATTTATCCCTGTGAGTGGGGTTACAATCTGAGATGTTATCCAGGTTTTTGGGGTAGAACAGATCTCTGGGAATGGATTACATGATGGGTTCTAATCACGAGTTTGGTGGGTGGTAGGAGGGATATACTGTATATTCGATAATGCATACGCACAATGATTTACAGATTGGAATATACACAGCAAAAAGCAAAGGCATGTTTTTATAGTCATCTAAGTACATTGTTCAGGATTCACTTCCCATGTTTGCTATTTCTACCTATCTGAAACTTGAACTCTACAAACAATGTGGTTTCAGGTTTGCATGCTATAAAGTGATAAAATAGAAACCTTTATCTTCTCAGGGAATTGTTTCCTGGACAGAGGTGTGTCATTGCAGTCAGGTGACATGTACATGCAGACAACATTTACAAACATTTGTAAAATAAATCTGGATCCTGGTGAAAGCTCGGTGCCCTCAAGCGAGAAAGAATATTGATGAGTACAGTATTTCAGGTGGGCTCATGTTAAATACACGATCAGTTATTTAATTCTGTGAAGAAATTAAATTGTACAAGGGCAGTGTGCTTCTCAACAGTGAGTTCGAGGGACAGGAGGGTTCAAGTGCCCTGGGGTGTGGTTGTGGTTTATATTGTAGAATAACAGATAGGCTAGTGTGAGTTACAGGCTGACTCCTAACCTAGGGGTATGAGAGGGTTGGGACTGTATTTGTAATACCTTGGTTTAAGACCATGCTTCATTTTATTAGTACAGCTATGCTGTTGGGTAAATGTTCCTGTAGTAAAATTACTGAATCAAGAATTTTATTGTTGCTGTTTAAAATAAAAATTCAGTTGGTTAAGTCTGACCAAGAGAATTTATCCTGTTAACATTATTTTTCGAGAGAAAGCATGGCGAGAAAAGAAAGGTGTAGTCATTTTAGAGAGAGCGCAGAATTGAAGGGGAAAGAAGGAAAATAGAATTGGACAACAAACGTTGCAGAACACGGTGAGATGCTCACAGAATCCATTTGGAAGAACAGATACTGCTGTCAAAAAATCTTCAGACAGATTTTGGTTTTACAAAGAATTTATAGATAGCTTCTAGTTAGTTCATTAGCACACGACCTTGGAGAAAGTTCAAGATAGTTTCCTTGGATGTTGTGTGAATATTTTTTCCTGGGACAAGTTCTACAGTGTAAAACTGTTTCGGTACCAGAAGTAAAGGAAGTGAAGCATACTGAATTAATTGAGCAACAATGAGCTCCAATGATTATGGTCATGTTATAGGGTAATATGTAAAAATGATCGGCCCTTTTTGATTTGGTTTATATTGTTTAAATATTTTGTAAATACAATTTATACCTCAATGAGTCAAATGGCCTAATTCTGCTCCTATATCTTATGGTCTGACAAATGATCTAATTTAGCCCCAGACAGTCTGTGCAGTTTCTTCATCCACCATCCTTCTTGGTGACAAAGAAAAAACAGGGGTTAGTGTGAGATGTGGATGGTTCAATAAACCCAGAAATCAGAGCTTCTTGGATGCAGAGCGATAGAGAGTAGGACCATCCCTGAGGAGAGCAAGTACCCAGTAGTAGACAAATGACGCTGTTGCAGTCACAGTGACGTGGTAGAGTGATGGACTTTTTCTTGCTGTAGACCTCCATAAAGTCTGAATATTTTGGATGTACCAAGACAAATCAGATGCACTGAGGTTAGAGATGGAAGGTTCAACAGATAATTCGGGAGGTATCTCAGAAGGTGTCCTGCTTCTTTTGGAGACATTTCTTTTGCACTGATTTGACCAACACACACCATCTCCAGTAATCCGGTTGACTCTATGGCTGTGGAATGACATCCAGGGATGACCCACAGTGAGTGGTATTCGTGGGGAGCGAATGAGATGGAGCTGGATTGATTCCATATGCTGACCAGTCTTCTTCAGCTTGAACGGGGAAGTTTGGTGGTTGATCTGCCAGAGCACTGAAGGTCATGGCAATGAGCCACTGATTGACATGCAAAAGAGGATTTTCAGTCTTCTGACCAGTCTGTGCTCCAATAAATTACCCACTGCACAGGAGTCATTCAGTGTCTGAGAAATGTTTTTGATCTTCCCACGACAGTGACGTGGGGAGTACTACTCCAGCAAGAGCTGAACTGAGAGTGAGGCTAACAAGCAACACAGACCTCCCTACTCTGGACGGATGTGTCTTTTTCCTGACAGTTTGAGACATGTAGTTCAATAATGTCCAGCCCCTGCACAGTAAATGCAGCAACTCTCCCTCTTTGACTCCCTTTCAGCTCGACAGAGCTTGGTCCAGTCTATTTGCATAGGCTCCTCGAGGCTGGGATCTACGGCGGTAGAAGGGGAGTCCTAGCCCGGGGAATAACAATAGGAGAGGACAGCGGTTAGTCAGGGGGAGAGTCTGCTCGGTATCCTTGCCTTTGTCTATCCCTTCTTTCCCATAATTGGTTATTGAATCGAATTGCCCGGTCCATAAGGCTGACTAAATCATCCGCTGGGTCTCGGGCCACAAGGGCATCCTTTACCTTGTTACTCCATCCCTTATGGAATTGGTCGGTTAGTGCTTCCATATTCCAACTGCTCTCTGTGGCCAGGGTATGAAATTCTATAGAATAATCGGCTACAGACCGATTCCCTTTGCACAAGTTGAGGAGCTTTAACAGACCTCTGTCCTCCAGTGAGGTGATAGTTCACATTTCAAAGTCTCTGAGAAGAGGTTTGCACTGTATAGAAGGGAGAACACTTCTCTCAGAGTGCAGGGACCTGGCAATGACACTTCCGGAAAAGAGCAAGATGACATAGGCAACCTTACTGAGTTCCGATGAGAACTTAGGTGGCTGCAATTCGAAGGCCAAGGAACCTTATTCAAGAAACCATGTCATACTTCTGTGTTGTTGTCGTACTGCCTGTGAGCCGGTAGCTGCAGCAATCCCTTACGTGTGTTAAATCACAAACACAGGAAATCTGCAGGTGCTGGAAATCCAGAGCAACATACACAAAGTACTGGTGGAACTCAGCAACTCAGGCAGCATCTATGAAAATGTGTAAACATTCAATGTTTTGGCCAAGAACCTTCATTAGGACTGACAAGGAAAGGTGGGGTGGGGGCGGTGGAGCATGTGTGAATAAAGTGTTGGTGGAGTAGAAGGGGCTGCTGGGAGATGATAGGTGGGAATGGCTGTGGGTGTGAAGGATCATGGGATGCAGAAGAAAACATAGAACATAGAATAGTAACCATAGAAACCATAGAAACTACAGCACAGAAACAGGCCTTTTGGCCCTTCTTGGCTGTGCCGAACCATTTTCTGCCTAGTCCCACTGACCTGCACACAGACCATATCCCTCCATACACCTCCCATCCATGTATCTGTCCAACTTATTCTTAAATGTTAAAAAAGAACCCACATTTACCACCTCGTCTGGCAGCTCATTACATACTCCCACCACTCTCTGTGTGAAGAAGCCCTCCCACTAATGTTCCCTTTAAACTTTTCCCCCCTCACCCTTAACCCATGTCCTCTGGGTTTTTTTTCTCCCCTTGCCTCAGTGGAAGAAGCCTGCTTGCATTCACTCTATCTATTCCCATCATAATTTTATATACCTCTATCAATTCTCCCCTCATTCTTCTACGCTCCAGGAAATAAAGTCCCAACCTATTCAACCTTTCTCTGTAACTGAGTTTCTCAAGTCCCAGCAACATCCTTGTAAACCTTCTCTGCACTCTTTCAACCTTATTAATATCCTTCCTGTAATTTGGTGACCAAAACTGAACACAATACTCCAGATTCGGCCTCACCAATGCCTTATACAACCTCATCATAACATTCCAGCTCATATACTCAATACTTTGATTAATAAAGGCCAATGTACCAAAAGCTCTCTTTACAGCCCTATCTACCTGTGATGCTACTTTTAGAGAATTTTGTATCTGTATTCCCAGATCCCTCTGTTCCACTGCACTCCTCAGTGCCTTACCATTAACCCTGTATGTTCTACCTTGGTTTATCCTTCCAACGTGCAATACCTCACACTTGTCTGTATTAAGCTCCATCTGCCATTTTTCAGCCCATTTTTCCAGCTGGTCCAAGTCCCTCTGCAGGCTCTGAAAACCTTCCTCACTGTCTACTACACCTCCAATCTTTGTATCATCAGCAAATTTGCTGATGCAATTTACCACATTATCATCCAGATCATTGATATAGATGACAAATAACATTGGACCCAACACTGATCCCTGTGGCACACCACTAGTCACAGGCCTCCACTCGGAGAAGCAATTCTCTACCACCACTCTCTGGCTTCTTCCATCGAGCCAATGTCTAATCCAATTTACCACCTCTCCATGTATACCTAGCGACTGAATTTTCCTAACTAACCTCCCATGCGGGACCTTGTCAAAGGCCTTACTGAAGTCCATGTAGACAATATCCACTGCCTTCCTTTCATCCACTTTCCTGGTAACCTCCTCGAAAAACTCCAATAGATTGGTCAAACATGACCTACCACGCACAAAGCCATGTTGACTCTCCCTAATAAGTCCCTGTCTATCCAAATGCTTGTAGATTCTGTCTCTTAGTACTCCCTCCAATAACTTACCTACTACCGACGTTAAACTTACTGGCCTATAATTTCCCGGATTACTTTTCGATCCTTTTTTAAACAACGGAACAACATGAGCCACTCTCCAACCCTCCGGCACCTCACCTGTAGACAGCGACATTTTAAATATTTCTGCCAGGGCCCCTGCAATTTCAACACTAGTCTCCTTCAAGGTCCGAGGGAACACCCTGTCAGGTCCCAGGGATTTATCTACTTTAATTTTCCTCAAGACAGCAAGGACCTCCTCCTTTTCGATCTGTACAGTTTCCATGATCTCACTACTTGTTTCCCTTAATTCCATAGACTTCATGCCAGTTTCCTTAGTAAATACAGATGCAAAAAACCTATTTAAGATCTCCCCCATTTCCTTTGGTTCCGCACATAGCCGACCACTCTGATCTTCAAGAGGACCAATTTTATCCCTTACAATCCTTTTGCTCTTAATATACCTGTAAAAACTCTTTGGATTATCCTTCACTTTGACTGCCAAGGCAACCTCATGTCCTCTTTTAGCCCTCCTGATTTCTTTCCTAAGTATTTTATTGCACTTCTTATACTCCTCAAGCACCTTATTTACTCCCTGCTTCCTATACATGTCATACAACTCCCTCTTCTTCTTTATCAGAGTTGCAATATCCCTTGAGAACCAAGGTTCCTTACTCCTATTCACTTTGCCTTTAATCCTGACAGGAACATACAAGTTCTGCACTTTCAAAATTCCTCCTTTGAAGGCTTCCCACCTACCGATCACATCCTTGCTAGAGAACAACCTGTCCCAATCCACGCTTTTTAGATCCTTTCTTATTTCTTCAAATTTGGCCTTCTTCCAGTTCAGAACCTCAACCCTAGGACCAGATCTATCCTTGTCCATGATCAAGTTGAAACTAATGGTGTTATGATCCCTGGAACCAAAGTGCTCTCCTACACACACTTCCATCACTTGTCCTAACTCGTTTCCTAACAGGAGATCCAATATTGCATCCCCTCTAGTTGGTCCCTCTATATATTGACTTAGAAAACTTTCCTGAACACATTTTACAAAGTCCAAACCATCTAGACCCCTAACAGTATGGGAGTCCCAATCAATATATGGAAAATTAAAGCAAATTACAGGCCCTTTGGCCCACAATGTTGTGCCGACCCTCAAACCCTGCCTCCCATATAAGCCCCCACCTTAAATTCTTCCATATACCTGTCTAGCAGTCTCTTAAACTTCACTAGTGTATCCACTGACTCAGGCAGTGCATTGCACACACTAACCCCTCTCTGAGTAAAAAACCTTCCTCTAATATCCCCCTTGAACTTCCCACCCCTTACCTTAAAGCCATGTCCTCTTGTATTGAGTAGTGGTGCCCTGGTGAGGAGGCGCTGGCTGTCCACTCTATCTATTCCTCTTATTATCTTGTACACCTCTATCATGTCTCCTCTCATCCTCCTTCTCTCCAAAGAGTAAAGCCCTAGCTCCCTTAATCTCTGATCATAATCCACACTCTCTAAACCAGACAGCATCCTGATAAATCTCCTCTGTACCCTTTCCAATGCTTCCACACCCTTCCTATAGTGAGGCAACCAGAACTGGACACAGTACTCCAAGTGTAGCCTAACCAGAGTTTTATAGAGCTGCATCATTACATCGTGACTCTTAAACTCTATCCCTCGACTTAAGAAAGCTTATGGTGTGTTAGCTTTCATAAGTACCCTATCCACCAGTGAGGCAACTTTCAGGCATCTGTGGGCATGTACCCCCAGATCCCTCTGCTCCTCCACACTACGAAGAATCCAGCCATTTACCTTGTACTCTGCCTTGGAGTTTGTCCTTCCGAAGTTTACCACCTCACACTTCTCCGGGTTGAACTCCAACTGCCACTTCTCAGCCCACTTCTGCACCATATCAATATCTCTCTGCAATCTTCGACAATCCTCTACACTATCTACAACACCACCAACCTTTGTGTCATCTGCAAACTTGCCAACCCACCCTTCTACCCCCACATCCAGGTCGTTAATAAAAATCGCGACAAGTAGAGGTCCCAGAACAGATCCTTGGGGGACACCACTAGTCACAATCCTCCAATCTGAATGTACTCCCTCCACCACGACCCTCTGCCTTCTGCAGGCAAGCCAATTCTGAATCCACCTGGCCAAACTTCCTTGGATCCCATGCCTACTGACTTTCTGAATAAGCCTACCATGTGGAAACTTGTCAAGTGCCTTACTAAAATCCATATAGATCACATCAACTGCACTACCCTCATCTACATGCCTGGTCACCTGCTCAATGAACTCTATCAGGCTTGTTAGACACGATCTGCCCTTCACAAAGCCATGCTGACTGTACCTGATCAGACCATGATTCTCTAAATGCCCAGAGATCCTACCTCTAAGAATCTTTTCCAACAGCTTTCCCACCACAGACGTGAGGCTCACTGATCTATAATTACTCGGACTATCCCTACTAACTTTTTTGAACAAGGGGACAACATTCGCCTCCCTCCAATCCTCCGGTACCATTCCCATAGGCAACGAGGACATAAAGATCCTAGCCAGAGGCTCAGCAGTGCCTTCCCTCGCCTCGTGGAGCAGCCTGGGGAATATTCCGTCAGGCCCCGGGGACTTATCCGTCCTAATGTATTTTAACAACTCCAACACCTCCTTTCCCTTAATATCAACATGCTCCAGAACATCAACCTCACTCATATTGTCCTCACATCATCAAGTTCCCTCTCATTGGTGAATACCGAAGAGAAGTATTCATTGAGGACCTCGCTCACTTCCACAACCTCCAGGCACATCTTCCCAACTTTATCTCTATTCGGTCCCACCTTCACTGCTGTTGTCCTTTTATTCTTCACATAATTGAAGAATGCCTTGGGGTTTTTCTTTACCACTCACCAAGACCTTCTCATGCCCCCTTCTTGCTCTTCTCAGCCCCTTCTTAAGCTCCTTTCTTGCTTCCTTATATTCCTCAATATACCCATCTGATCCCTGCTTCCTAAACCTCATGTATGCTGCCTTGTAGCACCTGACTAGATTTTCCACCTCATTTGTCACCCATGGTTCCTTCACCCTACCATTCTTTATCTTCCTCACCGGGACAAATTTATCCCTAACATCCTGCAAGAGATCTCTAAACATTGACAACATGTCCACAGTACATTTCCCTGCAAAAACATCATCCCAATTCACATCCGCAAGTTCTAGCCTTATAGCCTCATAATTTGCCCTTCCCCAATTAAAAATTTTCCTGTCCTCTCTGATTCCATCCTCTTCCATGATAATGCTAAAGGCCAGGGAGCGGTGGTCACTGACCCACTGAGAGATCTGTGACCTGACCCGCTTCATTCCCTAGTACTACATCTAGTATGGCATTCCCCTTAGTCAGCCTGTCCACATACTGTGACAGGAATCCGTCCTGGACACACTTAACAAACTCTGCCCCATCTAAACCCTTGGAACTAATCAGGTGCCAATCAATATTAGGGAAGTTAAAGTCACCCATGATAACAACCCTGTTGTTTTTGCACCTTTCCAAAATCTGCCTCCCAGTCTGCTCCTCGGTATCTCTGCTGCTACCAGGGGGCCTATAGAATACTCCCAATAGAGTAACTGCTCCCTTCCTGTTCCTGACTTCCACCCATACTGACTCAAAGGAGGATCCTGCTACATTACCCATCCTTTCTGTAGCCGTAATAGTATCCCTGACCAGTAATGCCACCCCTCCTCCCATTTTTCTGCCCTCTCTATCCCTTTTAAAGCACTGAAATCCAGGAATATTGAGAATCCATTCCTGCCCTGGTGCCAGCCAAGTCTCTGTAATGGCCACTACATCATAATTCCATGTATGTATCCAAGCTCTCAGTTCATCACCTTTGTTCCTGAGAAAGAATCTGATAGGAGAGGAGAGTGGACAATAGGAGAAAGGGGAGGAGGAGGGGGCCCCGGGGAAATAACCCACTGGGATGTGAAAGGTCAGAGAAGGTCAGAGTGGGAGAAGAAAGTGGGGAAAATTTGTTCAACGGAAAGAGAAATCAATATTCATGCCATCAAGGTGGAGGGTACCCAGATGGAATATAAAGTGTTGCTCCTCCACCCAGGGGAGGCCACAAGAGGAGGTCATCAATCACCATTACCTCCATAAGCAACTCTGGTGAGATCACCATTGTTCTAATTGTGAATTTCTGTTGTGCAGGCAAATGGTTGTTGAATTTTAAACCTACAGTGATTTACAGACTGGAATATAAGTGACTGATCTCAGCACAAAGCAAAGGTGTGTTTTTTGTAGTCATCTAAGTATGTTGTTCAGGATTCACTTCCAATGTTTATCATTTCTACCTGTCTGAATCGAACTCTACAAGCAATGTGGTTTTAGGTTTTCATGCTATAAAGTGATAAATCAGTAACCTTTATCCTCTCAGGGATTTGTTTCCTGGACAGGGGTGTGTCATTGCAGTCAGGTGACGTGTACGTGTAGACAACATTCAAAATGAATCTGGATCCTGATGAAATCTCTGTGCCTTCCAGCGAGAAAGAATTTTTGTGAGTACAGGATTTCAGGGAGATTCACTTATATACACAACCAGTTATTTAATTCTGTGAAGAAATTAAATTGTACAAGGGCAGTGTGCTTCATAACAGTGAGTTCAAGGGACAGGAGGGATCAAGTGGGCTGGTGTGTGGTTGTGGTTTATGTTATAGAACAACAGATAGGCTAAAGTCAATTACAGGCTGAGTCCTAACCCAGGGGATTCTCAGATTGAGGAATGACATCCAGGGATGACCCAGAATAAGTGATATTTATGGAATGAATGAAATGGAGCTGGATTGATTCCACATGCTGACCAATCTTCAGCTTGAGCGGGGAAGCTTGGTGGTTGATCTGTCCCGGCACCAAAGGTCATGGCAAGGAGCCGCTAGTTGAGATGTCAATGGGGATTTTCAATCGTCTGGCCAGTCTGTGCTCCAATAAATTTCCCACTGCACAGGAGTCATTCAGTTGTCTGGGGAATGTTTTTGATCTCCCCGTGACAGTGATATGGGAAGCACCTCTCCAGCAGGAGCTGAACTGAGAGCGAGGCTAACAGCCATCACAGCACTCCCTACTCTGGACAGACATGTGAGTTTTCCGGCAGTTTATGACAAGAGGTCCAATAATGTCCAGCCTCTCTACAGTAAAATGCAGCAACTCTCCCCCCTCCTCTCCTGTTCAGCCTATTTGCACCGGCTCTTCGAGGCTGGGATCAATGGCGGTAGAGGAGGAGTACTGGCCCAGGGAATAAGAATAGGAGAGGACAGAGGACAGTCAAAAGGGAGAATCTGTTTGGTGTAAAACCCTTTGTCTATCCTTTCTTTCAATTAATCGGTTATTGAATCAAATTGCCTGGTCTATAAGACGGACTAAATCATCCATTGGATGTCGAGACACAGAGGCATCCTTTAGCTCATCACTCAGTCCCTTGTGGAATTGATCGGTTAGTATTTCCATATTCCAACAACTCTCTGAGGCCAAGGTATGAAATTCTGTAATATAACCGGCTACAGAGCGATTCCCCTTGCAAAAGCTGAGGAGCTTTAACACAGACCCCTGTCCTCCAATGAGGTGATAGTTCAACCTCCTCAAAGTCCCTGAGAAGAGGTTTGCACTGCATAGAAGGGGGAACACTTCTCCCAGTGTGCGGAGACCTGACAATGGCTCTTCCAGGAAAGGAGCAAGATTACGTAGGCGACCTTCCTGAGTTCTGATGGGAACATAGATCACTGCAATTCAAAAGCCAAGGAACCTTATTCCAGGATTCCACAGCATACTTCAGGGCTGTCATCGTACCACCTGCGAGCCAGTAGATGCAGTAATCCCTCACATGTATTAAATCACAAACACAGGAAAGTTTGCAGATGCTGGAAATCCAAAGCAACGTGTACAAATTGCTGGTGGAACTCAGCAGCTCAGGCAGCATCTATGAAAAAGTGTAAACAGTCAATGTTTTTGGCTGAGATCCTTCATTAGAACTGAGAAGGAAGGGCGGGGAGAGCATATGTGAGTAAAGTATTGGTGGGGTGGAAGAGGCTGCTGGGAGATGATAGATGGGAAAGGCCATGGGTGGGAAGGGTCATGGGATGGAGAAGAAAGAATCTGATAGGAGAGGAGAGGAGTCGGGGGAGAGGTGAAATTCGTTCACCAGAAGGAGACATCTATATTCATGCCATCGGGTTGGAGGGTACCACAGACGGAATATAAGGTGTTGCTCCTCCTTGTCTTGTCATTATATACCTCCATTCCTCCATCAGCAACTCTCTTGAGATCACTGCAGTTCAAATTGTTAATTTCTCGTGTGCAGGCAACTGGATGTTGGATTTTAAAAATGAAAGGGCAGGAACTATGCAGTAGATGAGAGAGCGACAAACAATGTATTTATTTTCTGGAACTAACACAAAAGACATGATTATGTTTTAGTTGTTTCCTGGACAGACGGGAGTCATTGCAGTCATGTGATATGTACGTGCTGACATATTAAAAATAAATCTGGGTTTTGGTGAAAGCTTTATGTTTTCCACTGAGAAAGAATTTTGGTAAGTACAGGAATTCGGTGAGGGGTGGGGTTCACGATAGATACATGATCAGTTATTTAATTCTGTGAAGCAATGAAATTGTACAAGGGAATTCTGCTTCATAACAGTGAGTTCCAGGGGCAGGAGGGATCAAGTGGGCTGCGTGTGGTTGTGGTTTATGTTACAGAACAACAGATAGGCGAGAGTGAGTTACAGGCTGAGTCCTAACCCAGGGGTTTGAGGGGGTTGGGATTGCACTGTATCTGTAATGAGAGAGCTATGGAGGGTGGTGAACATGAGTGCAAAGTAAGGTCTAGAATTAACTCAGACTCTGACTGGAAATAAACAAAACGACACCAACGAAATCGGAAGGCAAAACCACAAACAGTAGCACTAGAAATGGAACTCCTATGATTGAGCACTGAGTGCTCAGATCAAGGTCTATAAGTTCAGACTTTCCGTGAAGGAATGCGGCAGGCAGTAACTGGAAGTCAGAGTTCATAGGGATAGTGGCAGCTGACCATACTCTAGAGAATTGGAATGTCAAAACTTGGATGCCTGCTGCTGTTCAATTGGGACCATGACAGAGCCACCCTGCCCCCCTCCTATGGCCACTCCTGAATGCCCAGGGTGATCATGATGGAGCGGCTGAAAGTCCCCTCCGCTGCAGGTCACCTCAGGTTGCCGAGCCAGGTTCAAAACGTGTCCCCAGTTGAGCACCCGCAAATGAACAGGGAACAATGATACATATGGGAGGATCATTACTTGTGACTGACCTATGTTCCTCTGGAGCTTGGTGCATTTTTGGGCCTGGGGGTCTCTGTAGATCTCTAGCTTCAAAGAAATTGACAGAGGAAATTTGTATCAAATCCAGATGTATTACCAAGCATCGCAGGTGCTCCATCTGTGCAAAGAGTATGAAATTTACCTTTCCAGTCAAAGTTTTGTTTGGCAAAATAACTTTATACCATTTCCACAGTATTGTCAGCCTTCGTATTTTCCAAGAAGGACTCACAAAATAAGAATTCTTCTTTCATTGCCTCAATATGCACAGAAAAAACAATATTGGGTATATTTAAGGCAATGTTTGATAGATTCTTAGTCAGGGCATGAAAGGATACAGGGAGAAGGCAAGTGATTCGGGCTGTGAAAGAATTAGATCCGCCATGATGAAATAGTGGAACAGACTCGATCGGCCAAGTGGCCTAATTATGCTCTTGTATCTCATGATCTAATGGTCTTATGAGGGAACTACTTCCAGGTTTTTCCCTCTGTTCTAGTCCTTAAACTAGCTCAACCATTTCCAGTGCCAATAATTCTACTAAAATCTCTCCAATAATGTGGGGCTTATTGAGCTTGTCAATCTGGTAAGAACTTTAAAGTTCTTACTGGTGGCCACTAGTAAAACTCAGTAGTAAAACCAGAGAAAACTCAGTAGTGGCCAACAGTGGCCATCTCTCTGGTCAGGGGCACCAGCAAGGTAAATGAATTGGACTCACAGGCAACTGTTCACACTTCATGCCATGATGAAGATTGTCAGAATCTTGACAAAAATGAGAAAAACACTCAAAATGCTGAAGGACCTCAACAGGCCAGGTAGCATCTATGGAAAGGAGTAAACAGTGAACGTTTCAGGCTGAGACCCCACTTAACGACTGTCAGAATCTTAACATCTAGTCTCTCAGACCTTCTCATCGATGTACAGGACGAGTTGTGGTTGCCTCTATTTGAATGATACAAGGATCTCGCCGCTGTTTAATCTCTTTCTGGACTGCCTAGTTGATCTCTGACCCAACCACAGAAAGGGCTCAGCTTGTTTGTTTTCACTCCCCATTCAGGTAGGAATGACTACCTTCAGACGCTGTGTATTTTCTTTCTTTCTTGGTCTGCCACAGCATCGAACTTGATGTCTCTGCTGTAACTCAGATCCCTTCCCATCTATTGTCCCCATTACTTTTTGTATTCTGAGTTATACAACTAATTTTCCACCTTCAGCGACCAGCTTCCATTACAGAGTACAGTTCCCATTATCCGAGGGGTGATTGATAAGTTTGTGACCTAAAGTAGAAGGAGTCAATTTTAGAAAACTTAGCATATTTATTTTTCAACATAGTCCTCTCCTACATTTACACACACAGTCCAGCGGTCGTGGAGCATATGGATCTTGGACCTCCAGAAAGGGTCCACAGCAGGGGCGATTGGTAAGTTCGTGGCCTACGGTAGAAGGAGATGAGTTATACAGCTCTCGTTACATGCACATGCAGTTTAACTATTTAAGTGATAATGCTGAATGTTTTAAGTTAATAATAGTCCCTAACTAGATCGACTTTGGGGAAAAAAAATCCCGGATAAACATGCCAATTTGTCTTGTATATATGGAATCGAGGGGAAACCCAGGGGCTATTCAACCGGCGAACAATGCCGAGTCGTTCCATGTTGGAAAACTCAGCCTTTGTAGTTGCCGGCTTTTCTGGGTCCAATCTACACGCATGGGCATGCACTGGCGGGCCAGTTGTGGGAATGTGCTTTTCGATCCCATCTTTTGTTACTGTAGTGGAGAATCTGGACTCGGTGAGGTTTGGGAATTCACCCAGCAGTCGAGTAAACTCGCATGCAGTGATGCATGCACTTGACAGAGTAGTTGTGGGGAACTTACTTGGGGAGCAGGGTAACAACCCAAAGTCCTTGACATCCATAAGCCGGAAATTCTCAAGATCGACTAACAGTCCTTGGGCACACAGGAAATCTGCGCCGAGCAGACGTCTAGCCACTTTAGCTAGGAGACAGTCCCATGTTAACGTCGCCCATTGAAGCAACGCATCACCTGTCATGTCTCATAAGTCTGGATCCTGCTGCCGTTGGCAGCCTCCAGTGAGGTTTCGTCACTCTTTGCCTTCTAATCAATAGGCCCTGCTGGCGGCACAATAACTTGAGCACTGGTGTCACACCAGTGTCGCCCTGAAAGGGTGTCCGCGATGAACAGAAGACAACCCTGGCAGCTGGAACCCGTAGTATTTAGAGACCTCTGATATCCTGATGCACTGGCACTGTCGAAGCTGCAAGGTGGTCGGCGTTTCCCAGCGACCCTACCAAAGCACGCGTGGTAAACCAAAGGCCCGGCATCGTCTGCTTCGCAGCCGCGGAGTGCGTGTGTTGGGTGCCTTGCTGATCGGTTTAGTGAGGGAGAGAAAGGAGGAGGACTCATGCAGAGCTGCCTAGATGAGTGTAGACTATCAGCCAATTTAGCAAGCTCCCAAAAGGCCTTCACGGGTGCATTAGTGAGGGCTCTACGTACTTAATCAGGCATTTGCTGCATGAAGTGTTGTTTAAAAATGAAAGAAGGATGGTGATTTCCCAGGCGAGACAGTCTGTGGTCAATTAGCTCCGAAGGCTTAGCATCGCCGAGACCAAGTAAAGACAGCAACAGGTCGGTGTGCTCAGGCTCCGATATTCCAAGAGTCCTTAAAAGGTGAGTTTTCAGTGATTGGTATTTATCATGTTCAGGCTTGTGTACAAGCAGACTCACCACTCTCGCAGTCGTGGAATTGCATAGCGACGCCACCATGCAGTAGAACTTGTTATCGGTGGTGATTTCTCTCAGTGCGAACTTGGGCTCAGCTTGTCCAAACCAAGTGACAGTATTTTGCTCCCAAAGCTTCAGCAGTTTCAAAATGACTGCGTTGGCCAACATGTTCAATAACTCTGGAATCATCCTAGAGCATCGGGGTCACCAGTGTAGGTTTTCACCAATAAAACGAAGAGAGGTGTTTTAAGTTTAATGAACTATTAACACATTTTATTGAATTCCAAAACCGAAACACAAAGCACGCTTAAAATGGTTGCGTAGTGGCGTCATCACGTCAGACCAGTTTCTTAAAGAGAAACCCCAACTCAATGTCAGTGGTTGTAAATTATGTACATTTCTCCCAACTATGTTACCCGGCAGTAGTTTAACCCCCTCTTCCACCCCGCCCCCCCCCCCCAGATTCTTGGCAGGGGCTCCGTGAAGTCTATCTGGATGTTTTCCCAGGGTTCCCTCAGCCATGGCTGAACTTCCTAATCCCCTTAATTTTCCTGATGGTCACCCATCTACTGTCCAAAACTTGTTCTCTGGATGTGACCAACTCTTCAAAAGACTTATCTATAATATTTTCAGCATCTTGATTGATTCTCAGCACATCTAACTCAAGCTCCAAATCTTTGACCCAGTCAAGTGCTGAAGTTGGGTGCGCTTCCCGCAGAGTTAGTAATCAGGGAAATTGTCAGATATCAAGAATTCCCACAGCTGACAGAAGGAGCAGCTTACCTCTTCTTATCTGTGCTTCCATCTGTTAAGCCAAAGCCTTCCCACTATATCACTGGCACACTCCAATAATAGCCACTCTGCTTGACCCCATCTTCCTTTTATTTGCACCTGAATGTAGGCCTCTGATGCTGATACTTACCGTGCCTGTGCAGCCAGAAAAAAAAACAAACGTACACAAATCGGCTCCTTTTATACTCTCTCTCTCTTCCAACACTCGTAGGGCTCTGCCACCGACACCAACACTCACCATGCCTGAGCTGGTAAATCTTCTCTGTTTATATTCTCACTTCATCCTTCTGTGGGCCTCTGACACCAACACTCACCATGCCTGCACAGCCAAATAAGACCAGCCTTAGCTAAATCTGCTCCCTTTATACTCACTCTTGACTTCCTTAGGCCTCTGACACTGACACTCACTTATCGTGCTTGAGCCACTGAAACAGTATCATCAAGATAAACATGAGAGTCTGTAGGTTTATGAAAAATGTCAATTAACAGCTTGTATCCTGAGATGGAGACAGAGAGACCAAGAAAGTGGAGGCAAGTATCAGAGATGGACCAAGTGAATTTAAGCTCACGATGAGGCAAAATTGATAAAGTTGATAAGCTCAGTGTGGGTGTATGAAGCAGCACCAACACAATCATCAACGTAGTGGAGGAAGAGTTGGGGAGTAAAACTGGGCAAGGTTTCAAATATAGACTGTTCTACACAGCCGACAAAGAGGCAGGCATAGCTTGGGCCCATGCAACTACACATGGTACCCCTTTGGTTTAGAAAAAGTGGGAGGAGCTAGAGGAAAAATTGTTCAGGGTGAGGACTTGTTCTGCCAAACAGAGGAGTTGATTGGTTCTTTTGTCAAGAATGAAGCAGAGGGCTTTGAGGCCTTCCTAATGGGGGATAGAAGAGTATTGACAAAGTCTCCAGCTTGAACATGCCTAGAATTGGCAATCACTCTGGCCAAACTTGGATCCTGCCTACTGGAGTATGAGAGTTTCTGGGGAGTGATAAGGCTCTCCTGAAGCATGTTGGCAGGTCTGCCTACAGTTGCTGCCTGGTTTCAGATCTGCAGTAGTAATGTATAGGCTGGGGTATAATTCATGGCTTGGGGTTTGTTATATACTCTAGGTAACAGATCCCAGTGAGTAAATTAAAGTTCAGTATCTACTCCAAGGGCTCAGGGTTGAGATGCAGATGTTTTGCTGATGTGCTGTGTGTCTTGTCTGTTCTACTTTCTGTGATTCAATCAATGTGTGATTCTCTTGCTCTAACTATGTAGACATTTTGGGACAGGATTGTCTGATGTCAGTAACCAGAGACCCTACAACCCACACGATGATGATGGAGAAACCCTTGCAGCTGGTTTATAACAAGGACGGGAAGCTGCAACTTAACCCAGAGGCTCTGAAGGTCCTCCAGTCCATCGAGGATCCAGTGGTTGTTGTGGCTGTGGTTGGTGCTGCTCGTACAGGGAAGTCCTACCTCATGAACTGTCTCGCGGGAGACAAGAATGGTAAGGGCAGTGGCTGTAAACTTCCACCTCTAACTTTTCACCTCTATTTACTGTCTGTCTTGCAAAAATTATCCTGAGACCTGAACCCACAGAGCACACTTACATTGTCAATCTGTCAGTAGTGGGAGATGTACTGGAGACATCCGTTGATGTCATGTTGGTGTTCCCATCACTGATTTGGACAATGGATCTAGAGAGATCCGGGGAATTTAAACTGCATGTTTGCTTCATATCTCAGATGCAGAGAGCACACTGGTTTGGTTAATGGCGACCAGAGTTACTTGCTGTAAAACTGACTCTGTGCCAACCATCGTTATAGGAAAGATGTCAAAAAAATTGAGAGAGTATAGAGGAGATTTACTAGAATGTTGCCTGGGTTTCATCTGCTAAGTTACAGAGAAAGGTTGAACAAGTTGGTTCTTTATTCTTTGGAGTATAGAAGGTTGAGGGGGGACTTGATAAAGGTATTTAAAATTATGAGGGGGATAGAGTTGACGTGGATAGGTTTTTTCATTGAGAGTGGGGGAGATTCAAACAAGAGGACATGAGTTGAGAGTTAAAGGCCAAAATTTTAGGGGTAACATGAGGGGGAACTTCTTTACTGAGAGAGTGGTAGTTGTGTAGAACGAGCTTCCAGCAGAAGTGGCTGGGGCAGGTCAATGTTGTCATTTAAAGATAAATGCGATCATTGCTATAACTGTGTGACCAGAACTGTACACAATACTCCAAGTCTGACCACACCAATGCTTTGTACAATTTTAGTGTCACCACCCACTTCCAATTTAGTGCACTAACTGATGAAGGCCAGCCTGCTAAAAACTTCATCCCCATCCTCTCTACTTGTACCACCCCTTTAAGGAAACCATGCACCTCTAGTCCAAGGTTCTTCTGTTGTGCAAAGGTATCTGGAGACCTTGCATTCAATGTAAAAGTCCTACAATGATTAGCCCTTTCAAAATGTAACTGTACGTACTCATCTGAATTCCATTTGACATTGCGCAGCGCAGCTGCCTCGCTGACCAAGATCCCACTGGACTTGCTGGTACTCCGCTTCACTGTCCACTGTGACAGTGAAATAATGCTTGAGAATTATGCCCATCTCCTGCAGTTCCACAAGTACATTTCCATCTTGCTCTTTCATGGACCCTATTCGCCCCATGTTACTCTTCTTTCATTAATATATTTGTAAAGCCACTTAGTATTCTCCTTAATTTTCTAAGCTAAAGTCACTTCATGCTCCCTTCTCCCCTCCAAATTTCCATCTTAAGTTTACTCTGGCATCCTCATATATATTGAATGATTCACTAATCCCAGCTGTCTGCTTCTGAATCTATTTATGTGACCTGAGTTACAATAATCATTAACATCCAGGGTTCTCAACTACCAGCAGCTTTGCCATTTACTCATTAAGACCCTCTTTCTCAAGAAGAAATCTCTATTATGACTGGTGTCTCCTACTCACCCATTCTCTGTGGAAGAGAACTGTACACTGACTATTGTCTCCTGGACCCTCTTTGTAAGAGGGGGATTTGTCCTCTGGCAGATGCCACAGTCTCTCTCTCTCAAGGATAGATCTGCACATTGATTAGTGTCTCTCAGTGTATCTGTCTCAGGGGCAGATCTGGACAGTGACTAACATTCCTCACCACCTTTCTGCCAATGCTTCATTCCTTTATCCTTGATGTTGTTCCTAGTATTGTGACTGAACTGTTGAAGCGGATCCAGATGAAATCCCAGCCCAATGGCTGTGACAGTTGGGACTATGTCGGTTCCTTCCCTGAATTTGTCTGGGTGATCCGTGATTTCATACTGGATATGAGCATCGATGGAAAAAATGTGACTGAATGAGTACCTGGAGCACAGTCTGAAACTGAAGGACAGTGACTATGTGGCAATACCAGTCTCTGAGGAGATAGGATGAACATGGAAAGGGGCCAGAGAAGGGAGGGAGCAGGGTTGAATTCAGTGTGTGAGAGGGTAGTGGAGGAAGGGGCAACCTGTTACCTTTGAGAATCTGTGCACAAACACTCCAAGGTCTCCCGGCCCCTTCACATCTCTCATTCCCCACTTACTCTGCATTTCCCTGCCCTGTTCACATTCAGATTACCTCACACTTCCATGTAGGGTTACATATTTAGGAGAAACGTACATAATTCACAACCACCGACATTAGTTATGGTTTCGACATGAGAATGTTGTATGTAAGTGTTTTTACAGCATTTTTGGTGTTTAGGTTTTCAAATTCAGTAAAACGTGTTATGGGTTTCATTAAATTTAAAATGCTTCACTTCATTTCATTTGCGAAAACTTAGACCCAATTCACATGGCCTCACAATTCCCTGCAATAACTTGATGCCAAAGTACACCATCCTCTGGTTTGATGGTAAAAATGCACCATTCCCACCCATCTGACACCTCCTTCCCATCAGAGTTTCGTCCGAATGGCTGGATGCCACTCTGCCACACACACAGCCTTCTCAAACAATATGATCCTCAACTACCCTGTATGACATCAATGTCACATCATTCCCCTCCATGACAAGTCACTCATGACTCAACAATAATGCACTTGATGCCCCTCCCACACGTCCTGCCCCTCACCATCACATCTCGCAAACTGCCTCCCCTCTGTTTCCTTTCTGTCCTTCCCCTATTCCTCCCCAGTGCCATGTGGGTAACAGTCACCATGTTTGGAATGGGAGAACAGACTCAGTGAGGGTGATTCTTGCTTAATTCCTGGTTCTTTTTTTTTTTTTAAACAGGTGAGAGCAGTGAGCAGGACAAGAAATATAATGAACTCCGCAGGTGTATCCGCGATAATTTTCCCTCACGTTGCTGCTTTCCCACAAACCCAAATGATGTCAAGCAGCTCCAGGAATTGGAGGACAGTAATCTGTATGAGAGTTTTGTCAAGGAGCGGCAGAATCTCATCAATTATATTCACACCCACACGAAAGTCAAGAGAGTTCTTGGGGGTCAGCTGGTCACAGGCAGAAGTGAGTAATTGGGCAAAACTTCATCACCTCTCTTCATACCTCTCTACCTGGCATGAGAAAATCAGCAGATGCTGGGCAACCAAAGCAAAACACATAAAATGTGAGATGAACTCAGCAGGCCAGGCAACATCTATGGAAAAGAGTAAACACTCACCATTTCACAGTGTGACTACTAATCAGGACTGGAAAGGAAGGGGAGAAGTCAGAATGAGATGATGGGGGATTTGGCAAGAGGGAGAAGTACAAAGTGGTAGCTGATAGGTGAAACCGGGAGAAGGGTGAAGAATGGAGCTGGGAAGTCGATTGGTGAAAGAGATAAAGGTGTGGAGAAGGGTGAGTCTGATAGGAAGGGACTGGAGACCATGGAAGAAAGGGAAGGGTTTGGGGCACCAGATGGCGGTGATGGCAGGTGAGAAGAGGAGATGTGAGAAGGAAGCAAGAATGGGGAATTGGGAAGAAGATGAGAGGTGGGAATTACCGGAGGTCGAGAAATCGATGTTCATGCAATCATGTTGTGCACCTTCATTCCATCTGCCACAAATCGCAGGATTCCCTGGTGGCCACCATTTCAATTTTACTTCCCATTCCATTCCAACATGTCCATCCATGGCCTCAAGAGGCCAGCGTATATTATGTCCGGGTAGTATCCAACCTGATGGCATGAACATAGATTTCTCAAACTTCTTATCTGCCCATTATCTCATTCTGTTGCTCCATCCCTTCCCTTTTTCCCATGATCTTCGACCATCACCTTTCAGATTCCCCCTACTCCAGCTCTTTATCTGTTTCACCAATCAACTTTCCAGCTCTTCTATTCACCCCCTCCTCCTCTCCCATTTTCATCTATCAACGACCACCTTGGACTTCTTCCTCCCCCCCCCACCCCCCCCCAACCCACCACCTTCTTATTCTGATTATTTCCCTTCCTTTTCAGTCCTGGTGAAGGGACTTGGCCTGAAACACTCACCGAGAAAGGGAATATACTATCGGAGTACATGGGAATGTGGACAGTGGGATTGAATGGAAAGGGATTTGGATGCCATTGGAACGGTGTACAAGGAAAGTGATTGGGAAGGGGTTGGAAGCCCATTGGAAGAGTGCTCAATGGAAGTGAATAGGAAAGGGTTGGGATCATGTTGGGAATACGGATGATGGGAATGAATGGGATGGTGTGGGATACCATCCTGTGTGTGGAAGGCAGGAGTGAATAGAAAAAGATAGAGTCAACTGCCAGTGAATGAGGAGGTGTGGGGTCCCATTTGGGAACATGAACTGTGAGACTGAATGGGAAACAAGTGGGGTCCCATTGGGAATATGAACTGTGGGATTGATTGGGAAAGGGGCTGGGTCTTATTGGGAGCGTGGACTGTGGGTTTGAATGGGAAAGGTGTGTAATCGCATTCGGAATATAGGCTGTGGGATTGAATGGGACAGGTCGGGGTGCCATAGGGAGTATGAATGATGGGAGAGAATTGAAGGGGTGAGATCTCATTGGAAGTGAATGAAAATGGGTTGGGTACATTGAGATGCGGAGAATGGGGATTGAGAGTGTGATCAGATCCCCAGGCACTGATCTCCAGAAATATCCCACACAGGATTTGTTGCATTGATGGAGGCGTACGTGGGCATGATGGAAGAAGGGGTCCTACCGTGTGTGGAGAGCTGTGTCGCCAAATTAGTGGAGGTGGAAAACCAAGCAGCATTAAATGAAGCCCTGAATTTCTATGATAATGAAATGGAAAAATTCTCAGAATCTGATGACCTTACTATGAGCAAACTCAGAGAGGATTACAATATGAAGAGGAGAGAGGCATTCAATATCTTCCACAAGAGATCTATAAACAACAACAGTGGCAAATACATCCAAAAGCTGGAGGTGAGCTGGACTCAATCCATAAAGACATAGATTGAGAGACAGAGAGCATAGATATCATCCTGAAAGTGAGGCACTAACAGACACTGGATAGTATAGTTCACTTGTAATGTTCAGTGATTACCAACTGTCTCATCTCCTCCGAACACCAGTCCCTGGACCCAACCCGTAACAACATGGACTAAGAGACAGAGAGTATAGATATCATCCTAAAAGTGAGGCACTGAAAGACACTGGTCAGTGTGCTGATCTCTCCCCGAGAAAAAGTAACTCAGAGATATAGTTAGTGTACAGATCTCTCACTGAGAGAGATGGACTGAGAGACACTGGTCAGTGTACGGATCTCTCCCTGCGAGAAAGCAACTCAGAGATAATGTTAGTGCACGGATCTCCCCCTTGGAGAGAGGGACTGAGAGACAGTGGTCAGTGTACAGAACTCTTCCTGAGAGACAGCAACTCAGAGGCATAGCAGGTGTGCAGATACACCCTTGAGAGAGAGGAACTGCGAGAAACCTGTCTGTGTACAATACTTTGTTTCCTAGTTTACTGTACAGATTTCCTTCACTCCCAGGAGAAGATGAGTTCTACTTACAAATCTCTCAAGGCCAAGATCAAGGAAAAGTCACAAGAGGAATATGAAAAACAGCAAAAAGAAGTAATGTCATTCATAGAAGACAACCTGACATCAGGACATTATCAGAGACTTGGTGGTTTTCAGGAGCTGAATAAGGATCTTGAAAAGGCCATCAAAAGGTATGAAAAGAAGACCAAGGACAAGATGGAGGTGTGTTCAATATTTTACAGCAAGGCACTTACTTTTCAAGTCTCATAGCTTTCCTCTCCTCTGTCTCACTTTGATTCAGAAAACTCCCTTCGCCCCTGTCTCCTTCCATGTCAACCAAAAAATGCGAAATTAATTTCCACTCTCTGTAACATCTGGAATGGTATTAAGTAGGTGGAGTGAATCTGTGATCGGGGAAAAAGTGTCGGTGGCTTGTGGGAGGATTTTCAGTGGGCAGGGTTTGTCAGTTATGGGGATGAGTGCCTGTGGGACTGTGGGAGGGGATTCCTTGCGTGGAAAGAGTTCATGAGGGGGGAGATGTCCGTGAGATGTGAGGGGATTCAGTGGGTGGAGAGTCAGTAATGGAGCAGTAAACACAAAATAATCTGCAGATGCTGGGATCAAAGCAACACTCACAACCCGCTGGAGGAACCCAGCAGGTCGGGCAGCATCCATGGAAACTATGAGTCGACGTTTCGGGCCGGAACCCTTCTTCAGGACTGAAGAGGGAAGGGGCAGAGGCCCTATAAAGAAGCTGGGGCAGAGTGGGAAAGGGGCAGAGGGTGGGAAAGTAATGGGGCAGAGTATCCATGGGCTATGGGAATGATCCTTTAATGCTAGTTTTCAAGAGCCTTCCAATCTCTCCCTTAAAAATCTTAACCTTCTGTTTCCACTGTGCTTCAATGGACAGAGTTCCAAAAACCAATTGTGCTTTGAGAGAAAAATATTTGTCTCATCTCTCCGTTGATCAAGCTATCTGTTTATTTAACTCAGCTTTGCGAATCACGACCAGCTCCCATACACTAACTATTCAGTCGATGACTCCTAGTTCTTGGTTTTCCCACACAAATGTCTTGCCCCAAACTGTCCTACCTTCTCTAATAAGGTAACCTATCCTTCCAGTTATCAGTCCAAGAACCCATCTCTGAACTGCTTCCAGTGTGTAAGTGTTAAACGAGACCTGTACTGTCCATATTCCAGATGTAATCTCACTAAAACCTGATATAACTGAAGGATTACCCTTCCACTTTTGTTACACACTCTATCTCTCCCACTGACTTGAAAGCATTTTGCAAATCTTGCACTAGAACATCCAGATCCCTCTACATCTCAGAACTCCACAAACTCTCCCATTTGGATAATATGCTTCTATTTACCTTTCTGCCATAACGGATATTTTGCATTATCCCACATTGTGCTCGATTTGCCTGATCCCGTTCATTTGCAGAAACCATCTCTCTACTCTTCGTCACCTGTGTGTGTCATTTAAAATAATGTTCTGCCTAAATCTAAGGCCATGGTATAAATTACATATACTCTCTAGTCGTGGTCTTACCAATTTCCTGTAGATTGATAAGAGAAGTTTCCTTATGGTGTATCAAACCCCAGAACTTGACATTTAATGGTGAGAGCCTGTCTCTGGTCTCTTGTGGACTGGTGTGATGGGAGAGAGTTGGATGTCAATGATTTTATCTTTTCTTCTCTATAGGGGTGGGCTGTCCTCAACCACTTCCTGGAAGAGATAAAACCTAAGCTGGACCAAGTACAGAAGATTGACAGCAAGCTGACAGAGGAACAAATGCGTGCCTCTGGTGAGAAAATAAAAAAAAGCTCAAAATTCCCACGTCTGGGTGTACTTGTACTTTCAAAGTTAACACTTCGAGTCCGAAAACTAAAAATGTGAGACAGTCCTGCTGGGTACTTCGCCTCAGAGTTCATCAGTAGAACCAAAATGATAGTGCTATCAGGGAAAGGTGTGCTGATGTTCTTGGACGTGTTCATATTAAGAAGAAGTTGGTGTTGGGTCTCTCGAAGAACATAAACAGGAGGCCAGAATGTCGTGCCCAAGAGGAAAGATAGATTTGAGGCAAGAGTAGGGGTTATCAGTGAGGATTGAGTAACTCTTGTTGAAGAGATATAGGTGCAGAGACAACAGAAGGGCTTGGTATATGATGTAATTGGAACCCAAGCATAAATACCAACTCATTAATCCTTTATTGTGCACTATTCATTTACGTTTGAAATGTATAGATGATATATCATTGCCCTGTGCTGTACTGCTGCCACACAACAAATTCATATCATATGTTGGTGATAATAGACCTGATTATGAATTCTGAACTCATTGAGGTGTAAGCACATGGAGAAGGGAAGGTCCTGGCTGAGGACAGAACGCTCCACTTCATAGAGAGGAAAATCAAACAGGCTATTGAAGACATGACAGGAGGTGGAGTTGGGGTCAGGGGTGAGCAGAGGGTTGGAGGGATTGGAGGAAGTAGGGAGGTAAAAAGAGGAGGACGCAGAGGGGTGAAGGTTTTGTGGGATACTCGGAGGCATGGAAGACCATGAGTGGCTGGCGAAACATGGTCGAAGAGAGGAGCAGTAGGACCTCTAGGACCCAAGTGGTGGCATTAATTAGCATTACTGTAGCAGAGGCAATAAGCAAAATATCTGATGCATGTTAGAGTAGATCGGCAGGTGTGACGGGTTCTTGCATATTGATTGGACAAATCAAATCGGTCAAGGCAATCTTGAGGCGGATTTCGTAGCTTTCTAAAGCAATGTGTTACTGAACTTACAAGGGAAGACGCTATTCTTTTCTCGTCATGGGTAATGAAAGACAATAATGATCTTGCAGTCGGAGACCATCTTGGAAAAGGCGATCAAAGTATAATTGACTTCTCATTTTTCAGACGGCCTTTGACAAGGTGCCGCAAAGGAGGCTGCTTAGCAAGATAAGAGCCCATGGAATTACAGGGAAGTTACTGGCATGGGTGGAGTATTGGTTGATGGGCAGAAAGAAGAGAGTGGGAATAAAGGGATCCTATTCTGTCTGGCTGCCGGTTACCAGTGGAGTTCACAGGGTTTGCTGTTTAGAGCGCTGCCTTTTACGATGTATGTCAAAGATTTAGACTATGGGATTAATGGATTTCTGGCTAAATTTGCCAAAGATAGGTGGAGGAGCGGGTAATGCTAAGGAAACAGAGAGACTTAGGTAGTTTAGGGCAATGGGCAAAGAAGTAGCAAATGAAATACAATGTTGGAAATTGTATGGTCATGCACTTTGGTGGAAGAAATAAATAAGCAGACTATTACATAGATGGAGAGAGAATTCAAAATGCAGAGATGCAAAGGGACTTGGAAGTTCTTGTGCAAGATACCCTAAAGGTTAACCTCCAGGTTGAGTCAGTGGTGAAGAAGGTGAATACAATGTTAGCATTCATTTCTAGAGGTATGGAATATAAGAGCAGGGATGTGGTGCTGAGGCTCATTAAGGCACTTTTGAGACCACACGGAGCATTATGTGCAGTTTTGGGCTCCTTATTTTAGAAAGGATACATTGACATTGGAGGGGGTTCAGAGAAGATTCACGAGAATGATCCCAGGAATGAAAGGGTTACTGTATGAGGAACTTCTGGCAGCTCTTGGGCTGTATTCCCTGGAGTTCAGGGGAATGAGGGGAGATCTCACAGAAATATTCCGAATGTTAAAAGGCCTGAACAGATTAGATACGGCAAAGTTATTTTCCCTGGTAGTGGAGTCTAGGACAAGAGGGCACAACTTCAGGATTGAAGGACATCCATTTAGAACTGAGATGCAGAGAAATTATTTCAGTCAGAGGGCGGTAAATCTGTGGAATTTGTTGCCACGAATGGCTGTAGAGGCCAAGTCATTGGGTGTATTTAAGGCAGAGATAGATAGGTTCTTGATTAGCCAGAGCATCAAAGGGTATAGGGAGAAGGCAGGGGTGTTGGGATGACTGGAAGAATTAGATCAGCCATATTTGAATGGTGGAGCAGACTCAATGAGAAGAATGGCCTACTTCTGCTCCTCTATCTTATGGTCTTATGATGTTAAATGGAGGGTTAACAGTTTGATCCAAAACCCAGTGTACTATGCCGAAACAACAGAGAATACAATGGTCTGAGAGAAGAGTTAGATCGTGTAAATTAGATCGTGTAAATTAGAAACACAGGCTACATGGTGGGACAGTTGCTGCAGGAGTGGGATGCCAGCATTTACCACAATCATGGCTCTGGGTGATGGGAATGGAAAAAAGCCATGGGACGCCGGCCCCTCTCATGGGGCAGAGTAAGAGTGATCCAGTTGCTGGTGGCCTCTCAGTGTTGCTTCTGGGGCATTGAACGGGGCAAAAAGAAGGATACAGACCATAAAGGTTGTGTTTTATGTTCGGACTCCAAGGTTGGCCAAGAGCTGCCCATTTCAGAACAAGGAATATTTTTCATGGACTTGTTTACCACGGTTCAAAGACTGTGCAAAAGGTTGCGGTGAGGAGACTTGCTCCTCTCGACCTCTAATGTGGCTCTGGTTGGACTTCCAGAGCCAGGAACAATGAGGCCATCCTTCAGTCTGCTGCCTGATGTGGAGAGAGTTCCCCCCACCCAACCATGGCCATCAACAGGCCCAGATTCCCCTGAGATGTCTGATAATTCCTCCACCACTGATCCAAGGGTTAGGATTGACTTGGAGGTGAAACAAGCTGGTGGGTCTGGGACACCTGCTTCAGAGAGAGAATTGCACATGTCAGCTATGAGTGGCTTCTGCCTGGAGGGGGACAGTTACTTGTGTAGTTGAAGGTGTTCATGTTCATTGACTGAAGATAGACTGCCATGTGCCCTGTATGATGATTCCTCTCATCCTAGTCCCTGCATCCCTGCAATAAGTCTCCGCTGGCTACGGACTTCTAGGTTGGAAATGGCACAGCTCATGAGGCATGTCTGTACCATTCTCCAATACACCTGGTGCTGTGCTCGGACCACCACCTATTGTGGGCAGAGCTCATTCTATCACACGTGTGCGCAGGGTCCACATACCGGCACTTTAACAACTAGCACTTTAATAGGCTGGATGACAGCCCATTTCCAAGATTTGTTCTTACTGTTGTGAGAGACGTAGAGGGGGAGCAGGGGAGTTTCCCTCCCCAGGGTCACATTTGTCTCTTCTGTCAGGAATATATCTGGGGGCAGACCAGTGAGCAGAGGAGAATGAGAAGGGGGACACAGATGAGACTTTAAATATGTTGTTGTTGATTACACATATATTTGTGAAGAATAATCTGAGAAATTTGGGGGGAAAAAACAGGGTGAACAGTGATATTCTTCAAAGAATGGAATTTCCCTCCCTCCACTATGATGCTGCCCTCACCTACATCTCTTTCATTCCCCAAACATCTGCACTTTCCCCATCTTCCCATAGTCATAACAGGGATAGAGCTCCTCTTGTCCTTACCTAGACTCCATCAGCCTTTGCATCCAACACCTCATCCTCTGCAACATCGGCCATCTCCAAAGAGATCCTACCAATAAACGCAAACACAAGGAAATCTTCAGATGCTGTAATTTCAAGCAACACACATAAAAGTTGCTGGTGAACACAGCAGGCCAAGCAGCATTTCTAGGAAGAGGTAGGTCAACATTTTGGGCCGAGACCCTTCGTCAGGACTAACTGAAAGAAGAGCTAGTAAGAGATTTGAAAGTGGGAGGGGGAGGGGAGATCCAAAATGATAGGAGAAGACAGGAGAGTGAGGGATGGAGCCAAGAGCTGGACAGTTGGAGGCCTAAGGAGAAAGAAAGGGTGGGGGGAGCCCAGGGGATGGGCAAGGGGTATAGTGAGAGGAACAGAGGGAGAAAAAGGAGAGAGAGAGAAAGAATGTGTGTATATAAATAAATAAATAAATAAATAATGGATAGGGTACGAGGGGGAGGTGGGACAACATCGACGACTGCATTGGCGCTGCTTCCTGCACGCATGCTGAGCTTGTTGACTTCATTAACTTTGCCTTCTACTTTCACCCTGCCCTCAAGTTTACCTGGTCCATTTCCGACACCTCCCTCCCCTTTCCAGATCTTTCTGTCTCTGTCTCTGGAGACAGCTTATATACTGATGTCTACTATAAGCCTACTGACTCTCACAGCTATCTGGACTATTCCTCTTCTAACCCTGTCTGTTGTAAAAATGCCATCTCCTTCTCGCAATTCCTCCGTCTCTGCCACATCTGCTCTCAGGATGAGGCTTTTCATTCTAGGACGAGGGAGATGTCCACCTTTTTTAAAGAAAGGGGCTTCCCTTCCTCCACCATCAACTCTGCTCTCAAACGCATCTCCCCCATTTCACGCACATCTGCTTTCACTCCATCCTCCCACCACCCACTAGGAATAGGGTTCCCCTGGTCCTCACCTACCACCTCTGCAGCCTCCGGGTTCAACATATTATTCTCCGTAACTTCCGCCACATCCAACAGGATCCCATCACTAAGCACACCTTTCCATACCCCCCTCTCTGCTTTCCGCTTTCCATTCGTCCCCCCCATCCCTCCCCACCGATCTCCCTCCTGCACTTATCCTTGTAAGCGGAACAAGTGTTACACATGCCCTTACACTTCCTCCTTCACTACCATTCAGGGCCCCAGACAGTCCTTCCAGGTGGCGCGACACTTCACCTCTGAGTCGACTGGGGTGATATACTGCGTCCTGTGCTCCCGATGCGGCCTTCTATATATTGGGGAGACCCAACGCAGTCTGGGAGATCGTTTCGCTGAACACCTACGCTCTGTCTGCCAGAGAAAGCAGGATCTCCCAGTGGCCACACATTTTAATTCCACAGCCCATTCCCATTTTAACATGTCTATCCACGGCCTCCTCTACTGTCAAGATGAAGCCACACTCAGGTTGGAGGGACAACACCTTATATTCCGTCTGGGTAGCCTCCAACCTGATGGCATGAACATTGACTTCTCAAACTTCCGCTAAGGCCCCACCTCCCCCTCGTACCCCATCCATTATTTATTTTTTATATACACACATTCGTTCTCTCTCTCTCCTTTTTCTCCCTCTGTCCCTCTCACTATACCCCTTGCCCATCCTCTGGGCTTTCCCCCCAACTTTTTGTTTCTCCCTGGGCCTCCTGTCCCATGATCCTCTCATATCCCTTTTGCCAATCAACTGTCCAGCTCTTGGATCCATCCCTCCCCCACCTGTCTTCTCCTATCATTTTGGATCTCCCCCTCCCCCTTCAACTTTCAAATCTTTTACTAGCTCTTCCTTCAGTTCGTCCTGACGAAGGGTCTCGGCCTGAAACATCGACTGTACCTCTTCCTAGAGATGCTGCCTGGCCTGCTGCGTTCACCAGCAACTTTTATGTGTGTTCCTACCAATAAGCATATCTTTACATCCCTCAACTCCCCGTTTTCTGCGGGGAATACTCCCTCCGCAATTCCCTTATCCATTTGTCCCAGGCCCCCAAAATATCTTTCTCATGGCACTTATCCCACAAGCAGTGCTACACCTGCCCACACGCCTCATCCATCAACTCCATACAAGACCCCAAACAGTCCTTCAGGTGAGGCAACCCTGAAGTTCACCTGCAAATCCACTGAAGTCATCTTTTGTGTCTGTTGCTCCTGATGCAGCCTCCTCTATGCTGGCCAGACCCATCACAAATTGGGGGACCACTTTGTCAAGTGCCTCAGCACCATCCAACATAAGTGGGACTTCCCAGTGGCCAAATATTTTAATTCCCATTCCCACATGTTGGTCCATGGTCTCCCCTTGTGCCAGGAAGAGGCCACCCTCAGAGTGGGGGAGCAGCACCTTATATCACGTCTAGGAAGCCTCCAAAGTGAGGGCATGAATATCCATTTCTCATTCTGGTAAACAAATTTCCCTCTGCTCCTTCCTCTATTCCTCACTCTGACCTTTTTACTTCTTTTCATCTGCCTGTTACTACCCCCGGGTTGCCTCCTCCTTCCCTTTCTCCTATGGTC
The DNA here is from genome assembly GCF_030028105.1 of Mobula birostris. NCBI lineage: Eukaryota > Metazoa > Chordata > Chondrichthyes > Myliobatiformes > Myliobatidae > Mobula > Mobula birostris. Next base: position 27,717,039 of record NC_092380.1, on the reverse strand, counting down.
CACTCTTCTCTCCTATCAGATTGCTTCCCGTCCAGCTCTTGACCTTACCCACCCTCCTGGATTAACCTATCAAATTCCTGCTAGTATCTTTCCCCTCCCCCACCTTTTTATTCTGGCATCTCTCCCCTTTGTACTGAAATCAGGACTCAGCTGAAACGTCGACTGTGTATTCATTTCCATAGATGCTGCCTGACCTGCTGAGTTCCTCCAGCATTTTATGTGGGTTTTCTTAGGCTGAACAGTGAGTGAATCTCCCTCTCAATGTCCTGTCACACACACCTCGAGAAATGACCCCTCTCAGCACTCTCTGCACGGACTAACCAACTCATCCTCTGCCCCTTTTGTCAGCTTTGGAAGAGGAGCTCTCAAGGATGAAAGACGAGCTGAAGAGGGAGCAGGAGAGGAAGGCGGCTGAGAAACACATGAATAAGGATATCATGGAGCAGATCAGGAAAAGCTTTGAGGAGGGTAAAACGTGCAGTGTGGAAGAGCTGACGAAAGCCATGGAGCATATGAGGAGTGAGATGGAGAAATACGAAGTTGAAGGCAATATGGAGGATGCGCAAAGGGCTCAGCAGAGGTACAAGTACCTGAAGAAGAAATATGAAGAGGCAACATCATGGAGTTTCATGAAATTTATAATGGAGAATTATTCGTATTTGGCTGTCCTGGTAAAAGCAGTGTGGGATTTGGTAAAATACAAGTGATTCCAAGCAGGAAAGATGCGCACACTTAGAAATGTATCCACAGCACCAATCCTGTGACATCCCGAACCACTTCCAGCCACTACCCCTCCATAGTCTGATCAATGAACTGGACCCCAAATATTGTCCACCCCACACAGCGCACATCCAATCCCAAGCTGGATATTGGGGCTCACACACTGAAACATTTAAAGTGGAATCAGGAGTTTTCTCCCAGTTTATCCATAGATTCCAGATCAGAACCACAGGGATGTGAATGAGATCATCATTTCCCTATGACCCAGTGTAATATGTCCCACTCACTAAATCCCCTCCCACAGCTCATGGACACACTCTCGAGTAACCAACATCCCTCCTACAGAATCCCCTTGCACATTCTACATCCACTCTCTCTCATCACCAAACAAACCCCCCTCACAAATACGTTGAATCCCCTCACACAGCCCACAGACACTCTTCCCAATTAACTCTCCGCCTCCCCCACCCCGCAGCCCATGGACATTCTCCACTCTCCCCATAAGTTGAGTGAATAGTTTTAGCAAACAGATTTGTGAAGTAACAGATGCTATGTTGGACCACAATATAACTTTATTAACAAATTAGTAATCTTTCCAATTATCCAAATCAATGTAACTGCAATAATAAGAATATATATGTATGGATGGACACATCCCACCACATGGAAGTGTGGATTTAAATACTAGCAGTTTGCATATTCTGGTAAATCTGTGAAACTTTAATAAAGGTCTGCTGTGAAGCAGAAAGTTTTTCTCTATTGCATTTGGGACATTCTGGGAGTAGAAGAATGTGATGGCCATATATTTGTAGGCAAGAACTTAGATTATTGGTTCAAAGGTTCATTTATTATCAAAGTATGTATGCAGTATGAAACTCTGAGATTCTTACTTTCTAGATAATCATGAAAAAAAACAAAATGCATGACCATACACTTCCCTCCAGTATATTTGATTGGCCACTATTTTGTCCATTTCTCTCATCTAATTCTTTCTGCAAACTCCCTGAATCTTCATTTTAACCGGCCCTCTGCCTATCTTTGTATCGTCTGCTAACTTGGCCACAAAACCAATAATTCCATCATCCAAATCATTAACATATCACTTGAAAAGAAGCAGTCACAACATCGGCCCCTGCAGAACACTACTATTCATCGGATCATTACAAATATCTCCACAATCTCTTCAGATACATTTTTAGAACACTGGGGTGTCGTCCATCTGGTCAACGTGACTGATGCACCTTCAGATCTTTCAGCTTCTCAAGCAGCTTCTCCTTAGTAATATCAACTACACCAATTTCTGCCTCCTGATACTCTCTGATTTCTGGCACAGTGAAGATTGACACCAAGTATTTAGTGAATTAGTCCGTCATTTCTTTGACCCCATTACTACATCCTCAGTGTTGTTTTCCATTGGTCTGATATCCACTCTCAGCTCTCTTTTACTCTTTATATATCTAAAAAAAATGATATCCTCTTTTACATTATTGGCTAGCTTACCTTCATATTTTATCTTTTCATTCCTTATGGCTTATTTGGCTCCCCTCTATTGGTTTTTAAAAGCTTCTCGATCCTCTAGATCCCAGTATTTTTTATTATATTATATGCCTTCTCATTTACTTTTATTCTGTCTTTGGCTTCCCTTGTCAGCCTAGGATGTGTCATTCTGCCTTTAGAATACTTATTCATCTTTCGTACGCATCTGTCTGCACTGTTACAAGAATCAACCCTTGTAACAATGATCAGAGAGGCACAGAGAGAATCTGTGATTACTAACAAGTAGCTGCGTGCAAACACACTCAGTTTCCTTGACTCTCTTGAATGGCCAAGCAGTAGAAAGGGTCCACGCTGGCCAGTTGTTTCTTGTAATTCCAATCCACTCTCCACGTGTTCCACATAGGGTCTCCCACCCTTGCTCTGTGATGGTTCATCTTTGAAGTTATCTCTATTTTGCCTTAGAAAGCCTCTGATTTTATATTAAATCCTTATCAGATGTTGCATTTCAGTGTCATTGGCTATGGATCAACTGAATGACATTTTCTTATTTGCTCTGGTCCAGGTCAGCATCCATTTCAAAAACTGAAAGAGCATTTATTATCAAAGAATGTATAAATTATGCACCTTGAGATTTGATTGCTTACAGGCAGTGATAAAGCAATAAAACCTAGAACTTAGAAGGACACAACTAAAAATTAGAATATAACCACTACGCTGAGAAAGAGAAAGTAAAACACACACACACAGATCATGCAAACAATCGGAACAAACACCAGCATTAAAAACCAGAATGAGTCTTTAGATCTGCTCCCTGGAGCAGCCAGAATAGGCCCAAGCCTCGATCTCAGTTCTTCATCTCCCACTATCTCTCAGAAACGAGCAGTTCACAGCCTCGATGCCACAGAGAGAGGAATGAACACCGCAGAAGAGCAAGCAAAATCAGCCCAGCCCTCACCTCTGATCCTAACACTCAGGTTTCCGAGTCTATCTGGACCGGAGAATTTAAACTGGCGTTTAAGTTCGCCAAGCACTGGGTAGTACCTTGCTCTAAGACCCAAATCCCAGTGCAGCGACATACCTAGAGTGATCCAAACACGCACCCAAGTTAGGTGGACGGGCATCGAAACTGTTCCACATCAACTCCTCTCCAAATCGCTCACTCCAACTCCAACAGTGATACCAAACTCCATTTGAGACTTTGCCTTGAACAAGTTGCACCTTGGCTTTGAAATGCACCTGCACGGCCCGTCCTTTCAATCAGCATTGCCTCTGTTCGCTTCTCCATTTTTTGTGGTGATAGTTTACCACAATTTACCTCTGCAAAAAGGTTATTAGGATTGTTTTTAGTCATATATTTATTGCCCTTCTTCCACAAGTGACAACTGGCTCTTTGTTCTAAATCAGTTACTAAACCATAAAGTTATATTTACCGAAAGAAAACATCACAAGTATCTTCTTCTTTGGAAATTATCTCTAGTCCGGGAGATTACCTGGAACATCATTGTGTCTACTTTAAAGCATTAATCAAGCCAGCTTCACAAAATGGCAGTCTCCATCCCATACAAGCACATGGCCATAACAAAGTCAATCAGGGCTATCTGCTTCCACTTTCCTTGATTCATACAAATTCACTGATCTGTAGCCTATAGCTCTTTCTAGCCAACAGTGCCTTCCGAAATACTCCCAGAAACTCCAGCTGTTGCTTCATCATCCTGCTAGTGCACCCTTCCAATCAACTTTTGTCAACCCCTCTCTCATGCCTCATCATTCCCTTTATTCCATGTCTGCCTTTGATGTGATGCACCTTACTTTGGTTTTTCGCTCTCAAACCGCAGGGTGAATTCTATCGTTTTATGATCACTGCTTCCTTAGGGTTCCTTTACTTAAGTTTCCTCATTGAATCAAGTTCATTACATAGCACCCAATCCAGAATGACTGATCAACCACGAGCTGCTCTAGAAAGCCATCTCATATACATTGTACAATTTCCCTCACTTGTGATCCAGGACCAACCTGATATACCCAATCTATCTGCATATTGAAATCCCCTATGACTATCATAAGATTGCCCTTTTCACATGCCTTTTTTTTTTATCTCCCATTGTTATTTTCATCCTAAATCCAGGCTACTGTGCTTAGGTCTATATATAACTCCCATCAGGGTCATTCTACGCTTGCAGTTTCTTAACTCGACGCAGAAGGATTCTGCATCTTCCGATCCTACGTCATCTCTTCCTAAGGATTTAATTTCATTTTTATCAAGATAGCCATGCTACCCACCTTCCTTAGTGCCTGTCCTTTCAGTACAATATGTATTCTCTGCAGCGGTACGTGAATATCATGCAAATATTCATATATGACATGAAGGCACCTACACCATAAGGTGAGGCATCACAGACAAGCTTCCCTGGACGAGGTAGATCATAAATGTGTCAGCACAGTGTCTGACATAACTATTTCCTTTACCTTTTTGAAAGCCATCTCACACTGCTTTGTTATTGCCATTTCTTCCCAACCAGCAGTAATGAGTTCAAGGGGTGAAGCAGTAGACAAGCTTGGCTGGAATCTACCATGGTAGTTAAAAAATCCCTAAAGGACCTTAACTGTGACACGTCCTTTGGCCTTGTGTCATCTACCACTGCTTGAATGTTCTCAGCACACTTGTGTAATCCTTGTGCGTCAATCACATGACCACAGTAAATAATGCTTGGTTTAAAGAATTCACACTTGTCCTGTCATGCTCTGAGCCAATAGAATATTGAAATATTAAATACACACCAAAGAAAGCTACAATTTTGCCCTATCATCTGCCTGTCCTGCCCGACAGTTTCAATACACACCTCTTTAGATTATGAAGACATGTAGTCCTCACACCTCTTTAGATTATGAAGACATGTAGTCCTCTTTTATTGTCATTTAGTAATGTATGCATTAAGAAATGATACAATATTTCCTCCGGTGTGATATCACAAAACACAGGACAGACCAAGACTGAAAAAACTAACAAAACCACATAATTATAACATATAGTTACATCAGTGCAACAATACCATAACTTGATGAAGAAGTCCATGAGCACAGTAAAAGTTCAAAGTCTCTCAAATGACCCACATCTCACGCAGGCAGAAGAAGGAAGAAAAACTCTCCCTGCCATGCCAACCACAATCCGACTCTGAGTCATCCAAAAACTTCAAGCTCTGATCAGCTCTCCGACACCGAGTGCTGAGTGCCATCTCTGTCCGAACGACTCGACCTCAAACTCAGTCGCCACCAGCAGGCAAAGCCGGGGATTTTGAGGCCTACCCTCCAAAAGATTACCGACCACGCTGTAACGACAGCAGCAAGCAAGCATTTCAGAAACCTCTTCTAATTGCAACCAACAATTCCATCCTCAGCTCTATTAGTCAGGTGTTAATTCCCCTGCCAAATTAGCTTAAACCAGCCAACAGCCCTAGCAAATCTGCCCGCAAAAATATTGGACCCCTTGGGTTCAGGTGTAACCCATCCTTTTTCGACAGGCCATACTTCCCCAGAAGAGATTCCAATGATCCAGAAATTTGAAACGCTGCCCCCTGCACCAATTTCTTAGCCACTCACACAATGACTGCTTCGCTTGACCCTGGCTTATTTTTATTTGCCCTCACTAAGGAATCGTGACGGCACCACCAAAGAAAGTGAAGCAAGTGATTGATATGATAGAGGAAGGGTTGTGGAGTGAGGATGAGCCTCTAGAATGCAGAAGGCTGGAATGGGGAGAGGGGGAAGAGGGGGGGAGAGGGGGAAGAGGGAGAGAGAGGGAGAGAGAGGGAGAGGGGAGCAATTTGAAATCAGTTTTCCTTCTCCTGGACGTGCTGCCAGCCATGGCTCATGAACCCCATCAGCCTGAAGCAACTGGTTTTAAGGCGCCAGTAGCCCGCCTTTTTCCCATCTCCTCTCAGTAGAAATGATTCTGCTGGGATTAGCAGCTAAACCACACATGAATGTCAGGAGCTGGACTTAGTTGGCAGAGGCTGTTTGTGGTGCATGCTATTGGGAGCAATTAATAGGTAATGGGCACTTATCCACACTACCACCTTCGGGGGTTTATTTATAGTATAACAGATTCCTGGCAGTGGGTTACTCACTGGGATCTAATCCAGGGGCTTTAGGAGTTTATATTAGAAATACAGATCCTCAGGAGTGGGTTACAGTCTGCGATACATATTAATCCAGAAGCGTGAACAGGGAAGTCTAGTCTCCAGAACCAACTTGCAGGGAGCAAGAAAGGTACCTTTAACCGTCTTCACTTAACCTTTCACCTTCAAGCATGTGGATCATAAAGAACAGAACAGAGGGGATTCTATCTGCTAGACTACAGAATGGTGAGAGAAATGAGAACAACATTTAATTGCTGGGAGATGTTGACAGTTTAGTTAATGGATAGAAAAAGTCAGGATAGTAAAAAGTTCAAAGTAAAATTTATGATCAGAGTACATACATGTCATCACATACAACCCTAATATTCTCTTTCTGCAGGTATAGTTAGCAAATCTATAGAATGGTAACTGTAAATTGTAAACATCAGGAGCTGTTAACTGTAAACAAGCTGTGCAAATGCAGGTATAAATATATATCAATAAATAACCAGCATGAAATAATAATATAACAGACTCCTTAAATGAGTGTAGTTATCCTCTTTTTTTCAAGAGCCTGTTGGTTGAGGGGTCGTAACTGTTCTTCAACTTAGTGGTGCGAGTCCTGAGGCACTTGTACCTTCTATCTGATGGCAGCAGTAAGAGCATGGCCTGGGTGCTCAGGAGCTTTGTTGGTAAATGCTGCTTTTCTACGGCTACATTTCATGTAGATGTACTCAATGTCTGGGAGGGCTTCCATGATGTACTGGACCGAGTCAACTATCTTTTGTAGAATTTTCCGCTGAAAGGCATTGGTGTTCCATACCAGTTCATTATACAGCTAGTCAGCACACTTTCCACCACACATCTATAGAGCTTTTCCCTGGTTTTCAATGACATGCCGAATCTCTGCAGCCTCCTGAGGAAGTAAAGGTGTTGTCATGCTTTCTTCGCAATATTTTTAGTAACACAGAAAACCTACAGCACAATACAGGCCCTTTGGCCCACAATGCTGTGCAGAACATGTACTTACTTCAGAAATTACTAAGGGTTACCCATAGCCCTCTATTTTTCTAAGCTCCATGTACCTATCAAGGAGTCTCTTAAAAGACCCTATTGCATCTGCCTCCACCACCGTCGCCAGCAGCCCATTCTACGCACTCACCACTCTCTGCGTTAAAAACTTACCCCTGACATCTCCGCTGTACCTACTTCCTAGCACCTTAAGACTGCACCCCTCGTGTTAGCCATTTCAGCCCCGGGAAAAAGCCTCTGACTATCCACACAATCAATGCCTCTCATCATCTTATACACCTCTATCAGGTCACCTCTCATCCTCTGTTGCTCCAAGGAGAAAAGGTCAAGTTCACTCAAACTATTCTCATAGGGCATGCTCCACAATCCAGGTAACATTCCTGTAACTGTCCTCTACACCCTTTCTTTGGTTTCCACATCCTTCCTGTAGTGAGGTAACCAGAACTGAGCACATTACTCCAAAAGGGGTCTAACATGGGGCCTATATAGCTGTAACATTACCTCTCATATCTTGAAATCAATTCCACAGTTGATGAAGCCAATGCACCGTATTCCTTCTTAATCACACAGTCAACCTGCACGGCATCTTTGAGTGTCCAAAGGACTCAGACCCCAGGATCCCTCTGATCCTCCAAACTGCCAAGAGTCTTACCATTAATATTATATTCAGTCATCAAATTTGACCTACCAAAATAAACAGCCTCACACTTATCTGGGTTGAACTCCATCTGCCATTTCTCAGCCCAGTTTTGCATCATATCGATGTCCCACTGTAAACTCTGGCAGCGCTCCACACCCTCCACAACACCCCCAACCTTTGTGGCATCAGCAAATATACTAACCCATCCCTCCACTTCCTCATACAGGTCATTTATAAACATCACGAAGCAAAGGGGTCCCAGTACAGATCCCTTCCTAACTTGTCTGTTCCTATCCCTCTCCAATGCTATGGTAAAGGAGATAGAATTGTGATCACTTTCTCCAAAATGCTCTTCCACTGAGAGACCTGAACCTGACTAGGTTCATTTCCCAATACCAGATCAAGTACAGCCTCTCCTCTTGTAGGCTTATCTACATATTGTGTCAGGAAACCTTCCTGAACACACCTAACAAACTCCACCTCATCTAAACCCCTTGTTCTAGGGAGATGCCAATCGATAATTGGGAAATTAAAATTTCCCATCACAACAACTCTATTATTACACCTTTCCAGGATCTGTTTCCCTATCTGCTCCTCGATATCCTTGTTACTATTGGGCAGCCTATAAAAAACACCCAGTAAAGTTATTGACCCCTTTCTGTTCTTTACTTCCACCCACAGAGACTCAGTAGAGAATCCCTCCAAGACCTCCTCCTTTTTCGCAACCGTGATACTATCTTATTTTATTTTGGGCCCAGGACATCCGCTCTGAAATAGTGACACCCAGGAATTTAAAGTTACTGACTCCCTCCACCTCTGATCCTCTGATGATTACTGGCTCATGGACATCTGGTTTCCCTCTCCTGAATTCTGTAATCAGTTCATTGATCTTATTGACATTGAGTGAGTGGTTCTTGTTATTACACCACTCAGCCAAATTTTCAATCTCCCTCCTATATGCTGATTCATCACCCCCTTTGATACAGCCCACAACTGTGGTGTTGTCGCGGTCTTGGAGATGTACTTAGCCACACAATCATAGGAATAAAGCGAGTAGTTGCAGGGGGCTAAGCTCACATTCCTGCTCCTGTGCTGATGGAGATTGTGGAGGAAATGTTTTTCCAAATCGCAAATGACTGGGGTCTATAAGTGAGGAAATCCAAGATCCAAGGGGGTATCGAAGCCCAGGACTTGGAGTTTACTGATTAGTTTTGAGGAGATGATGATGTTAAATGCTGAGCTGTAATCGATGAATGTTTTTGATGTATGCACCTCTACCATCCAGATGTTCCAGGGTTGTGCGAAGAACCAACGAAATAGCATCTGCTGTGGGCCTGTTGCTTTGGTACGCAAATTGGAGCAGATCCAAGTCGCCATTCAGACAGGAGCTGGTATCCTTCAACAACAGCCTCTCAAAACACTTCTTCACTGGGCAATGGTCATGTAGACAGGTTACCACACTCTTCTTGGGCACCCTTATGATTGAAGCCTGCTTGAAGCAGGTGGATAACGTACTGCCAGAGCGAAAGTTTGAAAACACCTGTGAATACACCAGCCAGTTGGTCGGCACAGATCTTCAGTATTCAGCCAGGTATTTGGTCTGGACTGGATACTTTCCTTGGATTCACTCTCTTGAAGGCAGCCCGCATGTTATCTTCAGATACGAGACCAAGGGATCATTGGGAGACATGGGGGTGTGTGATGATTCCTCCCTGTTCTGATGATCAAAGCGAACATTGACGACATTGAGCTCATCTGGAAGTGAAGCTCTGCTGTCCCCACTGTCACTCAGTTTGTCTTTGTAGGAGGTTATGTCATTCAAACCGTGCCATAGTTTCCATGTGTCCCTCATTGATTCCAGGCTCGTCCAGAATCTCCACTTCGCAGAGAGAGACTTTCCAGAGATCATACCTGCATAGCATTCTTGATCTCCGGACTTGAATGCCTTTGATCTGGCTTTCAGCAGGTTCTGGATTTCATTGTTCATCCAGGCCTTTTGAATGGGGAAAACACTGAACAATTTCGTGCGGACACACTCATCCACAGCTGATTCAATAAAGTCTGTAACGACCCTTGTGTAGTCATTCAGGTTCTCAGATGAGTTCCTGAACGTGGCCCAGTCCACTTACCCAAGGCAATCCTGTAACCGTTCCTCAGCCTCCCACGAGCACCTCTTAGTTGTCTTGATCTCTGGAGCCTTGCTCTTTACACTCCAGTCTGTATGCAGGTATCAGGAGTCCAGCCAGATGATTCGACTTGACAAAATGCGGTCTAGGGAAGGAACGACAGGCATTGCTTATCGTAGTGTAGCAGTGAACTACTGTGTTGGGACCTCTAGTGTAACAGGATCCAAAGGTTTCCAAGGTACAATTAATGTCAGAGAAATGTATACATCCTGAAATGCTTTTTCTTCGCAGCCATCCACAAAAACGGAGGAGTGCCCCAAAGAATGAATGACAGTTAAATGTTAGAATCCCAAAGTCCACCCCCCAGATTCCCTCCCTCCCACGCGTAAGCAGCAGCAAACAACAATCCCCTCTCCCCTCATCGGCACCCACCACCCAGCATTCCAGCGCACAGCAAAGCAACAGCAAACACACAGACTTGCAGTACTCCAAAGACTACTCGTTTACCCGGTATTCAGCATACCACAGGTTCTTTCTCTCCCTAGTAAGTGAGAAAGAGATTTCTCCGTTTCACAGCGAGAGGGGAGACATAACAAACAACCGGCTGGCTTACAATGTTAAAAATCCGTTATACCACTTTTACCGAGCTCTGTACCCAAAGATCTCAGGTATCTGGGCATACAGCCAAAGATCTTCCGACTCCAACGACACACGGTCTGTCGGGACACCGATCTTCGATCTGCCAATCTCCAGAGCCCCGAGATTCCAGGTCTCCAAAGCGAGCTAATCTCTTAGGCTGCGCCTTTGGCATGTCGGATAACGACCAGGCGTGAAACCCCGAGAGCGGGTCCCATTCCCACAAAGAAGCAAAGTCAGCGTGTAACTCCAGGTCAAGGTCTTCAAAAGAACCCTGAAAGGGAAAAGTAGAGATATTAAAGATGGAAATAGAGCTGTTTCCGAAGACGCAAGCAAAGGAGACGCCGTTTAGCGCTATCCTGATTAAGTTGTGCAAGGTTTTCTTCAAACAAGCCTGATTAAAATCGCTGACTATAGTTTGAAATGTTTTGGGATGGGTTGTTTCTTGCTTACAGACAGCATCGAGCAGTTTCACGACTGCTTGCTTATAGTCAGCCGCTGGTGGGATGTAAACTGCGGTCAGGATCTCGGATCAGAACTCCCGAGGCAATAGAATGGTCAGTTGTTTTAAGTCTGGGGAGAAAGAAGCTCCCATAACCCCAAGGTCCGTGCACATCTGCCTCTGATTCACCAGTCTTGCCCTGAGATCGTCAGTCTTATTTTCAAGTGACTCTACATTCTCCAGCAAGATGCTCGGAAGAGGAGGCCTCATCCCCCTGCGCTTCAACCTGGTTTGTATCCCGCCTCTCTTGCCGCCTTTTCGGCCGTGGCCATGGCGTTGGCCCTTAAAGGCGCCGCGCTGAACAGCTCCCCATTTAACCGTCGAACATGAGATCCGATATCGTTTCGCAGTCCGTTGTTCGGAGGAAATTTACATGCTATAGGTTACAGCGAATATAGTTCAAAGAGAGTATACTTAAGAGGAAAACTGGTGCAATTTCCTGCAGCCCGTAGAGTCGCCACTGTACTCTGGCGCCATCTTAAGGAATAAAGCTTTTCAAACCACAATGATTTCTTCAGTCTTGAGAGGATGGTTTCCATGGTAGGAGGAAGATCCAGAACTGTGGGTATCATCTTTGAATAACGGTCAGCTCACTTCACAGAGAGTCAAAAAAGATGTTTTTCTTCTGTGTCTGAGGAATTCTCATAAAAGGGACAATGAGATGTAGAAGCAGATAGAGAACATCATGTCTTCTCCACCAGTCTACAATTTTCTGATCCCCATTATTCTGCTACTCCCTGCAACCCTTAACGAATCAATAGTCTGCAAATTTATGCATTAAATACACCCGATAACTTGGTGTCCATGGCCATCTGTGATATCAGATTCCTCCTCATCTCAGATCTAAAAGGATGTTCCTTTATATCCTCAGATCCTAAACACACCTACTGAAGAAAGGCTCCTCTTGGTGTCCACCCTATCCAGCCTTTCAGTACCTTGTTCGGTTTATTGAGACATCCACCACTCTCTAGTCTCCACAATCCCATCGAGCACAGGCTCGAAGACATCAAACACTCCTCATATGTTACCCCTTTCAGAGCTCTGAGACGCAGTTGAATTTTTCTAGTGTTGAGGCTGATGGATTTTTCAGTTCCAGCTGCATCAAAGGTTTGAGAAAGACACACCAGCACTGGGTGATTCATTAAAAAGTGAGTTTGGTATACAAAAGAATTAAGAGGACAGGTTCCATATGGAATAGGACATTCAAAGTGCAAAGAGCTTGGATGGGATGGAATTTGTAAAATGTATCTCAGAATTCTTACTGTACTGGGAATGAGATGGGAGAAGTAACTGAAGTATCACTTGGGAACAGTTTGGGATGGGGATCATTACTCAGTCAGTTTTCATGTTTGAATAGATGTGGAGAAAGATAGGATGTGTCCACAGGTTAAGATTCCCTTAAAGTTAATTTGCAGGTTGATACACTGGGGAGGAAGGGCATTGCAAAGTTAGCATTCATTTTAAGAGGATTAAAATATAAAAGCAAAAATGTAATGTACTGGCGAGGCTTCACATGGAATATTGTGAGCAGTTTTGGGGCCCTTGTTTAAGAAAGGATGTGCTGACATTGGAGTGGGTTCGGGCAGGTTCATGAATATGATTCCAGAAATGAAAAGGCTAACATATGAGCAGCGATTCAAAGCTCTGGGCTGTACTCGCTGGAATTTAGAAGAAAGTAGGGGGAATCTCATTTAAACATATCCAATTTTGGAGGGACTAGTTAGAGTGCATTTCCCTTGCTGGCGGAGTCTAGGACCAGAGGGCATAGCCTCAGAATAGAGGTGAGGTACTGTGAACAACGTCACCGGAGAGACTCTGAACTATTGGATATAGAAATGTTTTATTCAACAAAAATGAGCAGCAGGCATCATATTGAAACACTCTGGGAAGAAGAGGACTGCTCAATCCAATAGTACATGACGTTCTTATATGCTAAAGATCAAAGGTAGCAGTAGGACAATTTTATAGAAAAGGTCCTAAAAATGGATTTGTTCCAGGAAATGCCAAACTTTAAGGAGGATCTATTCAAACTGGGCAAAAAAAAAAAAGCACTGTAGTTTGGAATCCTTTCCCCAATTACCTATCATTTCCCTGTTGTGCATCTACATCTTCACTATCATCCCTAATGTCTACTAGAAAACTCTGAGCAGAGGTTGTTCCAGATATTTGACCAACAAACACTCACACTACAATTACAACCCGTTCAATTTTCTACCGCGTTTGTGATACTTTGTGACACCCTCGTGACCGACTCAAACAGACACAAGTGTGAGTGCAAACTTTAAAAATACTCACCCCTTAGGCTGCTGAAATTGTTGCCACACAGTGGGTTACGAACGTATCCTGAATGAGCCCCCAATTGCTGTGGCATGAACAGTTCCTGGAAAGACACTGAAGCTACTGGCTAGTGAGTAGAGCTAGAAACCTGAAGAATACAATTTTTTTAAAAAGGCCATTACCACTGCACTGAGAAAGAGAAAGACCATGCACACACATCATGCAAACAATCGGAGCAAACGACAGCATTCCGAACCAGATTGAGTCCTTAGGTCTGCTCCCCAGAGCAGCAGGAGTAGGCCCAAGCCTTGATCTCAGTTCATTATATTATCGGGGCGCAAATGCCGCAACACTCTCAGAGACGAGCAGTTCACAACTCCGGTGCCAGAGAGAGAGGAGGTGAGCAAAATCAGCCCGACCCTCGCCTCTGGCCCTGAAACTCAGGATTCCATGTCTATCTGGACCGGCGTTTAAATTATCCGAGCACTGGGTAGTGCCTCGCTCTAGGACCCAGATCCCAGCGCAGTGACACACTTCGGCTGCACAGCCCAAAGACATTCTCGATCTCAGCAAATCGACTCGGCACTGAAATCAATCCAAACTCGCACTCAGGTTAGGTGTATGGGCATCACAACTGTTCCATATCGATACCTCTCCAGATCGCTCACTCTAACACCAACAGCAATACCAACTCCATCTGCGACTTTGACTTGAACAAGTTGCACCTCGGCTTCGAAATGTATCTGCACGCCCCATCCTTTCGATCAGCATGTTTCTTCATTGTTTTCAGTGATAGTTTACCACAATTTACTTCAGAAAAAAAGGGTTGCCAGCAGTGCTTTTAGTTGAAATATCTATTTATTGTCCTTCTTCCACAAGTGAAACTGATAATTTACAGCTCTATGTTCTAAATCAGTTACCAAGCCAGTAACCAGCTCGAACCACTCAGGGCAGACACAGACTCCAACATTCACAAACTTGCATGTTGTATCGAAACAACAAATACCTCACAAATAACATACAGTAGTTGGAAATGATCCCCAGTCCAGCAGATCACCTGGAGCAGGGTTTCTTAACCGGGGATCCACAGAACACTAGGGTTCCGTGAGAGGTTGCTAGGGGTTCCGCGAGAGATCATGATAAAAATATTGCCATCTGCACCAATGCTTTAGACAGTCACACAATGACCGCTTCGCTTCTCTCTGGCTTATTTTATTTGCCCTCACTAAGGAATCGTGATGGCTCCACCAGAGAAAGTGAATCATCATCGATATGATCGAGGAAGGGTTGTGGAGTGAGGATGAGCCTCTAGAATGCAGAAGAAGAGCAGAAGCACCAAGGTGGTAATCCTGGGATTATCATCCAAGGCAACCGAGTCAGTAAAATGAGGAAATTGACTGAGTGGCTCGGTTGGGCTGGATAAAATAACAGACCCCTGGGAGTGGGAGTCAGGAACTAATCCAGGGGTTTGGGAGATTACATACAGAATAAAAGACGATCCCTGGCAGTGGGTTAAAGACTGGGATCTAATGCAGGTGGTTGGGGTTTTATATGTGGAAAAACAGATCTTCAAGAGTGCTTTACAGACTGGGATCTAATTCAGAGATTTGAAGGTTTATATATAGAATAACAGAAGCACAGGACCAGATTATGCGCTGGAATCTAATCTGGGGGTTTGGAGGGTTTACATATAGAATAACAGATTCACAGGAGTGGTTTACATGTCGGAATGTAGTTTGGTAAGGGCAGCATCGTGGGAGTTGCCAGTCAGCATTGAATTCAATGTAGGACTGTCTTAAGGACTCGAGCTCCGGATTTTTCCCTTGGGGTTTACTCCCAAAGCCTTCTCCATGAGTAGGTGCAGCTGCAAGGCAGAAGAGGTTTGAAATCAGAATTTTCCTCCTCCGAGATGAGCTGCCAACCACGGCTGATGAGAGCCATCTGCTCGAAGCGACTGGTTTTAAGGCGCTAATAACCCGACTTTGCCCCTTCTTCTGTCAGTAAAAATGGATCCTCCGGGTTGTCAAGGGCTATTTGTGACGCGCATCATTGGGAGCATTTAATTGTTCGTGGGTGCTTGACCGCACTACTACTATAACAGCCTAGGTGTTTTATTTATAGTATAACAGATCCCTGGCAGTGGGTTACACACTGAGATCTAATTCAAGTGCTTGGGGATTATATTTGGAATACAGATTCCCAGGAGGGGCTTGCAGTCTACGATACACAATAATCCAGAAGTGTGCACTGGGAAGTCTTGTCTCCAGATCCAGCTTGCAGGAAGCAGGAAAAGTTTCTGTTCTTAACTTCTCACATTCAAGCATGTGGATCATGAAAACAGAAGGAATTCTATCTGCTGGACTATAGAACAGTGAGAGTAATGAGAAATACATTTGATTGCTGAGAGATTTTGACAGTTTAGTTAATGGACAGAGAAAGTAATCAGCATAGTTCAAAGTTCAAAGGAAAAGTTAATATCAGAGTACATACATGTCACCACATTCTTTTTCTTTTCCTGCAGGCATACTTAGCAAATCTATAGAACAGTAACTGTAAACTGTAACCATCAGGAGCTGTTAACTGTAAACAAATGAAGATATAAATAAATAGCAATAAATAAAGGGAATGAAATAGCAATATAGCAGAGTCTTTAAATGAGTGTAGCTATCCCCTTTTGTTCAAGAGCCTGGTGGTTAATGGTAGTAACTGTTCTTGAACTTGGTGGTATAGGTCCTATGGCACCTGTACCTTCTACCCGATGCCAGCAGCGAGAAAAGAGCATGGCCTGGGTGGTGAGGATCTTTGATGATGGATGCTGCTTTTCTACAGCAACGATACGTGTGAAAGTGCTCAATGGTTGGGAGGGTTTTGCCCATGATGTACTGGACCAATTCAACTACCTGCTGTAGGATTTTCAGCTGAAAGACATTGGTGCCCCTATACTAGTCTGCAATGCAGCCAGTCAGCATACTTTCCACTACACATCTATACAAGTCTGCAGAAGTTTGCAACGACATGCTGAATCTCTGCGGCCTCCTGAGGATGTAGAGGCACTGTCGTACTTTCTTCACAATAATATTTATATGATAGTTTCAAGACAGTTTGTCTGAGATAGTGACACCTAGGAATTTAAAGTTACTGACCCTCTCAACCTCTGATCTTCCGATGATTACTGGCTCATGGATCTCTGGTTTCCCTCTCCGGAAGTCTACAATCAGTTCCTTGGTCTTATTGACATTGAGTGAGAGTTTGTTGTTATTACACCACTCAGCCAAGTTTTCGCTCTCCCTCCTGAGTGCTGATTCATCGCCCCCTTTGATACAGTCCACAAAAGTGGTGTCATCAGAAAACTTGTATATGGTGTTGGAGCTGTCATAGGTATAAAGCGGGTAGAGCAAGGGGCTAAATACACATCCCTGCTCCTGTGTTGGTGGAGATTGCAGAGAAAATACTTTTGCCAATCCAAACTAACTGGGTTCTACATGTGAGGAAATCCAGTATCTAATTGCACAAGGAGGTATTGAGGCCCAGGTCTTAGAGTTTACTGATTAGTTCTGAGGGGATGATAGTGCTAAATGCTGAGTTGTTATTGATAAAGAGTATCCTGATGTATGCACCTTTGCTATCCAGATGTTCCACAGTTGTGTGAAGGGCCAACGAGATAGCATTTGCTGTAGACCTGTTGCTTTGGTAGGCAAGTTGGAGCAGATCCAAGTCGTCATTCAGACAGGAGCTGAAATGCTTCAACACCAGCCTCTCAAAACATTCAACACTGTAGATGTAAGTGTCACTGGGGGAAGAGTCGTTTAGACAGGTTACCATGCTCTTCTTGGGAAACGGTACGATTGAAGCCTGCCTGAAGCAAGTGGGTACCACAAACTTCCAGAGCGAGAGTTTGAAGGTATCGGTGAATACACCAGCCAGTTGGTCAGCATAGGTATTCAGTACTCGGCCAGCTACTTCGTCCGGACCAGATGCTTACATTGGATTTATTCTCTTGAAGGCAGCCCGCACGACATCTACAAACATGACCAAAGGATCATCGGGAGACGTGGGAGTGCGCGATGCTTCCTCCCTGTTCTGGTGGTCAAAGTAAACATAACAGGTATTGCACTCATCTGGAAGTGAAGCTCTGCTGTCCCCTATGCCGCAAGATTTAAGGCATTCAAACTCTGACACGGCCTCCGAACATCCCTCTATGATTCGAATGTCGTCCAGGATCTCCACTTTGCCCAAGAGATAGCTTTCTGGAGATCACACCGGCACCTCCTGTAGCATTCCCGATCTCCAGACTTGAATGTCTCTGATCTGGTTCTCAGCAGGTTTGGATTGCATTGTTCATCTAGGGCTTCTGATTGGGGGAAACCCTGCACAATTTCCTGGGGACACACTCATCCACAGCTGTTTTAATGAAGTCTGTAAAGACCCTGGTGTAGTCATTCAGCATCTCAGATAGAACATAGAACATAGAATAGTACAGCACGGTACAGGCCCTTCGGCCCACAATGTTGTGCCGACCCTCAAATCCTGCCTCCCATATAAGCCCCCACCTTAAATTCCTCTACATACCAGTCTAGTAGTCTCTTAAACTTCACTAGTGTATCTGCCTCCACCACTGACTCATGCAGTGCATTCCACGCACCAACTACTCTCTGAGTAAAAAACCTTCCTCTAATATCCCCCTTGAACTTCCCACCCCTTACCTTAACGCCATGTCCTCTTGTATTGAGCAGTGGTGCCCTGGGGAAGAGGCGCTGGCTGTCCACTCTATCTATTCCTCTTGTTATCTTGTACACCTCTATCATGTCTCCTCTCATCCTCCTTCTCTCCAAAGAGTAAAGCCCTACCCCCCTTATTCTCTGATCATAATGCATCCTCTCTAAACCAGGCAGCATTCTGGTAAATCTCCTCTGTACCCTTTCCAATGCTTCCACATCCTTCCAAAAGTGAGGCGACCAGAACTGGACACAGTACTCCAAGTGTGGCCTAACCAGAGTTTTATAGATCTACATCATTACATCGCGACTCTTAAACTTTATCCCTCAACTTATGTAAGCTAACACACCATAAGCTTTCTTAACTACCCTATCCACTTGTGGGGCAACTTCCAGGGATCTGTGGACATGTACCCCCAGATCCCTCTACTCCTCCACACTACCAAGTATCCTGCCATTTACTTTGTACTCTGCCTTGGAGTTTGTCCTTCCAAAGTGTACCACCTCACACTTCTCTGGGTTGAACTCCATCTGCCACTTCTCAGCCCACTTCTGCATCCTGTCAACATCTCTCTGCAATCTTCGACAATCCTCTACACTATCTACAACACCACCAAACTTTGTGTCATTTGCAAACTTGCCAATCCACCCTTCTATCCCCACATCCAGGCCGTTAACAAAAATCAAGAAAAGTAGAGGTCCCAGAACAGATCCTTGTGGGACACCACTAGTCACAATCCTCCAATCTGAATGTACTCCCTCCACCACGACCCTCTGCATTCTGCAGGCAAGCCAATTCTGAATCCACCAGGCCAAACTTCCCTGGATCCCATGCCTTCTGACTTTCTGAATAAGCCTACCGTGTGGATCCTTGTCAAATGCCTTACTAAAATCCATATAGATCACACCTACTGCAATACCCTCATCTATATGCCTGGTCACTTCCTCAAAGAACTCTATCAGGCTTGTTAGACAATGTGCCCTTCACAAAGCCATGCTGACTGTCCCTAATCAGACCATGATTCTCCAAATGCCCAGAGATCCAGTCTCTAAGAATCTTTTCCAACAGCTTTCCCACCACAGACGTAAGGCTCACAGGTCTGTAATTACACGAACTATCCCTACTACCCTTTTGAACAAGGGAACAACATTCGCCTCCCTCCAATCCTCTGGTACCATTCCCGTGGACAACAAGGACATAAAGATCCTAGCCAGAGGCTCAGCAATCTCTTCCCTCACCTCGTGTAGCAGCCTGGGCAATATTCCGTCAGGCCCCGGGGACTTATCCATCCTAATGTATTTTAACAACTCCGACACCTCCTCTCCCTTAATATCAACATGCTCCAGAACATCAACCTCACTCATATTGTCCTCACCATCATCAAGTTCCCTCTCATTGGTGAATACCGAAAAGTATTCATTGAGGATCTCGCTCACTTCCACAGCCTCCAGGCACATCTTCCCACCTTTATCTATAATCGGTCCTACCTTCACTCCTGTCATCCTTTTTTTCTTCATGTAATTGAAGAATGCCTTGGGGTTTTCCTTTACCCTACTCGCCAAGGCCTTCTCATGCCCCGTTCTTGCTCTTCTCAGCTCCTTCTTAAGCTCCTTTCTTCCTTCCCTATATTCCTCAATAGACCCATCTGATCCTTGCTTCCTAAACCCTCATGAATGCTGCCTTCTTCCACCTGACTAGATTTTCCACCTCACTTGTCACCCATGGTTCCTTCACCCTAACATTCTTTATCTTCCTCACCCGGACAAATTTATCCCTAACATCCTGCAAGAGATCTCTAAACATCGACATGTCCATAGTACATTTCCCTGCAAAAACATCATCCCAATTCACACCTGCAAGTTCTACCCTTATAGCCTTATAATTTGCCCTTCCCCAATTAAAAATTTTCCTGTCCTCTGATTCTATCCTTTTCCATGATAATGCTAAAGGCCAGGGAGTGGTGGTCACTGTCCCCCAGATGCTCACCCACTGAGAGATCTGTGACCTGCCCCGGTTCATTTCCTAGTAGTAGATCTAGTATAGCATTCCCCCTAGTCGGCCTGTCCACATACTGTGACAGGAATCCGTCCTGGACACACTTAACAAACTCTGCCCCATCTAAACCCTTGGAACTAATCAGGTGCCAATCAATATTAGGGAAGTTAAAGTCACCCATGATAACAACCCTGTTATTTTTGCACCTTTCCAAAATCTGCCTCCCAATCTACTCCTCTGTATCTCTGCTGCTACCAGGGGGCCTATTGGATACCCCCAGAAGAGTAACTGCTCCCTTCCTGTTCCTGACTTCCACCCATACTGACTCAAAAGAGGATCCTGCTACATTACCCACCCTTTCTGTAGCTGTAATAGTATCCCTGACCAGTAATGCCACCCCTCTTCCCCTTTTTCCGCCATCTCTATCCCTTTTAAAGCATTGAAATCCAGGAATGTTGAGACTCCATTCCTGCCCTGGTGCCAGCCAAGTCTCTGTAATGGCCACTACATCATAATTCCATGCCTGTATCCAAGCTCTCAGTTCATCACAGATGCACTGTTGAGGCAAATAGATTGGTCTACACTTAATCGTTATTCATTTTAAGTCAGAACAAGAACCTAACATAACCCCAACGTCCGTGCACCAACTAGAATTGACTATAAAGCATCCCCGCCATGTATTTCCTTACCAGAACTCGAGGTTCGATCCATTCTGAAAATGGTAAAACCTTCTGGTCTGATTGCTGTGTCCGGCGTGTTTGCCATTAACCAAGTCTCAATGAAACAGACAACTGAGATCTGCCTCTGATACAGCAGTCTTGCCCTGAGATCGTCAATCTTATTTTCAAGTGACACTACCATAGAAACCATAGAAAACCATAGAAAAACTACAGCACAGAAACAGGCCTTTTGGCCCTTCTTGGCTGTGCCGAACCATTTTCTGCCTAGTCCCACTGACCTGCACACGAACCATTTCCCTCCATACACCTCCCATCCATGTATCTGTCCAATTTATTCTTAAATGTTAAAAAGGAACCCGCATTTACCACCTCGTCTGGCAGCTCATTCCATACTCCCACCACGCTCTGTGTGAAGAACCCCCCCCCCCAATGTTCCCTTTAAACATTTCCCCCCTCTCCCTTAACCCATGTCCTCTGGTTTTTTTCTCCCCTTGCCTCAGTGGAAAAAGCTTGCTTGCATTCACTCTATCTACACCCATCATAATTTTATATATCTCTATCAAATCTCCCCTCATTCTTCTACGCTCCAGGGAATAAAGTCCTAACCTATTCAACCTTTCTCTGTAACTGAGTTTCTCAAGTCCCGACAACATCCTTGTAAACCTTCTCTGCACTCTTTCAACCTTATTTATAACCTTCCTGTAATTTGGTGACCAAAACTGAACACAATACTCCAGATTCGGCCTCACCAATGCCTTATACAACCTCATCATAACATTCCAGCTCTTATACTCAATACTTTGATTAATAAAGGCCAATGTACCAAAAGCTCTCTTTACGACCCTATCTACCTGTGACACCACTTTTAGGGAACTTTGTATCTGTATTCCCAGATCCCTCTGTTCACTGCACTCCTCAGTGCCTTACCATTAACCCTGTATGTTCTACCTTGGTTTGTCCTTCCAACATGCAATACCTCACACTTGTCTGTATTAAACTCCATCTGCCATTTTTCAGCCCATTTTTCCAGCTAGCTCAAGTCCCTCTGCAGGCTCTGAAAACCTTCCTCCCTGTCCACTACACCTCCAATCTTTGTATCATCAGCAAATTTGCTGATCCAATTTACCACATTAGTATCATCAGCAAATTTCCTGATCCAATTTACCATATTAATTTACCACATTACCACATTACTACATTCTCCAACAAGATGCTCGGAAGAGGAGGCCTCATCCATCTGCGCTTCAGCCTGGTTTGAATACCGCCTCTCTCGCCGCCTTTTCGGCCATGGAAATTGCGTTGACCCTTAAAGGCGCCACGCTTAACTGCTCCGCATTTAACCGTCGAACGTGAGATCTGATATAGTTTCATAGTACTTTGTTAAGAGGAAATTACATGCTGCAGTGTACAGTGAAAGTAGTTCAAAGGAGTATAATTAGGTGGAATACTGGTGCAATTTCCTGCAGCCCACAGAGAGTCGCTGTTGCTTCTATCAGGGCCAACAGTTCTGAGCTGAGCTGCCTCCTGGCGATTCTCCGACAGCTAAATCCTCACGTTTCCATCACCACAGCCCATCCAGTCTGTGGATTCTCATCTACAGTATGTACCTCTGAGACCCATCTATAAAAACATTCCTCTGTTTCCCCTTCCACAGGTGTTTCTCTTACGCCAAAACCTTGTTCTAATTCTATTTCCATTTGACACTCATGTGCCTCCCCTTCTGCTTGGATGGTTCTTGCTGGGTTCATTCCGCTGCCCACTACTATCCTCACTGACTTGTCTGTGGGGAGGAAAATTGTCTCCCAAGCTGCCCTTCTGCTGTCAGTGACTGTTCTCAGCCTCCCTGTGTTCAGGAGTTCTCCCATTGGTTGGGCGTGTGTAGCATGAGTTGTCCCATCATCACAACAGGGCTGCTTACTCGTACTCCCACGCTGCACAGTCTAAAGCTGCTATGCAGCGGGGACATCCTCCTGCAAAGGGTGTGCGCTAGCATACTGGCCTTCTTGTGTCCTCATGGTCCTACACCACCTCTGCGTTCTAATTACTGTAGTATAGGTGAAAAGGAAGGGCCGCATCTGGTAACACAAGTGCAGGTCCAGAGATCAGGGTTTTCATGATATTTATTTTAAAAAAAACTTCTCCTCATCTGGCCCCCATCTTACTTCCTGCAGAGGGAGATGCACTCCTTTAATCAATGCCTTGTCACAGGGGGCGCTGGGAACGGACCCAAATGCGAGACACAGACACTGAAGTACAAGGAACAGGACTTGACTAGAGTAGGGACGTGACAGGATTCAGACAAGGAGCAGGGCAAAAACGCAGACATGGGCTAGGGAAAGCGGGACCAGGACTAGAAACCATGGACTAGGAGACAAGGCTTCGACTCCGAGCCTGAGACTGGACAAGGACCCAGAACCTGGGTCTTGCCTCGGGCTCGGACCCCAGAACCAGACAAGGACATGACATAGCTTCAGGACAGGATGTGGCTGGGGTCTAGAGGCCTGAGCTTGGAGACAGGCTGGGGTCTTGGGCCTTCAGCTTGGCTGCAGGATGGGGTCTTGGGTCTTGAGCTTGGCTGCAGGCTGGGGTCTTGGGTTAGAGCTTGGCTGCAAGCTAGGGTCTTGGGTCTTGAGCTTGGATGCGGGATCTTCGAGGCTTGGGTTCTTGGAGCTTGGCTGCGGGATCTTCGAGGCTTGGGTTCTTGGAGCTTGGCGGTGGGGTTCTTCGAGGCTTGGGTTCTTGGAGCTTGGCGGTGGGTTCTTCGAGGCTTGGGTTCTTGGAGCTTGGCTGCAGGATCTTTGAAACTTGGGTTCTTGGAGCATGCCTGCAGGATCTTCAAGGTGGGACAGGTCCACTAATTGGGTAACGGCAGAACGGCTGGACTTACCCAACAGAGGCAAAGACAAGACAAGACATGTACCCTCGTAGAGCAACGGCAAAATGACCTGACTTACCCCACGGAGCCGAGGACAGGACAAGACAAGACATGACCCCTCCCCCGCCCCGCAGGGTAACGGTAGAACGGCCTGACTTACCCCACGGAGGCGAGAACAAGTCAGATCCCCTGGCAGGGCAACGGCAAAACAGCCTGACTTACCCCACGGAGGCCAGGACAAGAAGAGACAAACACCAAAGAACGACAGACAGTTCCATCTCTGCTTTGGGGTTGCTCCGAGTCACAGCTACAGCCAGCAACCTCTGCTGGCTACGGAAACAGCCGGATACCTACCTAGCTCGGAGTGGCTGACAGCCACTCAGATGGCCCAAAAAACAGCCGAATCCATACCACAAAGTCTACTCCAATGAGTGGCAACAAGGCTCCATGAAGTGGTGTTGCTCCAACCAGGCCTAGAGATCACGAATGGTTTCACTAGCCTTCCATCAGCAGGTTGCTCCAAGGGGGACTGACAAGACAAGCCAGCAGCCCATAGTCAACCCCAAGGCTACTTATATTCCATGCCCCAAGATGGGAATCAGGTGCCTATGATTAACTCAACCAAACGAGGGACCACTGGAAGACCTGGAGTCCTGAGTCCACGGACCGAACCGTGAACGGGAATGTGGACTTCACGGACCAGACCATGACATGCCTATAGTGACGCCAATAATGCTGAGGACTCTGGTATGATATTACGGCAGTAATTGAATAGACCTCATGACCCCTACACCCCTTATGTTAACTGGGCAGGGCATGAAGCTGATTGCAGAACGTCTGTCATCTGACATGTCCTTCCTCCCGTGGGAAATCATGTAGGCTAGGTACTGTACGGTTCTGAGACTTGTGTAGACTGATTTTAAATCCCTCATCTTGCAAAATCTCTAAAACAATGACCATCACCACTAAATGACCCGTTCATCTTCCAAAACGATTCGTAGACATTCTACATATTGTAAGATGATCGACCAGTCGGGTGTTAAATTGAGCTTTTCCAAAGTCTGCGCCATGACTTCATGAAAAATGGCTGGGCTATTGTAGAATTCCTGGGGGAGTCTTGTCCACATATACTGCTGCCCACCGAGGGTGAAAGCAAATCGGTCTTGGGACTCAGATACTCAAGGGAGCCCTCAAAATCTTTTAGCGATACTCAGGACTGAGAATATTTAATGTTTTGGAGACAGGCCATTTAGAATTGCAGCAGGTCTCGCCACAATCTCAATATGGTCTTATTACGGGTGATTTAGTCTATCATTAACCAATATGATCCAGCTGGCTTCTTTACCAGCCATATAGGTGAGTTAGAGATTGACACAGTCTCTCTTAATATCTCCTGGTGTTTTAGTGCCTTCACTGTACTCCGACTAGTTGTCAGGGCATCAGTTTTTATAGGTCATCAGGGTTCTCAACCTGACATGGCCCGACTTTAAAAGGTGGCATCCCGACAGCTATATCTGGATATAACCTCTCCCTCAAATATCTCCACACTAATTCACACATCATACAAAATATAAATGACAGATAAAAATTAAACAGTACATACTGCAAACTACAGAGTACGTACTCTGCGATCTTCCACTCATGTGCATCTGAACTCATAATACCTGCTGTATTTCTTTGCATCTAACTGTTACATCAAGGTCCAGACTTATTCCTAAAACACAAAGATTCATAAATGAGTTTGCTGCTATACAGTTTTCTGAACTGGCATACTGGCGTTTCGAGTGGTCAGTAACCACCCTTTACAACTGGTGGCATTGTCTCACCAAATTACATAAAGATGTCTAGTCATTTACATAAACAGATATGCGCGCTCGTATCCCGGAAGAGACCCTCAAATGTTGCGACTGTGAACGAAGTCTCCGGAGAGACGCAGCTGGTAGATGTAAATCTCTTTATTCAAGACACACACGAGGTAACAGCCATTGAAGTCACTCGAGGGAGAGGCTCCCCAGTGCAAGATTACAGCACATTTTATATGTTACAGAACAGAAGTAACATGACAATTAGTTACAATGCCCTAATAATATTTCTTTTGAGTTTTATGTAATTTTACAAACTACTGGTTCTTCCCACCAATGCACCCACAATGAGTGTTAATTACTGTGGTATCTGAGTCCCTAAGACCATATGATACAGGAGCTGAATTTGGCATCTTGCTCATCAAATCTGCTCCGGCGTTTCATAGTGACTCATCCATTCCCCTCAGCCCCAATCTCCTGCCTTCATGCCCTGACTATTCAAGAATCTATCAACCTCTGACTTAAATCTACCCGATGACTTGGCCTCCACAGCCACCTGTGGCAACAAATCCCACAGACCAACCATTATGTCTAAATGAATTACTCCTGTTCTCCATTCTATAAGGATGCCCTTCTATTCTGAGGCTGTGTCCTCTGGTCTTCGGTTTACTCACTATAGAAAACGTCCTCTCCACATCCACTCTGTCGAGGCCTTTCACCATTTTTGCCCCTCCACCTATCTTTGCATTGTCCGCAAACTTTGCCACAAAGCCATCAACTCTGTCATCCCAGTCACTGACATATAATGTAGAAAGAAGTGGTCCCGATACAGACCCCTGAGGAACACCACTAGCCACCAGAAGCCAACCAGAAAATGCTCCCTTTAGTCTCTCCCTTTGCCTCCTGCCAATCAGCCAACGCTCTATCTATGCTAGTATCTTTCCTGTAATACTGCGGGCTCTTAACTTGTTAAGCAACCTCATGTGCAGCACTTTGTCAAAGGCCTTCTAAAATCCCAAGTACACAACATCCACAGATTTTCCTCTGTCTATCCTGCTTGTTCTTTCTTCAATGAATTCAAACAGATTTGTCAGGTAACATTTGCTCTTGAAGGAACCATGCTGACATGGCCAATTTTATTACGTTCCCCAAGTACCCCGAAACCACATCCTTAACAATCAACTCCAACATCTTCACAACTAATGACCTCAGACTAACTGAACTATAATTTCCTTCCTCCTGCCTCTCTCTCTCTCTTCATGAAGAATGGAGTGACATTTGCAATTTTACATTCCTGCGGAACCATGCCAGAATCAATTTATTCTTGAAAGACCTTTACTAGTGCCTCCGTAATCTCTTCAACCACCTCGTTTTGTTATAAGGGGGCGATGGGAGCGGACCCAAATAGAAGAAACAGACACTCAAGTACTAGGAACTGGACTATGGTTATCAAGAATACAAGGGAAGTCGGGAAGAAACGAAACTGGACACCGACACGGGCCCTAGATTAGACAGGGACACAGAGTCTGGGCTAGGAATTGGACTAACAATGCGTGACCTGGACTAGGAACTTGGAACTAGGAGCCTGGACAAGCACTCTGAACCACACAGGGACTCGGATCCTAGCTCTTGACTGGGACTCGGAACCAGGGTATTGGCTGGGACTCAGGACTAAGTTCTTGGCTAGGACACGGGAATAGGATCTTGGCTAGGACTCGGGACTAGGATATTGTCTAGGCTTGGACTGGGCGAGGCACTTATACTTGGCTAGGACTGGACGAGACTCTTGGACTTGGCTAGGTCTGGACGAGGCTATTCGACTTGGCTAGGACTAGACAAGGCTCTTGGACTTGGCTTAGACTTCCAGCACAGGATGAGGAACTCCAGCACAGGACGAGAAACTCCAGCACAGGACGAGGAACTCCAGCACAGGGCGAGGAACTCCAGCACAGGGCAAGGAAACTCCAGCACAGGGCAAGGAAACTCCAGCACAGGGCAAGGAAACTCCAGCACAGGGCGAGGAAACTCCTGGGCTGGACGAGGTATTCCTGGACTGGACTGGAGCATGAAGCCTTGACTTGGACTGGGCTAGAACACGAAGCCCTGACTGGGACTGGACGAGATCACGAAACCTGGAACTTGGACTGGAACACGGAACACAGAGCCAGGACCCCTCCTTGGGTACAGGACATAAGGTCGGGACTCTTCTTAGACACGGAACACTAAACACGAGGACACAATGAGACAGTTCCAAACTCAACAATAGAATGTTCTTTACCTTGGCGCGAAAAGGTTCCAGTCTCACTCCAGTCTCAGTTTCTCTCTAATGCCGAACTTCCTGGACAGAGTTCTGTAGCCGAGACTCGGGGTGTGGGTACTGACGGGGTCTGAGACGAGAAATGATGAGGTTTCTGACGGTGTATCGGAAAGGAACGATCCAGCAAGAGAAGCTGAATTTCGAAGCTGTTTATGTAGCCAGCCTGAAACAAGAATCAGGCACCTCAATCAAGGTGCCCAACAGAACCGGGGAGAACAGGAAAACCCGGAATAAGGATCGACGAACCGGACCGTGAACCGGAATGCGGACGTCACGGACCCTACCATGACAGTAACTCCGCCCCCCCCCCACCACCACCACCACCCCATGGGAGCCTCCTGGCGACCAATCTGACTTTCCCGGACTAAGGGCGGACCGGGCGGGTGGGCAAGGGGTATTTAAGCAAGAGTGAACCCTGGTAGCGAGAATTTAACAACAGTGTCTGTGTCGCTGGATGCATATATGACTGGACTGTTCTGTTGCAAGGTCGGTGTTGGGAGCGGCGCCAAATTCAGGACACAGACACTGAAGAACTAGGAACTGGACTAAGATTATCAATAATGCAAGGGAAGTCGGGAAGAAATGAAACTGGACACGAACACAGGCCATGGACTAGACAGGGACACAGGGCCTGGGCTAGGAATTGGACTAGAAACGCGTGACCTGGACGAGGAACTGGGAACTAGGAGCCTGGACAAGAACTCGGAACCAGAAACTGGACAGGGACTCAGAACCTGCGTCTTGACAGCATCTCCCAACCTGGAGCTTGGCTAAGACTCAGGACTAGGATCTTGGCTCGGACTCGGGACAAGAATCTTGGCTAGGCTCGGAGTGGGCGAGTCTCTTGGTCCTGACTAGGACTGGATGAATCTCTTGGACTTGGCTTGGACTGCACGAGGCTCTTAGTCCTGGCTAGGACTGGACGAGGCTCTTGGACTTGGCATGGACTGGGAGAGGCTCTTGGACTCGGCTAGGACTGGGTGGGGCACTTGGACTTGGCATGGACTGGGAGAGGCTCTTGGACTTGGCTAGGACTGGGCGGGGCACTTGGACTTGCCTGGGACTTGGCGAGGCTCTTGGACTTGGCTAGGCCTGGACGAGGCTCTTGGACTTAGCTTGGACTGATGAAGCCCTTGCACCAGGCTAGGACTGGACGAGGCTCTTGGACTTGGCTAGGACTGGACGAGGCTCTTGGACTTGGCAAGGACTGGACGAAGCTCTTGGACTTGGCTTGCACAGAACGAGGCTCTTGGACTTGGCTTGGACTTCCAGCACAGGACGAAGAACTCCAGCAGAGGACGAGGAACTCCAGCACAGGATGAGGAAGCTTCTGGACTGGACGAGATACTTCTGGACTGGACTAGAACACGAAGCCTGGACTTGGAGTGGAGCACGGAACACAGAGCCAGGACCCCTCCTTGGATACAGGACATAGGACTGGAGCACTACACAGAGACAGGACCCCTCCTTGGGTACAGGGCGTAGGGCTGGGACTCGTATCCAACATGGAACACAGAACCAGGAGCCCACCTTGGATACAGGACATAGGGCCGGGACTCGTCTGAGACACGGAACACTAAACACAAGGACACAACAAGACAGTTCCAAACTCAACGATGGAATGTTCCTTATCTTGGGGCGACAAGGCTCCAGTCTCATTCTGGCTGGTATCTCATGCCAAACCTCGTGGAAAGAGTTCTGTAGGCGAGCCTCTGGGTGTGGGTACTGACGGGGACAGAGACGAGGAATGATGAGGTTTCTGACGGGGATTTGGAAGGGAACGATCCAGCAAAAGAAGCTGAATCCCGAAGCTATGTTTGCAGCCAGCATGAAACGAGAATCAGGCGCCTCAATCAAGGCGCCCAGAGGAACCGGGAAGAACAGGAAAACCCGGAATAGGCATCGACGGACCGTACCGTGAACCAGAAAGCGGACTTCATGGACCGAACCATGTCAGTACACCTCCCCCACCCCCCGACACCTCTATGGGAGACTCCTGGCGATCGAACAGGCTTTCCCAGACTAAGGACGACTTGGGCGGGGTGGGGGGGGCGCCGGGGGAGATGCTGGTCCTGGCTCTGTGTTTCATGTTCCAGTCAAAGTTCCAGGCTTCGTGTCCTAGTCCAGTCCCAGTCAAGGCTTCGTGTTCCAGCCCAGTCAAAATCAAGGCTTCATTTTCCAGTCCAATCCAGGATTACCTCGTCCATTCCAGGAGTTTCCTCGTCCTGTGCTGGAGTTTCCTCATCCTGTGCTGGAGTTCCTCGACCTGTGCTGGAAGTCCAAGCCAAGTCCAAGAGCCTCGTTCAGTCCTAGACGGGTCGTCCAGTCCTAGCCAAGTGCAAGAGCCTTGCCCAGTCCAAGCCTAGCCAAGATCCTAGTCTCCAGTCCTAGCCAAGATTCTAATCCCGAGTCCCAGCCAAGATCTGAGTCCCGAATCCTAGCCAAGTCCTAGGTTCCGAGTCGCAGTCAAGACCTAGGTTCCGAGTCGCTGTCCAGTTTCTGGTTCCGAGTCCTTGGTTACAGGGTATAGGGCGGGGGCTCTACACAGAGTCAGGACTTCTCCTTGGGGACAGGTCATAGGGCTGGGACTCGTATCAAACACGGAACAGAGACCCAGGACCCCTCCTTTGATACAGGACATAGGGCCAGGATTGGTCTTAGATACAGAACACTAAACACGAGGACAAAACAGGACAGTTCCAAACTCAACGATAGAATGTTCCTTATCTTGGTGCGACAAGGCTTCAGTCTCACTCCGGCGGGTCTCTAATGTCGAGCTTCGTTGAAAGAGTTCTGTAGGCGAGCCTCTGGGTATGGGTACTGATGGGGACTGAGACGAGGAATGATGAGGTTTCTGATGGGGATTCGGAAGGGAACGATCCAGCAAAAGAAGCTGAATCCCAAAGCTATTTATGTAGCCAGCCTGAAACGAGAATCAGGCGCCTCAATCAAGGTGCCCAACGAAACCAGGGTGAATAGGAAAACCCGGAATAAGCACCAACGGACCGGATCATGAACCAGAATGCAGATTTCAGAGACCGGACCATGACACTTTCAGAATCCCGGGGTGCACCTCATTTGGTCCAGGTGGCTTATCTACTTTCACACCATTCAGTATCCCCAAGAACCTTCTCCCTAGCCATGGCAACTTCACACATTCCTGCCCACTGACATTCTCAAACCTCCAACAAGCTGCTAGTGTCTCCCACAGTGATGGAAAATACTTATTCAGTTCATCCACCATTTCCTTATCCCTCATCACTACCTCTCCGGCATAATTTTTTAGTGGTCTGACATCCACTCTCTCTTCACGGTTTTTCAGTTGCATTTTGTTGGTTTTTAAAAGCTTTACAACCCTCTAAATTCCCTGTAATCTTTGCTGTATTATATGCCCCCACTTCGGCTTTTCTGTTGTCTTTGACTTCTCTTGATAGACACAGGTGTGTCATCATGCCTTTAGAATACTTCTTCCTCTTTGTGATGTATATATCCTGTGCATTCCGAATTGCTTCCAGAATTTTTAGCCATTTCAGCTCTGCTATAATCCCTGCCAGTGTTCTTTTCCAATTAATATGGGCCAGCTCCTCTCTCATACCTCTGTAAGTCTCTTTACCCCTCTGCAATCTGATACATCTGAGTCGTATTCATGCAATAGAGTGTTGATTGCATTGACACCTTTGCAGGCATCTCAGTCAATCCCATGTCTCCTGGTTTGCAATTTGTTCCAAAAGCTGTAGTCTCTGAGTCCTATTAATGCAATGGGGTGTTGACTGCATCCATACATAAGCAGACATATATCAATCAATTAAGTCTTTCCTGGTCTGAAATTTACTCAAAAATCCAGCTTCAGGAAGACCATTATTCTGAGCTACATTTTAAATTCAGTCTACATTCCATATTCAGATCTGAAGGTTGTTTGCCACTGAAATTAATGTTTGGTATATACCCTAACTCCAGAATAAACCCTAACAATAGATTCTTGATTAGTCAGGGCATGAAGGGATTTGCGGAGAGGGCAGGAGATTGGGGCTGAGAAGGAAATGGATTAGCCATGTGAAATGGCAGAGCAGACTTGATTGGTCATGTGGTTTAATTCTGTCTTCTGGTCTGACAAATGATCTATTTAGCCCCTTATAGTTTATGCAGGGTCTTCGTCCACCATCCTTCCTGGTATCAAAGAAAAATCCAGGCCTCAGAGGGAGATGTGGATGGTTGAAGTCAGAACTTTGTGGATGTAGTCCTCCAAGGTTTTTCTCTCTGGAACTGATAGAGAGTATACTGTCCCCGAAACAGTAAAGTACCCGGTAGGAGATGAATGACGCAGCCATAGTCCCAGTTTAGAAGCACAGTGGTGGCCTTTTTTCTTGCTGAAGACCTCCAGCATGTCTGAATATTCTGGAGGTGTTCTAGAGAGATCAGATGCACTGAGGTTCGAAGTGAAAGTTTCAACAGATAATTCAGAAGGTGTCTCAGGCCCCTCTTCTTTTGCCCTGATTTGGCCAAACCACATCAACACCAGTAGTTTACCTGACTGTCGAATTGTAGAATTACATCCAGGAATAACAACCGAATGTGGGCTGGAGAAGAAAGAATCGGATAGGAGAGGACAGTGGACAACAGCAGAAATGGAAGGAGGTGGGGAAATGGAATGGGGATCCAGAGGGAAATAATAGGCAGGTGAAGAGAAGTGAAAGGTCAGAGTGAAAAACAGAGGAAGTGGGGTGAGCACTGGGAATGTTGTTTTTTTCAACCGAAAGGATAAACCGATAATCATGCCATCAGGTTGGAGGGTAGCTGGACAGAATACAAGATGCTGCTTCTCCATCCTGAAGGTGGCCTCCTCTTGGCTCCATACCTCCATAAGCATCTTTGGTGTGTTCACTGTCTTTCAGAGTTTGTATTTCTCTTGTGCAGGCAACTGGATATTGGATTTTAAACCAGAAAGTGCAAGAACTGTCGGATAGATCAGAGAGGGACAAACAATGTAGTTATTACAAGAGAATTTATAACCTCTGATTGTAATTATTATATTCGTAATTATATCCCTCACTAAAAACCTTGAGAAATTTCTATAAACCTATACTGTAGATACACAAGACTGAGTTAATGACTGGGACCTCACACAGTTAGGTCATTAGTAGAATGTCGCATCACCTGGAGTGGATTATAGGCTGAGATCAAACACAGGGGTGCGAGGGGTTATATATGGAATAAAAGGTCCCCAAAATGAAGTTCATGATGGGATCCAATTTAAGGGTTCAGGGGTTCATGTATAGAATAACCTATCCCTGTGAGTGGGTTGCAGACTGAGATGAAATGCAGAGCTATGGGGTAGAACAGATCTCTGGGAATGGATTACATGAAGGGTTCTCATCACGAGTTTGGTGGGTGGTTCGTGGGATATACTGTATGTTCGATAATGGATACCCACAATGATTTAAAGACTGGTATTTAAGTGACTGATCACAGCACAAAGCAAAGGCGTGTTTTTGTAGTTATTTAAGTATGTCATTTTGGCTTCACTTCCCATGTTTGTCATTTCTACTCTGAAATTTGAATTCTACAAACAAAGTGGTTTCACGTTGGCACGCTGTAAGGTGGTAAATCAGTAACCTTTATCCTTTCAGGGAGTTCTATCCTGGGCATAGGTCATTGCAGTCAGGTGAAGTGTACATACTGACAACATTGAAAATCAGTCTGGATCCTGGAGAAATCTCATTGCCCTCCACCGAGAAAGGATGTGGGTGAGTAGAGGATTTTAAGGGGCTTCGCGTTGTATACACGATCAGTTATTTAATTCTGTGGAGAAACTAAATTGTACAAGGGCAGCCTGCTTCATAACAGTGAGTTCGAGGGATAGAAGAGATCAGGTGCTCTGGTGTGTGGCTGTGGTTTATATTACAGAACAGATCGGCGAGAGTGAGTTGCAGACTGAGTCCTAACCATGAGGTTTGAGTGGCTTGGATCTGTAATGAGAGAACTGTGGAGTGTGGTGAACCCAAGTGCAGAGTAAGGTCCAAAATGAACTCAGACTTAGACTGGATATAAACAGGACAACGCCATGTTACGCACTAGCAGCAATAGATATGAAACGGAGTCGGGTTTTTATAAATAAACAGCGATATTTATTAACCGCTACTCAAAAACATAGAAAAGTAAACAAATGACTAACTTAAATGGAAGTTAACAGTGTTATGCGTCTTTGGTTATCAAACGGTCGAACTTAAAGACAATTCTTAACAGATCTTACTCAAACACAATCTTAAGGTGGTAGTTCAAAGAGCCCAAGTGATTTATGAAAAAAATTTGAAGAGAGACTTCCCGAACCAGCGATGACGAAAAGGCGAAAATGGTGACGAAGATCCCAGCCGAGAAATGCCTTGTCCAAAGAGATCACAAACAATAAGATTTCTCACAGTAACTCACCTTTCGCTGGAGGTGGTCACCACACAACACCCGAGATCGTGCAGGGGTTAACCAAAAGTGTGTGCCACAATACCTGTATGGACCATACCAAATGTCAGTCACAGGACGCCGTTGATTTCTTGGGTTTGTACGAAGCTGGAAAATTCTTCACTCTCGCTCTCTCGCCTTCCACGATTATGTAACCACCGACTGTGACTCCCCAACAAAACAACTCCTCAACAGACTGCGGTCTCTCCTTTCATAAGGGTTGGAACATGCCATCACGTCACATCACATCACCCCACTATCACGACAATTACATCATGACAATATCGCAAGACAATTACATCGTGCTCACGAGATACTCACGGGACAGGTAACACCTTCCCTAATAAAAGAAACTTTTGATCTACCAAGAGCAAAATTTTAACTACAAATTACAAAGTAGGCAAATGTATAAAGTTTACAACATATACAATACAAATACAGTACCAATATAACATATGGCAGGAGTGTATACAAATATGAAGACTCCACTCCATAAAATATTACATTATAGTTCAACATCTATAACAGTCGGCAATTACATTATCTTTGTCTTCAATGTGGGTTATTAAGAGATCATATTCTTGTAAATCAAATTCCAATTTAGCTAGTTTATATTTTTGTTTTTCAGTTTACTCAAAGATATCAACGTGTTATGATCAGTGTAAACCACAAGTGGTTTCTGAGTTGCGCCAATATACATATCAAAATGTTGCAAAGCTAAAATAAGGGAGAATAATTCCTTTTCTACGTTTGAATATTTTCTTTTATGCCCACTAAATTTCTTGGAAAAGTAAGCCATAGGATACACTTCCCACAGATGTTGTAACCAGGGAAACCATCCGGTATCCTGAATTCTCACATCTGACAGGTGGAGCATTCCATCCCAACTACCCTGTATTAAAAAAAAAACTTACCTCTTCTTATCTGTGTTTTCGCCTGTTAAGCCAAAGCCTACCTCTCCCCCCCCGCCCGAAAAGAAGACCAGATTTATCCAAATATTCTCTGTTTATACATATTCTCATTCCAACCTGCGATAGGTCTCTGACACTAACACCTACTGTCCCTGAACAGGCAAATAAGACCAGCGTTACCCAAATCTGCTCCTTTTATACTCCCTCTTGACTTCTTTAGGCCTCTGACACTAACACTCACTTACCGCGCCTGAGCCACTGAAAAAGTATCATCAAGATAACCAGGGGACTCAGGAGGTTTATGAAAGGTGTCAGTTGACAGTTTGTCTCCTGAGATGGAAATCAGAGAGATCAGGGAAGGGGAAGGAGGTGTCAGAGATGGACCAAGTGAATTTAAGTCCAGGGTGGAAGTTTGAGGCTAAATTGATAAAATTGACAAGCTCAGCACGGGTGCATAAAGAAGTGCCAACACAGTCATCAATGTAGCCGAGGAAGAGTTGAGGAGTAAAACTGTGTAACGGTTCGAACATAGACTGTTCTACATAGCTGATAAAGAGGCGGGCATAGGTTGGCCCATAGAATTGTCATTAGATACCCCGTTGGTTGAGAGAAAGTGGGAGGAGAGAAAGGAAAAATTGTTCAGGGTGAGGACCAGTTCTGCCAGACAGGGGAGAGTGGTGGTGAAGGGATGTGGTTGGATCTTTTGTCAAGAAAGAACCAGGGGGATTTGAAGCCTTACTGATGGAGGATAGATGAACATTGACATGGTCTCCAATATGCCCAGAACTGGCAGCCACTCAAACCAAACTCATATCCTGTCTCCTGGAGTTACAGTGTTTCTGGAGACTGGTGAGGATCTCCTGAAGCATGTTGTCGGGTCTGCCTATAGTTGCTCCCTGGTTTCTATATTGGAATAAAAGCTAATAACTGGGAGGCTTTAGTGTCTTGGATCCAATACAGGGATTTGGGGAGATTATATGTTGAATAACAGATTTCCAGGAGTGATTTACGGCCATAATCTATTCCAGCTGTTCAGAGGGAGTATATATAAAATAACAGAACCCTGGTAGTGATATAGAGGCTGGGGTACAATCGATGGTATCACAGATTGGTATGTACTGTAGGTATCAGATCAACGTGAGTAAATTAAACTTTGGGATCTACTCCAGGGACTCAGGATTGAGATGGAGAAACCCTTGCAGCTGGTTTATAACAAGGAAGGGAAGCTGCAACTTAACCCAGAGGCTCTGAATGTCCTCCAGTCCATCGAGGATCCAGTGGTGGTTGTGGCTGTGGTTGGTGCTGCTCGTACAGGGAAGTCCTACCTCATGAACTGTCTTGCAGGAGACAAGAATGGTAAGGGCAGTGGCTGTAAACTTCCACCTCTAACCTTTCACCTCTGTTTACTATCAGTCTTGCAGAAATTATCCTGAGACCTGGGACACAAAGAGCACACTTGCATTGTCAAGCTGTCAGAAGTGGGAGATATACTGGAGACATCCGTTGGTGTCATGTTGCTGTCCCCATCACTGTCTTGGACAATGGATCTAGAGAGAGCTGAGAAATTTAAACTGCATGCATGCTTCATATCTTAGATGCAGAGAGCACGCTGGTCTCGTTAATGAGGATCAGAGTTACTTGCTGTAAAACCGACTGTGCTGACCATAAATTGATCTTTTTCATGAATTCTACAACAATCTCATTTCATTCTATACATGTTCTCAACGATTCCTCCCAAACCCTATCCCTCATTCACAAATGAGAACAGGGTATTCAGAACCCACACATATTTGGGCTATGGAAGATAATAGATCCACTTATGTTCTCGCAAAGATTACCTCTCTGCCTCTGTGTCTCTCTCCCTCCGCAGGATTCTCAGTGGATTCGACCATCCAGGCTCACACCAAAGGAATCTGGATGTGGTGTCGATCCCTCCCTCAGAGACCCAATAAGGTCCTCTTGTTGTTGGACACCGAGAGTCTGGGAGATCCTGAGAAGGTTAGTCCCTCCCTCTTAACTATCCCCCTCCTCAGAACAGTGGTTTCATTACCAAATCGGTAACCCACAGATGGAGGAATGATCCACAGACCAGAGTTCAAATCCCACCACAGGCAATGGGGATGTTTAAAATCTCTTTACAGTCTAGATTTAAAGTAAAAATTTATTAATTTGTTAATTAACTAACATTGTCATCACAGTTTCATGCTGAACTTCAGGGAGGAATTCTGCCATATTTTCCATTGGAACTGTAAGTGGTCCAAGACCATTACACACTCCAAGTTTCCTATCCCACCTACACAATTCCCATCCCCATCCTCCCAAATAAAAAGGATGTTAAGGTACCATGACAGTGTGCTCTCCCCCTGCACTGTATTGGTGAGCACTGGCTGAGACTTGGGTCTGTAAGGCTTCCCTTGGCCATACACCTGCCACTGGTAGCATAGACAGGAAGGATGCTGTGGAAGGAAGCCTCACCCACTAACCTCTGTAAACACTGAGCAAGAAATGTCCAGAAATGGAATGGTTACCTATTACACTGATCTCTGAGCAAGAGCTCTCATTAACTGTTCATTTGTCCTACCTGTTCACCTGCAGGGAGACAGCCAGAATGATCATTCCATCTATTCCTGATGAAGGGTCTCGGCCTGAAACGTCGACTGCACCTCTTCCTACAGATGCTGCCTGGCCTGCTGCGTTCACCAGCAACTTTGATGTGTGTTGATTCCATCTATTTACTGGTTATCCTTCTGAGCAGCATCCTCATTTACAATGGTCAAAGAAACATAGACCAGCAACCTCTGCAAGACCTACAGTATCCTTTAATGGTGTCTCTCAGTCTTTCTCTTTCATGGTGATATCTCTACAGTGACCAGTGTCTCTCAGGGGAATATCTGCACAGTGTTCGATATCTCTCAGTCCCACACACACGGGGAGAGATTGTACACTGACCAGTTAATCTTAACCCCTGCCTCTCTCAGTGGGATATCTGTCCACAGACTTACATTTCCCTGTCCCTTTCTTTTGGCATGTATCTCTACACTGATCAATGTCTCTCATTAAGTTATACTGCATCCCTTCGGCCATGCTTGTCCATACCGACTAAAATGTATTCTCAAGTTGTTCCCATTTTCCAGCACGTTCCGATATCCCTCTGAATTCTCGTCATCTTCATACCTGTCCACATACTTGGAACTGTGTCTGATGTGTGTGCCTCATCCACTTCCTCAGCTGGCTGGTTCAATATAATCACCACCCTTTGTTAATTACATCATATCGCCGATATCACGTAGAAATACAGTTGTGTCAGTATGTGTTAAGCAGTCTGATGGCCTGGTGGAAGAAGTTGTCTTCCACCAGTGCACTAACTGATGAATGCCAGCATGCTAAAAACTTTATTGATACCCCCAATCTCTCTACTTGTGACTCCCGTTTAAGGGAACGATGTACCTCTACTCCAATTTCCTGTTGTGCAAAGGTACTTGGAATCCTTGAATTCAATGTAAAAGTCCTACAATGATTAGTCCTCCCACAATATAACTCTGCTTACTTGTCTGAATCCATTTGACATTTCTGAGCCCAGCTGCTCAGCTGACCAAGATCCCACTGCAATTGCTGGTTCTCCGCTTCCCTGTCCACTGTGACAGAGAAATAATGCTTGAGAACTGTACACATCTCCAGCAGTTCCACAAATAAATTTCCACCTTGGTCTTTCAGGGGCCTTAATTCCCGCACCCCCGCCCCCACCGTTACTCTTCTTTCAGTAATGTATCTGTAAAGTTATGTAGAATTCTCCTGTATGTTTTTTTTTAAACTAAAGTCACCTCATGTTCCCTTCTGCCCTCCAAATTTTCATCCTAAGTTTACGTTGGTATCCTCTATATGTACTTAATGATTCCCAGCTGCCTGAATCTGGATCAAGACATCTCCCGATTTTACGACCCGAGCTACAATAATCCTTAACATCCAAGGCTCTCAACTGCCAGCAGCTTTGCCTATTACTCATTGGACCCTCCCTGTCAGAGAGACATCCCTATTATGACTGGAGTCTCTTTCATTAAGAGGGATCTCCAGTCCCTCTCTCTTAGCAAAAGATCTGTCCACTGACCAGTGTCTCATAGTCTATCTCTCTCTAAGGGGGAGATCTGTACTCCAACCTGTGCCACTTAGTCTTTCTCTTTCAATGGGAGATCTGTACACTGCCCAGTGTCTCTCAGTTCCTCTCTCTCAGGAGCAGATCTGTGTAGTGTCTAACATTTCTCACAACATTGCTGCCAACCCTTCAATCCTTTATCCTTGATGTTGCTCCCATTATTGTGACTGAACTGTCTAAGCGGATCCAGATGAAGTCCCAGCCCAATGCCTGTGACAGTTGGGACTTTGTCCGTTTCTTCCCTGAATTTGTCTGGGTGATCCGTGATTTGACACTGGATATGAACATCGATGGAAGAGATGTGACTTCGAATGAGTACCTGGAGCACAGTCTGAAACTGAGGGACAGTGAGTATGTGGCAGTGTCAGTCTCTGAGGAGATAGGGCGAGTTTGGAAAGGGGCCAGAGAAGGGAGGGAGCAGGGTTGAATTCAGTGTGTGAGAGGGTGGTGGAGGAAGGGGCAATCTGTCACCTTTGAGAATCTGTGCATGAACACTCCAGGGTCTCCCGGCCCCTTCACATCTCTCATTCCCCACTTACTCTGCATTCCCCTGCCCTGCTCACATTCAGATTCCTTCACAATTCTTTGCAATAACCTGATGCCAATGTACACCATCTTCTAGCTTGATGGTATAAATGCACCACTCGCACCCAGCTGACAACTCCTTCCCATCAGAGTTTCATCTGATTGGCAGGGTGCCACTCTCCCACACACACCCCTCTGAAACAACATGATCCTCAACTACCCTGTACAACACCAATGTCACATCATTCCCCCCCATGACCCAACTACAATGCATTTGATGCCCCTCCCACACATCCTGTCCCTCGCCATCACATCTCGCAAACTGCCTCCCCTCTGTTTCCTTCCTGTCCTTCCCCTATTCCTCCACAGCCCTGTGGGTAACAGTCACCATGTTGGGAATGGGAGAACAGACTCAGTGAGGGTGATTCTTGCCTAATTCCTGGTTCTTTTTTTACAGGTGAGAACAGTGAGCGGGACAAGGAATATAATGAACTCCGCAGGTGTATCCGTGATAATTTTCCCTCATGTTGCTACTTTGCATTTCCCATTCCCACACACCGGAAGAAACTCAAGCAGCTCCAGGAACTGGAAGACAAGGATCTGGATGAGGATTTTGTTACGGAATGGCAGAACCTCATCAGTTACATTCACACCCACAGAAAAGTCAAGAGAGTTGTTGGAGGTCAGCTGCTCACGGGCAGGAGTGAGTAACCGGGCAAAACCTCACCACCTCTCTTCACTATAACACACTAAACTGGCTTGAGAAAATCTGCTGATGCTGGACGTCCAAAGTAACACACACGCAATGCTGGTGGATCTCAGCAGGCCAGGAAACACCTATGGAAATTCGATGTTTCCTGCCAAGACCCTTAGTCAGGACTGGAAAGGAAGGGGAGATATCAGAATAAAAATATGGGGTTGGGGGAGGAGGAATAAATACAATGTGGTAGGCGTAGGTTAAACTGAGAGAGGAGGTGGGGTGAAAAAAGGAGCTAGGAAGTCGATAAGTGGAAGAGATAAAGGGCTGGAAGGGGGAATCTGATAAGAGAGGACAGAAGCCTTGGGAAAGGGTGGAGCACCAGAGTGAGGTGATGGGCAGGTAAGAAGAGAAGATATGAGAAAGAAACAAAAATGGGGAACGGTGGAGCTGGCGGAGTAGGGGGATTTACCAGAAGTTCAAGAAATCAATGTTCATGCCATCAGCTTGAGCACCTTCACTCCATCTATGACTTCCTGGTAACCACTCATTTCAATTCTACTTCCCATTCCCATTCCATCATGTCAGTCCAAGGCCTTCTCTATTGGCATATGAGGCCAGCTTATATTCTGTCTGGGTGGCCTCCAACTTCGATTTCTGAAACTTCTTACCTGCCCATCACCTTCCTCTATTGCTCCACCCACTTCCCTTTTATGTCACAATCTTCAGTCCTCTCCTATCAGATTGTCCATTCTCCAGCCCTTTATCTTTCACTAATCAACTTATCAGATCTTTATTTCACCCACTCCTCCTCTCCCAGTTTGACACATCACCTTCAACTAACTCCTTCCCCATCCCCCTCCCCCACCTCATTCTTTCCAGTACTGATAAAGAGTCTTGGCCCAAAATGCTCACCTAGAATGGGTCTTTACTATCAGAGTAGGTGGATGTATGGACATTTGGATTGATTGAGAAGGGATTTGGATCCCATTGGATTTTTGTACAATGGAAGTGAATGGAAAGAGAGTTGGATCCCATTGGAAGTGTATAAAACAGAAGTAAATGGAAACAAGTTGGGATCCCATTGGAACTGTGTATAATAGAAGGGAATGGAAGGGGTTGGGATCTCATTTGATGTGTATACAATAGAAGTGAAAGGGAAGTGTGTTGAAATCCCATTGGAAGTGTGTACAATAGGAGCGAATGGGAAAGCGGTTGGGGTCTCATTGGATGTGTATACAATGGAAGTGAATAGGAGGGGCAGAAATCCCACTGGAAGTGTGTACAATACACGTGAATGGGAAGGGGTTGGGATCCCATTGGCAATACAAATGATGAGAATGAGTGGGATGGTGAGGGGTACGAGCATGAGTGTAGAGGGTAGGAGTGAATGGAAAGAAATAGAGTCCACTGTGATTGAATGGGATGGTGTGGGGACCCAATGGGAATATGAAGTGTGGTATTGAATGGAAGGGCTGGGAGCATGGACTATAGGATTGAATGAGAAAGGGTGGCATCCCATTGGGAGTACAGATTGTGGAATTGAAAGAGAAATGGGCGGATTCCGTTGGAAGTATGAATGACGGGAGAGAATTGGAGGAGGTGGGATCCCATTGGAATTGAATGAGAATAGGCTGGATAGCTTGGGCTATGAAGAGTGGGAATTAAGGGTGTGATCAGATCCCCAGGCACTGACCTCCATAAACATCCCACACAGGATTTGTCGCATTGACCAAGGCATACGTGGGCATGATAGCAGATGGCGTCCTACCATGTGTGGAGAGCAGCTTTGCCGAAATACTGGTGGTGGAAAACCAAGCAGCAGTAGATGAAGCCCTTAAATCCTATGATGATGAAATAAAAAAAATTCAGAATCTGATGATCTTACTATGAGCAAACTCACAGAGTATTACAATATGAAGAGCAGAGAGGCATTCAATATCTTCCACAAAAGATCTATGAACAGCAACAGTGTCATACACGTCCAACAGCTGGAGGTGAGCTTCTAATGTTCAATGATTACCAACTGTCTCATCTCTGAGCACCAGTCTCTGGGCCCAACCCATACAGACATAGACTGGGAGACAGACAGCATAGATATCATCCTGACCGTGAGGGAGTGAGAGACACCAAATGGAATACAGATCACTCCTGGTCAGGGTACAGATCTCTCTCTGAGAGATCGAGTGAATCAGAGACACAGTCAGTGTGCAGATCTCTCCCTGAGAGTGACTCACAGTGCAGATCTCTCCCTGGGAAAAAGAAACGGAGAGACACTGGTCAGTGTACAGATCTCCCCTGAGGGAGAGCAACTCAGTGCTGCAGTCAGTGAGCAGATCTCCCCTGGGAGAGAGGGACTCAGAGACCCTGGTCAGGGTACAGGTTTCTGTCTGAAAGAGAGGGACTGAGAGACCCTGGTCAGTGTACAATACTTGGTATCCCACTTTACTGTACACCTTTCCTTCATTTCCGGGAGAAAATGAGCTCCACTTACAAGTCTCTCATGGTCAAGATCAAGGAAAAGTCACAAGAGCAATGTGAGGCACATCTCACAAAAGTAATGTCATCAATTAAAGAAAACCTGACATCTGGGCATTACCGGAGACCTGGTGGTTTCCAGGAGCTGACGAAGGATCTTGATAAGGCCATCAAGGAGTATAAAAAAATTACCAAGAATGAGATGGAGGTGTGTTCAATATTTTACAGCAGGGCATTTACTTTTCATTTCTCATAGCTTTTCCTTCCTCTGACTTACATGGATTCAGAAAATGCCCCCCACCCACACCTCCTTCCATTCACCTAACAAAGGTGAATATGATTTCCACTCTCTGTAACACCTGGAATGGGATTAGCTGGGCGGAGTGAGTCTGTGATTGGGAGACTAGTTATGGTGGGCTGTGGGAGAAGTTTCATTGAATAGGATTTCTCAGTGATGGGGGTAGTGTCTGTGGGAGAAGTTCAGTAGGTGAGGGTTTTTCAGTGATGGGGTGAGTATCTGTGGTACTGTGGGAGGGGATTCCATAGATAGGAAGTGTTCATGATGGAGGAGATGTCTGTGAGATGTGTGAGGGGATTCGGTGGGTGGAGAGTCAGTGATGGGGAAGAGTATCCATGGGCTGTGGGAATTATCTTTTCGTGTTAGTTTTCAAGAGCCTTCTAATCTCTCCTATTAAAAATCCTAACTTGCTGTTTCCACTGTGTTTCAATAAAGAGAGTTTCAAAAACTAATCATCCACTGAGAGAACAGTGTTTGTCTCATATCTCCATTGATCAAACTAGCTGTTTACCTAACTCAGCTTTGCGAATCATGACCATTTGTCATGGTTCGGTCCATGAAATCTGCATTCCAGTTCACGGTCTGGTTCATCAATTCTTATTCCGGGTTTTGCTGTGTTCCCTTGTTCCACTGGGTGCCTTAATTGAGGCACCTGGTTCTCGTTTTGGGATGGCACATGAATACCTCTGTACACCAAGGATTCCTGGCGGGACTGTTCCTTTCCCCTCCCCACCTGCATCCTCACCTGCTAAATCACCTGCAACCATCATCTGCCACTTCGTCAGAATCCTTGTCAAGTATCCTTGGCAGTGACCTCGGCAAGTATCCTCGGCAGTGACCTCGGCAAGTATCCTCGGCAGTTACCTTGAAAATACTGTGGGCAATCATCCCGGCCCTGAGTCCCAGAAGGGTCCCGGTGGCTCCAAGCACAAGTAGGAGTCCTGGCTCTGTACCTTTGAGCCGATCCCAACCAAGTCCAAGAGCCGTGCCAAATCTAGTTCAAGAACCACGTCCAGCCCTAGCGATTCCTTGCCCAGCCCAGGAGTACCTCGCCCAGCCTGGTGCTAGAGATTCTTCATCCTCTGCTGGAGTTCCCTCATCAAGTCCAAGCCACGTCCAAGAACCTCGTCTTGTCCAAGCCATGTCCAAGTACCTTGTCTTGTCCAAGCCACGTCCAAGAACCTCGTCTTGTCCAAGCCACGTCCAAGAACCTCGCTTTGTCCATGCCACATCCAAGAACCTCGTCTTGTCCAAGCCACGTCCAAGAACCTCGTCTTGTCTAAGCCACATCCAAGAGCCTCGTCTTGTCCAAGCCACGTCCTAGAACCTCGTCCTGTCCAAGTCAAGGCTTTGTGTTCTCCTCCTGTCCATGTGCCTCATCCTGTGCTGGAGTTCCCTCGCCCAGCCCAGGAGTTCCTCGCCCAACTCAGGAGTACCTCGTCAAGCCTGGCGC
The DNA here is from genome assembly GCF_030028105.1 of Mobula birostris. Classification (NCBI taxonomy): domain Eukaryota; kingdom Metazoa; phylum Chordata; class Chondrichthyes; order Myliobatiformes; family Myliobatidae; genus Mobula; species Mobula birostris. Next base: position 27,672,144 of record NC_092380.1, on the reverse strand, counting down.
TGGAGTTCTTTCCTCCAGTCCAGGCATTCCCTCGTCTAGTCCAAGCCACGGCCTAGTACCTCATCCAGTCCAGGAGTCCCTCCTCTAGCCCAAGCCATGTCCTAGAACCTCGTCCAGTCTAGGAGTCCCTCGTTTAGTCCAGGCCAAGTCCTAGAACCTCGTCTTGTCAAGCCTAGTCCAAGAACCTCATCCTGTCCAAGTCAAGGCTTTGTGTTCTCGTCCTGTCCATGTGCCTCGTCCTGTGTAGGAGTTCCACGTCCAGTCCTGTAGCCACGTCTTGTCCTTGCCTAGATCCAGGGTCTGAGCCTGAGTTAAGACCCAGATTTTGGGTCCCTGTCCAGTCTCTGGCTCGGAGTACTAGCCAAGGTTTCTAGTTCCAAGTTCCTTGACTTGGTCCCACTTTCCTAGTCTTAGTCCTAGCCAGGCCCAGTGTCCCTGTCTCGTCCAGGGCCTGTGTCCATGTCCAGCGTCGTTTCTTCCTGACTCCCCTTGCTTTCCTAATAAACCTTGTCCTGTTCCTAATACTTCGGTGTCTGTGTTTTACATTTGGGTCCGCTCCCAATGCCCCCTTATGACACCATCTCCCATACACTAAATATCCAGTCAATAACTATCTAGTTCTGGGCTCTCCCGCAGAAGTGTCTAGTATCAGTCTATCCTACCTTCTCTAATAAGATCACCTGTCCTTCCAGGTATCTGTCCAGGAAACCATATCTGAACTTCTTCCAGTGTGTAGTTTTAAAGGAGATCTGTACTGTCCACATTCTAGATGTAATCTCACCAAAACCTAATATAACTGATGTATTACCCTTCTACTTTTGTTACACAGTCTATCTCTCCCATTTACTTGCACACAAACATTTTGCAAATTTTGCACGAGGATACCCAGATCCCTCTACATCTCAGAACTTCACAAACTCTCCCATTTGGATAATATGCTTCTATTTATCTTTCTGCCATAATGGATATTTTGCATTATCCCACATTGTGCTCGATTTGCCTGATCCTCCTTTATTCACAGAACCCATCTCTCTGCTCTTTGTCACATCTGTGTGTCGTTTTCACAGCTCGTCCTCGTATCATTTTTTTTTTAATCTTCTTTCATCCGACACCACGATATAAAGAGTCTTCAGTTGTGATTTTACCAGTTTCCTGGAGATTGGTAAGAGGAGTTCCCTAATTGTGTATCAATCCCCAGAACTAGACTTTTGATGGTGAGAGCCCATCTCTGGTCTCCTGTGGACAGGTGTGGTGGGAGAAAGTTGGACGTGAATGATTGTATCTTCTCTTCTTTGTAGGGGTCAGCTGTCCTCACCCACTTCCTGAAAAAGGAAAAACCCCCGACTAGACCAAGTACAGAAGATAGACAGCAGGTTGAAGGAAAAAATGCGCATCTCTGGTGAGAAAAGAAACAAAGTGTTCAAAAAACTGTGGGAAGTACAGAGGTAATAAGAGGAGGGTGCAGAGGGGTGAAGAAGTTGTGGGATACTGGGAGACCAGGAGTGAGTGAGGAAAGATGGTAGAAGACGAGAAGGCAGTATAACCTAATGGTGGCATGAATTAATAACATTACAATGGCAGAGGCAATAAACAAAAATATCCAATGCTTGTTAGAATAGATCGGCAGGTGTGATGGAGACTTGCTCATTGAGTGGACAGATAAAATTGGTCAAGGCAATCTTGAGGAGGACTTCATAGAATGCATCTCTGATAGCTTCCTGAAACAACGTGTTACTGAACCTACAAGGGAATGTACTATCTTTTCTCATCTTAGGTAATGAGAGAGGGTAGCGATCTTGTAGTTAGAGATCATCTTGGAAAGGGTGATCAGAGTATCCCTGATGGCCACATCTGCACCAGGTGCACCGAGTTGCAACTCCTCAGAGACCGTGTTAGGGATCTGGAGCTGCAGCTTGATGACCTACTGCTTATCAGGGAAAGTGAAGAGGTGACAGACAGGAGCTACAGGGAGGTAGTCATCCCTAGGCTACAGGAGTCAGAAAACTGGGTCACTGTCAAGAGAGGGAAGGGAAATGCCTGGATAGTGGAGAGCACGCCTGTGGCTGTCCCCCTCAGCAACAAATATCTTGTTCTGGATGCTGTTGAGGGGGATGACCTGACAGGGGACGCCCACGGTGACCGGGTCTCTGGCACTGAGCCTGGCGCTGTTGTGCAGGAGAGAAGGAGGGAGAAGAGAAATGCGATAGTCGTGGGGGATTCCATAGTCAGAGGAACAGACAGGAGATTCTGTGAGCCTGACAGAGATACCCGCATGGTGTGTTGCCTCCCAGGTGCCAGGGTACGGGATGTCTCAGATCGGGTCCTGAATATTCTAAAGGGGGAGGGTGAGCAGCCAGTTGTCTTGGTACATGTTGGTACCAATGACATAGGTAGGACAAAGGAGGAGATCCTGAAGAGAGATTTCCAGGAGTTAGGAAGGAAGCTGAGAGGCAGGACCTCCAGGGTAGTAATCTCGGGATTGCTACCTGTGCCACATGCTAGCGAGAGCAAGAGTAGTCGGATCAGGCAGATGAATGTGTGGCTGAGAGACCGGTGTAGGGGGCAGGGCTTCAGATTCTTGGATAATTGGGATCTCTTCTGGGGGAAGTATGACCTGTTCAAAAAGGACAGGTTACACCTGAACCCGAAGGGGACCAATATCCTGGCGGGAAAGTTTAATAGAGCTCTTGGGGAGGGTTTAAACTAATTTGGCAGGGGGATGGGAACCAGAATGATAGAGCAGAGGAAGGGGAAAACAGAAATAAATCTAAGATAATGAGCAGTAAAAATGTCAGGAAAGACAGGCAGGTGATGGGGCAAATTTGTAGCCATTGGGATGAGTTGCAGTGCAATAAAGTTGCAGTGAAATCAAAGCAAAAAGTATCAAATACTGGTCTTAAGGTGTTGTACTTAAATGCACGCAGCATAAGGAATAAGGTGGATGATCTTGTACAGCTACAGATTGGCAGGTATGATATTGTGGTCATCACTGAGACCTGGCTAAAGGACGCATGTCTCTGGGAGCTGAACGTCCAAGATACACAGTGTATCGGAAGGATAGGAAGGTAGGCAGAGGGGGAGGCGTGGCTTTATTGGTAAGAAATGATATGAAATCATTAGAAAGAGGTGATATAGGATCGGAAGGTGCAGAAACTTTATGGGTTGAGCTCAGGAATAGCAGGGGTAAAAGGACCCTGATGGCGGTTATTTATAGGCCTCCAAACAGCTGCAGGGATGTGGACTACAAATTACAACTGAAAATAGAAAAGGCTTGTCAGAAGGGCAGTGTTATGATAATTGTGGGGGATTTTAACATGTGATTAGATTGGGAAAATCAGGTCAGCACTGGATCTCAAGAGAGGAATTTGTAGAATGTCTGCGAGATGGCTTTTTAGAACAGCTTGTTGTTGAGCCCACTAAGGGATCTGCTGTACTGGATTGGGTATTGTGTAATGAACCAGAGGTGATTGGAGAGATTGAGGTGAAGGAACCCTTAGGAGACAGTGATCATAACATGATTGAGTTCACTGTGAAATTAGAAAAAGAGAAGCCGAAATCTGATGTGTCAGTATTTCAGTGAAGTAAAGGAAATTACAGTGGCATGAGAGAGGAACTGGCCAAAGTTGACTGGAAAGAGACACTGGCGGGAAAGACAGCAGAGCAGCAGTGGCTGAAGTTTATGCGAGAAATGGGGAATGTGCAAGACAGGTATATTCCAAAAAAGAAGAAATTTTCGAGTGGAAAAAGGATGCAACCGTGGTTGACAAGAGAAGTCAAAGCCAAAGTTAAAGCAAAGGAGAGGGCATACAAGGAAGCAAAAATTAGTGGGAAGACAGAGGATTGGGAAGTTTTTAAAACCTTACAAAAGGAAACCAAGAAGGTCATTAAGAGAGAAAAGATTAACTATGAAAGGAAGCTAGCAAATAATATCAAAGAAGATACTAAAAGCTTTTTCAAGTATATAAAGAGTAAAAGACAGGTGAGACTAGATATAGGACGATAGAAAATGATGCTGGAGAAATTGTAATGGGAGATGAGGAGATGGCAGAGGAACTACACAAGTATTTTGCATCAGTCTTCACTGATGAAGACATCAGCAGTATACCGGACACTCAAGGGTGGCAGGGAAGAGAAGTGTGCGCAGTCACAATTACGACAGAGAAAGTACTCAGGAAGTTGAATAGGCTAAAGGTAGATAAATCTCCTGGACCAGATGGAATGCACCCTCGTGTTCTGAAGGAAGCAGCTGTGGAGATTGCAGAGGCATTAGCGATGATCTTTCAAAAGTCGATAGATCCTGGCATGGTTCTGGAAGACTGGAAGTTTGCAAATGTCACTCCACTATTTAAGAAGGGGGCAAGGAAGCAAAAAGGAAATTATAGACCTGTTAGCTTGACGTCGGTGGTTGGGAAGTTGTTGGAGTCGATTGTCAAGGATGAGGTTACAGAGTACCTGGAGGCATATGACAAGATAGGCAGAACTCAGCATGGATTCCTTAAAGGAAAATCCTGCCTGACAAATCTATTACAATTTTTTGAGGAAATTACCAGTAGGTTAGACAAGGGAGATGCGGTGGATGTTGTATATTTGGATTTTCAGAAGACCTTTGACAAGGTGCCACACATGAGGCTACTTAAAAAGATAAGAGCCCATGGAATTACGGGAAAGTTACATACGTGGATAGAGCGTTGGCTGATTGGCAGGAAACAGAGAGTGGGAATAAAGGGATCCTATTCTGGTTGGCTGCCGGTTACCAGTGGTGTTCCACAGGGATCAGTGTTGGGGCCGCTTCTTTTTACATTGTACATCAACGATTTGGATTATGGAATAGATGGCTTTGTGGCTAAGTTTGCTGATGATACGAAGATAGGTGGAGGGGCTGGTAGTGCTGAGAAAACGGAGAGTCTGCAGAGAGACTTGGATAGATTGGAAGAATGGGCAGAGAAGTGGCAAATGAAGTACAATGTTGGAAAGTGTATGGTTATGCACTTTGGCAGAAAAAATAAACGGGCAGACTATTATTTAAATAGGGAAAGAATTCAAAGTTCTGAGATGCAACGGGACTTGGGAGCCCTCGTACAGGATACCCTTAAAGTTAACCTCCAGGTTGAGTCAGTAGTGAAGAAGGCGAATGCAATGTTGGCATTCATTTCTAGAGGAATAGAGTATAGGAGCAGAGATGTGATGTTGAGGCTCTATAAGGCGCTGGTGAGACCTCACTTGGAGTACTGTGGGCAGTTTTGGTCTCCTTATTTAAGAAAGGATGTACTGACATTGGAGAGGGTACAGAGAAGGTTCACTAGAATGATTCCAGGAATGAGAGGGTTAACATAAGAGGAACGTTTGTCCGCTGTTGGACTGTGTTCCTTGGAGTTTAGGAGAATGAGGGGAGACCTCATAGAAACATTTCGAATGTTAAAAGGCATGGACAGAGTGGATGTGGCAAAGTTGTTTCCCATGATGGGGGAGTCTAGTACGAGAGGGCATGACTTAAGGATTGAAGGGCGCCCTTTCAGAACAGAAATGCGAAGAATTTTTTTTAGTCAGAGGGTGGTGAATCTATGGAATTTGTTGCCACGGGCAGCAGTGGAGGCCAAGTCATTGGGTGTATTTAAGGCGGAGATTGATAGGTATCTGAGTAGCCAGGGCATCAAAGGTTATGGTGAGAAGGCGGGGGAGTGGGACTAAATAGGAGAATGGATCAGCTCATGATAAAATGGCGGAACAGACTCGATGGGCCGAATGGCCTATTTCTGCTCCTTTGTCTTATGGTCTTATGGTCTTATGATCTTATAACTGAATTTTGCATACAATGGAGGATCAATAGTTTGACCAAAAACCTGGTGTATTATGCCCAATTGAGGGAGAATACAATGGTATGAGAGAGGAAATAGCTAGCACAGATTTGAAACACAGGCTACAATGTGGAACTGTGGCTGCAGGTGTGGGACCCCAGCATATACCCTGAACATAGCCGTGGGTGATGGGAATGGAAAAAGCCGTGGGGCACCGACCCCTCTCATGGGACAGAGTAAGGGTGCTCCAGTGGTTGGGGAACTCACTGCTGGGGCAGTGAATGGGGTAACAAGGAAGACACAGACCATAAAGGTTGAGTTCTCTGTTCAGACTCCAAGGTAGCCCAAAAGTTGCCCATTACAGAACGAGGAATATTTTCCCTGGACTTGTTTACCACTGGTACTGGAGTTAGGGTTGTCTTGGAGATGGAACAAGTCCTACAACCACTGCAGAGAGAGGGAAACAGGTGTCAGCTATGAGTGGCGTCTGCCTGGAGGGGGCAGTACATGGGGGTGTTGGTGTCCATTGACAGTGAAAAGATGGACTGCCGTGTGTTCTGTACAATAACTCCTCTCATTCTAGTCCCTGCAAAAAGATGCCAATAGCTATTGACTTCTGAGTTGGAAATGGCACAGCTCATCAGGTTTGTGTCTGTACCATTTTCCAATACACCTGGTGCTGTGCTTGGACCACCACCTGTTGTAGGCACAGCTCATTCTATCACACATGTGGGCAGGGTCCACGTACCAGCATTTTAACAACTAGCACTTTAATAGGCTGGAAGACAGCCCATTTCCAGGATTTGTTCTGACTGTTGTGAGACATGTGGAGGGGAGCAAGGGAGATCCTCTCTCTAAAGCTAAGGTGGGCTGTGGGTAAAGCTCTCATTTGTCTGTTCTGTCAGGAGTATATCCGGGGATGAACAAGGAGTGGAGGAGATTGAGAACTAGGACAGAAATGAGAGTTTAATGTATGTTGTTTTTGATTGCATGTATATTTTTAAAGAATAACCTCATAAGAATCTAAAAAATGACTTTCGTGGGGGGGGGGGGATAGTTTAAACAATGATTTCCTTCTTTAAAGAATGGGATTTCGCTCCCCCACTATCGATGCTGCCCTCACCCATATCTCTTCCCTTCCCCAAACATCTGCTCTTCCCCCACCTTTCCACTGTATTAAGGTGATAGAGTTCCTCTTGTCCTTACCTACCACCCTATCAACCTCTGCATCCAACACATTACCCTCTACATCGGCCATCTCCAAAGGGATCCTACCACAAAACATATCTTTACCTCCCTGCTTTCCATAGGGATTGCTCCCTCCATAACTCCCTTATGCATCCGTCCCCATGGCCCGTCCAAATATCTCCCTCTTGGGACTTACCCTGCTAGCAGTCTAAGCGCTACACCTGTCTATACATCTCCTCCATCATCTCTATCCAGGGCCCTAAACAGTTCGTCCAGGTGAGAGAACATTTTACGTGCAAATCCGCTGGGCTTGTCCCCCTACTTTTTTATTCTGGCACCTTCTCCCTTCCTTCTCACTCTTAAAATAGGGACCCAGCTGAAACATTGACTGTCTGCTCATTTCCATAGATGCTGCCTGACCTGCTGAGTTCCTCCAGTATATTGAGTGTGTAATCTTAGGCTGAACAGTGAGTGAAGCTCCCTCTCAATGTTCTGTCTCACACACATAGAGAAATGACCCCTTCACCAATCTCTGCACGGACTAACCAATTCATCCTCTGCCCCTTTTGTCAGCTTTGGAAGAGGAGCTCTCAAGGCTGAAACAGGAGATGGAGAAGATGGAGCAGAAGAGGAAGGCGGCTGAGGAACACAGGGATAAGCAGATCATGGAGCAGATCAGGAGAAGGTTTGAGGAGGGTAAAAAGTGCAGCGTGGAGGAACTGAAGGAAGCCATGGAGCATATGAGGAGTGAGATGAAGAAATACAAAGTCGAGGGCAGGATGGAGGATGCAGTAAGGGCTCAGCAGAGGTACGAGTACCTGAAGAAGAAATATGAAGAGGCAAGCGAATGGAGTTTCATGAAATTCATAAGGGAGCATATCCCTGAGATTTCTGCTGCGCTGTTTACTGTGGTGGGTGCTGTAGCAAAATTAGTTGTATTCAAATCAGTAAAGTAGTCAGAAATGATGCGTACATTTAGAAATGTGTCCACAGCACCAATTCTGTGACATTCCTTACCACTTCCAACACAACCCCCCGCCCACCAGTCTGATCAATGAACTGGACCCCAAATATTGTTGCCACATATTCCACATCCAATCCCCAGCCGAATATCAGGGGCACACACAGGAACATTTAAAGCAGGGTTGGATTCCAGCTGGTGAATCTCAAAATGCCAGAGATGTGAATGAGCCAGTGTAATATGCCCCACACACTAAATCCACTCACACAGCCGACAGACACTCTCACCCATGACCAACTCTCCCCACTCTTCTTAATCCCCTACCACAATCCATGGATACTCACCCAGACTCACTAAATCCCCTCCACACCTTACAGCCACTCTCTCCCATCACTGAATTCCACCCCCCCCCCATCAAATCCCCTCCCACAGGCCATGGACATTCTCCCCCACCACCGACTTCACGCACTTCAACCACTGAATTCCCTCCCACAGCCCATGGACATAAAGCTATAAAGCTACGTATCCAGTTCTTCTCCATGTTTTTTCAATCCTCTCATATACCTGTCCCCACTGTACCACAATTACCTGAACTATCAATTATAAGCACCTCTGTTTACCCTTGGAAATTAATCAAACTCTCCCTGGCATGGAGTGCAGCTCTCACAAACTCCTTATCAACTGGTTCAGTGTTCTGGGTCAGCGGTCATCTCTATTCAATACTGACCCTGTGTTGATAATATGGCCTTCCTCCACTCTGCTCTGTGTTCTGTGGATCTCTCTCACCAGCAAAGTTTCCTCCCAGAGGCTGATGGGAACTTGTCATCTCCATCTGGCTGTTACATTCCCACCATCAATCCACGATCAGTGTGATTACTGGATCACACTAATTATCCAGGCAATAAATCTGACCACCAGCAATGAACAATTGGAAGCTGAATTGTAAGAACGGATGTACATTCAGCAGAGATACGTGAGAGTGCAGGTGCTGGAATCTGGAACATAAACAGGGAGATGGAGGAATCTTCAGTGGGTCGAGAAGCATCTGTTGTTGGGGTTGGAGGAGAAGGGATTGGTGATGCTGGGTCAAAATCATGTATTAGAACCGATAGAGGTGTCCTCGACAGAGGGACCCGATCCAAAATGTCGACAATTCCTTTCCTACCACAGCTGCTGTTTGATCCACAGAGTTCCTCTAACAGGTTATTGCTTTATATAAATTGAGTGAATAATTTTAGCTAATAGATTTGTTAAGTAACATAGATGCTACATTTAACCACAATATAACTTTATGAACAAATCAGTAATCTTTCCAATTAGCCAAATCAATGTAAACGCAATAAGAATCCGGCTATATATGTGTGGATAAACTTAGATATTGAATCCTCATCCCACCACATGGAAGTATGGATTTCAATACCAGAATACCAGCAGTTTGTATATGCTGGTAAGTCTGTGAAACTTTAATAAAGGTCTGGTGTGAAGCAGAAAGTTGTTCTCTATTGCATTTAAGACACTCTGGGAGTAGAAGAATGTGATGGCCGTATCTTTGTAGGCAAGATTAGAGATTATTGGTTAAAAGGTTCATTTATTATCAAAGTATGTATGCAGTATGGAACTCTGAGATCCTTATTCTCAAGATAACCATGAAACAAAGCAAACTGCATGACTATGCACTTCCCAACACTATATCCCATCTGCCAATACTTTCCCATTTCTCTCATCTAAGTCTTTATGCAAACTCCCTGCTTCCTCATTTCAACCGGCCTTTCACCAATCCTTGTATTATCTGCCAACTTGCCACAAAACCAGCAATTCTGTCATTCAAATCATTGACATATAACTTGAAAAGAAGCAGTCCCAACATCAACCCCTGCAGAACACCACTAGTCATCGGATCATTACAAATATCTCCTCAATCTCTTCAGCTACCTCTTTCAGAACACTGGGGTGTCGTCCATCTGGTCCAGGTGACTGATGCACCTTCAGACCTTTCAGCTTCTCAAGCAAATTCTACTTAGTAATACCAACTACATTCATGTCTGCCCCCGAACACTCTCTAATTTCTGACACAGTGAAGATTGACACAGAGTAATTCATATGTTTGTCTGTCATATCTTTGACCCTGTTACTACATCCTCAGTGTTGTTTTCCAGCAGTCTGATATCCACTCTCAGCTTTATTCAACTCTTTATATATCTGAAAAAAAAGATATCCTCTCTTATATTATTGCCTAGCTTACCTTCATATTTTATCTTTTCACTCCTTATGGCTTTTTCAGTTCCCTTCTATTGGTCTTTAAAAGCTTCCCAATCCTCTAGAAACACATAAATTTTTATCATATTATATGCTATCTCATTGACTTTTATTCTGTCTCTGACTTCCCTTTTCAGCCTTGGATGTGTCATCCTCCCTTTAGAATAATTCTTCATCTTTGGTCTGCATCTAACTGCACTGTTACAAGGATTATCCGTTGTGTTAATGATCAGAGAGGCACAGAGAGTATCTGTGATTACCAACAACTACCTTTATTGTCTAAACTAACAAACACATGAAAACTAACAAACAAACAAGTACCTGTGTGCACACACACATGGTTTCCCTGACTCTCCTGAATAGCCAAACAGTAGAAAGAATCTACACTGGCCAGGTGTTCCTTGTAGTCCTGATCCACTCTTTGTGTGTTACACGTAGGGTCTCTCACCCTCGTTCTGTGATGGTTAATCTTTGAAGTTATCACAATTTTGCCTTTGAAAGCCTCTGCTTTTATATTATTTCCTTATCAGATGTTGCATTTCAGTGTCATTGGCTATGGATCATCTGATTGACCTATACCATTTTCTTATTGGTTCTGCTCCAGGCCAGTATCCATTTCAAAGATTGAAAAAGCATTTATTATCAAAGAATGTATAAATTATACACCTTGAGATTTGATTGCTTACAGGCAGACACAAAGCAAGAAAACTGAAGAACACAATTTTTTTTAAAGACCATAACCACTGCACTGAGAAAGAGAAAATAAAACACACACACACATCAAGAAAATAATCGGAGCAAATGACGGCATTCTGACTAGACTGACTCCTTAGATCCACTCCCTGGGTCAGCAGGAGGAGATATAAGCCTCGATCCTAAATTAGTTCATCATATTAGCTGGGCAAAAATGCTACAAAACTCTCAGACAAGCAGTTCACAGCCTCAGTGCTGCAGAGAGAGGAATGAACACCACAGGAGAGCAAGCAAAATCATCCCAACCCTCGTCTCTGGTGCTGACCCTCGGACTTCCCAGTCTAACTGGACCATTGTTTAAATCTCCAAGCACTGGGTAGTACCTCGCTCTAGGACCAGAAACCGGTGTAGCGACAAACTTGAGCTGCACAGGCCAAAGCTGCTCACAATCTCACCAAATTGGCTCCGCACTTGGATCGATCCAAACTCACACCCGGGTTAGGTGAACGGGCATTGAAACACTTCCACATAGACTCCTCTCAAAAGTGTTCACTCCAACTCCAACAGCGATACCAAACTTCAGCTGCAACTTTGCCTTGAACAAGTTACACCTTAGATTTGAAATGCACCTGCACGGTCCTTCCTTTCAATCAGCATCACATTTTCTCCATTTTTTGCTTCCTAATTAAATCCAGTTCATTACATAGCACTCAATCCAGAATGGCTGATCCTCTAATGGGAAATGGGAGCAATCATGAGCTGCTCTAGAAAGCCATCTCATAGACATTTTACAATTTCCCTCGCTCTGATCCAGGACCAACCTGATATTCCCAATCTACCTGCATATTGAAACCACCAACAGCGCCCCCCCCCGCAAGACTATCACAACATTGCCCTTTTGACGTCCCTGTTCTAACTGCCATTGTTATTTTTAGCGTATATCCTGGCTACTGTTCTTAGGCCTGCATACAACCCTCATCAGGTTTCTTTCTACACTTGCACTTTCTTCACTCTAGCCACAAGGATTTTGCATCTTTAAAAAATGAAATTAAATCTTTACAAAGAGGTGGCATAGGATCAGAAGATGGCTCCACGCTACCTATCTTCCCTACTGCCTGTCATTCCGATCCAATATGTATTCTCTGCAGTGGTAAGTGAATATCATGCAAAGGCCATGGATTGGTCACTTCATCGCTCATAATATGTGACATAACTGCATCTGTAAGCTTCCCTGGGCAATATGGATCATAATGTGTCAGTACAGTGTCTGATATCACCATTTCCTTTACCTTTTTGAAAGCCATCTCACATTGCTTTGGTCATTGCCATTTCTTCCAATCTGCAGCAAGCGGGAAGAGGAGGAGAGGATGAGGGAGAGAAATGGGGAGGGGAGGGGGAGGAGGGGGAGGAAGAGTGGAAGGATGAAGGGGAGAGATGAGGACGATGAGGGGTAGAGATGGGGAGGATGGGGGAGGGGAGGATGGGGGGAGGAGAGGATGAGGGGGAGAGATGGGATGAGGGGCAGGATGAGGGGGAGAGAAGGGAAGGATGAAGAGGAGAGATGGGGGTGATGAGGGGGAGAAGAGGGAGGGATGAGGGGAAGAAGAAGGTGGGATGAGGAGAGAAAGGGGAGGATGAGGGGGAGGATGAGGAGGGGAAGATGAAGGGGAAGAGGGAAAGATGTGGGGAGAGAGGGGGAGGATGTGGGTGAGAGATGGAGAGGATGTGGGGGAGAGATGGGGAGGATGAGGGGAAGAGTTGGGGAGGATGGGGGAGCAGGAAGGGGAGAATGAGGGGGAGGAGGGGGAGGATGAGAGGGAGGTGGGGGAGGATGAGGGAGGATGAGGGGGAGATAGGGAGGACAAGGAGGAGAGATGGGGTAATTGGGAGAGATGAGGGGGCAAGAGAGTGGGATGAGGGGAGAAGGGGAGGTTGAAGGAGAGGAGGGGAGGATTAGGGGAGGGGGTACGATGAGAGGAATGGATTGGGGAGAGATGGGGAGGATGAGGGATAGAGATAGGGTGATGAGGGAGGGAGATGAGGGGGAGAAGGGAAGAGAAGAGAGTGGGATGAGGGAAGAAGAGGGAGGAGGGGGAGGGATAGGATGAATGGGAGGGGGAGGATGCGGGAGAGAGGGGTGGATTGGGGAGAGATGGGGAGGATGAGGGAGAGAGATGGGGTGATGAGGGTGAGAGATGAGGGGGAGGAGAGGGTGGGATGAGTGGGAGAAGATGGTGGGATGAGGGGGAGAAGAGGGTGGGATGAGGGGAGAAGTGGGAGGTTGAGAGGGATGGGGAGGATGAGGGGGAGGGGGAGGATGTGGGGAGAGAGGGGAGGATGCGGGAGAGAGTGGGTGGATTGGGGGAGAGATGGGGCGGATGAGGGGTAGAGAAGGGAGGATGAGAGGGAGAGATGGGAGTGATGAGGGGAGGAGATGGGGATGAGGGGAGGAGAAAGGGGCTGAGTGGAGAGATAGGGAGGATGCGGGGAGAGATGGGGAGGATGCGGGGAGGGAGGGCTGATGAGGGGGCGAGATGGAGGTTAAGAGGGGGAGAGATGAGGGGGAAACAGGGTGGGATGAGGAGAGAAGGAGAGAATGAGGGGGAAGACTGGGAAGGATGAGGTGGAGGAGGGGAGAGGATGAGGGGGAGGAGGGGACGCTGAGGGGAAGGGATGGGAAGAATGAGGGAGAGGGATAGGGAGAATAGGAGAGATGGGGAGGATGCAGGGTCGAGAGGGGGAGGGGGAGAGAGACAGAGGATGAGGGAGAGAGGAGGGGAGAGAGGGGGAGAGAGGTGGAGGATGACGGTGAGAGAGGGGGGAGAGCGAGGAGGAGAGGAGGAGGAGAGTGGAGGAAGAGCAGCAGAGAGAGGGGAGAGAGGAGGAGGTGAGCAGGGTGAGAGAGGAGGGGGAAAGCAGAGGGAGGAGTTGGGGAGAGTTGACGAGGAGGTATATAGGTGGTCGGGGAGAGCAGGGGTGGAGGGGGAGAGTTGGAGAGGATGGGGAGTGAGTTGGGGAGAAGGATGGGGGGTTAGGTAGTTTGGGGGAAATGAGGGAGGTGGGCGGGTGCAGGAGATCACAGGGGTGCAGGAGGTGGTGGGAGTGAAGGAGATTCATTTGGGAAAATAAAATCTCCAACCACGACAACCCTGTTATTATTACACCGTTCCAGAGTCTGTCTTCTATCTGCTCCTCAATGTCCCTGTTACTGTTGGGTGGTCTATAAAAAACCCCATCTTCGTAGGTACGTCATCGGGATCATCAGGTGGGCACCCTCATTTTTTGACGTTTCGTTGATAAGCCCACAACGGTGCTACCTGGCGTTCCAGATATACCCCCATCAGTTCCATACCATCCTGTCTTCATCTTGCAGCCCAGTTATTGTCTTTCCTTTTAATTCAAATCCAATTGCTGCTTTCTTCTGCTGCGTTTGACAAGGACTTGATTGTTTGTTGGAGAGAGTGACCCCTCACCCCCATCTTCTTCAAAAGACTGGTCATAAATGAATCCCCTGCACCCCACTTCTACAGGAAAAATCTTGGTCTTCCAGCCCTTCTGGGCAGTTTCAGTTGCCAGTTCAGAGTACTTGGTCTTTTTCCTCTCAAAAGCTTCTTCGACACCACCTTCCGATTGGACTGTCAATTCCACAACATATGCCAGCTTGGCTGTTGTGGACCACAGGACCATGTCTGGCCAGAGTGTTGTAGTCACAATGTCTGGGGAAAACAGAAGCTTTTTTTCCAAGTCCACGTCTATTTTCCAATCCCGAGCAACCTGCAGAATGCTTACATCTTTTGATGTTATATGGTCCTCTGGAGGTTGGCCTGCTGGTACAAATGGTGTGATGTGGACATTTTCTGCAAATGTTTGTGGGAGGGCATTTGTATTGATTCACCTCTGTTCCAAGATTGATGCCAGCTGTCCGAGAACTTGATTATGCTGCCAAGTATACCGCCCCTAGGTGAAACTCGTGGTGCATCCTGTTAAAATGTGCCCTAGTGACGCAGGTCGTTGACAAAGAGAGCAAGCGGGGTCTTCTCCCCACTATTGGTTCAGGTTCTGGGGTTTGGGTAGGAGGTCATAAGTGGCTCTGATGACAAAACTTAGCCGAGATCCCTCCATCTCCCAGTTGTCACGCCAGCTAAGTTTCCTCTTTTCCAGGCTCACCCAATTAGTCCATTGGCCCTGCTTGGCCATTGAGACAGACCTGGCATGTCGCTCTGCCTCCTCCTGTCTTCTCAACTCCTCCACCACGAGCCATCTCTTCTGCACTGATTTTGCCTTGTGCCATTGAGGAGCCTTTGGGACGAGCCCGAGCCCGGCTCTTCCATGTTGGACTTACCCAACCACATCCCTGAAGTGAAGAGCAGACTTAGCACTCTGAAGAGCTTCAGATGGAGTCCACTTCCTCCTCGTTACCACACGAGGGGCCGCTGTTCGAATAGCAGTATCTTCAGATTCAGTGACCAACCTTGCTTTGGTGCGTTTGAATTCTTCCACAAGACTTGCAACTGGTAATTCCAATTTGCCTTTGCCGTACAGTCCAACAGGACTTAAGCATCGTGAAAGTCCAAGCCACTGTCTCACATGTGTGCTGATCATTCTTCTGAGCTTTTCAACCTTGCTGATGGGAATTTCATACACTGTTAAAGGCCACATGAGTCTCGGGAGCATGCCGAACTGGAAGCACCACAGCTTGAGTTTTCCTGGCAGCAAGGTCTTGTTGATGCGAGCTATGTACATGCATTGTATTCATTTGCTAAGCAATTGGGATAGATGTTACTCTTTCTTGTGTGTCTGTAAGCTATTGTTTCACGGGTTTGGGGGCAGAAGGCGGATGGGGACAGAGAGAGGAGATGCTATGC
This sequence comes from Mobula birostris, assembly GCF_030028105.1. Lineage (NCBI taxonomy): Eukaryota > Metazoa > Chordata > Chondrichthyes > Myliobatiformes > Myliobatidae > Mobula > Mobula birostris. Next base: position 27,656,386 of record NC_092380.1, on the reverse strand, counting down.
TGTAAGCTGGGCGACGGAACGGACCCCGAGCGGGAGTCCAAGGCCCAGGGTTTTCGGGAGGAGCTGAAGACAGATTGGTGTGGAGCGTCTAGTCAACCACTGTGGTTGGTCCCAGACGGCGGGTCGAGGGGGTCGGAGGGGTCGAATGGTGGAAAGAAAACTCCGTTAATTGAGCTCCAACTTTTATGCACGAAGTGATTGAACTTTGATAAGTTTGGCGCCTTTTACTTTGTAATTAATAGAGATAAAATATAAAAGCATAGTTCCAGTAAGATCTATAAAGTGTAATCATTTAATCGCATATGGTGTATTGTCTGTTATTTGTCGGGGTGGGGTACATCACACAGCATCCACACAAACTTGATTAACAAGTTTGGCGGGGCCGAAGGCTGCTTCCCCTAGACGAAAGCGAGTTGAGGCTTACCAGGGGGCTACATAAATAAATTTCTTTTGTATATTCTATGGTCCAGATTACTATACGATATATTTGATGGTGACACTTATGCCTGAGGTGTCTTATCCAGTTGCAAAACAAAGGTTGCATAGAATCTAAACTAGTTTTTTTTCCAGAAGTAAAAGCATAGATTTCCAATTTCCTCAAAAACACTGGGAGGTAAATTGATTTAAACAGTTTTATTTTCTGTATCAGGAGCCTGATGATTGTAGGGTAATACATTTTCCTTAACCTAATGGTGTGGGACCTGAGGCATCTTTGCTTCCTGCCAAATGGTAATAGTTCAGGGGAGATCTTTAAAGATGGATGCTGCTTTCTTATAGCAGCACATGATGCAAATTTGTCTCTGATGGATTGGGCTGTATCAATGAATTCCTATAGATTTTTGGTGCATTCCTGGGCATTGCTGATTACATACCATGCCGTGATGCAACTTATTAGAATACTCAACCCTGCACATCTACCGAGGTGTGTGAATATTTTTGGTGACATGATAACTCTGAGCAAATTTCTTTGTGCTTATGCACTGGTCGCAGGACAGATTTCTGATATGTTAACAGCTGTAATGGGCTGTGTTGATCAGACCCAGACAATCTGAGTGTCCAGGAGCTTTAAACACAGCATATAAACACAACAATGAACTTCAGCCGAATTTATAACAAGAGAACGTCTGCAGACGCTGAAAATCCAAGCAACGCAAATAAGCTGCTGGAGGAACTCAGCAAGCCAGGCAGCATTTACGAAAAAGAGTAATCAGTCGATGTTTCGGGCCGGGACCTTCATCAGGGCTGGAGGAAAAAAGATGAGAAGTCAGGGTAAGAAAGTGGGAAGAGGAGAGGAGGAAGTACAAGATGATTGGTTAAATCGGGTGAGGGGGCGGGCTGAAATAAAGAGCTTAAAAGTTGATTGGTGAAAGAGATAGGGAAATCTGATAGGAGAGGAAAGGCGGCCGCGGAGGAAAGGGTAGTGGGGGTGGGGGAGCACCAAAGGGAGGTGATGGACAGGTAGGGAGATAACGTGAGAGGGGGAAATGGCAATGCGGAAGGGGGGCATTACCAGCAGTTCGAGAAATCGATGTGTATTGCATCAGGTTGGAGGCTACCCAAACATAATTTAACGTGTTGCTCCTCCAACTAGAGTGTGGTCTCATCGCGGCAGTAGACTGACATGTCGGAATGGGAATGGGAAGTAGAATTGAAATGGGTGACCATCTGGAGATCCCGCTTTTTCTGGTGCTCAGTGGATCGGAAGATCCTGTGTCTACAGACTGCAGAACCTACAGTCTCCAACGCCGCAGCCACGGATGTCCTCAGACGGCGATCCCTGTTGCCAATCTCAATGGTTCTAACAATCCCGAGCTGATTCAGAACCAGGACTTCACCGCCATCAATGCAGTTTCCAACGACCCCGGACACCGAAGTGCTGACTGCACAAATTCCAACCCCGACCCCAGCCTGGACCTTGACTGACGGCACCTCCAGGCCGGGTCTTTGCTCGCTGCCGCTGGAACCCCAGTCTCTCCTTTCCCCACCACTCTGCAGTCCCGTGCCTCTCAGGACCCACTGCCTTCTCTTGGGTCCATCTTCCTCTCACCCGATCGTCCCTGTACACCCCAACCCTCCTCTGCCCTCAGACACTACCAACCCTCTTCTCGTCTCTGTACTAGCTCTCATCCTTGCCGGGTCTTCACCATCCTCTCTGACATTCCCCTCTCTGAGGCAGGACGTTATGTCATCAGTAAATGCCTCATTTTGTACCCCTGCACCCATATCTCACTGAGTCCGCTTTCACCACGACGCTGAGTTCTTCTTCCGCCGCCTCGGTCTCCGTGCGTACTTCTTTGGCAAGAACTCTCCAGCCCGCATCAATGACCATTTCCCCCATCTCCAATCCTTTTCCTCTTCCTGGACACCCCTCTCTGGTCTTCGACCTGCTCTGGATCTTTTCATAGCTAACTGCTGACGAGACATCAACACTCACATGTCATAATTTGTTTTTACAGCAGCAGCAGTGCAGTGCAATACATAAAATTACTACAGTACTGTGCAAGTTGTCTAGGATCCTGAGCTTTATACTGTATGTGCCGAAGACTTTACACAGTAATGTATATTCCATCACCCCTAACTCGCAATTAGATTCCAGCGTGAAGGGCTCGTTTTCTGTGCTGTACCACTCTACAAACAGCCACTTTAGATACTTGCTCAGCTCAGAGCCAGAGCTGCCCCCACTGGGAAATACTGGATCAACACTGGAATTGAGACCTGGGGCAGAGCTGCCATAAACAGTGGGATCGGCTTGAGAGGATGTGTGGCCTACACCTGCTCCCATTTCCTTGTTCTCATTTGTTCTTTTGATTTGTTTTGTATCCAATAACCAATTCTCAGTCCATGTCACGACATCAGCCCCACCTATCCCATGTGGTCTAATCTTGCTGACCAACTTCCTGTATGGGACCTTATCAAACACCAATGCATCACATCCACTTTCCTAATGTGGATCAGTAACTTTGCAGATGACAACAAGATTGGGGGCATAGTGGACAGTGAAGAAGACAACCAAATCTTGCAGCAGAATCTGGACCAGCTGAAAAAATGGGCTGAAAAATGGCAGATGGAATTTCATGAATAGAAGTGTGAGGTTTTGTACTTACACAGAGAATGATCTGGAACTGAGGAGTGTGGTAGAATAGAGGATTTGGGAATATAACCATATAACAATTCCAGCATGGAAACAGGCCATCTCAGCTCTTCTAGTCCATGCCAAACTCTTACTCTCACCTAGTCCCACCGAGCCGCACTCTCCATTCCTTTCCTGTCCATATAGCTGTCCAATTTAACTTTAAACGACAACACCGAACCTGCTTCAACCACTTCTGCTGGAAGATCGTTCCTCACAGCTACCACTCTGAGTAAAGAAGTTCCCCCTCATGTTACCCCTAAACTTTTGCCCTTTAACTCTCAACTCATGTCCTCTTGTTTGAATCTCCCCCACTATCAATGGAAAAAGCTTATCCACGTCAACTCTATCTATCCCCCTCATAATTTTAAATACCTCTATCAAGTCCCCCCTCGACCTTCTACGTTCCAAAGAATAAAGACACAACTTGTTCAACCTTTTTCTGTAACTTAGGTGATGAAACCCAGGTAACATCCTAGTAAATCTTCTCTGTACTCTCTATTTTGTTGACATCCTTCCTATAATTCAGTGACCAAAACTGTACACAATACTCCAAATTTGGCCTCACCAATGTCTTGTACAATTTCAACATTACATCTCAACTACTATACTCAAATACAGATCCATAATTCCTTGAAAGTGGCATCAGAGGAAGAAGATAAGGTCGTAAAGATAGAGTTGGCTTTTCTAAACCAAAGCACTGAGTACAGAAAGTGGGGTGTTACGTTGAAGTTGTGCAGGATGTTGGTGAGGCGGAAGTTGGAGTATTGTGTGCATCTCTGGTCACCTATCTACAGAAAAGATATCAATAAGATTGAAAGAATACAGACAAAATCCTTTAAGGATGTTGCTGGGACTTAAGGACCTGTTATAGGGAAAGGTTAAATGGGTTGGGTCTCCTGCCCTGGAACACAGGAATGAGCTGTGATATGACAGAGGGATACAAAATGATGAGGGGCATAATTAAGGTAAATGCAAGCAGTTTTTCTTCAACTGAGGGTGGGTGTGACTGAAGGTCATAGACTAAGGGTGAAAAGTAAAATATTTAAGGGGCACCAGAGGAGGAACATTGTTTCTTAGAAGGTGGTGAGGGTGTAGAATCAGCTGCTAGTGGAAGTGTTGGATTCAGGTTCAATTATAACATTTAAGAGAAATTGAATAAGTATCTGGTTGGGAAGGGAATGGTCCAAAACCGACTAGATGGTGCAAATGGCCTGTTTCTGTGCTGTAGTGCTCCATGACTCTGTGACTGTGAGTACAGCACAGGAACAGGCCCTTTGGCCCACAATGTAGTGTCTCACTAATGACACCCTAATGCTTTCTGCCTACACAATGCCATCTCCATCGATTCTCTACACAGTCAAGAGTCAAGATTGTTTACTGTCATTTCCTGCACACAAGTGTTAAGGAGGCTGAAATAATTGTTACTCTGGATTAACCCAGCACAAAAAAAAAATCACAAAACTATGAGGACAATAGAAATAATGAAAAACACAATAAATATAAATATGAAAGATAGCTTTTACAGATACATGGACTGTATGTCACAAAGGGGGCGCTGGGAGCAAGGGTGGACCCAAAGGCAAGACACAAAAACACTGTGAGGTAAACTATATTGGGTTTATTGCTCGTTACAAGGAGAGCAAAGCAGAAGCAGGAATAGTGTACTGGACAAGGACTCAGGCCTTGGACTAGGCTGGGACTAAGGGTCCGGGCTAGGACTCGGAACCACGGACCTCCAGGGTCGGGATGTGATACTCGGGGCACTCGGAGGCCCCGGGGCCGGGACTTGACACTTGGAGCCCCCCGGAGCCGGGACTTGACACTCGGAGCCCCCCGGAGCCGAGACTTGACACTCGGAGCCCCCCGGAGCCAAGAACTCTTCTTATTCACAGGACAAACTCAGACACGGGACATAAAACATAGAGCCAGGAATCCTCCTTAGACACAGGGGAGAGTCGGGACTCTTCTTGACACAGGGTCAGGACCTTTCGAGGGCACAGGGCCGGGACCCCTTTTAGACGCAGGACACGGATACGGAGACCAGACAACGATGGACAGAACTATAACTGGGCTCATGTACGCTCCAAGCCGCGGCGAGCTCTTGACTCACTCCAGCGGGTTAACTTTCATTGACCCGTACTGACAAGGGAAGGCGGTTTGCTGGCACTCACTTCGGGAGGAGACTCAGCTTGCTCCGGACAGATGACATTGGTTCACTGTCCCTTCGGTGACTTTATTAACGCTCTCGCACCGAACAGCTGAAAGCCAGAGACCTATAAACTGCCGGTTCAGCCGAGAGTAAATTGCCTCCAATCACCAAATCCGAGGGACACGGGAAAACAAGGAACCAAAGGGAAACAGGGGGTCAACGGTCCGGATCGTAACACAAACAAAGTAAATTTAAAAGGAACCCAATCGGGACCATGACATTGTATGTCCATCAAGTGAAGCTAGTTAAAGAGTGTTTATATGTAAAGTGACTCGTGATTGGGAATGTGGATGGGCGAGTTAGTGGGTGGAGGGGTTATACGTATCTAAGAGTGCCTTAAACATGTCGATTGTAATATCTCCACCAACACCTCTGCAGTGCATTCACAGTGCCCATCATTCTCTGTATAAAGATTTGTCCGGCATATCTCCTTTGAACTTACCGCCCCCCCCCCCCATTTTAAAAGCATATCCTCTGTATGTGAATATTTCCACTCTGGGGTAAGACATACAGTACCATCTATCTATTCTAGTTTTGCCTCCCATAATCTGATAAATCTCTGTGAGGACTTCCATCAGCCTCCGCTGTACCAGAGGAAACAACCCAAGATTGTCCAGCCTCTTCATAGCATCAGATCTCACTCATGAGGACATTATTCCCTTTTTTCATCTCTGCCACATCTGGTGTCGTAATGAGGCCTTCCATTCAAGGACATCTAAGACTTCTTCCTTTTTCAGGAAAGTGGATCACCTACTGTTATCACCACAGCCCTCACCTGCATCACTTCTGTTTCCCACATATTTAACCTCGCATCATTCCTACAAACCCAGGTATAGAATTTCCCTCATCCTCACCTACCACCCCAGAAGCATATGCATCCAACCTATCATTATCTGCAACTTCCGTCATCTCTAAGGGATCCCACCACCAGGCACATCTCCCCCCTCCCTGTAGCCTCTCTGCAGATATCATTCTTTCCTTCATTCCCTTGTCTGCCTGTCCTGTTGGCGTTTCACACAGATTCAAGGAACAGCACCTCATACTCTCCCTTGGTAGTGTCCAATCTGATGGCATGAATATCAATTTCTCTAACTTCCGGTTAGCACTCCTTTCTGGATGACAGCAGCTCAGCACCATCCAGAGCAAACCAACCCATTTAATCTGCTCCCCATCTGTCATGGTCTGGTCTGTGAAATCCGCATTCCGGTTCACAGTCCGGTCCACGTTCCTTATTCCAGGTTTTCCGGTTTTCCCCAGTTTCTGTTGAGGCAGCTGATTCTCATTTGGGCTGGCTTCATAAATACCTTCAGGATTCAACCTCTGGCTGCTGGATTGTTCCTGTCCAAACACCCTATCTGAATCCATTCTCTGCCCCTTCCTCCTGAAGCCTCGCCTCTATTGCTACCTAGTTCAATTGCTGCAGCAAGATGAGGAACTGTCTATCATTGTTTTGAACTGTCTCTGTGCCCATGCCTTCGCTAGGTAGGTCCGGCCGTCTGCCGCTACCTAGTGTTGTGAACTGTCTGTATCCATGCCTTTGCTAGGTAGGTCCAGCCGTCTGCCGCTACCTAGTGTTGTGAACTGTCTGTATCCACGCCTTTGCTAGGTAGGTCCGGCCGTCTGCTGCTACCTAGTGTTGTGAACTGTCTGTATCCACGCCTTCGCTAGGTAGGTCCGGCCGTCTGCCGCTACCTAGTGTTGTGAACTGTCTGTATCCACGCCTTTGCTAGGTAGGTCTGGCCGTCTGCCGCTACCTAGTGTTCTGAACTGTCTGTATCCACGCCTTCGCTAGGTAGGTCCAGCCGTCTGCCGCTACCTAGTGTTGTGAACTGTCTGTATCCACGCCTTCGCTAGGTAGGTCCGGCCATCTACCGCTACCTAGTGTTGATAACTGTCTCATCGTATTCTGCATTCTGTGTAATGAGTCCCGGCCCTACGTCCTGTACCCAGGGAAGGGTCCCGGCTCTGTGTTCTGTGTATGAGTCCTGGCCCTACGTCCTGTTCCCAAGGAGGGGTCCCAGCTCTGTGTTCCATGTTCCTGTCTCTCCCTCGGCCAAGGCCCTGCGTTCCTGTCTCTCCCTCGACCAAGTCAAGGCTTCAGGGTCCCGTCCAAGAACCTTGTCTTGTCCAAGCCATGGCTTTGTGTTCTCGTCTTTTCCATGTGTCTTGTCCAGCCCAGGAGTACCTTGCCCAGCCCGCTGCTGGAGTTCTCTCATCCTGTGCTGTGGTTCCCTTGTCCTGTTCAGGAGTCTCACGTCCAGTCCTGTTGCCGCTCCTCTTCCTGTAGCCACGTCTTTTCCTCGCCTAGTTCTGGAGCCCGAGCCTGAGTCAAGTCCCAGGATCTGGGTCCTTGCCCAGTCTCTGGCTCGGAGTCCATATCCTAGCTTTGAAGAACCCAGGCCTCGTCATGTCCTCGCCTAGTTCCGGGGTCCTGGCCCGAGTCAAGACCCAGGTTCTGGGTCCTTGTCCAGTCTCTGGCTCGGAGTCCAAGCCCAGGCTGCTAGTTCCTAGTTCCATGTCCTGGTTCCGCTACCTTAGTCAAGTCCTAGCCCAGGCCCTGTATCCTTGTCTCGTCCAGGGCCTGTGTCATGTCCAGTGTCCTTTCTTCCCCACTTCCCTTGCTTTCGTCCCTAACTCTCGTCCAGTTCCTAGTACTTCAGTGTCTGTGTCTTGCATTTGGGTCTGCTCCCAGCCGCCCCCTTATGACACCATCCACTTGAAACACAATTGCTGTCCACCACTGACACACAGTGACTGTTGTGTGCACATCAACACTCTTTATCACAAATTAATTTACCACAGTGTTTGTCCATGTTACTCCAGCAGCATCTAACACACTCAACACCTCTCTCTCAACCAGGACAAAGGCAGCAGGTAGAGGGGGGCTCCTGGCTCACCCACCAATTCCTAGCTCATACTGACTTGGATATACACTCAGTGGCCACTTTATTAGGTTCAGGAGTTGTATGTCCATGGTGTTTGGCTGCTGTAGCCCATTCACTTCAAGATGCACCTTTTGTGTGTTCAGAGATGTTCTTGTGCACACCTCTGTTGTATCGTGTGGTGATTTGATTTACTGTCAGCTTGAACCAGTCCTACCATTCTCTTCTGACCTTCCTCATTAACGAAGCATTTTCTGGCCACAGAACTGCCACTCGAAATAACTGGATGTTTTTTTTTGTTTGTTTTTCACACCATTTTCTTTAAATTCTACAGACTGTTGTGCTTGAGAATCCTAGGAGATCAGCAGTTTCTGAGACACTGAAGCCATCCTGTCTGGCACCAACAATCATTCTGTGGTCAAAGTCATTTAGATCGCTTTACTGACATTTGGTCTGAACAACAACTGAACTTATTTACCGTGCCTGCATGTTTTTATGCATTGAGTGTCATGGTCCGGTCCGTTAAGTCCGTATTCCGGTTCACTGTCCGGTCTATCGACCCCTGATCCAGGTTTTCCTACCTACCCTGTTTCTGTTCCTGTTAAGCACTATTTAAGGCGGCTGATGCCTGTAGGGGCTGGCTGCATAAATACCTCCAGAGATCTGGGCGTCGCTGCTGGATTGTTCTTGTCCTTACTCCTTGTATCCCTCCCCCTGCCTTCTGTTTCCCTGCCTGAAGCCCTGCCTTGTCTTGCCGGTAACTCTCGCCTCACCTGAAGTTCTCGTCTCGCCTTGCTTTGCCAGAAGCCTTGCCTTGTCTTGCCGGTAACTCTCGCCTCGTCTCGCCTGCAGTCTTGTCCTGGAGCCACCCTGAACCAAGATCCCTCCCTGTCCCTTGCCTCCGCCCAGGTAAGCCAGGCCGTTTTGCCGTTACGTGGGGTTGGTTCTGTCCCTTCCTGTCCCTTGCCTCTGTTGGGTGGTGATCTGCGCCCTGCTCAGGTGTACCGCGCCCTGCCCAGGAGGAGACTGCCAAGTCTCGCCTCAGGTCTGCCTCCAGCTTCCAGCCTCGCCTCGCCTCAAGTCTGCCTCCAGCCTCCAGCCTCACCTCGCCTCAAGTCTGTCTCCAGCCTCCAGCCTCGTCTCGTCTCAAGTCTCCTGCCTCCTGCCTCCAGCCTTGCCTCGCCTCAAGTCTCCGTTCTCCAGCCTCCAGCCTCCAGCCTCATCTCGTCTCAAGCCTCCAGCCTCCAGCCTCGCCTCAAATCTCAAGCCTCCAGCCTCACCTCACTTCAAGTCTCAAGCCTGAAGACTCTAGCCTTGTCCTTGCCTAGTTCTGGGGTCCGAGCCAGAGGCAAGACCCAGGTACTGGGTCCTTGTCCAGTCTCTGCCTCAGAGTCCATCCTGCCTCCTGCCAAGCCTCACCTCTAGACTCAAGCCTGAAGACTTCAGCCTCCTGCCTCCTGCCCAATCTAGCCTCAAGCCTGAAGACTCTCGCCTCTAGCCTCTTGCCAAGCCAAGCCAAGCCTCTCGCCTCTAGCCTCTTGTCAAGCCAAGCCAAGTCTCTAGCCTCTAGCCGCTTGTCAAGCCAAGTCTCTAGCCTCTAGCCTCTTGCCAAGCCAAGCCTCATCTCTAGCCTCTAGCCTCAAGCCTGAAGATTCCAGCCTCGTCCTGCCTGCCTGCCAAGCCTCATCCTTGCCTAGTTCTGGGGTCCGAGCCAGAGGCAAGACCCAGGTACTGGGTCCTTGTCCAGTCTCTGGCTCGGAGTCCAAGCCCGGGCTCCTAGCTCTCTTGTCCAGTCCTGTTCCAGGTTTCTGGTTTTCCTGTCCATGTCCTTGCCCTGTATCCTAGTCCTGTCCCTAGTCCTTCAGTGTCTGTGCCTTGCACTTGGGTCAGTTCCCAGCCACCCACCTTATGACATTGAGTTGCTGCGACATAATTGCTTGATTAGATATTCTTCGCAAGCTGTGGGTTTCCAGACCAACTGTGCAGCCTAGCACTTCGCTATCATGCCTGGAAGACGTAAGCCCTCATGGCCAAGAGGTTCGAGGTCGGGGAGAAGGCCTGTGGGCGACCCAGTTCCTCGCTGATTTCGCCGACTGAAGCATCGTGAGAGAATAAAACATCGAGACAGCAGGCGGTGTGTTTGCTAATCGCTGGCTGCTGTTGGAGGAAAACTCGGAGACAGAGAGAGAGAGAGAGATGAGATGAGATAGAGAGAGAGTGAGAGAGAGAGACTAGTTCTCGAGATGCGAGTCTTGGGGTAGTGACATGGAAGACTGTAACATTGAAACAGCGAGTTGCTGGTCTCCACTCTTGTTGTTGCAGAAGCGACCTCTCTCTCCCTCGCTGGAGATTGAGAGTCTGTCTGAGATACTGAAGTGCTGGCTTGTGATTGGTAGTTTGATGGACTCTGGATCAAGGACACTTTGGATGCTTCTGCTGCTGCTCGCATGGTGGTGGTCTTGTGGGGGGGGTGTTTGTCAGTGATTCTGCTGGTGTGGCTGGGGGTTTAAGGGGTTTTGATGCATTTGCTACTGTTTGTGCAAATGGACGGAGGAGGGAGAGATTTAGGGTCATTCTATGGGGTTTCGTTGTTTCATGGATGTCTGTGAAGAGGATGAATTTCAGGTTGTCCACTGTTTTCATACCCTGATATTAATCATGCTTGAGATGTTGAACTTTATTTGCAATAACTAGCAGGTGTAGAAGTGTACCTAATAAAGTGGCAGAAGATCAAGGAGTGGCTGAGCCCCACCCATCTTCTTGCCATCAATGCCAGTCAGAGATTCTTGAGATGAAATAAAGTCTCCTTTTGTTTTTCTGAATTTGAGTCTATACGGTCTTGGAAATGAAATCAATTCTCATGTGCAAGACTTATCATTGCTGGAACCTGTCTGGTGAATCTTCAGTGCAGTCCACCTCTGGCAAGAATATATGGAACGGCACTAAAACTTTCACTGTAACCCCACTAGTTCCCTTTCACCGTAACTCTCTTGGGGCACTTGTTCTTTTCCCCATCATTATAAACACACAGATCTACCCCTCTCTCTGAAATTACCACCAGCTCTTACACTCCTCCTTAGCAATGTAATGCCATCAGGGACTGAAACTCCTTCAGTTTTGTAAACTCCTCCAGCCCTGACACATCCCTGTCTCTGTTCACGTAGTGTGTTGAAATAACTATCAAGTTTAGATATGAAAGTCTCTAAGCTATTACTCTATGTGAAGAAATGCTTCCTGATGTTAGTCTAAAATCTCCCTTTAAACCAGCCTCTATCTATGGCCCATGACCTTGATGCTGAATTAATTTTGAAGTAGCAGCTGGCATCCACCTTACTTATACCCTTAATGATTTGGAACACTACTGACATGTCTTCTCTCATCCTGCATCTACTTAGGCTGAAAAGATTTAATTCTTTCAATTTTTCCTCATAGTTCATACCCTTCAGACCTGGAATGAGTCTAGTTGCCCTTCTCTGAACTGCGTCCAGTGCCATCACATCCCGCACCCATGACCAAAATTATACGCTGTATCGAAGAAGCGGCCTCAAAGGCTCATTATGCAGCGTAAGAAGAACATCCAGACTGGAACTCCACTGAGCGCAATATATTGCCCAACATTCTATTAGCCTTCCTAATCGCTTCTGTGCATTGTCTAGATGTTGATAGTGATGAGTCTACCAGGAGGCCCAAATCCTTCCCATACAGCGCACTTTCTAACTCAAGACCCCAATTTTATATTTTTATATCCAATATTTCCACATCCCATATGTAATAATTTAAATTTCATCTACCATTTAACCTCTCACATCTGGATTTTGTTTAGAACTAACTGAATTGATTCTCTTTCGTGAATGTGATCAGCCCATCCCTCTAGTAATGTGTCATCGGCAAACTTTACTAGTTTAGTTGTTATGTTCATCCAAATCATTACTGTAAAATAAAAACAGCAGTGACTCCAAAACTGATCCCTGCAGAACCCTCCCTCTGACATCTTCTAGATGTGAAAACGAGCCTCACCATATCTTGTTGTTTTCTGTTTTTTGAGCCAATCCTGCGCCCATTTGCACACCTTACCCTGAATCCCTATCTCTTGTAATTTGATTATTAACCCCTTGTGGGGTACCTAGTCAAATGCCTTCTGAAAGTCAAAGTAAATGTATCAACCACTCTATTGTCAAAAAAAATTAGTTGCTTGTTCATAGAAGTTCAGCGTATTTGTAAAATGTGATTTCCCTTTTCTGAACCCATGCTGGCTTTCTGCTAATATGCCTGTTCTTATCACCTGCTTTTCCAATTCATTCTTTATAATTGTTTCCATTATCATACCTACGATACATGTTAAGTTTACTGGTCTATAGTTACCAGTGTTAGTGTGATCACCCTTCTTGTATACCAGGACAGCGTTAGTCTTCACTGTCATTTGAAAAATAAGTGTTAGAGGTTTGTACATATAATCACAGACCTCTAAGTACCCTTGATATATGTTGTCTGGCCCTGCAGATTTATTAACTTTCAGCCTTTTCAGTTGAAGCAGAATTTACACTTTCTAAGTCACTTAAATCAACCTTTCTTTTCTACCCTTACTGGCATATTGTGATTATCTTTGCAGGTAAATACTTCCACAAAATATGAGTTAAGAGTATCTGCTATGTCCTTCTCTGCATAATTCATCACCCTACTATTATTCCTTATGCATTTAAGTTCCTCTTTGATTTTTCTTTTACTACAAAGTATTGAAAAAATCCCTTGGGTTAACTTTAGCGTTATCACCAATCTGCTTCTCAACCTGCCTTTTGGCAATCTGGATTTCCCTCTTGACTGTAGCTCTCATATTTTATATGCCCTATAGTTACCATTATTACTATTTTTTCTGTATTCCTTATATAGCTGTATTTTCTTCAATAATTTTATGTATATCTTTATTCATCCATGTAGTTGACCTATTGATTTTATTGCTTCGTCTGACCTTCGGTATGTACATTTCCTTCATTGTGTATTACCTCTCTAAATTGACCCCATTGTTCCCCAACTGACTCAACGTCAACACTTCCTTCCAGTTTATTTTCTGAAGGCTTTGTCACGTCTGCATAAACTTTGCCTTTTTGAAATACAATTTGATGGCTTTGGTTTTTACTGATATACTCTCCCAAAATACTTTGAGACTAACAATATTATGATCAGTTTTTCCTCAAGGCTCAATGACTTCCATACTCAAAATTCTATACTGATTGTTACAGAATATCAAATCTAGACAGGCCTCCCCTCTTGTTGGTGTATTAACATACTGAGTCAAAAACAATCATTCAATAACTCAATTAATTCACTTTCCTGTAATCCATTAGTCATTAGGTTCTCCCACTCAATATTTGGGAAATTAAAGTCACCCATAACCATAACATCACTCTCAGAACTTGCTTTTCTCATATGGTGTTTTGATAGAGTTTTTTTATTAAAATCACTGTTAGCATTAGGAGGTCTATAACGTGCACCCAGTGTTATTCCTTTACTCCCATAGCTTTCAATTCTCACCCAGATATCTTCACTAAGTCTCGATCAGCCTCAAGTTTAAATTCTCTCTTATGTATATGGCTACTCCTCCATTATTTACGATCTTACCTATCTTTACCAAGTAATTTTTTTTCCTTTAATACTATGTTCATCACCACCCTTTGAGGTCAGCCTGGTTTCAGTTATTGCTATTATATCATATTTATACACTAACTACCAGCTCATTTATTTTATACTTAGTACTTCTTGCATTTATACAGGCCATCCTTAGACTATTACTAATGTTTTTCATCCTAATCCGACCCATTTTTATACTCTTAAAGCCTATAATCAGATTGTGTCATAACATGTTACTCTCCACTGAGGTGTTTGAACAACTGAGCCTGGCCTGTTCTGTGTTCCCTGTCCCACCCCATTCCCTAGTTTAAACAGTCCTCAACTCACTGAAGCATAAGCCTGTCGGTACATTAGTGCCCTCCGGTTCAAATGCAACCCGGCCCATCGGTACAGGTTCTATCTGCCCCAAATGGTGCCCCAATAACCCATAAACCAATGCCCTTCTAACCTACACCGTGATTTGAGCCACACGTTAAATTTTCTAATCTCCTCCATTTTACCTGGGCCAGCGCGTTGCACAGGAAGAACTTCCGAGAAGACCACCTTATCAGTTCTGTCCCTAAGCTTCCTACCCAACTCCTTAAATTTGCCTGCCTTTCCCGACGTCATTTGTCCCGATGTGGATAATAAATACAGTACTGAGTCTACCCCATCTCTGGCCAAGAGCTTATCTACTCGTCCAGCGAGGTCTGTAACTTGTTCTCCAGGTAGGAAACACACTGTACGAGACTCCTTGTCAGCACACATCCGATTCTTAACCCCGCTGACAACTGAGTTCCCTCCTGAGTCCACTTCCTTTTTACGAAGTTTTGGTTTAGGATTAGGATCCTGTGGGGCTCCTCTGTTCTGCCTATCATCTCAGAGGCTGCATGTTGGTTCTCTAGCATTGTTAGATGTTCAGAATGGTTGAGCACTTCCAAGTCTGGAGATGATGCCCCCGGACAGTGTGTACCTCGTACCCTGCGCTCCCTTCCCACGGTCACCTACCTCCCTCTCTGGTCTGAGTCTCAAACCCGTGGTTCTCTTGGGGTGCACACTACTTCCCTAAAGGATGTCTGGAAGGCTTCTGCCAATTCTCTACAAAATCGCAGGTCAGCTATCCCCTTCTCGCGTTCAGCCAAACCTTGTTCCCGAGGTGTTGGATAAGCGGACATTTCTCGCATATGAACTCTTCAGAGAGCAACTGTCCGTGAGTCCGAACACAAGGGAAGACTGACATTGTAGAGGCTGCATATGGGGCCGGGTAACCACTGAGGATTAGTGTTTGTATTTATTTAAATTCTTAAATGTAAACTACCACTATTCCTACTTTGCTCCCGATGTACCAGATAACGCCGAACGCCGAGAGTGTGCTTGGATCTTCTACATATGCGTCCCCGATCGATGAGCATTCTCCGCCGGAAAACTATACCGCGAAGCGACTCTTGGTCCCGACATGTTAGGCTTACAACAACTTCCCTATTATCTAAATATCGGCTCAAGTTAAGCGCCTGTATTGCCGCTAGCGCTAGCGAACAGTTTATGCAAAGGCGAAAAAAAGGCCCGTCCAAAACAAGGGATAGGCGGGGAGGGAAATCCTTTACGAGCCCTGTAAGGCGACCAAACACAAGTAATAAAAGTAGCCGCGACCAAAATTTAAAACGGAACAAATGAAAACAGAACAAATGAGCGCCGCAACCAAACTTTTTCTTACATTCTCACACTGAACCAATCAGCGCCCACGGCATGGCTACATCAATAACAGCACAACACGGAAGTGCCGGGAGAGAAAGTACAGCACTGAATCAGCATTAAATTTCCCTTTCAGTTGACTCCACGCTAGGTTCCGAAGGACAGAAGCTGCCGGCAAGAGAGCGCTTTGCCTTTCTGTTCAAGATATTCAGGTGAGAGAAGCACGAAAAATTATCTCATGGATAGTCTAATTCAGTGTTTCCTAACCTTTTGTAGCATAACGCCCCCTAAAGCACTTTCATACTTGCCAACGGCCGAAGCATAATATACATTCCGGGGCCCTATAGTGTAAAAACATGTTTACCATATACAGTACTAGCATGAGAAAAATTATTCTGCTTTAATTTTTTTGTCTTTAAGCCGAGCTTACGCGGTACCTGTGCGTTTTACAGCAGCTTCAATATCGATGTGATCCTTCAGCTTGATGGTTTTAGGAAAATTTGAAATATCTGGTTCAATTTGTGACAGCAAAAGCCTTAAGTCCCCACACGTAACAATGTCCAAGCGGTTTCTGTTTTTGTTTTGTAAGTATGCGGTGCACTGTACTGAGTCTCTATCAATAAGGAAAGAGGACGGAAATACAACGAAGAGCAGTTTGGCTCTTCTCCGAAGACCAGGAAACTTCCTGTCACAGTGTAGCCACACAGCACAAAAGCTGACATTTCTGAAAAGCATTTTTACTACTTCATCATTCTGAATTTTGATCATTTCCTCTTGCAAGCTCCCTTCCTGTTATTCCACCTTGCAAAGAAATGGGTTAATTACCCAGTCCAGAATTTTCAGATGGTTCAAATCCTCGAATCAATTCAGAAAATCCTTCTTCAGTGACTGCAGGTGCCAGCAGTAATCTGGCAAATCACCGTCTGTGAAAGTGAGTGTCATACTTTCCATGCAGGGAAACTGAGAACATCCTCTCCCAATGTTTTGCTTCTACATTTCCTGTTTGAAAAAGTAGCTGGGTAAGATGTATGGCTGCAAGATGTTGACAATGATTCACCCAATGAATTGCAAACAGACTTGGAATTTCTTTTTTTTCGACTCAACTTCCGGGTCATCACAGGAATGGCCGCCTAAGGAAAAGGTCTCTCGACAAAAAAGAAGGTGAACGGCCCCAAAATCGAAATTAGACAAATACTTAATATTGTATAACTATATCAATAAAAGGGGCAAGGATTATGTCTAAGAACAAGATTAAAAAGTCCACTCAGAAGGCTGATAAACATAAAGAGACGCAGCAAGGCGACGGGCCTAGCTCCCCCACGGCAAGCCAGGATGGAGATAATGAGGAGGAATCGGTGAATCTGTCTTTGATTCTCAGAGAGATTCGCGAGTTCCGACAAGATAACAACAGCTGGAAGATATTAAAGGAGAAATAGTAAAAACTAATTCGAGGATAGATGAAGCAGAAGCAAGGATTGTAGGAATTGAGGAGAAGCTACAAAACGCAGAGGAAGTGATAGCAGAAATGCTAAAGCTACAAGAGCAGCTCCAGTGGAAGCTAATAGACCAAGAAGGCTGCTCAAGAAGGGAAAATGTGTGGATCTACAGAGCTCCCGAAGGAACTGAAGGTAAACCCGGATTGATGATTCCCTTCGTGGAGAAGCTGCTTAGAGAGAACCTTGATATACCGGATGCAAAAGACCTACAGATAAAAAGGGCTCACCGCGCGTTGGCACCACAGCCTCCAGCAGGCACCCAGCCCAGATCGATTCTGGTCAGATTTCTCAGTTACAGAATGAAGGAAGAGGTGCTTAAACGGGCATGGCAAAAGAAAGGTTTCATGTGGAGCAACTGTAAAATCAGTTTAGACCACGATTACGCACCAGGGATCCTTGCCAGACGGAAGGAATATGCGGAAACACGGAGGGTCCTGAAGGAAAACAACATCAGATTTCAGACCCTGTATCCAGCTCAGCTGAGAGTCTTTTACGATGAAGGGACAAAAACTTACGCTACAGCGGAGGAGGCAATGTCGGACTTGGTGGACTGGGGACTACCTATTAAAGTTATCACCCAACCAGAGTCGCTACTGGAGAGGATTCGGCTAAAGTCGTGGCAGCCAGTGCGGCGAGGACGCTCCACACGAACCAGAATGTCAAATTACAAGGAAAAGCTGCAAATATTCAGATGCGAATGTACAGAGAATACAGTTTAATTAAGAGAAATGACTGAAAAGAGTAAATCGGACTTAAAGGTAAAATGAAAGCTGGCAACTGAAAATAAACTAGATGGAATAACTTGAATGATAGCAGTATGGTCAAGACATAAATAGGAGAAAATTCTTTATGATTGTTCACACTGTGGAGGGCCCTCTAACACAGGGTGAAGATAGAGGTTATCCCTCTGAACTGAGGCGGGTCGGTGCTCAGGCCTCACTGTAGGAAGTCAGGAGAATTTTTCAAATGTTATACGTTCAAAAATGTCTAGGGTGTGGTTATATATTTTGGTTTACTGTTGAGAAGGGATTGCTTACTGTTTGGTTAGAAAAGGAGAGTTTTTTTTCTACTAGAGAAAAATGCCAATTGAACTGGTAAAAATAATTTCCTATAATGTTAATGGGGTTTTGAATCCAATTAAAAGAAATAAGATTATGTCTAAATTGAAAAAAGAGAGGGCACAAATAGCTTTCCTCCAGGAAACACATATGAGCCAATCCGAACATGAAAAATTAAGAAGAATGGGCTTTAAGCATGTATTTTATTCATCATATAAATTGAGCCACAAAGGAGGGTAGCTACTTTAATATCAAGTGCTCTTAATTATGAACATATTTCAGAGACTAAAGACAAAGATGGAAGATTTGTAAAAATTACAGGAAGAATAGAAGGTACAGAAATAACATTGCTGAATGTTTATGCTCCTCCAGGTTGTGAATGGTCATTCTATAGACACATTTTTGACCTAATGGTCAGTTCTCAAGGGGTAGTAATCTGTGGAGGGGATTTTAATATTAGGTTAAATCCTGCATTAGACTCGGAAAATGAATTTATTGATGGAAGAGTTGGGAATTATAGATGTGTGGAGGGAATTACACCCCACTAGTAAAGATTATATACATTACTCTTTCCCTCATTCAGCCTATTCAAGGAGAGACTATTTCTTTATATTTAATACAGATAGACTCAGGATAAAAAACTGTAATATTGCAACAATTGATCTGTTGGATCATAGCCCAGTCTCTATGTCTCTAATCCTGGAAAGGAAAATGAGGAAAACACTATGGAGGCTAAACTCACATATACTCAATAACCTGAAAGTAATGGAGAGATTAAGGGGAGAAATCAAAGAATATCTAGACCTTAATGACACGGGAGAAACATCACCAGTGATCTTATGGGATACATTGAAACCTGTACTGAGAGGAAAAATTATTTCCATTACCACTCACACAAAAAAAATCAGTGCACAAAAATTATCAGGCCTTCAAGGAAAATTAAAACAACTTCAAGTTGTAGATAGCAACAAAAGTAATTCTAATTTAAAGCAGGAAATTAAGAAATTGCAAAGTGAAATTGATGATATTTATACATTGGAAACACAAAGAAATTTTCTTTACCTGAGACAAAAGAATTATGAAGTAGGAGGTAAATCAGCTAAATTATTAGCATATAAATTCCGTAAACAACAAGCAGACAATACAATTCATAAAATAAAGAATCCAAAAACAAAGCTCATGGAGAGTACAATAGGGAAAATTCAAGAGAGTTTTGAAACATGTTATCGAGAGCTGTACTCTCAACCCTAGGCCTCCAATGAGCCCTATATAGACACTTGACTGAATTCTTTCGATCTACCCAAGCTTACAGATTTACAAAATGAATGCCTGTTAGAACCAGTAACTGCCAAAGAACTGAATGCGGCCATCTTTAGATTAAAGGCTGGAAAGTCTCCAGGTTCTGATGGGCTTACCTCAGAGTGGTACAAATCGCTGAAGTCACAGTTAGCCCCTTTACTACTTAACAACGTTAATTGGATCTTGCAGGGAAGAGAAACTCCACCTTCCTGGAGAGAAGCAATTATTTCAGTTATTCCTAAAGAGGGTAAAAATAAACTAGAAATGTGGTAATTATTGGCCAGTTAGCGTTCTTAATTTAGATTACAAACTATTTACATCTATATTAGCGCGCAGATTGGAAAAACTTTTACCTGGCCTAATCCACTTAGACCAGACTGGATTTATTCAACAAAGACAAACACAGGACAACATAAGGAGGACTCTACACATACTAGAACAGGTTACTAAGAATGGGACAGAGATAATGGTAGTGGGATTAGTCACTGAGAAAGCTTTTGATTCAGTTAGTTGGGTATTCCTATACAGAGCGTTAGGAAGACTTAGCTTTCAAGAAAAGTTTATTAAAGTAATCCAGACTTTATATGACAGCCCTACAGCTTGAATTAAGATAAATGGGGACCTCTCTGACTCCTTTATTTTAGAGAGAGGAACTAGAGAGGGATGCCCAATTTCTCCTCTCCTTTTTGCGATATACATTGAACCGCTTGCCCATCTAATAAGACAGAGCAAAATTGTAAAAGGTATCAAGGTGGCAGGGATTGAACAGAAAGTGGCGTTATTCGCAGATGATGTTTTAGTCTATCTGAGTGAACCAGAAAAATCATTTATAGGATTGTTTACACTATTGGATGACTTTGGGGAAATATCAGGTTATAAAATAAATGTAAAGAAAATGCAGGTTATGTCCCTAAATTATACACCATCCAAAAAACTGCAGGATACATATGATCTTAAGTGGGAAGCTAAATCATTAAAATATTTAGGAATAACCCTGCCGAAGAATCTTTCAGCGCTGTCACAGGTAAATTATGGGCCATTAATTTCAGAGATAAAAGCAGATGGAATCTTATCCCCTTTTTAAGTTTAAATTCAAGGATAAATACCATAAAAATGAATATTCTCTCTTGGTTACTCTATCTTTTCCGGACTTTACCTGTGGAGGTGGATGATAATCAATTCAGGGAATAGGACAAATGGATTTCAGGCTTTATCTGTCAAGGAAAGAAACCTAGAATTCGATATAACACCTTACAGTTAGGGAAGGAAGGAGGAGGTATGGTTCTTCCTTGCCTGAGAAATTATTTTTATGCCTCACAGATAACCCCTCTGTTATATTGGTGTAATAGGGAATATAAGGCTAGATGGAAGGAAATAGAATTTGGATTGGTTGACAGTTTTCCTCTACAGGCCTCAATAGCTGAGAAAGGATTGATGGCCTAATTGTAAAAATTTAAAAACAGCTGGATAAACCTTACATTAAAAGTATGGCAGAAGGTGGTTAATTCATGTGGAATCAATAACATGTTAAAACCTTTCAGAAGGTGTGCATATGATACCGAATTCCTTCCCAACAGAGGAGATTAAAGATTTGAACTATGGATAACGAAAGGTCTTACAACCTACCTCTCATTTATACATAAAAGAGTATTACAAAGTTTCCAATTCCTGCAGGACAAAAATGGCCTAGAACACAATGACTTTTTTGGGTACCTTCAAGTACGACGCTATGGAAACCAGAGTTGTAGATATACAGATTTATCAACAGTAGAATTAGAATTTTTCAAGATTCTGAATTCGACTTACAGTTCAATACCAAGTAAATCAGTTTCTCGATTATATAATGCACTCTCCCATGCTAAAAATGTAAACACACTGTATATTAAAGAGAAGTGGGAGAAAGAAGCGGGGTTGGTACTTTCAGAGGAAGCTTGGGGGAAAATATGCAGCTGTCAGTGGTCTTCGACTAACTCTTTGATTTAGAGAGAACATTGTTGGAAAAATATTATAAGATACTTCAAGACCCCATATCAGGAAAAATATAAAGACACAAACGTGATGTGTTGGAGAAGGTGCGCCAAGGAGGCAAATCATTTCCATATTTTCTGGGATTGCCATAAGTTAAGTTTATGTTGGAAAGGTATTCAATAGAACATTAGTTAAGGTACTTAAGACCCAGATACCTCTGAACTTTGAGACGCTCTATTTGGGGCATGTATTGTTTTTTGAACAGAAGAAAGATATAAAGTTGCTGCAGGCCCTTTTAGCGGCAAGTAAGAAATCAATCACTAGAAAGTGGCTAAATCCAATACCACCTACATTAGAAGATTGGCACGAAATTATCTTGGAAATATTTAAAATGGAAAAGATGACTTACTCTCTGAGAATTCAAAAGGAAAAATTTTATCAAATTTGGAATAAATGGATTGAATATATAACCCCAAAGTGAGCAGACTTTAGATGACTATCCTAATGATTTATACTGCTCTCCTCATCAACACAGCAATATTGCTAACGTAAGCACCCTTGGTCCAAATGTTTACTTTTTTTTTTGGAAAACGGAGAATTAACACAAGTAAAGGAAAAGATTTGGGAAAGGGAAAAAAATGATGAAATTAATTAAATAAGTACAAAGTGATTGGATAATTATGTTTGGGGGTAGGAGCAAACATGAATGAGTTAGGATATAAACACCTGCAATGGTAGTTACATAGGCTTACATACAATATTTTGGACCAGAAAGAAATGGTCCACAAGGGATATATGGAAATTATTATTAATCCACTATTATTACTATTTTTCTTAATAACTAATATCATTACTTAGCCTAATAGAGTAGAATTACAACTGCACATAATTATCTATTTAAGTGCCTAATTACTTTTTATATCATCTCAATGTGTACTTAGGAATGTATAAATAAGTATAGATTTATACATATATAAAAAAATGGAAAAGGTTCTACATGTGAAAAAAGTTCATGATACTTGCGAATTCCTTATCCAAATAAAAATATTTTTTTTTCATAAATGCCACTAAACCAGCATGACGATCTGTCATGTGTGGTGCTCTGTCTGTTGCACAAGAAATCCTGTTCCTAATCGGAATACTTTTATCCTCAATATACATTTTATACATTGATTGTCCGTTGATATTTGTTTTCCACCTTTTGTAAAAGAGAATCTCTTCATAATCTTTTCCATTCTTGATAAGCCATACATAAGCCTCATTGTCTCGCACACTTGACTCATCCCGTTGTATCCCAAATTCTGTTTTTGTAGCTCTGTGCATAGTTGATACTCAATGTCTACACTCATTTCATCAATACAATGAGCTACAGTTATTACTCAGAGGAATTGATTTTAAAATACTGGTATCCATTTTGAGAACAATGGTGGGCACTTCTGAAACAGCAGGCATTATTAATCTTTCACTAGTTGTATGAGATTTTCCACACTTTGGAAATGTTAGAAGAAACAATGAGACCACGATCAAGCTTTTTTTTTAGCTTTCCTGGAAAATGGCTGGAGTATGCAAAGCTTTTCAAATACTTTTTTTTCATCTTCCGGAACTGAGTAACACCATAAGTAGTCTTTTCAGGGTGTCTTTTACAGAAGTGTTCCTGCAATCTTGATGGCTTCATTAGATGTACACTATTACAAATTAGACACATGGGACGTTGGTGCTCTGATGGGAACGGACTATAACCATACTCCATAGAATTAACATTGTATTGACGCACCTTCTGTAGTTTCTGTTTCTGAGCAGGATTAGAATTCAAGGCTTCACTGCCTTCAGACTTGTAGAGATCGCGCCGAACATCTTTATCCATCATTAATGCGGCTAAATTAAAATAAAAAATAAGCCCAAACTGGGAATTCCTATCGGATGTTAATGACGGCAACGAGTTCACACGAATGGAATGATGGTAGTGGTATGCAAAGGAACTACGAGACAAAGATGAAGATGATCACATTCACAAAAATTACGTTGACAAGGATTCAGATTCGAATCTGAATGTTAGTCGGGATAGAGCTAATGTTCGGCAAGCTACCTTTGTACTATTCCAGTTAGCACGATGGACCAATCACGTAAGGTCTCGTAATCCCCAGTGATATTTCTTGACTGCTTATATGAAGCCGAGGTCGCTTTGAACGCCTCAATATGAATCCTCGGGGATGGCAGGTTCACTGAGGTTTTACCGTTTGGCTCTGGCCAGCGCTGTATCGTTGCGCGACCTATTTTCCATAGATCTGAAGAGAAAGGTGAGAGGGTGTACTTGACTTACCAATGGTTAAATTGCATGAACTCGTTCCGTGTCTTGAGTCAAGGGGAACTGTTGGGCTCCCTGGCTGCTAATTTAAGCATCCCCAGTAATGTCTGTTTGGTTGGTAAGGTCAGATGAGATTACCAAGTTTCAGATGAGTTATGACGATGAGTGCTCACTGACTGCAGAGCTATGCTTTTTTTCCTGTATTCCAGAGCCATGTACTTCTTTGTAAGTAAGTGCTCTACTAATGGTCGGTCAGGTCTCTTGCCTCAACTTTGGCTGCCGCTCACCGCCCCCTCCCCCAAGAATCTTGAATGCTCCTTGACGACGTCTATTTCCCCCGAATAAGGGAAATAGGACACGTAACCGCTTCCGCTGGAAATCACTGATCTCAGTCCATCCCTACATATGTAGTTTACCAGCTATTTAACGGTTAACCGGGTCAGGATGACCTGAGTTATAAGGACAGATTATGTAATACTCTCACCGGGGCTAGTATACAAACTTAGCTCATTAGCCAACTCTGCCAACAGCTGCCTAACTCAGCTGTGAGAAGGCCACCTTCCGTAAGCAATATACATCTGGGGTCAGTATGATTTGGGGTTCAATCAAACAGGAAAGTTGAGGTGTTCCGGGGAGGAACATTGATTGTAGCAAATGGTGTCTATGTACTGTTCCATGTAAAGTTATCACTCGCCTGAAAACTAACAGATCATATTCCGGCATAAAATTAAAAAGGAAATATATTTACCAAAATTTTAACTTCAACAGTTACGGAAAAGGAAAAGAAAATTAAAAGCACCCATTAAAGTTAAACGTTGAAGCTCATTTCTGGAGAAGTCAGGGTTATCGCTTTACTCACGCTCTGAACCCAAGTTCTGGGTCAAGGACAGCAGCCACAGTTCGAGCTTCCCTCGAGACCATCGCAAACGAACTGGCTCTCTCAGGACTATTGGCTCTTCCTCCTTGGAGCCACTCAGCTGCACAAAGCACTTCTTACAACGGGGTCTCTCCTTCGAAGGGTATTCTGTGGCATCTTCCCTTGTGTCCCGCAAAGACCCCAAACCAGAGAACTGTCCTTCGATCTCACCCAGCTCTCCCAAATCTTCCACTCAGCTGAAAGTTACAACACGTATCAAGACAGACCTGATTGACTGACACAACATACCTAAGTTGGACAGCATGGCTCTTTATCTTTAGCCAAAGCCAAAACACTATCATCAACAGGACACACTGCTTTTGCAGAAAACAGCTAATTCAAAACTTGAGAACCTGTGTCAGGTATGGCTCCAGCATCGACACCTTCAATCAGTATGGGTACATCAGAGCTTGGTTCCAGAATCCTTCAGGAATAGCGTTTTGCCTTTAATACACTGATTGGAACGTGTTCTCTCCGAATTGTCAGGCCAATCCTCGACCGGGTCCCTCCGTAGTTTTGCTTCTTGGTTAACCGCTGACTTACTTTCCAAAGATTTTCTTGTCCCTCACAGTCTCGCGAGAAATATTTACTTCTCCACATTTGTCGTAGAAAGTACTGGTCACTCTTTAGACAAAACACCCTTTTTAACAGCATTACAAGTTCTACAGGTGGGTTGGGTTTCTCAACAGACATGTCATGTTCAGTTGAAACATTATCGAGTAAGATTAGCTCGACGGGTTTTCACCTCATTCCTGAGAGGCTCTATCATTGTGGTATCAGGAGTCCCTTTAGCAGCAGAGTTTACCACTGAAGATATTACTCAGCTTTCGGAAATGTTCCACTCCTCAGTCACTGCACTCCAAGTAGCAGTTCATTGGGAATTGGAAAATCAACCCTGCACAGAACAAAAGCATTGCTTGTGGATATCTTCTTTGAATTGCACCAAACCTTAAGGCCCACAACATCCATAACAAAGTACCTTAATTAGTACACACCACACTTCCCACAAACACCAGTTAGAACACTAGCTCAGCACACAAGTAAACAACTAAATGAATCTGTCACGGTCCGGTCCATCAATCCGTATTCCAGGTTTTCCTGTTTTCCCCGTTTCTGTTGGGTGCTCTAATTGAGGCACATGATGCTTTTTTGGGCAGACACATAAATACCTCTGGAGACCAGGGCTTCGCTGCTGGATTGTTCCTGTCCAAACCCCCTGTCTGAATCCCTTCTCTGCTCCTTCCTCCTGAAGTCTTGCCATGCCCCTGCAATCTGTGCCTGGAGACTCACCTCGCCTCACCTGTAACCCTTGCCTGCAACTTTCGCCTGCACTGTTGTGAAGTTCAACAGGAAAATCAGGAACTGTTTATTGTTGTTTTGAACTGTCTCTGTGTCCATGCCTTCACTAAGTAGGTCTGGCCGTATGCCACTACCTAGTGTTGGGAATTGTCTCTGTGTCCACGCCTTTGCTTGGTAGGTCTGGACGTTTGCTGCTACCTTGTGCTGAAAACTGTCTCTCTCTGTTCTGTGCATGAGTCCCGGCCCTAAGTCCTGCTCCCTAGGAGGGGTCCTGACTCTGTGTAGAGCCCCAGCCACAAGTCCTGTTCCCAAGGAGGGGTCCTGGATCTGTTTTCCATGTCTCTGCGTTCCTGTCCTCTCAAGACCAAGGACCTGCGTTCCTGTCCTTCCTCAACTAAGGTTTTGTGTCCCCGCCTCGAGGAGCCCAGGCCTCGTCACGTCCCCACCTCGAGGAACCCAGGCCTCATCACATCCCTGCCTCAAGGAGCCCGGGCCTCGTCACGTCCCCGCCTCGAAGAGCCCAAGCCATATCCAGTCCTGTAGCCACGTCATGTCCTCGCCTAGTTCCGGGGTCCAAGCCCGAGACAAGACCCAGGTTTCAGGTCCTTGTCCAGTCTCTGGCTCGGAGTCCAAGCCCAGGCTCCCAGTTCCCAGGTCCTAGTTCTGGTCCCGCTTGCCTAACCAATGTCCTAGCCCAAGTCTGTGTTCATGTCCCAGCAGCTAGTCTCCATCCAGTCACGTCCCTAACTCTAGTCCTGTCCTGTTCCTCGTACTTCAGTGTCTGTGTCTTGCATTTGGGTCCGCCACCAGCGCCCCTCTTATGACTGAATCCTTGTACAACATTCAAGCATTCACACGGCAACTGAATCCCGGAAGAACCCCGACAAATGTAACCCCCTCACTGGGTCTTGTATACAAACTTACAGTAAAGGAAAAGAAAATTAAAAGGGCCCATTACAGTTCATCCAGTGCAATGTGCACATAAACAATGGAGCTCATTTCTGGAGAAATCAGGGGTATTACTTTACTTGCCCGCCAAAGCCAAAACACTAATATTGACAGGACACAGTACTTTTGCAGAAACCAGCTTAAATAAAAATACACAGCATAGCAGTAGAAATTTTAACCAGGGTATTATAATTGAATAGATTAGGACTGTGTTCTTTAGAACATAGAAGATTGAGAGAAAATTTGAAAGAGATTTATAAAATCTGCTAAGTTTTTTGCACTGGAGTTGGGTGGGATAACAACCAGAGAACATGGTTTAAGGGTGAAAGGTGAGTTTTCAGGAGAACACAAGGGTAAAGTTGCTACACTCGGAGGTCGTGAGAGTGTGGATTCAGCTACCAGCACAAGCGGTGCATGGGAGCTCAATTTCAACACTTACAGAACATATGGATTGGTACATTGATAGTAGGGATATGGCACACTATAGTCCTTGTGTATGTTGATAGAGGTAGTCCATTTAAATGTTTTATCCATGAATTATAAGGGCCTGCTTCTGTGCAGTACTTCTGTTTGACTCTAAAATTGGAAACGTTTCAAACAGCAATTTTGAAATATATATATTTAGCAGCAGGTAGAGACAGAGGGGTGGAGGAAAAATTGAAAGTGTCTATCTTTCTACACTTAATTGGTGAAGATATTTTGGCATCTACAACAGCTTTCAAATTGATGAGACAAATTTTAAATTGGACACTCTGATGACAAAAATTAAGGAGCATTTTTCCCCAGTAAAAAAGTCATGTTTGAGTGATACATGTTCTTTTCCTGTTAAAAGAAACAAGACGTTAGATTTAACCAATACTTATCTGTGCTTCACACACCGAGGTAGTCTTGTGAGATTGGAGATGGCAGAGACTCTCAGATGGAATATAGGAATTTGCTCCTCCATATTGTGGGCGTCCTCATCTTGGCACAAGAACAGGTCATGGATGGATTTGTCAGAACGGGAATGGGAAATGGAATTTAAGTACTTGGCCACCAGAAAGTACCATATCTGGCGGATGGTGAGGAGGTGCTCAATAAAGCTATCTCCAAATTTATGCCAGGTCTCACCAGCTGAGAGGATCCACATCGGAAGCAGTGGACTAAATACACCAACCGAGCAGATTCACAGATGATGTGTTGCCTCACCTGGAAGGACTGTTTGTGGCCTTGAATGGAAGTGAGGGCGGAGGTGTATGGGCAGGAGTAACACTTAGTCCATTTGCTGGAAAAAAATGCTTTGAGGGAGATTGCTGGGGAGGGATGAATAGACAAGGGAATCAAAGAGACAGTGATCCGTGCAGAAGGTGAAGAGGAGAAGGTAAAGATATGTTTGCTGGTAACTTCCCTTTGAAGATAGCAGATGTTGCAGTGGATAATATGTTGGATACTCAGGCTGATGGGGTGGTACACAAGGACAGGAGGAACTCTATCACTGTTAGGTTGGTGGGAAGACGGTGAGCTTGAACGAATGAGTAATGGAGATGTGGGTGAGGGCAGCATCAATAACAGAGGGAGGAAAGCTCCAATCTTAAAAGAAGGAGGACATCTCTGATGTTCTGGAATGGAAAGCCACATCCTGGGAACTGGTGAGGCAGAAGCAAAGAAACTGAGAAAGGGGAATAGAATTTTTGCAGGAGGTATTTTTAAAAGAGGTATAGGATATAGAAGAGTACTGCACAGAAACAGGCTCTTCAGCTGACAATGTTGTGCTGAACTAGCTAAAAAGCAAATCAAAAAAAAACCCAAACACTAATTCCTCCTACCTACACCATGCCTATATCCCTCCATCTTCCTTCCATCCACGTGCTTATCTAAATGTCTCGTAACAATCTGTAATATATTTGCCTTTCCCACCATACAAGGCATTCACCACACTCAGTAACAAACCTACCCCCTATATATCCTTTGAACCTACCCCTTCTCACCTTCAACACTTGCCCTCTTATTTCAACCCTGTCTATTTTATATATGCCTCTCATATTCCTATGAACCTCTATCAGATCTCCTCTCAGCCTCCACTGCTCCAGAGAAAGCAACCCAAGATTATCCAGCCTGTCCTGATAGTATATGCCCGCTAAACATCCTGGTAAACCTCTTCTGCACCCTCTCCAAAGTCTCAACATCTTTACTATAATGGGGCAACCAGAACTTAATGTAATACTCCAGATATGGCCTCACCAGAGTCTTATAAAGTTGCAACACAACCTCTTGACTTTTGAACTCAGTACCTTGATTAATAAAAGCAAACATTCAATAGCCTATTTAACCACCATATCGATCTGTCTCGCTACTTTCAAGCAGTTATGAACTTGGATCCCAAGATCACTCTACACAGCAGCACTGTTAAGGATCTTGCCCTTGACACTAAACTATCTCCTTGCATTCGCCCTACCAAGATGCAACACCTCACACTTATCTGGGTTAAACTGCATCTGCCAATTCCCTGCCCATATCTGCAACTGATCTATGTTGTACTATGTTCTTTGCCAGTTTGCTACACTATCCACAACTCCACGAATCTTGATATCATCTGCAAATTTACTAACCCACCGAACTACATTTTAATCCAGGTCAATTGCTGTACATACATCACAAACAGGAGAGGTTCCAGCACAGATCCCTGTGGAACACCACTAATTACAGACCACCAGCTCAAGTAAGCCCCTTCAACCACTATCCTTTGTCTCTTATGCACAAGCCAGTTCTGAATCCAAACAGCCAATTTGCTCTGGACTTCATGCAAATTAATCTTTTAGATTAGTCTTGCATGAGGGACTTCATCAAATGCCTTACTAAAATCCATGAAAACATCATCCACTGCCCTACCGTCATCAATCTCTCTTGTCACCTCGAGAAAAAATCAGTCCGTTTAGAAAGCACGATCCGTACCGCACAAAGCCATGCTGGCTCTCTCTAACAAGAGAAAATCTGCAGATAATGGAAATCCAAGTAAGGCATACACAAAATGCTGGAGGAACTCAGCAGGCCAAGCAGCATCTATGGAAAAAAATACAGTCGACATTTCAGGCTGAAACCCTTCAGCAGGACTGGAGAAAAAAAAGATGAGGATTAGATTTAAAAGGTGAGGGAGGGAAGACAGAAACACAGGTTGTAGGTAAAACCAGGAGGGGGAGGGATTAAGTAAATAGCTGGGAAGTTGTTTGGTGAAAGAGATACAGGGCTGAAGAAGGGGGAGTCTAGGAGATGAGGATAGAAGGCCATGGAAGAAAGAAAATGGGGGAGGAGCACCAGAGAGTGGCGCTGGGCAGAAGGAGATAAGGGGAGAGAGAATAAGGGGGGATGATAAAGTAAAGATCTGAGAAGTTAATAGGTGAAAGGGATAGAAGGCCAAGGAAGAAGGAAAAGGAGGGAGGAGCACCAGATGGAGGTGATGAGCGGGCAAGGAGCTAAGGTGTGGGAAAGAAAAGGGGATGGGAAATGGTAAAGTTGGGGTGGGGTGCATTAATGGAAGTTTGAGAAATCCATGTTCATGCCATCAGGTTTGAGGCTCCCCAAATGGAATATAAAGTGTTGTTTCTCCAACCTAAGTGTAGCCTCATCACAGAGGAAGAGCCCAAGGATGGACATATCAGAATGGGAATGGGAAATGAAATTAAAATGAGTGACTACCAGGAGATCCCACTTCTTCTGGCGGGCAGAGTATAGGTGCTCAGCGAAATGGTCACCACAACTACATTGGGCCACCCATTTTAATTCCACTTCATATTCCCATTCCTATAAGTCAATTCATGGCCCTTTTCTATTGTCCCGATGAGGCCACACTCAGGTTGGAGGAACAACACCTTGTATTCCATCTGGGTAGCCTCCAACCTGCTGGCATGAACATTAATTTCTTGAACTTCCAGTAATGCCCCCACCACCCTCTCCTTCACCAGTCCCCATCCCCTTTTCCCTCTCTCACCCTTATCTCCTTGCCTGTCCGTCACCTCCCTCTGGTGCTCCTCCCTGTCCCACTTGTCTTTCTTCCATGGCCTTCTATCCTCACCTATCAGAATTTCCATTCACTAGCCTTGTAACTCTTTCACCAATCAACTTCCCAGCTTTTTATTTCATCCCTTCTGCTCCCAGTTTCACCTGTCACCTTGTGTTTCTCTCTTCCCTTCCCCAGCTTTTAAATCTACTCCTCATCTTTTTTTCTCCAGTCCTGTTGAAGGGTCTCGTTCTGAAATGTCGACTGTACTTTTTTCCATAGATGCTGCCTGGCCTGCTGAGCTCCTCCAGCATTTTGTGTGTGTTGCCTGGCTCTCTCTAATTACGCCACGAGTTTCCAAATGCTATTCCAAAAAATTTTCTCCAGCAATTTCCCTACAACTGATATGAGACTCACTAGTCAATAGTTCCCAGGATATTCCTTTTTTCCCTTCTTAAATAGAGGTACAGCATTAGCCACTCACCAGTCCTCCGGGATCTCACCTGTGGCTGGAGAGAACATGAAGATACTGGTCAAGGCCCCAGCAATCTCGCCTCTTGCCTTCTTCAATAACCTGTGGTAAATCCCATCAGATCCTGGGGACTTACCACCTTAATGCTCATTAGGAGACCCAACACTTCCTCCTCCTTGACCTATAAATGCCCTAACATATTTATGCACTCAGCTCTGATCTCCTGGTCCTCTGTGTGCTTTTTTTTGGTAACTATTGAGGCAAAGTACTCACTGAGTACCTCACTCACACTCTCCGCATTCAAACATGATATTGGTTCCCCTCCAGTTCAGGGGCAACCCACTCCTCTTATACAGGTCATTCCCTCCCTAGAAAATGTTCCAGTGATCCAAGAACTTGAAACCCTGTCCCCTCAATCATCTCCTCAGCCACTCAATGATCCGTCCTATTACCCCATTCCTACCTGCTCTAGGCATGACACCACTGGTAATCTGGAGATTAGTACCTTGGAGATCCTTCTCTTCAGCCTCTTTCCTAACTATACATACTTACTAAGTAGGATCTCTTTCCATTTTCTGCCTCTGACAATGATGTGAATATGCTCCACAAGCTCTGATTGTTCAGCCTCCCCCAGGGAATATCCTGCTGCCATTCCAATACATCCTGGACCCTAACAGCCTAAGGTACACACAATCCTGGTGTCTTTTTTGTGGTCACAGAATCTCCTTTCTGACTCCTAATGAGTCCCCGATCACTACCACACTGCCTGACTTTAATGTCAGCTGTTTACTCTTTTCCATGGATGCTGCCTGGCCTGCTGAGTTCCTCCAGCATTTCATGTGAGTTGCTTTGGTTACCAGCATCTGCAGATTTTTTTCTTGCCTGTAAAGCCAAAGCCTTCCAACTCTATCTCTGGCACACTCCAATATTAGCCACTCTGCTTGACCTGATCTTCATTTATCTGCAGCTGAGTTTAGGCCTCTGATGCCAACACTTACCATGTCCGTGAAGCCAAGAAATATTGTCCTAACCCAAATCTGCTCCTTCTATATTCTCTCTCCCAAATTCCATACGGCTCTGACAGTAACACTCACTGCGCCTGAGCCACTGAAAAAGTAAAGTCGAGAATCACTAGGTTTATAAAAGATGTTGGTTGTCAGTTTCTCTCCAGATATGGAGACAGGGAGAGCAAGAGAGTGAAGGGAGGTGTCAGAGATGACCAAGTTAAATTAAGTGTACGGTGGAAGTTAGAGGTGTGATGAGAATACACATAAATTAAGATGTTTGCTGGCCCGGGCTAGCACCAGTGGCATCAGCAGTTGGTCTGCCACCTGTCCTCAGGGGAGGGAGAGATAAGGAACAATGAAGCAGCATCTGGAGATGTGTAATGAAGGGACAGGAGAGAGAGCTGTCTAGAGCGGCTCCCCTTTGAAACCTGAACTGTTTGAAGTGATGGACAGGCGATCTGGAGATGTGTAATGAAGGGACGGGAGAGAGAGCTGTCTAGAGCGGCTCCTCCTTTGAACCCTGAACTGTTTGAAGTGATGGACAGGCGATACCCCAGCAGGGGGATAAAAAGGGACAGGTTCGCTAAGGCAGGACACACACGACACTCGAGGTAATGAGACCCTGGAAGCGGTGCGCCTCTCACGAGTCGGTGGGAAGCTCTTGGACGGCTGATCGGGGGATCAGCCTTAAACGCACAGGGTGGAAAGGTACGATCAGCGGGAACCCAGTGTGTGTCCACCCTTGCTTGGGTGCCGGGTTCACTGCAGAGGATCGACCGCATCTGGAGGAGGGGTCACAGTCGGTGACCTCAGGTGACATCACAAAGGACTCGCCCGAAAGCTGCTTGTGAGCAATATCGCCGGTCTGTGAGTGGAAGCCGTTCTGAATGATCAGTCGTTCTCGTTCTCTCTCTCTCCCTCCCCCCACATTGTCCATCACCATGGCAACAATTACTGCGAACTGAACTAAATTGGACTGAACTTTGTGTCACTTTGAAATTGGTCATTTACCCCTAGACAACGATAGAGCTTGATTGATGCTGTTATCTTAATTCTGTGCACATGTGTGTTTATCATTGCTGAACTGTTGCATTTATTACCCTTTCGATTACTGTGTTGCTTGTTTCTTTAATAAAACTTTTTTAGTTCTAGTAATCCAGACTCCAGCTGAGTGATCCATTTCTACTGATTTGGCAACCCAGTTACGGGGTACGTAACATAAGTGGGGTTCTCGTCCGCAATTTTGAACGCTAAATTTGGGACGGAGTAAATTGATTGGGTTAAAATTCCCGAAAGAAAGAAAAGACAAACAGCAGAAATGGAGGCTGAGGAAATTATAAAGGCGCCGACCTTGGAGGCATTAGAGGATGCCAGGAAATCGGAATTGGTAGCTGTGGCCAAACGGTTGAATCTTGCTAAGGGGAAGTCGACAATGAGGAGAGAGGAGATACACAGAGCTATCGTAGAGCACTATGTATCAAAAGGTGTGTTTCCCCAAGGCGAGCTGGGGGTGGTGTCTATTGAAAAACCTGCTGGAGACGCAGTACAGGTGCAGCTTGAAAAACTGAGACTCGAGCACGAGTTCCGGGTACAGCAGTTGGAGCGAGAAGAGAAAGAGAGGGACAGACAGTTACAGCGAGAAGAGCAGGAGAGAGAGAGGCAGTTGGAGTGAGAAGAGAGGCAGTTGGAGAAACAGAGGGAAAGGGAATTCGAGCTGAAGAAGTTAAGGATAAGGGCAGAGCAGGGGCTCGTGCTGAACCAAGGTGGAGGGTTCCGGGTGACCCAGGAGGTTAGGCTGGTTCCCCCATTTGACGATACCGACGTGGATCGGTACTTCCTCCATTTCGAAAAAGTGGCTATAAGTCAGGACTGGCCGAGGGATAAGTGGGCTGTTTTACTTCAGAGTGTACTGAAAGGGAAAGCCCAAGAAGCTTACTCAGCTTTGTCCGCGGAAGATGCCCAGAGGTATGAGCTGGTGTAAGAGGCCATCCTCAGGATTTATGAGTTGGTCCCGGAGGCATACCGGCAGAGGTTCCGGAATACGAGGAAGCAGTGGGACCGCACATATTTGGAGTTTGCCCGTGAGATGCAGACATATTGTGAGCGTTGGTGCGCCTCAAAGGGGGTAGAGGGGGATTATGACAGACTGCTACAGCTGATCCTGATTGAGCAGTTTAAAGGTTGTGTCCCTGAGGGTATGAGACCCTACCTCGATGAGAAAGAGGCAGCCACGTTAGCAGCAACTGCTAAGTTAGCGGATGAGTATGCGTCGATGCATAAAATGAAGTTTGCCCCCGAGTAAAGGCTACCAGAAGGGTAGTCAGGACGGTGGGGAAAGTCCGCCGGAAAAGTCAGAAAGTAAGCCGGGGACTAGTGAGAAGGATAAGGTAGACCGGGAGCAGTCTGGTAGGAAGTCTCCTGGGGTCGTCTGTTATAATTGCGGGAAAGTCGGACACTTTGCATCCAGGTGCTTTGCTCCAAAGAAGGAGACGGGAAAAGGGAAGACAGCGATTTTGAATGGCTGTATCGAGCTGTTAAGCGAACCGCTAGGGAAGGACAGGTCTGCCAAAGTTCAGGAAGGGCGCGGGAGGTTTATCTCGGCCGGATTGGTGTCAGTGAAGGAGGGGTTAAAACCAGTTCCAGTGCGGATCTGGAGAGACACGGGAGCGTGTCAGTCACTAATACTGAAGAGTGTATTAGAGTTTAGCTCAGAGACCCAGACTGGGGAGGTAAAGGTCAAAGGTGTTGGGGAAGGGACAGAGTCAGTCCCTTTGCACCAGATACACTTACAAAGCAACCTGGTCTCTGGACTAGTCACGATCAGGGTGAGGTCCGGATTACCGATGAAAGGCATGGAAGTCTTGCTCGGTAATGACCTCACCGGGGGAATCGTGTTCCCAGTCGTGAGATTGACAGGTCAGCCTGCCAGCAGTGAGGCCCCGCCCATGGACTCACGGGTTCATCATGGGGCTGTGGTGGTAAATTTAGCTGAAACGTTTCTGCCAACCTTGTATGAGACGGGGGTAGAAAATGAAAAGAAGGAGTGTAGTGAGACAAGAGGTAGTGAGGGAGCTGGGACAGACGTAGCATTAGCCAGGAAAGAATTTGTGCAGACGCGAGAGCGAGACGAGGGGCTGATGGTTTTGGCAGAGACAGCTCTCTCTGACACAGCCTTAACAAGGGAACTAGTAGGCTATTGTGCGGAGGAGGAAGTGCTAAGGAAGAAAGGGAAATCAAGTACAGTACCCGCAGATGAGGAATGGGGCGTGGTGCAAAAGAGTTATGGGGATGAGATTTTTAACCTGGCCCACAAGGTACCCCCCTGGTGGACATTTTGCGGCGCTGGAGGAAACAGTTGGTGGAATCATGAAAGAGGTTTACTGGCTGCCCAGGGGGAAGAATGTTATTGATCATGACCGACGCGAACTGAGACGGTCACCGGCTTTTGATATGCTAACAAACCTAGTCGGTGTTAGCGTGGAAATCAATGATGCTAGGGGCCCCCTGATAAGAGAAAAAAACCATTTTGAAAAGATTAGTATGGTATCGATCAGATGGGAGAAGGCTATTGTTTTGGCCAGGTCTACTGATAAGGTCTCTCCCTTAATCCCCGAACAAAACGGCTCTTTAGAAGAAGTATTTAAACGACTCGCACCCGTGTGTTTGATTGTCCCAAGGCGATGCAAAGAACTGGGACGTTGTGGGGTGTCTGTGACAATAGGTCAGCCTAGTAAACAACATCCATATATAATGAGTAATTCAGTGACTAAAGGGCTGATGAACACAGAGGTGTGTATTGGCAATTTAATACGGCTGTCTGAAGCCAGCTTGATAGTGAACCTTGGAAAAAATGAGTTCGGCCACGTGAAGGTCACTTATCTGGGAAGTGTGGTGACACAGGGGCAGCTGGCAGCGATGCAAGCTACAGTGCAGGCTATCGCTGACCTCCCAACCCCGACAGACAAGAGGGCCCTCAGAAGGCTCTTGGAGATGGTGGGGTACTGTAGGAAGTTTTGCAATAACTCTGTGGTCACTACCCCTCCCCCTCCTATTAAGCCCTTGCGAGAGAAAACTGAGTCGGAATGGGACGACCCTTGTTATTGTGGTCCAGGACGAAACCAAATGAGAGGTTACATTGATCGCAATTCATCAGTGTTTTTGGCCACTATGAAGTTTGCTGAGTTGGAGCCTGGTCTAAGGGATTATTAATAGCACATATAAAAGGGACGGAAAATGTGATTACTGACTGTCTGTCAAGGTGTTGACAACTTCAAACTCGCTGTGTTAGCCAAATAGCTGATAAAGATGTATATTTGTGTGTGTATCAAATAATGTATTCATGTTTGTAATTTTTACCTCCCGGTAAAAATCCTTAAAGGGGGGAAGTGTGACGATAATACACATAAATTAAGATGTTTGCTGGCCTGGGATAGCACCAGTGGCATCAGCAGTTGGTCTGCCACCTGTCCTCAGGGGAGGGAGAGATAAGGAACAATGAAGCAGCATCTGGAGATGTGTAATGAAGGGACGGGAGAGAGCTGTCTAGAGCGGCTCCCCCTTTGAACCCTGAACTGTTTGAAGTGATGGACAGGCGATCTGGAGATGTGTAATGAAGGGACAGGAGAGAGAGCTGTCTAGAGCGGCTCCCCCTTTGAACCCTGAACTGTTTGAAGTGATGGACAGGCGATACCCCAGCAGGGGGATAAAAAGGGACAGGTTCACTAAGGCAGGACACACACGACACTCGAGGTAACGAGACCCTGGAAGCGGTGCGCCTCTCACGAGTCGGTGGGAAGCTCTTGGACGGCTGATCGGGGGATCAGCCTTAAACGCACAGGGTGGAAAGGTACGATCAGCGGGAACCCGGTGTGTGTCCACCCTTGCTTGGGTGCCGGGTTCACTGCAGAGGATCGACTGCATCTGGAGGAGGGGTCACAGTCGGTGACCTCAGGTGACATCACAAAGGACTCGCCCGAAAGCTGCTTGTGAGCAATATCGCCGGTCTGTGAGTGGAAGCCGTTCTGAATGATCAGTCGTTCCCGTTCTCTCTCTCTCTCCCCCCACGTTGTCCATTGCCATGGCAACAATTACTGCGAACTGAACTAAATTGGACTAAACTTTGTGTCACTTTGAAATCAGTCATTTACCCCTAGACAACGATAGAGCTTGATTGATGCTGTTATCTTAATTCTGTGCATATGTGTGTTTATCATTGCTGAACTGTTGCATTTATTACCCTTTCGATTACTGTGTTGCTTGTTTCTTTAATAAAACTTTCTTAGTTCTAGTAATCCAGACTCCAACTGAGTGATACATTTCTGCTGGTTTGGCAACCCAGTTACGGGGTACGTAACGGAGGCAATATTGATAAAATTGACAAGCTCAGTATGGGTACAGGAAGCTGCGCCAACACGGTCATCAGTGATGTGGAGGAGGAGTTGAGGAGTAAAACTGGGCAAGGTTTCAAACTTAAACTGTTCTACATAGCCGACAACGAGGCAGACCCATGCAAGTGTCCATAGCTACCCCTTGGGTTTAACGAAAGTGGGCATTCAAAGTTCAAACTAAGTGTATTATCAGTGTACATAGATGTCAGCACATACAACCCTGAGATTATTTTCCTGTGGGCATGCTTAAAAAATCTATAGAACAGTAACTGGAAAGATCAGGAACTGCAAACTGGAGGAGCTGAAGGGAAAAAAAATTTCAGGATGAGGACCAGTTCTGTCAGACAGAGGAGGGTGGTGGTGGAGGAGAATTGGCTGTGTTTTTTTTGGCAAGAAAGAAGCAGGGGGCTTTGAGGCCTTCCTGATGAGGGATAGATGATTATTGACAGTCTCTAGCTTGAACAGGCCTGGAACTGGCAGCCACTCCGGCTGAACTTGGATACTGCCTGCTGGAGTATGAGAGTTTCTGCAGAGTGGTGAGGAGCTCCTGAAGCATGTTGTCAGGTCTGCCTACAGTTGCTCCCTGGTAGGCCGATGTGGTTTGCAGACATGCGTACTCTGCTGTGTTCATGATAGCTCAATCGTGCTGTAACGAGAGACCTATGGATGGTGATTAACCCAAGTGCAGAGTAAGGTCCAGAATTAATTCAGACTCAAAATAAGCAAGATGATACAAACAAAATCCAAAGGCAAAAATCACAAACAGTGGTACTAGAAACATAACTCCTATGATTGAGCACTGAGTGTTCAGCATGAGGCCTAGAAGTACGGATGTTCCATGGAGGAATGTGCCAGCAATACTTGGCAGTCTGAGTCTCTGAGGGACAGTGGCAGATAACCATACTCTGGGGAATTGGAGCGCTGGATCTTGGATGTCTGCTGCTGTTCAGTCAGGACCATGACAATATCACAGCAGATTCCCTGGGCTGGGGTTTTATATTGTACAACAACAGACAGGAGTGAGCTACAGGCTGAGACATAATCCAGGGTTTTGGAGGTTTCTATATAGAAAATAAACAGATCACTGGGAGTGCTTTAGAGGTATGAATCTAATGCAGGGATTTGGGGAGATTATATGTTGAATAACAGATTCCTAGGTGTGCGTTATAGGCCATAGGGAGTTCTAGGTGTTCAGAGGGAGTATATATGAAATAACAGATCTCGGTAGTGATGTAGAGGCTGGGTTACAATCCCTGGTTTTCGGGATTGGTATGTACTGTAAGTATCAGATTCCAGTGTGTAAATTAAGGTTTGGGATCTACTCCAGGGGCTCAGGATTAAGATGCAGCTGTTTTGCTGACGTGCTCTGTATTTTGTCTGTTACATTTATTCTGATTCAATCAGCGTGTGATTCCCTTGCTCTGACTTTGTAGACATTTCGGGAAAGGACTGTCTGATGTCAGTAACCGGAGACACTGTTGCCCACAAGCTGAAAATGGAGAAACCCTTGCAGCTGGTTTATAACAGGGACGGGAAGCTGCAACTTAACCCAGATGCTCTGAAGGTCCTCCAGTCCATCGAGGATCCAATGGTTGTTGTGGCTGTGGTTGGTGCTGCTCGTACAGGGAAGTCCTACCTCATGAACTGTCTTGCAGGAGACAAGAATGGTAAGGGCAGTGGCTGTAAACTTCCACCTCTAACCTTTCACCTCTGTTTACTATCTGTCTTGCAGAAATTACCCTGAGACCTGGGACACACAGAGCACACTTGCATTGTCAAGCTGTCAGTAGTGGGAGATTTACTGGAGACATCTGTTTATGTTGGTGTTCCCATCACTGTTTTGGACAATGGATCTAGCGAGACCTAGGGAATTTAAACTGCATGCTTGCTTCGTATCTCAGATGCAGAGAGCAAACTGGCCTCATTAATGGCGACCAGAGTTACTTGCTGTAAAACTGACTCTGTGCCAACCATCAATCGTTCTTTTTCACGAATTCTACAACAATCCAATTTTATTCTTCACATGTTCCCAACAATTCTGCCTAACCCTCACTAACTACGGATTGGGTACTCAGAAACTGCATGTCTTTGGGCTATGGAAGATCATAGATCCGCCTATGTTCTTGCAAAGTTTACCTCTCTGCCTCTCTCTCTCTCTCTCTCTCCCTCGGCAGGATTCTCAGTGAATTCGACCGTCCAGGCTCACACCAAAGGAATCTGGATGTGGTGTCGATCCCTCCCTCAGAGACCCAATGAGGTCCTCCTGTTGTTGGACACTGAGGGTCTGGGAGATCCCAAGAAGGTCAGTCCCTCCCTCACAACTATCCTCCTCCTGAGAACAGTGGGTTCATTACCAATTGGGTAACCCACAGACAGAGGAATGATCCACAGACCAGAGTTCAAATCTCACCAGAGGCAGTTTGGATGGTTAAATGCTCAAAGTTAAACTTAATTAAATTTGTTGATTAACTAACATTGTCATTACAGGTACATATTCTGCCATAATTCTGCCATATTTTTCATTGGAACTGTATGTGATCCAAGACCATTACCCACTCCACTTCCTGTCCGATCCACACCAATTCCCATCCCCATCCTCCCAAATGAAAAGGATGTTAAGGTACCATGACAGTGTGCTCTCCTCCAGCACTGTATTGGTGAGCACTGGCTGAGACTCGGTCTGTAAGGCTTCCCTTGGCCATACATCTGTCACTGGTGGCATTGACAGGAAGGATGCTGTGGAGGGAAGCCTCACCCACTAACCTCCGTAAACACTGAGCAAGAAATGTCCAGAAATGGGATGCTTATTTATTCGACTCATCTCTGAGCAAAAGCTCTCACTAACTGCTCTGTTCTACCTGCAGGGAGACAGCCACAATGATAATTCCATCTATACACTTGCTATACTTCTGAGCAGCATCCTCATTTACAATGGTCAAAAACAAATAGACCAGCAATCTCTGCAAGACCTTCAGTATCCTTTCAGCATGATATCTGTACAGCGTCTTTCAGTTCCTCTCTCTCAGGAATACCTGCACAGTGACCAGTGTCTGTCAGTTCCTCTCTCGGGAATGTCTGCACAGTGACCGATGTCTCTCAGTCCCACTCTCTTAGGGAGATATTGTAGTCTGATCAGTTTATCTCAGCCCCTGTCTCTCTCAGTGGGATATCTGCGCATGGACTGATATTTCTCTGTCCCTTTCTTTTGGCATATATCTGCACACTGTTGTCTCTCAATCATGGAGTCATTGAGCTATACGGTAGGAAAAGTATCCCGTCAGCCATGCTTGTCTATACTGACTAAAATGTATTCTCAAACTGATCCTGCTTTCCAGCACGTGCCCATAACCCTCTGAATTCTCGTCATCTTCATACCTGTCCACATACTTCGTAAATGGGTCTCATGTACGTGCCTCACCCACTTCCTCTGCTGGCTCGTTCAATATAATCACCACCCTTTGTCAATAAAAAAAATGACATCGCAGGTTCTTATTAATCATTTCACTCTAACCATAATACTATATCCTTTAGTTTTCATTTCCACAACCTTGCAAACAAAGACCACTGACCCTATCAATGCCCTTCATGATTTTGTTATTACAGCTGTGAGATTACCCCTCAATCTTCTATGCTCCAAAGAATAAAGGCCACTCTGTTCCCAGGCTCCTGGCAACATCCTTCAAATGTTTCTTTACTCTCTTTCTGGTTTAATCACATCTTTGCTATAACTGCATAATCAGAACTGTACACGGTACTGCAAGTGTGACTACACCAACATTCTGTACAATCAAAGTGTAACCACCCACTTCAAACTTAGCACACTAACTGATGAACACCAGTATGCTAAAAACTTTCTGCACACCCCTATCCTCTCTACATGCAAGTCCCCTTTAAGGGACTCCTGCACCTCTACACTGAGTTCTTCCTGTTGTGCAAATGTGCCTGGAGCCCCTGCAATCAATGTAGAAGTCCTACACTGAATAGTCCTTCCAAAATGTAACTCTACTGTTACGTACTCCGTAACGGGTTAAAAGAACCAGCAGAAATGGAACACACCTGGAGTCTGGTATTGCTGTTACGTAAAGCTATTTTATTAGTAACTACACAATACAGTAATATAAAAATCAGATAAATCAAACAGGTTAGCAGAATTTATGCATATACAGGTGTGTAAATATAAAAGCCAAGCTTCTTCAAGTTTAGGAGGTAATGGATACAGTCTTACAATGATGGGTAAATGAAGTCAGTTCAGTTCGTGTTATTGAGTTGAGTAGTGTTGGAGAGAGAGAGGTGTTGTGGTTGTCCAAGTAAGCCGATGCCGTCGATCCTCCGTTGTCCTCCGAAATCCTTTAAAGTCACCGAATGTGACCGCAAAAAGGAGACCATCTTCTGTGGTAAAGTCATCCACCCAGGTGAGGGTTGGACACACTGATAACTTTCCACCGGTCACCCCTTTACACACTGTGAGAGCCACTGATCGATTCTCCTGATCGATCCTCCAAAACCCACCTTCCTGTGAGCACACACAACTCATCCAGTGTCCGAATCCGTGTGTGTCTGTCAGACAATCAGCTGACCTTGTATTTATTCAAGCATGTTGAACACCAGCTGTTCATCAATTGACACCGCCGTCAGTCACCATGGCGACTCACGAGCTGCTTGTTGTTCTCTGTCTGTAGGAACTCACAAGCAGGCAGCGTCCTTGTATATTCAAAACAAGCTGCAGAGAAACCATAACATCAATTGTCCATCAAATAACTCCACCTCTCTCTCTCTCTCTCTCTCTCTCTCTCTCTGGAGCAGCTCAAACAGTGTCCAAAAGTCAGTCTCATTCTACCGACGTTTTAAAGTGACAGTCCACAGAAAATATGAACCCTAGGGGTACATAACACTACATACTTACCTGAATTCCATTTGACATTCCTGAGCCCAGCTGCCCAACTGACTGAGATTCCATTGTACTTGCTGGTACTCCTCTTCACTGTCCTCTGTGACAGTGAAATAATGCTTGAGAACTGTGCCCATCTCTGGCAGTTCCACAAATACATTTCCATCTTTCAGGGGCCCTATTCAC
This sequence comes from Mobula birostris, assembly GCF_030028105.1. Lineage (NCBI taxonomy): Eukaryota > Metazoa > Chordata > Chondrichthyes > Myliobatiformes > Myliobatidae > Mobula > Mobula birostris. The sequence goes on along the minus strand of NC_092380.1, from coordinate 27,613,664 downwards.
TCCCATGTTACTGTTCTTTCATTAATATATTTGTAAAATCACTTAGAATTCTCCTCAATTTTCTTAGCTAAAGTTACCTCATTCTCCCTTTTGCCCTCCAAATCTCCACCTTGAGTTTACTCTGGCCTCCTCTATATCTATTCAATGATTCACTTGATCCCATCTGCCTCTATCTGGATGAAGACACCTCCTGTTTTCCTGAGCAAAGTTACAATACTTCTTGACATCCAGGGTTCTCAATTACCAGCAGCTTTGCCTTTTACTCATCGAGACCCCCTCTCTCAGGGAGCTATCTCCACAATGACATGTGTCTCTTAGTCACCCTCTTTCTGAGGGGGAGATCTGTACACTGACCACTGTTTCAGTCCATCTTGCCAAGGGGAGGTCTGTACACCAGCCAGTGTTTCAGTCCATTTTGCTGAGTGGGAGATCTGTACACTGGCCAGTGTTTCAGTCCATCTTACCAAGAGGAAGATCTGTACACTGACCAGTGTCTCTCAGTCTGTCTCTCTCAGTGAGATATCTCCATAATGACAGGCATCTCTGAGCACACTCTGTCAGTCTCTCTCTCTAAAGGGCAGAGATGTACTCTGACAAGTCTCCCTCCCTCTCTCCCCCCTCCCCCTCCCCCTCTCTCTCTCCCCCTCACTCCCCCCTCTCTCCCCTCCTCTCTCTCCCCTCCTCTCCCTCCTCTCTCTCTCTCCTCCCCCCTCTCTCTCTCTCTGCCTCCCTCTCTCATTTTTAAACTGACTAGTGTCTCTCAGTGTATCTGTCTCGGGTGCAGATCTGAACAGTGACTGATATTCCTCACTACTTTCCTGCCAACCCTTCATTCCTTTTCCTTGATGTTGCTCCCAGTTTTGTGACTGAACAGTCTAAGCTGATCCAGATGAAGTCTCAGCCCGATGACTGTGACAGATGGGACTTTGTCCGTTTCTTCCCTGAATTTGTCTGGTTGATTCGTGATTTCACTCTGGACCTAGAGATCGATGGAAAACCTGTGACTCTGAATGAGTACGTAGAGCACAGTCTGCAACTGACGGACAGTGAGTATGTGACAGTGCCAGTCTCTGAGGAGATAGGGTGAACTTGGAAAGGGGCCAGAGAAGGGAGGGAGCAGGGTTGAATTTAGTGTGTGAGGGGGTGGTGGAGGAAGGGGCAATCTGTTACCTTTGAGAATCTGTGCACACACACAGTCCAGTGTTTCCCAGCCCCTTCACACCTCTCATTCCCCACTTACTCTGCATTCCACTGCCCTGTTCACATTCACATTACCTTACAATTCCCTGCAACAACTTAACACCAATGTACACTGTCCTCTGGTTTGATGATATAAATGCACCACTCTCACCCAGCTGACAATGCTTTCCCATCAGAGTTTCATTTGATTGGCAGGGTGTCACAGGACACACACCCCTCAATCAGTATGACCCTCGACTACCCTTTCAATGTCACATCATTCCCCCCCATGACAAGTCACCCATGACCCAACTACAATGCACTTGATGCCCCTCCCACACATCCTGTCCCTCACCATCAGATCTCGCAAACTGCCTCCCCTCTGTTTCCTTCCTGTCCTTCCCCTATTCCTCCCCACAGCCCTGTGGGTAACAGTCACCATGTTGGGAATGGGAGAACAGACTCAGTAAGGGTGATTCCTGGTTCTTTTTTACAGGTGAGAGCAGTGAACAGGACAAGGAATATAATGAACTCCGCAGGTGTATCCGTGACCATTTTCCCTCGCGTTGCTGCTTTGCATTTCGACCTCCCACAGACTGGAAGAAACTCAAGTATCTCCAGGAACTGGAGGACAAGGATCTGGATGAGGATTTTGTTACGGAGCGGCAGAAGCTCATCGATTACATTCACGCCCACAAGAAAGTCAAGAGAGTTCTTGGGGGTCAGCTGGTCACGGGCAGGAGTGAGTAACCGGGCAAAACCTCCCACCTCTCTTCAGTATAACACACTAACCTGGCATGAGAAAATCTGCAGATGCTGGAAATCCAAAGCAACACACACAAAAAGCTGGAGGAATTCAGCAGGCCAGGCAACATCTATGGAAAAGAGTAAACAGTTGATGTTTCGTGCCAAGACCCTTCATCAGGACTGGAAAGGGATGGGCGAAATCAGAATAAGAAAATGGGGGAAGGGAGAAGAGGAAAAAGTACAAGTTGACAGGTGATAGGTGAAACTGGGAGAGGGGGAGGGGTGAAGAAAAGAGCTGGGAAGTCGATTGGTGAAAGAGATGAAGGCAGGAAAAGCGTGAACCTGATTGGAGAGGACTGAAGAGCATGGTTGAAGGGGAAGGGATTGGAACACCAGAAGGAGGTGATGGAGAGGTGAAAGGAAAGTGTGAGAGGGAAGAAAGAATGGGGAATGGTGAAGGAGATGAGTGGGGGGGGATTACTGGAGTTCAAGAAATTGATGCTCATGCAATCATGTTGAGCACCTTCACTCCGTCCGCCACAAAAGGCGAGATTTCCTTTTGGCCACCTATTTCAATCCTACTTCTCATTCCAATCCAACCTGTCTGTCCATGGCCTCTTTTGCCCCGAGGGGGCCAGGCTATATTCTGTCTGCGTAGTCTCCAACCTGATGGCATGAAGATAGATTTCGCAAATGTCTTACCTGCCCATCACTTCCCTCTGTTGCTCCTTCCCTTTCTTTTATTCCATGATCTTCAGTCATCTCCTACCACATCCCCTCTACTCCAGCCCTTTATCACTTTCACCAATCAACTTCCCAGTTCTTTACTTCACTCCCTCCTCCTCTCCAGGTTTAACCTATCACCTGCCACCTTGGACTTCTTTCTCTCCCACCTTCCTATCCTGATTTATCGTCTTCCTTTCCAGCCCTGGTGAAAGCTCTTGGTCTGAAACCCTCACCTGGAATGGGAACATACTATCAGAGTATATGGGAATGTGGACAGTGGGACTGAATGGGAAGGGAATTGGATGCCATTAGAAACGTGTATACGAGGGAAGTGAATGGGAAGGGGTTGGGATCCCATTGGGAATGAGTGGGATGGTGTGGGATTCCAGCATGTGCGTAGAGGGTAGAAGTGACTGTAAAGAGATGGAGTTCACTACAAGTGAATGGGGAGGTGTGGGGACCCATTGGGAATATGAACTGTGTGTTTGAATGGGAAAGGGGTAGGGTCCCATTGGAAATATAGTCTGTGGGATTGAATGAGAAAGGTTGGGGTCCCATTAGCAGCGTGGACTGTGGCATTGAATGGGAAAGGGGTAGGTCTTATTGGGAGTAGGAATGATGGGAGAGAATTGGAGGGAATGGGATCCCATTGGAAGTGAATGAGAATGGGTTGGGTTCATTGTGATATGGAGAGTGGGAATTGAGAGTGTGATCAGATCCCCAGGCACTGACCTCCAGAAACATACCACACAGGATTTGTTGAATTGACGAAGATGTACGTGGGCATGATGGAAGAAGGGGTCCTACCGTGTGTGGACAGCTGTGTCGCCAAATTAATGAACGTGGAAAACCAAGCAGCATTAGATGAAGCCCTGAAATTCTATGATGATGAAATGAAAAAATTCTCAGAATCTGACGATGTTACTATGAGCAAACTCATAGATTATTACCATATGAAGAGCAAAGCGGCATTCAGTATCTTCCACAAAAGATGTATGAACAACAGTGGCAAACACATCGAACAGCTGGAGGTGAGCTTCTAATCTTCAGTGATTTCCAACTGTCTCAACTGTACAATATCCCTGGATCCAACCCTTAAGAGTGAGAGACAAGGAGCACAGATATTATCCTGAACATGAGGGACTGAGAGACACTGGTTTGTATACAGGTCACTCCTGATCAGTGTGTAGATCTCTCCCTGAGAGAGAGTGATTCAGAGATATAATTAGTGTACAGATGTCTGAATGAGAGAGATTGACTGAGAGACAGTGGTCAGTGTACAGATCTCTCTCTGAGAGACAGCGACTCAGATATATAGTTTGTGTGCAGATATACCCCTGAGAGAGAGGGACTGCGAGACACTGGTCAGTGTACAATACTTTGTTTCCTAGATTACTGTACATCTTTCCTTCATTCCCAGGAGACAATGAGTACTACTTACGAGTCTCTCATGGGCAGGATAAAGAAAAAGTCACAAGAGGCATGTGAGAGACATCTAAAAAAAGTAATGTCATCAATAAAAGAAAACCTGACATCTGAACATTACCTGAGACCTGGTTGTTTCCAGGAGCTGAAGAAGGATCTTGATAAGGCCATCAAGGGGTATGAAGAAAAGACCAAGGATGAAATGGAGGTGTGTTCAATATTTTACAGCAAGACATTCACTTTTCAATTCTCATGACTTTTCCTTCCCCTGCCTTACATGGATTCAGAAAATTTCCCCCCACCACCACCTTCTTCCATTAACCTAACAAAATTGAATTTGATTTCCACTCTCCGTATCATCTGGAATGGGATTAACTGGGTAGATTAGGTCTATAACCGAGGAATGAGTGTTAAAGGTTGTGGGAGGATTTTCAGTGGGTGGGGTCAGTTCCTGTGAGGCTGTGGGAGGGAATTTCGTGGGTCAGGAGAGTTTGTGATGGGGAGATGTTCATGGGATGCTAGAGGGGATTCAGTGGTTGGAGAGTCAGTAATGGGGCTGTGGGAATTATCTTTAATCCTAGTTTTCAAGGGCCTTCCAATCTCTCCCTTAAAAATCCTAACTCTCTGCTTCCACTGAGTTCCAATGGAGAGTTCAAAAAAGTTAATCATGCGTCGAGAGAAAAATGCTTGTCTCATAACTCCGTTGATCAAGCTACCTGTTTATCTCACTCAGCTTTGTGACTCATGACCTTCTTGCCTATATTAACCATCCAGTCTGTGACTCCTAGTTCTGGGCTTTCCCACAGAAGTGTCTAGACCCAGCCTGTCCTACCTTCTTGAAAAAGGTAATCTGTGTTACCAGGTATCAGTCTAAGACCCATCTCTAATCTGTGTCCAGTGTATTAGTGTTAAAGCAGATCTATACTGTCCATATTCCAGATGTCATCTCACCAAAACCAGATATAACTGAAGTATTCCCCTTCTGATTTTGTTACACACTCCACCTCTCCCACTTAATTGCACACAAACATTTTGCAAATCTTGCACTAGGATCCCTCTGCATCTCAGAACTTCGCAAATTCTCCCATTTGGATAATATGCTACTATTTATCTTTCTGCCACAATAGATATTTCGCATTATCCCACATTGTACTCGATTTGCCTGATCCTTGTCCATTCACACAATCAATTCCCTGTACTCGTTGTCACCTGTGTGCGTCATTTTTACAATTTAGCCTTGTGTCATTGAAAAAAAAGGATTCTGCCTTCATTCAAAGCCCTGATATAAATTGTACACAGTTTCCAGTTGTGGTTTTACCAACTTCCTGTAGATTGGTAAGAGGAGCTCCTTAATTGTTTATCAGTCCCCAGCACTAGTTATTTGATCTCTTTTGGTCTCCTGTGGACTGCTGCGATGGGAGAGAGTTGGACATGAATGATTGTATCTTCTCTTCTCTGTAGTGGTGTGCTGTCCTCACCCACTTCCTGGAAGAGGAAAAACCTCATCTAGACCATGTACAGAAAATGGACAGCAGGCTGACGGAGGAACAAAAGCGTGTCTCTGGTGAGAAAATAAACAAAATGTTCAAGATATTTTGGTCAGGGTGTATCTGTATATTTAAAATTAACTCTTCAAGTCTGAAAACTAAAAATGTGATACACTCTTGCTGGGTACTTCACCTCAGAGCTCATCAGAAGCAGCAAAGTCACAGTGAGATCAGGGAGGGCTGTGCTGATGTTCTTGGACATGTTCACATGAAGAAGTTGGTGTTGGGTCTCTCGAAGAACATGAACAGAAATCAGATTAGGGTGCCCAATAGTAGGAGCTAGATTTGAGGCTGAAGTAGGGGTTATCAGTGAGGAGTGGGTAATCCTTGTTGAAGAGATATAGGTGCAGAGGAAACAGAAGGGCTTGGCATATGATGTAAGTGGAACTCGAGCATAAGTACCTACATTTATACAAATGGAGAGTCAATAGTTTGATCCAAAACCTGGTGTATTATGCCGAAACAAGGGAAAATATCACAGAGTGACAGAGGAGTTTGATAGCGTAGATTAGAAAGCCGGGCTGCATGGTGGGATGATGGCTGCAGGAGTCAGACTCCAGCATTTACCCCGATCTTGGTTGTGGGTGATGGAAATGGAAAAAGGCCGTGGGACACTGAACCCTCTCATGAGGTAGAGTAAGGATGCTCCTGTGGTTGGGAGACCTCCCAGTGATGCTGCTGGGGCAGTGAATGGGGTAACGACGAGGACGCAGACTATAAAGGTTGTGTTTTCTGTTCAGACTCCAGAGTAAGCCAAGAGCTGCCCATTTCTGAATGAGGAATATTTTCCATGGACTTGTTTACCAGGTCTCAGAGACTGTACAAAGGGTTGCAGTGAGGAGACTTGCTCCTCTCTACTTCAGGATGTGGCTCTGTATGGACTTCCAGAGCCAGGAATAATGATCCATCCTTCAGTCTCATGCCTGTCGTGGAGAGGGTCTCTCCCCTCTGGTCAGCAAGAGGTCCAGATTCCCCTGAGGTGTCTCAGGAGTCCTCCACCACTGATCCTGGGGTTAAGATTGTGTTGAAGATGGAACAAGCTGGTGGGTTTGGGACACCAACTGCAGAGAGAGGAATGCACGTGTCAGCTATGAGTGGCTTCTGCCTGGAGGGGGACAGGCACTTATGGTAGTTGGGGAGCTGGGGTCCACACTTACCCCATCTTCCTGCGGGTTTAACAATGATAGAGTTCCTCTTGTCCTTACCTATCACCCAGGAGTCTCTGCATCCAACACATCATCTTCTGCAACTTCCGCTATCTCCAAAGGGATCCTACCACTAAACATATATTTACCGTCCTCTCCCTCCACCTTCTGCAAGGATTACTCCCTCCACGATTCCCTTATCCATTTGTCTCTCCAACCCCTCCCCCTGCTCCCAAATATTTCCCACCTGGCACTTAACCCTGCAAGCAGTCCAAGTACTACACCTGCCCATACACCTCCACCATCATCTCCATTCAGGACTGTCCTTCCACATGAGGCAAAACTTCACCTGCAATTCTGCTGGGGTCATCTATTGTGTCTGGTGCTCCTGATGTGGCCTCTAGATTGGTGAGACCATTGTAAATTGGGAGACTGCTTTGTTGAGCACCTCCGCACTACCTGCCACAAGCAGGAATTCCCAATGGCCAAACATTTTAATTAGAATTCCCATTCCCATTCTGACTTGCCGGCCTATAGCCTCCTCTTGTGCCAAGAAAAGGCGATGCTCAGAGTAGAGGAACAACACCTAATATTCCATCTGGGAAGACTCTAACCTGATGGCATGAATATCGATTTCTCCTTCGGGTAAACAAACTTTTCCCACTCTTTCCTCTGTTCCTCACTCTGACCTTTTACTTCTTCTCACCTGCCTATTACTAACCCCTGGGTTCCCTCCTCCTTCCCCTTCTCCGATAGTCCACTCTCTTCACCTATCAGATTGCTTCCTCTCCAGCCCTTGACCTTCTTTACTTACCTGCATTCACCTATCACGTTCCAGCTAGTATCTTTCCCCTCCCCCACTTTTTTATTCTGACATCTTCCCCCTTCCTCCTCAGTCCTGAAATCAGAACTCAGGTGAAACATTAATTATCTATTCATTTCCATAGATGCTGCCTGACCTGCTGAGTTCCTCCAGCATTTTCTGTGTGTTGTCTTAGGCTGAACAGTGAGTGAATCTCCTTGTCAATGTCCTGTCACACACACCTTGAGAAATGACCCCTTCACCACTCTCTGCACGGACTAACCAATTCATCCTCTGCCCCTTTTGTCAGCTTTGGAAGAGGAGCTCTCAAGGGTGAAACAGGAGAGGGAGAAGATGGAGCAGAAGAGGAAAGCATTTGAGGAATGCAGGAATAAGGAGATCATGGAGCAGATCAAGAAGAGGTTTGAGGAGGGTAAAATGTGCAGTGTGGAGGAGCTGAAGGAAGCCATGGAGCATATGAGGAGTGAGATGAAGAAATATGAAGTTGAAGGCAGGATGGAGGATGCAGTAAGGGCTTGGCAGATGTACGAGTACCTGAAGAAGAAATATGAAGAGGCAACAGAATGGAGTTTCATGAAACTCATAAGGAGACTGCTGAGATTATTTCACATCAGGTAACTGTGGTAGACACTGTGGTAAAATTGTATCCATAGCAGGAAAGCAGTCAAAAAATGCATACATTTAGAAATGTGTCCACAGCACCAATCTGTGACATCCTGAACAGTTTCCACCCACTACCCTCCCCAGTCTGATCAGTGAACTGAACCCCAAATATTGTCCACCACACACATTCCACATCCAATCCCCAGCTGGATATCAGAGACACACACTGAAACATTTAAAGTGGGGTCAGATTCCAGCTGGTGAATCTCAGAATCCCAGGGATGTGACTGAGCCAGTGTAATATGTCCCACTCACTAAATCCCCTCACACAGCCCACGGACACTCTCACCCATGACCGACTCTCCCCACTGACTTAATCCCCTACCACAGTCCATGCACACTCACCCCCACTCACTAAATCCCCTCCCACACCCCATGGAAACTGTCCCCCATCACTGACTCCTCCACCCATGAAACTCCCTCACACAGCCCATGGACATTCTCCCCCATCACCGACTGTCCTCACCTACTGAACCCCCCCCCCCCGCCACAGCCCATGGACAATCTCCCCTATCACCAACTGTCCTCACCTACCGAACCCCCTCCCACAGCCCATGGACAATCTCCCCTATCACCGACTGTCCTCACCTACCAAACCCCCTCACACAGCCCATGTACGCTTTGCCCAATCACTCTCACACCATCCACTGAACAGACCCCCACAGCTCACGGACAATCTCAGCAATTACCAACTCCCCAACCTCCCACCGAATCACTTTGCACATTCCATGTACGCTCTCTCTCATCACCAACTCTTCCCCCCAACTCACTGAATCCTCTCCCCCAGCTGACGGACATACGCTCCAATAACAAGCTCTCCCCACCCACTGAACCACTCCACAATCTCACAGACTGTCTCCCTCATCACCAACTCCCCTACCGACTGAATCCCCTCACACAGCCCACAGACTTTTCTCAATTACCAAAATTTCCCCACCCATTGAATCCTCTCCTGCAGCCCACAGTCACTCCCCGACCACCAGCATTTCCCCACTCACTGAATCCTCTCCTGCAGCTCACAGACACCCTCCTCATCCATTGAATTCCCTCCGACAGCCCGTCTACATTCTCCCCCACCACCTACTTCCTCCACCCCAACCAATGAATTCCCTTCCACAGCCCATGGACATAAAGCTACATGTCCAGTTCTTGTGCATGTTTTTTTCAATTCTCTCATATACCTGTCCACACTGTACCACAATTACCTGAACTATCAATTATAAGGAGCTCTGTTTATCCTTGAGCAATTCATCAAACTCTCCTTGACACAGAATGTCACCTCCTACAATGTCCTTATCAGCTGGTTCAGTGTTCTGGATCAGCGGTCAGCTCTATTCAATACTGAGCCTGTGTTGATAATGTGGCCTTCCTCCGCTCTGCTCTGTGTTCTGTGAATCTCTGTCACCAGCAGAGTTTCCTCCCAGACGCTGATGGGAGCTTGTCATCTCCCTCTGGCTGTTACGTTCCCACCATCAATCCACGATCAGTGTGATTACTGGATCACGCTAATTATCCAGGCAATAAATCTGACCACCAGCAATGAACAATTGGAAGCTGAAATGGGAGAACAGATGTACATTCAGCAGAGATACGTGAGACTGTAGGCGCTGGAATCTGGAACAACAACAGGAAGATGGAGGAATCTCCAGTGGGTTGAGCAGCATCTGTTGGTGGGGGTGGGGATAAGGAATTGTTGACACTGGGTCAAGATCATGTATTAGAACTGATAGAGGTATCCTCAGCACAGGGTCTCAGCCCAAAATGGTGACAATTCCTTTCCGACCACATATACTGCTTGATTCACTGAGTTCGTCCAGCAGGTTATTGCTTTATATACAAACATTTGTAAATTGAGTAAATAGTTTTAGCTAATAGATTTGTTAAGTAACATAAATGCTACATTTAACCACAATATAACTTTATGAACAAATCAGTAATCTTTCCAATTAGCCAAATCAATGTCACTGCAATAATAAGAATCAGGATATATACGTGTGGATGAACTTAGATATTGAATCCTTGTCCCAACACATGGAAGTGTGGATTTAAATGCTAGCAGTTTGTATATGCTGGTAAATCTGTGAAATTTCAATAAAATTTCTGTGAAGAAGAAAGTTGTTCTCTATTGCACTTAGGACATTCTGGGAGTAGAAGAATGTGATGGCCGTACCTTTGTAGGCAAGATTAGAGATTATTGGTTCAAAGCTTCATTTATTATCAAAGTACGAGGGGTGATTGATAAGTTTGTAGCCTAAGGTAGAAGGAGATGAATTATTAACTTCAAACTTTCTGCATAATCACTCAAGGAGTTGACCTGCATGTGCATGTAATGAGAGCTGTATAACTTATTTCCTTCTACCTTGGGCCACGAACTTATCAGTCACCCGGACTGTGGACACTTTCTGGAGGTCCAAGATCCATATACTCCATGACCGCTGGACTAAGTGTGTAAATGTAGGAGGGGACTATGTTGAAAAATAAATGTGCTAGGTTTTCTAAAATTGACTCCTTCTGCTTTAGGTCACGAACTTATCAATCACCCATCCTATGTATGCAGTATGGAACTCTGATATTCTTATTCTCAAGATAACCATGAAACAAACCAAAATGCATGACCATACACTTTCCAGCACTATATTCCATCTGCTAATACTTTGTCCATTTCTCTCATTTAAGTCTTTCTGCAAATTCCCTTCCTTCCTCATTTCAACCAGCGCTCCACTTATCTTTGTATTATCTGCAAACTTGGCCACAAAACCAACTATTCTATCATCCAAATCACTGACATATAACTTGAAAAGAAGCAGTCCCAACATCAACCCCTGCAGAACACCACTAGTCATCAGATCATTGCAAGTATCTCCACAATCTCTTCAGCTACCTCTTTCAGAACACTGGGATGTCGTCCATCTGGTCCAGGTGACTGATGCACCTTCAGACCTTTCAGCTTCTCAAGCAACTTCTCCTTAGTAATAACAACTACACTCATTTCTGCCACCAACACTCTCCAATTTCTGGCACAGTGAAGACAGACACAAAGCATTTAGTAAATCTGTCCATCATTTCTTTGATCCCATTACTACATCCTCAGTGTCGTTTTCCAGCGGTCTGATATCCACTCTCTGCTCTCTTTTACTCTTTATACAGTATATGTGAAAAAAAATTATATCCTCTTTTATATTATTGGCTAGCTTACCTTCATATTTTATCTTTTCACTCCTTATGGCTTCTTCAGTTCCCTTCTATTGATTTTTAAAAGCTTCCCAATCCTCTAGAATCACAGTAATTTTTATCATATTACATGCCATCTCATTTACTTTTATTCTGTCTTTGACTTCCCTTGTCAACTTTGGATGTGTCATCCTCCCTTTAGAATACTTCATCTTTGGTCTGCATCTGTCCGCACTGTTACAAGGATCATCCCTTGTAATAATGATCAGAGAGACACAGAGAGAATCTGTGATTACCAACAAGTACCTTCATTGTCTAAACTAACAAGTACGTGAAAACTAACAAACAAACAAGTACCTGCGTGTCCACACACTCGGTTTCCTGACTTTCCTGAATAGCCAAACAGTAAAAAGAATCTACACTGGCCAGGTGTTCCTTGTAACCCCAATCCACTCTCCTTATGTTCCATGTAGGGTCTCTCACCCTTGTTCTGTGATGGCTAATCTTCGAAGTTATTGCTATTTTGCCTTTGAAAGCCTCTGCTTTTATATTCATTCCTTATCAGATGTTACACTTCAGTGTCATTGGCTATGGATCATATGACTGACCGTCAACATCTTCTGGCCAGTATCTATTTCAAAGATTCAAAGAGCATTTATTATCAAAGAATGTATAAATTGTACACCTTGAGATTTGATTGCTTACAGGCAGACACAAAGCAAGAAAACTGAAGAGCACAATTTAAAAAACGACCATAACCACTGCGCTGAGAAAGAGAAAATAAAACACACACACACACCATGCAAACAATCGGAGCAAATGACAGCATTCCAAACCATACTGAGTCCTTAGATCCGCTCCCTGGAGCAGCCAGAGTAGCCCCAAGCCTTGATCTCAGTTCTTCATCTCTCACAACCTCTCAGATTATCAGCTCACAACCTCGGTGCTGCAGAGGGAGGAATGAACACCACAGGAGAGCGAGCAAAATCAGCCGGACCCTCGCCTCTGGTCCTGACCCTCGGACTTCCCAGTCTAAATGGACCGTCGATTAAATCTCCAGGCACCGGGTAGTACCCCACTCTAGGACCCAGATCCCAGCGCAGCGACAACCTTGGGCTGCACAGGCCAGAACTGTACTCATGCTCACCAAATTGGCTCAGCATTTGGATCAATCCAAGCTCACACCCTGGTTAGATGAATGGGCATTGAAACACTTTCACATCGACTCCTCTCCGAATTGCTCACTCTAACTCCAAGAGCGTTACCAAACTCCAGCCGCACCTTGGCTTTGAAATGCACATGCACGGCCCTTTCTTTCAATCAGCATCACCTCTTCACCATTTTTTGCTTCCTAATTAAATCCAGTTCATTACATAGCACCCAATCCAGAATGGCTGATCCTCTAATGGGAAATGGGAGCAATCATGAGCTGCTCTAGAAAGCCATCTCATAGATATTCTACAATTTCCCTCGCTTGTCATCCAGGACCAACCTGATATTCACAATCTACCTGCATATTGAAACCACGCCCCCCCAAGACTATCACAACATTACCCTTCTGATGTCCCTGTTCTATCTCCCATTGTTATTTTTAGCGTTTATCCTGGCTACTGTTCTTAGGCCTGTATACAACTCTCAGCAGGTTCTTTCTACACTTGCACTTTCTTCACTCAAGCCACAATAATTCTGCACCTTTAAAAAATGAAATTAAATCTTTAGAAAGAGGTGACATAGGATCAGAAGGCAGAGCCACACTACTCATCTTCCTTACTGCCTGTCATTCCAATCCAATATATATTCTCTGCAGTGGTAAGTGAATACCATGCAAAGGCCATGGATTGGTCACTTCATCGCTCATAATATGTCACATGACTGCACCTGTAAGATGAGGCATCACAGGCAAGCTTCTCTGGACAATGTGGATCATAATGTGTCAGTACAGTGTCTGACGTCACCATTTCCTTTACCTTTTTGAAAGCCATCTCACATTGCTTTGTTCGTTGCCATTTCTTCCAATCTGCAGTAAGCGAGAAGAGGGGAGGATGAGGGGAGTGATGGGGAAGAGGAGGGGGAAGAGATGGGGAGGATCAGGGGGGAGGAGGAGGAGGAAGGGTGGGAGGAGGAGGGGTAGGATGAGGGAGAGAGACGCGGAGGATGAGGGGGAGAGACAGGGATGAGGGGGAGAGATGGGGGATGAGGGGGAGGAGGAGGAGGATGAGGGAGAGGATGAGGGGAAGAGGGGGAGGAGGATGGGGAGGATGAAGCGTAGAGAGGGGGAGAGATGGGGTGATGAGGGTGAAAGATGGGGAAAAGAGGGTGTGATTTAGAGAAGGGGAGGATGAGGGGGAGGAGGGGGTAGGATGAGTGGGGGAGGATGTGGGGGAGAGAGGGGGTGGACTGGTGGAGAGAAAGAGAGGGTGAGGGGGAGCGATGGGGATCAGGGGGAGGGGAGGAGGAGGGGAGGATGGAGGATGATGGGTTGAGGGGGAGAAATGGGGAGGATGCAGGGTGAGGGAGGGAGGGGTGATGAGGGGGAGAATGAGGAGGAGCAGGGGAGGATGAGGAGGAGGAGGGGAGAGGAGGGGAACGATGAGGGGGAGGAGGGGACAATGAGGTGATGGGGAGAATGAGGGGGAGGGATAGGGAGAATGAGTAGGAGAGATGGGGAGGACGTGGCAGAGAGATCGGAGAGGAGGGGGAGGAAGAGTGGGAGGAGGAGGGGAGAGATGGGGAGGAGTGGGGGAGATTGGGGGGATAAGGGGGAGAGACGGGGAGGATAGGGAAGGATGTGGGGGAGGATGAGGGGGAGGATGGGGAGGACGAGGGGTAGGAGAGGAGGATGTGGAGGAGAGGGGTTGGATTGGTGAGAGATGGGGGATGAGGGGGAGAGATGTGGGATGAGGAGAAATGATGGGGGATGATGGGAGAGATGTGGAGGGAGGGGAGAGATGTTGAGGATGGGGAAGATGATGGGGAGGATGAGGGGGAGGAGGTGATAATGAGGGGGAAAAGGGGGGAATAGGGAGGATGAGGTGGAGAGAATGGGAGGATGAGGGGAGAGACAGGGAGGGTGGGGGGAGGATGGGGGATGAAGGGGAGGAGGGGAGGATGTGGAGGAGAGAGGGGTGGATTGTGGAGAGATGGGGAGGATGAGGGGGAGGAGGGAGAAGGAGGGGAGAATGAGGGGGCTGACGGGGAGGATGATGGGGTGGGGGAAGATGAGAGGGAGGTGGGGGGAGGATGAGGGGGAGAATGAGGGGCAAGAGGGGGAATGAGGGGAAGGAGGGGAAGGATGAGGGGTAGAGAGGGGGAGGATGAGGGTAGAAGATGGGGATTGAGGCAGAGAGATGGGGAGGATGCAGGGTGGGGGAGGGAGATGTTGATGAGGGGGAGGATGAGGGGAAGCAGGGGGAGGATGAGGGGAGGAGGGTGGGGATGAGGGGGAGAGATGGGGGATAAGAGGGAGCAGAGAGGAGGAAGGGGAGTGAAGGGGAGTGGGGGAGGATGAGGGGAAAGAGGGGGAGGATGAAGGGGAGGAGGGGAGGATGAAGGGTAGAGGGGGGAGGATGAGGGGGAGAGATGGGGTGATGAGGGGAGGAGATGGGGATGAGGGCTGAGATAGGGGTTGAGGGGGAGAGATAGGGTTTTGAGGGTGAAAGATGAGGGAGAAAAGAGGGTGTGATGGAGAGAAGGGAAGGATGGGGAGGGGAGGGGTAGGATGAATGGGGGGAGGATGTGGTGGAGAGGGGGTGAATTGGCGGAGAGAAAGAGAGGGTGAGGGGGAGAGGGGAGGATGAGAGGGAGGAGAGGAGAGGATGAGGGAGAGGAGGGGGACGATGAGGGGGAGGATGGGGAGAATGAGGAGGAGCAGGGGAGGATGAGGAGGAGGAAGGGAGAGGATGAGGGAGAGGAGGGGGACGATGAGCGGCAGGGATGGGGAGAATGAGGAGGAGGGATAGGGAGAATGAGTGGGAGAGATGGGGAGGATGCGGGGGAGTGAGGGGGAGGATGTGGCAGAGAGATCGGGGAGGAGGGGGAGGAAGTGTGGGAGGAGGAGGGGAGAGATGGGGAGGGGAGAGATGGGGAGGAGGGGGAGGATAAGGGGGAGAGATGAAGAGGATGATGGGGAGAGATGGGGAGGATGGGGAAGGATGTGGGGGAGAATGAGGGGGAGGATAGGGAGGATGAGGGGGAGGAGAAGAGGATGTGGAGGAGAGAGGGGGTGGATTGGGGAGAGATGGGAATGAGGGGGAGAGATGTGGGATGAGGAGAAGAAATGGGGGATGAGAGGAGAGATGAGGAGGGAGGGGAGAGATGAGGAGGATGGAGAAGATGATGGGGAGGATGGGGAGAATGAGGAGGATGATGGGGAGGATGTGGGAGAATGAGGGGGAGAAGGGGGGAGTAGGGAGGATGAGGGGGACCGATGAAGAGGATGAGGTGGAGAGATGGGGAGGATGAGGGGAGAGATGAGGGTGGGGGTGGATGAGGGTGAGGAGGGGAGGATGTGGAGGAGAGGGGGTGGATTGTGGAGAAATGGGGAAGTTGAGGGGGAGAGATGGGGATAAGGGTGAAAGATGAGGGAAAAAGAGGGTGTGATGGAGAGAAGGGGAGGATGAGGGGAGGAGGGTGGTAGGATGAGTGGGGCGAGGATGGGGGAGAGAGGGGGTGAATTGGCAGAGAGAAAGAGAGGGTGGGGTAGAGATGGGGATCAGGGGAAGAGGGGAGGATGAGAGGGAGGAGGGGAAGAATGGGGGAGAGATGGGGAAGATGAGGTGTAGAGAGGGGGAGGATGAGGGTAGGATATGGGGTTGAGGGAGAGAGATTGGGAGGATGCAGGGTGGGGAGGGAGGGGTTGATGAGGGGGAGGATAAGGAGGAGCAGGGGAGGAGGAGAGAGGATGAGGGAGAGGATGGGGATGATGAGAGGGAGGAAGGGGACGATGAGGGGGAGGGATTGGGTGAATGAGGAGGATGGCTGTGGAGAATGAGGGGGAGGGATAGGGAGAATGAAGGGAGAGATGGGGAGGATGCAGGGGGAGAGAGGGGGAGGATGAGGGAGAGTGTGGAGGGGAAGGAGTGGGAGGGAGGAAGGGGAGGAGGAGAGAGCAGGGGGAGAGAGGGGAGAGAGGAGGAGGCAAGCAGGGGACAGAGGAGGGGAGAGCAAAGGGAGAAGTTGGGGAGGGTTGAGGAGGAGGTTTGGGAAAACTTCTCTGGACGATGTGGATCATAATGTGTCAGTACAGTGTCAGATGTCAGCATTTCTTTTAACTTTCTGAAAGGGGTAGAAAGGGGAGAAGAGGTGGAGGGGGAAGAGGGTGTAGGGCAAAGAGGGGGTAGGGGAGAAGAGAGAGAGGGGGAGAAGACTGGAGAGGGGCAGGTGGGAGAAGATGGGGAGGGGAGAAGAGGGTGGTAGGAGAAGACTGGGGAGGGAGAGGGGGAGTTGGGTGAAGGGGAAGAAGAAGGGGGAGGGTGAAGGGGAAGGGAGAAGAGTGAGAAGAGGGGGAGAGGGGAGCAGGGGAGGAGGTGGAGGTGGGGACAAGAGGGGGAGGCAGGGGAGGTGGTGGAGGAGGGGAGAGTAGGGAGAAGAGGGGGAGAGAAGAGGGGAAGGAGGAGTTGAAGAGTGAGGAGGAAGGGGTAGGAGGGAGAAGAGGGGGACAGAGGGGGATGAGATGGGGGTCAGAGGAGAGAGAAGGGGTTAGGAGGGGTAGGAAGGGTTAGGAGGGGAGGAGAAGGGGATAAAGGGTAGGGTTGTGGGGGAGGTGGAGGAGGGTGAGAGGGAAGGAAGGCAGTGGGGGCGGGTGAGGAGGGGGTGAGAAGGGGGAGAGATGGGGAGAGAAGAGGGTAGAGGGGGATGCGTGAGGGGGTGTGAGGGGTGACGAGGGGGAGAGTGGGGAAGAGCTGGGGAGGAGGAGGGGGAGAACAGGTGGTAGGAGAGTAGGGGAGAAGAGGGGAGGAGGGGAGAAGAGGGGGGTGATATAGTATGTAAAAGAGTTAACACGTTAGTTAAACAATAGCAGCCTGTTCTTTCTGAAAGAAACTGCTGATGATCAACAGTTGTGCTAAGCTATGCTGAACCATGCTGAGCCATATTTCTTCTCGGAGTTAGACAGTGTTTCAAGGTCTTTGTCTCTTTGTGCAGTCATGCGTAGAGATAGGACAACTCCAGCCGGTTTGTGTATGAGGCCGTTGTACCTATTCTGCAATTTGTCTCTCGGTACTGTCAAGCAATAGGTAAGTCTGACTCCAGCTTGGTATGTGTGGGGGTATCTGAAAACTATATCCCTTCTGTAAGTGGAATTGTGAGTTAGTTGGTGGATTGGGCAGCAACAGTCATAGACTTTTCCTGATTGAGCGACTAACTGAGTAAGCCCGGGTGCTTTGAGTAAAGAGGTTGTACTTATAGGGTCTCTGAGTGAGTTTATCCGGATTCGACTTCCACATTTGACGTTGCGAGCAGGGTACCAACACAGGAACTGTGACACGGAAGCGGGACATCCTATTTTCGGGGACCGATCGGGCCTGAAAAGCCGAATTGTCTTTGTCGCTCCCTACGATACCGGTGTGAGTATCTGCCCCTCACCTGGACCTCAGCACAGGACCTTGCCGGGGCCCGGATCGAATCTGCTGAGATTATAAGGTAGGACAATTATTTGAAAATTGTACAGCTGACAGGTGTCGGGCAAAAGTTAAAATCAGGTAACAGTTAAAGTCAAGCAAAGAAAAACCAGGAGAATTGAACAGTAGACACCGTGTCTGGTAAAAAAAAAGAAAGGATAAAATTGGACAGGTGGCACAGGTCGGGTGAAATTTGAAGCCGTCTAAGAATTAAAGTTGGGTAAACGAATCAGGAAATTTGAACAGTAGATACCATGCGCAAGACCTATCGTGTGATACAGGAACTTCACTAGGCAAAATGTATGAGTTGATTCATGATAAAGAGAGAGATTTACGTGTCTTTAGTGGTATTTTACGTAATAAATTGGGGGACGAAGTGTGGCCATGGGGAGGGACTTGGGATGTGACAAGCTGTGACCGAGCTGTAAAAATGGTCCGGAAAAAGATCAGTCGTAATACCTTGATCAAGGAACAAAACCGAAGGCCAAAAGCGACACACGCAGGGACAAATGGGGAATGAAGTACGGGATCCCGGGAGCATGGCTGGCTTACCGACCCTGTTTGATGAAAGTGGTCGCGATAAAGACTGGCTAATAATAAGCCCCGGGGACCTGAAATTTCTCCGGGGTTCTCTGATACCGTGGGACGAAGGGTGAAAAAAAGGGGGAGGGGGAAGACAGAGCCCCTATATCCAACCATCTCGCGAGGTGATACTGAAGAACGGATAAGCTCAGTCCCCGAGAAATGTCCCCCGCCCGAACCTCACAGACAGTAACCTACCCGAATGATGCCTTACCCCAGGGCGGGGGAGCAAGATCAGCCAGCGGTTATCCCTGTCTGTGCCCCATGGAAGCCACAAGAGATGATCAGGATAAAGAATCGGGCCCCTGACAGGAAGGAGAAACCGGCGCTTTTCGCCCAATATGCAAGGAGCATAATTCAGATGTATAACGCTACCCCCCAGGGTCTTTTCGGACCTTGTTGCATGATATTATCTGCGGACGAGGGGCGGAAATGGAACGCAGAACTGGGATACCGGATTTGCCAAGAACTGAGAGAGGGGTTGCAAAACGATGAGGATCAGACCAACCAGATAATCCAGGGCTTGGAAAGGCCACCCCAACGACCTTCCCTTTGAGCGAAATAAAATGCGCCCATGCCTGGGGGAGGTCAGCCTGGACTGTGTTTTAACTGTGGCCGACCAGGACACTGGAAGGTAAGGGGCCCCTGTGACAGCAGAGACACCCAGTTTCAAACCGGACAGTCACCCCATTTTCCATGAACAATCCTTATGCTAACTGACCCGCGGAAATGTTGCCCGTTGTAAGTAGCGACCCGCAAGAGGAACCCAGCATAATCCTTCAGCCAGCTAGAATTCATCTTCCATTTATGATTGATGCGGGGGCATCCACTTCCACCCCCGATCATGAGATAGTGTCGGAACACGGATTCCGGCTTTCCGGGGCCACCATTGCCCTCTCGGGGTTCGAGGGGTCTGAACGAACATACCAACGGACGCGACCCCTATGGGTGAAGTTGCAGGGAAGGCAGTATATACCCTGGTAACTGCGGCTTCTAATATTACCCTACATCATCCTGTAGATGTGCTCTCTTTCCACTCAGTGGTGGAGCTTTTGACCTCTCGACAGACACAGCACTTCACTCAGGCACGACAAAATCGCTATGACACAGCTTTACTGAGCAACCCGCTGCTGACATTTTCTCACAGCTCCACTTTAAACCCGGCCACTTTCCTAAAGTCGCCCCCCAGGTTGCAAACGATTCTGAACACGATTGCGTGCTGCGAAATCAATTCCTTACCACAGCCCACGAGGACTTCACGGACCAACCGTTACAGGACCCCGACATAGCCTTGTATTGTCAATGGTAGTTCTTCCGTTGGTCCTGAAGTTCAGAGTATCAGTACAGGTGATAACGGTGCTCGAGCAGGCAGCCTCTCAACCAGCCATGCCAGCACAAAAAGCAGAATGAATTATTTGCCCTCATTTGTGCATCCTCGCCGCTAGTCAAATGACGAAATCTGCAATTAAACAACAATTCCATCACTCTCACCATCCCCAGGCTGCAGGTATAGTGGAAAGGGCAGATGGCAAGTTAAAAAGAAAACAAATTGGCAAAACTTACGGAGGAAACAGAGTTTAATTGGTTAAAGGTATTGCCCTTAGCATTATTCCATATGAGGGTTACCCCCTGAAAAAAAAACAGGATTGTCACCAGCTGAAATCATCTTCGGAAAGCCCCTTAAGGACTCCATGGGGTTCCGCGCGGCCTCTCACTCTTGATATAAACGGGCTACCTAACTAAGATTCTTCTAGCCTTACATTCACAGGTGCGTCAGGCATACAAGGACGAAGACGATACAACAAGAGAAGGCGACTGCCCCAACATTGAACTCGAGGACTACGTGGCAAATTAGAACAACGAAGGAAGGGACCATTCCAAGTACTGCTCACCCCGCCCACGGCAGTCAAATTGGAAGGACAGCTGCAGTGGTACTGACTGTAAAACATGATGGACCAAGGAGGCTATTACGGACTTCACCGTGTACTGGGCCGTTGTCTTTTGCCTTCTTTTGCGGACTTCCAGTCAACTAGAATCATGTATAAGGGCGGGAGCAGTGGCCACCGAAGACGTGGCAGCTCCCCACAGGTTAGAACCATCTTTTCCCCAAGGCCCCACACGGAGTAGTTCCCCAAAACATCCCCTGCTGTCTGATTTTGCCCATAATACTTTCCTGTCCTTTTACCACAACTATACCAAACACTGAGAAGCAGGGGAATGTTGGATATGTGCGCAACTACCCTCGCATGGAAAGACTATGGTACAGTTGTCAGTGATCCTCCTCAATTCTAGCGAGGAACTCTCTCTGCTTGGGGATTCTCTAATAACACCCGGGGTAGTGGTCCAGAATTGCAAGGGGACCCTGAGCGATTGCAAATGTCAGTATTTTGAAGGGTGGTACCTCAGGTCCCCATTGAATATGACCTCCTCCCCTGAAGCCTCTTGGCAACACTTACGTGTGCCCCGCGCCCAAGTAACAAATACAACTTGTTACTGTAATCGCCATTGGAAATTTTTCCTGGGAAACAGCACTTGCAGCATCTATAATTATAATGTTAATGGCAGGCTTCTCCCTCAGCCTTCGAATAGCACCTATTGGGTTTGTGGGGATAAAGCCTACTTGTGGCTACCCAGGGAAGCGACCAATAGGTGGGACCTGCAGCCGCCCCAGAAGAAATGGGGTGGGTGCTGCTATCTAGATTAATTAGTTCCCAACCTAAGGGTAGTACCCGAGCTGTGGGATCATCCCCACTGGCAGAGGCAGAAACGAGGAATCACAGAATCAGAGAGGCCTTCCCATCTTAGGCCACGGCTAGGAACTCCCGAGAAATCATTAAGCTGGCAGCTGCCCTGGACGAATTGGTAAATGAAACTGCCAGTGCTCTGTTAGGCACCCAGACTCAGGTGGCTGAGGTGATCATAGAAATGTTAGCAATCCGACAATTATAACCAGTTCAGTCCTCTGCCACGTTTGTGACATCCCAGTGACCGACCCGAACAAATCCAAATGTGAGTGCTATCTTTAAAAATACTCACCCAGTCAGACTGCTAAAATTGCTGCCACACGATGGATTACAGACATATCCTGCATGAGGCCCCAGATGCTGTAGTGTGAACAGTTCCTGGAGAGACACTGAAGCTAGTGACTAGTGGGTATAGAAGAGTTTTATTCAGCAAAATCATGCAACAGGCTTCATATTCACACACTTTTGTAAGAAGCAGCCTGCTCGATCCACCATTACGTGATGTTTTTATATGCTAATAATCAAAGGTAACAGCAGCATGATTCTATAGTTACAATGTACCTACAATGCTTCCTTTGAATTACATATAGTTTCAAACACCTCATTCTTCGCACCCACACTCCAGTCCCACAAAATCAATGTTAATCCCCCACTAACTCTTGGCCACATTCAACCATTTGCAGGCATCTGAGGTCTAATTGTTCTGAGTGTCTGACAAATATCTTAGTGTTTTTCATGTTAAGCAAGAGGATGGATGAGGATAGAGCAGTGAACATTATCTACATGCTCTTTAGCACAGCTTTAGACAAGGTCCCACATGGCAGCATAGTCTGGAAGGTTCGATCTCCTTTTTTCACCAGCCGGCTATTAGTCATTAGTTAGATCAATTAGTTAGAATTTGAGAGATTATGTTCCAGTCATATGAGATATTAATGAGACATTACTTAGAGTATTGTGTTCAGTTTCAGTCGTTCTGTTACAGAAAAAAATACATCATTAAACCAGAAGGAATGCAAAGAGGTTTATGAGAGTGCTGCCAAGGCTCAAGAGCCAATAACAGAGGGAGAGGTTGGGTTGCCTAGTATGTTATTCCTTGAAACATAGAAAATTGAGAGGTGACTTTATAGAGGTGTATAAAATCATGAGTGGCATGGATAAGGTGAATGGTCATGGTTATTTTCCCAGGGAAGAGGAACTAAAAACTGGAGGACACATAGCAACATAGAAAACCTACAGCACAATACAGGCCCTTCAGCCCACAATGCCAAACATGTACTTACTTTAAAGATTACCTAGGGTAACCCATAGCCCTCTATTGTTCTAAGCTCCACGTACCTATCCAACAGTCTCTTAAAAGACCCTATTGTATCCGCTTCCACCACCGTCGCCGGCAGCCCATTCCACGCGCTCACCACTCTCTGTGTTAAAAACTTAGTCCTGACATCTCCTCTGTACCTACTTCCAAGCACCTTAAAACTGTGCCCTCTCGTGTTAGCCGTCTCAGCCCTGGGAAAAAAGCCTCTGACTATCCACACGATCAATGCCTCTCATCACCTTATACACATGTTTAAGTTGAGCAGTGAAAGATATAAATGGGACCTGAGGGGCAACTTTTTCACAGAGAGAATGAAGCATTTCTGGAAAGTGCTGCTAGATAAAATGATTGAGGCAGGTACAACTACAACATTTGAAAGGTATTTGGACCAGTAAGTAGATAGGGAAGTTTTAGAAAGATATGGGCCAAATGCCATCTTTGAAGTGTTGTTTACAGTTTTGACACCGTGTTTCAGAATGGCATGGTTACATTGGAATGAATGCTAGTTGCTGCTAGTATTAAGGAGGGCTTGGCCAGGATAGGTCTTTATTCCTTAGACTGTCGGAGAACGAGGAGTGACTTTGTAGAAGGGTTCTCATTTATGTGAGGCATAGGTAATGTGAATGGCAACCATCTTTTCCCTAGGGTTGGGGAGTCTAAAACTAATGGAGTCTCACACTGGGGTGAGAGGGAAAAGATTTGAAAGGACCAGAGGAGCATCTTATTCACATAGAGAGTGGAAGGTTTGTATATGGAATGAGCTGCCAGAGGAGGGGGTTTGAAGTTACAACAGCATCTATTCAGAAGCAATAACGTGGAGGGAAATGGGCTGAATGGAGGAAATTGGGGCCAGCCAGTTGGAGAATGTGGTTGGTATGGACTAGTTGGACTGAAAGGCCTGAATCCATGCTGTATTACTGTATCTCTACTGCCAAGGTCTCCTTACGTCCCCTTCTATCTCTCATAGATCCTTTATTGGCCAATGTATAATTTTCAAAAGCTTTGTCGAATTTTTGTTTCTTTTAAACTTTAAATATAATTCCTGTTAACGAAATGTTCCACCTGCCTTGTTCCTTTAGCTACCGTCCTTTCCCTCTCGCAGTGGGACAGACCTATCTAGAAGTCAATGCAAGTGTTCCCTAAATAACCTCTACTTTTCTGCTGTGCATTTTTCTGAGAACACCTGCTCCCAAGTTTCTGCCTATTGCCACTTGACCTGCTCTTGTCCAATTAAATACATGGGTCTTAGCCTGAAACAAAGACTGTTTATGCATTTCCATAGATGCTGCCTGACCTGCTGAGTTCCTTCAGCACTATATGTCTGCAGCTGTAGATTTCCAGCATCTGTCAAATCTGTTGTATTTACAAAAGCTAAATGAATTTTACCTGAGTAAAACACATATATTGCCACTTTCCTCAAAGATGCTATATGATATTTTGTAATAAACAAGTTTATGTATTCCATAGTCTTTATTATTCCACAACCATTTTGTCTGATAGTGGCACTTAAATCTGAGAAGGTAGATGTAGTTGCATAACAAAAAGTGCAGAGAATCTAATGTAATGTTTTCAGAGCAAACAAGCATGTATTTCCAATGTCTTCAAAAACACTAAGTGGTAATTGGTTTTAATTAGTTGTAATTTATGCATCACATGCTGTAGAGTGTTTTAGAATCAGTTAGTTGAATGTGCATCTCAATTCATTGCAGTTACGTGCAGTTGTGTAATAAAACTGCACATTCTGTTAACTAAATGAGGGTATTGGACTAGAGCAAAAGCATACATTTCCACTTTCCTCAAAAATGTTATGTGATAACTTGTCGTAAATAACTTTCTCTTGTGCATCCTATGGTCCTGATTACTATAGAATATATTTGATCATGACACTTATGCCAGAGATGTTATATCCAGTTGTCAAACAAAAAATTACACAGAATCTAAAGTAGTATTTCCAGAAGTAAAAAGCATAAATTTCCAATTTCTTCAAAATCACTAACTTGGTATAAACAGTTTTATTTTCTGTATCAGGAGTCTGATGGTTGTAGGGTAATACATTTTCCTGAACCTAATGGTGTGGGACGTAAGGCATCTTTGCCTCCTGCCCAATGGTAGTAGTTAGGCTGAATGGGAAGGATCTTTGAAAATCGATGCTGCTTTCTATGGCTGCACATTACATAAATTGACTCTATGATGGGGAAGCCTTTGTGATGGACATGGCTGTATCAAACATTTCCTACAGATTTTTTTTCCATTCCTGGGCATTGCTGTTTCCATACCATGCCGTGATGCAATTAGTTAGAATACTGAACACTGCATCTATAGTGGTACTAGAAAGTTTGTGAACCTTGTAGAATTTCTCTACTTCTGCATAACTATGACCGAAAATGTGATCAGATCTTCACGTAAGTCCTAAAACTACATAAAGAGATCCAAATTAAATAAATACCACAAAACACTATACCTGTTCTTTTATTTATTGAGAAAAATAATCTAATATCACATATATTTGTTGGAAAATGTATATGAATGTTTGCTTTCAATAACTGGTGTGTGACCCCTGTGTACAGCAATAAATTCCACCAGACATTTCTGGTAACTGTTGATCAGTCCTGCACATTGGCTACGAAGAATTTTAGGCCATTCCTCCTTACAAAACTGCTTCAACTCTAGGATGTTGGTGGGCTTCCTTGCATAAACCGTTTGCTTCAGATCCTTCCACCTCTCTAGATGATTAAGGTCTGGAGTTTGACTTGGCCATTCCAAAACATGAATTTTCTTCTTTTTAAACTACTCTTGTCTTTCAGATCATTGTCTTGTTGCATTATCCAACTTCTATTAAGTTACCTGCAAAATGCCTTGATACAATTTTGAATGCATGGTTCCCTCAACGACTGCAAGCTGTCCAGGCCATGAGGCAACAAAGCAGCCCCAAACCATGATGAGCCTTCCATCAAGCTTCACAGTTGGGATGAGGTTTTGGTGTTGGTGTGAAGTGCCCTTTTTCCTCCAAACATAGCATTGTGCATTTCTGCCAAGATGTTCAATTTTTGTATCAACTGTCTATGGAACATTGCCCCAGCAGTATTGTAGAACATCCAGCTGGTCTTTTACAAACTTGAGACATGCAGCAATGTGTTTTTTTTTGAAGAGCAATGGCTTCCTCTCTGGTGACCCTCCATGAACACCACTCCTGTTCAGTGTTTCTCTTATAGTGAACACACAAACAGAGACTTTAGCAAGTTCTAGAGATTTCTGCAGGTTTTTTCCTGTTACCCTTGGGTTCTTTTTCAACTCCTTCAACATTGCAAATTGTGCTCTTGGTGTGATCTTTGCAGGATGTCCATTCCTAGGGAGTGCAGCAATAATAGAGTCTCCTGCATTTGTACACAACTTCTCTTCCTGTGGACTGATGAACACTCAGGTCTTTAGAAATGCTTTTGTGACCTTTTCCAGCTTCACGCATTTCTACGATTCCTCTTCTAAGGTCCTGTGAAAATTGTTTCGATCGAGGCATGGTGCACATAAACAGATCTTTCTTGAAAAGACCAGGCTCTGTGTGTCTGACTCTGTGTGTCCTGACTTTGTGTGTCTTTTTTAAAGGGCAGGACACCTCTAGAACACACACCTCCAATCTCCTCTCATTGATCAGAACACCTGACTCCAAATAGCTTTTGTAGAAGCCATTATCCTAGGGGTTTACAAACTTTTCCCAACAAATACATGTAATATTGAATCAGTTTTCACAATAAATAAATAAACAACTATAATGTGTTTGTGTAATTTATTTAATTTGGTTCTCTTTATCTAGTTTTAGGACTTATGTGAAGATCTGATCACATTTTAGGTCATACTTATGCAGAAACAGAGAAAACTCTACAGGATTCACAAACTTTCCAGCACCATTGTCTACAGGTTTGTCAAAGTTTTTGATGATATGACAAATCTAAGCAAACTTCTTTGTGTTATGCACTGGTCCCAGGAAAAATCCACTGATATGTTAATATCTCTAAAGGGCTGGGTTGATCAGACCCAAACAATTTGAATGTCCAGGAGCTGTAGTAATAAGCATAGAAGCACAACTGAGTAACAGTCAACATTTCAGGCTGACACCCTTCATCAGGGCTGGAGAGAAAAAGATGAGAAGTCAGAGTAAAAAAGTGGGCAGAGGGGTAAAAGGTAGTAGGTGATAGGTGAAACCGGGAGAGGGAGGGTTGGGGTAAAGAACTGGGAAGTTGATTGGTGAAAGAGATACAGGGCTGGAGAAGGGGGAATCTGAAAGGAGAGTACAGAAGGCCACAGCAGAAAGGGAAAGGGCAGCAGCACCAGAGGGAGGTGATGGGCAGGGAAGGAGATAACGTGAGAGAAGGAAATGGGAATGGTGAAGAAGGGTGGAGGGGAGCATTACCGGAAGTTCAAGAAATTGATGTTCATGCCGTCAGGTTGGAGGCTACCCAGACAGAATATAAGGTGTTGCTCCTCCAACCTGAGTGTGGCCTCATCATGGCAGGAGACTGAAATGTTGGAATGGGAATAGGAAATGAAATTGAAATGGATGGCCACTGGGAGATCCCGCTTTTTCTGATCCTCAGTGGATTGGAAGATTGCCTGTCTACAGACCAGAGAACTTGCTGTCTTCTCCAACACCGCAGCCATGGATGTCCCCAGACAGTAATCCCTGCTGCCGACCTCAACAGTTCTAACAATCTCAAGCTGATTCAGAACCTGGAATCCACGACCCCAGACATCTTCAAAGTACCTCCAACTCCAGCCTGGACCTTGACCAACAGCACCTCCAGGCCGGGACTTTACACGCTGCCACTGGAACCCCTCCCCCCTCCACCACCACCACTCAGCAATCCCGTGTCTCTCAGGTACCACCGCCAGCTCTTGGGTCCTCAGAGACTCCACCTTCCTCTCAACCCAATCCTCCCTTCCTTAGTTCTTCCACCCTCTGATCCCAGCTCTTAGTCATGCCGGGTCTTTACCGTTTCCCTGACCTTTCCCCCTGTGAGGCAGAACGTTCTGTCTGCAGTGAAGGCCTCACTTTTGTCCCCCTGTGCCCACACCTCAGTGAGTTCCACGTCCATCATGATTTTAAGCTGCTCTTCCGCTGCCTCCGTCTCTGTGCCTACCTCTTTGGCAAGGACTCTCGCACCCACACCGCTGACCCCTTCTTCCACCTACAACCCTCTTCCTCTTCCTGTAAAAAGGAAAAGACTGGTAAAGACAAATGTAGGTCCCCTACAGACAGAAACAGGTGAATTGATTACGGGGAGCAAGGACATGGCAGACCAATTGAATAATTACTTTGGTTCTGTCTTCACTAAGGAGGACATAAATAATCTTCCAGAAATAGTAGGGGACAGAGGGTCCAGTGAGATGGAGGAACTGAGCGAAATACTTGTTAGTAGGGAAGTGGTGTTAGGTAAATTGAAGGGATTGAAGGCAGATAAATCCCCAGGGCCAGATGGTCTGCATCCTAGAGTGCTTAAGGAAGTAGCCCAAGAAATAGTGGATGCATTAGTGATAATTTTTCAAAACTCGTTAGATTCTGGACTAGTTCCTGAGGATTGGAGGGTGGCTAATGTAACTCCACTTTTTAAAAAAGGAGGGAGAGAGAAACCGGGGAATTATAGACCGGTTAGCCTAATGTCGGTGGTGGGGAAACTGCTGGAGTCAGTTATCAAAGATGTGATAACAGCACATTTGGAAAGCGGTGAAATCATCGGACAAAGACAACATGGATTTGTGAAAGGAAAATTATGTCTGACGAATCTCATTGAATTTTTTGAGGATGTAACTAGTAGAGTGAATAGGGGAGAACCAGTGGATGTGGTATATTTGGATTTTCAAAAGGCTTTTGACAAGGTCCCACACAGGAGATTAGTGTGCAAACTTAAAGCACATGGTATTGGGGGTAAGGTATTGATGTGGATGGAGAATTGGTTAGCAGACAGGAAGCAAAGAGTGGGAATAAACGGGACCTTTTCAGAATGGCAGGTGGTAACTAGTGGGGTACCGCAAGGCTCAGTGCTGGGACCCCAGTTGTTTACAATATATATTAATGACTTGGATGAGGGAATTAAATGCAGCATCTCCAAGTTTGCGGATGACACGAAGCTGGGTGGCAGTGTTAGCTGTGAGGAGGATGCTAAGAGGATGCAGAGTGACTTGGATAGGTTGGGTGAGTGGGCAAATTCATGGCAGATGCAATTTAATGTGGATAAATGTGAAGTTATCCACTTTGGTGGCAAAAATAGGAAAACAGATTATTATCTGAATGGTGGCTGATTAGGAAAAGGGGAGGTGCAACAAGACCTGGGTATCATTATACACCAGTCATTGAAAGTGGGCATGCAGGTACAGCAGGCGGTGAAAAAGGCGAATGGTATGCTGGCATTTATAGTGAGAGGATTCGAGTACAGGAGCAGGGAGGTACTACTGCAGTTGTGCAAGGCCTTGGTGAGACCACACCTGGAGTATTGTGTGCAGTTTTGGTCCCCTAATCTGAGGAAAGACATCCTTGCCATAGAGGGAGTACAAAGAAGGTTCACCAGATTGATTCCTGGGATGGCAAGACTTTCATATGAAGAAAGACTGGATGAACTGGGCTTGTACTCGTTGGAATTTAGAAGATTGAGGGGGGATCTGATTGAAACGTATAAAATCCTAAAGGGATTGGACAGGCTAGATGCAGGAAGATTGTTCCTGATGTTGGGGAAGTCCAGAACAAGGGGCCACAGTTTGAGGATAAAGGGGAAGCCTTTTAGGACTGAGATTAGGAAAAACTTCTTCACTCAGAGAGTGGTGAATCTGTGGAATTCTCTGCCGCAGGAAGCAGTTGAGGCCAGTACATTGGCTATATTTAACAGGGAGTTAGATACAGCCCTTGTGGCTACGGGGATCAGGGGGTATGGAGGGAAGGCTGCGGCGGGGTTCTGAGTTGGATGATCAGCCATGATCATAATAAATGGTGGTGCAGGCTCGAAGGGCCGAATGGCCTACTCCTGCACCTATTTTCTATGTTTCTATGTTTCTTCCTGGACACCCAACTCTGATTTTCTGCCTGCTCTGGATCTTTTCATTGGTAACTGCTGACGAAACATGAACTGTCTCAACTCCACCACTCTTCTCTCCAATTCCAATCCCACCCCTTCCAAATGCTCTACTCTCTGCTCTCATCCTAACCTCACCATCAAGCCTGCAGATAAAAGGGCGCTGTAGTAGTCTAACGGACTGACCTCTACCTTGCTGAGGCCAGATGACAACTCGCAGACACCTCCTCTTACTTACCCCTCGAACAGGACCTCACTAAGGAGCAGCAGGCAATTGTCTCCTACACCAACACCAACCTTATTAGCTCTAGAGATCTCCCATCCACTGCCACAAACCTCATAGCTCCCTCACCCCACACCTCCCATTTCTACCTCCTACCCAAGATCCACAAACTTTCCTGTCTAGGTAGACCCATTGTTTCTGCATGTTCCTGCCCCACCAAACTTATATCCCCATACCTCACTCAGGTTTATCCCCTCCTGGTTCAGACCCTTCCGGCCCACATCCATGACACTTCACACACTCCTGATTTTTTTTGATGATTTCAAGTTCCCTGGCCCTGATCATCTTATTTTCACTGTGGATGTCCAACCCTATACACCCCCATCCTTCACCAGAAAGGCCTCAAAGCTTTCGGTTTCTTTCTGGACACCAGACCTAACTAGTTCCTCTCCACCACCATTCTCCTCCATCTAGCAGAATTGGTCCTCACTCTCAATAATTTCTCCTTCAGCACCTCCCACTTCCTTCAAACAAGAAGTATAGCCATATACACTCACATGGGTCCATGTCAGTCTACTGCTGTGATGAGGCCACACTCAAGTTAGAAGAGCAACACCTTATTATTCTGTCTGGGTAACCTGCAACCTGATGGCATGAACGTTGATTTCTTGAACTTCCGGTAATGATCATCCCCCCCCCCCATCATTCTCCATTCCCATTTCTCTCTCACGTTATCTCCTCACCTGCCCAACACCTCCCTCTGGTGCTCCCCCTCTTTCTGGTTCTTCCATGGTCTTCTGCCCTCTCCTATCAGATTTCCCCTTCTCCAGCCTTTTGTCTTTCACCAATCGACTCCCAGCTCTCTACTTCACCACTCCCCCGTCCCACTTTCACCTACTACCTTGTACTTCTTTCTCCCCTCCCCACACCTTCTTACTCTGACTTCTCATAA
This sequence comes from Mobula birostris, assembly GCF_030028105.1. Lineage (NCBI taxonomy): Eukaryota > Metazoa > Chordata > Chondrichthyes > Myliobatiformes > Myliobatidae > Mobula > Mobula birostris. The sequence continues at coordinate 27,582,750 of NC_092380.1, read as the reverse complement.
TTTTTCTCCAGTCCTGATGAAGGTCTCTGCTCGAAACATTGACTCGTTTCCATAGATGCTGCCTGACCAGCTGAGTTCCTCCAGCATTTTGTGTGTGTTGCCAAGCCCAATTTACTATCATAAAATAGAAAGCACAGATAAACCACACAAAATAGAACATAGTCATTCACAATGATGCCAGGGCACATGGTTCTTGGTCACCACTTGATTGTTGCTGTCGTCGGGGGTATTCCGAATTCCAGTTCACTTGTGAAACCACCCCTGGGTCCCAGGCACCGTTCACGATTTCTAGTTTGGGCAAAGTCCGATGAACCCAGGGAAGGTACTCCTAAAATACAAGTTCCACATATGGAGAAAGACACAGACAAGCTCTTGGCTCTTTTCTCCTCATGTTACTCAGCCTGGTTTCTTTCATTCAAACAACAGTTGTTGATTAACATGGTGAGTAGTTGCTTTCCACTTGGTACTGTGTTTTCCATGCTCATCCCTACAGGGAATGTTGGTGTCCTTGGCAAGCTGAGAAAGCTTTGGCTAGTAAATAAAGTTTTAGGATTTCACATACTTTTGACAAAACATCTTTGATACTGTTTGATTTCAAGCCATTTTCACCATTGTGTAAAAAGGGAAGAAAAACTACAAAGAAGCATCTATTGTAACTATCAGTTTTATATCAAGATTGGGCTCATATTTAGATAAAACACTTGAAAACTTCTATAGATGTACCATGGAGAGCATTCTGACAGGCTGCATCACTGTCTGCTATTGTGGGGGGGGGGGGGGAGGTGGGAGTGCTACTGCACAGGATCGAAAGAAGCTACAGAAAGTTGTAAAATTAGTCAGCTCCATCTTAGGTACTAGCCTCTGTAATATCCAAAACATCTTCAAGGAGCGGTGCCTCAGAAAGGCGGTGTCCATTATTAAGCACCCCCATCTCCCAGGACGTGTATTCTTCTCATTGTTATTGTCAGGAAGGAAGTACAGAAGCCTGAAGGCACACACTCAGTAATTCAGGAACAACTTCTTCCCCTCTGCCATCTGATTGGACACTGAACCCATGAACATTAACTCGCTTTTGAAAAATATATATTATTTCCATTCTTGCAATATTTTTAATCTTATATATACACACACACATACATGTACATACACACACTGACTGTAATTGATTTACTTATTTTTTTCTTTCTATATTATCACGTATTGTACTGTACTGCAGCTGCTAAGTTAACAAATTGCACAACACATGCCAGTGATAATAAACCTGATTCTGAGTTCTGAGAATAGTACAGCACAGCACAGGCCCTTTGGTCCACGATATGGCACCAACCTCTTAACCATCTCTAGGACAGTCTAATGCTTCCCTTCCATACAGCCGATCATTTTTATCTTTCATCCATGCGCCTAAGATTATCTCAAAAGTCCAAATGTATCTCCTTCTAACATCAGTCCCAGCAATGTGTTCCACACACCCACCACTCTCAATGTATAAAAAAACTACCTTTGACATTCCCCTCTGTATTCTCCAATTACCAGAGATTATGCCGTTTCAGATTAGCCATTTATGCCCTGGGAAAACTGTATCAAAGCCTCTTTCTCCCCAGTCACTCAAACTGCCTTCAAAGGGAGGCACAGGTCCTAATGACTACCCCTCTTCCTCCACATATCTTGCCTGACCCACTGTTTTCTTTGCTTCAAAAGGACCAACTCGCACACTCTGTTTTCTGTGTGGTTCTGTGCTATGTTCACACAGCTTTCTTTCCACGTGACCTAAACTGCAGCTGGTTGCACTGCGCTGCGCCTCTCTTTTTCTGCAGATTCCCCCGTCTGATATCTCTTTCCCCTCCTCCTCCCAGAATTTGTCAACTGCTTGGTAAATAAACCACAGCAAAATTATCACAGTGAGCTGCCTCGTTCTGTTTTTTTTTTTGCCTGCTGCACACCCTGTCAAATGGGGCAGTGTGAAGTAAAACTCACCCACACCTGCCAATGTCTGTGACTTGGAGTTACAGCCATGCATCAGTGCATTTCAGGATGCATTTCTCATTAAAAAAAGACATACGAAGTAAAATAGAAACATAGAAAATAGGTGCAGGAGTAGGCCATTCCGCCCTTCGAGCCTGCACCGCCATTTATTATGATCATGGCTGATCATTCAACTCAGAACCCTGCCCCAGCCTTCCCTCCATACCCCCTGATCCCCGTAGCCACAAGGGCCATATCTAACTCCCTCTTAAATATAGCCAATGAACTGGCCTCAACTGTTTCCTGTGGCAGAGAATTCCACAGATTCACCACTCTCTGAGTGAAGAAGTTTTTCCTAATCTCAGTCCTAAAAGGCTTCGCCTTTATCCTCAAACTGTGACCCCTCGTTCTGGACTTCCCCAACATCGGGAACAATCTTCCTGCATCTAGCCTGTCCAATCCCTTTAGGATTTTATACATTACAATCAGATCCCCCCTCAATCTTCTAAATTCCAACGAGTACAAGCCTAGTTCATCCAGTCTTTCTTCATATGAAAGTCCTGCCATCCCAGGAATCAATCTGGTGAACCTTCTTTGTACTCCCTCTATAGCAAGGATGTCTTTCCTCAGATTAGGGGACCAAAACTGCACACAATACTCCAGGTGTGGTCTCACCAAGGCCTTGTACAACTGCAGTAGTACCTCCCTGCTCCTGCACTCGAATGTTCTTGTTATAAATGCCAGCATACCATTCACCTTTTTCACCGCCTGCTGTACCTGCATGCCCACTTTCAATGACTGGTGTATAATGACACCCAGGTCTCGTTGCACCTCCCCTTCTCCTAATCGGCCACCATTCAGATAATAATCTGTTTTCCTATTTTTGCCACCAAAGTGGATAACTTCACATTTATCCACATTAAATTGCATCTGCCATGAATTTGCCCACTCACCCAACCTATCCACGTCACCCTGCATCCTCTTAGCATCCTCCTCACAGCTAACACTGCCGCCCAGCTTTGTGTCATCCGCAAACTTGGAGATGCTGCATTTAATTCCCTCATCCAAGTCATTAATATATATTGTAAACAACTGGGGTCCCAACACTGAGCCTTGCGGTACCCCACTAGTCACTGCCTGCCATTCTTAAAAGGTCCCGTTTATTCCTACTCTTTGCTTCCTGTCTGCTAACCACTTCTCTATGCACATCAATACCTTACCCCCAATACCATGTGCTTTAAGTTTGCACACTAATCTCCTGTGTGGGACCTTGTCAAAAGCCTTTTGAAAATCCAAATATACCACATCCACTGGTTCTCCCCTATCCACTCTACTAGTTACATCCTCAAAAAATTCTATGAGATTCGTCAGACATGATTTTCCTTTCACAAATCCATGCTGACTTTGTCCGATTTCACCGCTTTCCAAATGTGCTGTTATCACATCTTTGATAACTGACTCCAGCAGTTTCCCCACCACCGACGTTAGGCTAACCGGTCTATAATTCCCCGGTTTCTCTCTCCCTCCTTTTTTAAAAAGTGGGGTTACATTAGCCACCCTCCAATCCTCAGGAACTAGTCCAGAATCTAATGAGTTTTGAAAAATTATCAATTTCAATTGTCCTGCCTTTCAATTTGATCACTGCTGATCTGTGGTTCTGTGCCAGTTCCATCGCCTTCGATTCCCCAATTTCAATAAAAATTTAAGTCTTTAAAAACCTCTAATGACCAGGCTTCACAATTCAGAGTGTATAAAAACTGAGCAATTCAAGGTAAAAGGTTAGTGCATGGGCAATATGACACTTGAACTGACAGCATACTGTCCTGGTGAGAAAATTTAACCATGTCACTGCCCAAACTGAACTTGAGACTTAATTTTCTTTGTCCTTATTTCACCATTCCAACTGGGCAATTTTTTTTAAGTGAACAGTGTGGCCAGCAATACCCCCAGCCCCCTCAGCCTAGAACAAGCAAGAGGGGTGTTATCCATTCCCACAACCCCAGTCATTGCTGTCTGCTGACGTCAGCCAGAACAAGTGGATCAACTCATCTCTGCTGAAGGACTGACCAAGGGTGCAACTTTCCACAACCGCTGAAGAAGTCACAGCACATCGGCAGCAGCTCTGAATTGGTGCCAATCTCCAGCGTGTTTTTTTTTAATTTGAATGAAAGAGTGAAAGTACATTTATTATCAAAGTATACAAACTGAATAAAATGGTTAAGATGGTGCTGGTGATCGTGTGCGACAGCTTTCTGGTGTCAAAAACCTAAGAAGTCCGACTAAAAGCATTACTTAAAATACCTTTTCTGAGGTAAATTGTATTAAATTGTCGCCACAAACAGTGAAGGGGCGGAGATGGTGAGGTGAGTTCGGGGGATGGGCAGAGATAGTGTGTTGCAGAAACGTCACAGATGGAGTTCCGATGCTCGTACAACTGGCCCGTGTGCGAGGTTGGATCACTCTGGGTACCGAGCTGATTTGAAGAGCTTGAGTGCAGCTTCAGGCTGGGTGGCAAAATCCGGGCCTGGAGCAAGTTGCTGGGTGGCGTGGTCTAGGACCGGAGCCTTTTGCCCGGTGCCTTGGCCCTAGTGCGCTATTCAGACAATTTAAACGCCAGCCCAGATCAGAGGTGAGAGCCGATTTCGCTCACTCTGTGCGACGTTCACCCTTCTCCAGGGCGCTGAAGCCTTTTGCTGTTCCGTTGTTCAGTCAATTTCAACGCTGGCTCAGATAGACTGAAAAGGCAGGGTGTCGGTCGGGGCGAGAACCCATTTCACTTGTTCCTCGCGATGGCCCTCTCCACAGCGCTGAGACTATGAAGACTGCACCAGCTGCTGTGCTCTGTGCCCACTAGTATGATGAACTGAGAGGCAAGACTTTGGGCCTACTCCAAGGTTCAGATCTGAGGACTCAACTTTGGTTCGGAATGCTGTTGTTCGCTTCAATTGTTTGCACAATTTGTGTTTTTTTTCTTTCTCTGCACATCGGGTGTTGGTGGCTTGTTTTTTATTTTTATTCTTTTTCTTTAATTGGGTTCTTTCAGGCTATTTGCTTTGTGGCTACTTGTGAGTAAGCAAATCTTTGACAATACATGTACTTGAATCTTGAGAATACAACTCTTGAGATTTGTCCTCGGGCAGGCAGCCACTAAACAAAGGAACACCATGGAACCCGTTTAAGAGAACATCAAACACCCAATGAATGAAAAAACAATAAATTACACAGAAAAGAAATTCATCGAACTCTCTTGGAGACAGCAAAGTACCAGATCGCTCAATCACCATCAAAATGTAACTCACAGGTTCCAATCGCCCACAGCTTACTGGTAGAATCATATTTTGTGCAGACAGCTTACAACATAAGAGCTGGATGTTATGCTGCAACTTCACAAAAGGATGATTAGGAGTATTGAGTGCAGGTCCGGAAGGAGGTAGCTGTACAGGAGAAAGTGTAGAGGAGATTCACCAGGGTATTGCTTGGGGTGGAGGATTCCAGATATGGAGAGAAATTGGATAGATCAGATTTACTTCCTCTGGGGCAATGGAGGCTGAATTGTGACCTGATAGAAATAGATAGAGTTATGAGATGTACAGTCAAATATTTTTTTCCAGTGGTGGGCACAGCAAAAGAAAAAGAGGGCATGGGTTTGATGTAAAGTTTTAAACGAGATGTGAGGAGTAATATATTTAACACAGAATATTTTAGCACATTGAAATTTGCGGTTGATACAAAGCCAGCTGGGAAAGAGTGGTGGAACATTACAAAATATGGACAAATAAGAGCAGAAAGGAGGCAGATCGTTTCTTTAGGAAATGGTTATGTCATTGTTTTTACCAAGTGTGATCAATCTCTGGGATTCTTGGCCCTAGAGGGTTGTGACGGTGAAATCACGAGGTACCTGAAGAGAAGGTTTGACAATTTTTTTTCCAAAGTTCAGAGAACTGAGGACTATTGATCACACTGAGTGGGGGAGAATGACTGAAGGGTCAAGTGACCTACTACATTCATTTGTTTGAATGGTGGGCAATATTTTTCTAAACCATTGAGTATATATTGTTAGGGGTGAGGTCTTGGGATGTACAACAGAAAATAGGCATAAAGATACACCAAGCAATGAGGAAAGAAAATGTTATGCAAGTCTTAATGATAAGGAAACCAGATAAATAAACTCTTTTTGGGCTTCCAGCCGGGTACAGGTATTCATTTTAATTGACGTTTCAATGATAAACTCTGCCATCTTCATCAGGCACGTCTATATATACACCCCTGTCATCTGTCCCTCCTGATAGGCTGGTCCTCAACCAATCAGGTTTCTGCTATCCTCATGTTACCTTCTGTCCTACATACCCCAGACATTGCCAGCTTTACCCTTCCCTCCATCCACCAACACACCTGCCCCCCACTCAGTCCACCACCCACCTCCCCCTCCCTCCAACTGTCCACTAACCCACTGCCCAGCCCCTCTCATTTCCGAGCACCTCCCCCCTTTCTTGGTTCACCAGCCCACTGCCATCTCTCCCCCCACTTCATTCATCAGCACACTGCCTACCTCCCTCTCCCCCACTCTCTCCACCCACAAGCCCTCTCCCTGCCTCCCAGCTCCATCTACATGCCCGCTGCCGCCTCCCAGCTCCATCCACCAGCTCACTGCCGCCTCCCAGCTCCATCCACCAGCTCACTGCCCGCCTCCCAGCTCCATCCACCAGCTCACTGCCCGCCTCCCAGCTCCGTCCACCAGGTCACTGCCCGCCTCCCAGCTCCATCCACCAGCTCACTGCCCACCTCCTCCCTACCTAGTTCATCAGCCCATCACCCACTTGTTCAATCACTGCACAGCAACAGAAAACAATATTGAAATGAAAATCCACAAAGATGCTGGACTCTGGTCAAATTTCAAAAATAACCAAATGGTAAACACTTTATTACAGCACATCAGGTTGATCGTAAATGTGGAAACCAAAGAAAATAGGTTGCCTTAATAAAAAAGCTTTGCGAGAAATTTAACTGACTGCACATTGCCCTGACACTCATCTCCTGAGATTAGAGACACACACATACACACACACACACACACACACACACACACACACATATAATTGTGCAGGTTCGCTTCAAGAATGATGTGATTCAACAAAAGTGCATAACGGTCACTTCCATAGAAGTTATTTTACAAGATTTCATTTTTAGCTATGTTAGAAGTTGAATATTTTTACACCATGGACTCCACAGGTTCCCTCCCCATGAGCAATTGAGATCTTGTGGTAAAGAGAAGCTCACAAGATAGACTGCAGGGATAGTGCGAGTTCCTTGGGCACTCTGACAGAGATAGGGAACACTAATGAAGAGATACGACATAGGCTTCTGATACCGTGTCACACTTGCTCAGTCATTTCCAAACTCAAACACCAACCAATGGGCTGTTGATATCAAGGATATAACAACAGATTTACTTCAAGTACATTCGTTTGAACGATAGACAAGCTGAAGGCAAACTACCTGTTCATCTGATGGTTCAAACACTGCTGAAAATTCACTCCATCATCTCGTGTCGCTTGGTTTTTAGTGTTTCAGTCAGTAAGCAGCAAGCTGGATGTTGATAATATACAGCACTGAGCAGGGATGCCCAGCCAGTCTTAACAGGTGGCTGGCAGGAACGTGCACAGGAGTCTGCAGTCTTCTGGGAGCAGCCCGGCAAAATGACATGGGCCATCAAATCGCAACGCTCTCCTGCACACCTTCCACTGCAAGCAGCAATTTAACACTAAAAGAAAACTTCTACGACTCTGTTTGGAGAGGCCAAGGGCAGGGTCTGCAATGCGCAGAAGTCAGGTTTACACCATCAACTCCAGGGTAGCAGAACAGGGCTGAAAGGAACAGACCTAGTATAGATAACACCATGGGACATCTTAACGAGGCAACGCTGGGAGTTACGCTCGACACAGCCTGGGATTCACTTGCTTGTTGTACATCCTTGACAGTGATTCATTGATTTAATAGCAACCAAAGCACTACCTGTTCATCTTATGGTTCAAACACTGCTGAAAATTCACTCCATCATCTCATGTCGCTGGGTTTTTAGTGTTTCAGTCAGTAAGCAACAAGCTGGATGTTAATAATATAACTTAAAAGTAACATTAGCAAATTTGCAGATGACACAAAGCTGGGTGGCAGTGTGAAATGTGAGGAGGATGTTATGAGAATGCAGGGTGACTTGGACAGGTTGGGTGAGTGGGCAGATGCAGTTTAATGTGGATAAATGTGAGGTTATCCACTTTGGTGGCAAGAACAGGAAGGCAGATTACTATCTGAATGGTGTCAAGTTAGGAGAAGGGGAAGTACAATGAGATCTAGGTGTCCTTGTTCATCAGTCACTGAAAGTAAGCATACAGGTACAGCACGCAGTGAAGAACGCTAATGGCATGTTGGCCTTCATAACAAGGGGAGTTGAGTATAGGAGCAAAGAGGTCCTTCTGCAGTTGTACAGGGCCCTGGTGAGACCACACCTGGAGTATCGTGTACAGTTTTGGTCTCTAAATTTGAGGAAAGACATTCTAGCTATTGAGGGAGTACAGCGTAGGTTCACGAGGTTAATTCCAGGATGGCGGGACTGTCATATGTTGAAAGATTAGAGCAACTGGGGTTGTATACACTGGAATTTAGAAGGAGGAGAGGGGATCTGATTGAAACATATAAGATTATTAAGGGATTAGACACGCTAGAGGCAGGAAACATGTTCCCGATGTTGGGGAAGTCCAGAACCAGAGGCCACAGTTTAAGAATAAGGGGTAGACAATTTAGAACAGAGATGAGGAAAAACTTTTTCCACACAGAGGGTTGTGGTCTGTGGAATGCTCTGCCTCAGAAGGCAGTGGAGGCTAATTCTCTGGATTCTTTCAAGAAAGAGTTAGATAGAGCTCTTAAAGATAGCGGAATGAAGGGATATGGGGAGAAGGCAGGAAAAGGGTACTGACTGTGGATGATCAGCCATGATCACAGTGAATGGCCATGCTGGCTCGAAAGGCTGAATGGCCTACTCCTGCACCTATTGTCTAACATTGAGGAGTGACCACATCATGTAAATGGAGTTAGAGATGGGAGTAGAATTAGGACAAGCTATTGCAACGTAACCCAGGCCATCTTTATTCTACTCTCATATTTATTCATCTCTGTCACTTTTTACCATGGAATCTAGCCACATAAGCAAGTTACGCTGTAATGACACTGTCTTAGCAGTGGTGGCCCTGTTCCAGGACAATACAATAGATCGGTACATTCCATAATCAACGTTGGCAGAAGAATGTACAAAGGACAATGTTGACAAAGTGATGAGTGAGGTGAGATTTTTAATTGCACATAGAATGTCATTTCCAGTCACCCCACAGGAATAGGATTAGATGCACCAGCATAAGGTTGGAGCTGCTCTTTCTTTGGGTCTAGTGCTCACTTCACTGCGCACAAATCTCCTTGGAACTAAGTGATTTTTAAAAATAATCTGTCAGCCTTAATGCCTGAGCGACCGGGTGGGCTACAACATCCCTCTACTCCTTCTCCCAGCCGAGATGAGTGGTTGGCACGGGGTTCAAGTGCTGATGTATTTTTACTGGAGTTAGAGGAAGTGCAGTCCTGTGTACGACTGAGAATGGGAATATACATAGTCCACACTGAGCCAGTGGCCATAAAGCTCAATGTCGATTGGCACAATAGTGTTGCAGCCTCCAAGGAATTTGTGTTCACCCTCCAGCCTCTGCAACTAAACTTATTTGCTCATCTCCCTCCAAACGATCCAAGAATCACAGGTGCATTTTAAATACTTCCTTTAAAGTGGTAGTAGGGAGGGGGTGGGTTTGGATTTGGAGTGTTCCTTGCCCGAAACTTTGGTGAGCATTAAAACAACACTGGTAAAGGATGAATAAAGAAAAATAAAGATTTGGGAATAATAGACACTGGCAAGCAACAAGGCTCCAACTCTCTCCGCCACTGACTCTCAGCTATAGCGGATTCACTTAAGTTTCCTCATTCTTACGTTGGTGTGTCCTGCCCATTGCACTGTTTCAGACTTGCTACCCCCTCCCCCCCCAGATGTATCAGCTTGGCGATCACTCCCACAAACCAAAAGAAATACCAAATCACAATCGCTCCGTGCAGTCTATATTATACAGCTAATTTAAGTTTTAAAAAACAACCACGTGGCGACCCACTCAGTCTTTACGGAGGTTCTTCAGCCGTTTTTCCAGGTCAGCATCTGCATCTTCCAACACCACCGGCTCTGCCTTTTTCCCAGCGGCGACACTGAGTGATGCTCCAGTACTTGGCAGATCTGAAAGGCGAAAGGAACATCCTGGGGTTAGCTGCCCGGGGAATGGAGCAGGCCAGAGACCTCTGACAGCTACAGCTGGAGGCGGCCTTCCTACTGTGATCACAGGGCTCCACAGACCAGACCTCTTACCCATCACACCCGCACTGGATACAATCCCAACAGCAGAAGGTTAGACACGACACTTAACCTGATACGCTGCTCTCCAAGAGAAATCTACTCTGCGATAGGTAATGGTTTTCAGATGAGACAACTGTCTGCTACCTCAGCTCGACAGGGAAGATCCTAGGGCTGCGTTCTGAGCCATGGTCAGCAATTACTTCTCACAACACATCACATTTACCTGTCTGAATCGCACAACCTGGTTATTGTTTTAGTTATATTATCAGACAAAGCCTAACAAACATTTACCAAAAGCAACCACAAGAGCATAGACCTGCTATGCACTATTCAATAAGATCAACGCCCATCTGGTGTTGGCCACAATACTTGCAGCCATTATGCTGCTGGCGTTTAGGGCAGCAATGAAGGATTCAGTTCGTTTGGAAGGACTCTTCATTGTTGTTTCCATAACAATTGTTTTTGGACCAGTCTGGGTCATTAGCCCTGAGCCAAACCCACAAACCTGGCAGTGGACCACTCTTAGTCTAGCTTCTACCCTTTGACCTGTTTGGCATGAGTGACCCAAGAGCCATATCACAAGGCCCTGACTCCGGCCAACATAGCTCTCTCGGTCATTGAGGCACACAAGCTTCCGAACCCCACGATAAGGTTGTGGTCCTCTTGGAGTGTTGGCCACAATATTCTCCTACTGAGCCCCATAACCCTAAGTTCCTTTGACATCATTGGATATGAACTGGATACTGTATAAAGTGCTCAGGCATATCCAGCAGTCTTGAAAGGGTTAGGGGTCAGGTGAGGGTTTTAATGCAGGGGCTCCTTCCACACACACCGCCCCCCCCCCACCCCCAAGGTCTCACTAATACACTGGAACTTCCTGCCTGTCAGGTAGACTTCACTGAACTGTGTATGGCTGTAGGGTAGTCAAGAAGCAGGGAAGAAGGCCGTTTCACCTAACTCCATGCCAAAAAGGTCGCCTAATGAGCCATCCCATACTGAGTTTGTGCTACAGCCCTCTATACCAGGAGGCAATAAATTTCAAGAGCTTCTGATGGAGAGAAGAAAACGGGCTCAGTCTGCTCATTAGCTCACCAGTTCAATGTGTCGGCTGGATGGTATAACATTATTCAGCTGGCAAAATCCTGCAAACCCACCTTTCCCCCCGTGATACTTACTGGACAGCTCATCAGTCAGGGTCAATCCAAGTTCATCCAGGACCTGAGACACAATAGCGTCACTGAAATACAAGAGAGATAGACACGTACTAGTTTATTCTTGGCGTTCACTGTGGAGGGAGCAGAGATGTGGAGCCTGATGCCGAGATTTCTCTCTCTGGGGATTTGAGTTGAGAAACAACATTCAGTCCCTGAAAGTATGATGGCCTCGCCCTCCTGCAGCTTCACCCAACTCCCCAGACTATAAGCACGCAGGCTGTTTAATCCCATCTGCACACAAGAACAGGAGATTCCATTCAGATCTCCAACTTGTTCCCTCATCCCACTGCAGCACAGCCGACTCAAATCCCCACAAAATGCTGGAGGAACTCAGCAGACCAGGCAGTGTCTATGGAAAAGGCTACACAGTCAACATTTTGTGTGTGTTGCATTAGATTTATAGCATCTGCAGATTTTGGTGTGCTTGTGACAATCAAACCTCTTTCCTTTTACATTCCTCAGTACTCAGAGCCAGCAACCAAATCTACTAATAACAGCCACCCATTGCCAACCTGCACACTGCGCTGGAATCCATGGATCCCGCACCAGTCTCTACATCCACCCTAGGAGAGCATCACACTCAACTTGAGAGATGGAACTATTCATGACCAGTCTCCAGCCTCAGATTTGGGGGGGAGGGGGGGGGTAGGAAAGAGTATTACAGGTTTTCTCCATCCATCCTGTGTGAAATGCTTCCAGAAACTGCCCCAGCCTGCAACACTGAGTGTCATAGGAAGTCATTCCTGCCTGTGGCCATCAAACCTTACAACTCCTCCCTCGGAGGGTCAGACACCCTGAGCCAATAGGCTGGCCCTGGACTTATTTCCTGGCGTAATTTACATATTATTATTTAATTATTTATGGTTTTATTACTATTTAATTATTTATGGTGTAACTGTAACGAAAACTAATTTCCCTCAGGATCAATAATGACTATGAATAATGTTAATGCTTTGCCTGCTTCTTTTCTAAACTCCTCTCAATTACTGTAAATACCATAACCCCACAGTATACAATCTACACAAGCTTAACATCCAACTCTTTTGATCTTTCTGTATTATCGAATTGACTCTGTGTCCAAGTCAAGGCCAATACAGCCCTCTGACGCAACTATAAAATGCAACCACAGCCACGTGCAGATTTAACCGAATTTCCACTGCTTTGGTTGCTGGTGATCGGGAATTTCCTGTTTAAAGAACTGCTGATGGCCAGCGCCTCACCCTGCTCCAGGGAGCAGTAGCACCCTCTGCCTGTTCCACTACTTTGTACTTGGGGCCTCAAGATAAAAGCTTTTTGTTGTTAGGTGAATGACTTTGATGATTAAGATTTATCCACCACTGTCAGTAAAGTGGTGACAAACTTTTCATAGCGCAAAGCCACCACAGCTATATGCATGGTGCAACAGAGAAAACCCTGCAGCTTGGAAGGAACACAGCGATATGCTACATATACAGCTTTACTGTGGAATGAACACGCTTAAATCACCTTTCACTTCCCTGGGTATCAGCAGCCCAATTAGCTCTCGTTTTGCCCAGGCAGCTGATAACCCATCACTGACTCTCCAGGGAGATTGGATTTGAGTCACAGTTGAAGGATAGAGGTGTGTTTCTGCCTCCATCACCAACAAACCCCTGTGTTCATGGATACAGTGCTATTGCAGAGCACCAGGTACTAGCAGAGTAATCTAGCTCCGAGCTTGCCTGCTGAGTACGCATACACACAGTGCCTTCAGTCAGTACTTTGACGAAGAAGAAAAAACAATTTCCAAGTCTGCTAACCAAGAGACAAGATTAAGCAGAATACCTTCAAAGAAGGATGGGTGTATGGATAGTGAATCTCTGTTGAACTGCAGGAACAGGCAGAGTGTTATACTGTCCTCTGGAGCAGGGTGAAGCACTGGACATCAGCAGTTCTCAAGACAGGGAACCAAAGTAATGAACCGCCATCACTGCTGGGAGTTTGACACATCTCAGAGCTGGAGACCCAGACAAGAGTGGAAGTAAAGGTGCAGCCAACCATCAGCCACAATCACCATCCAGAGGACCATGGCTGGCAGCTGTGTGGGAGCACAGTTCCCCAAGAAACATCAAAAAGTTCCCCAAGAAACACCATCCCAATTTGGAAATACATCCACATTCTATCATTGTAACTGGATCCAAATTATCACAGCCATACCCAAAATTGCTGTGGGAACAGATGCAGTGGTTCTAAACGATGGGCTTACAACTGACTTCTCTATACCAGCTTTGTCAACATTACCACATCCGGAGATGAATAATAAAGAATCCCAAATTATGAAGCGGATTGCGCCTGCTCCTTGGACTAAAAAGTTACAACCCATGAGATACTCTCCACTTACCTTTCTTCTTCATCATCTTCATCGCCCATGGCATCATCAATGGCGTCATTCATCATTTCCTCTTTCATGTCCATGATCTCTGTCTGCTTCTCAAACTCCATCATGATCTTCTGAATCTGAGGCAACTTCAGCTGCAAGGAGAAGGACAGGTCAGGACTTCGAGTACAAGAAGACTTGATTAATCTAAACTTTCAACAACGTTTCTCTGCAGTGGATCCTCCCCAGCAACACGGATGGACAGTGCATTGAAATAGGAAGAGTTTGGACGGACAGTGCATTGAAATAGGAAGAGTTATGATGATGATTGATCATAAAGAAAAAAATTAAGAAGGTGCCCCAGGATCAAAGAGAAGCTAGTGCTTAATGTGGGCAGAATTTGCCAGCACCCAGATGCCAGTTGTGATCACTGTTATAGAAAAGATGTGGTTAAACTGGAAAGAATACAGAGAAGATTTACGAGGATGTTTCCAGGACACGAGGGCCTGAGATATAGGGAGAGGTTGGCCTGGCTGGGTCTTTATTCCTTGGAACGTAGGAGAATGAACTTTATGGAAGTGTTAGAGTGATAGATAAGTGGATGATAAGTCTTATCACAGGGTAGCAGTGTCCAAAACTAGGAGGCATAGATTTTGCTTGAGAGGGAAAAGATCTAAACGTGTTCTGAGGGGCAATTTTTTCCATGCTGAGGGTGGCGAGGATACAGAATGAGCGCAGGAAGTGGTTGGGTCAGGTACAACAGAATCATTACAGCAGCAGCTACATGGAGGGTGAGAGCTGGAGGAATTCAGAAATTGGGACTAGCTAGATAGATACCATGATTCGGCACGTTATCACTCTCCCTCATCCAGAATAACTCATCTCCAGCTCCTCACAGCTGCTGATGAATTATATTTATAGCATTTTCTGAGGCTGTCAGGGGCTCAATGAACAGCCGCCAGTTAACTTGACACTACTACACTGTGCTACTGTTATGACTTGGCAACCACGAAAGCCCTGCTCTCTGCGTTCCTTTCCTCATGTTCTTTATCCACACCTCACGATTCTTGTTGCTTTCAGTCACTAAATTCATTCCTCAACACACCAAAGAAAACCAGGAAATAGGAGCAGGAGGC
Organism: Mobula birostris; assembly: GCF_030028105.1. Classification (NCBI taxonomy): domain Eukaryota; kingdom Metazoa; phylum Chordata; class Chondrichthyes; order Myliobatiformes; family Myliobatidae; genus Mobula; species Mobula birostris. The sequence goes on along the minus strand of NC_092380.1, from coordinate 27,567,669 downwards.
CAACTCAGCACCTCAAACCTGACCCACCATTCCGTATGATCCCCAGTTGACCTACCCAGGTCTCAGCGTTCCTTCTCTCTGCCTGGTACCCAGTGTGCTCAATTTCCTGGTCTTTCAGAAGCTTAATTGCTTCCTCTTTCAACAGGCCCAGTGACCCAGCCTCCACAGCCCACCAAGGTAAATATTTCCAGAGATTCCTCACTCTCCAATATAAAATTCCACTCTTTAAAATAACTGCCCCCTAATTTTTTAACCATGACCCCTCATTTGAGAGGCACCCAGTTATAGAGACATCTTTGCATAATCCTGCCGTGGCCCTCCCCCCCAGGAGCTTATGCACTTCAATAAAATCCTCATTTTTTCTCAAATCAGAAGAATGTAGATCTAATTTCCGAAGCCACACAATAGGACAACCCTCTCATCCCAGGAATTGCCTGGTGAATTATGTATGGAGCATCCCCAATGCCAGTTAATGTCTTCTTAAATAAGGAACTGATTCAGCTGCTTTCCTCATCTTTACTATAATATTTCACCACACACCCAACACTCTTCAGAAGCAAAAACTTACCTGTTGATTCATGGTAGCCATGGCCTTGGTGACTCCTTTCATGGCCTGGGCCATGGTGTTGTTCGATTTCAGAGTCTGGATCTTCAGTGACACGGCCTGGATGTTTGCCTTCATCATAATGAACTTCTTCACATAGCGACGTGTCCGCACCAAGTCTTTTGCCATTATTTTCACTGCATCCTAGGGGTTGGCAAAAGAATACCATTCATGGGTACTGTCGAGACATTCAGTCCAGAAACAAGCTGCCATTTCGTTCCCCACAAAAAGTGTTTTTTTTAGATAATGTTGAATTCTAAAGCTGATAGATGGATAAAAGTAAGGAAAAACTCAGAGCACAAAACGAGACCCATGAAATCCAGCTCCTTCCTCCACTTTATTCAAGTCACTACTCCACAGCTCCAGTGACCCGTCCTTCAATCCCATACTGTCTGTAAGCTTCCCTTGTGACTCCGGCTTCCCCCACATCCCAAAGATGTGCAGCTTTAATTAAGTGGGGAACACGAAGTGGCATTGGTATTAATGTAATTGGGAGCGTGAAAGTCAGCACAGACTTGGTGGGCTGAAAGGCCTGGTATGAGACTCCAAATCAAATCCCTTCACTGCATCCTCGTTTTCCTCAGTTATTCATTCAATCCCCTCTTGCATGTTCCTCAGTTATTCATTCAATCCCCTCTTGCATGTTCCTCAGTTATTCATTCAATCCCCTCTTGCATGTTCCTCAGTTATTCATTCAATCCCCTCTTGCATGTTCCTCAGTTATTCATTCAATCCCCTCTTGCATGTTCCTCAGTTATTCATTCAATCCCCTCTTGCATATTCCTCAGTTATTCATTCAATCCCCTGTTACAGGTTTCTCTGCTACTTGTTTCAATTCTTCCCCAGTTCCATTTTGTCTACACTCAGCAGAGGATTTTCCCCTGACCTTTAAGTCAGATGTCATGGTAACTACTATGTTTAATAGTCCTGACTTTAGGCTCCTCCACAAAACCACAGCTTCATCAGCCTGCTGGAAGACCTAGCAAGGGTTTTATCACATCATCCTTCAGCTCTCCCTTTTCTAGCTCGCACGGTCCACTACATGTGTAGGGCAAGGAGTGCACACCGTCGGTAACGGATTCATAGCCATACAGCATGGAAACAGGCCCTTCAGCCCAATTACTCCATACTGACCACATTTCCAATCCAAGCTAGACCCATTTGGTCCACATCCCAATGAACTTTTCTTATCCGTGTACTTCCCCAAGTGACTTTTAAACGTTGTTAACGTACCTGCCTCAAACTCATTCCATGTATAGAATACCCTCTCAGTTTCCTCTTAATTGCTCCCCTCTCACACTAAACCCATGTCCTCGATAGTCTGGGCGAGAACCAAGAGTGACATGAGCAGAAGGGTTTTTGTTTTACACACCGAGTGGTTCTGCTCGGTTAGGGAAGTTGTGGCAGTTAAAACAGAGTGAGATAATACTCCATCTTGGTAGTCTCCAACTGATTTTATCAATATTGATTTCTTTGTCTTCTAGTAACCATTCCCCTCTATTCCTCCTATCCTCCTGACCCCTTTACCCCTTCAATTTCTACTCCCGCATCTTCAAGAACTGCCCATCACCTTCAACTTCCTCTCTCTGGTTGCCCACCTCCTTCCCTTTATTCCATAATCCACTAGGGCCATGGAATAAAGGATTCCTTCTTCAGCCCTTTGTCTCTCCCACCTATGACACTGGGGCAGCACGGTAACGTAGGGTTAGGTTCCATGGAATCCTGGGTAAACCAGTTAGATGGATTCACAATTGGCTCGGAGGTCGGAAGGTGGTGGTACTGAAGGCTGTTTCCCAGAATGGAGGCCAGTGACTTGTGTAGTGACGTAGGGGACACAAGGTTAGATTAGCAAGCTTATGTATGACATAGACCTTGGTGTTGTTGATAGTGAAGGTTATAATAGATTATAGTGGGGTCTTGATCTGTTAGGGAAGAGCCTGAGGAGTAGCAAATGGATTTCAATACAGACAAGTAAGTGTGAGTTAATACAACTTAGAAAGTCAAACCATTGTAGGAGTTGGATGATGAACGGCTGAGTGCTGGTAATGTGAGCAATAAAGTGTAACGGATTAGAGGGACGTTGGAGCACAAGTGTAGCTTGTTGAAAGTAGCATCACAGGTAGACGGTGGTGAAAAAGGCATTTAGCACACCGGTTTTCATCAGTCAGAGCACTGAGACAGGAGCTGGACATCACGTTGTTGGTGACGCCGCACCTGGGGAGTATTGTTTTGGTTACTTTGTTATCGGAAAGACATGGTTAAACGGGAAAGAGTGCAGAGAAGATCTACGAGAGCATTGCCGGGACTAGTGCAACAGAGTTATGGGAAAGGTTAGCTGGGACAGGTCTTCATTCCTTGGAGTGTAGGGGAATGAGGGGTGACCTTATAGAAATGTTTAAACTTATGAGAGAGATAGATGAATGGTAGAAGTTTTTCCCTAGGGCAGAAGAGTCCAAAACCATGGGGGCACAGGTTAATGGTGGGAGGGAAAAGATTTTAAAGGGTCCTTTTTCACATAGAGGGTGGTGAGTACATGGAATGAGCTGCCAGAGGAAGTGAGTGAGGCAGGTACAACATTATCATTTATAAGCATCTTGGATAAGTACATAGAGGGGCAGGGCTTAAATGGACATGTGTCGAAACCAAGAAAATGGGACTAGCTGGTTGGAAACTGTAGTCATCATAGACTCACTGAGCCAAAGGGCCTGTATCCAAGTATTGCTATAGGACACCAAGTGACATTGATCATTGCTGAACTTAGAGTCGGTGGCAAAGCATTTGCTGGTGTCAGGTACGCACTCACAGCTGATCCAAGCTGTGGTGCAACCCCGTCCAGCCAATTTCCCTATCAGCAATGGAAGGACACTGCTCTACCTGAAAAGATTGTAGGCCGGTGAGCCTTGTATCAATGGTGGAGAGGTTACTGGAGAAGATTCTCAGGCAAAGGATCTACTCACACCTGGGAGAACATAACTTTATTAGGGATAGCCAGCATGGCTTGGTGTATGGGCAGTCATGGCTTACAAACATAATTGAGTTATTTTTAGAAGTGACAAAGATGATTGATCAGGGTAGAGTAGTAGATGCTGTATATATAGACTTTAAAAAAAGCATTTGACAAAGTCCCTTAGGCTGATCCATGTGATTAAGACACATGCAATTCATGAAAACTTAGTGGACTGAATTCAAAACTGGCTCGGCCATTTAAGTCAGAGTGTAGTGCAGGAGTGCAGGGCTATTATTCTCACTGGGGACCTGTGACCATTCGTGTTCCACAAGGATGAACACTAGGAGATTTTTTTGTTTGTGAATGACCAGGATGAAAATGAAGGTGGAATACTCGTGTTCCACAAGGATCAATGCGTAGAGTTTTTCAGTTTGTGAACCACCAGCGTGAAAATGATTAGTAAGTTAGCTGTGACACAAAAATTGGAAGAGCTGTGGATCGCAAGTCAAAGGATACTGCAGGATATAGACCAGTTGGAAACGGCAGATGGGGTGTATTCTAATGGAAGTCAAAAGCAGTAAATGGCAGGACCCTGAGAAGTACTGACGTACACAGGCGTAAGCAGATGCTCAGTTTAATTCACCATCTTGGCTGGAGCAGACATTGTGGGCTGTAAGGCCTGTCCTTGTGCTTTCATGTTTCTCTTACAGAGACATAGCCAATGATTACAATACCTGACAATATTAATGGCACCGTGGTTTAGTTACTGCGCTGGTAATGCAGAGGCTTGAAGTCAAGTACTGTTGAGGACAAGAATCATGATTTAAACCTGTGCATTGATGAAGCATTGCTGATGTTTCTCAATCGCAATGACCTGAAGGTAGAGCTATTATTGGTAGAGCTCCCCAACACTCCTGGATCTCGCAGGGGTGCCCAACCTGGGGCCCACGGACACCTCGGTTAGTGGTAGGGGTCCATGGCATAAAAAAGGTTGGGGACCCCTGAAAGGTGGGCAAGGTATGCATCTTGAGAGTGAGCATTTGACGGCTCTGGGCCTGCATTCACTGGAATTCAGAAGAATGAGAGGTGACCTGTTGAATGGTGAAAGGCCTTGATAGAGTGGACATGGAGGAGATGTCTCCTATGATGGGGGAGTCCAAGACCAGAGGGCACGGCCTCAAAGTAGAGGGATGTCCTTTTAGAATGGATTTGAGGAGGAATTTGTGGAGAGTAGAAAATCTGTGGATTTATTTGCCATAGGCAGATTTGGAGGCCAAGTCTTTATATATATTTAAGACAGAGTTTGGTAGATTCTTGATTGGTCTGGACATGAAGGGATACAGGGCGAAAGCAGGAGATTGGGGCTGAGAGGAAAATTGGATCAGCCATGATAAAATGGCAGAGAAGATTTGATGCACTAAATGGCCTAATTCTGCTCCTGTATCTTATGGAAACCTACAGATGTGTACTTGATAGGTGTAGTGGGCAAACAATTACACTAGCTCAACTTTGTCCATTGTGTCCTCCCTTTTACCTCCAGATTTCACCACTGATCCACACACTAGGTGCAATTTACAGTGAACCTCTGGGCTGTGAGAGGAAACCAGAGCACCTGGAGGAAACTGACACAATGACAGGCAAATTCCACACACCCAGGTCACCGGGAGAGAGTGGCTCTCCCAGACGCACCACTGCGCTTTCTGTCGGGAAGAGGTTCACCACCCTCTGCACAAATCTTTTTTTTTCTGATCTCTGTTCTAAGTGATCCAGCTCACATCAGAAATAGCCCATCAGTTTACTCTCCTCTTGAAGAATTAGCTCCTGAAAAGGCTTTGTGTGCACATACCATCTGCCCCTGTTTGGCCATTTTCTTGATGTCAGCAATGATCTTCTTCTCCTGCTGCTCCAGCTTCGTTCGCTCGCGGTCTAATTCCCTCATGGCCCGGTTCAGTGCCCGCTGGTTCTGCCGGAGCATCTCCTCCGGGGTCTTTCTTCTTCCGAATATGGCATTCATGGTGCTTCACTGAACTGTGGCAGAGGAAAGCAAAGAATATCAGGGTCGGCGTAGCTTACAATTCTTTGCCTTTATCAATTGCTTTATTAATTTAAAAAAAGTACATATATACAAACAAAAGGATTATCTCATATCTATATTGATAATAATACATATAAAAGGTAAAATAAACATTATCAAGATCACACACAGTATTAATCTAATAGTATATAATAAAAAGTAAGATAATCAATTCTCCTCTCATCATTTCCTAAAAAGAAAAAAGATAAAGAAACTTCTATAATTAATATATATGTGTGTGTATATATATAAAAATCCATTATTCTCTATAAATAAAAAAAAAAATAGAAAAAGAAAAAAGAAAAAAAAGGGGGACTGGGCAGCCCATATTGAGAGTAAAAGCAAGAAAAAAGAAAAACTTTCTGATCAAATCCAAAGTTTCGAGAAAGTAACTGGAAGAGCATGTAAGTATTTCAGTAAAAGTCTTAAAATATTCTACTGTAAATCCATCTGGTCCCAGAGCTTTACCTGATTGAAAAGAGGATATAACCCTATTTCCTCTCGTTTAATAGGCACATCTAATGTATTCATATCTTGAATAGAAATTTTGGGTATATTCAATCTTTGCAAGAATCTATTCATAAAAGTAGTATTGTCTGGAAAATCAAATTTATAAAGGCTAGAGTAAAGATCCAGAAATATCTTATTAATTTCGTGACAATCTGACGTTTCAGTTCTATCAGTTCTTCGTATTTTCAAAATCTGCCTTTTAGCCATAGATGCTTTAAGTTGACCGGCCAACAACTTACCTGACTTATCCCCATGTATATAAAATTGACTTTTAGATTTCAAAAGTTGCTGCTCAATGGGAAAAGTCAGAAGCAGATCATACTGTGCTTGAAGTTCCACCCCTTCTTTATATAGATCTTCACTAGGTGTTATTGAATAAACTTTATTTCTTTAATCCTGTTAGTAATCACTAAAACTTCATCTTTAGTCTTCCTTCTTAAAGCTATTGAATATGAGATTAGCTATCCCCTAAGAAAAGATTTCATCGCATCCCAAATAACCAAATTTGTATTTAATTCAAAAAATAGAGAAATTTGCTCTTTAATAAAACTTACAAATGTTGAACCATGCAGCAATGTAGCATTAAATCTCCACTGAGATGCATTCCGTATATTATCAGGGAACTTCAGTATTAATTTCGTGGGTGCATGATCCGACAACGCAATAGCGTCATACGCACAGTCAGCCACAAAAGGCACCAGTCACGTATCCAACAAAAAATCAGTTCTTGAATATTTACGATGTACATGTGAAAGAAAAGAAAATTCCTTATCTTTCGGATGGAGAAATCTCCAAATATCGAACAGGCCATATTCTAGTAAAAAAGAATTAATACAGGTCGCAACCTTATTAGGAAGTCATGGATTGGTTGATGATCTATCAATCGAAGGATTGAGACAACAGTTAAAGTCACTGCCCATGATCAACTTACATTCATTTAAATTCAGCAATGCAGAAAATAACTTCTCAAAAAAATTCAGGGCTTCCACCTAATATGACAAATGCTCTCTTTCAGCTTAAACCACTTCAAAAAGGGTTGATAGCTAAAATTTATAAACGGTTATTGAATTGACGAATGATATCTAATGATAAAATTAAACGTGCTTGGGAATTGGAATTTCAAGAGTCATTTTCAGATAATCAATGGAGTAAAATTTTTCATTTGGTGAATAATTCATCTATTTGTGCCCGTCATTCCTTGATACAGTTCAAGGTAGTGCATCGGGCTCATATGTCAAAGGATAAACTGGCAAGTATTTTTTCCAACATTAATCCCATTTGTGACAGATGTAATAGTGAGGTGGCCACTTTAACTCATATGTTTTGGTCTTGTATAAAGCTAGATAATTTTTGGAGAGCTGTTTTTAAAATGCTATCAAAAGTCTTGGATCTGGATTTACAACCTAATTTACTTACGGCAATTTTTGGGATTATCCCATCGGACGCAGGAAATATTCCTGTTTCTGCTCAACGTATGATAGTCTCTTCAACTTAATTGGTTAGGAGAGCCATTTTGTTGAAGTGGAAGGATTCCAATCCACCTATTGTTTTTTATTGGCCTGTCCATTATGTCCTGTTTCAGTTTAGAGAAAATAAGTCGTCGGACATTTGATACATCCTTTAAATTTGAACAAGTCTGACGACTTTTTAATCAATATTTCATTTGATTTCATTTATTACTCTTCCAATTATTTCTTTTTGAAGTTTTAGATTTGATCAGAAAGTCATATCCTTAGAATGGACTGCCCAGTCCCCTTTTTTCCTTTTCTTTTTTTCTTACAGCTTGGTGGGGTTTTTTCCTTCTCATTTTTAAAATTTAGTTTATTTTCTCTCTCTCTATGAATTGATAAGAGAAGAATTAGTTGTCTTTCTTTTTTATTATATATTACATATTTGCTTATACTATGTATGATCTTGATAATGTCTATTTTACTTTCTGTGTGTTGTTATTGATATATATATTCGAGATAATTCTCCTCTTGTTTGTATATATGCTCTTTCTAAATCAATAAAAAGATTAATAAAGAAAGAAAAAATTCAGGGCTATCTACATTAGGTGCGTACACACACACACCAAAGCCATGTTTTGACCACATAACAAACTAGTAGCAATTAAGTATCTTCCAATTGAATCAGTGACAGTTTTAAGGTGTACAAAAGGGATTTTAAAATTAATAAAAATAGATACCCTTGTAACTTTAGTTACTGATGAAGAGTGAAACTGAGAACCCCTCGAAAATTTTAAAAAAACGTTTTCATCCTCCCTACGGATATGGGTCTCTTGCACAAAAATAATACCAGCTTGAATACTAGCAGAGATGCGAAGAAATTTTTTTCGCCAGAAGGTGGTGAATCTATGGAATTTGTTGCCACAGAGGCCAAGTCATTGGGTGTATTTAAGGCAGGGATTGATAGGTATCTGAGTAGCCAGGGCATCAAAGGTTATGGTGAGAAGGCGGGGGAGTGGAACTAAATGGGAGAATGGATCAGCTCATGATAAAATGGCGGAGCAGACTCGATGGGCCAAATGGCCAACTTCTGCTCCTTTGTCTTATAGTCTCATGGAAGTGTTTTTAATTTCTTAAAGATCTTTCTACGCTTAATAGGTTGGTTCAAGCCATTCAGGTTCCAAGAGATTATATTAATTTTATTAACATCCATAATAAGGCTTTATTTTAAGATCTTAAAAAATAAGTTAGTGCGCTGGCACAGACCACTCCTGCAGGGAAGAACAAATTATGGATTGGATCAGAGAGAAAAAAAGCAACATGATTGACAGGAAAACCTCTCAGGACCACCCAGTCGAAATAACCTAAACTAATAGTTCCACCCCCCTCCCCCCAAACCTGAAAACCATCCAACAGCATGTTAAACTATAATCCCTTAACCCCTCTCTCGAATAGGCAGACTCTTTTTAAAAAGTTATACATTAACACCACTGACTAAAGACACAACACATACATGAAGAAATAAACAAATTCCAAATATTTTGATACTATGTCCAACACAGGTTAAAACGTAGTTAACAGTGGCCATCTTAAACTCATTTAATAAAAATTGATCATACATTCAAAAAAGATAGATCCAACCAAATAATATGTTACTACTAGTGTTAAACGTTTACAAATCCTAAAAACGATGTGTGGGCAGTCATAAAATGCAGATTGAACTTTCAATGATCCAGCTACAAACGACTCCCAGCCGAGGATTAAGTGTTTAAATTGCCTACAAGACAGGCTTAAACTCCTTTATAAATTTCCAAGCCTCTTCTGGGGAGTCAAATCATTTTGGGTGGGCATTAGGCAGGGAAATTCTCAAACAAGCTGGATAACACAAAGAGGGACAACAGTTCTTCTTATACAGTTCAGCCATCACTTCCCGATATTTAATTCTTTCTGCATAAACCTCTGGGGCAAAATCTTCAACCTTGCAAATCTCTACTCCATTATAAATTAGCTTCCCCCCCCCCCAACTTCCTAGCATCTTGAAGAATTGCTTCTTTAGTAGCAAAGTAATGCAAAGATAGAATCACAAGTCGAGGTTTCAACTCAACGGAAGGCTTCGGGGGAGGATTCGATGAGCTGTATCTATCATCGGAGGAGCTTCAAGTATCTCACTAAAAAGTGAGTGTAGCATATTCATGAAAACTTTAGTGGCTCGCCGGTTTCCATGTTTTCAGGCAAACCCAGTATGCGTAACTTCATCCTACGACTTCTGCTTTCCAAATCTGTCGTTTTCTTAATTCTTAATAATTCTGAAGAAAGCTCAACAATTTTCTTTTCCATAGTAGATATCTTTAATTCTTGTTCATTAATCACTTGATTCACTGTCTCCTGTTCTCTTCCGATTCTATTAGTGTCCTTTTTAAGAGTCTGATATTGAAATTCCAGATTCCTCAAAGATTCCTGGACAGCAGAAACGGTTGTTTCAAGCTATTCATTAGCATTCATCAGATTATCAATCTTGGTGTCCACCATTCCGATCTTGGTGTTAATATCTTGCATCAAAGAAAACATTCTTTCTGAATTAGAGACTTCCTCTGATCCCTTTGTTTGTTCGGCTTCGGAAACAATTTTGCCACCTCTTAATTCGACTCTAGTTCGGGTTCCAGCCATCGTAAGTAAATTGTAAATCCTTCACTAAAAGTAATAAATCTTCAAAGTTTAAACAAACCTAGCAGTGGAAAGTAAGTTGTTAAAGGAAGGAGTAGCACCAACACGCGTCTTACTCCATGGGTTGCCGAAAGGAGACTCCAATAGCTTACAACTCTAATCCTTCTTTTTCACCAACAGCAGATTTCCAAGCCTGGTTGTAAGTTTTCAGAGATAGCTACAAGTCTAGAAGTCCCAAAGGCTACCACCAGTCTGCCACAGAGCCTCGGAGGACCCCCACCGCAGACTTCATTAAAGTAGCTGCTGCAATACAACAAATCTTAAAGGCATCCATGTTGTTGATAATTATCTACCTTCCTTCACTTTACTTTTATTCCAATTATGCTTTATTTTTCCAGATTTTGTGCAGAATGAAGATATTATTAATACTTTAAGTTATGACCAGTTCTGAAGCAGCTGTTTTATCTTTGCAGGTGCATTTACTGTCAGAAAGTTCAAAGTAAATTTATTAGGAAATACACATATGTCACCATATGCAACCCTGAGATTCATTTTCTTGGAGGCATTCAAAGTAAATTCAAGAACCATATCAGAATCAACAAAAGATCAAATCACACCCAAGAGGATGGAGAAATACCAATGTATAAGACAACAAACTGCAAAAACAGAGAATTTTTAAAGAAGTAAATAAGCAATAAATAACGAGAACATCAGTTAAAGAGCCCTTGAAAGTGAGGCCATAGGTTGTGGAAACAGTTCAGTGAAGGGGTGAGTAAAGTTATCCACTCTGGTTCAGGAGCCTAATGGTTGAGGGGTAATAACTATGCCTGAACCTGGTAGTGTGGATCCTGAGGCTCCTGTACCTGCTTCCTGATGATAGCAGTGAGCAGAGAGCATGACCTGGACGGTGGGTGCTCCAATGATGATGTGCTTTCCTGCGACAGTGTTTCATGTAGATACACTCAAAGGTGAGAAGGGTTTTTACCCGTGGTGGACTGGGCCTTATCCACTACTTTATATGTAGGTTTTTCTATTCAAAAAGGCATTGGTGTTTCCCTACCAGACCGTGATGCAGCCTGTTGAAATACTCTTCCCCACGCATCAACAGAAGTTAGTCAGTGTTTAAGATGACATGCCAAACCTTCACAAACTTCTAAAAAAAAAGCGTAGAGGTGCTGTTGTGCTTTCTTTGTAATGGCACTTGCATACTGAACTCGGGAGAGAGCCTTTGAAATGATAACACTGAGCAATTTAAAGTTGCTGACCTTCCCCACCTCTGATCCCCCGAGCGGTTAAAGATATCAGCGAACACTCCAACCAGTTGATCAGCACAAGTCTTTAGTACTTGGCCATGTACCCTGCCTGGGCCGGACGCTTCCCATGGGCTCAGCCTCCTGAAGGATACTCTCATGTCGGATCGGAGACTGAAAACACTGGGCTGTGTGTGGCAGGTCCACGATGACTCCATTTAGAAGTTTCACTGAGCCCATTTGGGACATCAGTAGTGTACAGTCCCAAGTCCTTTCACTAGGAAGGAGGGTCGAGTGAGTCACAAAGAAGTCCCAGAGTGCTGGTAGGTCTTGCATGCTCCATTGTAACAGGATTTGGATTAATTTTATTTATCATGTGTACTTCAGAACATACAGGGAAACGTGTCTTAATAACCGACACAGCCCAAGGATGTGCCGGGGGCAGCCTGCAAGTGTTGCCAGACATCCTGTCACCAACACAGCGTGCCCACAATGCTCACAACAACACAAGTAAGAAACCAACAGCAAAACAAGCCCTATTCCTCCCTCCCACAGTCCCCCAACCCCATCTCTGCATTTCAGTCTCCAGCAGGTTCTTACAGATTTGTAGGCTTCGACAGGATTTACTATTTACTTCTACAGTCTGAAGTAGAATTATTATCCAGACGCCTGCTCACTCCTATCAGGCCACATGATCATTTAACCCAACGTTTCACGCGGAAGACAGCCCCTCTGACTGTGTAGCAGTCAGTTAGAACTGCAATGAGACCGTTGACCAGATCTTGGTGCGCAAGTGTCTGCAGTGGCAATTAAACAGAAAACGTTCAGCAAACGTTCAGCCAGTGCTGCCTACCAAGCCTCCTAGAGTCGGGGCTCCCAGTCCAAGGGCTCAGGCCCAGCCCTGGACACAGTGAGGCTCGCCGAAGGAGAATCCCAGCAGAAGAACACTTCCCCTCCCACCGGTACCCACTCGGTGTCCGGCCAGCGCTTCCTCACTCCCACCACCTCTCCCTCTCCCCTTCACTTGTTCCCGAGCCCCCCATCCCGGGCCTTCTGCCAACCTCCACGTTCACTCCCTTCCACTGCCCCGTCCCCAGCCTACACTCAACCGGGCAGCCCCGCAAGGCCGCACACAGTGTTTGTGACGCCCACCGCGGTCCTGAGACCCCCACCTTTCACCGGGGAAGCGGAGACCCCCTTCCGACTCACGGAAAACGTTTCCTGTTGTTGCCGGCGACGTCAGAATAACGTCATCCAACAATAACAAATCAACTTTCGTTCCACGGCCGGCGCACCCGTCTCGAGACTCGTGAGGCCGGCTGCGTAATGACGTCACCTAATGGGAGGAGTGGGAGCCCCGCATCGAGCGTTCGATTCCCGGTGGTGGAGCATGTTCGGCCCGACCTTCTGTCCGCAGACCTGGGCGGGTGATATAGGGAATCAGAGCCGGGGGAAAGGGCGAGACTCCAAACGAGTACACGGCATGGGTGGCACTAAGGAGAGAGGCACGGAGCCCAGGGGCATATTGATTTGAAGGTGGAGGTGGTGTTGGGTCTACTGAAGGCGGATAAATTCCATGGGTGTGGTGGGTTCTATCGCAGGTTATGGAAAGAGACAAGAGAAAAGATTGTTACCCTACATATCCGCTTGAGAAAAACACCAGGTTCCAGATGATTGGAGAGTAGCTAAAGGGCAATAGGGACGAACTGGGAAATTTAGACCACCACTGGTTGGTGTTCCTGGCCAAGTACTAAAGACCTGTGCTGATTAACTGGCTGGAGTGTTCACTGAGATCTTTGGCAGTCTTATCCGAGCTACCCGCTTGCTTCAAGCAGGCTTCAATTGCTCAAGAAGAACGTGGTAACCTGCTTTCGTGACTTTTGTCCAGTAGCAATTACATCCACAGGGAGCAGTCCATGATCATTGCTGGACCACCCCACCAGCCTCCAGGTCCAACATATTATTCTCCGTAACTCCCGCCACCTCCAACGGGATCCCACCACTAAGCACATCTTTCCCTCCCCCCCCCCCCCCCCCGCCACCTCTGCTTTCTGCAGGGGTCGCTCCCTACGCGATTCCCTTGTCCATTCGTTCCCCCCCCCCCCCCATCCCTCCCCACTGATCTCCCTCCTGGCACTTATCCTTGTAAGCGGAACAAGTGCTACACATGCCCTTACACTTCCTCCCTTACCACCATTCAGGGCCCCAGACAGTCCTTCCAGGTGAGGCGACACTTCACCAGTGAGTCGGCTGGGGTGATATACTGCGTCCAGTGCTCCCGATGTGGCCTTCTGTATATTGGTGAGACCCGACGCAGACTGGGAGATGGTTTTGCTGAACACCTACGCTCTGTCCGCCAGAGAAAGCAGGATCTCCCAGTGGCCACACATTTTAATTCCACATCCCATTTCCATTCTGATATGTCTATCCACGGCCTCCTTTACTGTAAAGATGAAGCCACACTCAGGTTGGAGGAACAACACCTTATATTCCGTCTGGGTAGCCTCCAACCTGATGGCATGAACATTGACTTCTCTAACTTCCACTGATGCCCCACCTCCCCCTCGTACCCCATCCGTTACTTATATACACACATTCTTTCTCTCCCTCTCTCTCCTTTTTCTCCCTCTGACTATACCCCTTATCCATCCTCTGGGTTTTCCCTCCCTCCCCCTTTTCCTTCTCCCTGGACCTCCTGTCCCATGATCCTCTCATATCCCTTTTGCCAATCACCTGTCCAGTTCTTGGCACCATCCCTCCTCCTCCTGTCTTCTCCTATCATTTTGGATCTCCCCCTCCCCCTCCCACTTTCAAATCTCTTACTAGCTCTTCCTTCAGTTCGTCCTGACGAAGGGTCTCGGCCCGAAACATCGACTGTACCTCCTTCTAGAGATGCTATCTGGCCTGCTGCGTTCACCAGCAACTTTGATGTGTGTTGCTTGTACATCCACGGTGATGAAGTGTTTTGAGAGGTTGGCGATAAAACATATCAACTCCTACCTGAGAAGCAAATCAGATCCACTCCAGTTTCCCTACCAACACAACAGGTCCACAGCAGATGCCATTTCGTTGGCTCTTCACTCAACACCTGGACAGTAAAGATACATACATCAGGATGCTCTTTATCGACTACAGCTCAGCATTCAAAACTATCATACCCTGAAAAATAATCAATGCCTCCTTGCACAGTTGGATCCTCGATTTCCTCATGTGCAGACCCCAGTCAGTTCGGATTGGCAACAACATCTCCTCCAGAATTTCCATCAGCACAGGTGCACCACAAGGCTGTGTGCTCAGCCCCCTGGCTCTACTGTATGACTGTGAGGCGAAGCAGAGCTCCAATGCCGTATTTATGTTTGCTGATGACATCACTGCTGCAGGCCAAATCACAGGTGGTGGTGGATCAGCGTGTAGGAGACAGATTGAACATCTGGCTGAACAGGGCCACAACAAAACCTCTTATTGGATGTCAGCAAGACCAAGGAGCTGATTATTGAGTTCAGGAGGAGGTCCATGAGCCAGCGCTCATCGAGGATTAAAGGTGGAGTGGGTCAGCAACTTCAAATTCCTTGGTGTTATCATTCAGAGGACCTGTCCTGGACCCAGCAATTACGAAGAAAACACAGCCGTGCCTCTACTTCCTTCGGAGTTTGTGAAGATTTGCCATGGTATCTGAAACTCTTGACAAACTTCTGTAGATGTGTGGTGGAGAGTATGTTGACTGGCTGCACCACAGCCTGGTATGGAAACACCAATGCGGTTGAAAGGAAAATTGTACAAAGGTAGTGGATACAGCCCAGTCCATCATGGGTAAAGCCCTGCCCACCACTGAGCATATCTACACGGTGTGTTATTGAAGGAAAGCAGCAGCCATCATCAGGGACCCCCACCTCCCATGTCATGCTGTCTTCTCACTGCAGCCGTCAGGTAGAAGATACAAGAATCTCAGGACACACACCACCAGGTTTGGAAACAGTTATCACTGTTCAATCATCAGCTTCTTGAACTAGAGAAGATAACTTCAGACACTCCATCACAGAGCTCTTCCCACAACCTATGGGCTCACTTTTAAGGACTCTTCATCTCATGTTTCCTATTTATTGCTTATTTACTGTATATAATATTAATTATTATTATATTTTTATTTTTTTCTCAGCTCAAGCTGGTAAAACCTGAGCTACGGGCATAGCCAAGCACACTCTCTTTGCAATTGCTAGGAACTTCTAGATTATTCTGCTGGTGTTTAGTATTGTGGCTTTCTGGAGATTTACATAAATATTGCTGTGTAGGTCTAATTGTTTAATGCTATTGTGTAGTGACTTTGGGATGATGCCAGTTATAGGTATTCCTGTCGGAACAATGTATACCCTGTTCATCTTCCATAGTCTTTCAATTTCCTCTTTAATTCAGCATGTTTCTGGTGGTTTTCACTTATTTATTTTTGCCTGTTCTGTGTTTAGAATGGCTATATCTATTAAGTAAATTGTTCTTGTTTATTAATCCTGTAGTGTTATATCCAGATGATTATTATGGATTGTCCTATCTGTAATAATGGATCAGTCGTGATGTAGTTTGTAGGTCTCTGACTCTTTTGAGTTTGTATTTAAAAGCAAGATTTTGGTGAATGATCTTTGCCACTTGATTGTGCCTGTGAAAGTAATCAGATTGAGATAAACTTCTACCTGTAATGTGTTGGATTGTTTCTGGTTTTTCTTGGCATTTTTCTGCATTTATCATCTTGAATTTGTTGGTCTTTTATTATGTATTTTTGATCATTCTTTGTGTGAGCCACCTGGCCCTGTGTTGCCACAAGTCTGTTTCTGGGAAGAGGTCTCCAACTCTGAGCCAGGCGTTCGATGCTTCCTTGCCCACAATCTAGTCTGCTCAGATCGTGGGGTATCTTCCATGGAGGGTCATGCTCTTCCAATGGTTAACATTTTCTTCAATGATGATAATGTCTTCATTTTTCTGGGTGTGCTTTCATTTAAGTTTAGCGGTGTGTATTTCTTTACAGCATTGCAATGCCCGTGTGGAGTGCTGAAACCTATTCTCATTGAAGAAGATTTATCCTGAGAAGTTTTATCTGACATTTTTGTGAATTTTTTTTATGTCTGTTATTCCTCTTCCTCCTTCTGTCCTAGTTAACCTATATTTGCGTGTACAGTGTTTTTAAAAAATTTGTCATGTCAGTTCTTAGTTTTCTTCATGAGTTTTCCAGATCTATTTCACACCAAGATATTATGCCAAAAGAAAATGTTAATATGGGTATAGCAAAAGTGTTATGGCCTTCGATTTTTTTTAATATATTGAGCTCTGTTTCGCAGATTTTCTTGAGCCTTGAAGTAAACTCTGTCAAAAGTTTTCCCTTTATCACCCTATGATCTATTTTCTTTGCTTGTTGATATCCCAGATACTTTTCATATCCATCCATTGGTTGTATTGTGTCCTGCTGCTCTGTTTTATATTCTACTAACTCTATTCCACCTTTCTTTATGTGTAATGTTCTGCATTTATCCAATCCAAATTCATGTCTATAACTTTAAAAAAAGTTCTACTACTTAAATTTTTTTTAGCTTTACTGATGAAAGAATGTATAATTTCAAATCATCTTTGTGTAGAAACTGTATCAAGATATAATTTAATCACAAACGAGAAAATCTGCAGACACTTGAAATCTGAGTGCAACACACAAAATGCTGGAGGAACTCAACAGGCCAGGCAGCATCTATGGAAAAAAGCACAGTTGATGTTTTGAGCCAAAACCCTTCGGCAGGACTGGAGAAAAGGAGCTGAGGAGTAGATTTGAAAGGTGGGGGGGGGGAGTGGAGAAAGAAACACTAGGTGATAGGTGAAATTTTGAGGGGGAAGGATGAAGCAAAGAGCTAGGAAGTTGATTGGTGAAAGAGACAAGGCCATGGAAGAAAGAAAAATGGGGGAGAGGAGCACCAGAGGGAGGTGATGGGTGGGTAAGGAGCTAACATGAGAGAGGGAAAAGGGGACGGGAAATTGGGAAATAGTGAAGGGGGGGGGAGGTATTACTGGAAGTTTGAGAAATCAATGTCCATGTCATCAGGTTGGAGAGTACCCGAACAGAATACAAGGTACCGTTCCTCAAACCTAAGTGTGGCCTTATCACACAGTGGAGGAGGTCATGGATGGACAGATTGGAATGGGAATGGAAAGTGGAATCTGCTCTGGACCTTTTCATTGCCAACTGCCAATGGGACATTAACCGTCTAGACTATAACACTCCTCTCTCCTATTCCAACCTCACTCCTTCCAAACCTACGGCTCTCCACTATTTTAAAAAGACAAGGGAGGTTCTGTAGTAGTCTAGCGAACTGGCCTCTACCTTGCTAGGCCCAACGCCAGCTCTCAGACACCTCCTCTTACCCCTCGAATAAGACTCCACTAAGAAACACCAGGCCATTGTCTCGCACACCATCACCAACCTTATTGACTCAAGGGATCTCCCATCCACAGCCACCAACCTCATAGTTCCCACACCTCCCATTTCTACCTCATTCCCAAGATCCACCAACCGGCTTGTCCAGGTAGACTCATTGTTTCAGCTTGTTCCTGTCCCACTGAACTCGTATCTTCATACCTCTACTCGGTTTTATTCCCCCTTAGTTCAGTCCTTTCCTGCCTACGTCTGTGACACTCTGGATCTTTTCAAGGATTTCAGGTTCCCTGGCCCCCATCATCCTATTTTCTCTATGGACGTCCAGCCCCTATACACCTCCATCCCCCACCAGGAAGGCCTCAAAGCTTTTTCTGGACACCAGACCCAACCAGTTCCCCTCCACCACCACTCTCCTCCACCTAGAGAAATTTGACCTCACTTTAAATAATTTCTCCTTTGGCTCCTCCCACTTCCTACAAGCTAATGGTGTAGCCATGGGCACTTGCATGGCTCCCAGCTAGGCTTGGCTGTTTGTCGGCTATGTTCCAAGCCTACGCTGGTGACCGTCCAGCACTTTTCCTACACTACATCAACAACTGCATTGGTGCTGCTTCCTAAACCCATCAACTCCATCCACTTTGCCTCCAACTTCCATCCTGCCCTCAAATTCACCTGGGCCATTTCCGACACTTCTCTTCCCTTTCTGGCCTCACGGTCTCTATCTCCGGTGTCTATTATCAACCAACGGACGCTCACAGCTACCTGGACTATACCTCGTCCCGCCCTGTTAGTTATAAAAACGCCATCCCCTTCTCTCAATTCCTCGGCCTCCGCTGCATCTGCTCTCAAGATGATGCTTTTCATTCTAGAATGAAGGAGATGTCCTCTTTTCTTTCAAAGAAAGGGGCTTCCTTTCCTCCACCATCAATGCTGCCCTCAACCACATCTCTTCCATTTCACGCACGTCTCCTCTTACCCCATCCTCTTGCCACCCTACCAGGGACAGGGTTCCTCTTGTCGTCACCTACCACCCTACCAGCCTCCGTGTCCGGCACATAATTCTTTGAAAGTTTTGCCACCTCCAACTGAATCCCACCACCAAACACATCTCCCCCACACCCACCCCACCTACTGCTTTCCACAGGGATCGCTTCCTACGCGTGTCCCTTGTCCATTCGTCCTTCCCCACTGATCTCCCTCCTGGCACTTATCCTTACAAGCGGAACAAGTGCTACACCTCCTCCCTCACTACCATTCAGGGCCCCAAACAGTCCTTCCAGGTGAGGCGACACTTCTCCTGTGAGTCTGTGGGGTCATATAGCATGTTCGGTGCTCGCGGTGTGGCCTCTTGTATATCAGTGTGACCCGATGGAATTGGGAGACCGCTTGGCTGAGCATCTACGATCCATCTGCCAGAACAAGTGGGATCTCCCAGTGGCCATCCACTTTAATTCCACTTCCCATCCCCATTCCGATATGTCCATCCATAGCCGCCTTCACTGTCGTGATAAGGCCACACTTAGGCTGGAGGAACAGTACCTTGTATTCTGTTTGGGTAGGCTCCAACCTGATGGCATGAACATCGATTTCCAGTAATGCCTCCCTCCACCTTCTCCGTTTCCCAATTTCCCATCCCCTTTTCCCTCCCTCCTTGCCCGCCCGTTGCCTCCCTCTGGTGCTCATCCCACTCCCTTTTTTTCTTCCATGGCCTTCTGTCTCTTTCACCAATCAACTTCCTAGCTCTTTGCTTCATCCCTCCCCCTCCAAGTTTCACCTGTCGCCTGGTGCTTCTCTCTCCCCTCCCCTACCTTTCAAAACTACTCAGCTTTTTTCTCCAGTCCTCCCGAAGGGTTTCGGCCTAAAACGTGGACTGTACTCTTTTCCATAGATGCTGCCTGGCCTGCTGAGTTCCTCCAGCATTTCGTGTGTGTTGCTCAGGCATAATTTGTATCAGATTTAATACCCTATTTTCGTCCAATTCCGTAAATTAGAGAGCAGGTTTAAAGCTAGACAAAACCATAGTGGGCTTAGGGAATCGCCTTGGAAAATGCCTCAGTTTATTTTGATAATGGTGGTTGTTCTATTTTGGTTGTTAATAAATAGGGTAATTAGAATTTGCAAATGCTTCATTGGGTGTTGTAGAAATTTCATAAGTATTGGGTGTAGTTTATATATTAAGAACATCTGTTAAGTGTGGGACAGAATCAGATGCTTTTTGGTCGTCAATAAAACAACATGGAAGATTTCTGCTTTTCTGCTGGGACATGATTTAGAATTACAGATTCTATTATCAGTTGTTCTTTACATCCTTTCATACCCTTACAGCATCCTTTCTGCTCTTCTGTAAGAATATTGTAGTTATCGAAGTGAGTGGTGATTAGTTGTGAGATACATGATGTTACTATTTTGTACAGAGCTTGTAAACAAGTAAGAGGATGATATTTTGATGGGTCAGTGTGATTTCTCGTTTAGGTAAGAGATATGTTTTACCTTATGTCAAAAATTCGGGCACTTCTTCACGATTTTTAAGAAAATTGTTGATATGTATTACTAGGTACAGAAGAAGGCAAGTGACTTTTTTATATCAATAATTATGAATTGTATGTCTTCAATTGTGTGAGTGTTTTCTTTTTCCTCCTTAATCCAGCTTGCTTTTTGATTACGTGTCACCCTATTTGACTAGATGTTAGACCAAATATTCATTATCTCTATGCTTGTTGGTAATTCTGTGCTAGGGTTTGTCATATTTAGTTTTAATGTCCTGTATCAACCTTTTTTTTCTATTTTCTTGAGCTGATAATTCTGTTTTCTTCATCTGGCACATTTCATGTATCTATTTAGTCTGGCTTCATGTTTTAGTGTATCTCCATATTCTACAGTGTTTTTGTTAGGCTGTTCGTATCTTGTATGGACCTTATAATTCCTTAGCTTTTCTCTGTAATTCTCTTGCTCGGGTAATCTATTTTATATTCCATTAGGTGGGCTATTTCTGCTCTTAAGGTTTCAATTTTGCTTCTTAATCTCTTCTGCTATTCTGGTGTTCTCAATTCATTACTGAGTTTTGGGTTTCTATTAATGAGTGCATCTATTCTGGAGCCATTGCACTGCACTGTTGTAAATGTTGTGCAATGTTTTATTGTGTGTAGTTCTTCAAATGTTTCGAGTTTTCCTAAATATTGTGGTAGTATAATATTTTTGAGAGTGTTAACAGTTTTTTTTCAAATTTTGATGATGTGTTTTGTCTTAGTACGTAGGGTATTTTTTTGTTGGGTCAGTGCCCATGTATTCCGTTAGTGTGATGTTCAGTGTTAGGATAATTTTGTCTGTGAGCTCAGCTTGGTCATCAGCATTCTGTGAAGACTCTATATCTGTGTTGTTGCTATTACCATCAGGTTGTGGAGCAATTGTTGAAGTAATTCTATTTTCATCAGCGCTTCAAGGGTGACATCTTCCTTATTTTCTTCTGTAGCATTGTTGTGGTCTTTAGGTTGGTTTCTTTCTAGCTTTTGTGCAACCATGTTTTATTTGATTTAACAGGGATTAAGTTATTTTTTCATTATCATTCTACGTTGATCTGCTGTTCATTGTGCATTTACTTGCATGAAGGAATACTGTTGATGAAGTTTGTTCCTGCATGCTGCCAAGTCAATCTCAAGTTCTGTTACTCAATAATATGCATGCATTACGAATGTGCTTACTTCCAGTGACCATTTTCTGCGTGACTTTCTTCTCTTAACTGTTTGAGTGGTCTCATTTGTAAGTGGACTGCTTCCCTGTGAAAATGTGTGGCAGTCTCAGCCTGTGGTCTTGGTGTTGTTACTGTTTTCTTTTCATATTTGCTCAGTTTGTTGTGCCTTGCACACTGATTGTCCATCCTGTTGGGGGCTGTCTTTCATTGGTTATTGATTGGCAGACCATATTTGGTGTGACTTCAGGGCTGTGTGTCAGGCATGGCTATAGCAGCACTGGGGCCAAACAGAGGACTATATTGGCTCCCTTCCTGTTTACCCTGTATACCCCGGACTTTGGATACAACACTGAGTCATGTCATCTGCAGAAATTCTCTGATGAATCGGCAATAGTTGGGCATATAAGGGGAGGATGGGAGGATGAATACAGGGTCTTGGTGGAGGACTTTGTCAAATGGTGCAAGCTGAATCAGCTGCAGCTGAACATTAGTAAGACAAAGGAGATGGTGATGAACTTTAGGAAAACTAAGCCTGCACTGCTCCCTGTTACTATTGATGGTGAGGACGTGGATGTGGTGAGCACCTACAAGTACCTGGGATGACAGACTTGAGTGGAGCACCAACAACAGAGGCTCTGTACAAGAAAGCCCAGAGTCAACTCTACTTCCTGAGGAGACTGAGGCCTTTGAAATATGCAGCCTCTCCTTTACGTTCTACCAGTCTGTTGCTGCCAGTACAATCTTCTCTGTGGTGGTGTGCTGGGGCAATGGCATCACAGCCTTAGAAAGGCTGGCTCTGTTATAGGAGTCAAACTGGACACATTGGAGGCTGTGGTAGAACAAAGGACCCTATGGAAAACCTTAGTCATTCTGGACAACAATTCTCACCCTCTGCATGTGACCTTGGCTGAACAGAGGAGGACTTTTACTAACAAACTAGGACAACTGTGCCACTCCAAAGAGCGCTATATAAGGTCGGTCTTATGCTCGGCCATTAGGCTCTATAATGGGTCAACCTATAGCCAGGGAAGTGATGACCCCCGCCCCCCCCACCCGCCTCGGTTAGACTGTTTGAAGTAACCTATCTTATTCCTTCTTTCTTCTCTTCTAATATTTGTATATCTGTGCACTTGTAATGCTACTGTGACATTAATTTCCTTTTAATAAAGCATCTATCTGTATACCTATATTGTGTTTCTTGTATTTACTGTGATTGCTTACAAGAAAATGAATCTGTATAAGGTAACATATATGTACTTTGATAAGAAATTTACTTTCAACTTTAAACTTTAGTGCAAAGCATCAAAGTGGTGATAGTGTTGCTAAAACATTGGTGATCAGAATTATGCCAGATTGATTGAAGGGAAGTAGCTGTTCCTGACCCTGGTAGTGTTGGATTTGGGGCTTCTGTAGCTCCATCCTGACAGTAGGTGTGAGGAGGTGGTGTAGCCTGGACAGTGGGGATCTTTGATGACAGGTGTGACCTCTTGAGTCCTTCATGGCAGTCAGATCCAGAGGATTAAGACGTCATCAGGTTACATTGAATTTAAAATTGGCCTGGCAATTGAAGCCAAAAGGTAGTGTTGGAGTGGTGATAATATGGCTGGAGATCTGTGTTCTGTAGGGATCAGTGCTAGAAGTGTTATTTGTGATGCTTCTGATTTGGCTGAAAATACAGATGAATTGATTAGTAAATGTTCAGAATAAAAAGGGTGACATTTATGGCCAGTGAAGAAGTTCGACTCTATGACCATAAACATAGTAGCAGAATTAGGCTATTCAGCCCATTGACTCTGTCTTGCTGTTTGATCATGGTTGATTTATTATCGCTCTCAACCCCATTCTCCTGCCTTGTCCCTGCAACCTTTAACACCTTGATGAATGAAGAACCTATCAACCTCAGCTTTAAATATACCAGATGACTTAGCCTCCACAGTTGTCCTTGGCAATGAATTCCACAGATTCACCATTCTCAGGATTCAAATCCTTTGTTCCATGAATGTGATACAAGTAGACGTAGTGGGAAAGGAAGCTTATGACATACTTGCTCCATCATTCAGGGCACTAAGTGTTAGTGGGGAAGTCATGTTGCAGCTGTATAAAACTTCGGTTAGCAACATATACAAAAGTCCTGATGAATGGTCTCGACTGCTTACTCATTTCCATAGATGCTGCCTAGCCTGCTGAATTCGCCCAGCATTTTGTGTGCGTTACTTTGGATTTCCAGTGTCTGCAGATTTTCTCGTGCTTGTAAAATTTCAGTTAGGCCATATTTGGACTTTCTGCCGTCCTGGTTGCTGCATTACAAGAATTTTGGAGGCTTTGGAGAAGATGCAGTCAAGTTCACTGGGATGTTGCCTGAATTAGATATTTGCTATCAGGAGAGGTTAGACAAACTTTGATCATTTTTTCTGGAAGCTGGTGGATAACCTGAGAGGAATATATAAAATCGAGAGAGGCCAAGATAGAATAGATAGAATCTTTTTTCCTAGGGAGGAAATGCCATTTAATTTGTAAATTGGTTAATTATTGCCACGGTTCTGAGATACAGTGAATTTTGCATGCTTTCCATACTGATCATTTCGTCACACGAGTACATCAAGGTAGTACAAAGTAGAACAACAGACTGCCCAATAAAGGAGGGAAGCATATAGGAGGGAGATTGAAAATCTGGTTGAATGGTGCCTCAACAATAACCTCTCACTCAACATCAGCAAGGCCAAAAAGTGCTTATTGACTACAGGAGGAAGAAACTGAAGGTCCATGAGCGAGTTATCATTTGGGGATCAGAGATGGAGAGGTTCAGTGATTTTAAATGATCATTTCAGAGGGTCTGTCCTGGGACCAGCATGTAATTGTCATTAGAAAAAAGCCATGGTAGAGTTTCTACTTTCTTAGAAGTTTGCACTCCTCCTACTGGCATTGCATGGAGTAGACGTGTTTCTTGAACGGCTCCAATCTTTTTAAATTACTGAGTCCAATCTGCTTCAAAAACTTACTTTTGGAGTATTATGATGTCTCATGCTGAAACTTCTAAAAAGGAAGAGGATCCTTCTGTGACTATGAAAGCTATTGTGAAGTTAATTCGGAAAGCTCAGAGCGAAACGTCTGAACAACTTTCAGATGTATGTTTAAAAGTTACCGCAGAGCTTAAACGAATGGAGATTCTGCTGCAGACTTATCAAAAACTTTTACAGGTACATACTACTCAGATTCAAGAACATGAAGATACTTTAACCAGACCGGATACTAAGAGGGATGAATTGGAAAAGTTTGGAGATAAACAATCAAAAATCTTTAAGACAAAAGATTGTCGCTTTGGAGAATAGATCAAAAAGGAACAATATACGAATTTTAGGTCTTCCTGAGTTGGTCGAATGCAAACGACCTTCAGAATTTTTTGCAAATCTGTTAGCTCGTTTGTTTTCTGATGTCTTGGATACTCCACCAAGAATAGACCGGGCACACCGAGTCCCAGTGTTTAGACCCGCTTCTCAACAAAAACCTCGACCTGTGATAGTTGCTTTTCATGACTTCCAGACTAAGGTTTCTGTAATTCGCCAATCTCATCGGTTAGGTATGATTAACTTTGAAGATTATAAGATAAGGCTGGTCGAAGATTATTCCCCTGAGGTATTAAATGAATGTTTTAAGTGTAAAAAGGTCATGGTGGAGTTATATAGCAAAGGCTATAAATGTTCACTAAATTACTCTGCTCACCTCAGGATCATTTTGGAAAATGGATCTCCTAAGTCGTTTCTGTCGATTGAGGAAGTGCACGATTTTCTTCAGGCCAAATCAAGTCCAGAAGACTAATTGCTTAATACTCTATCATATAAATTACGCTTCTTTAGCTTAACTGATTCTTTGTTGTTGGAAGTTTGCAATCTAATGGTTTAGTACGTCTTTTTTTTTGAAAAATTCTCTCTTCTATTCTCGTATACTCGCATAATTAGTTTCTGTTCTTAACGTATTTTCTTTGAGTTAATTTTTTTCAACATGATGTTTTGAACTCTTCTTTAGCTCTTCTGAATAATATTTCGTCTATCAACTCCAGAAGTTTAACTGTTTATTTCTGCTTCATATAACCTTGTCCCCTCAGTTTGACTGATCAACTTGTTGCAATTGTGCAGTTTATTTGCTTATTACTTCTTTCTTTGAACAATTCTTATTTTTCAATATATTTTCATAAATAATTCTCATCTTTTATTTTTTCTGTTTAGGAAGTTAATAGATTTAACTTCAGTAAGTTTCCTTTGTTTTATTTTTTGCAAACATTATGTTTTGATTTTTTTAGTCCTTTTGAAGGTTATTTAGTCTAAGTGGCAATTCATTCTGTAATAATCTTTTCTTCTCTTGGAGTTCTGCCAGTAGGATGTTGGGGGTGGGAATTATCAGTAGATCAGCTTTCACCCTCTCTTGGGTGATTTTTTTTTCTTTGGGGGGACGGTGGACAGGAGTGGGCTGTATTTTTCTTTTTCCTTTTTATCAGCTGTTTAGTTATCCCTGCCTCATCTATTGCTTGGTTAAGTATTTTGAATGTTAAGGATCAGATTTTTGGTATATTCCAATGGTTTATATAACCATATAACAATTACAGCACGGAAACAGGCCATCTCGGCCCTTCTAGTCCGTGCCGAATGCTTACTGTCACCTAGTCCCACTGACCTGCACTCAGCCCATAACCCTCCATTCCTTTCCTGTCCATATAGCTATCGAATTTTACTTTAAATGACAATATCGAACCTGCCTCTACCACTTCTACTGGAAGCTCATTCCACACAGCTACCACTCTCTGAGTAAAGAAGTTTCCCCTCGTGTTACGCCTAAATTTTTGCCCCCTAACTCTCAACTCATGTTCTCTTGTTTGAATCTCCCTTACTCTTAGTGGAAAAAGCCTATCCACGTCAACTCTATCTACCCCCCTCATAATTTTAAATACCTCTATTTTAAACTCTGTTTTAAACATATTTAAATGGTTATTATACAATATTAATCTTCTTAGTTTAAATGTGAAAGGTTTAAACCACCCTGTGAAACGCAATAAGATTTTTACCTATGTTAAGAAATTGAATTCCTCAATTATTTTTTTTTTACAAGAGACACATATCCGCAGATCTGACTGTGGGCATTTGTTCAAATGTTGGAATGGTCTAGCTTTTCATTCTTCATTTCAAGCCAAGGCCAGAGGTACTTCGATTTTGATTGACAATTCAGTTGCTTTTGTTCAGCATGGTATAATGTCTGACCCCCAATGGGCAGTTCATTATAGTCTCAGGGAAATTAGATAACAAACCAATGGTTTTTGCTAATCTCTGTGCTCCGAATATAGATGATCCTGGCTTTTTTGAACATTTTTTTTTCTTTTCTACCAGACTTAAATTTGTACTCTTTAATCTTGGGAGCTGATTTTAATTGCTGTCTTGACCCTATTTTAGACCATTCCTCTTTGAAACGATTGAATTTTAGTAGGTCTGCCTCCTATGTCCAATCTTTTCTAATGAAATGTGTTATTATTGATACTGGGTGTTTTTTATGCCCAACAAGTAGAGAATATTCCTTTTTTTCCTCATGTTCATCATACCTATTCTAGGATTGATTATTTTTTGTCGATAGTCATTTGATACCCTCTGTTCGATCCTGTGATTATAAAGAAAATGCTGTTTTAGATCATGCCCCCTTTTTTTATCTTTAAATCTTCCGGGTGTTTCTTGATCAAACAGATTTTGGTGTATTAATCCAATTTTACTATAGGATGAGGCTTTTTTTTACAATTTTTAGAGAGTCAAATTACTTTTTTCTTTGAAGAGAATACGCTAGATGGCACTTCTAGCCTTATTATTTGGGATGCTTTCAAGGCTTATATTAAGGCCAAATTATTTCCTTTACAGCAAATATTAAGGAAAAAGCTAATGAGAGAACAGGTTTAGCCAATCAGCTGAAACATTTAGATCAAAAATATGCTTCTGATCCAGAACCCATCTTATATAAAAGACATGTGGAAGTTAAAACTAAATATGATCTGTTCTTAACTTACCCTGTTGAAACTCAACGTTTAGTCATAGTCATACTTTATTGATCCCAGGGGAAATTGGTTTTTGTTACAGTTGCACCATAAATAATTAAATAGTAATAAAACCATAAATAGTTAAATAGTAATATGTAAACTATGCTTGAAAATAAGTCCAGGACCAGCCTATTGGCTCAAGGTGTCTGACCCTCCAAGGGAGGAGTTGTAAAGTTTGATGGCCACAGGCAGGAATGACTTCCTATGACGCTCAGTGTTGCATCTCGGTGGAATGAGTCTCTGGCTGAATGTACTCCTGTGCCCAACCAGTACATTATGTAGTGGATGGGAGACATTGTCCAAGATGGCATGCAACTTTTAAAAGATAAAAGTCAATTTTATGTTCATGGTGATAAAACGGGCAAATTTTGGCTAATCAACTTAAAACTTTAACAGTTAAATGTCAAATTAAGGAAACTTCCAAGGCAAATGGTGATATAACTTCTGATCAATTAGAAATAAACGATACTTTTAGAGAATTTTACTCTAAACTGAATAGTTCCAATTCCCCTAAAGCCAATTTTGCTATGAATAATTTTCTAGATCATTTAAACATCCCCTCACTTTCTGAGGTTAATCGAAAATGGTTAGATCAACCTTTTTTTCCTGAGGAAATTGCTTGGGTTGTCCATTCTCTGAGTTCGGGGAAGGCTCCCAGTCCTGACAGATTTTCTGAAGAGTTCTACAAGGCTTTTGCTCCTTTGCTTATTCCTCACTTACTTTCTGTCCTTTCTGACTCTTTTAAATTAGCTAGGTTGCCATAACCTTTTTACAATGCCTCTACTTCTCTTATTCTCAAAAAGAATAAAGATCCAACTGATTGCTCTTCCTACAGACCTATTTCTTTACTTAATGTTGACGCTAAAATTTTATCTAAACTTTTGGCTCATAGGATGGAAAACATCCTGCCTTTTATTATCTCTGATGATCAGACTGAATTTATTAAAAATCATTATTCTCATTTTAACATTTGTCATTTACTGAATGTTATTCATTCTCCCTCTAAAGAAACTTCAGAATGCGTGATTTCTTTGGATGCTGAGAAAGCCTTTGACTGGGTTGAATGGAATTATTTATTTAAAATATTAGAAAAATTTAAATCTGGGTCCAATTTGATTCAATGGATTAAATTACTTTATTCATCTCCCACTGCACAGGTTCTTACTAACTCTCAGAGTTCTAAACCATTTAATCTCCAACGTGGAACCAGACAAGGGTGTCCTTTGAGTCCTTTGCTTTTTGATTTGGCTTTAGAGCCTTTAGCCATCGCATTTTGTGAATCCGTTGACATCTCGGGTATTTTAAGGAGAGGTATCACTCATAAGCTGTCGCTTTATGCTGATGACCTTTTGCTGTACATCTCTAATGTGGAGTCCTCTCTACATTCAATACTCTTTACTTTCTGAATTTAGTCAGTTCTCAGGATATGAACTTAATCTTCATAAGAATGAACTTTTCCTTTGAATAATTTGGTATCAGTCAACTCTGACCTTCCTTTTAAAATTGTAAGAAATCAATTTATTTATTTGGGTATAACAATTACTAGGAATTATAATTTTTTTAAAACAAAGCTTTCATCACTCTTTTGCAATATGTTAAGAAGGTACTATCAAATTGGTCTCCCCTTTCTTTATCGCCGATTGGATGTATTAATTCTATTAAAATGAATATTTTGCCTAAATTTTTATATTTATTTCAAGCCCTACCTGTTTTTATTCCTAAATCCTTTTTTGACTCTTTAGTTCTATTATATCTTCTTACTTATGGAAGAATAAAACCCCCCAATTAAATAAAATTCATCTTCAGAAAACTAAAAAAAAAATGGGGGATTAGCCCTACCCAATTTTAGGTTTTATTACCAGGCAGTCAACATGCGTTACCTTACGTTTTGGTTATACTATATTAATCATGAAGACTGTCCAGTTTGGATTTCTTCAGAAGTTAATTCTGTTAATAAATTTTCTATTATTTCTCTTCTTGGTTCTTCGATTCCTCTATCCTGAAGTAATTTAACTGATAATTATGTAGTTAAACATTCTTTGAGGATTTGGTTACAATTTAAAAAATTCTTTGGGTTATTTGGTTTTTCACACTCTAGTCCCTGTTTTTCTAATTTTTTTTTAAACCTTATTTGACTGATGTAGTTTTTAAAGAGTGGAATACACTAGGTATTAAATGTTTTCAGGATCTGTTTATTGAAGATAGCCTTTCCTCATTTGATCAACTATCTGTTAAATATAATCCTCGTAAAGCTCACCTTTTTAGATATTTACAAATTAGAGACTTCTTGCGTTCTCAACTTCATACATTTCCTAAATGTCCAGATAAGAATTTAATTGATACAATTCTTACTTTGAAACCTTTTCATAATGGATCTATTTCTAATATTTATAGTAAGTTGTTGGCAATGAGAAACATTCTGTTAAACAAAATTAAAAACCTCTGGGAACGAGACCTACAGATTTCAATTGATGAGGATAATTGGAATGAAATTTTTAAACTTGTTCACACCTCTTCGTTATGTGCGCCTCACTCTCTTTTACAATTTAAAGTGATTCATAGAGCCTACGTGACTAAAGATAAGCTCTGTCGTTTTTACTCAGATTTTTCTCCATACTGTAATGGGTGTAATGTCGAAGAGGCCTCTCTAATTCACATGTTTTGGTCCTGCCTGCATCTTGATAAATTTTGGAAAGAAGTATTTCAAACTTTCTCAGAGCTTTTTAAAGTAAACTTTAAACCCAATCCTCTGACTGCCTTGTTTGGCATTGTTAGAGGAAATGATTTTACTCTTAAGCCGAATGATTTGCATATTTTGGCTTTTATTTCTCTTTTAGCCAGAAGAGTTTTGTTGCTTAAATGGAAAGATGCTGCTCCGCCTACTCACGCCCATTGGTTGATTGCTGTTATGTCATGTTTAAATCTAGAGAAGATTAGGTGTTCTATTTCTATACCAAGACAAGATTTTCTCACATTATGGGGACCTTTTTGGAACTACTTTCACAATTTTCAACTTGTTCAGCAATGATGATGGCTGTTATACATTTGAATTTACAACTATATGTCAGATTTTTTTATTTTCTTTTAACCAAACAGCTGTTTGTTTTCTCTCTTTGTTTTGTTATGGGGTTTTGATTTTGCTTTAGATTAGAATAAAATACACCTTTCCAATATTATGGTTAATTAACTATACATAGTTATGGGGCATTTCAATCTTGTTTCTGTTTCCATAATATCATAATGCATTTTGTATTCGTCTATGCAAGTGATTAATAAAAATATTGAAAAAGAAAAAGAAGTTTGCACAGATTCAGCATGTCTTCAAAAACTTTGTGCATCTATAGAAGTTTGTCAGTGGTGAGTATCCTAACAGGTTGCATAATGGTCGGGTATAGGAACACCACTGCCAAGAATGGAATAGCCTACAACAAAATGGTAGATATAGCTCGGTCCATCACAGGAAAAGCCTTTCCCACCATTAGGCACATCTGTAAAGAGCACTACTACAAGAAAGCAGCATCCATCATCTAGGATCCACACCATGTCTCTTCTTGATGCAGCCATTGGGAAGGAGGTACAGGAGCCTTGTGTTCCACACCACCAGGTTCAAGGAACTGTTATTACCCTTGACCATCAAGATCACTTCATTCATTTCAATACTGAATGGATTCCACAACCTAGGGACTCACTTTTAAGGACTAGCCAACTCATGTTTTCAGTATTAATTGTCCATCTATCTATCTTTTGGTATTTTTATAATTTGTCTTTTGCACATTGGTTATCTGTCAGTCTTTGTGTGTAATTTTTCATTGATTCTATTGTATTTCTTTTCCTACTGTGAATGCCCACAAGAAAATGAATTCAGGTATATGGTGACATATATATAGTTTGATAATACATTTACTTTCAACTTAAAAGCTCTACTTGCTTTACACTTATGAGTGTGTAGCTAAGCACAGTTCCAACACCATATTCAAGTTTCCTGATGACACCACTGTGGGCCGAATCAAATGTGGTGATGAATCAGCATACTGGAGGAAGACTGGAAGATTTGGCTCAGTGGTGTTGTGACAACAACCTCTCACTCAGTGTCAGCAAAACCAATGAATAGATTGTAGAGGGCACCAGAGGTCCATGAGCCTGACCTCATTGGAGGATGAGCAGTGGAGAGGATGTTACTACTTCAGTAACCTCTTCTAGACCTGGCACGTAAATGCAATTGCAAAGAAAGCACGGCACTGCCTCTACTTCCTTTAGTAGTCTGCGGAGATTCCGCATGGCATCTCAAACTTTGACAAACGTCTATAGATGTGTAGTGGAGAGTATAATGACTGGCTGCTTCACGGCCTGGTGTGGGAGCACCAATGCCTTTGAACAGAAGATCCTACAAAAGGGAGTGGATTTGGCTCAGTACTTCACGGGAAAGCCCTCTCAGCCATTGAACACATCCACGTGAAGGCAGCCTTCATCATCAGAGATTGCCACCACCCAAGCCATGCTCTTTTCTTGCTGCTGCCAACAGGTAGAAGTCAAGTTTATTGTCATTTAACTATATACATGTATATAACCATATAATGCACTTAGACACAAGATGATGTTTCTCTGAACCAGGGTGTAAAGCACAGTAGTACACACAATAACTTATGAAGGCAAGGATAAAATCTACATCTGAATCATGCATAAATAATAATCTAATGTGCATAAATTAAACACTAAGGCACAGAACAGATTAACCAGTGACCTTTTGAATACGATGCAGCTGGGAGCTCAAAAGCTAATGGCCAGGGGGAAGAATCTTTCCTATCCTGACTATTCTTGTTTTCATGCATTGCAGCCTGATGGTAGAAAGTCAAAGAAGATGCTAGATGGGTGGGTGGCATCCTCAAAAATACTATGGGCCCTACCTACACAACGCTCCTGATAAATGTCCCCGATGGATGGTAGGGAGACCCTTATGATCCTATCAGCTGTTCTTACAGTCCTTTATGGAGACTTCAGGTCTGATGCTTGGCTGCTGCCATACCAGATGGAGATGCAACTTGTCGGGATGCTCTCAATGGTGCTCCTGTAAAACACAGTTCAGATGGGGTTGTGGGGAGCCTTGCTTGCTTCAATCTGCTCAGGAAGTGGTGGCGCTGCTGTGCCTTCTTGTTCAGGGAGGTGATATTAAGGGACCAGGTGAGGTCATCCATGATGTGAACCCCCAGGAACTTGGTGCACTTAACACTCTCTATGGAGAAGCCATATATTTTCAGAAGGAGGCTGGTTCATTTGCACCTTCCTAAAGACCACAAGAGGTATGAGCAGCTCAAGACTTGGGCCACCAGGTTCAAGAACAGTGGCCACCACTTATTTATCAGGCTCTTCCACAAAAGGAGATAACTACACTTACTTGCCCATTCATTGAGATGTTCCCATAACCAATGATCTCACTGTAAGGACTCTATCTCATTATCTCATGATTTCATTATTTGTTGCTATTTATTTATATTTGCATTTGCACAGTTTGTTGTCTTCTGCACTCTGGTTGATCTTTCATTGACCTTTTACAGTTACTGTTCTATAGATTTGCTGAGCATGCTGACAGGAAAATGTGTCTCAGGGTTGTATGTGGTGACATGTATGTTCTTTGATAAGAAAATTTACTTTGAACTTTGAAAAGTGTTACAGTTACAAAGTACAGCACAGGCTGTAGTGAGATAGACAGAGGTAACATAGAAACATAGAAAATAGGTGCAGGAGTAGGCCATTTGGCCCTTCGAGCCTGCACCGCCGTTCAGTATGATCATGGCTGATCATCCAACTCAGAACCCTGTACCAGCCTTCCCCGATCCCTTTAGCCACAAGGGCCATATCTAACTCCCTCTTAAATATAGCCAATGAACTGGCCTCAACTGTTTCCTGTGGCAGAGAATTCCACAGATTCACCACTCTCTGTGTGAAGAAGTTTTTTCCTAATCTCAGTCCTAAAAGGCTTCCCCTTTATCCTCAAACTGTGACCCCTCGTTCTGGACTTCCCCAACATCAGGAACAATCTTCCTGCATCTAGCCTGTCCAATCCCTTTAGGATTTTATACGTTTCAATCAGATCCCCCCTCATTCTTCTAAATTCCAATGAGTATAAGCCTAGTTCATCCAGTCTTTCATCATATGAAAGTCCTGCCATCCCAGGAATCAATCTGGTGAACCTTCTTTGTACTCCATCTATGGCAAGGATGTTTTTCCTCAGATTAGGGGACCAAAACTGCACACAATACTCCAGGTGTGGTCTCACCAAGGCCTTGTACAACTGCAGTAGTACTTCCCTGCTCCTGTACTCGAATCCTCTTGCTATAAATGCCCGCATACCATTCGCCTTTTTCACCGCCTGCTGTACCTGCATGCCCACTTTCAATGGCTGGTGTATAATGACACCCAGGTCTCGTTGCACCTCCCCTTTTCCTAATCGGCCACCATTCAGATAATAATCTGTTTTCCTGTTTTTGCCACCAAAGTGGATAACTTCACATTTATCCACATTAAATTGCATCTGCCATGAATTTGCCCACTCACCTAACCTATCCAAGTCACCCTGCATCCTCTTAGCATCCTCCTCACAGCTAACACTGCCGCCCAGCTTCATGTCATCTGCAAACTTGGAGATGCTGCATTTAATTCCCTCATCCAAGTCATTAATATATATTGTAAACAACTGGGGTCCCAGCACTGAGCCTTGCGGTACCCCACTAGTCACTGCCTGCCATTCTGAAAAGGTCCCGTTTATTCCCACTCTTTGCTTCCTGTCTGCTAACCAATTCTCTATCCATGTCAATACCTTACCCCCAATACCGTGTGCTTTAAGTTTGCACACTAATCTCCTGTGTGGGACCTGGTCAAAAGCCTTTTGAAAATCCAAATATACCACATCCACTGGTTCTCCCCTATCCACTCTACTAGTTACATCCTCAAAAAATTCTATGAGATTCGTCAGACATGATTTTCCTTTCACAAATCCATGCTGACTTTGTCTGATGATTTCACCGCTTTCCAAATGTGCTGTTATCACATCTTTGATAACTGACTCTAGCAGTTTCCCCACCACCGATGTTAGGCTAAGTCCATCTAATACAAATAGAATTTCTCTCATCTCAAAACGACTGTATCCATCGTAAGGACCCCCATCAACCAGGATATGCCCACTGCTCATTGCTACCATCAAGGAAGAGGTACAGGAGCCCAAAGACAAACACTCAACATTTCAGGAATGGCTTCTTTCCCTCCACCATCAGATTTCTGAATGGACAATGAACCCATCTACACTACCCCTCTGGCTTGTTTTTGGTCTCTTTTTGCACCACTTATTGTAATTTGTTGTTTTTATTATGTATTGCAATGTCCTGCTGCCACAAAACAACAGATTCCATAACACGTCAGTAATATTAAACCCGATACAGATTATTTTTCACAACGAAGCCCTACATCAGGGCCGACACTGGCGAGGGGAGATGGTGGGCATGGAGATAACATTTACCAGATGTCTTGGGTTCAAGGTAAGGAGAAATTTTAAAGATTTGCAAAGCTTTTTTGTTTTGTTTGTTTTCAGCAGGTTCCTGGATAGCAGTAGGTGAGTGGAACACTGTGCCAGAGGAGATGGTGCAAGCAGATCCAATAGCAACACTGAAGAGGCACAAGAACAGGCAGGGATTGGACAGATATAGGCCATGTGCAGGCAGATGGGGCTATTTTAAATAGCCATGGTCAACAGTGACGTCAAGGGCCGAAGGACATGATGTTCTGCATAAATTAGCATATCTTCCACCATGCACAAGAGATTCCAAAGCAACACACACAAAATGCAGGAGGAACTCAACAGGTCAACCAGCATCTATGGAAATGAAAAAAAAAACTCCTTCAGCACTGGAAAGAATGGGGGAAGATGCCAGAATGAAAAGGTAGGGGGAAGGGGAAGGAATACAGTTGGAAGGTGATAGGTGAAGCCAGGTGGGTGGAAAAGGTAAAGGGCTGAAGATGAAAGGAGAGAAGAGTGGAACATAGGTTAAAAAGAAGCGTCACCGGGGGAGGTGATAGGCAGGTGAGAAGATGTAAGAGGCCAGAGTGGGGAATAGAAGAGGAGAGGAGGGAATTTATTTTACCCAATGGAGAAATCAATATTCATGTCATCAGGTCGGAGGATAACCAAACAGAATACAAGGTGTTGCTCCTTTGCCCTAAGGGTTGTCTCATTGTGGCACAAGAGGAGGGCACAGACCAACACATCAGGATGCGAATAGGAATCGTAACGGAAATGTCCGGCTACCAGGAAATTACACTTTAAGCAGATGGAGTGGAAGTGTTCAACAAAGTGGTCGCCAATTTACGAGGAGTCTCACCCATGTGGAGGAGGCTGCATCAGGAGCACCAAATACAATAGACAACCCCAGCAGATTTGGAGGTGAAGTGTTACCTCACCTGGAAGGACTATTTGGGTTCCTGAATGCAGGTGAGGGAGGAGGTGAATGAGGTGTAGCACTTTGGCTATGTACAGGATACATGCCAGGAGGAAGATTAGTGTGGAGGATAGTGGAAGGTCAGATTTTCCACCATCTGATCTTTGGTCAACCAGGCATTGGAAATAATCCAGATGTTGGAATCTGAAGCAAAAAAAATCAATAGTATGAATATTGAATTTTCCACAGATAACCCACACTCCACTCACTTCTTTCTCTCAGCTCTGCCCCTACTCAGTTCCATCTACTAATCACACACACCTACTAGTTCTCCTACCCCCTTTTCTCCCTTGCACAAAACCCTGGAGTTCCACCTCAGTCTTGGTTTTATTCTCAGTCCCCCTCCTACCACGATAATAGTTGAACAATCCTAAAGTAGCTATTGCTACGTTTATTCATAGCTTTGAAACAGGCCCACCTAGCCCATGCTGAAGTGTTATTCTGCCTATTCCCATCGTCCCTCACGTGGACCATAACCCTCCATATCCCTCTAATCCATCTACTCATCTTAAATGTTGCAATGAAACCCGCATCCACTTCTGCTGACAGCTTGCTCCACACTCTCACCATCCTGAGTGAAGGAGTACCCATAAACATTTCACCTTTCTTCCTTATCCTGTGACTCTACTTCTAGTCTCACCCAACCTCAGTTGAAAAAGCATTTACCCTATCTATACCCCTCATAATTTTGCATACCTCTATCAAATCTCCTATCTTTCTCCTATACTCCAGGGAATAAAGTTGTAAGCTATTCAGCCTTTTCCTATAACTCAGATCCTCAAGTCCCAGCAACATCCCTGTAAAATTTCTATGGACTCTTTCAATCTTATTGATATATCTCCTGTAGGTAGGTGACCAGAACTGCATTTGTTGCCTCACATTTTAAACTTCTCCCCACCCCTTCCAATTGGGCATGCCTCACATCTCTAAGTGCTGTGGGTGTGTCTCTCTGTTCTACCATTTAAAAAAAGCCCTAATTTTTCATGCCAGCTGGCTTGTGACTCTAGACCCAAATTAACATCGCTGAGTCTTCACGGCCCTCTGAAATGTGCCATCATTCACATTAAAGCACAGGGTTCAAATAACAATCACACTAGAATACTCTGCCTATCAGCCCCAAAACCAGAATTCAGCAGGACAAAAATAACTCTCAGCAATTTCTGCTCACACACAAGCATGCACTGCTGTCTTGTTGGGAGAACGATCCCACAAGCTAATCAAACAGCCTGATCTTGTAGCCAACATCCCAGATTCCTCATCATAGTTTAGACACAAGGAACATGACGGTAACCTGAAATTTTACTGGGACTCATTAATCTTTTAACTCATTAACTGAATTAAAATTACTCTCTCCCTGCAAGATCCCAGGAGTGATACAGTGCTTTCTAATTTAATTATTAATAAAATTAATCTAATAAACAATAATATAACAAAAAATTCTTCAACCATTTTAAATCTAAGTGAACTCAGCAAAACTGTGTGGCAAAATTTTCATTAATCACTTCTGTATTTCCTCAGACTCTATCATTTCCTTGCCCTAATATGTAGACCATAATTATATGCTGTAATAGCTGTGACTAGATCTTCAACAGCTCACGACTGAATTTGGAGATGCTCCAAATCTCAGTATTATTTCGTATGCCTTCCTATCCAGTTCTCTGTGGATGTGTGCAAAGATATCTCTGTTCCCCTACACTTGCCAATATCTTAACTTTTATTGAGTTCCTTTGTCTTGTTCTCGAACAAGCCACCCTCCCCAAAAAAATCTACACTTTCTCCTGCCTGAGCATCCATTGAAACCTTAATCACAAGAGGAGCTTCAGACCATTTCTCACTGTTACACTAATTTCCAACCATGTATCGCAGGCAATTCTGACATTTAATCTAATGAAACTTACAGCTACCTGGGTTCTACTCTGTATTTCCAACCTCTCCACCCCCCCCCCTCCAATTAAACCAGTGCATTACTCATCTTTAAGCCATTCTACTTTGGCCAAGCTTCTGGCTATCCATTCTAACATCTCCGTACATGTACTAACACCAAATATTATCTGTTGGAAGACTTGAGTTATTTTTCCACTTGTTGCAAGTTAGGACACAGATTGTAGAGGTTATAAAAAAGGTTTCTGCAGATGAGGGCGAACTTGTACCTTAAATAAAGACATTTTAAATACCCCTACCCTTACCTGAGAGATGTGGATCAGAGCAGCACTTTCATTAACAAGTACTCCTGTTGTAAATCTATTGTGTTAGCAATTTGAAAATCCTTAAAAATTGCAACAGTGAACCTGGAATAGTCAACTGCATTTTTTTTTAATTGAAATACAGTACATTCTCCTCAAGCATGAACATAGTGTGCCAATGTGCAGGTGGTATGAATAAAAACACAAGTTAAAGAGGTACAATCTTACCAAAGAATCATACATCTATACTTTTTTGTTTTGGAGAATGTGATTTTTCTCATATTACGTGAAAATAAACCAGACTCCCTATGTGGCATCATTACAACAAAAGATCCTCTCTCCCCCTCAGTATAAACATATAACCCCATGCATTACACATGATAGAGTGGATCACAGGCCTGAACTTCATAAGAAAACCAAGATTCCTTCAGGAGGAGAGAAACAATGGGGTGGATTCCTTTGGTGCTGATCATTGGGTATTTTACATTGTTCTAGATCCATGCTGTTCAGGTTGAGTGATAAAGATCAAATGCCCAACAGAATTAAATCTGTAACCACAGAATAGCAAGAGCAGTCACATCCACAGCAATATGCATCAACATCTTCCTTGAGATTTGTCAGTAACGCTCAAAACACGGGACAAGCAGGGGCTCTGCTGGGCATTTGGGCGAATTCCTGCAACAGCACACTGAAAAATAGTACAGGGCCCAAATGCACAGAAAGCCAAGGAGGAAGATTTGGCAGCAAATAGGTCTCCAGGCTAAAGGCAAAAAGAACTCAAGGCTATTCTGATGTGACATGGGTTCCAGATTCAGGCAGCACCCAGAATTGTAACGGGAGTCAGAAATTTCTGGTTAAAGTCACACTATGGACATGGAGCAATTCAAGCGGAGGAAGACATTGTGCAAAGTATAAAGTTGTTTTAATCTGTCTCCCTGCTTCACATCACTCATACAGTTCATTTGGTAAGTGCTGTTGAGAAGATCCAGGGTAAAACTGGAGTTGCAACACTCTGCCATGCCTCAATGGCTTTTGCTCTTCTTGCTACAGCACAGTTCCCAAATTTGCTGATTGAACATCGCCTTTCAACCTGGTGGGCGAGTGACACCACCTGTGTCCTTTGGGAAGCCTGACTGATTTCTCTCCTCCTCCACTTGCATCCCTAACTCCTCCAAACAGAAACCGGGGCTTTCAATCCAACTATGACTTTCTTCCCAACTGCGTTCACAGCATGAGCCCCCCGAGCTAAACGGGATGTCCCTGGTCCAGTTATGGCACAATGCCAGACAAAAGGGAAGTGGGAGGTAAATGGCGGGGGGGGGGGTAAGGGGGAGAAACGCACACAAGTTAGTTGATTAGGCTGTTGGAGTTAAATTAATAGGCAGAATAATAGGCAGGAGCAATTACATTTAATGGGATATTTCGATGTAACTGAGTTTTTTTTTATTACTTTCAAGATAAGACTGCGGTAGGTAAAAATTAAACATCACAGACTGGGTAAGAATCTTTTAAATTAAAACTGAACCATGAGCTAGTTTAAAACAGATCAGAATAACTGGGTGATATGAAAGCAGGTGCATTCGCGACCGGCAGACCGGCATGACTAAAACATCCAGCTACATCAGCACTCGCTATTGATGGGCAGCCCCGTTTGCATCATGCTGCACAGACACGCACCCTACGGACAGCGTTGCCTCAACGCTGGTTATATTTACAGCAGAACGTAATGGCTTCAGCACTGCATGAGCTGTAATGGCAAGACAACACACTGGACCAAGCTAAACAAGGCTCTCACGTTGGCTGGGAAGAATGGGAGCCCGTAGTCTGTGGTCACTTATACGGAGAGGAATCTATACCTTTAGCAACAATGTACTACACGGTCAAGGAAATAACCTACTGCACAAATAAAAATGGGAGGGAACATTTCATTTTAAAAAATAACTATACAACTTAATGAACAGGCAAACATTCAAAACAGGCGGGACACAGCATTAGAGTAAATGTCTCTTTCTCTCCGGATCCATCTGGCACCTTCCTCCTCTGCTGGAGCGAGGCAATGGCATCCTGCATATGCTTTCACCTACACAAAAGTCGGCAGAGGCAACTGAACAGTGGGGGCATGGGTGGGGAGCAGTGGCCGAGAGGGTCAATGGGCCAAAAGTTTTCTAGAGCCATTTAAGAAACCTTTATTAACAAAGACGCCAGCACTCCTCATGAAATACATTTACAATTAGTTTAATTGTGGGGGGGGGGGGGGGGAGGAGGCAGTGGTCAGGGGCGAAAATCTAGTTCAAACTTCCTGGCATGCTCTAGAGCTATGACAACAATCAAGCAGTCCTCTTTTTTTAAAATAAAAATTCCAATTCCATTTCTTCCTGTGACATTATGCTGAGGGGTGCTGAGAAATGCCTCCTCATCCACTCTATGCCCTCCTGGTTTCAGTCGAGTTTATTTTAATGTTTGTTTATATGTTTAAGTATGTCAGATTCTCTCTCTCTCTGTGGCTTCAGTTTGTGCGCTCTGGGCCCTATTTAAGGCATCGCTCGAAGTAAGTGGAACCAATGTAGCCGCCCCGCATGGATCGCTGCACATTCTGTTCAAAGAGGCGTCTGTTGTTCTGAAGGACCTCTGCTGCTTCCTTATTCAGGGGGTCCTCCGGGTTAGGTTCCTGAGAGCAAGAGAGAAAGAGAGAGGGGAAGGAAAGAAATGAGATTTAAATTTTACAACAGCTTTGCCCATAGAAATTCCAAGGTCATTAAAACTCCCGCCCAGTCTGAGAGGCAATT
Source organism: Mobula birostris (assembly GCF_030028105.1). Classification (NCBI taxonomy): domain Eukaryota; kingdom Metazoa; phylum Chordata; class Chondrichthyes; order Myliobatiformes; family Myliobatidae; genus Mobula; species Mobula birostris. Next base: position 27,526,556 of record NC_092380.1, on the reverse strand, counting down.
CAACAACATCATAGATGAAATAAACACAGGAGATGCTGGAAACACTAGCCAAGTCACGAGGTTAAAGAGCTATACAGAATGGAAACAGACACTTCAGTCCAACTTGCTCATGCTGATTAAGGTGCCTTCTTCAGCTAGTCCTACACACCTGGGCTACACTCCTTTTTTTTTGCTTTTTATTTCGTGAGCACATCAATTATCTGTGACATTAAAAATCTCCATCTCTGCCCCATATCCTTATATTTTTTGGGTAAAAACACAATCTCAGATTTCAAATGCTCACTTCGGCAGCACATATACTAAAACTGGAAGGATATACAGAAAATTAGCACAGCCCCCGTGCAAGGATGACAGGTAAATGTGTGAAGTATTCCATATTTTTGTTAACAAGACAAATGGCATGTTGGCTTTCATTAGCCAGAGGACTGAATTCAAAAACCGCTAGGTAATGTTACAGTTCTATAAAATTATGGATAGACCACACTTGGAATATTGTGTTCAATTTCTGTCACCACATTATAGGAAGGATGTGGAGGCTTTAGAGAAGATTCCGAGGAGATTTACCAGGATGCTGCCTGGACTAGAGGGCATGTTTTGTGAGAACACGTTGAGCAAGATGGGGCTTTTCTCTTTGGAGTGAAGGTGGATGAAAGGTGACTTGATGGAAGTGTACTAGATGGTAAGAGGCACAGATAGAGTGGGTAGATAGATATTTCCAAGATGAGCTGGCTAGCAGCTTGGAAGGGGTGCCTGCAGCCTGTGGAGTTCTGTCAACAAGCTGCCCTCATCTTCATTGGGGGTAGAAGATGTCGAACTGGGAGGTGCTGCTGGAGCAGCCACTGCGTGCTAGTGGTAGAGAATGAATGTTTGTTGGCAGTAAGTGCCATCAAATCCAGGTGACCCTAAGGATGGTTGCCCAAAATGACTTTTGATACTCGCAAAGGCGGCTCATTATAGATAACGTTGCGTTCATAGCTGTCCTTATTATCCCATCCATCTGATTGGTGGCCTTCCTCTCTTCTGTTGTCCTTCCACCTTGCCGAGCGTGATATCCTTATCCAGAGAGCTGTTTCTTTGCCTGATGTGCCCAAAGAGTGATAGGCGGAGTCTTGTCATTTAATCTTGGTTTGATCTTGTTGAGGACAGATTTGTTTCTTCTGTAAGAAGTCCACAAGATGCATAGTATTTTTCTCCAGCACCACAGTTCAAAGACATCGATTCGCTTCCTATCATCCTTCTTTACCATCCAACTTTCAGATCCATATAATGTTGTTGAGAACACCATCGCCTGCCCAAGTCAGATCTTTGTACGTAGAGATAGATTCCTGTTTCCAAGGATCTTCTCTAAATCCTCCATGACTGCTCTGCTAAGGGTGCTTCTTCACTGGATTTCTTGACTGCTTACCACTTCAGTGTCAATCATTGATCCAAGTAAATTGAAACTGTCAACCACTTCAATTTCCTCTCCATCAGGATTGAAATCGGTTGTGCTGCCAGTCTTCAAAATCTTAGCATCCTTCAGATTAAGGTGCAGACCCATCTTCAGCCTACGTAACTTGATGTTGGTTGGCAGTTACTTCAGATCTTCTTCGTTTCCAGCCAGTACTGTTGTGTCATCAGCATAACAAAGGTTATTGATGGTTCTGCCACCAATTCTCACCCCCGAGTCCCCTCGTATACTCCTGTTTCCCTGAAGATTTGTTCGGTGTAGAAATTAAAAGGGCAGGGGGAGAGAATACAACCTTGTCGTACCCCTTTACAGATGCTGAACCACTCTGTTTCTCCTTGTTCCGTTTGAACTGCTTCTTGATTGATATAAAGATTGCACGAGGGCTATCAAAAGTTCCAGTACAGCCATGTGTCTTAATGTGATCCACAGTTAGACATGATCAACACAGTCAAAGGCCTTGCTGCTGTTAATAAAGCACATGTAGATGTCCTTCTGGTGTTCTTTTGTCCACTTGAGAATCCATCTCACATTTGCAATGATGTCTCTTGTTCACCTTCCTTTCCTGAAACCTGCTTGCACTTCAGGAAGCTCCCACTCTAAATAGGTTTCAGGTCTTTTCTAAATGATCTTCAGTAAAATGGTGCTGGTGTACAGAATGAGGGCGGTTGTACAATCATTTCCACACTCTGTTGGATCACCTTTCTTCAATATTAGTAAAAACACTGATTTCCTCCATTCACTTGGCCATGACATTGTCTTCCAGATCATCTGACAGAGCGTCGTCAGTATTGCAACAGGCTGTGTCTGATTGCTGTGGTATTCCAATTGGAATTCCATCAATGCCCAGCACTTTGTTCTTCCGTGGAACTTTTAATGCTGCTTTAATTTCATCCTCATCACTGTCGGCACCTGATTGTAAGATATAGGATGGTACTCCTGATCTAGTTAATCTTTCTGGCATAATGACTCACAGTATTCCTTCCATCGCTGTTTGATCTTCTCAGATTCATTGAGCATGGCACCTTGTGCATCTTTCAGCATTCCCATCTGAGGCTGGAATTTTCTCTTCAGATCTCGTAGCTTTAAGACTGACCTTGTCCTTCCTTCTTATTTTCCGTTTCTACTTCCTCACAAGTTATTATTGTAGTTTTGTCTCACCTAGCAGAACATTGGAAAGCTCAATTGAGAACTGCAACTACTACCCTTTCCCCGTATCCTTCTCTTCTTTCCTGTGCAATTTTCAGAGTTTTTCCTCATTCGTCCGTTTCGGTGTCTTCTACGTTTTCACCTTATGCAGAGTCTTTTCACACTCTTTGTGTACAGCATTCTTGATACTTGCCCACAAGCCCTCCAGTGCCCTATCAGTTGTGTTTAGAGCAGCAAAATGATGAAAGTTTAGGGTGTCAATAACATGGGCAGATATGGCCTAGTTGAGGTTGAGCTTTCCAAGTTTTGCTGAGCTATACTCATCCAGGTAAACATACAGTATTTCCAATATGCCAACAGATGAGGGAAAGGCTGGGGGAAACTAGGCGAATAACTATAGCCAAAGTAAACCATTCTGAAGTGTCCCACAATAACCAGACACGTCTGCTGGGCTACAACTGACACATTGGCTATTTCAGTTCTGGATGCAGTAACGAGTGAATCTGAAACAGACCCATATGCAGAAAGTCATAGCTAGTTACTAGCAAGTTTTATATCAGGAGAACAACTGGAGAGCTCCATCTACCACTGGGAGACCTCAGCTGCTAGTGGGATCCTGTCACATGAGCAGTTACAATTGACAATACATGGAACATTTAATACACATTTTGCAGAGAAAGGAAGGAGGGAAAAGCTGTAACCAAATTATGTTCACCAGGGCTGGCCTGATGACCAGACTCAACCCGAAATATGTGAGAAATTTGGGTCAGACCAGGCTTGATAAGAAGCTGGAAGTGCTGTGGCTTGGGCAAGTCAGTCTTCTGCTGACTTGAAATGAATGAAACACATTTCAGCCAGCATTTTTCCCTCGAATTCTCCAGACAAGAGGGTTCATACCACTGGCTGGGTCGGGTCAGATATGGGAAGTCTTTGGCCGTGGGCTAGCTTAATTGGCTTTGGTTAATTTAGCTCCAGTGTCACTATGCAGAACTGAAGTTACCTATCCAATCCATGAAATCCCAACACCATTCCATTGGCACTCAATTCTCTTATTGCTGATTTATGTTGTTCAATCCCAGAGGTAGTTTGGTGTTGTTCAGCAATGGTGGATAGGTCCCAAATCAGACCACCAAGGACGTGCTCTGCTCTGTACATGCAATGAATGGGAACAGAAGGATCATATAAACAGGAGCAGGGTTTCAGCTCTGGTCTGTTCTGTACAGCCACTCTGCTCCCCAAGATCATGGCCAGCTTGTGAACTAATTCTATATACCTGCCTTTTCTACAATGCCCCTGGCTAACAAGCATCTCTTCAGTACACATTTGAAAACTCAAACGTACTGACATCCAGTGCCATTCTAAGACTGTTACAACTCTTCAGCAATTTTGACACAACTGAGGCTGCACAACAATCTTGTTTGCTGCTGATGTAATATATTCTTTTAAATAATACTTAAAAGTTGCTTCCTCGTTCTTAGAAACAAGTATAAACACAAGAGAATCTGCAGTTTCAAACTCCTGGCTATCAACATCTCTGAAGACCTCTCCTTAATGCAATTACAAAGAAGCCACCCCAGCAGCTATATTTAACTCAGTCTGAGGAAATTTTGTATGTCACCAAAGACATCTGTCAAATTTCTACAGATGGACTGCGGGGAGCATTCTAACCAGTTGCAACACGGTTTCGTATGGCGGCGCCAATGCACAGTATCGGGAAAAAGCTGCAGAGGGTTGTTAGCTTCCTTGTGGGCACAACCCTCCCAACCATCGAGGACCTTCAGTAGGAGATGCCTTCAAGCAAGCAGCATCCATTCTCCATGGCTATCATCAAGGCTATGCCCTTTTTCATTACTATCAGGAGAAAAGGGGGTGCATGAGCCTGAAGACACAGACTCAAATTGTTAGCAGCTCCTTCCACTCCACCATCAGATATCGAAATGGTCCTTGAACCTTTCAGCACTGCCTCACTATTTTGCTCTCTCGTTGAACCACTACATATATTTTTATATTTCTTATTGTAACGTAGTATATTTCATGTATTGAACTCTACTGCTCCTGCAAAACAAGTTTCTCTGAATGTGTGTCAGTGATAGTAAACCCAATTCTGATATGCTGGATGGGGACAGAGACCTGAATAAGGGGAGAAGTACAAAAGCTGGCAGGTGAAAGGTGAGGAAGGTGTAGGAGGGGATGAAGAAGCTGGGAAGAGGTATGTGAAAGAGAAAAGGGCTGAAGAAGGAACCTGATAGGAGAGGGCAGCAGACCATGGGAGAAAGGGAAGGAGGAGGGGAAACTGAGAAGAAGAGAAGCGGTAAGAGGGGAGCCTGAATGGGGAATGGAAAAAGAGGGAGAAGCTACTGGAAATTGGAGAAATCGATGTTCATGCCATCAGGTTGGAGGCTACCCAGATGGAATATAAGGTGTTGCTCCTCCTTCCCGAGTGTGGCCTCATCATGGCTGTAGACATTTGGAATGGGAATGGGAGGAAAAATTGAAATGGGTGGCAATTGGGAGATCCTGCCTTTCTTGGCGGACGGGAGCCTGGGATACAATAAATGACCTTGACATTTCACCGCAAGTAAAATGTCGCCTCACCCAGAAAGGTACTGAATGGTTATGAGGAAGGTGTAGGGGCAGGTGTAGTACATGTCATGCTTGCAGAAGTATATGCCAGGAGGGAGATCACTGAGCAGGGATGACTGAACACGGGAGTTACAGAGAGTGAAGGAAAGTGAAGGGGGGGGGGGGAGGAAAGATGTGCTTAGTGGTGGGAGCCCATTGTAGAGGGTGGAAGTTAGGGAGAATGATCTGAAGGTTACAGAGCCTCGTGGCGTGGGGGACAATCACAAGAGAAATCTAAGGTTGACAATGTTGTTAAGAAGGCGTATGGTGTGTTGGCATTCATCAGCCATGGAATTGGGTTCAAGAGCCATGGGGTAAAGCTATAAAAGACCTTGGTCAGACACCACTTGGAGTACTGTGTTCATTTCAGGTCACCTCACTACATGATGGATGTGGATACCACAGAGAGAGTGCAGAGGAGATTTATAAAGATGTTGCCTGGATTGGAGGGCGTACCTTATGAGAATAGGTTGAATGTACTTGGCCTTTTCTCCTTGGAGCAACGGAGGATGAGAGGTAACCTCATCAAGGTGTTTAAGATGAGGGGCATAGTTTTAAGATGCTTGGAAATAGGTACCGAGGGGATGTCAGGGGTAAGTTTTTCACACAGAGAGTAGTGGGTGCGTGGAATGCACTGCTGGCAGTGGTGGTGGTGGAAGCGGATACAATAGGATCTTTTAAGAGCCTCTTAGATAGGTACATGGAGCTTAGAAAAATAGAGGGCTCTGCGCTAGGGAAATTCTAGGCAGTCTCTAGAGCAGGTTACATGGTCAGCACAACACTGTGGGCTGAAGGGCCTGTAATGTGCTGTAAATTTCAATATTGATGGCAGGAGGATGGGGTGAGGGCACATGTGTGGGAAATGGAGGGGTTGTGAGTGAGTGCAGCATCGATGGTGGTCCTTTATCCACTTACCAAAAACAGGTACTGCAGCCCATAAATTATAGAGTTTATCGTTAATACGGGTTTCCAGTCCTCTCTGTACAAGAAAACATGAGAATTAAAGAGTCAGGTAGTGTTTACACAATCACACAGCAAGTAACCTGTCTCAATCAGAAGCAGAGTAATTCTGTTATACAGCACCAATTACTGAATAAATTACAACTCTCTCAGTGACATGAAACATTTGCTGTTCAAATGGAAGTAGTGCTACAGTAATAACTCTTACCTTGCCAAGTTTCAACTTAACTTCAGATGAACATTGCAAACTAGACACACCAGAGATTCTGCAGGTGCTGGGACTGTGGGGACACACAATGTTGGAGGAACTCAGCAAGTCAGACAGCATCCACGGAGGAGAAATCCACAGCCCACATTTCAGGGGTCTGATGAAGGGTTTCCAGCCTGAAACATTAATTGATCATTCCCCTCCATTGATGCTGCCTGACCCGCAGAGTTCCAAATTCCTCCACCATTTTGGGTGAACAAACTGACCTTGTACCATTGTGGATTTTGCTCTTTAATTTCTCCTGCCCTCCACTCTACTACAGGTTTCCTCTTTCCTGCTCCTTTCCTTTATCCTTAGTGCGAATACTAATCAACTGTGAAATCTCTGAATATTTACTTTTCTGATAAAAGATCATAATGAAACCAAGCCATTTGGCTAACTATGGCCATCCTGATCTGTGGGCATCCTTCGTATTAATCCAGTGATCCCACTGGCTTCTAAAACGAGGCAATTAAAATGTTCACCAGGACACTGCTTACATGTTATCAGTGACTCAGATACAACCATTGTGTACCAGGTACTTACTAATCTCTGGGTAAAGAAGGTCCCTCTCATATCCCGGATTCTCCCCACCCTGCCACCCTAAACCTATGTTTTTGATGTGGACTTGCAGCTCCCAATATAATTCCACAATTTTTTCCTGATACTGCTGCAATTCGCTTTTCCCTAATTGAACACTTTCCCCAGAGGTCCAGTATCCTTATCCATAACTATCCAAAAAGAGTAATGATCACCCTTCTTCCCAAAATGCTCTCCCTCAAACTCCAATCACTTGGCCAGGCTCACTTCCCAACACAAGGTCTACTCTATCTCCTTCCCTGATTGGATTGTCTACATACTGTTTCAAGAAACTCCTCCTGGATGTATCCAAATTCTGTCCTTGTTAAGCCTTGGATACTACAGAAGCCCTAGTCAATATTGGGGAAAAAGTCACTCCAACAACTCTGGGGGAAAACTTCCCTGGAGTTTCTCCTGTCCATACCCCTCAATATCATGTACATCAATCCTGTACCTTCCTAGCCTCAACTCAAAGGAAAACAGACCCATCCTCAATTTCTCCTCAAAACTGAAACGCTCCATCCCTGGCAGTAACCTAGTGAATCTCCTGTGAAATCTCTCAGAGTGCCATCATGTCTTTCCCCCAGTGCAGTGAGCAGAGCCGCACAAAGTATTCAAGCTGAGTTCCGTGCAATGTTTTTCACACTGCAATGTAATCTCACTACCTTTGTGTTCAATGCACTGACTAATAAAGGCCAGTATCCCATGTTACCTACCCATGTTCCTATCTTCAAAGTTACTTGGACTTGTACATCTAGGCCCCTCTGTTCCTGGGACCATACCATGTCCTAGCCTCATTAGTAATCCCAAAATCAATATTAGTAAACCCTCACATTAATTAGGATTAAACTCCATCTGCCATTTCTTAGCCTATTTCACCAGCACATCCATATCACTGTTTCCAATCCCTGCCAAGTATTTGCAGCATTTTTCTTGATTGGACAGGCAGCGAATTCTGAAGCATTGATCTACAGACAGATACAAATCCCACTGTGGCAGCAGAAGAATCAAAATTACAGCAATTAAGTAAATCTGCAGTTTAGGAAAATAGAAGTGTCAGTAACAGTGAGCATGAAACCACTCAATTGTTGTAAAACTTCAATGTCTCTGTAAATGAAATTTCAGAGTTTCTAGACCCATCAGTGGGGTTGGCCGTTGACCGCCTCCCTGAGCTAAAGGGCAATTAAGGATGTGCAATAAACATTAGGAGAAAGCTTTAGATTGATCTTGGAGGAGGTTAACAGGTTGACACAAACATTGTAGCCTGAAGGGCCAGTGCTGTGCTGCACTGTTCTGTTCTAAATTCTTAGTTCAGGTTTCCAGCATGTTGCATTATCTTTCACAGACGATGACTTCTAAAATGCAAATCTTAAGTGCCAAGATCAGGGCTGGTATTTGAGGATCTAAAAGTCCTGACAAAAATTCAGAATTGTATTTAAGTTTTTAAACAAAGAAATTCAAGTTTAATTGTCATTCAACCATACATGAATACAGCCAAATGAAACAGTGTTCCTCTGCGGCCAAGGTGCAAAACACAGAAACAAAAATCATGCACAGCAGAAGCCATATATAAAATAGCAGTAAACTTACAGTCACAAAGAAAAATTTATTGCCCAAGTCCGAGTATCAAGTCCTATAGACTGATGGTGTAGGATGTTGTTGGAAAGAACAAGCCTGCAGCAGTCCATTCATCACGTGCAAGTACAGCTGCAGACGAATACAATCCAGCTTGTCTTTCACCAAATGAACACTAGAGGGCAGCACCAACCCAGCGTGGACTCCAGCTCTGCTGTCTCCTATACTGCCTCCGGTGCTTCTCCCATGGGCAGCTGCCACAGGCCATCCAGCAGCACGAGGGCCTGGTTCACACACAACCAAGGCTACGTTGCTCTTTCCAATGAACCAGACTTGCGGTATTCTACATTACCAGTGTCCTACAAGATCTTGCAATTACAAGAGAAACATCTAGGGCAATCATTTGCTCTGCACACCGACTGGGCACACGAACTCTGACACCTTCCTGTAGCAGGTGTCGACACAGTCCATAGCAAGTCCAGCTCCTCCGCTATCGAGTGACTCGCTGGTGGAGTAGAACTGCAGTACTTGATGTCAGCAGTGTCTTGCGATTGTTAAAAAAAAGATGTAAAGGATGAACAATTGCACCTTTGGTTGAACCCGAAGTGGCCGCTGTGTCCGAGTGCACTGTCATCTTACCAGGAATTAAAACTGAGTAGTATTTGCAGAGTTTGCATTTTGCAACATTTCATGGCAGGCTGTCCCTAGTAATAAGCACTCAGCTAGAGCTGCCCAAGCGAAGCAGCCTGTAAACAGACAGAATGATATTGATGGAGCTGGTTCATAAGAGGACTGACATCTTAGTAGGTACAAGTAACGCATGCAGAAAATAAATCCAGACAGCACAGAGAAAATTAAGATAGTTTTCCAACAAACTCTCATGTAGACAGTTTAGTAGCAAACGCTAAATGCACAGTGTCCTCTCCCCAGTGTTCACCGGGTTGCCTTGGCCTAGTAAGGCAAAAGCATCAACAGAAGCAAACCTGGAATCGACAATCCAAAGCGAAAAAACAGAAGCGTCACAGACACTACTGCTACACAGATTGTATAAAAATGACAGGTCTCCATATCACAGCAAAGGCATGTGACTGACCTACAGCTGATCCCAGCAAAATAGGGGACAGAGACAATGTACGTGCCAGTCTTTAGCCAGAGCTACCCTGCTAATTGTGCTCATTTGCTCTTGTCTGTCACTCTGTAATCCCTACAAAGCAATTCTCTTTTAAAGACAGCTATTGATCCTGCTCGTACCACCACCTCCAGCAGAGTTCCAGACAGCAACAGCGCCCTGCATAAAGGATAAAGCTCTGGTTCCTTAGCCAATCACTTTAAATTTGCAGCAACACACAAAAAGCTGGAGGGACTCTGTCAGGCAGCATCTTTGGAGGACAAAAGACAGTTGACGTGATGGGTTCAACCCTTCATCAACACTAGAAAAGAGGGGACATAGCTAGTACAAGAAGTAAGGGCATGATGCAAGAGCTGGCGGGTGATTTAAATCTGTATCTGGCAGTGGATATTGTTTCTCACTTGTTCTATTAATTGTCTCAGGGTTTTAAGCAACTCTTCAAATTGATAATTTCTTGACTCATATTTCCTTCTGAACCCGATGGTCACCACATGGCCCTTGAGCACAGTAGGTCTCAGTGCAAACCCACCAGTCCAGTTCCTCTGCATTCCCCACACATGACCATTGACCCCCGACTCTACCCACACACCTGCACTCAAGGTAAGTTACAGTAGTTAATCACTCCAGCAACTGGTAAGTCCCTGGATGTTACAGGAACCTATAGCACCCAGGGAATACCCACATATTCACAGGGAGAATGTGCACAGACAGCACCAGAAGCTGGGACTGAGCCTGGTCACCATGGCTGTGAAGCTACTTAATTAAATGAGGCCCCATTCTCACTTGTAATGTTTGGATTTGCCTTTTAATTTCCAAATCACAGCTCCAATTGTTTGGACTTGAGCCTTTGCTTTCCCCACTACACCAGCCCCAGCTTGAAGCTTACAAAGTTCTGCACACATTCGGACAGAACTTATTATTGCTATCCTTCATTTAAAAATGTATCACCTATCTTTTATTTGTTCCAAAATACTTCACTTAACACTTCGGTTTTTTTTCCCGCAACAGGCACACACTAATGGAAGTTTCTTGTCATTAAAACTCTCCTTTAAAATTGAACCCTTTCTACCCCATGAATTGTGACTCAATAACTAATGTTACTGATAGTGGTGGTGTGGAATGTTGCAGGTCCAATTCATTGACTTACTGGCGAACAGCGGGGGAGCTGCGTGGCCTTGGTCATAGCGAGGACTAGGCCTCAAGCCATGATGTCACCCGTTTGCAGCAGTCCGAAGTGAAGGCATCGAAGACCTGAGGCGGTGTGTCGCGGTGTCTATGCTGGAGTTGGTGCTGCCCCAGTGTTCTCTCAGCAGTAGCTGTATTGTGTTTGACTGCAGACTGCTGCAACATTCATGGACTCAGGGAATTGAACTATATATATTTTTTGTATGACTGTATTTTACCTGCTATCTTATACATGCCTTGTGCTGTTAATTGCACCTTGGTATTGCGCAGTTGGTACTGTGTTTTGCACCTTGACCGCAGTATAATGCTGGTTTTGTTTGGCTCTATATTCATGGGTATTCATGTATGATTGAGTGATAATTAAACTTGAACTTGAGACTTTATACCACTGATGTTAATCTCTAGAGGGATGAAACACAAACACAGTGAAACTCCCCCCTCCACCTTCATCTAAAATCAGGGGTCTGTTGGGTTCTAACTGTACAGTTGTAGGCATGCAAAAGTAACTCGTTTAGGTTGAAATGGAGTGTCCAGCTAAGTGATGTCTTGTATCAATATGTCATCTCGTGCCCTATAACACGTTATGCATATATAATGCACCACCTCTATAGCATGTTCCTGTGGCCTTCAAGACTCCAAATTCAGCCATTTCAGAAAACCAGACTCCCTCTCCACATGTAATGCCAAATAAAGGGCATTTCCTTTATTTGCCTCTCACACCTTCAGCAGTGTTTTCCCCTCTTCTGTCCATTCACACCTCCTCCAATGTGATTATCAAGCTTCATCAACTTTTCTCGGCATGTAACACTCATATTTTATTGCTCTCACCATATCACAGACACTCCCTTTTATCCTGTCCTACTTCTCTGCAAAATAAAACAGGTTTAATTGCTATGTTTTCCTATTCCAATTAAACAACAACCATCAACCTGCAACAGCAGCCCTCCTCTGTCACCACAGGCACTACCTGAAATGCTGAGTATTTCACACATTTTTCATTTGTATTTCAGATTACCAGCATCTATAGATCTTTGACTTTCTGCCTCTGTACATTGTCTACCCAACAGACTTGGCCCTATATGAATCCTCTCTGAGAATCTCAAGGCACTTTCCTGCAAATGAAATACTAAAAAGTAGCTGTTGCAAGGTTCTACGTCGAAGCTAAAATGCATAGAGCAATCTCCCACATAATAAAAACCCATTTTAAATCTCACAGTTTGAAAGGTCAGGTCACCACGAATAATTGACGCCCTTTTTCAAAATAGTACCATTCACCTGAGAGAGTAGACAGACATCAATTAACATTTCATCCAAAGTCATCTCTTGCAAAAGAGCAACATTTACTTATTTGTTGAGAAACAGTGTGGAGTAGGCCCTTTCAGCCCTTCGAGCCGTGCTGTCCAGCAACTTCCGCTTTAATCACGGGACAATTTACAATGACCAATTAACCTACCTACTGGTACGTTTTCGGGCTGAGGGGGGAAACCAGGGCACCTGGAGAAAACACAGACAGTAATGGGGAGAAGGTACAAACTGCTCACAGGCAGCAGCGGGAATTGAACTGGGGCTGCTGTTACTGTAAAGCACTGTGCCACCGCGCCGCCGAGACACCGAACATTCAGAGACGCAGCACAGCACCGGCCCTGCAGCCCACGCCAACCATCAACAACCCAGAGGAAAACTATGCAGTCACAGAGAGAATGTGCAATCTTCACACAGGCAGGTCAGGATTGAACCCAAGTCTCTGGCATTGTGAGGCATCCGTTCTATTAGCACCACCCTCTGATCTAGGATGGAAGGTCAGCCTCTGGTCCTGACTCAGAGATTAGGGTACTGCTCAGCCAGTCACAGCTGAAACTCAGCCTACAGCACGGCAACCTGCAGCCGAAGGATACAACAGTTATAAATCACTAGAAGCTAAAACTAAACAATGAAACTATCAAAGTTCAAATCTCATCTCAGCCTACCTGAGGATGTTTAGACAAACGTTGCCTTCTAGATCGATATTTGGATGATACACCATGGTTTCACATTTCACTTTCGGAGGATCATGAGGATACCCTTGTCCAACCTGGAAAACAAACAGTTATGCATATACAAGAGTCTTCAAACTGTCCCCACCATATGCAAGAACACTAAGAACTCTTCAATCTGATGATAAACACAGCACAATTACCCGAGGACAATGGAAGGAGATTATTACCTGACATTTAAAAGCCAGGAAAGCTCAGTTTTAAGCACACTTTGGGAAAGGTGGTATCTTCAAACTCAGCTAAGAGCAAAGGACTACCAAAAGCTAACTGCATAGAGATTCTTGAACACTGGCCTCAATTATAGCCAGCATTATCAACGCCGCTTGAAAACTCTGTTACAGAGCTGAAGTCTTGTAGCTATGTGTTCCCATATTTTACCCACCGTGACTTCCTCATGTTACAAATACATAATATTCTACTGTCCTTCAAAGCCTCCTTGGTGCAATTCCAGTTTAAAATATTTACAGATCTGGCAAGATGGCGGGAAGAATGCCTTCAATGCAATAATTACAGTCCGCAAATTATTCCCTCTTCCTTTTCCTCAATTTGCATACAACAATGTCAACTAATATTCCAGTTGTTTGAGTTTCCTCCTTAACAACAGGGAGAAGGTACAGGAGCCTGAAGACCCACATTCAACATCTTAGGAACGGATTTTTCCCCTCTGCCACCAGATTTCTAAATGGTCCATAAAGCAAGAATGCTACTCACTATTCCTCTTTCGCACACTTTAATGATTTATTTTTGTATTGTGATTAATAGTATTTTTTTCTTGCTTTGCTCTGTCACATAACTAATTTCATAATAAACCTGATTCTGAAACTCCCTGCCTTATAGAATCATATAGTTGTTCAGCACAGAAAGCCCAACTCAGCCATGCTTACGTTAATGTCATTTGTGAGCATTTAGCCCAAATTCTGCAATGTGTTTCCAATCTAAGCCAATCAAACACCTTTTAAATGTTGTAACTATATCTACTCCACATCTCCTCTGCAGCCTGTTCCAGACATTCACCACCCTCTGTGTAAAAAAAAACTTACCCCTCAGATCTTAAAGACTCTCACCTTAAACTTATACCCTCTAATTCTAGACCCCTGTGCTTGGCGAAGGCTCTGTCCTATCAATGCCATTCATAACTTTATAAACTTCTACAAGTTCACCTCTCAGTCTCCTACATTTCAGTGACAATACCCAGACTGTATGCAAAACTTTAAGTGCACTCCAACATCTCTCTAAAGTTAGTTGTTTAAACCCTTTTTTTTTTTAAACCTATTAAAAATCTGTTAGTTGCAGCTTAAATTTTGACCTAAACTTGGTTTACTACTGATCAATCTCAGAAACGACTTCAAAGATTTTTATACATGGGCCCAGTGCCTTTAGCGGGAGGAAGGGGGGAAAATTATCACAGATTAATGGTCCTTGTTGTTATCTAATTATCCTTGTTAACTGGGTTTATATCATGTTTGTTCTAACAATGTCCTACATTCACTGCTTGTCTCCAGTCAATACCAAGGCATGGAAAGAAGCCCCTTGACCCATGAACCTTGGGACAACCATAGACTGCTCATTTATACTAATCCCATTTTATGTTTCCCCCAGACTCAAACCACACACCCCCATCCGATCCCTCAACTCACATACAGTTGCAAGAAAAAGTTAGTGAATCCTTTGTAATTACTTGGTTATCTGCATTAATTACTCATAAAACGTGGTTTGATCTGCATCTAAGTCACAATAGTAGACAAACACAATCAGGTTAAACTAATAACACACAAACAATTGTACTTCTTCACATCAATACAGAGTATACCATTTAAGTAATCACGGTTTAGGTTGAAAAAAGTATGTGAACCTCTGGGGTAATGCCTTCTACAAAAGCTATTTGGAGTCCAATACAATGAATGGACATGAAAAAGAACCCAAGGGTAACAGCAAAAGAGCTGCAGAAATCTCTAAAACTTGCTAAAGTCTCTGTCAATGTGTCCACTATAAGAAAAACACTGAACAAAAATGGTGTTCATGGAAGGACACCACGAAGGAAACCACTGCTCTTAAAAAAACATTGCTGCACGTCTCAAGGTTGCAAAAGACCACTGGATGTTCCAGTGGACAGATGAGACAAAAGTTGAACTTTTTGGCAGAAATGCACACCGCTGTGTTTGGAGGGAAAAGGGCACTGCACACCAACACCAAAACCTCATTCCAACTCTGAAGCATGGTGGAAGGGGTATCGTGGTTTGGGGCTGCTTTGCTGCCTCAGGGCCTGGACAGCTTGCAAGTATTAAGAAAATGTGTGTTTTGGAGCGGCCAAGTCAGAGTCTAGACCTTAACCCAAATTGAGGTGCCGTGGCATGACTTGAAGAGGGCTGTTCTACCAAGGTATCACAGAAATACTGATGAACTGAAACAGTCTTGTATGGTCTGAAACTCCTCCTCGCCATTGTGCAAGGATCAGCAGCTACAGGAAACACGTGGTTGTGACTATTGCTGCCAAAGGAGGTTCTATCAGTTATTAAATACAAGGATTCATATACTTTTTCCAGCCTGGACTGTCAATGATTAAGCAATAAAGACATCAAAAGCACAATTGTTTGTGTGTTATTCATTTATGCAGATTGTGTCTGTCTATTATTGTGACATCAATGAAGATCAGACTACATTTTATGAGTAATTTATACAGAAGACAAAGTAATTGCAAAGTGGTCACAAACATTTTCTTCCAACTGTACATACTACGTGCAATTTCCAGCAGCTAATTAACATACCAACACATATACCTGTGGGATGTGAGATGAAATTGGAGTACTGAGGAAATCCCCATTGGACGGGAGAATGTGGAATCTCTACACAATATCTAAGGGCAGGACTGATTGCGGGTCATTGGTAGAGACTCTACAGGCTGCATCACAATACTACCAGTTATATTAAAAAAAAATTAATCACAGCCCATGTGCCTATGATGTTGCTATACATCAAGCTAAAGGCCAACCTATATTGTAAAATTCGGGCAGTAAAGAGTGAGGAACTCCCAAGATATCACGCAGTGATAAAGGTACACAAAATTATGAGTGGCACAGATAGTGAGAAACCGTTCCCCAGAATGGTGATGTCAAAAACCAGAAGGGCACAAATTTAAGATGAGGATTAAGAGGGTTAGTGCTCGTGAGCAAAAAAATTTCCTCCCTCACCAGGTAGCAAAACTTCCCAAACCTGCAAGATCAAGAATTACAAGTAGGGTTAAAACCTTGCAAGTTATCACGTTCAACTTTATTGTCATGGGTATACATACCAAGAGTATAAATATCATGAAAATGAGCTTTTTACAGCAGCAGCACAGTAGATTACAAGTATGACAAACATAAATTACATACACTTAAATTAACAAATTTTACATCACTTACACAACAAAGAGATAGAAAAACAGTGCGGCTGACAGTAAAGACCAAAGTTATAAGCTTCAGGGAGCTATCAACAATGGTTAGGTGAAGAGGATTTACCATAAGTGGCAGGATACTGAAGGACATAGATCAGAGGTTCCCATCCTTTATTACGCCATGGACCCCTACCATTAACCGAGGGGTCTGTGGACCTAGGGTTGGGAACCGCTGGTGTAGATGGAAGTAGATGTTCGCAGATCACAAAGGCAGACAGACATGTAGGCTTGTCTTGCCTTTATTAGCAAGACATAATTTAGGGACAGAATGCTGCAAATACAGTAGAGAGCTACATCAGAGCAACGCATATAGATCTTGCTATTACATTACAGGAAGTTTTTCAACATCAAGAATCAAACTTCAAGATCGCTTAACGTTATTTCCAGTACACAAGTGTAACGGAGAATGAAATAATTGTTAATCCGGATCTGATGCAGCACAAAAAAAAACACAATAAGAACATAATAATAAAAACACAATAAATATAAATAAGTCAGATCGCTTATATACATAGATTGATTGTACTCTCATAAAGTGACACTATGCCCATGAGTGTCTGTACATAAGTTATGCACAGGAAATGATAAAGAAATGGTGGTGGGGGTGAGGAGGAGTGGATTATTGGGTGGAGGTGCTGATCAGCCTTACTGCTTGGGGAAAGTAAGTGTTTTCGAGTCTGCGGACCCGACGTGGATAGCCTTCTCCCTGACGGAAGTGGGACAAGCAGTCCATGAGCATGGTGGGTGGGATCCTTCATGATGTTACTGGCCCTTTTCTGTATATATATAGAAACACAGAAAACCTACAGCACAATACAGGCCCTTTGGCCCACAAAGCTGTGCCAAACATGTCCTTACCTTCGAACTACCTAGGCTTACACACAGCCCTCTATTTTTTAAGGCTCCATGTATCCATCCAGGAGTTTCTTAAAAGACCCCATTGTTTCCGCCTCCACCACGGCCGCCGGCAGCCCATTCCACACACTCACCATACTTTGTGTAAAAAAACTTATCCCTGTACCTACTTCCAAGCACCTTAAAACTGTGTCATCTCAGCCCTGGGAAAAAGTCTCTGGTGATCCGCATGTTCAATGCCCCTCATTATCTTGTACACCTCTATCAGGTCACCTGTCATCCTCCATTGCTCCAAGGAGAAAAGGCCGAGTTCACTCAACCTATTCTCATAAGACATGCTCCCTAATCCAGGCAACATCCTTAAAAAATTCCTCTGCACCCTTTCTATGGTTTCCACGTCCTTCCTGTAGTGAGGCGAGCAGAACTGAGCACAGTACTCCAAGTGGGGTCTGCCCAGGGTCCTATATAGCTGCAACATTACCCCTCGGCTCTTAAACTCAATCCCAAGATTGGTGAAGGCCAATACACTGTATGCCTTCTTAACAACAGAGTCAACCAGCGTAGTAGCTCTGAGCGTCTTATGGACTCGGACCCCAAGATCGCTCTGATCCTCCACACTGCCAAGAGTCTTGCCATCAATGCTATATTCTGCCATCATATTTGACCTACCAAAATGAACCACCTCACACTTAAATGGGTTGAACTCCATCTGCCACTTCTCAGCCCAGTTTTGCATCCTATCAATATCCTGTTTTAACCTCTCTCAGATGCTCCACACTATCCACAACACTCCCAACCTTTGTGTCATCAGCAAATTTACTTCCTCATCCAGGTCATTTATAAAAATCACAAAGAGTAGGGGTCCCAGAACAGATCACTGAGGCACACCACTGGTCACCGGCCTCCATGAAGAATATGACCCATCTACAACCACTCTTTGCCTTCTGTGGGCAAGTCAGTTCTGGACCCACAAAATAATCCTATCCTTGGATCCTATTTTCACTTTCTCAATAAACCTTGCATGGAGTACCTTATCAAATGCCTTGGTAAAATCCATATACACTACATCTACGGCTCTACCTTCATCAATATGTTTAGTCACATCCTCAAAAAATTCACTCAGGCTCGTAAGGCACGACCTGCCTTTGACAAACCATGCTGACTATTCCTAATCATATTAAGCCTCTCCAAATGTTCATAAATCCTGCCTCTCAGAATCTTCTCCATCAACTTACCAACCACTGAAGTAAGTCTCACAGGTCTTTAATTTCCTGGGCTATCCCAACTCTCTTTCCTGAATAAGGGAACATTTGCAATCCTCCAATCCTCCAGAACATCTCCCATCCTCATTGATGACGCAAAGATCATCACCAGAGGCTCAGCAATCTTCTCTCTCGCTTCCCACAGTAGACTGGGGTACTTCTTGTCTGGTCCCAGTGACTTATCCAACTTGATGCTTTCCAAAAGCTTCAGCACATCCTCTTCCTCAATATCTACATGCTCAAGCTTTTCAGTCCGCTGTAAGTCATCCCTACAATCGCCAAGATCCTTTTCCATAGTGAATACTGAAACAAGGTAATCATTAAGTATCTCTGCCATCTCCTCCGGTTCCATAAACACTTTTCTACTGTCGCACATGATTGGTCCTATACTCTCACGTCTTATCCTCTTGCTCTTCACATACTTATAGAATACCTTGGGGTTTTCCTTAATCCTGTACACCAAAGCATTCTCATGGCCTCTTCTGGCTCTCCTAATTTCATTCTTAAGCTCCTTCCTGCTAGCCTTATAATCTTCTAGATCTCTATCATTACCTAGCTTTTTTGAACCTTTCGTAAGCTCTTCTTTTCTTCTTGACTAGATTTACAACAGTCTTTGTACACCAACGTCCTTGATGGTGGGTAGGTTGGTGATGCGTTAGGCAGTTTTGATTACCCACTGTAGACCCATCCTGTCTGCCGCAGTGGCTGTCCATGCAGGTTGTTAGGATGCTCTCTACTGTACATCTGCAGAATGATGCAAGAATAGGTGTGCATAATCCAGTTCTCTTCAGTCTCCTCAGAAAGTAGAGGTGTGGATAAGCTTGCAGTTTGGTGGGTGTGGTGCGAATTCTCTAAGTTGAGAACCACCTCCTTCGGCATATTGACCTTAAAGAGGAGGTTATTCGTCTAGAACCAGGACTCAAGCTCTCCCACTTCCTCTCTGTAGGCAGTCTCATCATTGTTGGTGATGAGCCCCACCACTGAGATATTATTGGCGAACTTGACAATACGATTGCTCAGGGGTTTGGCGATGCAGTCCTGTGTGAGCAGTGTACAGTAATGAGCTCAGCACACAACCGTTGGGGGGGGGGCGGGGGCACCTGCATTGAGGATAATGGGAAGGGAGGAGCAGTTGTACATCCTGATTATCTCAGGACTGGTGGTTAGGAAGTCCACCACCCAGATGCACAATGGTGTATTTAGACCGAAGAATAGGAGTTTGTTCGTGGAATAATAGTGTTGAGTGCCGAACTAAAATCCAGAAGTGGCATTCTGACATAGGTGTCCTTGTGCTTCTTTTTTAAAAAAAAACGGTTTGTCAGTGCCAGGTGCATGACAAATGCTATGGTATCTGTGGTAGAGCAGCTCTGTTGGTGAGCATATTGATGGGTGTCCAAAATGGCAGGAATGGAATTTTGGATTGATGCCATTACCAGCCATTCAAAGCACTTCATGATTGATATCAGTGCCATTGCGCAGTAATCGTTTAGTTCTGAAAGTGTAGAGTTCTTTGGTGCAGGGATGAAGGTGGTGGTGACGGTGATGATGATGGTAACATCAATCCAAATTGAAAGAAGATTTGGAAGGAGAATTATTTTTGAGGGGTGATTGGCTCAATTAGAATGGTTTCTCTTAGAATAACTGAGAAGTGATTTAATTGAAATGTGAAAAATTATGAAAGAAGTAGAGAGAATGAGCATAGATTGAAGGATACTGATGATGAGCAGAGGAGAATCTTCATCAGTGAGGAGGTCCCGGAGAGTGAGTATAGAGAGCTTGGTAGGAAGTTGAAAAGCAGGACCTTGAGGGTGGTAATCTCAGGATTGCTACCTGTGCTACGTGCCAGTGAGGGTAGGAATAGGATGCTCTGTAGGATGAACAAGTGCCTGAGGAACTGGTGTAGTGGGCAGGGTTTCAGATTTCAGGATCATTGGGACCTCTTCTGGGGCAGGTGGGACCTGTACAAGAGAGACGGGTTACACTTGAACTACAGGGGGACCAATATCCTTTCAGGGAGGTTTGTTAGTGCTATTGGGGAGGCTTTAAACTAGATTTGCAGGGGGATGAGAACCAGAGTGCCAGAGCTGACAGTGTGGCTGGGGTGAAAATAAATGATGTTAAAAGTTCAAGCAAAGCCACAAATAGAAAGGCTGTGAGTGGTGGTAAAAATCTTCTGAGGTGTATCTATTTCAATGCTAGGAGTATTGCGGGGAAGGCGGACGAGTTGAGGGCGTGGATTGGCACGTGGAATTATGATGTTATAGCAATTAGTGAAACTTGGCTACAGGAGGGGCAGGACTGGCAGCTTAATATTCCAGGGTTCCGATGTTTCAGATGTGATTGAGGCAGAGGAATGAAAGGTGGGAGAGTAGCATTGCTTGTTAGGGAAAATATTACAGCAGTGCTCAGGCAGGACAGATTAGAGGGCTTGTCTACTGAGTCCTTATGGGTGGAGCTGAGAAACAGGAAAGATATGTCCACATTAGTGGGGTTGTATTACAGACCACCCAATAGTCAACGAGACTTGGAAGAGCAAATCTGCAGAAAGATAGCAGGCAACTGCAGGAAACAAAGTTGTGGAGGTAGGGGATTTTAATTTTCCATATATTGATTGGGACTCCCATATTGTTAGGGGTGTAAATGGTTTAGAGTTTGTAAAATGTGTTCAGGAAAGTTTTCTAAATCAATATATAGAGGTACCAACTACAGGGGATGCAATATTGGATCTCCTGTTAGGAAACGAGTTAGGACAAGTGACGGAAGTGTGTGTAGGGGAGCACTTTGGTTCCAGTGATCATAACACCATTAGTTTCAACTTGATCATGGACAAGGACAGATCTGGTCCAAGGGTTGAGGTTCTGAACTGGAAGAAGGCCAAATTTGAAGAAATGAGAAAGGATCTAAAAAGCGTGGATTTGGACAGGTTGTTCTCTGGCAAGGATGTGATCGGTAAGTGGGAAGCCTTCAAAGGAGAAATTCTGAGAGTGCAGAGCTTGTATGTTCCTGTCAGGATTAAAGGCAAAGTGAATAGGAATAAGGAACCTTGGTTCTCAAGGGATATTGCAACTCTGATAAAGAAGAAGAGAGAGTTGTATGACATGTATAGGAAACGGAGTAAATAAGGTGCTTGAGGAGTATAAAAAGTGCAAGAAAATACTTACGAAAGAAATCAGGAGTGCTAAAAGAAGACATGAGGTTGTCTTGCAGTCAAAGTGAAGGATAATCCAAAGAGCTTTTACAGGTATATTAAGAGTAAAATGATTGTAAGGGATAAAATTGGTCCTCTTGAAGATCAGAGGGGTCGGCTATGTGCGGAACCAAAAGAAATGGGGGAGACCTTAAATGGGTTTTTTGCGTCTGTATTTACTAAGGAAACTGGCATGAAGTCTGTGGAATTAAGGGAAACAAGTAGTGAGATCATGGAAACTGTACAGATTGAAAAGGAGGAGGTGCTTGCTACCTTGAGGCAAATTAAAGTGGAAAAACCCCAGGACCTAACAGGGTATTTCCTCGGACCTTGAAGGAGCCTAGTGTTGAAATTGCAGGGGCCTTGGCAGATATATTTAAAATGTCGGTGTCTACGGGTGAGGTGCCAGAGGATTGGAGAGTGGCTCATGTTGTTCCGTTGTTTAAAAAAGGATCGAAAGGTAATCCAGGAAATTATAGGCCAGTAAATTTGATGTCGGTAGTGAGTAAGTTATTGGAGGGAGTACTAAGAGACAGAATCTACAGGCATTTGGATAGACAGGGATTTATTAGGGAGAGTCAACATGGCTTTGTGCGTAGTAGGTCATGTTTGACCAATCTATTGGAGTTTTTCGAGGAGGTTACCAGGAAAGTGGATGAAGGGAAGGCAGTGAATGTGTCTACATGGACTTCAGTAAGGCCTTTGACAAGGTCCCGCATGGGAGGTTAGTTAGGAAAATTCAATCGCTAGGTATACATGGAGAGGTGGTAAATTGGATTAGACATTGGCTCAATGGAAGAAGCCAAAGAGTGGTGGTAGAGAATTGCTTCTCAGAGTGGAGGCCTGTGACTACTGGTGTGCCACAGGGATCAGTGCTGGGTCCATTGTTACTTGTCATCTATATCAATGATCTGGATGATAATGTGGTAAATTGGATCAGCAAGTTTGCTGATGATACAAAGATTGGAGGTGTAGTAGACAGTGAGGAAGGTTTTCAGAGCCTGCAGAGGGACTTGGACCAGCTGGAAAAATGGGCGGAAAAATGGCAGATGGAGTTTAATACAGACAAGTGTGAGGTATTGCACTTTGGAAGGACAAACCAAGATAGAACATACAGGGTTAATGGTAAGGCACTGAGGAGTGCAGTAGAACAGAGGGATCTGGGAATACAGATAAAAAATTCCCTAAAAGTGGCGTCACAGGTAGATAGGGTCGTAAAGAGAGCTTCTGGTACATTGGCCTTTATTAATCAAAGTATTGAGTATAAGAGCTGGAATGTTATGATGAGGTTGTATAAGGCATTGGTGAGGCCGAATCTGGAGTATTGTGTTCAGTTTTGATCACCAAATTACAGGAAGGATATTAATAAGGTTGAAAGAGTGCACAGAAGGTTTACAAGGATGTTGCCGGGACTTGAGAAACTCAGTTACAGAGAAAGGTTGAATAGGTTAGGACTTTATTCCCTGGAGCGTAGAAGAATGAGGGGAGATTTGATAGAGGTATATAAAATTATGATGGGTTTAGATAGAGTGAATGCAAGCAGGCTTTTTCCACTGAGGCAAGGGAAGAAAAAAACCAGAGGACATGGGTTAAGGGTGAGGGGGGAAAAGTTTAAAGGGAACATTAGTGGGGGCTTTTTCACACAGAGAATGGTGGGAGTATGGAATGAGCTACCAGACGAGGCGGTAAATGCGGGTTCTTTTTTAACTTTTAAGAATAAATTGGACAGATACATGGATGGGAGGTGTATGGAGGGATATGGTCCGTGTGCAGGTCAGTGGGACTAGGCAGAAAATAGTTTGGCACAGCCAAGAAGGGCCAAAAGGCCTGTCTCTGTGCTGTAGTTTTTCTATGGTTTCTAAAAACGTGCCAAGGATCTGGAATTCACTGCCTAAAAAGGTGGAAACCGGCATTGAATGTAAGTATCTTGATAAACTACAGTCTATATGGCTAAAGAGTAGGATTACATTGAACGGCTGGTTTGGTTGATATGGACATAATGGACAAAAGGGCCATTTTCACTGTAAAAGGGAGGGATGTCGCATGTGAAACCAAGGGTCAGGAACAAATAACACTGTGCAGAAATACTTCATTCATGACCCTTACCCAATCAGTTGATAGTGATCAGGAAAAGGCACAGTTCTACTGTTTCCTATGGGTTGAGGTACAAATCCTGCATCAGTATTCAGTATAGGGAAACCAGACCCAACACACAGCAGTGGCTAGTAGCCACTGCAATTTCAATGCTAGTTTTTGTAGACAATGAAACTATTCCAAAATGTAATTAATTATTTAGATCCGGGCTCACTTACCTTAAAACTAAACACAAATTTGCCTCCTTTATAGAAGCCCTAAAAGCAAAGAGAATAAAGCATTTAAACCAGAAATTACTAACTTAATTTATAAGCATCACACATAATAATTAAACCAGATTAATAATCATAATAAATGATTTGCATGCACGATCAATGAAGTGAACATCTTAGCATTCACTCTTATAGGGCACAACCTTCCCAATATCCCATTAACCTACCCCCTCCCCTCTCCAAGAATGCACAATCCAAAACATCTTATACACCCACTTATCACAGGGATAAAATTCCTTAAACACTGGCACTCCAGGGAAGAACTGATTTACCAGGATATCTCACTGTACGAAGCAGGTTTCTCCTTGGCTTGTGGTATTGAAAATTACAAGCTATATTTTGCAGGAATTCCATTTTGGGCTTAAACTTTTTAAATTATTTTATTTATTAGTAAACTGAGAAGGGAAATACACAACTTTGTTGTGAATCTAGGTCCAATAAGACCCTACCTACAGATAATGAAACGTCCCTCCCACCTGAAGTTCTTTTACCTATATAAATTACTCCACTCATCAACCTAAGCAATCCTGTGACTGTTAGAATGGTTTATTGGGGACCGTAGCTATTTGCAAAATCTTCACTGGTGAACAAATATGGCTATTTGATCACAGAAGCTACAGTTGCAAGAAGGAGTTTGTGAACCCTTTGCAATTACCTGGGGTTACCTGCATTAATTACTCATAAAATGTGGTCTGATCTTCATCTAAGTCACAACAATAGAGAAGCATAATCTGCCTAATAATAATAACACACGAACAATTCTACTACTTCTCATCAATACTGAGTATACCATTTAAGTAATCACAGTTTGGGTTTAAAAAAAAGTATGTGAACACACTTATTCTTGTGGAACATCCCATACTAATGGAGTAGGAATTCTTCTGGATGAAAACGTGGCAAAAAGTGTTTTAAGACATTGGGCAATATCAGAAAGAGTGCTCCTTGTTAGATTCTGAGAGCAACCATTTGATTTAGCAATTATACAGGTATATGCACCAACAACAGATGGAACAAATGAAGATATAGATAAATTCTATGAAGAGCTTGGAAAAGCAAAGAATGGATGCAAATCTCAAGATATTGTTATTGTCATGGGAGACCTAAATGCTAAAGTAGGACAAGGTGCTGATGGAAATACCACAGGAAAATTTGGACTAGTGGTAAGAAATGAAAGAGGTGAGAAACGGGTAGAATGGTGCAAGATGAATAATCAGGTCATTATGAATACCTACTTTAAAACCCATCCAAGACGCTTGTGGACCTGGAAAAGTCCAGGTGATAACACCAGAAATCAAATTGACTTTATTACTATAAACCAAAGATTTAGAAACTCAGTGACTCAATGCAAACATATCCAGGTGCAGACTGTAATAGTGACCATAACCCAGTAGTATGGCATGTAAAAGTAAAACTTAAAAAACTAAAGCAAAAATCTGAACAATCCCTTGACTACTTGCAATTACTTAAAGAAAACTTAAGACAAAAATTTACAATTGAAGGAATAGATTTCGAAGTCTAAAAATAGAATCTGTTGAAGATGATAGCAATCATGTAGAAATGAAGTTTATCTCTCTGAAGGATGCCTTGGTAGAATCAGTGATTCCTAAAAAAGATAAAAGCAAAGAATAAATGGATGACAGATGAAATCAAAAATCTAATAGAAGAAACGAGACGGAAGAAAGCAAATCCTACAGAATATAAGTCCTTAGATAAAAAAGTTAAAAGCTTATGTCAAAAAGCCAAAGAAGAATGGTTAAACCAGGAATGTGAGCAAATGAATCCCTATTACTGATCCAAAAAGGATACATCAACAAATCAAGAATATCACTGGTAAAAAGATCCTCTGCTCTTCAGGTGGATGTTTGAAAGCAAAGGACGGTACCATTATCATTGAAAAAGATGAGATTATGAACAGATGGACTGAGTATATTCAGGAATTGTTTGAAGATGATCGAGGTGAAAAACCAGAAATTAAGAAAAACATTGAAGGTCCAAGTATTTTAAAATCTGAAGTTCGTAATGCAATAAGTAAGATGAAGAAAGGAAAGGAAAGCAGGATCCTGATGAATTAGTAATAGAACAAATTATCACCCTTGAAGATTATGGAATTGAAAAACTTACTGATTTAATCAATGACATTTGTGAGACTGGAATAAAACCAGAAAAGATGAAAAAAAACAGTATTTATCACTCTTCCTAAGAAAGCTGGAGCAATAGAATGTGAATTACATAGGACCATAAGTTTAATGGGTCATATCACTAAGATACTTCTAAGAATTTTGATGACAAGAGCTAAAAGTAAGATACAAGCTGAAATAGGCAAAGAACAATGTGGTTTTGTGAAAGACAAAGATCCAAGAAATGCAATATTGATGTTAAGGATACTATCAGAATGAGCTATTCAAGTGCAAAAAGATTTGTTTGTTTGTTTTATCGACTACACAAAAGCATTTGATAAAGTGAGGCACAATAAGTTATTTGAAATATAACAGGAAACTCTAGATCTAGATTCGAAAGACCTCTGCCTAATCAGAAATCTGTACTGGAAACAAACTGCCGCTGTAATAGATGGAGAAGTGAGTCAGTTTACGAAAATCAAGAGGGGCGTTAGACAAGGGTGTGTTTTCTCCCCTAATTTATTTAATGTGTACAGTGAAACAATATTACAAAAAATAAGAGACATCTTGGGAATCAAAGTCGGCAGCGAAGACATCAATAACTTCAGATATGCAGATGACACTGTGTAAATTGCAAGTATGGAGGAAGAACTACAAAAAATTGATATAATTGTTGAAGGAAGTGCAAAAATGGGTTTATCTATTAATTGCAAAAAGACAGAACGTATGGTGATATCGAAAAAGAAGGAGAATTCTATCTGCAGGCTGAGACTAAATGGGGAAGACATAAAACAAGTACAGAACGTTTGCTACTTAGGAAGCTGGGTGACATCAGATGGCAGGTGCAACATGGACATCAAAAGAAGAATAGGGATGGCAAAAGATACCTTTACGAGAATGAGTATACTGACCAATAATAAACTAGGCATGACAACGTGCCTCAGAGTCCTGAAATGCTACGTTTATCCAGTTATGTTATATGGCTCAGAATATCTAGTAATATGAGGAAATGAATTGTAACAGCAGAGATGTGATCTTTGAGGAGGACGAAACGAGTATCTAACGAGGATGTCATGAACAGAGCAAACAGAAAAAGAGAATTAATGTATGAGATCATGAAAAGGTAACGTAACTTCATTGGACATGTGATTAGGAAAGAGGAGTTAGAATGCACAGTAATTATGGGAAAGATTGAAGGGAAGAAAGCAAGAGGAAGACAAAGACAAATGATGGAGACAGCAGCCAGAGAACTGGAAATGAATACCAATGAACTGATCCACTTGACCCGAAACAGGAGTGTGTGGGCCATGGCAGTCAAACTCAAACCGGGCATGGCACCTGATGATGATGATGATGTGAACCTCTGGGGTAATGCCTTCTACAAAAGCTATTTGGAGTCAGGCGTTCCAATCAATGAGATGAGATTGGAGGTATAGGTTGTAGAGGTGCCCTGCCCTACTAAAAAAATGACGAACAAAGTAAGGTTACTGACAGAGCCTGCCGTCCTCAAGAAAGATCTGTTTATGTGCACTTAGAAGAATTGTAGAGATGCATGAAGCTAGAAAAGGCTACAAAACCATTTTTAAAGATCTGAGTGTTCATCAGTCCACAGGGAGAGAAACTGTCTAAAGATGGAGGAAATTCAGTACTGTTGCTACTCTCCCTTGCAGTGGGTGTCCTGAAAAGGTCACACCAAGAGCACAACGTACAATGCTGAAGGAGGTGAAAAAGAACCCAAGGTAACAGCAAAAGACGTGCTAAAGTCTCTGTTCACTTGTTCACTATAAGAAAAACACTGAACAAGAATGGTGCTCATGGAGGGACACCACAGAGGAAACCACTGCTCTCTAAAAACAAAACATTGCTGCAAGTCTCAAGTTTGCAAAAGACCACCTGGACTTCTACAACACTTCTGCGATAATGTTCTGTGAACAGATGAGACAAAAGTTTAACTTTTTGGCAGAGATGCACACCACTATGTTTGGAGGGAAAAGGGAACTGCACATCAACACTAAAACTTCATCCCAACTGTGAAGCATGGTGGTAGGAGCATCATGGTTTGGGGCTGCTTTGCTGCCTCAGGGCCTGGACAGCTTGCAATCGTTGAAGGAACAACGAATTCAAAACTGTATCAAGACATTTTACAGGAGATTGTCAAGGTAGCAGTTGGTCAACAGTAGCTTTATAAAAGTTGGATGATGCAACAAGACAAATGATCCAAAACAGTAATTCAACAACAGAATGGTTTAAAAAGAAGAAAATGTGTATTTTGGAATGGCCAAGTCAGAGTCCAGACCTTAACCCAACTGAGATGCTGTGGCATGACCTGAAGAGAGCTGTTCATGCAAGATACCCTAGAAATACTGATGAACTGAAACAATTTTGTATGGAGGAATGGTCTAAAATTCCTCCTCACCATTGTGCAAGTCTGATCAGCAGCTACAGGAAACATATGGTGGAGGTTATTGCTGCTACAGGAGGTTCTACCAGTTATCAAATACAAGGGTTCACATACTTTTTCCAGCCTAGACTGTGAATGATTAAACAATAAAGACATGAAAAGTATAATTGTTTGTGTTTACTAGTTTAGACAGATTGTGTTTGTTATTGTGACAGATTATCGGACAACATTTTCAGAGTAATTAACGCAGAAAACCAAGTTCATAAGCCTTTTCTTGCAACTGTATTTGTGGGACCAAACTACGCCTACAACAAATGCTTCCTGTAGGGCTAATGGGACAAGAGTGATGAGCTGTGGGGGAGGATTCCCCCTTACTTCACCACAATCCATACAACTTTCGCTCTTCACTGTTCTTCAACTGCCAGCAGCAAACATCTGAAAAACTGAACCTTGGGCCCGTTGTGCTGGGGCCAGCTTTTGAGTTAAAGAAGAAACCATCACATTGCAGGAACAACTGAGTACTTCAAATCCACAAGTTTAATATTAAAATTTCAATTACTTCCCAGAGACTTCACCAGTGCTGCAGTACACGTGGTCTGAAAAAGAATGCACCTCACCCAGGTTATCAGTGCCGCTGTGTAATTTCTTCATTGCAGAGTAACTCTCCAGCTACACTCCCCCTGGAATGTTATAATGAAGCAGACTCTGGTCCAAGAACACTGGCCTTCATGCATGGATATTTTTAAGCACTGGTACTGTTTTCAGATAACACCCATCAGACAGATAAAACTTGCATCCTGGCCTGAATGATTTTCTATCAAGTGGAGACAATGTAAATGCCTGTGTAGCTACTGCAGCAGCATTACCTCATGTCAACAGGACCAAGTGATGTAGTGGCTGAAGACTATTTGCTTACTCATTCACAGGGTTTGAATCTCACTGGCAAGGCCAGGATTTGTTAATCCTTAATCACCCTTAAAAAACCGGTGGCGAGCTGCCTTCTCAAAAGCACTCTAGCTGAAGTGCAGGTACAGTGGTGCTTCATAGTGATTTAGGCACATCAACAACAAAGGAACAGCAATGATCTTTAAAGACACGATTATTGCCACCTGGAGGGGAACCTGCAAATGGTGGTGTTCCCATCACCCACTGGTCTCATTTTCTTCATTGTACACAGATTTACAAGTGCTGCCAAGGAAGCAGTGACAAGTTACAGTGAATCTTGTAGACACACTGCTGTCACAGTACGCCAGCTGTCAACAGAGTGCCAATCAAGTTGACTTTACTGCCTGGAATGGCACATGACGCAGCAAGCATGACAGATCAAATTAATGTTTCCTTCCTCTCACCACTCCTGCTTCAGACACACAAGCCACCATCCCACCAAATCTGCCTGTAATGCTCCAACAACAGGGCAAAAACAAGTTCTCATCACTCACCTCATCTGGACAGATAATAAGTTTGAAGTTGAGGAGGTCGTCAGGATCTGGGAAAACTATCTCACAGGTTTTAGGTAAATTCAATTCATTTATATCTAAGGAAACAAAAAGAAAAAAAAGCAGTAAGGACTTTAATATAAACAGTGAGGAGAACAGGAGCAGACAGACAATGAAGCTGTGAATTAGATGTGGGCAATGTAATATCAAAACAGAGATTTACTGTGCTTTTGAGTCCAACTTAACATCCCAACTTTTGGCCTGTGGCCTTGCAGTTACAGAATATCTAGGTAATTTTTAAGAAATATCACTGCTGTGAAAAAATTACAAGAAATGTAACATTAACCCTTCAAAAGGAACTGTTTTTAAAGGGTCTTGACCCAAAACATCAACTGTCCATTTCCCTCTGCTGATGATGCTTGAGCCCACTGAGCTCTTCCAACAAATTTTGTTTTGCTCCAGACTCTAGCTTCTGCAGTCTCGCATCTGCACTGTCACTGGAGTTAGCATACACAGGGCTCAGCAGTAAAGAGCCTCGCTTTTTGCAACCACAGTTAGCATACAAGTTCCATACGTCAAAGTTTAGGAATTAAACAAATCCACCCCATGACCAGCGAAAAGCTGAAAGCATCAGGAACGGAGGGAAATGGGTAGAGCCTGGATTTTAAATATACGTCATAGCCTTTTCAGAATATCATCAGTCAGGGCATTGACTACAAGAATTGAGAATTTTGTTGCAGTTAACCAAGCCGTTGGTGAGCCACACGGAGTACTTTGTACAGTTTGGTCACTCTGTTATAGGAAATATTGGAATTAGGAAAGATGCAGACAGGCACGTTAGCAACATTTGAAAAACATATAGATGAGTACATGGATAGAAGAGGTTTGGAGGGCTGTGGGCCAAAAGCAGAAAGATGGGACTAGCTCACTGGGCAGCACAATCCGCATAGGCAACTTGGGTCGAAGGGATGACTCCAATCTCCAAGAGTACTTTACAGCCAGATAAAGGCCTCTGAAATGAAGTCATAGAGGAATCACAGTGGCCAATTACTTTCTTATAAGTTTCCAAAGATTTGGCACATCATTTAAAACTTTGACAAATTTCTATAGATGTGTGGTGAAGAGTATATTGACTGGTTGTATCATCAATGCCCTTGACCAGACAAGGCCTATAAAAAGTAGTGGATACAGCACAGTCCATTACTGGTAAAGCCTCCCCACCATTGAGCACATCTACATGGACAGCAACATCCACCATCAAGGACCCCACCATCCAGGCCATGTTCTCTTCTTGCTGCTGCCATCAGGAAGGTACAGGAGCCTCAGAACCCACAGCATCAGGTTCACAGACAGCTATTACACCTCAACCATCAGGCTCTTGAACTACAGCGGATAACTTCACTCACCCTATCACTGAACTTCCCACAACCCATGGATTCACTTTCAAGGACTCTTCATCTCATGTTCTCAATATTAATTGCTTATTTATTATTTTTTTTGTATTTGCACAGTTTGTTGCCTTTTGCATATTGACTATATGCCCATCCTGTTGGGGATGGTCTTTCATTGATATTATTGTTTCTTGTACTTACTGTGAATGCCTGCAAGAACCTCACGATTGTACATGGTGACATATATGTACTTTAAAAATAAATTTACGCCAAACTTGTTCAGAGGAAGATCCAACAGAGAACAAGATGGTAATTAATAGCAATGCAGATTATGATACAAATACTGGTTAGGACACTGGGGAACACTCCACAGCTCTGCAAAAATACCAGATCATTTCCTGAGGAAGGAGATGAGGCCAGGTTTTAACATTTCATTCTAAAGATATGTGGAACTCAGACTGGATCAAAGCAAATCAAGTGGAGGAGTGTAAAGAGAATCTTCGACACATCCGACCTGAGACAGAGGAAGCAACATCCTAGCAAAGTCTTTCAGCTCACAGTGAAGTCAGGGTGTCTTTGAGAAAGCACATACCAGCATGGGACGACCTATCAAAGGATCATACATCAAAAGTCGCAGGGCTTTCAGCCCACTATGTCCAAGCTGATTATAACATACTCATCTAAGGTAATCCATTGACTAGCATGTTAAAATTACCACTTTAGAGCTGACAACACTCCTAGATTTCTGTTTTGAGGTAAGAAGGTGAAAAGAATGGTGCAACTATGAAAGGACGGTATGACAGAGGAGGCTGACATACTGATGGAGACTCTTTCAATGTCAGGTTACTAGCCCAGGGACAGACCCACAAGCAGCCAGTTCTCTCTCCAAAGGGTCATCTATTTTGACTGACTGAAGGAAGTGTTGCACGTGGTAAGAAAGCATATTAGCTGCTTTCCTTCACTAGAGTTCAATGATAGAACTCAGGAGTAGATAATCAGGTTGGCATTGTATACTACACCAGTCAATTAAGGACAGATAGGGACTAAAGTGTATCCCTGACAATTAAAACACAAGGACCCAAATTCAACCTGTCTGTTATAGGCCAAGTTACTTATCTGTCTTCATTTACAGGTGATTTCTGAGGGCAAGTATCAGCTTAAAATTTTAACAGTTGTAGATCTGGTTCTCATTCATCTGTTATGGTTTTATAGTTTGGAGTATATTTGTACAATTCTTTTTCAAGAAAACAAAAAATGTAAAATCATTCAATAAAACCAGAAAATACCGAGAAACTCAGCAAAGAGAAAAACATAGCATTTCAGATCTGCGACCCTTCATCAAAACTGATGTATGCTCCTGGACCTGAAATATTAGTTCTGTTCCTCGCGCCAAAGATGTCGACCGTTTCCAGCATTTTCTGCTTTTATTTCATATTTCCAGCCACTGTAGGTTTCTTGTTCTGGTGTTTGATCCTGATATTTTCCTCTGGCTTACTCAATAACATTCATCTTCTGCTAATTATCTTGTGGGCTACAACCATTATCATCAACAGATATGTTCTCTTGTCCAGACTCAGTAATAGACTTAACTCGGTTAATGAGGAACACTCAAATCAGGTACTTTCAGACATTTAATGGCTGGGCTGCTAAGTGTATTAGCGCTATGATTTTCCCAGAACCGTCCCTTTTTGTTTAGGGTGGTTTACTGCCTGTGTGTGTGAGATGGTAACCGCCCCTTTTTATTGTTGGGTAGTTTATTACCTGTATTTGTGATGTCTGAGGATTAGCTGGTCTAGATTTACCCGGTTTTTCCTGTTATTGCACAACTATATTTTTAAATACAGAGAAAGTCTCGATAAAAGAGTTCTTGCGTAATTTCTCAACATATCGCAAATAACGCACAAATCAGAGTGAATGGAAATAATAAAATCAACACAGGACAGAGTGTTTAAACTTAACCATCTCACTAGCTCCTTCAGCCAGAAGTGATAGTGCAGGAGCGTGGCTGGCCCATGAAAGGAGGACTACATGCAGGTCTGGTCTCTTCACAGTAAGATTGCATATGGCGTGAAAGAGATACGGATACCTACAAGGGTATTTCCAGCACGGGAGAATTTATAGCTATGAGTACAAATGAGCTAGGATTAGTATTGCTTACTATGGGGCAGTGACTTAACTCAGCTGAATAAAAAAAAAGCTCATTTTCATCAGCTTTGCGGTTAGGTGATAGAAGGCATGAAATTATGGTAATTGGTAGAAAATTGGGAGTGGATTAGAAATGCAAAAGTTTCCTCCACCACCCCCCTCCCAACCTACAAAATGATGGAGGCAGAACTCTCATTTAAAATGTAGCTGGACTGAGCAACCGAACAGCCACAGCCTGCAGGTGATAAGACAGAGCTGGGAAGCCAAATTAGGCTGGAAAGGTGATCTTGTCTGGCATGAAGACATACGTCCAACAATCTATTATCAAATTGCACAAATGTACCCAAACTAACCGTTGGGCATTCTTCCACCAACTGCATTGCCAGAACTTGATCCATACCCTTTATGCCTAAGCGGCTCAAGTTAAATGCTGTCAGTATACCCAGCTTCAACCACTCTTAGGCAGTACATTGCAGCTACTCACCACTCACTTGGTGAAGGAGCCCCCACCCCCTTTAGACTGGACTTAGAAATACTGGCCAGCACGAGGACGGAGTTTGCTAACATGGAAATTTATTGCATTATACACAGGATAAATAGCCCTTGGGCTTCATCTCTCCACATGGTCCCTCAGCCTGATGGTGGTTGCTGTCCACGCGGCAATTATTCCTGCCTTAACGAGGCCACAAATCTCTGATCGTTAGCTGGTTCTATATATTCAAGACTTTTCAGTACGTTTAGCTGGAAAGATAATTTTTCTAAAATGGACTTAGTCAGAGGATACCATCAGGTGCCTGTGTGCACTGAGGACGTTCCTAAAATGGCTGATAGCAAGGTAGAGGTGCATCGTTCCTCCTCCTTTCCTTGTCTCAATAATTTCCTGTCAGCAGACTCATGCCCATGGCTCCGAACCAGACAAGACTGGGTCTATGTTTTTACCACACATGCTTTGCAACAAACGCCAAGAAGTGCCAGCCACCATGGAGCTTCAACAGTGCCAGCACATCAACATCGGAGGTCAGTGGATACTGTGGGTTCCGCTGCCAGGGTCGCCTGTTGTTCATTGTAGACACCCTTTCAAGGCAATGCTTCCCGTGTTACACAGGCACTCAAGTGGGCTGTCAGCATCACCCACTGATTATAAGCCAGAGAGTGACAGACCCTTGCTGGAGGCCACCGGTGGCAGCAGGATCCAGACCTATGAGACACAACGCGTGATGCTGTGCCTCAGTGGACGATGCTACACATGGGCTTTGTCTTGGCTAAAGTTGCCAGACCTCTGTTTGGTGCAGATTTCCTGCATGCCAAAGGACTGTTAGTAGATATTAAAAATGTACTAACAACCCTTTGGCACACAGGAAATCTAAGAACTGTCGGGCTATGGACACAAAGGACTTTTGGGTCATTATCCTGTACCCCCCCAGTAAGAGCCCAATGACTCTGTCTAACACATGCACCACCACATGCAAGTTAATTTGCCTGCTGCGTGAATTCCCAAACCTCACCAAGCCCACATTTTCTACCAAAATCACAGAGCATGGGGTCGAGCACCACATTTCCACAACTGGCTCACCCATGCACGTAGACTGGACTTAGAAATACTGGCCAGCACGAGGACGGAGTTTGCTAACATGGAAAATATTGCATTATACACAGGATGAGTAGCCCTTGGGCTTCAACTCTCTACATGGTCTCTCAGCCTGATGGTGGTTGCTGTCCACGCAGCAATTATCCCCGCCTTAACGAGGCCACGAATCTCTGATCGTTAGCTGGTTCTATATTCAAGACTTTTCAGTACGTTTAGCTGGAAAGGTAATTTTTCTAAAATGGACTTAGTCAGAGGATACCATCAGGTGCCTATGTGCACTGAGGACATTCCCAAAACTGCTGTAATAACCACGTTTGGCCAATTTGAGTTTCTGTGCATGCTGTTTGGGCTGAAAAGTGCAGTTCAGCTTTCTAGCAACTAATGGACC
This sequence comes from Mobula birostris, assembly GCF_030028105.1. Taxonomy (NCBI): domain Eukaryota; kingdom Metazoa; phylum Chordata; class Chondrichthyes; order Myliobatiformes; family Myliobatidae; genus Mobula; species Mobula birostris. The sequence continues at coordinate 27,491,061 of NC_092380.1, read as the reverse complement.
GTGTTAAAAACCTCAGATTTTCCATCTGTTTATTTGGATGACATACTTGTTGCCAGCGCATCTAAAGTGGAATACTTATCAGATCTCCGCACATTTTTCAAGCACTTAACTCTGTGGATGCCAGTTTGGATTGTCTACTATTGACTTTCTCTGTCACCGCATCTCCGCAGAAGGTGCGATACCCCTGCATTCAAAAGATGCCAATATTATGGACTTTCCATTTCTCCACATTACCAAATCACTGCAAGTGCTTTTAGGTATGGTGAATTTCTATCACTGTTTCTTTCTGTGAGCTGCTGAAATTATTCCCCCTTTGTATAGTGCCCTTAAAGCAATGCCCCTAATCATATGCTTCAGTGGTCAGCGGACACAACCAGAGCATTTGACGACACCAAACGTGGGAGGGGTTAACCCCCAACCCAGCACAGATTGCAACACACCCAGAGTCCTCTGCTCTCTCGCACGCTGCCTCTGGTCTCTCTTCCCCTGGCTGAAACAGGTGACCCCGTGGCATGAAGTCCCAGTCCTTGCACAACCAAGGCAACACATCTCCCCCACCATCGGTCCTGCTAGTGAACTAGTGAACCAGACTGGCAGCACTCCATGCTACCGATGACCAACAGAGCATCACGATCACAATAAGAACGTCCAAGGCAATCACTCACACCATGGCGGCATAACAACGTCCAAGACAATCACTCACACCATGGCGGCACAAAGGTACACAAGTCCAGCTCTAGCGCTGCCAAGCAACTCGCTGGTGGGATTGTCCTGTAGTACTTGATGTTCCTGTATCCAGCAGTGAACTGCAATTGATTAAAAAAAAGACAAAGGATAAACAATTACACCTTTGATTGGACCCAGAGTAGCCATTGTGTCCGAGTGCACCGCTATCCTACTAGAAGCTTTGAAGTATTGATTATTGGTCTTTTCCATAATCAATATACACTGTTATGTTCTCTGAGCATTTAGCATAAACACTTCTTGTGCTGAAAATTCCTATGGTTCATTTAATTCTAAGCATCAGTGTAACAACCCTAATATTTCAAAGGTTAACTTATTCTGGAAATGTGCACATTGTTGCAAGATCAAAAATTGCTGCTCTCCTTTCAAAACAATGGGGCACTCTAGATCGTGACACCAAACTCCCCTCAATCGTCCTTGTGCACTACAACACAAAGATGTGAAGATACCAGTCTATCATTTCCCCCACTAACTATTCAGCCAAAATTCTTTTCTGATCTTTATTTATTCGTGGTGATGGTCTCTCACTTTTAAAAGTCTCCCATTGATCAGATGTCTTTTTCATCAGCTCCTCACAGTCAACTTTTCAAAGTTCTTGTCTGATGTCATCGAAATTAGCCTTCCCCCAGTTTAGGAATCGAACTTGAGGACTAGTCCTAGTTTGTTTTCCGTGATCATTCTGAAACTAATAAAAATATAGTAACTGGCCCTAAAGTGCTCCCTGACGGACCCATGAACCAGCTTAATTTCCTACAAGGTTGAATGTGGCCCCAACTCCAGTAGGGGCAGCTTCATATTGCTTCAGAAATCTTTCCTGGACACAATTAAATTCCATCCCATCAACTTTGTCGAAAGCATTGTTGTCCCAGAACATAAAGCTGCCAGTACTGACGTTCTTTTCACCAGGTTTATGTATAGCCAAAAAATCAGAATCCCATGTGCCAGTCCAATCTGGAAGTTTCACAGTTCTCAAAGCTAATACTTCAGAAAGGCGAGGGAACACAAACCAATCCTCACAGAGGGATCAGAAGTAGAGAGAGTGAACAATTTCGAGTTCCTGAGTGTCAAGATCTCTGAGGATCTAACCTGGTGCCAACATTGTGATGCAGCTATTTAGAAGCCAAGACGGTGACTATATTTCATTAGTAGCAACTTGAAGAGATTTGTTTAGTCACTCAAAACACAGAAACTTCTATAGATGTACCGTGGAGAGCATTCTGACATGCTGCATCACTGTCTGGTATTGGGGGGGGGGGGGGCTACTGCACAGAATCAAAAGCTAGAAAATTGTAAAATTAGTCAGTTCCATCTTGGATACTAGCCTCTGTAGTATCCAAGGCAGTTTCAAGAAGCAGTGTCTCAGGTGATGCTGGTAATAAACCGGATTCTGATTCTAATACCTGCAGTGGTGGTATTTGAACTTGAGTCTCTGATGCTAATCTAGAAGTGTAACCACTATGCTGCCATACTCCATCCTCCCCAGAACCTTCTACAGGCCAACACTGCAATTTTATATTTTCCCCAATTGTTTCCTCATTTCTCTGTACACTGGCCACTTAGCCTCCGGAGCCTGCACATTGTTACAACAGTTCTGAGCTCTGCATTCCTCTCATTCTGACTCAGATTTTGGAGAACATTTAACCGAAAACGGAAAATTTAGGGAAAAAAACCGCAGATGCTGGAATTCTTTTCTTTTCTTTTACAATAGGTGCAGGTGTAGGCCATTCGGCCCTTCACAGCCATTCACTGTGATCATGGCTGATGATTCACAATCAATACCCCGTTCCTGCCTTCTCCCCATATCCCTTGACTCCGCTATCATTAAGAGCTCTATAATGTCTGACCAAGACATTAACTGTTTCTGTTTCCACAGATGCTTCCTGACCTGCTGAGTGTTTCCAGCACTTCTTGATCTCATTTCAGAATGTCTAACCAGCAACTGAGAATTTGGTATATGATGACGTCTCTGTGAGGCGCTGAAACACTGTAACATTCACCTGAGATGGGATTGGCTTCATCTCAGAACTTAACCAAACCATGGCTGCTTGTTATGTGCATCTATGGAGGAATCAGAAGGCCATCAAAAATTCTGGCCAAGCAGCACAATATAATCACGATCCTGACTGGAATTCTGCACACCGCTGGAACATTGCAATTCAGTGTACACACTGAAAAGCACCACCCAGAAGTGTTTTCTTCCTTTGCTTCTTATTATGTGTTCATCAGCTCAAAATACTGGTAGGAAAATTCTAGCTGTAATCAGAGACGCAAACCCTGGGTGAAATCATCACCCCACATTACATTTCACTGAAGGAAACAGGTGGGAAACTGGGCAAAATGTTATTCTGGGCATTACTGGATCAGCACAGCCATTTATTGGATCAAGGAAAGATCTGCAGCTGTGGGATAACGTACGGCCGCCCTCAGAAGTGGTCAGCAGAAAGCATGTACTGATCAGAGGCAGACAGGCCTGCAACCTGCACGTAGGAAACAGCATGGGACCTCCTCAAAAAACAAATGTTTGGAAAGGGATCATTTAAAGGGGAGCAACAGAAAGCCAAGAATGGAAATGAATGGACTGATTGTTCAGAAACTCTGAAATATATTCTCACTCATGTACAAGTGATCAGAGAATTTAAAACCACCTGCCCAAGGCATTGGTGACATACCAAGCTCCAGTCCAAATGCAATCTGATCTGACTAAACAATGGAAGTCTTACCCTCCCCTCACTGAGTACAGGCCAACTTTATACTAAAATACCTGCAGCATCACTTATTGGATGAGTCCTTAGATCAGTGGATGCGATTCCCAGGATAATTGCCTCAACTTATAAGGATTGAACCCAACTCTTGGTTTTGGAGACACAAGCGATGCTCTGAAATGTCAGCAATTCCTTTCCTCCCGCTGAAGAAGCTCGACCCACTGAGCTTCTCTAGCTGTTTGTTGCTCAACTCTCGGTCAACATGTCACGTGTGATAAAACACAGGTACAGTGATCGGTCAACCTGTCGCATGTGATAACACACAGGTACAGTGTTCAGTTAAACTGTCATGTTAACGATGCTGGTGCTCAGTTAACCTGTCATGTGTGATAACACACAGGTATGGTGCTGGCTTCCTGCTGATGACACTACACCAATGGCATTACAGTTACTTAAGGGGACCCATAAAAGAGCTGTGAGGAGCCATGTGTCACAATATGGACTTTAATTCAACTCTTGTAACTTTGGAATTAAAAGTTTGATCTTGGTAAAAGTAACCATAAAACTATCAAACGTTACATGGTCTCAGGTAAAGATCAGAATCAGGCTTATTGTCACTGACATAAATTGTGAAAAAATGTTACCTTGTGGCAGCAGTACAGATGGAACAGATTACTACATGTCATACATAGTGCAAAAGAGATAGTGTTGGTAGAACGTTCGGGGTCTGAAGGCAGAAGCAGATAGAGCTATGTAGAAGAATGAAGCAACTGTAAGGCTAACACTTTCTGTTTCCCCAGATGCTGCCCGGCCTGTGGGTATTCCCAGCATTTCTATTACGAACAAGAGAAAATCTGTAGATGCTGGAAATCCAAGCAACACACACAAAATGCTGGAGGAACTCAGCAGAAGTGGCAGCATCTACAGAAAAGAGTACAGTCGATGTTTTGGGCCGAGGCCCTTCAGCAGGACTGGAGAAAAAAAGATGAGGTGTCAGAGCCCTCTATTATGCGATGGGACTTGGCCGATGTTTGTGATGCTGCAGTAAAGATCACACTGAAGTTATTGGGAGCTTACAGTCCCATGTTTGCTATTAGATTATGAAGACAGTCCTCTTTTATTGTCATTTAGTAGTGCATGCATTAAGAAATGATACAATATTATCTTGACTACATTACCCTGTATCATTTTGAACCACACTGAAAGAACATGAAAGATGTCACAAGTCAACTAATTCCCTAATGTTTCTTAGGGAACGAAAACTGTCATCCTTAACTCATCTAACCCATGTTACTCTAATTCCCCCTGCAAGGTTCCTGTTTCATAGGCTGCTCTAAAGATGTCACCATGGGCATGCAAGTGGCTCCCAGCTCTGTGGAACAGTCTATGCTCCAAGCCTACACCGTTAATGCCCCCCTGCACCCTGCACCCCGCACACAACCATTTCTCTGCTACACTGACCACGGCATTGATAATGCTTCCTGCACCCATGTTGAGCTCATCAATTTCATGAACTTGCCTCCAGCTTTTCCAATCTGCCCTCAAGTTCACTTGGTCCATCTCCAGCACCCCTCTCCCCTTTCTCAAGAAAGAGTATCCACCGACAACCCACTGACTGCCACAGCTGCAGTTGCAAGAAAAAGTTTGTGAACCCTTTGCAACTACCTGGTTTTCTGCATCCATTACTAATAAAGTGTGGTCTGATCTTCAGCTGTCACAATAAAAGACAAACACAAGCAATTGTACTTCTTGTCAATACTGAGTACACCATTTAAACAATCACAGTCTAGGTTCAAAAAGGTATGTGAACCTCTGGAGTAAAGCCTACTACAAAAGCTATCTGGAGTCATGTGTTCCAATCAATGAGATGAGATTGGAGTTGTGGGTTGTAGAGGTGAGCTGCCCTATAAAAAAGACACACAAAGGTTAGGGACACAGCCTGCTCTTCTCAAGAAAGATCTGCTTATGTGCACCATGCCTCGATCAAAACAACTTTCAGAGGACCTTAGAAGAAGAATTGTACATAAGCATCAAGGCTGCAAAAGCGTTTCTAAAGACCTGAATGTCTTTAGACATTCAGTCCATAGGAAGAGAAATTGTCTACAGATGAAGGAAACTCTGTACTGTTGCCACTTTCTCTTGGAGTGGGCGTCCTGCAAAGATCACACCAAGAGCACAACGTGCAATGCTGAAGGAGGTAAGAAAAAGAACCCAAGAGTAACAGGCCTGCAGAGATCTCTAGAACTTGCAGAAGTCTCCGTTCATCTGTCCACTACATAAAAAAAACTGAACAAGAATGGTGTTCATGGAAGGACACAACAGAAACCACTGCTCTCCAAAAAAAAAATCACTGAACATTTGCAAAAGACCACCTGGATGTTCCACAACACTTCTGAGGCAAGTTGTGTAGACAGATGACACAAAAGTTGAACTTCTTGGCAGAAATGCACACCGTTATGTTTGGAGGGAAAAGGGCATTGCTCACCAAGACTAAAACCTCATCCCAACTGTGAAGCATGGTGGAAGGAACATCATGATTTGCTGCCTCAGGGCCTGGACAACTTGGAATTGTTGAGGGAACGATGAATTCAAAATTGTATCAATTCACTTTACAGGAAAATGTCAGGATAGCGGTCCGTCACCTGAAGCATAATAGAAGTTGGATGATGCAATAAGACAATGATCTGAAACACAAGAGTAAATCAAACACAGAATGGCTTAAAGAAAATGTGTATTTTGGAATGGTCAAGTCAGACTCCAGACCTAAGCCCAACTAAGATGCTGTGGCATGACCTGAAGAGGGCTGTTCATGCAAAGTATCTCAGAAATATTGATGAACTGAAACAGTCTTATCTGGAGGAATGGTTGAAAATTCCTCCTCGCCATTGTGCAAGTCTGATCAGCAACAACAAAAAACATTGGTGGACGTTATTGCTGCTAAAGGAGGTTCGACTAGTTATTAAATACGAGGGTTCACATACTTTTTCCAGCCTAGACTGTGAATAATTAAACAATGTGTTCAATAAAGACAATTGTTTGTGTATTATTAGTTTAGGCAGATTGTGTTTGTCTATTAGTGTGAATAAGATGAAGACCAGACCACATTTTCTGAGTATTTAATACAGAAAACCAAGTAATTGCAAAGAATTCACAAACTTTTTCTTCAACTGTACCTTGACTTGACAGAGGTGTACAAGATGATGAGAGGCAGATATTTAGTGAACAGCCAGACTTTCCTCAGAGTGGAAATGACTAATATAAGCAGGCAGAACACTTAAGGTGATTGGAGAAAAGTACTGGGCGTGGGGGGGGGGGGAGAGAAAGGAGTCAGGGTTCAGTTCTTTTACACAGAGAGTGGTGGATGCATAGAACATCCTGCCAGAGGTGGTGATCGAGGCAGATACGTTAGGAAAATTTAAGAAACTCTTAGGCGAGGGATGTAAGAAAATGGAAGGCAATGTAGGAGGGAAGGGTTTAATTGATCTTAGAGTAGGTTAAAAAGTTGGCACAACATCGTGGGCTGAAGGGCCTGTAGTGTTCTATGTACCTCTTCCCACTCTATTACTTGCAAGGATGCCATTCCTTTCTGTCACTTACTCCATCTCTGCCGTATCTGTTCTCATCGTAAGGCTTTCCATTCCTGGACCTGGGATGTCATCCTACATGTCTTCTCTTAACTCATCTTCCCCAACATAAGAGGGATAGGGTTCCCCTTGTTCTCGCTTCCGCATCCAACACATCAATCTCTGCAACTTACACCACCTCCAACGGGATCCCACCTCAAGTATTTTCCCTTCGCCTTCCTCAGGTATCGTTCTCAATGTGACTTCCTTGTCTACTTGTCTCCCCCAGTCATCACCCTCCTGACACTTATTCCTGCAAACATGCCAATTGCTATGCCTCCCTCACCACCTCTCCTATTTCCCCTTACCCCCTTACCAATCACCTGCCAGCTCATGTTTCGCACCCTCTCCCTACCCTTTTATTCATGCTCCTTCTCCTTTCAGCTCTGATTGCTCATTTCCCTATTTAGGTGCTGCCTGACCTGCTGAGTAACATTTTTCTGTGCTTTGATGACTTCTCGGCTTACCGCTCCATTACAACCAATGACTCACATTTCCTGTCTCCCTTCTTCCCGATGGCTATTGTGCATTCTGTACACTAGTCTTAATAAACTTCGGACACTTGTTAATGGACAAATACTGGTTGTCAACAAAACCCACTTCACAAGAACACCTTTCTCCATATACTGTGCGGAACTCACACAGAATGGACCAAAATGCCTTCAAATAGGTATTACCAAACCATAAACTCTTCAGATTTAAGTTGTAATCCAATTTACTACGTGCCCAACGATGCCAACCATTCATCCAGGTCTGTGAAATATTAGATGCTCAGCACTGAATTTATAATATATTTAGATTTATAAATTCAAGACAAGACACTGCTCTGTATAGTTACTTCACGTGACGTGAAGTAGGCCTCTTGAGATGAATTAAATACACAAATCGAGTATATACATCGCTCACATACCACGGCAGCTTAATAGAGAAATATGAATCTCTTACAGTCATAGGTATTCACATAACCAACCCAACAATCCACAAGTAGACACAGACCTGGAAACGCTGGATGTTATATGCTCAGGGGGTCTGACCACCATCTTTAGAGCCACTGTTTAAAGGTGCAAAAGGCAGGTGTGCTAGCAGCTGGCAGGGATAGGAGAGGGTTCAAAAAAAAAGGACTCTGAAATCAGCTGGGAAGATGCATATGCACACACAAATATCAACCGAGGAGAGAATCACGCACATAAGCTTATCAGGTGAGTTCACATATGTTTGGATGGATGACAAACACAGATCGGCAAGACAGAGCCAAACAACCAATCAGCTGTTAGAAACAACACAAGAACGGTGGATATTTGGGCAGCAAGAGATTTACTAATCACAATGAAGTATTAAAGCAGTCAATATCACACAAGGAAACATGAACTTGACCCCCCCCATGCATATATCTAAATTATTTACATCAAACTATTGTGTTATTCAACGTATTAGTGAGTGGGCAGTGGGGCCAGATGGTGAGGGGGTGGTGCTGGGAGACGAAAGGGGAGTGTGAAGTAGCAGAAGGTTCTGGTGGGGAGGTAACGCTGAGTGAAACAGCACTCGTGTGAAGGGACTACAGGAAGTGAGCGGTTAGATGTGGAAAGATCTCAGGAAATGTAGACGATATACCGGGGAAGGTGGGTGGAGAATGAGAGTGGAGGGTTGTTGGGCACAGGGAGCATTATAGAGGAGGGGTTTGGGGAAGTGGGAATGCAGCAGGTTGGGGTGAGGTAAGAGCTTGGGTGAGGGAGGGGGGTTGGGGCGGGAGGTAGGGGCATGGCGGTAGGGGTGTGTGTGGGTGGGTTGGGGAAGGAGTGGGTGGGGTGAGGGAAGAGGTTGGGGGTCAATCCACCCTCCCTCTGTCCCCACCCTTAGGGAGGCTGTATGTGAGCTGCGGCTGAGGGTGAGGAGGGTGTTAACTGACAGTTCCGGACCCTGTTCGTGGTCGTTCCCGGGACCCTCGACTCCTCCCGAGCTCCCTCCGCCCCACCAGCCGTAACTCGAGGCCGAGGCTGCCGGCGCGGCCTACCCAGGCCTCACCTTTACCTTTCTGAATGCGGAGCTGCGCGGCTGACGCCTTCTTGGTGCCGCTCTTGGTGGCTCCGGCGGCGTCTTCTTCTTTCTTCTGCTGCTTGAGCGAGAAGAGCTTGATCATGGTGCGGGGCAGCGGGGCCGGGAACCGGGAGCCGAGAGTCGGAGCCGCCGCTCGGGCCGGACACATGCGCAGAGCAGCATGGGAGCGGAGTCAGGGGTCAGGCCGGCGGAGGGGAGGAGCATCGGCTGAGTGTCTGAGGCTGCGTCTGTCTCGCTGCTTCAAACTCTCTCAGTTCCAGCCTTATTATCAATTGATCAGGACGAGATTACAGTGCTACTCCATTCAGTCCAAAAGCAGCATAAAAACACAGAGTAAATTATTTTTAAAAACACCTGATTTATTTGGAGTGACATTTAAGTTACAACTGAATTAAAAACAAGCAACTCTAAATGAGGCATTGATCAGTTGCTCGACAGACCCGGGGAAAAACAGTTTTTCGGTCTGAACGTCCGTGCAGAGACGCTCCTGTATCTCCTGTCGGATGGCGGGAGATTGAACAGGTGATTATTGGGATGGGGTGAGTCCATCACGATTTTGCGAGCCCGCCGGAGACACGGAGAATTTTTCCATATCAGGTAATTGTGTTCCAGTGATGTTCTGTGCAGTCCGATCACTCGAAGTGCTTTTTGGTCGATCTTGTTGCAGATACTGTACTAAACCATCACGCAGAGGGTCATTACACTCTCATTTACACATCGATAAAGGTTTACCAGAAGCCGGGGGGCGGGGGGCGCAGATTAGCTTTCTTTAATCTAAAATAGTATAGGCACTGTTCTGCCCTCCCTACTTTCAAGGAGGTGTTGGTGGTCCAAAAGAGCTCCTCTGTGATGTTCGGTCCCGAGAACTTAAAGCCGGAGACCCCTTTCACTGCTTCACCGTTTATGCGTGGTAGAGCTTGTTCATACCTTCTTGATTTCCACAAATTTATAATCATTTCTTTGTTTTTTTTATATATATGTGAAAGGTTATGGTTATTGTACCATTCAGACAGTTCCTGCACCTCCTCTCTGTATGCTGTTCCGTTGTTAGTTGTAATTAATCGGATCACTGTGGTTTGGTCTGCAAATTTGATGACGGGGTTGGTAGCATAGGCAGGGATACAGTTATGGATATAAAGGAGTGGGCTCTCTGGGTCAGGGAGGCTGATGTGTACTTGACTGTCAGGGTGCAATTCTTCCTGCTAGAGGCTGGGGAGCTCCCTCAGCAGTGTCAGGAAGGCGGTTGGGATATGGAATCACAGTGACCTCGAAGCCGCGCTAGTTGTAGGAGACAGTCGGTTTAACACGGACGTGACATTGGGTGTGGCCCTCGAGGTATCTTGGATACTGTAGACAATGAGGAAGTCGGAAGATTCAGGAAGTTGTTCAGAGCATGAGGATATACTTGGACGGTGAAAGAGGTTGAATATAGGAGACACAGAGAGTGGGAAACCGTAGGAATATAGTCTAAAGTGGTCCATCACAGAAACAGGCCCTTCAGACCATCATGCCTATGCCAACATTTTGTCCATCTACGCTAATCCCATTTGTTTACACCCTCCTTTTCTATGCCTATTCAAGCGCTTGTCTAAATCCTCTTATAAACCTCGTGATCGTATCTTATCCCAACACCTCATGTTCTAGCTATGAAGCATTTTGTGTGAGAAAACTTTCCTTCAAGGCTTCTTCCTCCCATCCTAAATCTATGCGCTCTTCTATTTTCTACAATGGCACAAAAGATTCCAACTATCCTGTCTGTACCACCTACAACTTTATAGACTATTGAGTCACTACCCCGCTTATTTCACTTTAAGCTATCTCATCTCTCCTTGTAAATAAGGTCCTCCAATCCAGGCAATACGATGGTGAATCTCTTCTGCACTCTCTCCAGCACAACCACATCCTTCCTACAGTGTGGTAACCAGCCCTGAACACAATTATCCAAGTCCAGACAAACCAGTTCTTTGTAAAGTTCTGTCCCATTTTTACATTCCAAGCCAAAATGCCAATGTCTCCTTCACCACCCCATCTTTCAGTTCATGGGAACATGGCCTAATTAGGGAGAGCCAGCTTGGTTTTGTGTGGAGCAAGTCTGGTCTTCCTAACCTGATTTGAGCTTTTTGACGAGGATGATTGATGAACGTAGAGCTGTGGATGTTGTCTAGTTGGATTTTAATAAGGAGTTTGTCAAGGTCCTTCAGGGGAGGCTCAACCAGAAGATTAAGATGCAGAGGAAACATGGTGAATTGACTGGGCTCAGAAATGACTTGTCCATGAAGGACAAAGGGTAGTGATTGAAGGGACTTATTCTAGCTGGAGGTCTGTCATTACTGGATCCACAGGGATCTGTTCTGTGACTCTGCTGTTAGTGATGTATACAAGTAACCTGGATGTAAATATAGTAAGTTTGCTGTGGTGGTGATGCCGTGGATAGCGTAGAAGACTGGTAAAGAATACAGTGGGATATAGATCTGTTGCAGATGTGGGCAGAGAAATAGCAAATGGAGTTTAACCCAGCCAAATGTGAGGTGTTGCACCTTGGTTGGTAAAATACAAAGAGACAGTATACTTAACAGTGTTGATGAGCAAAGGGATTTTTGTGTCCATATTCATAGCGCCCTGAAAATGGCTACACAGGTTGATGGGAACGTTAAGAAGGCATATAGCATGTTTGCCTTTATTAGTCGAGGCATTGAGTTCAAAAGTCAGGAAGTTATGTCGGAGCTTTATAAAACTCTAGTCTGGAGTACAGTTCTAGTTGCCCCATTATAGAAATGATGTCAAGGCTTTAGAGAAGGTGCAGAAAAGGTTTACTAGGATGTGACCTGGTTAGAGAGCACGTGCTATAATGAGAGGTTAGAAAAACTTGGGTTGTTTTCTCTGGAGTGGTAGAGGCTGAGGGAAGATCTGACAGAGGTGTATAAGATTATGAGAGGTGTAGATACAGCAGACAGACAGCATCTTTCTCCCAGGGTTGAAACGTCTAATACCAGAGGGCATGCTTTAAGGGGAAAGTGGGTAATTAGTTGCTTTTAAGAGACATTTAGTAAATAGGCACTTGCATGTGAGGAAAATGGAAGAATCTGGACAGCTTCTATTCTGTTCATATAAGACTTCTGAAGGGACCTCTTGTACGATATGGACTCTCGACCTTACTATTGACAGTACCTCCTTGTGGAGTTGTAGCTTACTGTCTACCTGTGCCGTAATTACTTTGTAACACTATATTCTGCCTTTCCTGTGTATTACCTTGATATACTGATGTTGTGAAATGATGTGTATGGACACCATGCAAAACAAAATTTTCCACTGTAACTTGGTACTTGTGGCAATTATGATTGGGTGTCCTTCCAATAATCTTGGCACCAGTTACATCCCAAAGTAGCATGTACATTCTTAGAATATGAGATAAACAATTAGACAGTAGAATATTCACTGGGCCAGAAAGGCCTGTTACCATGTTGTATTCTAAATAAGTACATTCAGAATATGGTAGGCACACTCAAGATGTGAAAGAAAAACAAGGGAAGGGACTTGGTAAATGAGAGATGTTAACTTCAGGGCTGTATACAAGGAAGTGAAAGGCAATTGGATGCATCTCTTCTCCCCATTAACCAAATCCCTCCCAAAATCTTCAAGTTTATATCTCGGTTTTGGGGAACAAACCTAAGGATTCTGAGTTGCAGTCCAATGTGAGTTGTGCAATTGTCTGTCTCAGACACCAGACATCAGTTATAAATGCTCCCAGAGTCAGTATTAGAATCTCTGCTTTACAGTGCCTTCAGCACCCAACATTGTTTACATAAATGACCATTACAACCACGAGTTCTAATCAATTTAACTACGAATTTTTGTGAATCACACACTTTTTTTTTACAGTTGAACCCCAAAAACAGGGAAAATGATAAAGCATGAAAAACTAAAAATTCTAAACCTGAAATGTCATCCACTTTCACTCACTACTTAGCAGTTGAGACACCTCTCTCAGCTATTACAGTCAGTATTCTTCCTGGATAAGTCACTGTTGGCTTTACACAACGCGACTGAGCAGGATTTGCCTGTTCCTCCTTGCAAAATTGCTCAAGCTGTGCAAGGTTAGTTGGAGAGCAGCAGTGAGCAACCTTGAGGTCTTGCCAGAGGTGTCCAATCAGCTTAAGGTCAGGACTCTGACTGGGCCACTCAAGGACATCCATTTTCTTCATCTGAAGTCACTCCATGATTCTTCCTCCCCAGTTCAAGCTTTCTGGCAGATGCTAGAAGATTTTTATCCAGGATCTCTCTGTATTTAACAGCATTCATCTTCCCATCAATCCTGACCAGATCTCTAGTCCCTGCTGCTGCAAATCACCCCCATAGCATGATGCTACCCCCACCATACCTTACAATAGGGTTGGTATTATCTGACTGATGTGCAGTGTTAGGTTTACACCACACATGTTGAGGACAAAAAGTTCCACTTTAGTCTCATCCAACCGCCGGACCTTCTTCCACATCTTTACAGTATCTTATAAGTAAACCTTGCAAAGTCTTTACGAGCAAGGTTTCCTTTTTTTTTAAGCCCAGGCTTCTTCCTTGACCCTCTTCCATAAAAACCGTTTTTGTCAAGGCCTTAAGAGATTGTGGAGCCATGAACTCATCTCCAGTTGCAGCCAGATTTCTGCAGGTCACTCAGAATGACTGTTTGCATCACAGTAGCCTCTCTTACGTGCTATTCTTCTCTGGTGACTATGTTTAGAGGGCAGCCTAATCAAGGCAGTGTGGTCGTGCTTTCATAGTTTTCCTCCCACTTTTTCAGTGTGGACTGCACTGAGCTCCAAGATATGTTCGGTATCTTTGATGTGGTCTGGTACCCTTCCCCAGATTTGCTATTCTCTATTATCAATTCCCTGACTTGTCTTAAATGCTCTTCTGTTGAAAATCTACCATACTGTTGGACCTTACAGAGAGAGAGAGGGTATTTATTTATTGAGATGTAACATGGAATAGGGCTTTCTAGCCGGGCTGACCAGCAACCCTCGATTAATCACAGGGCCATGTACAGTGATCAATTAATCCTTCAGACTATGGGAGGAAATCGGAGCACCTGGAGGAAAATCCAGTCACGGGGAGTACTTGAAAACTCCTTACAGACAGCAGCAGGAAATGTACCCAGGTCACTGGTGTGCTAACCTCTGCGCTATTGTGCTGCCCCATTCTTACGAATTCATTGAAATCAGGTGATCCTCAAATTTCCTACACCAACAAGGTAACACATTGCTCTTAAAGTTAGTGAGTAATTACAAAGGGGATGAATACTTTGTTAGCCTCACAATTTTGGTTTTTAATTTTCAGTAAATTCACAAGATTTGGAATTTTTCTTTTGATTTGACATGGTACATATTTTTTGTAGATTACCTCAAAAATACTACTTCAATACATTTTAAATTTAGAAAATGTGACAACAAAATGTGAAAATAGTTGTGGAGGGCGAATACTTTTTCAAGGCACTGCATTTTGTATATTTGTAATGATGTTAATGTTCAGGACACACTTTAAAATCTGCCAGGGTAAAAAACTTGGAGACATAGGGAAATGTTCAAGGTAGTAAAAGAACAGGTTGGGGAAATGAACTGACATGCAGCTAGTGAAAATTAATACAGAAAAATGCTGCATTTCATTTTTGGATCACCAAGGAGGCACTGCAGGAACACTGGTGGAATATCAGTGCCCTATGTTTGATCATGACTTCAGGCACTGTCTGTACGATTTGCACATTCTCCCCCCGATTGTGTGCGTTTCCTCCCACGTCCCACAATTATGTGGATGGCAGTTTAATGGATCACTGTAAATAGTCTCTGGTGTGAAGGTGGAGGCTAGATTCTTGGGCAATTGATGGGAATGCGGGGAGAATAAAATGCAATCAGTGTTGGATTAATGTAAATAGTTTCTTGTGGAGTGGGGACAAAGATTGAGAGGAGATGAAGTATTTAAAATAATGAAATGTCTAGACAAAATAGGTAAAAATGAATTATTCCCATTACAAGGTCAAAATTCCATGAGATAGAATGAAGGTCATCTGAAAAGCACCAAAAGTGACATGAGGAAAAACATTTTTGAATATTTAGTGATTAGAGTTGCTTTAATTAATATTTCTCATTTTTCAGTGTGAGACAATTATAGCACACCTTTCTGTCCCTTTACAGGCAAGGATGGCAGGTTCCCTCTGCAAACGATGTGTTTTTTATGACAATCCATTGCTTTTGTGTTCATCATCAATAAGCCCAGCTTTTTGTGTCTTAGTACCAGAATGTTCATCTGAATCTGAATGCTATAGCTGCCATTCTGGGATTTGATCACAGGTTTCAGGATTGGAAAGTGTAGTCACAGAACTGTCGTTATTTTCATGTCTTGCACTGTACTGCTGCCACAAAAAAATCATGACATATCTGAGTGATGATAAACCTGATTCTGATATGGGTCTCTATTGTGGATGGAGAGTGGAAAGGGGGAAGGGAGAAGGGAATCGTGGTTAGGAAAAGGGAAAGGGAGAGGGGAGGATGTGGGAAGAACCTAAGAGGCATCAATAAACCAAATATTTGGGAACAAATGTCCTTGCCTGGTGTCTGAAGGCTGGGTGTGTCTGCATCCACACCAACCCCTGCACCTGGCACTCCTTCTCTGCCACCCCTTCTGCGGTGTTCCGCCCTCGCCATTCCCAACATTCTTTAAACACAAAATAATCTGCAGATGCTGTGGTCAAAGCAACACTCACAACACGCTGGAGGAACTCAGCAGGTCAGGCAGCATCCGTGGAAAAGGTCGGTCGATGTTTTGGGCCGGAACCTGTCAGTCCTGACGAAGGGTTCCGGCCCGAAACGTCGACTCAACATTCTTTGCTCCCACCAGATTTACAAACTTGCTCTCCTCAGCACGTTGACAAATACAGTTCTGTGCAGAAGTCTTAGGCACCCTAGCTATATATGTTTACTTAAGACTTTTGCACAGAACTGTATATCCCCACATTCCCATCGTCTCTGCCCAGATTCCACCCTTCACAGACACAATGAAGGGCAATTTGCAGCAGTCAATTAATTTACTGGCCAGCGCTTCTTTAGAATGTGGGAAGAAGTCCATCCACACCATCACAGGGATAATGTACAAACTCTCACAGACACAATGAAGGGCAATTTACAGCGGCCAATTAACTTACTGGCCAGCACTTCTTTAGAATGTGGGAGGAAGTCCATCTACACCATCACAGGAAGAATGTACAAACTCCCGACAGCACTTGAGGTCAGGATGGAATGCAAGTCTCTAGTGCTGGAACGTGGCAGCTCAACTAAAGTGGGATATGGTCACAACAGAGTTGAGTGTTATTTGGAACTATATATGTGTGTGTGTATACATATATATATATTGTGTGTGTGTGTGTGTGTGTGTGTATGTGTATTCAAAGGTTGTGGAACAAACAAACACAGCAAGTTTCACGAAATAAGAATTTGATCCAAGTTAACCAAGATGAAAAGCTAGTGAACAGATCAAACCATTAATGCAAAATCCCGTAGGGGTGGAGACGGCATCCACAATAAATACCTGTTGTCAGGCCAAAGGAGTATTCCATTAATGGTCATGTTAAAATTAAGGTGAAACTTATAAAACACAATGAATAAAATGCTAGATTTGCTTCTAGTTTGTACAGATACTCAAGATTTCCCAAACTGCTTCGCAGGCTATGTAAGTGCTGTTATATCATAAGCAGGAAGAAAAATTTGGGTACAAAAGATACCCTCTGACAAGGACATAGAGGAAGAAAACATTCAAGAGGTTGTTATTCTGTTTTCCTACGTTGCTTTTCATTCCACCATTTCCCTCTCCTGTAGTTCATCAGCTGGGACTCAATGTCTCATGCAGCTGTTTGAGACCATGAGGTTGCGTTGAAGTCAAATTCCACTGCTGCGCTTGAAAATCTTAACTTGTAACTTTCCATATAAAGTGCTTTTGGTAAAACCCGGTGAATTGTTAAAGGGTTGATAAATATGGCCAATGGCTTTTGGGACCAACCACTGGTGAAGGAAGCTGTCAAAATAAAATTAGAAGAAAGGAATTTTAACAAAGACAGATGTCTCACTCCAAGAAAGAACTGGAATTTGATTGTAAACAAGGTGGAAGAGCAGAGACCTGATTGGATGAGGACTAACCAATCAGGAGGGAGGGACAATGAGGGTATAAATATCACTGGACTAAATCTATTTTTATGGGTTCCAGCACATGTAGGGGTGAAGGGGAATGAGAGGGTGGATGAGTTGGCAAAGAGGGCGTTAAAGAAAGAAAATAATAGAAATGCACATTAGTATCAGTAAAGCAGAGGTTAAGTGTGTAATCTGGGGAAAAAAATCAACCAAATGTGGCAAGACAGATGGGACAGGGAGGGGAAAGGGAGGCATTTATATTAAATACAAAAAAGTGTTGCAGGTACTAGGGTAGGTAGTGGATACAGAAGAGACTGTGTGGACTAGGTTAAGGCTGGGGCACAGTACGTTAAACAAAACATTGAAAATGATAGGGAAACACCAGACAGGATTGTGTGAGGAAAATCCGGAAGAGAACATGTAGTTCTGAGTTGCAGGAAGTATGGGATAGAGAGAGAGATGATGAGAATTAATCTAAGGGAATTGGGGGTGCAGGAATTCACATTAAAAGGGTTGCTGGGCATGGGTGAGAGAGCACTGGTCAGGGTATTTTTAGCTTTCTTAAGGGGTACAGGGGTTTTTTTTATAGGATATGATGAATAAGCAGGAATAGGGTACTAGGATGGCCAAAGATGGGAGGATAAAATGTAAGTTAGGGTATGTGTGTGGGTATGATTGGGTGAAGGAATTTGGAATGTAAGTCTATTGCACACTCCGGAGCAGAAGGTGGCGGTAATGCACCATTAAACTGGGTGCCAACTGCCGTAAAACAAGAAGAAGAAGAAGAATACCCAGGCATCATTCCTGAAGAAGATGGCAGAGTTTGTCATCAAAATGTCGGTTGTAATCGATACCTGTACCTGGCTGGAAGCCTGAGAAGGGTTTATTCATCATTTACACCAGGAATGTATTAGATCCTTTTTCATGTTGTATTTTCCCCAAACATGCAAGGTTTCCATGAGATTACCAGTTGAAATTACTGCAACCTCAGACTTGTTTGGTCTTTTGCCTAAATACTAATAAAAACAGGTATTCCATAAATATTACACTTGATTTTTATGCCATGTTTTAACGGACATCCTATCTGCCTGCAGAGTAAATTTTAAAATCTGATCTCACTTAAGTACATTTTCCCCTTTATTCGGACTTACCTCTCAATCTACTTACCTGATCCTAATCAGATTGCAGCCCGAATAATGACTGCCAGGCGAGAATTCCTTCCTAAATGTAAATTGATATATTGGATAAAAATCTACCTAATACATAATTTTATATTAATGTCACGTAGGATGCCATTTGAGGAAAAGTTTGCTATTCCAATGCAAGCATGAGGTTGGGTTGAGAATTATTTCTCTCTTCAAGTGAGTGATCTGGTAGGCAGTACAACAATCTCATGTCATTCTTATTGCAAAAGAACTTGTAGAGTGTTAATGTTCTCCTCAGGCTAGGTAGGTAGCCAGCTAGATGGTTCTGTTGTTCCAGGATCAGTTCAATCTGCCGTGTCAGCCCTCAATGTTCGGGATTCCTGGGAGTACCCAACTTCTGCATGGCACAAAAAAAACAGGCAGCCTATCATGGAATCATATTCCACAACGCAGAGCACAAACAACAGCTAGAATTCAAGAGATTATCAGAGGCCTTCCAGACCATGGTACACATGACTGGTTTACTTCAGCAATCCCAGTATTGGCAGACGGTTTGCTTTTATTACTTAGTGATGTAGGATTATTCCTCAGAGAAAATGAGTTTATTTACTCTTTGTTTTACTATGATCCAGTAAGAATTTCAACATGAAATACAGACAATATATATTACACATTATGGAATTTTTTAATACATACAGTTTACACATTAAAAAAACAACTCCAGCACTGGCCTCTGCAGTTATGCCCAGGATCAAAATAACCTTGTACTATTTGTCCAGCTGGATTTAAACTCAGTATTGGAGGTTTTCAAAGCTGGGAAGGCCTTTACATGGCCCTTCCTGAGCCCAGGTTTGTACACAAGTCCTTTCAGCAGCAGAGAACAAAGACTGCTGAGGCTTCTCCTCATTCCAACAAGGTTGCTCTGAGGGCCAGCTCTCAAGTCTGCTGTCAACCATCCTTTCAAAGTTGCCATCTCAAGCTTCCCATTCCAGATGTTAGTCACTCTCGAGCCGCCGTCTCTTAGCCTGCATGGGGCTACTGTCAGCCTCGTCCGAGGGACAAGTGGGGTCCCTCTGGTCAGTTTGGTCACAGTGTTTGCTGCCCGCCTCCATTGCCTGCTGATCTGCTGGGGTGCTGGCGAAGGCTTTGCCGCTGAAGACATCTGCTAATTTTTCTTCAAAGAATGACTCAAGTGTCAGAACCTCCTTTTTTTCCTTGAAAAGAATCCAGTTTTTCATCGTTAGATTAAGTTAAAAAAAAAGAAAATGAGCACAAACTATAATAAATGATTCTGCATTTGACATAATTAGGCACTACTAATTGCATTCATTCAATACCTACTAAATATCTAAGAGACTTCACATGGCATCAGACACACTGTAATCTGACCACAGAAGGAGGCTTGCAAGAGGTGATCCGGAGGCTGGTCACAGGGATACATGTCGTGGATTTTGAGAGCAGAGGTTAAGGAAGGAGTTGCATTAGTTTGAATGCTGGCAGTTTGTACCAATGTCAATGTGGAGGGACAATGCCAGTTCCTTTTCTACAAGCACGAGTAGCTGAGGGGGTTAATTTTTGAGCCAATAAAGACAATGAGAATGCACTCATTGCCTTTTGATTCATTAGCAGTCAGTCACAGAAAGTGCATAGGTAAAGGAACAGTATGACAATCAGAAACAGACAGAGGACATTGTAAGCTCTTTCCTAGACTTCATGGAAAGGGTTGGTGACTGCTGCACACAACGGTGTGACAGGAATTAGCTGCAGAGCAGTGAGTAATGAAGGTAACTTTCTCTACACCAAATGTCACAGACACCATGGAGGTCTCTGTGTGAGGGTTAGTGTGTTTTTGTAAAGTACTCAAGCCTGGCAAGACATCAACTTCATTTCTCACAATATAGATCCAGATAGGGGTAGGGCTAACAAACACAGGGTCAGTGATGTCAACAATGATTGACCACAAGACTATCAGACATAGGAACTGTAATAGGCCATTTGGCCCATCAAGTCCACTCCACCATTCAATCATGGCTGATCCTTTCTTCTCCTCCTCAGCCCCACTCTCTGTAATCTTTGACGTTGTGTTCAATCAAGAACCTATCAATCTCTGCCTTCAATACACCCAGACCTGGCCTCCACAGCTGCCTGTGGTAACAAATTCCACAAATTCACCACCCTCTGGCTAAAGATATTTCCCTGCATCTCTGTTTTAAATAGATGTCCCTCTATCCTGAGGCTGTGCCCACTTGTCCTAGACTCCCCCACCACGGGAAACATCCTTTCCACATCTACTCTGTCTAGGCCTTTCACCATTTGAAAGGTTTCAATGAGATCCCCCCACCATCCTTCAATTTTATCCAATTGGCTCTGGTTAGGTATGAAAATGCCATTCACTGTTTGTAAGTGCAAGACATTGAAATAAGTAAAAATTCTGTTTGTCCTCATTTCAAATGGTGTGAAGGATTATCTCCTCACAACAGGTTTAATGAATAAAATGAAAGATGTGTGAATGGGCCCATATGGTGACCTTGGTTGATGAAAGGTCTAGAGAGATGAAAGGGGTACAAGAACGTGGAAGGATTTGAAAATGATGATGAAAATTTGGAAACTCAAGGTGCTGTTTGGCTAGGAGTCGACGCACTGTTAGAGTAAAGCTCAGTGTCAAGGCTCTGAAAGATCACAGGCTTCTCTGAGTTGTTAATGTCTTTGGCCATTACAAATGGCCTTGCTCCTCTGCACTACAGCGGCTTTGGAATGAGTAAACATTCCCACAAGAAAGCACTGATACAGTAGGAAAAAGATGCAGATCTTACCCATAATGATAAACAACTGAGACATACAGTATGCACCAAGATTGGCACATAAATTATATGTCGTGGTGAATATGGGAGAAGTGTTCCTGACCTGTCTAAAGTTCTGAAAAAAAGCAGCAAATGAAAGTGATGATGCATCTTAAACACCAGAACCAAGTTCCTTCAACTCAGATTGCTTAAGAGCAGAAATGTTCCTGAGATCACCAATGTTACTTTGAATTTCACAATGACTTTCCAGAGATGGTAATGGACTTATCAGAAGCCACTCAAGACAAGAAAGTGATGTGAGAGGCAGAGGATTTCACAGACAGCAGTGATCTCATTTTGGCTTGGCACCAAGTTCCCTACACAGAATAGAAAAGAATCACCAAACTCCCTGCTTACCTGACTCAGTTTACTGAATGCCTTAAACATCAGTCGGGCCTCAAGCACAAACTCATCAGGTGAGGAGTAATGGGGCGAGCTTGCCCTCTCGAGTTTTGCTCTAATGGAAGACAAATCTAATTGCTGACTTTTCAACTGCAAAAGAACAAAATTAGTCTTTAGTTCAAAGCAGCAGAGGGTTCAGCAATGACCTTGCAAGGTGGGAAGAGACAAAAACAATGGGAGAACTTGGTTGATGTTTTGTATTCATAATGGAAAAACCTGACATAAAGCAGTAGCACACACACAGAAATATTTACAGGTTGCTTTCATGCAAGACTTTTCACAACTTCAATCTCTCAGAGCTCTCTACAGCCACGACATATTTATTAAAAAATTGAGATTTAGCAATTCATGCACAGCAACAGTCGCTAAATAATGATGCAGATATCAGGCAGACCAGTGGGAGAACTTACTTATCCTTTCCAGTATGATGGCATGGAACTTTCTATGGCTGTTAAAAGTTGCAGTTGAACATCTCAATATATTACCAGCACCTCTGATAGAGAGGGCCACTCCAACAATGTGTGCTCAAGTCTCAGGAATGCTCAGAGACAAGAGAGACAAAGAAATAAAATACATATTTCTTAAAAACAACAGATTCTATGAAGAGCTCGTCTTCAAATACTCACCTGGGAAGAGCCACTAGGGTTATGGAGAGCCTGGCTCATCTTATGAGATAGAAGAAACAGCAGTAAGCGTTCACATTTCTGTAAAATCACATCAGAATGAGAGAAAAATTTTATCATTTTACACTATGTCATGTCTATAAACAGTAATCAAAACACAGTGTGAACCCTATCACAGGGACTGTTTCTGATGGTTTAACCCTCCCTTGCTCAGCTCCCACACTTTGAAAGGATCTGTCTCGTAGATACTGGGTCAAAGAGACCGCAATGTGAGTTAATCATGGTCAATGAATGCTGAGGGGCTGATTAGTATCTTAAAGCGAACTTTCATTCTTCTCACAACTGCCATCCAAAGGTAGGCAAACACAAATAGGTAGTAACTTTAGCTGCTGACACATCTGAGGCTGCAGTTGGCCACATGACAGAGACACAGTGTTCTGTACCCGTAAGCAAGGGCCAGCCAGCAGTTTAACAGCAGCAAGCAGCACAGGCCAGAAAGTTGTGCTCGAGCTCAGCCAGTGTTTTTCACTGGGGTCACCCAGAACCAGTGTCAGCTGTGCAGAATATTGATGATCTTCCCTTCTCTATGCCAAGATCTGCTTAGGATTACTTGTGACATCACTTTTTTAAAATTATTTATTCATTGACGGGATGCGGGTGTCGCCAGCTAAGCCAGCATTTATTGCCCATCCCTAGTTAGAAATAAGCCAGCTCAGTACATCCTGGTCTAGGTAAACTTGTAACATCAACAATAGAAAAATCTGCACATGCTGGAAATCCAAACAACACACACAAAATGCTGGAGGAACTCAGCAGGCCAGATAGCATCTATGCAAAAGAGTAAACTGTTGGCATTTCGGGCCGAGATCCTTCATCAGAATTGGAGAAAAAACATGAGGTCAGAGTAAGAATGGATGGGGGTGGTGGGGGAGGAGGAAGAAATACAAAGTGGTAGGTGATATGTGAAACTGGGTGGGGATGGTGAAGTAAAGAGCTGGGAAGTCGATTTGGTGAAAAAGATACAGGGCTGGAGAAGGAGCCCCAGAGGAAGGTGATGGGCAGCTCGGGAGATAAAGTGAGAGGAGGAAATGGGAATGGTGAGGGAGAGAGGGGTAGGGCTATTACCGGAAGTTGTAGCATTGTCCAATTTAATGATCTTAAAGATTGAAAGGATTAGCTTTATTTGTCACAAGTACATCGAAACACTGAAGTATACAGTTTGTGCCAATAACCAACACAGTCCAAAGACGCATTTCCCCCATTTCTCGCACATCTGCTCTCACTCCATCCTCTAGGAATAGGGTTCCCCTTGTCCTCACCTACCACCCCACCAGCCTCCGGGTCCAACATATAATTCTCCGTAACTTCCGCCACCTCCAACGGGATCCCACCACTAAGCATATTTTTCCCTCCCCCCACCCCCCCACTCTGCTTTCCGCAGGGACCGTTCCCTACGCGACTCCCTTGTCCATTCGTCCCCACCATCCCTCCCCACTGATCTCCCCTCGGCACTTATCCTTGTAAGCAGAACAAGTGCTACAAATGCCCTTACACTTCCTCCCTCATTACCATTCAGGGCCCCAGACAGTCCTTCCAGGTGAGGTGACACTTCACCTGTGAGTCGGCTGGGGTGATATACTGCGTCTGGTGCTCCCGATGCGGCCTTCTATATATATATTGGCGAGACCTGACGCAGACTGGGAGATCATTTCACTGAACACCTACGCTCTGTCCGCCAGAGAAAGCAGGATCTCCCAGTGGCCACACATTTTAATTCCATGTCCCATTCCGACATGTCTATCCACGGCCTCCTCTACTGTAAAGATGAAGCCACACTCAGGTCGGAGGAACAACACCTTATATTCCATCCGGGTAGCCTCCAACCTGATGGCATGAACATTGACTGCTCAAACTTCCACTAATGCCCCACCTCCCTCTCGTACCCCCTTCCGTTATTTATTTATATACACACTTTCTTTTTCTCTCTCTCCTTTTTCTCCCTCTGTCCCTCTCACTATACCCCTTGCCCATACTTTGGGTTCCTCCCCTCCCCCTTTTCTTTCTCCCTAGGGCTCCTGTCTCATGATCCTCTCATATTCCTTTTGCCAATCAACTGTCCAGCTCTTGGCTCCATCCCTCCCCCTCCTGTCTTCTATTATTTCGGATCTCCCCCTCCCACTTTCAAATCTCTTACTAGCTCTTCTTTCAGTTCGTCCAGACGAAGGGTCTCGGCCCGAAACGTTGACTGTACCTCTTCCTAGAGATGCTGCCTGGCCTGCTGTGTTCACCAGCAACTTTTGTGTGTGTTGCGGTCCAAAGATGTGTTGGGAGCAGCCTGCAAGTATCGCCATGCACACAACTTACTAACCCTAACATCTTTGGAACTCGGGAGGAAACCCATGCAGCCACACAGAGAACATACAAACCACTTACAGACAGCAGCAGGAATCAAACTCCAATCACTGGCCCGTAAAGCATTACACTATCTGTTATGGTACTGTGCCGTCCTTTACTAATAATCCTTCAAATTCTGATTGCCTTGATTACCCACTGCAAGTTTTAATACAAACCTTCTGATCGAGAGCAGCAAGGCCTTCCTTAACCTCATTTCTGCTGTCTGCCAATGTCGCTGAGCTTTCACTCTCAACCTCAGATGTTGCCAAGTCCACACATAAGGAACATGTCCATTCAACACTGAAGAAAAATAAATAAATCACACATCAATAATGAGTTCTTCCCGAGCAGTTTAACCACCATATTGCTGCATGAGATTTAATGTCAGACCATCATTGTGGATATTGCGCCCACTGTTCTGGTGTCTATGTTACACAAAGCACACCAAAGCATTTGGCAATAAGATTCCACTGAGCTTACACCACAGGCACCTGGACTGTCCCATCCATGTCACACATAAGCATCCTGCCATGTTCCCTCATAATGTCCCATCCACACCTCCTGCTCCTTCTCTCATCTCTTTACCCAACTTACTCCCGGATGCATTCATACATTTCATCTCAACCAGTGAGTTCCACACTCTAACCAATTCCTGGATAAAGATGATCTTCCTGCTCAATCTTTTCTGATAGTTTTAGTTTCTTATCATCCTCGCAAATAAACTTTCACTTTCCCCAATGCTTCTGGATGCACTGTACAAAATGGAACCAGAACAGTAACAATGTTCAGAATTATGTTCCTGCCTTTAACCGTGTGCCTTTAGACACTAACTTGTGCTTAGAGCAAATAGATTTTAAATAGCATCATTTGTGTGTGTTCTTGTTCAAAAAGCAGTTGTTTTCTTACTGATAAGTGGTGAGAAATAAGTAGTAAGACAACTCAGACTGTTTTGCTCACCATTCAAGCTTGGAGTTGCCAGAAATGGCTGGGGATGAAAATAAAACTAATTCACTACTTCAATAATTCAGAATTGGAATTAGCTTTAATGTCACTGGCATGTCATAAAACTTGTACTTCTGCAGCAGCAATATATCATAATGAGATCTATCAATTACATTAAGTATATAAAAAATAAGTAGTGCAAAAACAGGGGGGAAATACTGAGGTGGTGTTCACGGGTTCAATGTCCATTTAGAAATCCGACTGTGGAAGGGAAGAAGCTGTTCCTGAAATGTTGAGCGTGTGTCTTCAGGTTCCTATACCTCCTCCTTGATGGTAGCAATGACAAGAGGGCATGTCCTGGATGATTGAGTCCTTAATGATGGATGCTGCCTTTTTGAGGCATCACTTTTTGAAGATGTCCCAGATGCTAACAGGCTAGTGTTCATGGAGTTTTTTTAACTTTCGGCAGCTTTTTCCAATCCTGTGCAGTGGCCCCTCTGTATCAGACAGTGATTCAACCAGTTAGAGTGGTCTCCATGGCACATCTGTAGAAATTTTAGAATGTCTGTGGTGACGTACCGATTCTCCTCAAACTCCTAATAAAATATAGCCACTGTGATGCCTTCTCTGTAATTGCATCAATATGTTGGACCCAGAGTAGATCCTCAGAGATGTTGACTCCCAGGAACTTGAAATTGCTCACTCTTTCCATTTCTGGTCCCTCAATGAGGACTGGTGTGTGTTTCCTCGACTTCCCCTTCCTGAAGTCCACAATCAATTCCTTGGTCTTACTGACGTTCAGTGCAAGATTGTTGCTGTGACACTCAACCAGCTGATCTATCTTGCTCCTGTACACCTTCTTGGCACCATCTGAAATTCTGCCAATAACTATTAATTTACAGATGGCGTTCTACTGTACAATCATGGGTGCAAAGCAAGCAGAGCAGTGGGCTAAGTATGCATCCTTGAGGTGCACCAGTCTTGATTCTCAGTGAGGAAGAGATATTATTTCCAATCCGCAGAGTGTGGTCTCCCGGTGAGAAAGTGAAGGATCCAGTTGCAGAAAGAGGTAGAGGCCCAGGTCATGGAGTTTGTTGATTAGAACTGAGGATATGATTGTGTTGAACGTTGAGCTGTAACCAATGAACAGCAGTCTAAGTATTAGTAATGCCCTGGTGATCCAAGTGGAAGGCCAATGAGATTACATCTGCTGGAGACCTATTAGTTGCAGTAGGTCCAGGTCCTTGCTTAGGCAGGAGTTGATTCTAGCAATGACCAGCCTTCTCAAAGTACTTCATCACAGTAGCCGTGAGTGTCACTAGGCGAAAGTCATTGAGGTAGCTCAGTCTGCTCTTCTTGGGCACTGGTATGACAGTGTACTTTTGATGAATTCCTCTGTTCATATCTATTAGGATCTAATACAGAGTTTTATAGTACTGTAGTAGCACTGGTAGTGTTCTAATTTGTTCTGTATTGTATTAATTGCATAATGAGCTACTTTGGCTAATTGGGGCAGCTGCTCAATTGGGCCAAAATGTACTGGTTCCTATGTGTTCCAATTAACCGGAGTCCACTATGTATATGTAGACACTAGGCACATGAACATCTGACAGGAAATGAAAAGTAGTGGTGGTGGGGGGTGTGGAGGGGTGGGTTAGTTGGTGGAGGTATTGATCAGCCTTACTGCTCACTGCTGTTTCATCGATAAATTTCACAAGTGAATATGATTTCGTTATGATATAAGAGGCCATTCTGGACCATCAAATCACTGCCAGTTCAAAGATTTATCCTATTACCCAGTGACTTTCTGTCATCTATTCACCTAACTTTCCCATCAATTCCCCCAAATGCTCTGATTCATCTGTGCATGAGAAGTTACAGTGACCAATTAAGCTGCCCATGTCTTTATGATGGGAGGGGAAATTGGAGCAGCTGACAAAATCCACAGAGTCATGGGATAACAAAGACAACACGGGAGGTCAGGATTGAACACAGGTCACAGGAGCAATGATACAACACCTCTAGTAGCTGCACCGCTGTGGTTTCTAACGAGTTTCAACAATAATCCAGTAGTTTAGTAGCTTCATCGTTACCATTAATGAATTGAACTTTTTAAAAAAATTTCTGACTTTAATTAATTAGTTCAATTTAAATTCCTGAACTGTTGCAACAGAATTTGAACTTGCCAATGGTCTGGAATTGACTGCTGCTTCAGTAAACCAAACAGCGTATCCTCAATGAAGAAGAAACACGCAGCTTAGCCTCAATGCTACCTTAACAAGCTTGGAACATCAGCTCACTGCTTACTAACCACCTTGAAACATTCCGTCTTGGACTTACCTGGGCACACTGAGCAAAGCCGGGATATGACAGCCAATGTGAAACACTTTCAGGCAACGGCTACAACACGGCAACTCGCCTCCTTTCCCACAAACAACGCAGACCACCTCATCCGCCTCCTCACCCTTCTCACTGGCACTGCACAGCGGCGACGCCTTGAGGTCCGCTATACTCCCGGGTGACTTTTCACTGGGGGAAGGTGTGGGGCTCAGGGTGTGATGGGTACGCTTGCTTGCAACCTCAGTTCTCTCATTAAAGACAAATTCGATTTCGGTCACTGATGCGGGAGAGACTGAGTTCGGTGGCGTCAAGGTGCTCGCCAGTGTTGGTGCCTGCGGGTTAGAGACAGAGTTACCACTTTGTGATGAGCAAGTCCAGGACATCACAGGTAAAGAAGAGAAGATTTTAATCAGGCAAGAGTACAGCACTACGCAGCCGTGATTGTATTCATTTGTAGAATCAGCAGAAGAGGAAGCTGAAAGCCTTACAGCAGATCCTTACTTCCAAACTGTCAGATACTGGAGGGCATAAATTTTTGACGAGAAGAGAAAATTTAAAAAAGAATTTATGCATCTAGTGTTTTCTTTTGCACAGAGGTATCTCCTGGAATGCACTGCTGGGGCAGGTGATGGTAGCAATGTTTACAAGGCAGTTAAAAAGGTACATGAACATGAAGAAGGGATATTGACTGGTGGGAATAGGCTGAATTGGTATCACAGTCAGTACAGACATTGTGGACCTGAGGCCATACTCCTGTGCTGTATTGTTCTATGTTCTATTTCAGATGGCCTTGTACTCTATCTGCTTTCCATCACGTGATACAGTCTTGCTCGGCACTACAGACAGCAGTACACAGCAATGACCCTTTTATCCACACAGCACCTCATGGGTAGCACCACAGATCTGGTACAAGCCCACAGGAAGGAACCCTTCATCCACACAGCATCACAGGGGTAGCCCAAGTGGAGGTGAATACTTATTGAACATTCAGATGTCACCATGACCCAAGCAGCCCTGTCTTCAACTCCACAAACTGGTTCTACTATTCTAAGCCTTACCTTGAGAAAACAACCCTATAGTACATAGTGGTGCCAATATACAAGAATACTTCCTTAACTATTTATTCATTACAATGTGCCTTCAACACTCCATGGGTTAGAAAGAAAACACTGCTACTTTGAGACAATTGAAAGCAGCAAAAAGTTCTGCCAGCATTTCTGTAATTTGTAAATCTACTCTGGTTTTCAATTGTTCATTTGTGTTTAGCACTACAAAACATTTCATGGACGCAAATTAAGCCACATAAAGCGGGAAAAAATATACAAGTGGGATAAAATCCATCTTCCCAATAGCAGCACAGGTTGACACGGTAATAAAGAAAGTGTATGTCATGCTTGGCTTTATAAGTTGAGGAAATGAGTTCAAGGGTCTGGAAGTTATCTGGTGCGTTGCATCCAGCTCTGGCCGCCACATTGTAGGAAGGATGTGGAGGTTACGGCGAGAGTGCAGAAGAGGTTTACTCGATTAGAGGGTATGAACTACAAGGAGAGGCTGGACAAACTTTGGTTTTCTCTGGAGCGGAGGTATCCAATAAAAGTTTATAAAATTATGAGGTATCTTTTTTCCAGGGTTACGATGTCTAATGCTAGAGGGTATGCACTTTAGGTGGGAGCGGTAAGTTCAAAGGAGATGTGTGGAGCAACATTTTTTTTTAAAAAACACAAAATGGTGGCTGCTGCCACAGGTACAGTGGAGGCAAATATGATAGAGATACTTAAAAAGCTCTTCGACAGGCACATACATTTTCAGAGAATTCTGGAATATAAACATACTTTAGACAGAAGGGATTAGTTTATTTAGGCATTTAGTTACATTTAATTAATTCCACACAACACACTGGGCCTAATGGCCTGTTCCTGTGCTGTACTAATTGCCCAAACATTCACAGATAAGCTGATGGAAACAGTATGAAAGGAATGGAATATCTCAGTTCAAAATCCAAGGAGACATTTAAACGAGTCCATAAATACCGTGAAGGTTGGATTTATAGGCAAGCCATCTCTTTCGATGATGATCAGGTTGAACTCATCCTGTCCACTGCCTGGTAACAGTTTGAAGGTTGGCAGCTCAGTGTCAGTAGACAAGTCGATTTGCAATCGCTCTAACCGCACATAAGGGTCCTTCTTGTTCGATTTAGGTTTAAGGTTTGAGTCCGAACTAAAATCAGAAAAAGCACACAGGGTCATACATTATCAATAGTTCAAATCCATATGAAAAAAGAATCACACAGACACTACAAATCTGAAATAAGAAAATGCTTGAAACACTCAGCAGGCTGAGTAACACATGGGGAAAGAGAATAAGATTTAATGTTCTAACAAAGGTTCTCAACTTGATACATTAACTCTTATCCCCAGCATGAGTGCACCCAGCATCCTCTATCTGAGAAACTGAGACCAATACACAAGGCAGCTGGTGCAATGTTTATTCTCTGGGTGATGTAGCGAATTGCAGGGTTAACATGACAGCCTTTTACTCTGCAGTTTGTGTGTGCTGTCCTTGGCATCTCAGTGATGGCAACATGCAGTCCTGCACCATTGACCATGTACCTGAACTTCGATCACAAGGACTTGTCCCTTGTAAACATTCCCATTTTGAGTATGTGTCTACGCAGGAGGCAAAAGGGGTTTGGGCATGGAATATGAGGTGAAGTACAAGGAGTAGTGTATCTGGTCTCAGGGAGTGCATACCAAGCAAGGGATTTCACGCTATGAATCCTCCCGCAGGATGTATCACAAATGACCAATGCTTGCCCCAGGCTGTCATTTTCTTGCGCCACAGATAGAAGCCATTCAGTTCACTACATCTAAACCAGGTCTAAAAACATACTGCCATCAATCGCAAACGCCCCGTATTTCCTAGTAACCCATTTTCCCTACACATGCCCATTAATATCCACTCACTCTCCCACCAACTACTTACACTTGGGAAATTTACAGTGGAACATTAATTTAACAGCCAGCACATCTTTGGGATGTGGAAGAAAATCCTTGCAAAGGATTGTTTATGCCTCTATCCACCAAGGGATCATCTTGTAAAAATTCAAACTAAAGAGTCTTACCTGTCACCAGTGTGCTTTATGGTACACTGCAAAGGCATGCATCTGGACTCTGAGATAAATGCAAACATAAATATATAAATAATAAGCAAGGTATTTTATTTGTCAATATTACAAAGGCTGTAGCAAGTTTAAACCGAGTCTATATTAAATACATATTCACTTTTTGAAAAGCATTTCAGAAGCTTTACGAAAGCAAAGGCATATACAGGCTGCTGTCATGGAAAAACACAGAAACTAGTCATACAATGTAATTAAATATGAACTTTTATACACAGAACATTAGAATACGACAATACTACAGTTTATGCAAAGATCAGATTAAATCACAGTTGGAAGTATTATTTTCAATACTGGGCACCACACCACACTAATGGATGAATGAACAGACCAGACAAAAATTCAGTACAGATCTATCAGAATGACACCTCAACTTCAAGGGTAAATTAGATAATACACAAATACTGTGGAATGCAGAAATTTAAAAGTGTTGTGATTGAGGTTTTCAAGATATTACGTGGCGAAGTAGATAGAGAGGAACCATTTTCAATAACTGTGGAGTCTAGGACTTCATTACAAATTGGGACCAGCTCAATGTTGGGGACTATAAACATTTCCATTTCCCACGGAGTTTGTGCTGACCCCCAAGCACCTATTTTATATTAATCTCATCCTCTTGACAACTATGAAATTAATTCCTGTTAATAGGAGGCATGAGGAAAAGGAGGGTATGTGAAGCTGGATCATGGATTAGATCTTAATGATTAGCTACTGTTATATTATACCAGAAACGTGCAGAATGAAGAACCTACCGAAGATTTCAGTGATTTCCTGCACTCCTCTCTAAAAGACACCAACTTAAATCGTGATAATTCAAACATTCAAACAGGACGTCTCCCTAAATTCTTGATATCTTGGTTTCCAGGTGTCAGGTTTGAGGCATATTTGTCTGATCTCATCAGCTTATGATGATAAAGTATGTCAAAAGGGTTAACACGTTAGTTAAACAATAGTAGCCTGTTCTTTCTGAAAGAAACCGCTGATGATCAACAGATGTGCTAAGCCACATTTCTTCTCGGAGTTAGACAGCGTTGCAAGGTCTTTGTTTCTTTGTGCAGTCAAGCGCAGAAATAGGACCACTCCAGCCTGTTTGTGTATGAGGCCATAATACCTATTCTGTAATTTATCTTTCGGTACTGTCAAGCAATAGAGAAGTCTGACTCCGGCTTTAGGGGGAGAGGGGTGATGTGTGTGTGTGGTATCTGAACGACTATATCCATTCTGTAAGGGGAATTGAGAGTTAGTTGGTGGATCGGGCAGGAACAGTCATAGACTGTTCCTGTGTGAGCAACTGAGTAAGCCCTTGGTGCATTGAATAAATGGAAAACCAAACCAATGTACTGGAAAGGACAATAGATCGTGTGGACATATGCAAACGTACCCAGAAGCTGACTAGGTATCCAAAGTTTAAAGTACATTCCCAAGGAGACACAGCGAAGAACATTAGAGACAGAAATAAAGGTGACAGACCCAGGCAGGGAACACTGTCATCTGATTTGT
Source organism: Mobula birostris (assembly GCF_030028105.1). Lineage (NCBI taxonomy): Eukaryota > Metazoa > Chordata > Chondrichthyes > Myliobatiformes > Myliobatidae > Mobula > Mobula birostris. Next base: position 27,458,405 of record NC_092380.1, on the reverse strand, counting down.
GACAGACTATTGGTTGAAGTAGTCTTGCACACCACTTGAGGAACCAAAACGAGGAAATAACAAATGATCAGGTAAGGATAGTCCTTGCACTACTTATAGCTGGTGATGGTGCCACCCTGTTTCTGTGCTGTAATTATTATATGGTTATGGTTATATGAAGCACCTTGGAAGCCGCTAAAGTTGTGAGAGGTATCACTGTAATCAGAAGACTTCCATGCACTGCAAAAACAGGATTTCTTGATTGCTCATAGAATGGATTTGTGATCATGGAAATTTTATTCAGAGCAAGTAATTCATGTTGACACCAATTACCTGAAGCTTGCTGCAATTCTTTGATGTTTCTCTGCTCCTCCTGCTCAGTGGTGGTACTGACATTTGACAGCTGTTAATAAGATAGAAAATATAGCAGTTATTTCCCTTGATTGATTACTGAAATCTGAAAAACACAGTCATGACATCTCTGCAAATAATTGAAAGATTGGATTGGGAAGTTTGAAGTGGGTATGGTTTCATGGTATGTGCAAGGGAATGCAAACAAATAAAACGTTCATCTGTGGAAAGGACAAGGTACTAAAATTGGCCCAGTTTGAGAGCACAGGAGCAATACTCCAAAAGGACTTTTTCAAATTATATGCAGCAGCCAGAATCACCCTCCCTTCCCCATCCCCACCCACCTAACCTGGGAGCTCCCACAAGTCATTATGTCAGTCAACACCAACAGTCAAGTAGGACTAGCCCATGTTCCCTGCTCTCCCTATAATCCCAAGGGAGCAAAACAACTTCTACCTTCCTCGCTTCACCCCTCTGCATAAGTAGAAGTTTTCCCATACCATCTCAGGTGGGAGAAATCCCTCACCCTTCCACCTCCATTTTATGGGATGCAAGACCCTACCCACTGCCTTAGCCCAGTAAGCTGGGACCTTTCCTAACTAAGGGTATGGAACTATTCTTGCTTCACCCCAAGAAATAAAAAAAAAGGGGGGAAATTCTCTGTAATCTATTCTCGAAGCACAGGGACCACTCTTTTGCTTCATCCCAAGGTGCATGGATTCTACTGTCTCCTTTCAGGGACTGCAACAGGCATCATTTCAGGGTTGTTATGCTCCCTAGCCATCTCAAGGTAAACAAAAGAGAGATAGTGGCTTTGAAGAAGTGTGAGATTTTTTTAGGACAATGTGGTATAAGGATTGTGGTATAATGAAGAAGCACATTTAGGAGGTATGTAGATGTTAATGTCTAATATTGATTCTTTGATTCACAAAAATAAAACTGGGAGAAAAGGTAGTTAAACTGAAGATAAAAATAGGGGATGACTTGCCCTACAATGGGAACAGGACATGAATCTAGCATTGCTCGTTTTTTGCTAACCTTGAAGGACACACCCCTCCTTGGTTCTGAAAATGCAGGAGGAACATGACATGTAGAATGCCCTTTAACAAATCCTTCCGCTCCCGAATCAGACCAGGCCAATGCTCCATCGGAGGTGAGAATCAGTGAGTACAGTAAGCTATCATCTCTACCAACCTGCTGTGGCACTAGAGAGGGACCCGGATAGGCATACTGTAACACAAGACAGCATTTGGTAATGAGATATCAGCAAAAGGAAAAATCATTTCAGAAAAGGGATTGAATTACATAAAGGTTACAGAAGAAAAGAAGCTCATGTCACTCCCTATGCTCAACAAAAGTACTTCACCAGCTACATCAACAGGAATGCCCACATCACAATCTGAACTATTACTTCTAGTTGGCCTCCAGTCATCACTACTGCTTTGTGCCTCAGTGGGATCCCAACTCCCCACCACCACTCCGCGCCCACCCCCCCCCCCCGGCTTTCCCTAACCATTCCCATAGGAGCCTATATTGCCCACAACACAACCCCAACATTGAGATATTTCATACATTCACAGATTGTGGGCTTTACTGGCAAGACCATATTGGTCACCTATCCTCCTGCACCAAGTTCCCATCTGGATTGCTTTAGTCAACTGCACTGATGGGTCCAGAGTTTAAAAATGTGAGAACAGCAGATATCCTTTCCTGACAGACACTACTGAATCAGATTGGTTTTTACAATAATCATAGTCTCCAAGAGTTCAGTCACAGCAGATACTACCTTTTGAAATAAAGAAGCAATTAAAATTAAATTTACCAGGGGTTATGAAAGGATCTGAGCTCTTGTCTGTGGATCGAGTGCTTGCAGATCTGCATCACTTTGTTAATGTAACAGATTACCTAATCCTCTTTCACCCACGGCCACAAGACTAACCACCATATTTACAGTTTCATTTCCACGCTACAAGATTGGGACTGAAGTTTTCTGAACCACTTGCTTCAAAGTCAAATCATATACTGAAGCTAATGCTGGAACACAGTATCTAATTCATTATATGGGAGCACGGCAAAATGAAAATTATTATCACCCTTTGCAGTCCCAACTGGGAATGAAACATTATATTTGTCATTTGATAGCAGAAAAGAATGCCATGCAGTTGAGATGATGCCCAAGCCAAGAATACAGCTGTTGATTAACTGCACTTTTTGTGAATTTTGAAGACAAGGTGAAGATTAATAGTAACGCCCCAGATTATCTTCTGATTTTTTTTCTTATTTAATATAGTCTTAACAAGCTTTATGTTTACATTCATTTTATTCAGCTTACAGGAAAGATTGTTTCAGCTCTAAAGAGCCTTTGATGATGGAGAATATTTGCAGAGATTCTGGAAGGTTACACAGAATATTAACCAGGCTTCAGCAGAGTTGCTGGGGAGTTCCGTTCTGGTGCAGTTCTGTAGGCAGTCTCTAGGTCCTCCCTGTGAAATGCATGAGTTTTTTTTTCCCCTGGGTACTCCAGTTCCCTCCCACAGTCCAAAGATACCAGGTAGGTTAATTTGTTATTGTAAATTGTCCTGTGATTAGGTTAGGGTTAATCGGGTTTGTCCGGGGTTGTTGGGGCGCGTGGCTCGAAGGGCCAGAAAGGCCAGCTCCGCACTGTATTGCCAAATAAAACTTTAAAAAAAATATCGGAGGAACTTGCTTTTGTCAGCAATGATTTAGTATGGACAGGCTTTGTGGTATTGCAAAGTGGGAAGCTGAGGGATCACACATTCTGACTAAACAAGTACAAGCTGACAAGTTGAGTGAAGTGGTGTTACATCCTTGTATGAAAGTATTTAAGTTTTATGTTGCATGTTGAAGTTCTGCTTCGTAAGTCGTTTATGGCACTTCAGATGCAGTTACATGCCAACCTACAAAGACAATGGAATGAATCATGGCTGCAGCTTACAGTTCTGTACACAATTGCAGCTTGCTAACAACAATCTCTGTTGCATTAAAATTCTAGGGAGACCAGAGGTGGAAAACCCTGCAATGGTCAGCCATGGTGAAACAAGCCAGTCGCGCCGCACTTGCACACAACTCTTGTTTTTTTTTTTGGTTTTGGAACCCTATCAATCAGTAATTACCTGTTTCTGTGCAAAATCGTGGGCATTGGCCGGGCCATCTCTGTGGGGCAGAATGACACGGGGATACGAGGTTGCCTGCTGCACCAACATCTTGAGTTGGTCAACCGGGCTGTTGCCAAGGCGATTGCTTGACGTTGGAGAACGATGGCAATTTGCACCAACCTGAGTCTGGAGGATAAAAAATGGAGATAAGTGTTTTAATGAGGTGGCGCACAAGCTTGCTGAAGCTGTGTGGTACTAACATGGTTTGGGGAATGGGATTGGAAGAGGATGGATGCCTGGGAACAAGGTTTCCCTCTTCCATCACAACTGGATTTCTTTCTGGATCATCTATTTTGTCAATAATATAACTTTGTGGTTCTTCCATGACAGTCTTTACTGTTTGAAAGAAAGGCAAGTGATTCCTACAGAGTTTAGATTAACATCTTGTTGTAGAAAATAAAGAACCAGATCAGGGTATGTAACCAGCTGTAGCACAAATACAACGCTGCCCCTTCCTGGAGCAGTTGTTATTCATAGCTGGACAGACATGCCAGGATTGAAAGCAGGGAGACCTTGGTAGGTAAAGGCAATATCATTGGACAGCAGGGCAGAGCTCATGCTCCAAGTTGAAGACCCTTCATCAGTACTGGAAAAATGAGGAAATAGGTATATTTCAGTTTATAGAAGAAAGGGTAGAATGAACAAAGGGAACATCTGTGAAAGGGTGGAGAGCAAGGTTTAAGTGACACAATTGTTTTTAGTACTTTCTAGTTAATCAAAACAGTTTTGTCTGGAGGAATGTAATTAGAGGAAGATGCATTTAACATTACAAGCCTTTCCTCTTTGTATCAAAACTGGTCATTTCTGTTATCCATTTGCAACATCAATTACTCTCTCTTCACAGATGTCATCTCATCTGTTGAGTAAATACGTCATTTAATTCTGAAATTTCTGCTAACTGCTGCATTCTATGTGTCACAGTTTCTTCAGCTGTTATTTTACCCTCTCCAAATGTCTTTATACATTTCTCTATGTATACTCCTCCAGACAGATCAGCTGTGATTAGCCAGATGATTGCAGTAAAAGCAATAGTTAGTTACCCACACAACTTTGGTCTCCTGGTCACATCCAAGTACTCGAATAAGAAAGGTTTAGAGAGATATCAGTCATATGCAGTCAGAAGGGGCTAGCTCAGATAGTTCGGATGAGTATCTTGGTTAACATGGATGAATTAGGCCAAAGTGCCAGTCTGCTATATTGCTGTATATCTCTGCTTTACTTGGTGACCAAAATAATAGTTGAAAAGGGATCCAATTCCAAATCTGGAGCAACAGACGTAGAGTACATGATTATGTAGGAGTGTGGAAGGGTAGAAATGTGGTGGGTGGCTGTATTTCCCGGTCAAGACTATTGAGTTCTTAACTGTTGTATGTTAACAGTCAAGCTAAGCACAGCAAGGCAAAGGGTCTCAAGTAAACCAACCAAGTTTTTTTGCTCATGCATCAGCATTTGACAATCTATGGGCAAATCTGCATGGGGGGGGGGCTCAAAGTTTGTGCAAGATCAGATTCCTTGGTACCTCAATCAGGACTGAAAAGCTAAGGTCAACTTTATAAATCTATATGGCCATGAAAATCAATAGAGTGACAGAGTCATGGGCTCTCTATTACCTTCCAAGGCAATACAGATTCATAAATCCACGTTGTGGATTGGGTCACAGAGGGATTACGCTTGTATCTGATCTGCATTCCTGAAGGAAAACAGGGAAAGTATCACATGTCAATTGGCAGATGAACAGCTTAATGCTCAGCTTTACACACAGAGAATCATAATGTGCAGGTGGTGTTCTGTTCAGCACAGCTTTCAGTAGGCACTAGCAAAAAGATGCAATCTTATTTTCTCTCCTTCCCAAAACAATGATTCCCATTTGACTAGATACTCCATAAGCTGCTCACATTAGAGAATCGTAGAATCATAATACAGAAACAGGCCTGTCAGTTCTCTAGTCTATTAACCTGCCTAGTCCCATCGACCTGCACCCAGACCATAGAGCACCTTGGATCTACCCAAATTTCTCTTAAGTATTGAAATCAAGCCCAAATCCACCACTTCCAGCAGTTCATTCCACACTCTCACCATCCCCTGGTTTCTCTTCATGTTCCCCTTAAACATTTCACCCTTAACCCATGACCTCTAGTTCTAGTCTCACCCAATCTCGGTGGAAAACCCCCGCTTTTATTTACCCTATCTATACCCTTCAATTTTATATTTCATTCTCCTACGCTCTAGAGAATAAAGCCCAAACCTATTCAACCTTTCCCAATAAGTCAGGTCCTCAAGTCCCGGCAACATCCTTGTAAATTTTCTCTGCATTCTTTCAATCTTATTTCCATTTTTCCTGCAGGTGGGTGACTGGAACATGTCACAATATTTCAAATTAGGACTTACCAACATCTTAAGCAACTTCAACATAACATCCCAACTCTTGTATTCAACAACGTAAACACGAGGAATTCTGCAGATGCTGGAAATTCAAGCAACACACATCAAAGTTGCTGGTGAACGCAGCAGGCCAGACAACATCTCTAGGAAGAGGTACAGTCGACGTTTCGGGCCGAGACTCTTCGTCAGGAGTCCTCGGCCCGAAACGTCGACTGTACCTCTTCCTAGAGATGCTGCCTGGCCTGCTGTGTTCACCAGCAACTTTGATGTGTATTTCTTGTATTCGACAGCTTGATTTATGCCAAAAAATCTCATTATGACTCTATCTACCCATGATGCCATCTTCAAGGAATTACAGATCTGTATTCCCAGATCCCTCTGTTCTACCGCACTTCTTAGTGTCTCACCACTCACTAAGTCCTATCCTGGTTGGTCCTCTCAAAGTGTAACACTGGATACCTGTCTACATTAAATTCCACCTGTCATTTTTCAGTTCATTTTTTCAATGTAATCTTGTTCAGTACTATAAGGAATGGGCGTCCCGATCAGATGTACTCACAAAAAGAATTTTCTTCAAAAAGACTTCTCTATAAAGTACCTAAAAAGGCAGTCAGAGACCTCCATTTTCATACTTCTCTATTATAATATGGAGGCTATAGAGTGCTACGTGTCTATCTGAGTCAGCATGTCTCAAGCAAAAAGACAAAATTAAAGCCTTGGAAACTCAAGATTTGCTGATGCAGTAGCACGATGAGTACAAACGCAGCTTGTACAGCTCACACAAGTCTCCTCACAGCAGTGGAAAGCTACTAATATATTTGATCAAAATTCAGGTAATAGCCCCAAAGCTGCCACACTCTGCACATTTCCAATTCAAGTTGCCCAGCTTCAACTGCTAAAAACACCAGCTAGAGCTTCTCAGGGATAGTGAGTGACCAGATTTCAATAACAGCTTTTAGCTTTACAATCCTTCCGTTTCCATCTCTGATTCTGGCCTCTATCTTAGTCAGCATCAGAGATCCTTTCTGCTGCTTTGGCACTATGCTAGCAAATTTTCCACACATAAGTCTCTGTCGCTTTAAACTTCTGGTTTAAACTTTGACAGTGCCTTTAGTCATCTGTCCTAATAGCACACGGTGGCTTGCATTTGGTAATATATTAAGACCATTTTAAATGTTAAAGGCTGTAGTAGAAACTGTTGCTACTATGGCAGTGCCATCTCAAGGATTAAACATGATTAAAAAACATTATATTTACAAAACAATTGGCATGCTGGTGGTTCAATCAGCATAATGTCTAACCATAGCTTCAATTGATAGAAAGCTACTAACTTTACACAATTAGCAAGAAAGATTAATCAACCAATGAGTAAGAACTTGGAAAGTAACATTTTGGTAAATTAGAGAGGAAACCACTTGGCATTTAGATTCAAAGTCTGCTCTTAGATCTGCAATGTTCTTTCAAACTTAAATCTGCAAAGCAAGTTGTCAAATCCCAAGATGCTGACTGGCTTTCTGCTTCTAATCAATAATGGTATTTGAGAGAGCTTTGAGAGTTACGGTAAAAAGCACAATGCTAAAATATATTGTTCAAAAGCAATTTTGCTGATAAAAACAGGCTCCCAAATACTGCATAAAGACAATGCAAATAAATAAAATTACGCAACATACTTACACTCTGACTGGTAGCAGAATTGTTAGAGTGCACTTGCTGGGATATGGCAGTTGTTAGCAACTGCCTGCTGGTAGAAGTATTTGATCTGAGTGCTTGCTGCACTGGAGGAGACGGTCGACTCACAGGAACATTCGACAGTCCGGTGGACGTAGATAGGTGGTGCGATGGTGGGGACTGAACACTACCAGCTGCACTAGGCCCAAAGGACAGCTGCTGCCGCTGTGTTGGGGAAGGCAGTTTGCTAATGGCAGTAGGCTGATGGACGGACATTTGCTGGTACAGTGTCTGGCCCCCAATAATCGATTGCTTGACAGCTCCCTGAGTATGTCCCTGAGGCTGGCGAATCTGCAAAACAGGGAACAAACTCTGGCAATGAGAAAATCATATATAAAAGACAAAAATATTATTCAAAATAAGCACTCCGTCATCCATGCTTGCCAATTTTTAGAATAGTCTGTGGGATGATGGACGAGGGATATACTTTAGTGGAGTTCTGTAAAGGACAGGGCTTTTTTTCTTATTAAAGAGGTTGTCAAAGGAGTTCAAACCATGATAAGTTCAAATAGAATAGTTACCAGTAGTAGATAGTTCAGTAATCAGACAGCAGAAGTGAAGTAGTGATGTAAAGTTATTTTACACAGATGGCCAAACTGGAATGCACTACTTGAATTAAGAAGAATTGACTAAACATTTGAAAATAAAAATCTGAGACAATGAGGAATATGCAGTACACAGATTAATTGGAATTGGTATTAGTTTATTACTGTCACATGTATCGAGATACAGTGAAATGCTCACCTTGCTTACTGTTCAGACAGATCTTTTCATTACATAAATGCATTGAGGTAGCACAAGGCAAAACAATATCAGGCAGAATAAAGGGTAAGAGCCACAGAGAATGTGCAGTACAGAAGAACAATAAGGAGCAAGATAATAATAAGACAAGTTGGACTCATCAGCTCTCAATCATACTAAGGATCTACTTAGTCTTATAACAGCAGGGTAGAAGCTGTCCGTAAGCCTGGTAGTGTGTGCTTTCAGGCTTTTGTATCTTCACCCCAAGGGGAGAAGAGAGAATAACCAGGTTACTGATGCAGCAAGAAGTATAGTCAGAATCTAAAGAGGAGGCTGTTTTCCGTAAAGTCCTGAGTTATATCCACAACTCTGCAATTTCTTGTGGTCATGTGCAGAGCTTTTGCCGCACCATGCCGTTATCCAGGGAAATAGGATGTTTTCTATGGTGCATTGGTAAAAATTGGTTAGGGTCGAAGAGAATTTGCCAAATAATCGTAGCAGAAGTGTTGCTGCCTATCCTTACTGATTGCTTCATAAGAAAGTAGAGACTTTGTTGAGTTTTCTTGACTGTGGTGTCTATATAGTTAGACCAGGAGAGGCTATTGGTGATGTTCACTCTTCGGAACTTGAAGGTCTCAACCTGAACTCCATCAATGTAGACAGGAGGATGAGTGCCACCCTGTTCCTAAAGTCAATGACCGAGTCAAGGAAAGGTTGTTGTCATGACAGCATGTTACAAAGCTCTTTATCTCCTTCCTGTACTCTGACTTATTGTTATTTGAAATGCGTCCACTACGGTGGTGTCATCTACAAAAATGGAGACAGAATTAGAGCAGAATCCTGGCACACAATGAGTGTCCAAGGAGTGGAGTAGGGGGCAGAGGATGTTACCTTGTAGTGCAATATGTTTAGAATAATTGGAGTGGAGGTGTAGCTGCCTATCCTTACTGATTGCAGTCCAGTGGTCAGGAAGACAAGGACCCAGTTGCAGCGGGAGGCATTGACTCCCAAGATCTGGAATTTGGTGCTGAATTTGCTTGGAATGATAATATTGAAAGCCAAGCTGTAGTCAATACTAATAGTATGACATAGGTGTCTTTACTGTCCAGGTGCTCCAGAGACGGGTGTAGGGGCAGGGAGGTGTCATCTGCCGTAGACCTCCCATTTCCCATGTAGGTGAATTGCTATGTGTCGAGGTTGTCCAGAAGGCTGGAATTGGCGTGACCAGCCTCTTGAAGCTCTTTGTACTGGTAGATGTCACAGCCACTGGGCGATAATCACTTAAACATATTATCTTCTTTTTCTTAGGTAGCAGAATGATACTGGTCTTCTTCAAGTGATTACCAAGGAACTGGCACAGAATATATCCCAAAATAAAAGAGCTAGGATTTTATCTGGTCACTAACAAAGTTAAATGAGTGAATTAAGTAAATTTCCTGCTAAGTTATTTAAAGTCATCTTATAACATTTAGAGAGCAAATGGATCATTTATCCCTTTACACCTGTTCTCTCACTTAATTAGATTATGGCTGATTTTTGACCCATGGAATATCGCTTACTTCCTTTGGCTAATAAAACTAAATAGCTCAGCTCTTGTTCAATTTTTGACTCTCCAATTTGTTGAAATATATCAGTACATAGCCAGAAATTTGAGGAATGGAGGCATCAAGGGCAATTAAATGTGCTACTAATAACTTTCTCTCCCAAAATACGAACACATTTTTTTTTTTTTTTTTTTGGATTTGGGGTAGGCTTGGTCCAACAGTAAAACATTAGTTGTCATAACAGAGGTCATTATCATCCAAGCACAATTCTGTCAGAAAACTAGCTTTCAGATGATAGGGAGAGGGGATAGGCAATTAAAAAAGGTATTTTTAAAATGCAATTTCAAAATTTGTCAAAGGGGATGAGAGAGCTGTTTGTGTTTAATATGCCATGTAATTCTGAGGGAAAGTTTAAACGAGCAATTTTTTAAACAACAGTGTACCAAATGCAGTATCAGTAAGCAGATATAACAGTGGTATTTCAGAGGTAAATACACAGACACATGATGTGAAGGGAACATGGTACCTTGCTCTGCAATTGGGATCAGTTTCCTTCACTGGGAGACCACAATCCACATGGACTGGAAAGCCCACCTCCTTCTAACTGACCATCAACATAAATGCACCTCGGGGCTACATACTCCCTGCTTTACTCTATTTGTACGTGTGTCTGTGGCTAAGCATAGCTCTAATGCCATCAACAAATTTGCCAATGACATCACTGTTACTAGCAGAATTACACATGGTGACAAGGAGGCATGCAGGAGAGAGGTAGGTCAGCTGGCTGAGTCGTGCTGTAACAACAACTTTGCACTCAACACCCACAAGACCATGGAACTGATTGTGGATTTTATGAAGAAGTCAGGTGAACCTCAATGAACAGTCTGCAGTGTAAAGGACGAGCAACTTCAAGTTCCTGGTGGGTTAACATCTCTGAGGACCTTACCAAGCACTAGCATATATATGCAACCATAACAGCATGTACTTTTTCTACTTTCTTAGAAGTTTAAGGAGATTTAGCATGTCATCAAAGACTCTGTTAAAACTCTACAGAACTACAGTGAAAAGAATCTGAGTGGTTGCATCACAGCCGGGTATGGAAACTCCAAAGCACAGGAACGTAACTTGCTACAGCATGTGGTGGACTAACCGACAGTTCAGGATGCAGTTCTGCTCACGTCCTCTTCTCGATGCTGTGTTCAGGCTGGCGGTAAGGGAGCCTGAAGACCCACACCTCAAGGTTCAATGACAGCCCTTCCCCGTTACCATCAGCTTCTTCAACCAACCTGAAAACCCTAACACTACCTCGTACTGTATTTCTTACAACATATACTAATGACGTTATGTTTATTTTATTGTGAACATGAATGAAGGTATATGGACCATATGCAGGAAGATAGGATTAGCTTCATTTGGCATTGCTGCTGGTACAGACATTATGGGAGTTCACACATTCTCCCCATGACCACTTGGGTTCTCCCCGGGTGCTCTGGTTTCCTCCCACATTCCAAAGACATACAGATCAGGGTTAGTAAAAGAACATGCTATGTTGGTGCCAGAAACATGCCGACACTTGCGGGCTGCCCTCAGCACACCTTGGACTGTGCACTGGTCACTGATACAAACTACAATTACTTTGATGTTTCGATGTACGTGTGACAAATAAAGCTAATCTTTGTCTTTATCAAAAGGGGGAATGGGAGAGGAAAAATTAAAATGATAGACTTACTTGTACTCCATTCATCTGTGGCAGTAATAGCACCTGATTCATGAGCTGCTGCTGCTGTTGCTGCTGTTGTTGCATCTGCACAATGTTCCCTTGTTGAACCACCTGCACCTGCATCTGCTGAAGGTACCTGCCATTAGTACTTGGCATTGTGGTTTTTGGCTTCACAAGTTGCACCGCTTGCTGCATCCGTGAGTGTCCACTCACTGGTGACCAGTGGGGAGCTGAGTGAGGCTGGCGGATCAGGACCTGCTGTGTGTTCTGCTGTGGAGGGAGCTGGCGTGGGGGTGGGAGCTGTGTCTGCTGGTAACTAGGTGGCGGAAGGCGATGGGAAGACTGCATAGGTGCATGGCTTTGCCAAGAGTTTCCTTGTGTTGCAATCATTCGATTGTTAGGCTGGTGTTGGGAAACAGGCTGGAGCTGAGGGATAGGGTGTTGCTGGGAGACAGGTTGAGGACAATGGCTGGACACTGACGGATGCTGAACTGGAACATGCGTTGACAACGTTGGGGGGACTTCAATCACAACATTGCCTGTTGGGAAAGAAACCGTTTGAAAAAATGCACTTAACTTTTTAAGACAGCATTAGCTTAGGAGGAGAAATTCACGGCCTGGGATCCAGGCCGTTGAAAATACAATCATCAACCGGGAAGTGACATAGCTGTATTAAAAAAACAACGTATAAGAGACCAAAATTGGAAGAGGCTTGTTGGACTGGAGGATACATAGATTAAGATGGACAAGACCATGGAGGAACAGAAATGAGAAATTTAAGAACTCAAGGGTCTGTTGGACAATGAAGCATAGAAAGATCGATGAGTACAGGAACAATGAAAGAAGAGGACTTTGAGAGGGTTGGAGTATAGGCAGTCCAGTGTTACATTAAGTACAAGCTATGAAAGGCTAGTCAAACAGGTCAAGTGTGAAGCTAACAAATTACAGCATTAATTTGGGAAGCACAAGTCTTCTGTTGCAATCAGGGTTTGAAGTACTCACCAAAATTAGCTGCACTCTTAGTCCAGAAAGCAGAGTCCCAGAGAAAAGTGATAATGTCATTCTTCAACTCCTCTGTATTAACCTTGGATTGCAGCCCTCTTTGTAACTGATAGAAGATCTGTAAAAGCAAAGGTTTTATAGATCATCCTTTTATCTGCAGTTCCTGGCTGAGCTTTGTGGCATGGAAAGGTTTAACAGGTAAATAATGTGCAAACAAAAGAGCCCACATTGCAAAGAAAGCCAGTGGACTTACAGGTGTCAGGGGGCAGGCAGCTCTCACACTTTGCATTCAATAACATGATGGGATTTTAAGGAATTTAAATGCAACTCTATTTCCGTGTTTGACTTTCCTACAAACTGACTTTGCATCACCTAAAAGTCAGCATCAAGCCCCCCAGCTGAGATCAGATTCTGAATTAACTACTTGTACTGAATTCTGAAGATGCATATGGAGGGTTCCTGAAACTAAATCCTGATCATAATGAAAACAGGACAGTTTCTTCAGCATCATCCCTTAAATAACACAATCCAAACAGGGAGGCATCTCAATCCTCCACAGTCTGCCTGCATATTTACATTATCTGATTCTGGATCAGTCTTGCCTAGTATGCCTACAAACATTTTATGCTAATAAGGCAAGAGTTGAAATACATAAACCAGAATTCTTTCAATACCAGTTTTTTGCAGAGCAGCAGGGCTGTGCTGTTATCAGTGTTGACGGCCCAAGAAGCAAACTTTAAGACGTGGTCCATTTGCCGGTACAGCTTGGACATAGACAGGTGCTGCTGCTCCAACTTCAGCTGCTGCTCCTCGGCCAATCTCTGCAGGAATCAAAGCAGAAAACATACTGGGCATCTCAGAGAAATCACCTAGCTGCCTGTCACTTGACAAGATGGGCATGAGATCTGATGCTTGTTACTGCTCTCCCAGGAAAGGAAACCAGTAATATGAACATATATGAACTGCACAGAGCAGGGAATCAATAACACAATTAATAACATCAATTACTAAGAGGAGAGTGGTGAAGCACGAGTGCAATGAAATTCGTAGCACTTAGCTCAATGTAAAAGCTAGGTTTTCAGTAAACACGGTCACTCACACTTTAAGATAGGAGAAATAAGACAAAATCTAATCCAACTGAAGTTTAAATAAAATGTGGAAGTTGAACATGGTGCAATTTGACCCCTTTCTATGCTTCCACTCCCATTATCAATGGCATTTCATTCTACTTTTGACTATTCAGCGAGGCATTGCCTGTTGGCAGGCTCTTCCCTTGGGGCAGTATATTCTGACATGCAGTTGTTAGGTGTACTAACTTCACCACATGACTGATTTTCAGTGAGACAAACTGAGAATTGAAACCACAGGAGAGTTTTATACTCCCACAAATGGACACCAAATGTCAAACTTCCTATGCTGCTGTGATATCAGCAAGGGTTTAACTCTTTGGCCCACTATTATAACAGGCCATACTCCTCCAGCTCAGTAATTGGAAAAGCTTTCAAGCATTAGTGACTCAGTCTTAAAGTCAAATCCACCATTAAAAAAAAATCTCTAACTGCCCAAGCTGCAAAGGTACTCTAGAGGATACCACAATGTAATGTGGTCACATAATGGGCAAACTATGCAGGACTATCAATATTTCCTTCCAGTAAAGGAACTGGTGAAGGTGTGGCAGTTTGGTACAGCACAGAAAAAGACCTGTTGGCCTACCATATTTATGGCATGTCACTTCCCAAGAGGTGGTCAAACGTTGTCCCTTCTCCAGTTGGGCCATCATAATGCTTGTTTGTACATCCCTTCCTTGTGCATGTGGGTTTCATCTGGATTACCCGGTTTCCTCCCACAGTCCAAAGATGTACCGGTTAGTAGGTTGACTGGTCATTGTAAATTGTTCTAGGATTAGGCTAGAGTTAAATAAGTGGGTTGTTGGGCTGGAATACTTTAGAAAACGTTCCTGGACACTCTTTACAAATTCTATCCCAACCTATCACTTGGCAATACGTCTGTCCTCTCCAACATTAGGGAAGTTGAAATCAACTATTATTACACAATTATTTCCACAACTATCTGTGATTTTCCTACATGTATGCTTCTCTAATTCCTGCTGTTCCACGCATTTCACCTCGCGCACAATTCCCCAGGATGTGACGTTCTTCCTAATCAATAGTACAACTCCCCTCCTCGCTAGCTCCACCTCTATCACACTGGAAGACTAAGCAGCCATTCCTTCCCATCCCTCACATACTAACTGCAATATCATAATCTCATATGAGATCCATATTCATCTGTCTTACATGTGAGGCTTCTTGCCTTAAAGTTAATGTAGTTTAGCATATCAGACCATCTGCACTCCCCATCCAACACAGAGGGCTTGCTTGCTTTAACCTCTTTGCTACACCTTCTCAGAATCAGAATCAGATTTATTATCAGGCTCCTGTACCTCCTCCCTAACGGTAGTGATGACAAGAGGGCATATCCCAAATGGAGAGGGACCCTAATGACAACTTCTACGTTCTTGAGACACTGCCTTCTGAAGATGTCCTTGATTGTGGGGAGGGATGTGCCCATGATGGAGCAGGCAGAGTCTATAACACTCAGCAACCTCTTCAATCCTGTGCATTGAAGCTTCCATATCAGGCAGTGATGCAACCAGTCAGAATGCCTCTATGGTTATGCCTGCAGAAATCTGCTACAGCCTTTGGTGACTTACCAAACCAATTCTCCTCAAACTCCTAATGAAGGACGGCCCCTGGTGTGCCATCTTTGTGTTTGCATCAATGTGTTGGGGCCAAGATGGGTCCTCTTGAGATGCTAACCCTAGGAACTTAAAGCTGCTCACCCTTTCAATTGCTGACACTTGATGAGGACTGTTGTGTGTTCTCCCGCCTTCCACTTCCTGAAGTCCACAATCAATTCCTTGGTCTTGTTGACACTGAATGCAAAGTAGTTCTTGCGACACCACTTAATCAGCTGATCTATCTCACTGTGCCTCCCTGTCACCACCTGAGATTCTGCCAACAACATCGGCAAATTTATAGATGGGTTTGAGCTGTGTTTATCTACATAGTCACGAGTGTAAGGAAAGTAGGAGTAGTGGGTTAAGCACGCATCCTTGAGGTGCAGACTTATTGACTGTTAGCAAGGAGGAGGTGTCATTTCTGATTAACACCGACTATGGTCTCCTGATGCATATCCTGATGTCAAGGGTCCAGCTGCAGATGGAGGTAGCGATGCCCAGGTTTTGAAGATAGTTCATTAATATTGAAGGGATGATGGTGTTGAACGCTGAGCTGCAATCAATAAACAACAGCCTGATGTATTCGTTATTGTTATCCAGGTGTTCCAAAGCTACGTGGAGAACCAGTGAGATTGTGTCTGCTTTAGACCTATTGTGGCAGTAGGCAAACTGCAGCAGATCTAGGCCCTTGCTTAGACAGGAGTTAATTTTAGCTATGCCCAACTTCACAAAGCACTTCATCACAGTAAATGTGAGTGTCACTAGACAAGTTGTTGAAGCAGCTCACCCTGCTCTTCTTGGGCACTGGAATGACTGATGCCCTGATACATCATTATTTTGGGTTCTACCCCACCTGCCAGACTAGTTCAAACTCTCGAGTAGTACAAGCAAACCTCCACACAAGGATAATGGTCCCCCTCCAGTTGAGGTAAACCATACCTCTTTTAAACAGGTTGCCTCTGTCTTGGAAGAAATCCCAATGGCACAAGCAACTGATGTGTCCCACCTGTTCTTCAGCCACTCATTAACCTTATCCTCCCACTTGTATGTTCGCTTTAGTATGTGGTGTGGCATGACATTTCATATGCACCATCACTTATACTGAACTTTTACTTACAGAATTTAAAAACAATGCAAAAATAGCTCACACGTCATACCAAATGTGAAAATGCTCCATGATTCTTTCAAAGCAGACAACTGGATTTCTCATCCAAAACTGTTTCTATACTAACATCACGGCACAAACATCAGCAGGTTAGATAAGTGTGATTACCTCCACTCTCTGGATGAGGGTCTTGCCACGTTTATTTAGTTCTTTCATTATCTGAAGGATAGCCATCTTGATCTCCACCTGGACTTTCTTCTGCATGTCCTGAACATCTCTTAATCTGATGAATGAAATCAGGATATTGATCCAATTGTAATCAGAAAACTCCTGCAACAAAACCCAATACCCCTCTGTTGGATGTTTTCGATGTATGTAAGAAACTGACCTATTGTGCACAATAGAAAGTCTGAGAAGGAAAGAGCCTACTACTTTTGAGGTACTTAAGAGTTGTATTTATATACAATCACAAGGAAACGTCTTTTTTTAAAAAACTCTCCTTGAATACTCTTCAAACTCAACACAGACCAGTTTCATTATCAGCATTACGTGCCATATTGTATGACATAGGTGATCATGGTCTTTGAAAATTACTGTTCTTGGAAAAGTTTTTTCTATAGAAGTGGTTTGCCATTGCCTTCTTCTGGGAAGTGTCTTTACAAAACAAGTGACCCCAACCATTAGCAATTCATAGACTTCCTGCCTGGCATCAGTGGTCACGCAACCAGCACTTGTGATGCACACCAGCTGCTCGTACGACCATCCACCACCTGCTCCCAAGGCTTCACATGACCCTGATGGGGAAGGGGGCGAAGCAGGCGCTACATCTTGCCCTAGGGTGGCCTACAGGCTAGCAGAGGGAAAGAGCGCCTTATACCTCCTTTGAGTGCCTTATACCTCCTTCTACCCCACCACCTGTTCACCTCCCTGAAAAAAGTATCACCTTTGAACTGACTTTAAAACCCCACAGTATTAAAAGGCAAGATGAAGTTTCTTTTCTGTGCTCACCCAGTACTACAGACCGTGTTTAACTAAAGTAATGGGTTACTTTAAAATTCAACAAGTTAACTGAGAAATCAGAAAATATTCAGTCAGAGTAATACAACATGGAAGCAGGCCCATCAGCCCATCGAGTTCATGTTGGCCACCAACCATCCATTAATCCAATTTTTTATTCTCCCATGAATTTCATTGGCTACCCCCAGATTCTAAAACTCACAGGAGGTCAATTTACAGGTGCCGATCACACATCTTTGGGATGAGGGTAAGTCAGAGCACCTGGAGGTAATCCATGCAGTCACTGGAAGAATGTGGGAACTCCACTAGGCGTCAGGATTAAACCCAGATTCCTAGCACGATGAGGCAACAGCTCTACAAGCTGTGCCACTGTGTCACCAATTGGTCTCACCATTTATCTCAACCTGCAGATACGAGTCAGGAGAGCAAGTGCTAACAGGTCATTCAGGTACTTTTGTATAAAAGAGCAACACATCACAGCCTCATCTGTTACCCGACACTTTTTGACAGAGACACTTATAAATCCATCACTAATCTGCAGCTCTATTATACATGAGATTGAACCAATTGTAACTCCCAGCTGAGAAGAGTTATAGCAAATGGTAATTGGCTGCGTAAACCCTGTAGTATGCTGTTTTATTTTACTCTTGGCCAAGGAAGTAAAGGGCTAAGCTTTTACCCACTCATGGTATAACATCTGATGGGACTTATAACCAGGACTGGCAGCTTCTTCAATGGACTTTTTCAACTTGAGTAAAAACAATCATGAATTTCCAGACAAAGCCAGAGAACGTACCTAGTACGGACTTGTTTAGTGGTCACTTGCAGCTGGGTTTTCTTCTCTGTCAACTTTTTCACCAGGTTTTCCAGTGTCATCTTCTGGTTCTTAATAGCTTCCTCGAGAAACTGGTATCTGTAATGCAATATATGCTTCAAAGCAGATGTAATTTTTCTTTAATCTAAGCCTGTGCAGCCATATGCAATGTAGTTATTCTGTGAAGGACAAATCTGTTGAAATGACGTTTTCGACCCTCATATTCAACCTGTTCAGAAAGATCTCCTATCAATGACTGCCATTTGAAATTGATGAAGAACATCACCCTAGATAATATGTTGTTTAATATCACTGGCATACATCATAAAATTTGTTGTTTTGCAGCAGGAGTACATTGCAATACATAATAATAAAGACTACAAAATTACAAGAAATAAGAAAAATTAAATAAGTAGTGCAAAAAGAGCAAAAAACAGAAACAGTGGCATAGTGTACATGGGGTCATTGGCCATTCAAAACTGGTAGAGAGGAAAAAACTGTTCCTAAAACATTGAGTGTTTGTCTACAGTCTCCTGTATTTCCTACTCGATGGTAGCAATGAGAAGATGGAACACCCGGGGTGATGGGGTTCCTTGATGACAGATGCTGCCTTTTTCAGGCATCACCTTTTGAAGATAGTCATTGTCATAGTTATACTTTATTGATCCTGAGGGAAATTGGTTTTCGTTACAATTGCACCAACCAAGAATAGAGTATAAATAAAGCAATATAAAACTATAAATAATTAAATAGTAATTTGTAAATGCCAGGAAGTAAGTCCAGGACCAGCCTATTGGCTTAGGGTGTCTGACCCTCCAAGGGAGGAGTTGTAAAGTTTGATGGCCACAGGCAGGAATGTTCTTGATGCTGAGAAGGCAAGTGCCCACGATGAAGCTGGTGAGTTTACAGCTGTCTGAAGCTTTTTCCAATCCTGTGCAGTGGCCACTCCATACCGGACTGTGATGCAACCAGTTGGAATGCTATTCACGGTATATCTGCAGATATTGGCAAGAATCTTTGGTGACATACCAAGACTCCACAAACTCCGAATGAAATACAACTACTATTATGCCTTCTCTGTAACTGCAATAATATGTTGGGCCCAGGACAGATCTTCAGAGACATTGACACCCAGGAACTGTAAAGTGCTCACCCTTCCCACCTGATGAGGTTCCCCCGACACACCCTTCCAGAAGTTCAAAATCAATTCCTTGGTCTGACCGATGCTGAGAGCAAGGCTCTTGTTTTGACACCACTCAGACCAGCTGACTGTCTCACTCCTGTACCCTTCTTGCTGTTGTTTCAATACAGCAAAATATCTCAGGGCTTTTCAGAGCAGTGTTTAATTATACCCAGAATCAACGACAGATGGTAATCCAAGCTCAGTACAGAATTATGCGTATTAGGGGTCAAACTAGGTGTATGATTCATTAAAGGAAGAACTTTAATGGAACAAACATCCTGAACCATAATACTGAAAGTTCAAACTGTGTGTTTAATGGAGAGCATGTTTAACCTAATGGTGTAAATGGACAAGAAACCAGATACAAATAGTCAAACAGAGTGCTGAGGCTTGACAACTTATTTGCTGGTGATCCGGAAGGAAATTCATTCAAAGTCAAGATCAGACTTGGTAGGTGGAAGAAGCAAGCACTGAAGGAAGTTTATCATAAACACAAGAGATTCTGCAGATGCTGGAAATCTTGAGGAACATACACAAATACTGGAGGAACTCAGCATGTCAGGTGGAATCAATGGAAAGGGAAGAACAGTCGATGTTTTGGACAGAGAACCTTCATCAGGATTGGAAAGGAAAGGGTGAGAAATCAGAATTAGAAGGGAAAACTGGTAAGTGATAGGTTTGAACAGGTGAGGGGGGAGGTGGGTGGATGGGGGAAGGAGAATGAAAGGAAATGATGTGGGAAGCTGGGAGGTAGAAGCTGTAAAGGGGTGAAGAACAAATATGATAGGAGAGGTCAGTGGATCATGGAAGAAAGGGAAGGAGGTGATGTTCAGGTGAGGAGGAGGGAAGGGAAGGGATGAGAGAGGAGATAGAATGGAGAATGGAAGAGAGAATGGAGAGGGGGTTAATTACTGGAAGATAGACAGAGGAACAGAAACAAGGTTGTGGTTGTGAAAGAGACACCTGAATGCTATGTTGCCTCCCAGGTGCCAGGGTCAGGGATGTCTCAGATCAGGTCCACGGCATTCTAAAGGGTGAAGACGAGCAGCCAGAAGTCCTGGTACATATTGGCACCAATGACATGGATAGGAAAGATGAGGAGGTCATGAAGAGAGATTTTGCAGAGCTTGGTAGAAAGATGAAAAACAGGACCTTCAGGGTAGGACCTCTGCATTTCTGCCCATACCATGCACTAGTGAGGGCAAGAACAGCATGATTTGGCAGATGAATGTGTGGATGAGGATATGGTGCAAGGGGCAGGGTTTCAGATATATTGATCACTGGTATCTCTTCTAGGGAAGGTACGACTGCACAAAAGGGACAGTTTACACGTGAACCTGGGGGGGGGGGGAGAGGAGGGAGGGATCAATATCCTTGTGGGCAGATTTGGCAGAGCTGCTGGGGAGGTGGTTTGAACTAATTTGGCAGGGGGAAGGGAACCAGAATGATAGGGCTAAGGATGGGGTAGATGGATTACAAACAGAGGTTGTGTTTAGTGAGACTGCTAGCAACGAGAGGCTGATGATAGGGCAAATTGGCAGTCAATGGGATGAGAGATGCAACGTAAAGGAGGACAAAATCCAAAAGGGTGAATACAGGACTGAAGGTGTTATATTTGAATGCATGCTGTATACAGAATAAGGAAGCTGGAACTTGTAGTGCAGTAACAGATTGACATGTATGATCTTGACCTTTCAGCCACGAATCAGTCACTGAAGCGTGGCCGAAAGATTATAGCTGGGAGTTCAACATCCAAGGATACACATTCTATTGAAAGGACAGACAGGTAGGCAGAGGGGGAGGCATTGGTCTATTGGTAAAAAATGAAATCAAATCATTAGAAAGAGGTGACATAGGAATGGAAGATGTAGAATTCTTATGGGTAGAGTTAAGAAACTGCAGGGGGAAAAAGACCATAATGGGAGTTATATACAGTCCTCCAAACAGTAGCCAGGATGTGGTCTACAAATTGCAACAGAAGACAGAAAATACATGGCAAAAGGGCAATGTCATGAGGGATTTCAATGTCAGAATCAGAATCAGGTTTAATATTAGCGGCAACTCACACAAAATGCTGGAGGAACTCAGCAGGCAGGCCAAGCAGCATCTATGGAAAAGAGTAAACAGTCGACATTTCAGACCACTGGAAAATGATGCTGGAGTGGTAGCAATGGGGAACAAGTAAATGGCAGATGAACTGAAAAAGTATTTTGCATCAGTCTTCACTGTGAAAGAGACAGCAATACGTCATAAGTTTGAGAATGTTGGGGCAGAAGTATGTGAAGTTGCCACTAAGAGGGAGAAGGCTCTTGGGAAACTGGAAAGTCTGAAGATAGGCAGGTCACCTGAACCAGGTGGTCTACATCCCAGGGTTCTGGAAGAGGTCACTGAAGAGAGGCATTAGCAATAATCTTTCAAGTATCAATGGATTCCGGCATGGTTCCAGAGGTCTGGAAAATTGCAAACATTACTCCACTATTTAAAAAAGGGAGAGAGGTAGAAGAAAGGAAATCATAGTCCAGTTAGTCTGACTTCAGTGGTTAGGAAGATGTTAGAGTCAATTATTAAGGATCTAGTTTCGGGGTACTTAGAGGCACATGGCAAAATAGGCTGTGGTTTCCTAAAGAGAAAATCTTGTCTGGCAAATCCGTTCAGGCAAGATAGACAAAGGGGAATCAGTGGATGCTATGTAAATGGATTTTCAGAAGGCTTTTGATGAGGTGCCACACATGAGGCTGCTTAACAAGTTAAAAGCCCATGGTATGACAGGAAAGATACTAGCACGGATAGAGCATTGGCTGATTGGCAGAAAGCAAAAAATGGGAATATAACCATATAACAATTACAGCACGGAAACAGGCCATGTCGGCCCTTCTAGTTCGTGCCGAACGCCTACTCTCACCTAGTCCCATTGACCTGCACTCGGTCCATAACCCTCCATTCCTTTCCTGTCCATATATCTATCCAATTTAACTTTAAACGACAACATCGAACCTGCCTCAACCACTTCTGCTGGAAGCTCGTTCCACACAACCACAACTCTTTGAGTAAAGAAGTTCCCCCTCATGTTACCGCTAAACTTTTGCCCTTTAACTCTCAACTCATGTCCTCTTGTTTGAATCTCCCCCACTCTCAATGGAAAAAGCCTATCCACGTCAACTCTATCAATCCCCCTCATAATTTTAAACACCTCTATCAAGTTCCCTCTCAACCTTCTACGCTCCAAAGAATAAAGACCTAACTTGTTCAACCTTTCTCTGTAACTTAGGAGATAAAACCCAGGCAACATTTTAGTAAACCTCCTCTGTACCCTCTCGATTTTATTGACATCTTTCCTATAATTTGGTGACCTGAACTATACACAATACTCCAAGTTTGGCCTTACCAATGCCTTATACAATTTCAACATTACATCCCAACTCATATACCCAATGCTCTGATTGATAAGGGGCAGCATACCAAAAGCTTTCTTCACCACCCTATCCACATGAGATTCCACCTTCAGGGAACTATGCACCATTATTCCTAGATCCCTCTGTTCTACAGCATTCTTCAATGCCCTACCATTTACCATGTATGTCCTATTTTGATTAGTCCTACCAAAATATAGCACCTCACATTTTTCACCATTAAACTCCACCTGCCATCTTTCAGTCCACTCTTCTAACTGGCCTAAATCTCTCTGCAAGCTTTGAAAACTTACTTCATTGTCCATAATGCCACCTATCTTAGTATTATCTGCATACTTACTAATCCAATTTACCACCCCATCATCCAGATCATTAATATATATGACAAACAACATTGGACCCAGTACAGATCCCTGAGGCACACTGCTACACACCGTCCTCCAATCTGACACACAGTTATCCACCACTACTCTCTGGCGTCTCCCATCCAGCCACTGCTGAATCCATTTTACTACTTCGATATTAATGCGTAACGATTGAACCTTCCTAACTAACCTTCCGTGTGGACCCTTGTCAAAGGCCTTACTGAAGTCCATATAGACAACATCCACCGCTTTACCCTCGTCAACTTTCCTAGTAACCTCATCAAAAAATTCAATAAGATTTGTCAAACATGACCTTCCACACACAAATCCAGGTTGACTGTTCCTAATCAGACCCCGTCTATCCAGATAATTATCTCTAAGGATACTTTCAGATAAAGACGGCCTTTTCCGGTCGGCTGCCAGTGACTAGTGATGTTCTACAGGGGTCGGTGTTGCGACCGTTTCTCTCACATTTTATGTCAATGACTTGGATGACGGAATTGATGGCATTGGCCAAGCTTAAGGACAATATAAAAGATAGGTAGAGGGGCAGGTAATGTTGAAGATGCAGTGAGGCTACAAAGGACTTAAGATAGAGTAGGAGAATGAGCTAAGAAGTGGCAGATACAGTGCAGTGAAGTGTATGGTTATGCACTTTGGTAGAAGGAATAAAAGCATAGACTAAATAGAGAAAAAATACAAAAATCTGAGGTGCAAAGGGATTTGGAATCCTCGTGCAGGATTTCCTAAAGGTTAATTTGCAAGCTGAGTTAGAGGTGAGGAAGGCAAATGTGATGTTCAGATTCATTTCAAGAAGACAAGAATATAAAAGCAAGGATGTACTGTTAAGGCTTTATAAAGCACTGAAGTATTGTGAGCGGTTTGGGCTCCTTATCTAAGAAGGCATGTGCTGATATTGAAGAGGGTTCAAAGAAGGTTCACAAAAATGGTTCCAGGATTGAAAGGCTTGTCATATGAGGAGCGTTTGATGGCTTTGGGCCTCTACTCACTCAAATTCAGAAGAATGAGGGGGGACCTTATTGAAACCCAGCAAATGTTGAAAGGCCTCGACAGAGTAGATGTGGAGAGGATGTTTCCTATGCTGGGAGAAGTCAAAGACCAGAAAACAGAGTCTCAGAATAGAAGGATGTCCATTTAGAACAGAGATAAGGAGGAATTTCTTGAGCCAGAGTAGTGAATCTGTGGAATTCGTTGCCACAGGCGGCTGTGGAGGTCAAGTCATTGGTTACATTTAAGGCAGAGGTTGATAGATTCTTGATTAGTCAGGGCATGAAGGGATACAGGAAGAAACAAGGAGATTGGGGCTAAGAGGGAAAATGGATCAGCCATGATGAAATGGTGGAGAAGACACAATGGGCCAAATGGCTCAATTCTGCTCCTACATCTTATGGGTAACAGCAAGTGATCATCTTGGTCACTTTTCTTGAGATCACAAGACCCTGTTATATATTGTTAATGTGGAATGCTGCAAGTCCAGTTCACTGATTTATAGACAGATGGCAGGGGTGGATGGTGGGGATGCAGCAAGTTTATGAGTTTTTACTTACAAAGCAAACCTGGGAGGATGGTCACAAACGCATTTGGAATCCTACCCTTCTCAATGTATATGCAAAGCAAAGCCAGGTCGTGGAGGTGATGGCAAAATGGAGCCAGATGGGGGAGGAGAAAGGAAGATATGAGACAGGCTGGTGGGTGGTAGGTGCAAACAGGTGAGGAAAAACCATTTGCAGATGGAGTCAAATGGGAGCTATGATTTTTCTCTTTGGAGCGAAGGAGGATGAGAGGTGACGTGATAAAAGGTGTACAAGATGATAATAGGCAAAAATTGAGTGGATAGCCAGACTTTTTTCTAGGGCAGAAATTAATAATATGAGGAGGCATAATTTAATGCGACTGAAGGAAAATATAGGAGGGATGTCAGAGGTAAGTGTTTTTTTTTTAAAAACACGAAGTGGGGGTGCATGGGACTCACTGTCAGGCATGGCAGGAGAGGCAGGTACATTACAGAAATCTAAGGAACTCTTAGATAGGCACATGGAATATAGAAAAATGGAAGGATTAGATTGACTTTAAAGTTAAAAGAGCCTGCAATGTTTCTGTTCCATCTTGAATGTCCATGCCATTGGATCGTAAGCTACCTAAGTGCTCACACACAAGAACATCTCCAGCCCAGCCTCATAAGTGGCTGGCATGTTCTTGTGGAGTCCTCAGTCAATGGGGTAAGCTGATTTTCTGGAAGCCTCCCAATTCTCAGACTGGGAAATCCGGCTCAGTCTTTGCGAATTTTAACATGGCATAAGCAAAGCAGTCCCCATTCTCCCTGGAGAAAGTTAAATAATTAAGTGTTATTTACATTCAATGAAGCAAAATACTCCGATTTGTGAAGGCTGGTTGAAAATCAGCTTAACAATGAAATAGTGGTGAGTCAGAATAAATGGCGGCAAACTTCTGTTCAGGATGTAATAGCTGAAACAGATTTAGACCCCTGCAGTGAACAGCATGTTTTAGTGATATGAAACAAGACAATATTGTAGCACTGTCTTGCTGATGAGATAAACTATGTAATTAGACAATACGTAGAAACCTATACACGCTTGTTCAGCTGGAAGAAGAAATAACTACGCATTTATCATGTATATTAAGAATAACACTCAAGTGTGCAACCATCAAGATTTAAGACTGTTTAATGTTAATTCTTCTACACAAGAATGAAATAATTGTACTCTGGATCCAATGCAGCACAAAAAAAACCCGACAAAAGATAAAGAACACAATAATAATTTTAAAAAACACAAGCTATATTCTGTATTTATATTCATTATTTCCATAGATTGATTGAATACTAACAAGCTGAGACTAGGCTACATGCAAGGTGACTGACGGAAAATAATAAAGTAATTTTGGATTTGGTGGGTGAAGGTGTTGATCAGTCTTACTGCTTGGGGAAAGTAACTTGTTTTTGAGTCTGGTGGTCCTGGCGTGGATGCTACGAACCCTCCTTACTGATGGGAGTGGGACTAACAATGCATGAGCAAGGTGGATAGGATCTTTCCTGATGTTACTGGCTCTTTTCCAGCACCTTTCTATCTATATCCTTGGTGCCAGTGATACACTGGGCAGTACTACTACACAGTGCAGTTACCACACAAAGCAACAATGAGGGTGCTCTCTACTGCATATCTGTAGAATGACGTATCTACAGATGTACAAAGTCCATGTCACTTCAGCTTCCTCAGAAAGTAAAGGCACTAGTGAGCTTCAGGATTGACAGCAGAAGACAAATACAGGCAAAAGCAAAACAAATGTTTGCTAATTAGAGTAGGTTTTACCTATGATCTTTGTGGGTGAGAAGCTGGCAGTCTCGGCAGGTTAGTGTGTCACATGTCTCACAAAATAGTTTCAGAGTCTCCTGTCTGTGAATGGAGCAGAAGATTGGTCGCTCACAGCTTGTCCTCCCGTCTACTGGATGAATGAAAGCAAACACAATCAGAACATGGAAAAAAAATCAATCCCATATTATCAAAAGTGCAGAACTTATTCAAGTCAAAACAAGCTCTTTCCTTTACCCACCAAATTCTTCATTTATGGCAATTTCTGCAAACGGCTAGTTAGTAAAACAGAAAGTGCTGGAAATGGCTAGAGAGCATTGGAGAGGAGTGCCATTAAGTTAACTTTTTCCACGGTGGTGAAATTTCATCTGAATTTTCTACATTTAACCAAGATCTCGAAAATAAAGTTGCCAGCTATCATTTGCCTTTCTAATTATTTGATACATCTGTGCGCTGTCTTTCTTTCCCATGTGGAGGACAACCCAGATCCCTCTGTACTACATCAGGAGAGTTTACATTCTGTAGAAATATAGCCTCATTGGAGTTTAGGAGATTGAGAGGTGATGCATGCATGATTCTGAGAAGCACGGATAAGCGAGATATTGAGATTTCCTTGCTCTGATGGGAAAGTCTTGAACTAAGGGCACAGCCTCAGGATAAGTGGTCAACCACTGAGAACATTTATTTTGCCCTCAGTATCTCTTTCAATTCTGCAACTTCTTAGAATTCAAAGATGTAGCCATGGACAGTCACATGAGCCTTAGCTACACCTGCCTTTATGTTGTCTATGTAGTTTGTCATATGCTCCAAACCTACCCAGGGACCACTCAAGTCTTTTTTGTTACGCTAATGACTGCATCAGTGCTGCTTCCTTCACCTGTCAGGAACTGCTCATTTTTATCTTTGCAACTACCATTCTAGATGTCCTCATTCACTTGGACCATTTCTGATGATCAGCTCTCTTTTCTGGATCTGTCTTCATTGAAGATGATAAACTACTCACCAATATCTACTATAAACTCAGTTACCTTGATTACACCTCCTTCTGACCTGTCTTCTGCAAGAATACCACCTCTTTCTCTGTTTCATCTCTGCCATATCTGTTCTCAAGACAAGGTTTTCCATTCTTTTTTCAAAAAATGGCTTCCCCTCTACCATAGTTGATGGAGCCCTCAATAGCAGTTCCTCCATTCCCAGACCTGCTCTCACCTTGCTCCCAGCAGCAAAAAAGCGATACAGTATCCCTGGTCCTCATTTTCTGCCAATTGGCCTCCATATCCAGCATATCACCCTTTACTGTTTCTGCCAGCCGCAGAGTGGTCAGAAAACATTATATCTAAGCCTCCATCTCACTCCCTGCAGAGATCACCTTCTCCGTAACTCCCCAGTCTGCTCATTATTCCCTGCCCACTGGCAATCTCCTCTGCAATCATGAGGTGTCACACTTATCTCTACACCAACTCTCTCACTATCAAGGACCTAAACAGAGGCAGAGATTCACATGCACCCCTAACCCTAATCTATCGCATTTGCTGCCTCCTCAACACAGCGGGGCGAAGCGTAAGCAAGGCAACTTTTTTTGTAGATCTGCACTCTGTTCACAATGGCCATCTTGAGTTCCTTGTTGCACATCACTTCAACTCCCCATTGCCACATTGACCTGCCAGCCACTGAAAGCATTCACTGCCATGGTGAGGCCAAACTCAAACTGAAAGAATACTATCCTATATTCCACTTGGGTAACCAATGATACCAACGTTGAATTTTCCAGTTTCAGGTACCCTCCTTGGGTGTCCCTAACCTATCCTTATTGGTCCATCTACGTTCCTTCTCCTTTTGATCATCTTCTTCATTCCCCTCCTTTCCTGTTACCCTCTGCTATTTGGATCTATTTGCCCATTTACCACCTGCCAGCCCATTTACCTTCTCCCTCCTCTCCCAAACATGGTTCCATCTGCCCAAAACCCCTCAACTGCTTCCACCTATCACTTCCCAGTGCATCTCACCTGTGTGTTTTCAGAATATACTCCAAACACTGTACAGCTCAAAAATACAGAGGAGATGGAAAGTGTTTGGTATAAATGCAAACATTACATGCATTGGATCGAAAATAAATCTTCACAAATAAATGGCCAGTTTACAAGTTGTGCAACAAAGTCTTGTTAAAACACACAAATTTTGGAGAATATATTGGGGGTGGGGGAAGTGAAAAATACACTTACCACAGTAAATCTGGAACCTAGAATATAGAACAGTATTGCCTTCAGCCCATCATGATACTAATTGAAACAAATCCCATCTGACTCTACATGGTCCTTATCCCTCCATTTCCTGCATGCTCAATATGTCCGTCTAAATGCTTCCAAATGCTGTTTTTGTATCTGCTTCCACCACCTCTCCTGGCAGTGCATTCCAGTCACCTATCATTCCTCGGCTAAAACAACTGCCTTGCAAATATCCTTTAAAACTTTCTCCCTTGACTAAGAGGATGATGGTTGAGGGTTGCTGGTTGTTAACACAAACAACGCATTTCACTGTACGTTTCGGCGTACACATAACAAGCAAGCTTGAATCTTGAAATGGAATCAGGGCATTGAGTGCAGGAGTTGGGATGTTATGCTGAACTAGTACAAGAATTTAGAGTATTGTGTGCATTTCTGGTCACCTTCCTACAGGAAAGGTACCAAAAAGCTTGGAAGAGTACAGAGAAAATACACACGGATGTTCCAGGGACAGGCTGAATAGTTTAGAACTTTATTTCCTGAAGTGCAGGAGAATGAGGGAAGATCTTATGGAGCTATATGAAATTGAGGGGTACAGATTGAGTGAACGTATGCAGGCTTTATCCCCCTCAGGGTGAGACGAGCTTAGTGTGAAAGGAGAAATATTGAAGTGGAATCTGAACGAGGGAACTTCTTCACTCAGAGGGTGCTGTGAGTGTGAAACGAGCTACCCGAGGAAGTAGTGGATACGGGTTTAACCGTAACATTTAAGGTAATTTTGGATAGGTACCTGGATGAGAGGGGTATGGAGAGCTCTTAAGCGGGTGCAAGTAGATGAGACTAAGCAGAAAACCAGGCCAGAATGGGTCATTTGTGTGCTGTAGTACTCTATGATTCTTACTCACAGTTTATAATAAATGCGAAAGCGATTTGTCACATCAAAGGCTGGCTTATTTTGGTCAGACTGACTGGCTAAAAAACACGCAAATAAAAGTATTCAAAGATTCTACCTGTAAGCCCTGGATTCTTCTTGCTCATAGTGTGATCCTTTGTGAATTTTACCCTCTGGTGAGCCTCTACACAGGCATCACAGAGCCACTCCGCACACTCCACACAGAAGCTGGAGGACACAGCATTGTCTTCACAGCTGGTACATACCTGGAACAAAAAAAATCATTACTTGGGTCAACATCCTTTAACTCACCACTTCTTCCTCCTCCACACCAGGAATACATTTGCTACTCAAACAAATTTTAGATCTGTTCCAGAATTTGGAAGACTCAATATCTTAAAGCTTGCTCACAATATAAACTGCTCCTATGGAAGTTGGAATCATCTTGTAGGTAGGACTGAACATCAAGAACAGGTTCTTGAACTCAGAAGTAACAAAAGCCAAAAAAATGTGGGAACACTTAGCAGGTCAGGCAGTAACACAGAAAGAAAAACAGTTAATGACTCAGGTCTGAGACCCTTTGTTGAAATGGATTTCTTCCATTTTTCCTCAAAGCAAGGCTTGCTGTACCTGATCACGAAAAGCTGCCTTTTGCTACAAAATGAGTGGATAGAAATAGACTTGGTTTAGAGATACCCATGTTGAACAGTTCTGATGAAGATCTTGGACCTGAAATGTTAACTGTTTTTTTTCGCCCCACTGGTCTGCTGAGTATTTCTTGTGTTCCATGTTTTTATCATAAGTAGTACTGCTATTTATTTTAAAAAATACAATGCTTGGATGCTGTTGAGCATCTTAGTCTCACAAGCAAGATACGGTACCAATATTACATACTGAACTCTGTACAGTGCAGCTGCACTTATTAGAAATCTGCAATTCCTCATACTCAGTCCGAGTAGTGCAGAATATGGGCAATGAATTTGCCTTCAGGTCGCTTTGTTTCCTGTGTTACCGTCTCCTTCCGATCTACCTCCAGTCTCTATCATTCTTCCCTTTTCTATATACCACCCCAGCACTCCTCTCTCCCATTCGAACTGTCCTGATGAAGGGCCTCGGCCCGAAACATCAATTGTTTATTCTTCTCCATAGATGCCGCCTGACCTGCTGAGTTCCTTCAACATTTAGTGTGTGTTGCTCTGGATTTCCAGCATCAGCAGAATTAAGTGTGTTTATTAATCTGTTTGGATGGGAAATGAAGGAAAGAAGAAACAAGGCAATCCTAAATGGCAACTAAATACAGTAACATCAAAATTACAGTTAGCAACCTGAAACAGGAACCTCGGCCAGATTTCTCCTCCCTATCCTAAGAATGCTGAAACCACTTTTGTTGCCTTAACCACAAGGTTATTCAGATTAATTCAAATAACCTTAAACAAAATGCAATCACTCACACTTCTCCATATCAAACCTCATCTGTCCACACTTCCTCCTTTGACAACTTTCCTACTATCTGTAAGTTTGCTACTTTTTGTGAGTCCACTTGCAAATCATTTATATACATACATGCATACATATACCTCCCAGACTAGAGGTTCCAGCACAGATCTAATGAAAATACCACCTCTACTTTCCTCTGTCTTCTATGGCCAAGACTATTTAAAATCCAATCTAACAAGTCTCCATAGATTCCATGTGAAAAATTGAGAGCACAGCATTAGTATGTTCCTGTTAGAGTAAAATGCAAGGTTAACAGGTTTAGGGAACCCTAGTTTGAGGGATATTGAGGCCCTGGTTAAGATGAAGGAAGTGCACAGCAGGTATAGGCAGCAAGGAATAAAATAGGTGCTCTGGGAGTAAAAGATTATGCAGAAGAACATTTGAGAGGGAAATCAAGAGGGCTAAAAGAACACAGAGTTCAAATTGATATTTTTGCATAGGAAATAGACAGAGTCTATAGGACTGAGGCAAAACCAAAGTGGGAACATGGACTGTATCCAGATTACGGAACAGAAGTTACTTGCTGCCTTGAGGCAAATTACAGTGAATAAGTCACCAGGGCTTGGTAAGGTGCCCCCTCAGGTCTTGTGGGAAGCTGGTGCAGAAATTGCAAGGACACTGGCAGAGTTATTTAAAACATCCTTAGTCACAGGTGAGGTGCCAGAGGATCGGAGAATAGCTGTTTGGCTATCCTCCAGCACTGACCGGATTGTTGTTTCATGCTGAGATCCTTCATCAGTCTAGTTGTTCTGGATTTGCAGCATCTGCAGAATCTCTTGTGTTTGTGGAGGATAGCTAATGTTGTTCAAGAATGACTTCAAGAATAAACTGGGAAATTATAGGCTGGTGAGTCTGATGTCAGCAGCGGGTAAACTACAATAAAGGCATTCTATGAATATACAAGCATTTGGATAGACAGGGCCTGATTAGGGATAGCTTTGTGTGTAGCAGGTCATGTATAATTAAACTTTTAGATTTGAGAGGAGGTTATCAGGAAAGTTGATAAAGGAAAGACTGGATGTTGTCTAAATGGACTTTAGCAAGGTGGTTGCCCTTTCTCCCCCCCTTCACTTCTCAACCGCAGAGCCAGATTGACTGACAGAGACTTGCTCGCTGCGGCTTCTCCCTGGTAGGGCATGCATCCCACCTATAGCCTCCAAAGTAGTTTACTTATTATTGAGGGGTGTGACCACAGGGGTACTCTGCACAGGCTGCCTACTCCCATTCTCTCTCCTGACAGTCACCCAGGCAACTACCTCCAGCAACTAAGGCGTGACCATCTCCCTGTAGCTCCTACCTATCACCTCCACATTCTCCCATGTGACCCGAGTCATCGAGCTGCAGCTCCAGGGCTTTTTCACAGTTTCAACTTTTAGAAAGAAATAGATTACTGGAAAATAATGGAGAAAATCTGATGGACTGCCACAAAGCCAACATTTACCAAATGGTCTCCCATTTCACAAAGAAATATACTATGTGTTATAAAATAATCTTTAGGAAACTATACGTAGTTTTTCAGGATTTGAATAAATCTAGCTCCCTCTCTTATGGTGCATCAATTCAAGAAAAGGTTAGCTAGTGTCCCTATCAACACACAGCCAACCAAGGAACCATGAACAGGAGAGTTTGTTTCACAGTAAAACTGGATAGGTGAAAAGATTTCATCTTATGAAGGTCAGGTTTACAATGGAATTTCAAGCAAGATCAGGCAAAGAAACTTACTCAAGATAAAGATCATCCAATAACCACAGTGCAACAACAAAACCATATCCCACGTAATAAGGCAACACCCTGAACTAATGCGCAGTTTCTGGAATCCAATCTCCCCTGGACCAACATGACTAAAGTGCAAGCAGCGTGCATTTTAAACTTTTAGAAAATAGTGGGAGGCAAATAGTTTGTTGAGAACAATTGCATTGAAGAATTAATTCCATCATTTCTTTCTTTAAAGTCTGCCATCCTCACAGTACTAGCCAGCGGTCTTGCAACTTACCTTAAAAAAACTTGAAATCATTTAGATCCTTTCTACTTCAAAATAGCTCTAAGTGCTTTGATTTTGAAGTGTTGTAATGCCAAAGTCGACTTGTGTATGGCAAATTTCATTGACTTCAATGGAGAGTTGACACAACAAAATTGTCGGGATGCTGAAATTTTGACATTAAAAAGTTTAAGATTGAAAATACTCAGCAGTGTTGAGAGATAGTGTTAATGCTTCAGGTCAAAGGCTTGTCATCAGAGATTTCAATACAAATGTGAACTTTTATTTCCACATCCTCAGATCCTGCCCAATTACAAGATTCATTGCCCCAGCTTAGTTGGCTAAGGCATAGATATAGATGGATACCAGAAGAACTCCACAGCCAACCTTCAAATTAAGTCCACGAGATCTTTTATCACTCGTGGCCAGCAGTAATGATGACTGCTGACATCAGTAATTGATGTCTAAAAAACCAAACCTGCCTTGAATCTGCTTTTCCACAAGGCAAGGTGGAATCATATATTCACTTATGTGATGTGGGTATCACTGGTGAGGCCAGTTTATCTTAATTGTCATCATGAAGACAGTGCAAGCTGCCTTCATGAATCAATGTCATCCTCTAGTATGGGGAAGGAATTAGCACTGCAGTCTCCGTCACTTTTTATATTTTTCAGTTGTCTTCCCCACTTTATTTGTTCTTCATACTGTCCCTCTGAAGTCATCAGTTTATTTCACCCATATAATAAATGGGCACAGGGAAGAACAGGATTTCACTAAGATCTTAGGCAATTCCAGAAGCCAAGGAGGCATGGATGTTTTTGGAGTTCTGAATGGGCAAATTATGACTGTCCACAAACAGAAGGAGAGAAGATACCTGACTATAAATAACAAGCACAAACATGAGGGTGCTGTACTGGAAAGCATGAAACATGAAGCAAGAGGTCTTACTTCTAAGTTCTTAAAAACGAAAGGAGATAAAGAAATGGAAACTTGAAATTAAGTGGTTATGAGACCAGTGCCATAAACTTCAGTAGGCACAAATTGACATGCTAAAATTATATAACAGTACAGCACAGGAACAAGCCTTCGGCCCACAATGTTGTGCTAAACCAGTTAAATTAGTAATAAAATGGGTAACTAATCTCTCCTGCCATATGCTTACATTTTCTTCATATTCATATGCCTATCCAAATGTCTTTTAAAAGTCTCTAATGTTTCTGCCTCTACCAACATCTCAAGCAACACATACAAGGCACTCACTACTCCGTGTAAAAAAAACTTGTCCCTCACATCTCCGTTAAAATTACCTCCTCTCACCTTAAATGAATGCCCTGTGGTATTAACCATTTCAACCCTTGGAAAAAGTCTGCCTACTCTATCTATGCCCCTTATAATCTTATAAACCTCTATCAGATCTCCCTTCAGTCTCCATCATCCCAGAGAAAACCCAAGTTTGTTCAGACTCTCATTACAGCACATGCCTTCTAATCCAGGCAGCATCCCAGTAAACCTCTTCTGCACCTCTCCAAAGCGTCAACCTCCTTCCTATAACGGGGTGACCAGAACTGTATGCAATACAACATATGTGGCCTAACTCCAGTTGAAAAGCTGTAACGTTACTTTTAGACTTTTGAACTCTGTGCTTTGACAAATAAAGGCAAACATGCCATATGCCTTCTTAGTTACCCTATCAACACGTGTAGCCACTTTCAGTGAGCTATGAATTTGGACCCCGAGATCCCTCTGCTCATCAACAGTGTTAAGGGTCTTACCCCTAAAAGTGTACTATCTATTTACATTTGACTTACCAAGGTGCAACACTTCACACTTGGCCAGGTTAAACTCCATCTGCCATTTCTCTGCCTACATCTGCAATTGATCTATATCCCACTGTGTTCTTTGCCAGTCTTTTTGCTATCCACAACACCACCAAACCTTGTAACATCTGCAAACTTACTAACCCACCCAACTGCACTTTCATCCAGGTTATTTATATGCATCACAAACAGCAGAGGTCCCAGAGCAGACCCCTGCGGAACACTAATAATGACAGAGTTCCAACTGTTCTGGACCAGAGGTTGTTGTTGTGGCATCACTCAGCCAGATTTTCAATCTCCCTCCTGCATGTTGAATCCAGTTCTGAATTCAAATGGCCAATTCACCATGTATCCACTGCATCTCAATCTTCTGAGCAAGCCTCCCATGAGGGACCTCGTCAGATGCCTTACTAAAATCCACGTAGGCAACATCCACAGTTCTACCTTCATCCATCACCCTTTTATCTTATCAAAAAACTCAATCAAATTGCTCCAACTTGCCCTATGCAAAGCCATCTTGACTCTCACTATTAGGCCAAGATTTTTTTAAATGTTGGTAATTAATTATTTCAGAAACTTTGGCATATCATTTTTACAATTTAAAATAGATATCCATATGATATACTTTGAAAATAAAAACACGTGGCTTACAATACCCCAATGAAAGAACTGGGAGTCTTGTGAAAATCAATTGATAATTTAGAACAACAGTTACAAGGGAGAATGGAAAGAAGTTTGCAAGCAGGAACAAGAACGGACCTAATGTGGTTTGTTTGCAAACCATGAACTTTCCTATTAATTGATGTAAGAGATGAGCATTATATAGAAATAGGGAAAGTAAAAATACTGGCAGAATTAATCAAATTAGATTCAAGTACAATATGCAGATTCCTCAAGGCTTTAATCTCATGTCATCTGCATACACAAATTAAACATGGATAAAGAAATTAAGTCGTAATCACTGGATCTAGATCATCAGGAAATGAGTGTTAAAGCTAATTTTGTATTTACAGCACATCATTGATACCCTATACCAAGCAGAAGCAATTTCAAACGGTACAAAAGTGACACTGGAACATATTTAGCATATGCTAATGTGTAGCATATTAGCTCAGAAGTACTCAAAATTCTCAAGACCATTTTCCGGGATATCAGCTAATGAAATTCAAATAAAGCATAAAGCCATACACTACTTCAGTGGGTTTAGGATGATGACTTAGCACTAGTTTAAAAAAAGAATTTGAATAAATAGCGACAGAAAAATTGATATCTTTAAAACAATAATGAATAATGTAATTTTTGACATAACAATGTTTAGACACACATAAAACTATAAAAGCAACCATAAGCAAAGCTCCGGATAAAAATGTTTCTTTCTGAGTAACGAAAAGAATAACTAGACCTTCAGTAGAAACACTTAACATATCTATTATTAAAGAATCAAATATGCATCTGATTGGCTAATAGCACTGAGCTTTCTAAAGAAAAGCGAGTTTATAAATAACTGGAAAAATTTTTATGCCACAATGCTTTTAAATCATTCACGCTTTGAGAATGCCTAGGAAAAAAATATAAAGAGCAGCAAATCTTCAACATGTAATGACAGTAATATTTTGGATGACTTACTCTAGCAGCAGTAATAGATAATGTAGAATCTGTACTGATGTAATGGGCTCAGTTCTCTCACCCGTTATGATTTTTCATATATTACTTTTCATGTATGATTTACACTCTCAAATGCCAATATGTGCAAAAAAGTAGACTATATTCATTACCAAAGTGCACATGTCACCATATGCAGCCCCTGAGATTCATTTCCTTGCAGACATACTCAATAAATCCAAGTACCATAATGGAATCAATGAGAGGTTGCACCCAACAGGGCAGGTAGACGATGTGTAAAAGGCAACAAAATATGCAAATACAAAACAAAAATAATAAATAGGATTTAAGTTAATGAGGACACTCTCCATCTGATCACCTGTCACTGTCAGGACAAGTGCAATGGTCGGTCAGATGTGGAATAAAGCTTTGTTTTAAATAAAGACCAATTTCAGACATGAGTTATCTGGGGTGGGTTGTAAGATAAAGACACAGGATTAAAAGAGCTTGTAATCACTGTGTCTGTGACTCACAAGACCATAAAACATAAGAGCAGAATTAGGCTATCTGGCACATTGAGTTTGCTCCGCTATTCAATCACGGATATCCTTTTTTTTTTCTCCTCCTCAACCCCAGTTCCTGGCCTTCTCCCTGTAACCTTTGTTGCCGTGTCCAATCAAGAACTTATCAATCTCTGCCTTAAATACACCTAACCACCTGGCCTCCACAGTTGCACGTGGCAACAAATTCCACAAATTCACCACCCTTTGGCGAAAGAAATTTCTCCGCATCTGTTTTGAAAAGGCGCTTCTCTATCCTGAGGATGTGCCCTCTTGTCCTAGACTCTCCCACCATGGGAAACATCTTTTCCACATCTACTCTGTCTAGGCCTTTCAACATCCAAAAACTTTCAATGAGATCCCCCCTCATCCTTCTGAATTCCAGTGAGTACAGACCCAGAACCATCAAACGTTCCTCGTATGATAACCCTTTCATTCCTGGAATCATCCTTGCGAACCTCCTCTGGACCCTCTCCAATGCCAGCACATCTTTTCCAAGATGAGGGGCCCAAAACTGTTCACAATACTGAAGGTGAGGCCTCACCAGTGCCTTACAAAGCCTCAACTTCACATACTTGCTCTTGCATTCTAGACCTCTTCAAATGAATGCGAACATGGCATTTGCCTTTCTCACCGCCAACTCAACCTGCAAATTGACCTTGAGGGTGTTCTGCACAAGGACTCCCAAGTCCCTCTGCATCTCTGATCCCTGGATTTTCTCCCCGTTTAGAAAATAGTCAGCACATTTATTTCTACTACCAAAGTGCATGACCATGCATTTTCTAACATTGTATTTCATTTGCCACTTTCCTGCCCATTCTCCTAATCTGTCCGAATCCTTCTGCATCCTACCTGTTTCCTCAACACTACCTGCCTGTCCACCAGTCTTTGCATCATTTGCAAACTTGGCAACAAAGCCATCTATTCCATCATCTAAATCATTTATATACAGCATAAAAAGTAGTTGTTCCAACACCGACCCCTGCAGAACACCACTAGTCACTGACAACCGACCAGAAGAGGATCCTTTTATTCCCACTGCCTCCTACCAATCAGCCAAAGCTCTAACCACGTTAGTAACTTCCCTGAAATACCATGAACTCTTAAGTTGGTAAGCAGCCTCATGTGTGGCACCTTGTCAAAGGCCTTCTGAAAGTCCAAATATACAACATCCACTACAACCCCTTTATCTATCCTACTTGTAGTCTCCTCAAAGAATCCCAACAGGTTCATCAGGCAGGATTTTCCCTGAAGGAAACCATGCTGACTTTGTCCTATCTTGTCCTGTGTCACCAAGTACTCCATTACCTCATCCTTAACAATTGACCCTAACATCTTCCCAACCACGGAGGTCAGGCTAACTGGTCTATAATTTCTCTTTATGCTGCCTTCCACCTTTTTAAAAGAGTGGAATGACATTTGCAGTTTTCCAGGCCTCTAGCACCAATAATTTCTGAAAGATCATTTCTAATGCCACCACAATCTCCTACGCTACCTCTTTCAGAACCCTAGGATGCAGTTCATCTGGTGCCAGTGACTTATGTACCTTTAGGTCTTTCAGCTTTTTGAGCACCTTCTTTCCTATAATAGTAACTGCACCCACTTCTCTTCCTTCACACACTACAACATCAAGCATGCTGCTAGTGTGCTCCACAGTGAAGACTGATGCAAAACACTTATTTAATTCATCAGCCATCTCCTTGTCCCCCTTTATTATTTCTCTTGACTCATTTTCTCGCGGTCCTACATCCACTCTCATTTTTCCTTTATTTTTAACATATTTGAAAAACCTTTTACTATCCATTTTGATATTATTTGCTAGCTTGCTTTCATATTTCATCTTTTCCTCTCTCATGATTTTTTTAAGTTGCTCTCTGTAAGGCTTTTAAAAGCTTCCCACTAATTTTTGCTTTGTTGTATGCCTTTACTTTTACAATGGCTCTGACTTCCCTTGTCAGCCATGGTTGCACTATTTTACCATTGAGTATTTCTCTATTTTTGGAATAAAAGTGTCCTGCACTTTCCTCATTTTTCCCACACACACCTGCCAGCAGCTCCTTCCAAATTACTTTGACTAACTCCTCTCTCATACCACTGTAATTTCCCTTACACCACTGGAAGACTGCGAATCAGACTTTACCTTCTCCCTATCAAATTTCAAGTTGAACTCAATCATATTGTGATCACTGGTTCCTAAGGGTTCTGTTACCTTAAGCTCCCTAATCGCCTCCAGTTCATTACATAACACCCAATCCAGTATAGCTGATCCCCTAGTAGGCTCAATGACAAACTGCTCTAAAAAGCTGTTTCTAAGGCATTCAACAAAGTCACTCTCGTGAGATCTGTTACCAACCTGATTTTCCCCAATCGCCTGCATGTTAAAACCTCCCATAACATTGCCCTTTTGACTTGCCTTTTCTATTTCCTGTTGTAACCTGTGGACCACCTCCCAGCCACTGTTGGGAGGCTTGTATATAACTGCCATCAATGTCCTTTTACCCTTGCAGTTCCTTAACTCAACCCACAAAGATTCAATATCTTCCGATCCTATGTCACGTCTTTCTACTGACTTGATGACATTCTTTACCAGTAGAGCCACACCACCTCCTCTGATGCCTTCCTATCCCTCCAATATAACATGTATTCAGCTCCCAACTACAACCATCCTTCAGCCACGATTCAGTGATGGCCACAACATCATACCTGGCAATCTGTAATACTGCAACAAGATCACCCACCTTATTTCTTATACTACACGCATTTAGACACAGCACCTTGAGTACCGTATTTGCCATCCTTTTTGATTCTGTGATTTGATACTCAGCCTGATGCAAGTAAGTCCCATCACCTGCCTGCTCTTCCTGACAGTCTGACTGCATGCTATCTTTACTTTTTTACCATCTGTCCTATCCTGAGTCCCTTCACTCCAGTTTCCCACCCCCTGCCAAATTAGTTTAAACCCTCCCAACAGCTCTAACAAACCTGCCCACAAGGATATTAGTCCTCCTTGGGTTCAGGTGCAACCCATCACTCTTGAACAGGTTTGAAGAGATCCCAAAGATCCAAGAACCTGAAGCCCTGATCCAGCTTCTCAGCCATATATTTATCTGCCAAATCATCCTGTTTCTACCCTCACTGGTGCATGGCACAGCAGCAATCCAGAGGTCCTGCTTCTCAGCTTTCTACCTACCTCTTAAATTCTCTTTTCAGGACCTCATTGCTTTTCCTTCCTATGTCATTGGTACCAATATGTACCAAGACATCTGGTTGCTCCCCCTCCTTCTTCAAAATTACACGATCTGAGACACCCCTGACCCTGGCACCTGGGAGGCAACATACCATCCAGTATCCCGTTCAAGTCCACAGAATCTCCTGTCTGTTCCCCTCACTATTGAGTCTCCTACCACTACCGCTCCCTTCTTCCCTCTTTCCCTTCTGCACCACAGACCCATGGTCAGTGCCTGATTAAAGGTCCATGATTGGTTCAGTTTCAGTCTGCACCACCCATAGCAACTATCATCCTAAGCGGAAGCTAGATTCACAGAATGACTGAAGTTGTGTGCGTAAAAACCAAGGAAAAAGCAAACCAACAAAATAAATACTACCTGGCTAACCTTCTTGTTTGAGCTAGTGTCCACTTCACCAGTGTCCCTTAGGAAGTAGTTTTCAATAATATCCTTTATGTAACATTGTTGTCGGCACACAGGGCAGGAAATAAGCCCTAGAAAAGAGAAACAAATTTAGTGTTACACTACTTTAAAAAGTTTCAAGTTTAATTATCATTCAACCTCTGGGTTCATGGTGTAAAACAATTTATCAACAGCACAGCAGCACACTACACATAGAACAAATAGCATCCATGCTTATGATTTCAGAAAACAGTCACAAAAAATGAAAAAAATATATAGCCCAAGTCCCCAAGTTGCCCTGGTCCAGCTTATTCTTCCACTAAGTGAACACTGCAGGGCAGCACCAATGGGAGGAGCCAGCCCCAGAGCAGTCCCTGCATCCGAACACGCCGTCTTCCTACCGGAGGGGCAAGTTAGTTCTATACCATAATCTACGTAGAAGTCTTTCATGATGAGTTCTGCACAGCATCATGAAGTAACATATACAAAATTAAAGGTGTAACAGAAATATGCCATTTCAAGGCTCTGCAACCATGCCACAAGACAATCCAAAGATATCAATATCAATTTTAAGAGTGATTAAATGTCAGATTGCTAAAAAAGTTAATAATTTCACTTTCTCAACCAGTGCTCCCAACTCATGGATCAAGCCAGGGGCCCTAAAATCAGCCTGTCATGAAAGGGAAATTCTCACAAGAATCGCAGCTTGTGGTTAAACTTCCTTTCACTGAACATAAACTTACTGCCGGTAAATCGATGTCAAAACTCTGTTAACTTCACTTTGTGATAGCGTACTCTGGTCAACCCTCGTTACATCAAATTCTGGTACATGGGGCATAATGCTGTTCTTCATTACAGTTCAGCATTCAACATCATAATTCCTTCTAGGCTTGACAAGAAGCTCAGGGACCTCGGCCTTCACTCTGCCTTGTGTAGCTGGATCATGGACTTCTTGTCAGATCGCCGGCAGGTGGTTAGAGTGGGCTCCTTCACCTCTGCCCCTCTGACCCTCAACGTTAAGTGAAATCATCCTGAGAGACTGGTGTCAAGAAAACAACCTGTCACTTGTTACATACCCGTGGGCATGACGTAATTATCTTGTGAGCTTGATGTAATTATCTTGTGAGCATTATGTCATTATCTCGTGATGGGCATGATGTAATTGTCTTATGATAGCAGAGTGATGTGATGTCACGTGATGGCATGGTATAAAAGAAAAGCCCGCCACTGTGACGCAGTTCTCATTTTTATTTTTGGTGCAACGTTGTTGTTGCTGGTCGGATGCTTTGGAGACACCATTGGCTTTGTTTGTTGCACATTTATTTTCCCCTTATAGTCCAGTATTGGAGAGTGAAGACATTACCAGCGTTATCCAAACCCAAAGGACTGGGTAAAGTTAATGTCGTTCGACATCTTGGGAATGATCAACCTTTTTGAATTTTCGTTCGGGAATTGTGGCATGCACATTTGAGTTACACCCC
Source organism: Mobula birostris (assembly GCF_030028105.1). NCBI lineage: Eukaryota > Metazoa > Chordata > Chondrichthyes > Myliobatiformes > Myliobatidae > Mobula > Mobula birostris. The sequence goes on along the minus strand of NC_092380.1, from coordinate 27,416,120 downwards.
TGCAAGGTGGGAAAGGTTTTTGCAGTGACCACCCTCCAGCCAAAAGGTCAGTTCCTTTAGGACACTTTATTTCTTCGTGATTTCTTCGGACAATGCATCTCTCGGCTGTGATCGGCAGATTCGTCATTACTTCGAAGGAATCTTTGTTTCGGGGAAGTCTCTCTTTAATGACTGTATAAATCACTTGGACTTTTGAATTTATCACTTTAAGTCTGCACTTGGATGAGAACTCATTAAGAACAGTTTATAAGTTTGACTGTTCGATATAGCCGCCTAACTGTTAACTTCCATTTAAGTTAGTTGTTCATTTATTTTTCGATGTCTTGAGTAGAGGTTAATAAATTTTGTTGTTTATTTATAAAAACCTGACTCAGTTTCATATCCATTGCTGGTGGTGCATAACACATTCAAATGTCACAAAAACAAAGGAGCTGGTTGTGGACTACAGGAGGAATGGAGACAGGCTAACCCCTATTGACATCAACGGATCTGGGGTTGACAGGGTGTACAGGTTTAGGTTCCTCAGCATACACGTTACCGAGAATCTCATGTGGTCCGTAGATATCGGCTGTGTGGTGAAAAAAGCACAACAGCACCTCTTTCACCTCAGTTGAAGTTTTGTATGGGTCCCCAAATCCTAAGAACTTTCTACAGGGACACACTTGAGAGCATCCTGACTGGCTGCATCATTGCCTGGTATGGGAGCTGTACTTCCCTCAATCGCAGGGCTCTGCAGAGAGTGATGTGGACAGCCCAGTGCATCTGCAGATGTGAACTTCCCACTATTCAGGATATTTACAAAGACAGATATGTAAAAAGGGCCCGATGGATCACTGGAGACCCAAGTCACCCAGCCACAAACTACCATCCAGGAAACAGTACCGCAGCATAAAAACCAGGACCAACAGGTTCTTCCACCAGGCCAGACTGATTAATTCATGCTGATACAATTGTATTTCTATATTATATTGACTGTCTTTATTAGAAATTACTATAAATTGCACATTTAGACGGAGACGCGTAACGTAAAGATTTTTACTCATGTATATGAAGGATATAAGTAATATAAAGTCAATTCAATTCAAACTGTAGAAGGTGACCTGATGTAGCACAGGATCTCTCAACACCTCCCCAAGATAATCAGTATAGTGAATACCCAGGAGATGAGAGCCCTTAGCGTTGGTCATCAATAAACAGCTGAAGTACCCAGATGAAATAATTTATTTTCAATACTATGGATTAGGTACCAAGCTGAATGCAGGACAGTATTATAGTCTTTGGTAAGTAAACTCAGAACATTCAGTAAATCTCCAGCTCCTGCTCCAATACCTACTGTTCCGCCACAGGGTGACAGTTTCATTCCCCACTGAACACAATTTGTGATTTCAACAAAAAAAAGAGAAAATCTTACAGATGTTCTTAAAAGTGTGCAATTCTCCCAAAAAACATTTTCCATCTATGAAACTATCCTCAATCCACTGAAATGCACCTGACTCAATTCTAATGTCACTTTACAACAGTGGTCCCTAACCTCCGGGCCGCGGACCGATACCAATCCGCAAAGCATGCAGTGGTGCAGCGGAATCTGGAACGCACCCAGCACATCTTAAAGAAAAAAGCCGAAATAAATAAGCTAATTAATTAGGTGCCGCCCAGCACATAAATGTCAGCCCAGATCAGAGGTGACGCACCTCTTGATCAACTTGTTAAAAAACTACCCCACCCTCAGTCTTTACCACTTCAGTTCCCATCCTGCAGCCAATTTAGTTTAAACCTATCCCCAAGGATATTGGCCCCGTCAGGTTCAAGTATAACCAGTCCTTTCTCTACAAGTCATATCATCCCCCGAAGAGATGCCAATGATCCAGAAATTTGAAACCACTTGTACCTCTTCCTCAGCCTCTCATTCATCTGTACTATGATCCTATTCCAACCCTTACAAGCATGTAATACTGGGAGTAATCCAGACCTTGGAGGTCCTGCTCTTCAGCCTCTTCCCCTAACTCCCTATACTCACTGCACAGGACCCTTTCAACATGCCACCAGTGGCAATGTGAACCATAACCTCTGGCTGCTCATCCTCCTCCTTCTTAAGACTCTTCTGCAGCCAATCTGAGACATCCTGGACTCTAGCACCTGGAAGACAACACATCATCCTGGCTTCTCTTTCACAGCCACAGTATCTTTTATCCATCCTCCTAACTATCGAATCCCCTATCACTGCCACTTTGACTGATTAGCCTCCCCTGCTAAGCCTCACAGCTGGCCACGGTGTCACTGGACTGGCTGCTGTGCCCTGATAGGTCATTTCCCACCCCTCCCCACCCTACCCAGTAGCATCCATCAGGGTATTTGTTGCTGAGGGGAATGGCCACAGGGGAACCCTGCACTGACTGCCTACTCCCCTTACTTCTCCTGGTGATCACCCATTTACTCTCTGAAGCCTGCATCCTGGCTGTGATCGCCTCAGTAAAAGGCTTATCTACGAAGTTTTCAGCCTCCTGGATGGTCCTCAGTGCATCCAGCTCCAGTTCCTTAAACCTGTCAGTCAGGAGCTGAAGTTGAGTGCACTTCCTGCAGATACAGTCATCAGGCAGACTGTTAGGTACGCTGAAATCCCACATCTCACAGGAGAAGCACTCCACTGCCTGACCTACCATCCTGCCTACACTTGTCATACCTTTAACTTCAAGCTTAAGTTTCATCTATGCCTGTTCTTGCCCGTCTATTGAGTCAAAACCCGACTGCTATCACTGTCCACTCACACAATGCCGCTCCACTCAAACCCCACTCCTTTTTATTGGCCCATGCTAATTGATCCTGGTTATGGGGGACCCAAGCAATCTCCCGCTCCACAGGCAAGTCTCAACAAGCCCAGCTCACTTTTTAAAACTGGCACACAAGGTTCATGAGGAACTGTCTCCAACTCACTCCATGATCTCCCATTCTGATAAGGAAAGTCTAGGATTCAAGCGTACAGCCTCAAACATCTGTTTAAAACTGAAAATGAGGAGGAATTCTTTCAGCTGGAGAGGTGAATTTGTAGAATTCACCACCACAGAGTCACAGAGCACTACAGCACAAGAACAGGCCCTTCGGCCCACCCAGTCCACGACCAGATGCCTAGTCCCATCGACACGCATCCATGCCACAGCCCTCCACACCCCGCTCGTCCAACTTCTCCTAAATGTTGAAATAGGGTGCTTTTGTACAGTGGGATCAGAAATCCGCAGATGGTGGATGGGCTGCAATAGGAGAACAGATTTGGGAGGGTTGTGAGGGTGAAAGAGGTTAGAAGGGTGGGGTCATTAAAGCCAAGTTATTGGGCGTATTTAAGGCAGAAATCAATAGGTTCTAAATTGGTTGTTACAGGGAGAAGGTCTAGAATCAATGATGGCAGGAACCCAAACACTAGGCCTCAAACTCTGGTTTCATTAATTTATGAACCTGGGGGTCACTGAAACTCACTCTTCCTGCCAGCACGGAACTTCCAACTCCGGAACCTGCCGAGACCTCGCTGAGCTGGAGGGAAGGGTGAGGGGCCCGGTCCAAGGTCAGACATCCAACCTTATCTGCATCACTGGTCTTTGAATGTCGAATGAAGAGTAAGGCACTGGCCTGACCTCTAAATCCCCACATCCCTGTTTCGGAAACCCTAATCTGACCCCCTAACTCCCCTTAACACACGATGCCTTCGTCTTTGGTTGGAAGAGATTGTGGGCTGAGAGAGGTTGTTGGAGTAGTGTTATAAGGAGTACATGGTGGAGAGAATGAATGTTTACGACAGATAATATGGTCCTAATCCAGCAGGCTGCTTTGACCTGGATGGGACTAAGCTGCTTGAGACTTGTTAGCACTGCACTCATCCAGTTAATTGGAGATTATTTCATCAGGTTCTACAATGCTTTGTAGATCGTGAAGTCTCTCCCCAAAGAGTGAACAGTTTCTAACCTGTTTTTGCAGATAGCATCAACAATTATGTGCAAGTACTTTGTGGCTCAAGCAGATGCTGCCCGACTGCTGAATTCCTCCAGCAGACTGCTGCTCCGTCTTTCAGCATCTACAGTCTACCCTCTCAAGTCCTATACGTGGTTAGTCTCGTTGAGTTTCTGCTCATTGGCAATCCCCAGGATATTAATGCTCGTGGACACAGATACTGAGTTCTAAAGATAGGTGGTTAGACTCTCTCTTAATGGAGATGGTTACTGCCTTGCACTTCTGTGGCGTGAACGTAATATTGCTACATGAAGGTACTGCCACTTCATTTAGTGAAGAGTTACAAATGAAATAAAAACTGTAATAATCAGCAAACATTGTCACATCGGCCCTTATGATGGAAGGAAAAATAGAAGGCAGCTGAAGATAGCTGAGTCCACGACACTTGTCCTAAGGAACGAATAAAAAACGAATTCCCCACTCTAACCTCTTACCTTTTCTCACCTGTCTATCACCTCCCCCAGTGACCATTCACCTTCCCTTTCTCCTATAGTCCATTCTCCTCTATCAGATTCTATCCTCTCCAGCCCTTTACTTTTCCTACCCACCCGGCTTCACCTATCACCTTCTAGCTATCCCCCTTCCCCTGCCCCCACTGTTTTATTCTGGCATCTTCCCCCTTCCTTTCCAGTTCTGAAGAAAGGTCTTGGCCCGAAACATCGACTATTTATTCATTTCCATAGATGCTGCCTGACCTGCTGAGTTCCTCCATTATTTTGATGTGTGTGTTGCTTTGGATTTCCAGCATCGGCAGAATTTCTCATGCTTATGATTTCCTCAGTGATGTCTGTTCCTGGGATGACTAGTCATCAAAAACCAGAATAAACTTTCTTTGCACAACTTACAAATCTAATTATTGGAACTTCTTCCTTTGAACCCCATTGATTTCAGTTTTCCTCTGATAGCATAACCAATTAGAATAATTAGGCACTGGTAATTAAGCATGATATTCCATCAATTTTCTTATGATTGAGACAAGAAGGCTGAACGGGTGGTAATGGTTTTATGGTTATGGTGTACATCAGCAGCTTTCCCACACCGTACCTGAACAGTTACAATAAGCACAACTAGTTCTGAGCCTTCAGTAGGACAGCAAGGCTATTTGATCCCACAGCAGTTTCTGCAGCTAAAGTACTCAGCATTTCTCGATAACACATAGAATTAACCGACTGGAGGTTGGTACTTGTGATGGTGGGCACCTCATGATGAAGCCGAGAATTAAGTATAAAGATCAGTAAGTCTTTGCCAGGAGACAGGATCATCCTGACAAGAGAAAAATTATGTATTAAAATACTTAAATACTCAAAACAGAAGTTCAAACAAAACCCAATGCAATGTTTTCCTCCCTTTGGATGAACAGATGCAGCTTTGCAAGTGCTACTGATTACAAAATCCATTCCTAGAGTAAGGACTATTATGAAGTAGTAATTTGACTCGTTGCTTGAAGTAACAAGTGAGAGAGTGACATCTTGTAGGGTGGGAGCCATTTAAAAGCCACAGGTCTCATTGGTCATGAGTCACGGTCTGAAGTAGCAAGTGAGAGTGACAGAAAGCAACTAAAGCCAAAAGGAAGGAAATGATGATGAAATATGAAGATAAACTAGGCAATAATGTCAAAGAAGATACCAGAGGTTTTTTTCCCCCAGATATATAAAGAATAAAAGAGTCGAAAGCAGATATTGGACTGCTGGAAAATGATGCTAGATAGGTAGTAACGGGGAGTCAATGAAATTCCAGACTAACTGAAGAAGTGTTTAACACCCATCTTCATTATGCCAGATGTTCAAGTATCAGGAGGCAGAAGCAAGCATTGTTGCTATTACTAAACAGTAGGTGCTTGGGAAGCTGCAAGGTCTGAAGGTAGACAGGTCACCTGGATCAGATGGACTAGACCCTAGGGTTCTGAAAGAGGTAGCTAAAGAAACTGCGGAAGCATTAGTAATGATCTTTCAAAAAACCACTAGGTTCTGGAAGACTGTGAAATTACAAATGGCACTCCACTCTTTAAGATGGGAGGGAGGGAGAAAGAAAATTAGTCAGTTAGTCTGACCTTAATGGTTGGGAAGATGTTGGAGTCCAGTAGTAAGGATGAGGTTTTGGGATACTTGGAGGCACATGACAAAATAGGTCAAAGTCAGCATTGTTTCTCCAAGGGAAACTCTTGCCTGACTAATCTGTTGAAATTCTTTGAGGAAATAGCAAGCAGGATGGACAAAGAAAAATTGGTGTTATGTTGTGTACTTGTATTTTCAGAAGCCCTTTGTCAAGATGCCACACATAAAGCTGCTCAACAAGATAAGAGTCTATGGTATTACAAGAAAATATTTGCATGGATAGAGGAATAGCTGATTGGCAGGAGGCAAAGACTCCGAGGGAGCCTTTTATGGTTGGCTGCTGGTGACTAGTGGTGTTCCTCAGGCGTCAGTATTGGGACTGCTTTTTATGTTGTGTGTCAATGACTTGGATGATGGAATGGATGGTTTTATGGGCAAGTATGCGGACAATATGAAGACAGGTGGAGACAAAGGTAGCGTTGAGGAAGCATAGAGGCCCCTTATCTAAGGAGGTGCTGACATTGGAGAGAAGGTTAATGAGAATGATTCTGGGAATGAAAGGGTTATCATATGAGGAGCGTTTGATGGGTCTGGGCCTGTACGTACTGAAATTTAGAAGAATGCAGAGGAAATTCATTGAAACATATAAAGGTCTAGAGTGGATGTGGAGGAATTTTTTAAAACCAGAGGGTGGTGAATCTATGTAATTTGTAGGTACAGGTGGCTCTGGAAGCCAGGTCATTGAGTGTATTTAGGGCAGAAGTTGATAGCTTCCTGACTAGTCAGGGCATGAAAGGTTACAGGGAGAAAGTAGGAGAATGGGATTGAGAGGGAAAATGGATCAGCCACGATGAAATGGCGAACCAGACTCGATGGACCTAATTCTACAGGGCAGGAGACAATTGAGAACTGCAAATCTCCTCGGAAGTCACTGTTTGAGTCAATAAATAGAAAGGAGTTAGCAGAGAAGCAATTTTGGGAGAGGGGCAGAATTAGAGTGGTTCGACAGGCTTAGGCAAGAACAGGCTTGAACAGCACAGACACAAGCTCTAAGTAAATTTTCAGTAAGCCTTTTTTCCCTGTTGTACACAGCCAGTGTGCTGAGAATGGGTGTAGAGTTAGAGGCACCTTGTGTGAGATGTAGGAACTTTGGGAGATCTCCAGAATTCTTAATAACTACATTTGCACACACTGCACTGAGCTGCTGCTCCTTAGAGACCATGTCAAGGAATCGGAACTGCAGCTTGATGACCTTCGGCTCATATAGGAGAATAAGAAGGTGACAGATAGGAGCTACAAGAAGTTATTCACTCAAGTTGCAGGAGGTAGGTACCTAGGTGACTGTCAGAAGGAAAGGAAACAGATAGGTAGTGCAGAGTACCCCTGTGGCTGTTCCCTTCAATGATAAGTATGGCTGTATGGGGGGGGGGGGGGGGAGCGCAGGGTGAAGCCATAGCAATCAGGTCTGTGACTCAGAAAGGTGGGGAAGCAGAAGTGATAGTGGATATGTTGGTTAGGGAGACAGAAAGGAGGATCTCTGGACAAGAACGAGATTCCTAGATGGTTTGTTGCCTCCTTGGTACCAGGGTCAGGGTCAGGATAGAGTTCATAGCATTTTTAAGTGGGAGGGTAAGCAATCGGAGGTCACGATCCACATTGGTACGATGGATGATGAGTTTCTGCAAAGTGAGTTTGAGGAGTTAGGTGCTAAGATAAAGGAAAGGACATCCAGGTTTGTGATCTCAGGATTGCTACCCATCCCACGTGCTAGTGAGGCCAGAAATAGAAAGATCATACCTTTTAACACATGGCTAAGGAGTTGGAGCAACAGGGAAAATTTATGGATCATTGGGCCTCTTTCAGGGAAGGGGGGGGGGAACTGCACAGAAGGAATGGTTTGCACCTGGAGGGGGACTAATATATCCTTGGGGGGGCGGTGGAAGGATGTATAAACTAGAATTGCAAGGGGATGGGAACCAGAGTGCCAGAACATACAGTGGAGTAGTTATGGAGAAAGATGTCGCTAAGCCTACAGACGAGGTCAGAAATCCAAAGGTTGAGCATGATGAGACTAATGAAATCTCGCTCAAGCATAATATAGCAAACTTGTTTCTCCTCACTTTTCCAGTTCTGATAAATGGCCGCCTACAAGAAATGCTGACTAGTTTACGTTTCACAGGTGCTGACAGGCTGAGTATTTCCAGCATTTTCAGTTTTATTTCACACTTCCAGCATCTGCAGTTGCGTTTATTTTCAGCTTAATCATGATGTTGCTATATATTACAATACAGAAGACACAAAAGTACAAGTGAAATTGCTACGTAAGATAGCTCTCAATTGAGAATGACCCCTTCTTTTTCACCATTCCTCACCCAACATCGTCTATATCTCTCCCAAATCCTTCCTTTCCCCTTTGAGCAGCAACCATGAACAAAGCAAAGCAACTGCCAGATTTATTCCCAGACTCAGTAGTGTGAAATAATGATCATGACAGTTTACTTAATTCAACTGGAAACCAAAATGAATAACTTTCGGACCTGACAGTCTGTTGTTTTGAATACTAACAGGCTATTACACAAAACAGATACTTATACTGCTCAAGACTTACATCAAAAACTCATTAATTTGCAGTAACACTCCTCACAGCCAGCTCTCGCTTTCAGGACAAGTTCCCATGACAAACTGGTAGCAACTCTTGTTGGAGCAGAGTACATTAAAGCAGTGACAACAACCAGCAATTGTGGCATGTCTGTGACAGCCTGGTATCTTTAGGTATTCAGTAACTTGCTATTTCAGCTGGTTGAATGGTGTCGCAAACACTTTGCACTCAACGTCAGTAATACCAAGGAACTGATTGTGGACTTCAGGAAGGGGAAGTCAAGGAATCAGCAGTGGAAAGGGTGAGCAGTTTCAAGTTCCTGGATGTCAACACCTTTGAAGATCTATCCTGGATCCAACATATTGATGTAACTACAAAGTAGGCACAGACAAATTAGGAGTCTGAGGAGACTTGGTACGTCATGAAAGACACTCGCAAATTTCTATAAACGTATGGTGGCCAGCATCCTGACTGGTTGAATCACTGCCTGGTATGGAAGAACACTGCACAGAATCGGGAAAAGTTGAAGAAAGTTTAAACTCAGCCAATTCCATCATGGGCACTAGCCTCCCTGCTTACAAGACACCTTCAAAAGGTGTTGCCCCAAAAAGGCAATATCCATCATTAAGTACCCCATCACCCAGATCATGTCCTCTTTTCATTGCTACCATAAAGGAGATTGAACACAATGTTTTAGGAACAGCTTCTTGCCCTCCAACATCAGATTTCTGAATGGACAATGAACCCATGAACACAACCTTACTATTTTTTCCTTCTTTGCTCTCTTTTTGCACAACCTAATTATGTACATGTTCTTATTGTAATTTGTAGTTTTTAAATTATGACAGATTGCACTGTACTGCTGCCGCAAGAGAAATTTCACAACATATACCAGTGAGATCAAACTTGATTCTGAAATACTTTGATCCTGACAAAAAGATTTATGGTAATCTGTACAACAACGTAGCAATCGAATTCAGGTGGAAAGAAAACAGAAATGGAAATTTTTTGCTATACAGGAAAAAACATGTCATACTATTCTGAGACTATGCACAACTGGCATCAGGACAAATGAGGAAAAAGCACTTTTATTTCATTCTCAGTCTTTATTTATGGGAGACAGCAGCTTCCAAAAAGGAAGAAAGATCCTAAGGGGAGTAAGGGGAGGCCGTGGCTGACAAGGGAAGTAAAGGACAGTATAAAAATAAAAGAGAAGTATAACATAGCTAAGACGATTGGGAAACTTTTAAAGAGCAACAGAAGGTAACTAAAAAGGCAATACGCAGAGAAAAAATGAGGTATGAAGGTAAACTAGCCAAGCATATAAAGAGGATAGTAAAAGCTTCTTTAGGTATGTGAAAAGGGAAAAAAAAAATAGTTAAGACCAAAACTGGGCCCTTGAAGACAGAAGCGGGTGAATTTATTATGGGGAACAAGGAAATAGCAGATGAGTTGAACAGGTACTTTGGATCTGTCTTCACTAGGGAAGCCACAAACAATCTCCCAGATGTAATGGTGGCCAAAGGACCAAGGGTAATGGATGAATTGAAGGAAATTTATCTTAGGCAGGAAATGGTGTTGGATAAGCTGTTGGGTCTGAAGGCTGGTAAGTCCCCGGGACCTGATGGTCTGCATCCCAGGGTACTTAAGGAGGTGGCTTTAGAAATCGTGGAGGCATTGGTAATCATTTTCCAATGCTCTATAGATTCAGGATCAGTTCCTGTGGATTGGAGGGTGGCTAATGTTGTCCCTCTCTTCAAGAAGGGAGGAAGAGAGAAAACAGGGAATTATAGACCAGTTAGCTTGATGTCGGTGGTGGGAAAGATGCTGGAGTCAATTATAAAAGATGAAATTACAACACATCTGGATAGTAGTAACAGGATTGGTCCGAGTCAGCATGGATTTACAAAGGGGAACTCGTGCTTGACTAATCTTCTGGAATTTTTTGAGGATGTAACTATGAAAATGGACAAAGGAGAGCCAGTGAATGTAGTGTACATGGACTTTCAGAAAGCCTTTGATAAAGTCCCACATAGGAGATTAGTGGGCAAAATTAGGGCACATGGTATTGGGGGCAGAGTACTGACATGGATTGAAAATTGGCTGGCTGACAGAAAACAAAGAGTAGCGATTAACGGGTCCCTTTCGGAATGGCAGGCAGTGACCAGTGGGGTACCGCAGGGTTCAGTGCTGGGACCGCAGCTGTTTACAATATATATTAATGATTTAGATGAGGGAATTAAAAGTAACATTAGCAAATTTGCCGATGACACAAAGCTGGGTGGTAGTGTGAAATGTGAGGAGGATGTTATGAGAATGCAGGGTGACTTGGACAGGCTGGGTGAGTGGGTAGATGCATGGCAGATGCAGTTTAATGTGGATAAGTGTGAGGTTATCCACTTTGGTGGTAAGAACAGGAAGGCAGATTATTATCTAAATGGAGTCAAGTTAGGAAAAGGGGAAGCACAATGAGATCTTGGTGTTTTTGTACATCAGTCACTGAAAACAAGCATGCAAGTACAGCAGGCAGTGAAAAAAGCTAATGGCATGCTGGCCTTCATAACAAGGGGAACTGAGTATAAGAGCAAGGAGGTCCTTCTGCAGCTGTACAGGGCCCTGGTGAGACTACACCTGGAGTACTGTGTGTAGTTTTGGTCTCCAAATTTGAGGAAGGACATTCTTGCTATTGAGGGAGTGCAGCGTAGGTTCACAAGGTTAATTCCCGGGATGGCGGGACTGTCATATGTCGAAAGATTGCAGCAACTGGGCTTGTATACTCTGGAATTTAGAAGGCTGAGAGGGGATCTTATTGAAACATATAAGATTATTAAGGGATTGGACACGCTGCAGGCAGGAAGCATGTTCCCGCTGATGGGTGAGTCCAGGACCAGAGGCCACAGTTTAAGAATTAGGGGTAGGCCATTTAGAATGGAGTTGAGGAAAAACTTTTTCACCCAGAGAGTGGCGGATATATGGAATGCTCTGCCCCAGAAGGCTGTAGAGGCCAAGTCTCTGGATGCTTTCAAAAAAGAGATGGATACAGCTCTTAAAGATAGCGGAATCAAAGGTTAAGGGGATAGGACAGGAACTGTATACTAACAGTGGATGATCAGCCATAATCACAGTGAATGGCGGTGCTGGCTCAAAGGGCCAAATGGCCTACTCCTGCACCTATTGTCTATTAAAATACTAATTCAACATCAAGAATTCAAACTTGAAGTTGTAACCTAAACAGCCTTTATTCTACAAAGCTCAACAACTGAAACTTACACAAGCACTTAAGCCTTGGTGTCCTCAATCTGGAGTGCCTATGAAAAGTATTCACCCTCCTTGGAAGTTTTCTTGTTTTATTGTTTTTACAACATTGAATCACAGTGGATTTAATCTGGCTTTTTTAACACTGATCAACAGAAAAAGACTCTTTTGTGTCAAAGTGAAAACAGATCTCTACAAAGTGATTTAAATTAATTACAAGTATAAAATACAAAATAACTGATGGCATAAGTATTCACCCTCCTTTAATATGACACACCAAATGATCACTGGAGCAGGCAATTGGTTTTAGAAGTCACATGATTAGTTAAATAGAGATCTGTTTTTGGAGACCTGTGTGCAGTCAAGGTGTTTCAATTGATTGTAGTATTTAAATCTGGAAGACCCTACAGCTGGTGAGTCAGTATCCTGGCAAAAACTACACCATGAAGACAAGCAACTCTGTGAAAAGATCACTGAAAAGCACAAGTCAGGAAATGGATACAAGAAAATTTCCAAGTCACTGAATATCCCTTGGAGTACAGTCAAGTCAATCATCAAGAAATTGAAAGAACATAGCATAAGCTGTAAATCTGCCTAGAGCAGGCAGTCCTCAAAAACTGAGACACCGTGTAAGGGGATTAACGAGGGAGGCCATCAAGACCTACGACAACTCTGGAGGAGTTACAAGCTTCAGTAGTTGAGAAGGGAGAGACTGTGCATACTGTTGCCCAGGTGCTTCACCAGTCACAGCTTTATAGGAGAGTGGCAAAGAGAAAGCCATTGTTGAAAAAAATTCACGTGAAATCTCAGCTAGAGATGGCCAGAAGGCATGCGGGAGACTCTGAAGTCAGCTGCAAGAAGATTCTATGGTCTAGAGAAACCAAAACTGAGCTTTTTGGCCATTAGACTAAATGCTATATTTGGCATAAACTAAAATTTGGCATATTATCAAAAACACACCATCCGTACCGTGAAGCATGGTGGTGGTTGCATCATGCTGCCGGATGTTTCACTTCAGCAGGTCCTAGAAGGCTTGAGAAGGTACAGGATAAAATGAATGCAGCAAAATACAGGGAATTCCTGGAGGAAAACCTGATGCAGTCTCTAAGAGGAGTGCGACTTGGGAGAAGACTTGTTTCCAGCAAGACAATGACCCTAATCATAAAGCCAAAACTACATAAGAATGGCTTAAAAATAAGCAAGTTATGTCCTGGAGTGGCCAAGTCAAAGTCCAGATCTCAATACAATTGAGAATTTGAGGCTGGACTTGAAAAGGGCTTTTCACTCTCGATCCCCATGCAACCTGACAGAGGTTCAGCAGTTCTGCAAAGAATGAGGGAAAACTGCAGTGTCCAGATGTGCAAAGCTGATAGTGACCTATCCTCACAGGCTCAAGGTTGCAACTGTTGCCAAAGGTGCATCCACTAAATACTGACTTTAAGGGGGTGAATACTTTTTCTGTTGATCAATGTCAAAAAAAGCCAGATTAAATCCACTGTGATTCAATGTTGTAAAACAATAAACAACATGAACATGCTCCCCCCGAGCGGTGTGTGAATACTTTTTATAGGCACTGCATAATCCTTGCCAAACCTTAGATAAAGTTAAGGCTGCAAGAATTGGTCACTTTACTGTGATCTATCCCCACAACACCCTGAAAGCTGCCACAACGTTTCTGGTTTTCCTTTGATGCTGTCCATTCCCTCCCATTCCCCTAAGTCAAACCCCCTATTTACACCAGCCCAACTATGTTCACCTTACAAATTCTTAGAATAATTTCAGTGACTACAATTCATTAATTTTATTCCTCTTCTCCGTAACACAGAGGATGCTCTTCACCTTACAGAATCCAGATATGAGCCCAATAAGAATTACATCAATCAATTGGATTTCTTTCAGCATTTACCAAAAACAAATCAAATGATCCAAACAGAGTCAGGTGATTGTTATAGTGAGCTTCAAGGATTTTCACTGGAATAGACTGTTTCTAAAGCTATGATTTCAAGAGCAGCGGAATGATATTGTGTTGCAATATTTGTGATGGACGACATTCTTCCACCAGTGAGGTGGCAATCTGAATATGGTAAACATGAGAAATTACGGAGATGCTGGAAATCCAAAGCAACACACACAAAATGCTTAAGGAACCCAGCAGGTCAGTCAGCATCTATGGAAATGAATAAATAGTTGATGTTTCAGGCCAAGACCCTTCCTCAGGACCGGAAAGGAAGTAGCAACACACCAGAATAAAAAGGTGGGGGGAGGAGAAGGAGCACAGCCCTAAGGTGCTAGGTGAAGTCAGGTAGGTAGGAAAGGTAAAGGGCTAGAGAGGAAGGAATCTGATGAGAAAGGACAGTGGACCATAGGAGAACAGGAAGGTGGAGAGGTCCTAGGCAGGTGAGAAATTAGAGTGAGTAGAGCGAGGAAGGGGGTGGGGGGTGGGGGGTGGGGGGTGGGGGGTGGGGGGTGGTGGTGGAGGGAAAATGTTTGTTACTGGAAAGGGAAAATCGATACTCAACCTGAATGTGTGGATTTTAAGAGTTTAGGCCCCTTATCCAAGGAAAGATGTGCTGGCACTGGGGAGGTTCTAGGAGGTTCATGAGAATAATTCCAGAAATGACAAGATTAGCATATGAGAAGTGGAAGTTTGGTTGATCGCCGATCTTAACAAAATATTAGCAGAAGTTGCAGCTCCAATTGAGAAGCCATCTTCAGCGTGCAGTTGAAGGTGTTGTCTGTCTGTCTGTCTATATCATGTTTTACGGCTGTCGGCATCCAGCTTAGTGGTGTATTACCGCCACCCTCTGCTCCGGAATGTGCACTAGACATATATTCTAAATCCCTTCACCCAATCGCGCGCGCACGCACACAAACCTACACTTTACCCTCCCATCTTTGACCATCCTAGTACTCTATTCCTGTTTATCTGTCATATCCTATAAAAAAACCCCTGCACCCCTTAAAAACGCTAAAAATACCCGGACTTGTGCTCTCTCACCCATGCCCAGCAACCCTTTTAATGTGAATTCCTGCAACCCCAACTCCCTTAGTTTAATTCTCATCATCTCTCTCTGTCTCCCATACTTCCTGCAACACAAAACTACATGTTCTACTGACTCCTCTTCCTGACATTCCTCACACAATCCTGTCTGGTGTTTCCCTATCATTTTCAATGTTTTGTTTAATGCATAATGCCCCAGCCTTAACCTAGTCCACACAATTTCCTCTCTTCTGTTTCCATTACCTACCCTAGTACCTGCAACACTCTTTTGTATTTGATATAAATGCCTCCATTTCCCCTCCCTGTTCCATCTTTCTTGCCACATTCGGTTGACTTTTTCCCAGATTACACACTTAACCTCTGCTTTACTGATACTAATGTGCAGTTCCACAATTCCTTTCTTTAACACCCTCTTTGCCAACTCATCCACCCTCTCATTCCCCTTCACCCCTACATGTGCTGGAACCCATGGAAATTTTACCTGACCTCCCTATTTGCAATTCTTGTAACTAACTGAAGGACTTCATAAAGTACATCTTGCCGACTGTTTGTGTGAAAAGACCTTAAACTTGCTAGAACTGAGGATGAATTTGAACATATCAATGCTTTGACTTGTCTGGCTTTCTGCAGCCATTGCAACGCAACCAACACCGCCAGCATCTCCACTGTAAACACCCCTAACTTATTAGATGTTCTTCTGCTGATTCAATTTCTTTTGCTGGTATAACCACCCCAAACCCTGTCACTCCTGTTTCAGGTGAAGGTGTTGTCTCTCTCTCTCTCTCTCTGTATCTTGTTTTACGGCGATAGGCATCCAGCTTAATGGTGCATTACCGCCACCCTCTGCTCCAGAATGTGCACTAGACATACACTCTAAATCCCTTCACCCAATCACACATGTGCACACACACACACACACAAACCTACACTTCACCCTCCCATCTTTGACCATCCTAGTATCCTATTCCTGTTTATTCGTCATATTCTATATAAAAAAAAACCCTGTACCCCTTAAAAACGCTAAAAATACCCGGACTTGTGCTCTCTCACCCATGCCCAGCACCCCTTTTAATGTGAATTCCTGCATCCCCAACTCCCTTAATTTATTTCTCATCATCTCTCTCTGTATCCCACACTTTCTGCAACTCAGAACTACATGTTCTACTGACTCCTCTTCCTGACATCCTCACACAATCCTGTCTGGTGTTTCCCTATCATTTTCAATGTTTTCTTTAATGCACAATGCCCCAGCCTTAACCTAGTCCACACAATTTCCTCTCTTCTGTTTCCATTACCTACCCTAGTAACTGCAACACTCTTTTGTATTTGATATAAATGCCTGCCTTTCCCCTCCCTGTCCCATCTTTCTTGCCACATTCGGTTGACTTTTTCCCAGATTACACACTTAACCTCTGCTTTACTGATACTAATGTGCATTTCCACATTTTCTTTCTTTAACGCCCTCTTTGCCAACTCATCCACCCTCTCATTCCCCTTCACCCCTACATGTGCTGGAACCCATGGAAATTTTACCTGACTTCCCTGATTTGCAATTCTTGTAACTAACTGAAGGATTTTATAAAGTACATCTTGCCGACTGTTTGTGTGAAAAGACCTTAAACTTGCTAGAACTGAGGATGAATCTGAACATATCAATGCTTTGGCTTGTCTGGCTTTCTGCACCCATTGCAACGCAACCAACACTGCCAGCATCTCCACTGTAAACACCCCTAACTTATTAGATGTTCTTCTGCTGATTCCAATTTCTTTTGCTGGTATTACCACCCCAAACCCTGTCACTCCTGTTTCAGGTTCCTTCGCACCATCCGTATAAATGTGAGTATAATCACTATACTTTTCCATCACATGACAATTAAGTGCATTTACCAAATCTGTTTTATATCTTTCTTTCCTTTTTACCTCTAACAAATGCCAATCTATGTCAGGCCATACAAGCTTCCATGGAGCTACAACCAGATAAACTACTGAAGGACTTATCCTCAGATCAAATACTCCACATTCTTTCGCGATATCATTCCCTACCCGATTAAGGGTATCCCTCTGAAACCTCCCATTTTCCCAGCACTCCTGCAACACTCCTTTAGTAGGGTGAGAATCATTGTGCCCCTGCAAGTTAGCCCAGTAGTTTGCCATCAGTTGCATCCTTCGTAGTTCCAAAGGCATTATTCCCATTTCTACCTGTAGGGCTGACACTGGTGACGTTTTAAAAGCCCCACTGCACACTCTCAAGGCCTGAGCCTGAATCACATCCAGTTTCTTTATAAGAGACCTAGCTGCTGATCCATATACTATACTTCCATAATCCAATACAGATCTTACTAGAGCCACATACATTCTCTTCAAAGCTGAACAACTTGCTCCCCATTCCCTACCAGTCAAACATCTCATCACATTTATTACTTTTTTACATTTCTCCTCAACTTTCCTGATATGGTCTGCCCATGTTAATCGTGAATCAAATATAACTCCCAGAAATTTAAATGATGCAACCCTTTCTAATTCAACCCCATACATCCTTAACGTCTTCCCTACCTCAACCCTTTTCCTGGTAAAAAATACAGTTTGAGTTTTGTCTACTGAAAATCTACATCCCCAATCATAACCCCACTCCACTACTTCATCAATTGCTTATTGTAGTTTCCTGATTATATGGTCCATGTTCCTGCCTCTTTTCCACAAGGCCCCATCATCCGCAAACAGTGACCTACCTATATCCACTGGTACCTTTGTGAAGACATCATTGATCATAATGATGAAAAGTAACGGGCTAATCACACTACCTTGAGGTGTGCCATTTTCCACTATGTACTGTTTTGATAATTCTGATCCAATCCGAACTTGAATTTTCCTACCAAACAAAAAATCTTTAATCCAATTAAAAACTCTCCCACCAACCCCCATCTTGTGCAGTTTAATTAATAATCCTTCCTTCCACATCATATCATAGGCTTTTTCAATGTCAAAGAACACTGCCACTATTGACTCTCTATTTGCCTGGGCCTTCCTTATTTCAGTCTCTAACATAATCACTGAGTCCATGGAATTCCTTCCCTTTCTAAAACCACTCTGATAACTTGCCAGCATTCCCCTTTTCTCAAGCTCATATGATAACCTTTCTGTTATCATCCTTTCCATTATCTTACATATACTTGATGTTAATGCAATTGGTCTGTAGCTAGTGGGTTTTGACAGATCCTTGCCAGGCTTCCTTATTGGAATTACTACTGCTTCTTTCCATGCACTTGGTAATCTTCCCTCCTCCCACACTCTGTTATAAAAATGCAGCAACTTCAAGAGCACTCCTTCTCCTAGATTTTTTAGCATCACAGAGCATATCAGATCTTTCCCTGGGGAGGTTGGTCTCGATCTCTTTATTGCTCTCACCATTTCTGCTAATGTAAATAGATCATCAATTATATCATCTGTTCCTTCCCTCCTGCTTAACACACCTGGGTGTTGGCTCATTATTCTTTCCCTTCTTCAGACAAATTTTCTGAACTGTGTATCAGTACAAATGACTTGACCATGACCTCAGCCTTATCCCTACTGGAGACTGCAGTTTCCTCCTCAGATATCATTACTGGATATTCCCATTCCCTTCTATCTCCTCCCATCCTCTTAATCATTCCCCATATCTCTTCCACAGGTGTTGTTCTTCCTACCTTGTTGCAAAAACTCCTCCAACTTGCCCTTTTAGCTTGACATATAGTTCTTCTCACCACTGCCTGTGCTTTCTTATATTGAACCAAATGCTGTATATTATGGGTTCTTTTAACTAGCCTGAATGCTCTATTTCTGTTTTTTACAGCCTGACAACATTCGTCTGTCCACCATGGTACCAGTTTTCTATTCATCCTATTTTTACTCCTAGGTATAGATCCTTCTGCTGTCATGATAATTGCTGAAGTCACCTGACTGTTTAATTCATCTACATTTCCAGAAATATCAATCTTTGTCAACCCTTCTTCACTCAACTTCTGGAACTTACCCCAATCAGCTTTTTCAAACACCCACTTTGGGGTTCCGCCACCTGGTCTTACTTCAACTCTTTCACACACTGAACACAAAACTGGGTAGTGATCACTGCCTACTGTTGAAGCAGTCCAAACTCCCCAGTTACTAATGCCAGCTAAGGTATTAGACACTAACGTAACATCTAACGCTGACTCAGTTCCTGTTGTTATATCTATCCTTGTGCCGCTACCATCATTCATACACACCAAATCCCTTTCTTCCATCAAATCTTCAATTACCTTTCCATTTGGATCTGTAATCTGATCCCCCCCATATTGTGCTATGAGCATTGAAATCTGCACACCACACTACTTTATGTCTGTTTTGTCCTTGCATCTTCAATAGGCTGTCCAAATCCAACCTTTTACATGGATTGTAGTAGTTAATTATAACCACTCCCTCCCCTCTCTCCCACACTTCCACCACTATGTATTCCTGATCATCTCCTTTTTCCAGTACCCTATATGGTATACCTTGCTTGATTAACATAGCACAACCCCTCCTCCCCCTAGATTTCTATCTTTCCTTATCATTGTATACCCATATACCACAAAGTCTAAAGTTGGTTTCAACCAAGTTTCCTGAATACACACTACATCCGGTTTTACAACCATTTCTTTAATAAAGTGCTTGAATTCCTGGCTATTGGCCAGTAAGCTCCTTGCATTCCATTGTAAAAGAATCACCATAATTAGTATTAACCAACACATGACACTTCCTGGCTTAACTGATTTCTGAGGTTCTCCCTCACTTCCTCCCATGTCAGTCCTACTAACCCTAAATGGTTTACTGCTGCTTTTACCACCAGTTGAATTTTGTCACTTTTTGACTTTACCTCAGTCATACTATTAATCACTCCTGCAATGAATGTTACTAGAGCCTTTTTGTCTACATAAATCCTGTCATTTGTTCTTTGTTGCATCTCTCGTATCCCTATTGCTCCCTGTTCATTAGGAGCATTATTCTGTTCTCTTGACATTCTTACAGCTTCTGCATAAGTGATCTTTCTTTTCACTCTTATTTCTTGAATTTTAGTCTCCCGCCTGACAACCTCACACCCACTATATGCAACATTATGAGCTCCTCCACAATTGCAGCATTTTGGTTGAACTCCTGTTCTGCACTTTCCAAATTCATGATCACCCCCACATCTAGCACATCTCCTCTGCCTTTTACAGTTTTTAGCCACGTGTCCAAACCTTTGACAATTATAGCACCTCAGTGGCTTTGGCACATACACCCTTACTGGGTAACTCATGAAACCCAGGAACACCTTCCTTGGCACTCTTTCTTCTTCAAATTCAATCAATACTGATTCACTTTCCTTTTTCACTCCCTCCTTTGTTGTTTTCAGTCTTTGAACATTCATTACTTTCCCTCCTTTGATATTCCTCTTTATCTCCTCCATATTTATACTCATTGGTATCCCCGTGATCACTCCTTTACAACCACTGTTTTGTGCTCCCACCCTCCCAGTGTATTCCACCTTGCATTTTCCTATCTCTTTTAGCTTGAGTGCTTTCTCAAGTTGTTCCTCATTCGCACATCTTACCAATAAGTTGCCATCATTAAGGACTTTTGCAAATACTATTTCCCCTACCTTATTTGTCAGAGTTGTTGTTAGCACAAACGGGTTAATTTTCTTCATATGTCCCTGAGCCTTCTCATTAAACCTAATTATGACAACACCTCCTCTCTGAGCTTGTTCATCTTCCTCACTTTCAGAGCTTTCTCCACTATCATTTCTTATTCTTTTATTCCCTTTGTCTTGGTTTTTATTCACCCGACCCCTCACTACCTCCTCATTCCCTTTATTTCTCCCTTCATAATAATCCACCTCTCCCCAGCTGCTTACCTCTGGTCCCAAGTCTCTATCCCTCTCCTTCTCCACTTTCTTTCCCTCAACCCCGCCTCTTATCTTGTCCGCCATTACCGGACCCACACAACCCCCTCCCAGCAATTTCCATTCCTTCCCCACTCTCTTTCCCTCAACAGGTTCCAAACCACATTCACGCATCAAGCAAAACACAGCCAGCCTCCCTAGCAGAGAATGCTAGCCTTCCTCATTGAAGGTGTTGTCTCCTCAGAATGCCTGCTTATATACTCAAGGGTCCTAATGGATATTGATTAGACATCATGAACTGGTTAGCTGGTTCAAAACACTTAACAGTTTAGGAGTAGAGAAGTGTTTGATGGCTTTGGGCCTGAAACCACTTAAGTTGAGAAGATGCAGAAGGATCTCATTGAAACCTATTGAATATTGAAAGACCTGGAATTGATGTGGAGAGGATGTTTCCTACAGTCTGGGACCAGAGGGCACAGCCTCAAAATTGAAGTACATCCATAGAGAATAAAGACGAAGAGGAATTTCTTTAGCCAGAAGATGAAGAATCTATTGAATTTATTGCTACAGATGGCCATGGAGGCCAAGTCATTGAGTATATTTAAAGTCGAGGTTGATAGGCTCTTGATTAGTCAAGGCATCAAACATTATGGGGAGAAAACATAAGAATGGGGTTGAGAGGGATAATAAACCAGCCATGACTGAATGGTGGAGCAGTCTTGATGGGTTGAATGGCCTAATTCTGCTTCTACGTCTTATGGTCAAATGCCCCCAATTAATCCATTGACCAGCTGTGATCATCCCCAGGGCAATTCTCTCCTTGTATCATCCATTAGTCCAATCCATCACACTGTTCCTCCCAAAAAATTTTCTCTGCTCCTCAGATCTGATGGCTCAATGCAAAAGTTTAATTGTTCATCTTACTACAGATACTGCTGGGTCCTCTGAAAGTGCCTCCTGTCTTCTTTTTTTTTATTTCACGTTCTTTTTGTTGGATTGTACCTGCTTTCCCAACAGATAATTTCCTAGGATGGCATGCACCAATATTCACTTATTGGCCTAAATGTGAGAACTGTCAATGCAGATGCTCAAATTATGTTACAATAGGTACTTTCAAATGGCTGAAGGGAACCGCTGGGTACTTCCAGAATAAACATACTGTACAAGGCATCAAAAAAGAATCTTTCAGGGCCCCTGCATTTAGCTTCTCCTGGAAATTCCATCTCACTATCAAGTGGAGAGGATTATGCTACGTATTTCTGCTTCGCTCAACAACAGAATTGCCTGCCAATATACTCTTGCCTAGAGACACATGATTACAGTAGCTATTTGGAAAGGTGAATGATTAGCTGCCAGTTGTTCAAATGGGCAGACAGAAAATCTGGTAAAAATCTTCTTTTATTACGCATACCATGTTCCAGTCAGCCTAACAGTTGCACGATGGTTACGCCATTTCTTAAAACCAATTGGGTTGTTATATTCTGGTTGAGTGTGAACTGGTTGTCTTCGCTAAAGTACTCATTAGACACTTAGATGAAATTTTTCTACAGTTTTGTGTTTCACTCATGTCAGGACACCCAGAAAGCTCTCAAAAAAATTGAACTTACTTTGGAAATAATTTTGGCACTTCTGCAACAAGTTAAATGCACTTGAAACAATTAAAACTTTCAGAAAAATATTTTCTCAGTTACGACCAGCATTTCAGATTTCAT
The DNA here is from genome assembly GCF_030028105.1 of Mobula birostris. Taxonomy (NCBI): domain Eukaryota; kingdom Metazoa; phylum Chordata; class Chondrichthyes; order Myliobatiformes; family Myliobatidae; genus Mobula; species Mobula birostris. Next base: position 27,393,625 of record NC_092380.1, on the reverse strand, counting down.
GCTAAAACCGCAATGAATCCACTCTCCAACTGAGTGGATGGAGACTGAGGGGAAGGTGATTGGGTCGCCCACTCCTTCTGCCACTTTCACAGAGTTTCTGTACACCATTCTAAATGTTTATTCTCCAACTTGAGTAGCCATACACCAGATTTTAAGAAGCATTTTAGCTTGATTGTGTGCAGCCTGATAATCTCTTCCCTTGACAATATCTCTATTTCAAGCATGCAAATGATGTGACCCGTCCAATGTAGCCAATTGAGTAATGGGAAGGGAATTCAAGATTGTGTACTAGAATTGACATTAAACAAGTTTAAAGGAAAAAATAATTGTTGCTCCACATCTCATGCAGCACAAAAACACAAGATAAAGAACATAATGATTAAAAAAAAAACAACAAATATAAATACATTAGGCAGCTATATACAGTTGTTATGTACCAGCAGCAATGGATATGAAACTGAGTCAGGTTTTTATAAACATACAAAATTTATTAACCTCTACTCAAAACATAGAAAAGTAAACGAACAACTAACTTAAACGGAAGTTAATGGTGTTACGCGTCTATAGTTATCAAACAGTTGAACTTAAAGACAATTCTTAACAGATCTTATTTAAGCACAGTATTAAGGAGGTAGTTTAATAAGTCCATATGATTCCTGAAACAATCGAGAGGAGAGACTTCCCAAACCGGCGTTGAAACACTTCCCAAAGCATAGATGAAACTGCTGACGCAGCTCACAGCCGAGAAACGCTTTGTTCTTTGATATGACGCAGAATAAGATTTCTCAAAGTAATTGACCTTTCATTGAAAGTGGTCACTACACAACTCCCCGAGACCATGCAGGGGTTAACCGACAGTGTGTGCCACAATACCCGTATGGGCTGTACCAAATGTCAATTACGGAACACAGCTGAGTTCTACCCAATTCCTTGGGTTCGTCGAAGCTGGCGAATCTTCACACTCACTCTCTCTTCTTCCACGATTACGTAACCACCGACTGTGACATAACGACAAAACGAACTCCCAACAAAACGAACTATGCAACAACTATGGTTTCCCTTTTTATACTATTGGAACATGCCATCACATCACCCCATTATCACAAGACCATTACATCATTCCAATAGCATAAGGCTATTACATCATGCTCACAAGATACTCATGAGACAGGTAACACAGTACATAGATTGATTGTATGTCCAATTAAGTGACGCTAGGCACAGCAGTATCGATACACAAGGTGACTGACAGGAAGTGATAAAGTAGTGGCAGTGGTGAGTGTGGAGGGGTGGGTTAGTGGGTGGAGGTGTTGGTCAGCCTTATTGCTTGGGGAAAGCAACAGTATTTGAGTCTGGTGGGATTTTTCATTATGTTACTGGCCCTCTTCTGACACGTGGGCTGGTGACATGTTGATCAGTTTTGACTACCTGTTGTAGAGCCTTTCTGTCTACCGTAGTACAGTTTCTGTACCATGCAGTGATGCAGCATGTTAGGATGTTCTCTACAGTGCATCTGTAGGTGGTCGCGATTATGAAACATTCCGGAATATGGTAGCTCCAGTTTATAATTTGGTTATAGATGTGCCTAGCCCAGCTCTCTTGAGCATCCTCAAAAAGTAGAGGCATTGGTGAGCTTTCCTGATTGTATAGGATGTGTTCCGGGACCATGGGAGGATGTGCGAGATGTGCCCTCCCAGGAGTTTGAAACTCCTATGCCGCCGATGTAAAGAAGGGTATGAGTGGTGCGGGTACTTCCAAAGTTGATAACCATCTGCTTTTTCCTGATGAAATTGAGGGAGAGGTTATTTGCCTCATGCCAGGTCTTGAGCTCTTCCACCTCTTCTCTGTAGGTCATCTCCTCATTGTTGATGAGCCCCACCACTGTTGTATCATCAGTGAACTTGACAATGTGATTACTCGGGTATTATGGCCGTGCAGTCCTGGGTGAGCAGAGGACTCAGCACACAGCCCTGGGGGGACACCTGTGGCGGGAGTCGTGGTTGTGAATCCTGATTATCTGAGGTCTGTTGGTTAGGAAGCCCAACACCCAGCTGCACAATGGTGCATTTAGACCGAGGAGTAGGAGCTTGTTTGCCAAGATCTGTGAGACAATAATGTTGAATGCTGAACTGACATACAGAAACAGTATTCTGATACAAGTGTCCTTTTTTTTAAGGTGTGTCAGGGTCAGGTGCATGACAGATGCCATGGCATCTGACAGTAAGATTATTGGTGAGTGTCCAGTGTGGCAGGAACGGAGTTTTTAAAAAAAATATATGCACCTTTTTTTAAAAAAATGTTGGCTCGCTCAACCTTCCAGTGAATTTGAAAATTTTACCTTGGTGGTTTTTCAACCACTGCTATATTAACCAAAGATGACTCCCGGGCCGCCCCCTTCACAGTTTGGTAAATCAGACCACCAGACTATACTCCTACTCTCTGCATACCATACAAACAGAAGCTGAAACCTAAGGATCCAGATGAGCTTCTAAATGATTGCTTTGAGTTGGTACACTGATCTGTGTTAAAAGACTCAGCTGCCAGCCTAGGTGAGTATGTCACTCCAACACAGACTTTAATAGCAAGTTTGTTGAGGACTCTGTCTACCAAAGAGGACAATCTGGATATTCACAAACTGGTAATCATGGATGAACAGGAAGTTCCACTCCCAAATGAAGTCTAGGTCTGCAGGATTGAAGTAACCCTGACCTTTACAAGAGATTGAGATACAACCTCCATAAAGCAATCTGAAATGCCAAGAGACAGAACCAGTCCAAAATCAAGTCCCAGATGTCTTACATGCTATAACAGGCTACAAGACTAAGCCAGGCAGCACTGCCAACACCACATTCCTTCCCGCTGAGCTTAGCACATTCTTTGCGCATCTCGAACAGAAGGGAAATGATGTGTGCTCACCCACCCCAACAATGCACCCGCCGTGAACGCAAGGTCAGTCTCTGATGAGTACACACACAAAAAGTGTCCTTGGCTGTGTCCTTAGATTCTGTGCAAATCAGCTGGAGGGGGTATTTGCATACATTTCTAACCTCTCCCTATGAGGTGTTCAATTTGTGTTCCCACCTGCTTTAAGACCACTATCAACCTTGTACCTTAGAAAAAAAAGGTTACATGCCTTAACAACCACCAACCAGTGTCACCTGCTTTCCACCTTAACGAAGTGCTTCGAGAGGCTGGTCATGGCACGTATAAATTTCAGGTTAGTAGACAATGTCAACCCACTGCAATTCACCCAAATGTCAAAACAGGTGTACAGCAGATGTCATCTTCCTGGTCCTAAACTCATCTCTGGAGCATCTGAACAGTAAAGGTTCTACCTCCACCTTCAGTACTAGAATTCCAAGTAAATTCATCAAACACGAGACCTGGGAGACAACATTTCCTGCTGCAAATGAATCTTCAACTTCCTAACCAACAATGCAGTCAGTAAGGATAGGCAGCAACACCTCCACCAAAATCATTCCAAACACTGGTGCTCCACAAGGTCTTGTCCTCAGCTCCCTCGTCTACTTTCCTGTACACTCATGACTGTGGCTAGATTCTGCTCTAAATTTGCAGATCATTACCATCTCAAATAACGATGAGTCAGATTACAGGAAGGAGATAGATTGTTTAGTGACATGCTGTCATGGCAATAACCTTTCCCTCAATGTCAACAAAAGACTTCGTCAATGTCATTGACTTCGGGGTGGGGGGAGGAGAAGAGAGGGGGTTGCACATGCTCCTGTCCGCAAAACAACATTGTTTGTTGAAGGGGAGAGGGATGATAAATTATAGGGATTAGGTTCAGGGATGAGGGGGAGTGAAAGGTCAGGCCAAAGTCCAGATCAGAACACTCATGTCTGAAGGCCGCAATCCCCATGGCCAGTGACCAAGGTTAGCAGGCTCCATCGATGAGGGCTGGTGACTCCCCAGGCCAGCAAGTCCCTGGTTTGAAAGTCCATGCAGGCAGGAAGGTCAAGGGCCAGTGACACCCCCAGGTCCACGAGTCCCGCAGCTGGAGATCTGTCTGATTCTGGAGTTCAGGGACGCATCATCGATGAGTCCTGGGGCCAATATCAAAGATCAAAGCCCAAAGGTCGAAGATGAAGTCAGCGAGTCTGGAACTCAAGGCCTGAGGTGACCTGTCCTGAAGTTGGAAGCCTGCTTGTGTGTGCGAGGGAGGAAAGGGACGTGTTTTGCTGTTTTGATTTTGTTGCTGTTGTTGGCAAATGCAACGTTAGTATTAATTTCCAGCGAGCTAGAATATAAAAACAGGGATGTAATGCTGAGGCTCTATAAGGCATTAGTCAGACTGCGTTTATGAACAGTTCTGGACTCATCTCAGAAAAGATGTGCTGGCATTGGAGAAGGTCCAAAGGAAGTTCACAAGAATGATCCTGAGAATGAAAGAGTTAATGTATCATTAGGGCTAGTCTTTAATGACTCTGGGCCTGAAATTTACTAGACTTTAGAAAAATAAGGGGGATCTAACTGAAACCTACAAAATATTGAAACATTCAGCCAGAGTGGACGTGGAGAGGATGTTTCCAATAATGACAGAGCCTAGGACCAGAGGGAATAGCCTCAGAATACAAGGACAAAGATAAAGAGGAATTTCTTTAGCCAGTAAGTGGTGAATCTGTGGAATTCATTGCCACTGTGGAGGCGAAATCATTGGGTATTTTTGGTTGCTAGGTTCTTGATTAATAAGGGCAAAGGTTAATGGGAGATGGCAGGAAAACAGATTGAGAGAGAATATAAATTAGCCATGATAGAATGGCAAAGCAACTGAATGGCCTAAATCCGCCCGTGTCACATGGTCAAAATAACAAAAAAAGGAAAAGTGGTCTTACTGTGGTTAACATTAGTTATGATAATAATAGATGAAGAAAAATGCTAGCAAAAAGGAATAAACCTGGGAAAATTTCAACAAAAGCATGAATCAGGAAAGGAATAATAGAAAATCAGAGTACCCTTTTAAGAAACAAAAGTACAACCTTCCAAAGGTGGGGGGGGGGGGGGTTAATAGCAAAGTTAACAGTACCAAGCACATAGTGGCAGGAGAAATTATTCTGGGGAATAAGGAAAAAGTGAGAGAGAAATTAAACAAACACCTTCTGTCCATTTTCATGGAAGAGACACTAGTGGAGAACTACTAGTTTTAGGGTGCAAAAAGTAGCTTCAGTAAACTAATAATGCTGGAGAAAATAATGCTACTGAAAGCTCTTGTCATTGTTACCAGCAGGAAAGAAGTACAGAAGCCTGAAGGCACACATTCAGCAATTCAGGAACAGTTTCTTCCCCTCTGCCATACAATTCCTAAATGGACATTGAACCCATGAATGCTACTCATTATTTCTGTTTTTGCACTACTACTTTTAATTTAACTATCTTAATTTAAATATATATTTATGTCACATACATATACAAACACACACACACATACTTAATGTAATCCATTTATTTATTTTCTACACTTATCATGTATTGCATTGTACTGCTGCAGCTAAGTTAACAAATTTCACAACAATGTCGATGATATTAAACTGATTCTGATAATGATGCCCTGCAGCTATAGAAATTGTAATTGTTATCACCCGAAATTTCAGATTCTGGAACATTTCCATTTATATTAATGGTAAATGTCAAACTACTAATTAACCAAGGGAGAGGGAAAACAAGAAATCACAGATCAGTTAGCCCATGCCTGAGGCAGGAAAAATACCCAACATGCATTTAGGGAGCGGAATTCTTGCTTGATTAATTAAATCTGTTAATTTTTCTGAGGTTTCAATAGTGGAAATCAGTGGATATTGAGAACCTGAGTATACAAAGTCCTTTAATAAGATGTCATATTAAAGAAAATTACAGCATATAGGTTTGGGGTCAATTAGAAAGGTAAATAATGAACATTAGAAAGTATACAGTCAATGACAGGACCCTTAGCAATGTTGATAGACATTGGGGTCCAAACCAAACCTACCTGAAGATGGCTACATGGATTGAAGAGTGGTAAAGATGCTGGCCTTTATTAGTCAAGGCATTGAGTTCAATAGTCAGGTTGTTACATTGCAGCTTTATAAAACTACAGCTTGGGCATATCTGCAATAACTCATTCAATTCTGGTTGCCCTGTTAAGGCATTTCAGCACCTATAGCAATGATCTTCAGCCACCAATTTTAAAATCTGAATATATATTGTAGATTAAATTTAAAATGCAGCTCTGAACAATAGGTTCCTGAAAGCCTTGAATCATAGACCAGATAATGCTGGTTAAAATTTATTTAGATGTCTGTGGGTGCGATTTTTTTTGCTGGGGGGAGGGGGATATTGTTGCTTTGCTGCCGCTTACGCGGGGTGGGGGGAGACTTTAGGGTTCTCATGTTTAACTGTCGTTCATTCTTTGGGGCACTTCTGTCTTTGTGGATGTTTTGCGAAGAAAAAGCATTTCAGGATGTATATTGTATACATTTCCCTGACATTAAATTGGACCTTTGAACCTTTAAAGAGATTACTTCATGTCTACCAGTACTTCTCTCCGGTGACTTTGCAACAACATTTGGGGGCTCGTCCGGCATGCCTTTGCAACCCAGTGTCTGGCCAGTGATCTCAGCAGTCTAAGCAGGTATTTTTAAAATTAGCACTCACACTTGGACCTGTTTGGGTCAGTGGCTACAGGATCGTTAGGTATCACAAACACGGCGGAGAACTGACTGGTAGATGTAAAATTTGTGACTGTGTGCATACTAAACTTTGTGTGTTATTTTGGTGAGACAGGGCCACCAGTTGCAAAGGGTGGTTATTGAAGGTTCGGGATGCCAGTGGAGGCGTGTATACTGGTTCCAAGTACTGTATTTTAGCATACACGCTTTGCAAGTGTGTGTCCCTTAGTGTAACAGATGCAAAGAAATACAGCAGGCATCATGAGTTTAGACGCGCACAAGCAGCAGACTACGAACAACATACTGAGGTTTTAAGTGTGTGTGCTTTAAATGGTAGTTGTAGTGTGGGAATTATTGTGCAGATATTTCAGGGAGAGGTTTTACCCAGATATATCTGTTAGGATGGCACCTACTGAGGTCAAGTAATGACAGGATAAGACTTCTAATGACCTGAACAAGCTCTTGACCTTGATTACAAGCATCCAAACTAGACAAAGAGGGCAGAGCCGCGGTTTACAAAGCCCAGGTACAAAGTATTATGGAGTATGCCTGCTTATCATGGATGAATGCCTCAGAGTGTCCTCAGCCAGCTTGATTTCACTCAAAGAAAGGCTCTCAGGATTATAGATGTAGATGAAGCCACAGTTCGTGAGAAGCTAGCCATCAGTAGCTTACACCAGACGACAGGTTGCTGCAGCTACTGTGCTATACAAAATGCACACCAGCCACAGCCCTGCAGACTTTCGCACCATGCTGCCTTCATCTTATGAGAGACGGCGCACCACACGATCAAGTTTATCTATGCCTGCTCATGCTGTTTTTATGCCTGATGCGAGAACCTACACACTGGATAGGAGCTTCCTTCACTGTGCTATCAGAATTTGGAACAGCCTTCCAGATGCTGTGGTTGGAAACATCTGCGACAATGGGGTCCAAGCCTTCAAGAGTCGAGTGCACAAACACCTATCATCTCTGGGAGTGAAGTCACATGCTTCTTCATAAGCTATCATGAAGGGGACCAGGATGGCAATGCTTGGCTGTTGGTAAGTAGGTTAATACCCGACTTTCAAGAGCACTTGTGAGTTATGTTCCAGCTGGACTTAGTCCTTAAACTGCTGGAGAACAGTGCGGAAAGAACAGGTGCTGTTTTCTCCCGGTTTATAGTTTTTAGTTCCAAGTGCTCTGGCCACATTTTGTCACCCTGCAACCTTATCTTTCAATCTCTTTGAATTATGGAGGACAGCATGTGTATAAATGTCTCTCTCCAGCAGACTTCATCATGATCATCATGACTCCAGTATTTCTACTATTTTTTAATCGTACATATGATTTTTTGTATTCTATCACTGAGCAGCAGTGAACCATCTGATTGGCCTATCAGAGTTCTCTCTGGGAACTAGTTAACTTGATCAGCATTTCTGCTGGCTTTTGTTCATGATTGCATTTAACCCGGAGGAAGAAGTTGCCCTCACTTAAGGTCGCCTGCAGGAATGCAGAATTCTGGCGTAAGGTCAAACGAAAGGTTGAAATTCACCAGATGCATCCCAAAGATATACATGTGTTGGTAAAACAGAAGTGCCCGAGGGAAATATGGAACAGTACGGCCCAGGGAGTGCAGGATAATGAGCAACTACCGGAAATGCCAGCAATGAAGTGAGATATCACTCCTTCAAAGCAGAAGTGAGACAGCAACAGGGGAAAGCGGTGAGAATAACTGGAGAATGATAATGGCAGTGATTCAAAGAGCTAATGAATCAGCCTCATACGAGCATATGAGTAGTATTCAGGGTTGGATAATCCAGGGAGGAATGACCCAGTCTTCCTGAAAATGCTGAAGGAAGGCCTGAGATCCGCCCACCAGGAAGTTTTAGATTTGGAGATAGCGGTGCAATCGACCTACTCCACGACAGTATCATGGGCCAGTGAGATAGACCAGAGGGGGAAGAGAAGTCATAAAGTGGCTGTAGTGAATATAGCTGCTGGTGATGTCACAGAGAACTTGCTATGTGTGCCAGCAGCCAGGACGCAGAGCAAGGAACTGCTGGAAGAGACATGGGAGGGTAAAGATGATTTGTAACAGCTGTGGATTCTCAGGCCACGCTTGGAGGCAGTGCTCTGAGAAACGAAAATGGTATGAAAATCACTCAAAGCAGGCAGAATCCACAGCAGCACTCTCCCTTTCCGGTTTGGCTGCTGACCAAATTATAGAGCTGGAAAGGTCAGACAAACGGCTGACGGCAGCCTCTGTTGCCAGTGGTGGTCATCCATGTATGTACACAAGAAGTTTATTAGGGGGCCAGCAATGCAAAATGCTGGTGAACACGAGATCGCCAGTATCAGTAACTGATCTACCCTGCCCACAACTGCATAAGTAATTTACATAATCAGTGCCGAAGGTGAAACAATGAGGAGATACCGATCATGGAGACTGAGGAAGTGCAGCTTCCAGTCGAATTTTGGATGTGCCCAAACAATGAAGGTCCTATCCTGAGGATCAAAACACTGAGGCAGGTGCAAACATAGACTCAGGAAAAAGGAGAAATAGTGTGGACAAGTCAGGGACAGCAGACATAGTCATAGTAGTCATAGTCATACTTTATTGATCCCGGGGGAAATTGGTTTTCGTTACATACATGTGTGAGACACAGGGCAGCTAACATGGCCCACAGAGAGACAGCAGCCCCAAGGAGGGAGAAGAGTCAGGGTGATGTGTGGGGATCATGTCCGGAGATCTAAAGAGTTGAGACCAAACAGAGTCAGGAGCTGGCAGGAGGAGTACAACTGCCTGAGGAGGTAGCAGGGATTAAAGGCTCACCAGAAAGGGGATAGGTAAGTGCAGCGTGGGTAGACCTCAGTGTGTGGAGGGCAGCGGAAGAACAGAAAGCAACAGAAATAAAATACAACTGCCAATTTAGTAAGATTACATGGAGAAGTGAAAGAAAACTGTAACCAGGGTGAAGTGCTACAGGACCGAGCAAAACAACACATTGCTGATCAGAGAGAGCTGAAGGGAACGGGGATAGTCCTCCCACAACCAGGTGAGTAAGTTAGGATGAGGATGCTGCCTGAAAAAGCAGGGTTTGCTCCCAAATGGATAGGACCACTGATGTACTTTTAACAAATGACACTTGTCTCTGTGTGCAGACTTGGCAAGACAGCCAATGGATTCAGGTTAAACTGTACTGTCACCTTCTTGTTGACCCTACAGACAGCGCAGGAGATCAAGTGTACCCAGTAACAATGTAATTACACAACCTAAGAGGCTCAGCTACCAAGTATAATCAAGACCGATAGTGGAGATTTTGGGATTTTAAATCAGTCAGGGAATGTGGAGTCAGTACAAGAAACTAGCGTGACAGTGAATGAAGGCTTTGTTTAATAGCAAGGAAGGGGCATGAGGGGATGAATAGTCTATCCCTGCATCTATTTCTGAGGTTCTTTATGCCATAATCTCTGTGCAGAAAAGAGTCATAAAGTCAGAGAAATACAGCACGGATGCAGACTCTTCAGCCCATCTAGTCCATGCAAACCAGTGCTCACTCACGTAGTCCCACTTTTCTGCCTTGCACCCATATCCCTCTAAGTCGTGTACCTATCTCAGTGATAGGCAATATCACTAACATTAAATGACATTGTTGAAATTGCCCCATCCATTTCCTTTGGCAGCTCATTCAAAATACACGCCATCCTCTGCATGATACATTTGTCCCTCCGATCCCTCTTAAATACCTCTCTCCTGAGCCAAAATCTCTGTCCTCTAGCCTGGGGAATTACCATCCACCTTATCTAAATCCCTCATAATTTTGGGGCAGCACGGTAGCGTAGTGATTAGCACAACGCTTTACAGTACAGGCGACATGGGCTCAAATCCCGCCCAAGGACTGGAGACAGAGCCTGGCTAACCTCTCCGTATAACTCAAGTCCTCTAGTTCTGGCAACATCCTCATAAATCTCAGCAGAAAAGTAATTTTAAAAACGCAAACAACAATTTGCTGCCCAGCACCAGAAGTCTGAAATGTCACTGCTCATTCTATTTCCTCCTACATATTATGTCAGGAGAATTTGCTTATTTCTGGTTAGTAGTTCTCTATAATCTGTTGTTTGAAGCTGAATGTTTAAATCTGATCAATAAAATGCAGCAACTTCACATGCATAATCACTCTTGCTCAATTCCCTAAATACTGGATATGTTTTCTCACTCACTGCAGTAAATACTGATTACACAGTGTAATCCTACTGTTATCTAACATTATTTCCTCTTTCATAAGTACTACAATAGTGAAGCAGTTCTTTGGATTTACAATACACTGTTCAATAAAATACTGATTCACAGAATGCTTGAATCGTAGTCCATGAAAGTTACAAAAATAACAATCCAGCTCATCCCATTCCCCCACCCTCTCCCCAGATCTCTACAAATGTTTTCCTTTTACTCACCCAGCTCATTAACAAATGCTTCAAATGGATCTTCCTCTTTTCCCCTTTGCACCACTTTTAACAGACATAGAATTGTATAGCACAGCACAGGCCCTCTGGCCCACAACACTGGGCCGACCATTTGACCTACTCCAAGAACAATCTAATGCCTCCCTCCCACATAACTCTCCATTTCTCCTTCCTTCATGTGACTACGAGTCTCTTAAATGTCTCTAATGCATGTCTTTACCACCATCGCTGGTAGCACATTTCATATACCCACCAATCTCCACATAAAAGAACATACCTTTGATATCCGCCCTAAACTTGCTTCCAATCACCTTAAAATTATGCCGTTTCACATTAGCCATTTCCATCTTGGAAAAAAGGTCCCAGCTGTCCACTCTATCAATGTTTCATATCATTTTATATACCTCTATCAAGTCATCTCTCAACCTCCTTCACTCCAAAGACAAAAGCTCTAGCTCACTCCATTTTCCTCATAAAGCATGCTCTCTAATTTTGGTAGCACTTTGGGAAATCTCCTTTGCACCCTCTCTAAAGCTTCCACATCATTCTCATTATGCAGCAACTAGAACTGAACACCATATTTTATTCTAAGGTCCTCAATCTTGACAGCAAGCAAATTACATCAACTGCCCTCTAAAGACAATAGACAATAGGTGCAGGAGTAAGCTATTCAGCCCTTCCAGCCAGTACCACCATTCACTGTGATCATGGCTGATCATCCACAATCAGAACCCTTTTCCTGCCTTCTCCCCATATCCCTTCACTCCGCTATCTTTAAGAGCTCTATCTAACTCTTTTTTGAAAGGATCCAGAGAATTGGCCTCCACTGCCTTCTGAGGCAGAGCATTCCACAGAACCACAACCCCCTGTGTGAAAAAGTTTTTCCTTAACTCCGTTCTAAATTGTCTACCCCTTATTCTTAAACTGTGGTCTCTGGTTCTGGACTCCCGCAACATCGGGAACATGTTTCCTGCCTCTAGCGTGTACAATCCCTTAACAATCTTATATGTTTCAATCAGATCCCCTCTCATCCTTCTAAATTCCAGTGTATACAACCCCAGTCGCTCCAATCTTTCAATATATGACAGTCCCGCCATCCCAGGAATTAACCTCGTGAACCTATGCTGCACTCCCTCAATAGCTAGAATGTCTTTCCTCAAGTTTGGAGACCAAAACTGTAAACAATATTCCAGGTGTGGTCTCACCAGAGCCCTGTACAACTGCAGAAGGACCTCTTTGCTCCTATACTCAACTCTCCTTGTTATGAAGGCCAGCATGCCATTAGCTTTCTTCACTGCCTGCTGAACCTGCATGCTTACTTTCAGTGACTGATGAACAAGGACACCTAGATCTTGTTGTACTTCCCCTTTTCCTAACTTGACACCATTCAGATAGTAATCTGCCTTCCCGTTCTTGCCACCAAAGTGGATAACCCCACATTTATCCGCATTAAACTGCATCTGCCATGCATCTGCCCACTCACCCAGCCTGTCCAAGTCACCCTGCATTCTCACAACATCCTCCTCACATTTCACACTGCCACCCAGCTTTGTGTCATCTGCAAGTTTGCTAATGTTACTTTTAATCCCTTCATCTAAATCATTGATGTATATTGTAAATAGCTGAGGTCCCAGCACCGAGCCTTGCGGTATCCCACTAGTCACTGCCTGCCTCCCATTAACCCATTAAAGATCCATATACAGTGGATTCCGGTTAATTGGGACACATCAGGACCAGTGCATTTAAGCACAAAAGTAAGTGGCTGCCCCAATCAGCCAAAGTTTCATGGTAGTTAATGTATATAAAAATAACATATTATCATTTAACTTAGTAACAAATTATGCATTTAAATCTAATTCTGAACAAGTTAGAAGACTACTAATACCATTATAGGACTACAAATTCGGTCCCAATTGTTATCAACAGAGGAATTCATCCAGTGTATCTGTATGCTGCCAAGTGTTTTGATTGACTGCAGATGAACAAATTCAGTGCCGACACGTGCAGATAATGGACTGCCTTTATACAATACTGTTGACGACTGTATCCTCCAAATCCACATTTTCATTGTAATATTCAAAATGTTGTCAATACCTTCAAATCCTTTGTAGTTCCTCACTTGTTGAAACAGTGAAGTCATTTCTGGTATCTCCAAACCTGAATGCTTGAAACTGCTATAAGTAAAACAGTTCTGAATTGTCCTACTGCTTATTTCTCATCAACCAGTGACAAAAATCAGTTCAATCTAAGCACGATGCAGTGTCTAATGGCCACACAAGTGCATTAGCAACTGTTTGGCAATAGTGTCCTGCCATAATTAAGCAGCATCCTATCCCAAATAAGCAACTGTCCTGATTAACCAATGCCCAATTAACCGGATCCACTGTATGGGTTATTTCCAGCGGTCCCTCCAATTCTGATTCACTATCAAAAACCTCGTCACCACTGAGACACAATTTGTCATCCACTAATTACTGCTGACTTTCTCTAAGATTGCGGAAGTCCTGAGATATTATTAATGAGAATGAATTGCATTTATTTTTACGAGGGTGATTGATAAGTTCATGGCCGAAGGCAGAAGGAGTCAATTTTAGAAAACCTAGTACATTTTTCTTTCTTTTCCTTTTCCAATATTTTTATTGATTTCTATATAGAATAGAGTCCAAGAGAATACATATTATAAAACAAAAGAAAAAATATAATAATACCAGATACAGTATATTGAATCACATTATCGAACTCCTTACTCTATATTCATATACATTAGATTAATTCACGTATTAGAATATAAACAATTTTATTTTTAAAAAATCTACACCCACTACCAAAGTCAAAGCTCTTTGGGGAAAAAAAAAAGAAAAAACACTTATCAGATAATAAAATATACTATAACCAACTTCTGTAACAAAATTTCAAAGGTTATGAAAATAATTTAAAAATGGCCCCCACAAATTTTGAAAATCTTGGTTAGATTCAGAAATTGAACGACGAATCTTTTCTAAATTTATCATGCCACAACATCTCGTAACCACTGAGCATGATTAGGCAGAACAGCATCCTTCCATTCAAACAAAAGCGCCCTCCTAGCCATAAGAGAGATAAAAGCCAGAATGTGCAGATCAGATATCTTCAAAATGATATCTTTCCTTCCAACAATACCAAACAGGGCAGTCAAAGGATTAGGCTTAAAATTTACTTTAAAGAGTACAGAAAAAGTTTGGAATACTTCCTTACAATATTTTCCAAGACCTGGGCACGTCCAAAACATATGAATAAATGAAGCTTCTCCATTGTTACACCTATCACAGTAGGGAGATATATCCATACAAAAACGAGAAAACTTATCCTTGGTCATATAAGCTCTATGAACCACTTTAAATTGTAGGAGGGAATGACGAGCACATAACAATGAGCACATAACCAATTTAAAAATCTCATTCCAAGTTTCCTCAGAAATTGAGGTCCGTAAATCTTGTTCCCAAAGATTTTTAATTTTATCTAAAGAATAATTTCTCATTCTCAACAACAGATCATAAATATTGGATACTGAACCATTATAGAATGATTTCATATTAAGAATTTCATCTAATACATTCTTATCAGGACTATTAGGAAATGTATATAATTGAGATCACAGAAAATCTCTAATTTGTAAATACCGAAAAAAATGGGTTTTTGGTAAACTATATTTAGTTGACAAATGTTCGAACGAAGAAAGATTTCCTCCCACAAACAGATCCCAGAAACATGTAATGCCCAATCTTTCCCATTGTTTAAAAACTACATCAGTCATTGAAGGCTTAAAAAAAATTTTAAAAAATGGGACTAGGAAGGGAGAACCCCAATAAACCAATTTTTTTTCTAAATTGTATCCGAATCCTCAAAGCATGTTTGACTACCACATTTTCCGTTATCTTACTTAAGGATAAAGGAAGTGAAGATCCCCAAAGGGAGATAATAGAAAATTTATTAACCGAGTTAGTTTCTAAAGAAACCCACCTGGGACAGTCCCTCGTGATTAATAAGTATAACCAAAACATGAGATTTCATATATTAGCTGCCCAGTAATAGAACCTAAAATTTGGTAAAGCTAAACCTCCATTCTTTTTAACTTTCTGGAGATGGACTTTATTCAATCGAGGACATTTATTTTTCCATATGTAGGAGGATAAAATAGAGTTCAGAGAGTCAAAAAATTATTTAGGAATAAAAACGGGTAATGCCTGAAAGGGGTATATAAATTTAGGGAAAACATTTTAATAGAATTAATTCGACCAATCAATGATAATGAAAGGGGCAACCAATTTGATAATGTTCTTTCTATATAATTTAATAAAGTAAGAAAATTTTCTTTAAATAAACATTTATAATTCTTAGTAATTGTTACACCCAAATAAGTGAATTGGTTTCTTACAATTTTAAAAGGAAGGTTAGTATCAGTTAATGGCAAAATATTCAAAGGAAAAAGTTCACTCTTGTGTAGGTTCAGTTTATATCCAGAAAACTGACCTAAAACAAGAGAATAAAGAAAGCACAGAAGGTAATGAAGTTTTGACATTAGAAACGTAAAGCAATAAATCATCCGCATAGAGTGAAACTTTGTGGATAGTACCCTTCTGTAAAATACCAGTGATATCATTAGATTCTCGAAAAGTAATAGCTAAAGGTTCTAAAGCCAGGTCAAAAAGCAAAGGACTCAAACAGCAACCTTGTCTGGTTCCACGTTGAAGTTTAAATGGTTTAAAATTCTGAGAATTAGTAAGAACCCAAGCAAAAGAGGATAATTACAGTAATTTAATCCATTGAATAAAGTTAGACTCAAAATTACATTTTTCTAAGATTTTAAGTAAATAATGCCATTCAACCCGATCAAAAGCCTTCTCAGCTTCTAAGGATGTCATACACTCCAATATCTCCTTAGAAGGAGAATAAATAACATTTAATAATTGACAAAGATTAAAATGAGAATATCGATTTTTAATAAAACCAGTCTGATCGTCAGAAATTTTATTTTCCATCCTACGGGCCAGAACTTTAGATAAAATTTTAGCATTAACATTCAGTAAGGAAATTGGTCTATATGAAGAACAGTTGGGTTCTTAATTTTTTTTTAAGGATAAGCGAAATAGAAGCTTAATAAAAAGATTGTGGCAACCTACCTGACTTAAAAGAATTTGAAAAAATTGAACATAAATGAGGTATAAACAAAGAAGAAAAAGCCTTATAAAATTCTCCAGAAAATCCATCAGGACCTGGAGCTTTCCCTGAATGCAGTGAACATACAGCCTCGGCTATTTCTTCATGAGAAATACATTGATCCAACTGTTTTCAGTCATCAACAGAAAGAGTAGGGATATTTATTTGGTCTAAAAAATTATCCATTACAGTATTATCTTTGAGAAGATCAGAACTATAAAGTTTGGAATAATATTCTCTAAAAGTGTCATTTATTTTTAAATGATCAGTTGTCCTAATACCATCAGCTTTATAAATTTCTTTCATCTGTCAATTAGCACTAAAAGTTTAATTTGGTTGGCCAATGATTTACCTGTTGTATTTCCATGAATATAAAATTGACTTTTATCCTTCAGGAGTTGAGTTTCAATGGGGTATGTTAATAAAAAAATCATATTTAGTTTTAATTTCAACCCGTCTTTTATAAAAAACAGGATCTGAAGCCAAAGCATATTCTTCATCTAATTGTTTCAGCTGATTTGCTAAACTAATTCTCTCTTTATTAGCTTTTTTCTTAACACTTGCAGTATAAGAAATCATTAGACCTCTAATATATGCTTTAAAGGCATCCCATATGACAAGGCTAGAAGTCTCCTCCACAGTATTCTCCTCAAAAAAAGTGATTTGCCTCTCCAAGAATTTTAAGAAATCCTTGTCAGATAACAAAGTTAAATTAAACCGCCAGAATCTGTTGGTCAGAGGAGAACCAGGGAGATTTATGGATAAAAGCACAGGAGCATGGTCGAGATAGCAATCTCTTTATATTCACAAGACCGAGCTAATGGAATCATTTGGTTATCAATAAAAAAATAGTCAATTCTGGAATACTTATGATGAACATGAGAGAAAAACGAGTATTCTCTATCTGCTGGAAGTAAGAAATGCCATATAGCAACAATACCACATTTCATTAAAAATGAATAGATAAACTAAGCTGGTTTAGAAGAGGACCGATCTAAAACTGGATCTAACCAGCAATTAAAGTGTCCTGCCATCACCAATGAGTACAAACTCGGATCAGGCAAAAACGAAAAAAATCGCTCAAAGAATCCTGGATCACCTATATTTGGGGCATAAACATTAGCAAATACCAAAAATTTATTCTCTAATTTCCCTGATACTATAACATATCGTCCATTAGTATCAGAAACAACCTTGTGTTGAACAAAGGCAACTGTATTTTCTCTAAAAATCAAAACACCTCTAGCTTTGGCCTAAAAACTTGAATGAAAGTACAATATTCTCCATCGGCTAAAAAGACGTGAGTTATCAGAATTGCGTACGTGTGTTTCTTGTAAAAAAAAATAATTGGGACCGTAAATTTTTTAATATAGGCAAAAATTTCGTTTCAAAGGATGATTTAATCCTTTCACGTTAAGACTAATTTAATATTATAATCCATTTTATTATTATTTAAAAGAGAAATTAAAAGGGTAATCCTTAAGAAGATTAATAAAACTGAACAATGACCTATGAGATAAGAAAACCAAACAGGCTTGACTAAAAATCCCAAACAGCTTCCAAACACCCTCCCCCCTCCCAAAGAGCGAAAATCGACGTCTACAACTAATAACGACATCCTCCCCAAAAGTCCTGCTGGCTTAGCTCCAAATAAATTACAAGGGTAGAATGTTCCAACCTAGTCAAAACAACAGATAATAAAGAGACAATTAATTCTGGTATCCAAAAAACTCTAGAAAAGTAAGTATAATATGAAATAATATGGACACACAGAATATTGGCTCATTAAAATCATAATCTCAAAGTAAAACTTTGAGCTTCTAAAAGAAAATTGACTACAAGATTCACCAGAGGTAAAATACACAAAGATGTAGCAGAATCTTCTTCTTTTTTACCTTAGCAGTTCTTGTAGTCATAATGTCAAATCAGGTTGGAAATTAAGAAAAGTAAACTAGGAGCGGCTGTAAAATGCTGTTATTCCATTCACCTCCAAAAGGAAGTCCCTTATTTTTCAACATACTCCCCTCCTACACGTACACACTTAGTCCAGCGGTCGTGGAGCATACGGATCCCTTCTTTGTAGAATTGGTGCATAGCAGGAGTGATTGATAAGTGTGTGGCCTTAGGTAGAAGGAGATGAGTCATACAGCTCTGGTTATATGCACGTGCAGTTTAACTCATTGAAAATGCATAAAGTTTGAAGTTAATAACTCATCTCCTTCTACCTTAGGCCACAAACTTATCAATCACCCTGCTGTGGACCACTTTCTGGTGGTCCAGGACGCCGACTTCTACAAAGAAGGGATCCGTTTGCTCCACGACCGCTGGACTAAGTGTGTAAATGTAGGAAAAATAAATGTGCTAGGTTTTCTAAAATAGACCCCTTCTAGGCCACGAGCTTATCAATCACCCCTCGTATACTTCTCTAAAAACCCCTTCACTTTGAACAGTCACTGAATGTTTCCATAGACTGGTATTAGGTGTTACAGTATGAAGTCTGTGCTCATTACCCAATGACCACAATGACTACAAATGTTTGTCACCAATTATTTCTTAAACATCTGCTTATTTATCTAATAAACATAGCCATAATCTCTGCAATTAACACGATGACCATCAATCTAAATACACTTCTCTAACTTATACATGGACAATCTTCTCTCAGGATCATCACCTTGTCATGGTAGAGAGGCTTGTGAGTTGCTGAGATCCAAGAGTGATGCTGCCTGCAGCTTAACTACTGGTAGGATCAACCATGACAGTAAATTCAAGAGAGGTTCTAAATAAAGAGCAATCCAACCAAGACCTCAACAGTGGAGCTGGCGAAAGAAGATATCACCTCAAAGCAGCAGTGAAAATAGAGGAAGGCCACAGCAGTGTAGCAGTGTAAGGATGGTGTGATGGGTGCCCTTGCATCAGCCTCCCACCTTAAACAAAGTCATGCACAGATTTTAAGAAAAATTCCTTTCGACAGTTACTATGATATTGAAAACATTGAAGACCTTCAATGATAATTTCCCAACCTTCCTTCCGATCAACCTCAACTTCCCTAATTTTTCTCCATGTAAACTTTTTTTTAAACCACAGATCTCTTCAGCATAAATATCAAGATCTTGATTTCCCTCTTGAAGTGAACTGAACATCCCAATTACCAGCTAACCAATATCATCTAAAATCTTATAAAAAGCTTTCCCAACTTGTACATTCAAGTCATGTACCATTGCAAGATAAAGTTTGTGAACCTTTTACAACTAGTTGGTTTTTTGCATTAATTACTCAGAAAATACGGTCTACATCAGACCATAAGATATAGCAGCAGAATTAGGCCATTTGGTCCATCGAGTCTGCTCGGTCATCTCATCATCACTGATCCTCTCAGCTCCAATCTCCTGCCTTCTCCCTGTATCTCTTCATGCTCTGACCAATCAAGAATCTATCAGCCTCTGCCTTAAATATACATAAAGACTTGGCCACCACAGCTGCCTGTGGCAAAGAATTCCACAGATTAACCACTCTCTGGCAAAAGAAATCCCTCCTCATCATCGTTCTAAAACAGTGGTCCCCAACCACCGGGCCGTGGACCGGTACCAGGCAACGAGCATGTGCTACCGGGCCACAAGGAAACGATATGATTTGGCGATACGAACCAATACTAGTCACCTGAACCTTTCCTCATTCCCTGTCACGCCCACTGTTGAACTTGAATGCACGCAAGGTCCACAAGAATATTGTCATTGTTAAACCCATTCGTGGCGTGAAAAGGTTGGGGACCCCTGTTCTAAAAGGACACCACTCTATTCTGAGGCCAGGTCCTCTGGTCTTTAACACACTGACATCATAGGAAACATCCTCTCCATATCCACTGTATCAAGACCTTTTATCATTCAATAAGTTTCCAATAAGGTCACCCCTCATTCTTCTGAATTCTAGTGAATACAGGACAGGACCAGAGCCAACAAATGCTCTTCACATGACAAGCTATTCTTTCTGGAATCATTTTCGTGAACCTCCTTTGAACCTTCTCCAGCTTCAGCACATCCTTTCTAAGATAATGGGCCCAAAACTGCTCACAATACTCCAAGTGAGGCCTCATCAATGCTTTATAAAATCTAAAACTTACATCCTTGCTTTTATATTCTAGCCCTCTTAAAATGAATGTTAACATTGCATTTGCCTTTCGCACCACAGACTCAATATGCAAATTATCCTTTTGGGAATCCTGCACAAGGACTCCCAAATCGGTTTGCATCTCAGTTTTTTGTTTTTTCCCTCCATTTAGGAGTCCATCCTTTCATTTCTTCTACCAAAGTGTATGACCACACACTTCTTGACAAAGTATTTCATCTACTATTTCTTTGTCCATTCTCCTAATCTGTCCGCCCTTCTGTAGTCCCTCCAGTTCCTCAAAACTACCTGCCCCTCCACCATTCTTCATATCATCTGCAAACTTCGTAACTGAGTCATCAATTGCATCAACCAAATCATTAACATGTAATGTAAAAACCAATCGGTCCCAACACAGACCCTGTGGAACACCACTAGTCTCCAGCAGCCAACCAGAAAAGGCTCCCTTTATTCCCACTCTTTGCCTCCTAGGCATTCTAGGATCTTTCCTGTAACTCAGGGGTCCCCAACCTTTTTCGCACTGCGGACCGGTTTCATATTAACAATATTCTTGCGGACCAGCCGGTGGGGGGGGGGGGGGGGCGGGGATAGGGTTGCCAACGAACAAGAGTAGCAGTCAAGTACATTGGGTTTACCCCGAGAAAGACTACAATGACCATGAAGCCTTGCGCGGGCACCAGTGTGCATGCGTGTACGTGCCAATTTTTTTTCTACAAATCGGTTTTGGCGATTCTGTCAGGGGGGTGTTAATCACGAACACAATATAGGTGATAAGTGGTTAATACACTCAATTTCGTTTCTAAAAGGGTTTATCTAACAAATTTAATATTAAACACAGCGCATATTTTCCTCACATGAATATAGCGATAAGTCAATTATCAAGAGAGCTTGAACTAAGTGTTGAACGAATTTCCAGTAGAAGTGGTAGAGGCAGGTTCGGTATTATCACTTAAAGAAAAATTGGATAGGTATATAGACAGGAAAGGAATGGAGGGTTATGGGCTGAGTGCAGGTCGGTGGGACTAGGTGAGAGTAGCATTCGGCACAGACTAGCAGGGCAGAGATCGCCTATTTCCCTGCTGTAATTGTTATATGGTTATATAAGTCAATAGCATCATAACATTTTAAGTAACGTTTGGATATTAAACACACAGCACATATTTTCCCCGTATGAACATACAAAATCATCGCAACACACCAATATCGCTGAATCAGTGGGAGCCCTGGGCTTGTTTTCATGCAACAAGACGGTCCTATCCAGGGGTGATGGGAGACAGCGATACTCGAAGGAGGTTCCTCATGTCCAGTCTATTCCGCAATTTAGTTTTCGTTGCATTCATTGCAGAGATATGTTGGAAATGGAAGCAATGTTTTCAGTGCTTTTGTGGCTATCTCAGGATACTTAGCCATGACTTTGATCCAGAATACCGGCAGAGATGTTATGTCAAACATGCTTTTCAGCCCGCCGTCATTTGCAAGCTCGAGGAGTTGATTTCCTTCCCGCGCTGACATGGATGACACGCGGGTCATGTCCTTGCATGCATTCAAGCTCAACAGTTGGCATGACAGGGTATGAGGTAAGGTGCAGCTGACTCATATCACCAAATCATATCGTTTCCTCGCGGCCCGGTAGCGCACGCTTTGCGGCCCGATACCAGTCCGCGGACCGGTGGTTGGGGACCGCTGCTGTAATACATGTAGTTCGTTAAGCAGTCTCACGTGTGGCACCTTGTCAAAGGCCTGAAAATCCAAATACACAACATCAAGCAACTCTCCTTTGAGTATCCTGATTATTATTTCTTCAAAAAGTTCCAACAGATTTGTCAGCAAGATTTTCCCATGAGGAAACCATGCTGACTACAGTCTATTTTATCATGTGCCTCCAAATACCCTGAGACCTCATCTTTAATAATCGACTCCAACATCTTCCCAACAACTGAGGTCAGACTAACTGGCCTATAGTTTCCTTTCTTCTACTCCTCCCTCTGCTTGAAGAGTAGGGTGACATTTGCAACTTTCCAGTATTGAGGAACCATTCCACAATCTAGTGATTCTAGACAGATCATTACTAATGCCTCCACAATTTCTTCAGCTACCTCTTTCAGAACCCTGGGGTATAAATCATCCGGTCCAGGTGACTTATCCATCTTCAGACCTTTAATTTTCCCTAGAACCTTCTCTCTAGTAATGGTAACCACACACTTCATGACCCCAAACATGGAATTTTCACCATACTAGTAGTGCCTTCCACAATGAAGATTGATACAAAATACTTATTAGTTCATTCACCATTTCACTGTTCCAATTACTACCTTTCCAGCATTGTTTTGCAGCGATCCGATATACACTCTCAGCTCTCTTTTACACTATGTATCTGAAGAAACTTTTGGTATCTTCCTTAACATCACTGGCTAGCTTACATTTGTATCCCATCTTTACCTTCTTAATGACTATTTTTAGTTGCTTTCTGTTGGTTTCTAAAAGCTACCCAATCTTCTAACTTCCCACTATTTTTTGGTATATTATATGCCCGCTTTTTGGCTTTTTTATTGGCTTTGACTTCTCTTGTTAGCCATGGTTGTGTCATCTTTCCTTCAGAATACTTCTTCCTCTTTGGGATGTATATATCCAGAAATTCCAGGCATTGCTGCTTTGCCGTCATCCCTGCCGGTGTTCTTTTCCAATCAATTCTGGCCAACTTCTCTCTCATGCCTCCGTAATTCCCTTTTCTCCACTGTAATACCGATACATCTGATTCTAGTTTCTCCTTCTCAAATTTCAGAGAGAATTTGATCACATTATGATCACTTTCCCCTCGGGGTTCTTCTACCTTAAGCTCTCTAATCAATTCTGGTTCATTGCACAACACTCAATTCAGAATAGCTGATCCCCTAGTGGGCTCAACCACAAGCTGCTTTAAACAGCCAACTCATAGGCATTATAGAAATTCTCCCTCTTGGAATCCAGCACCAACCTGATTTTCCCATATGTACTTGCATATTGAAATCCCCCATGACTATTATAAAATTGCCCTTTTAGCATGCATTTTCTCTCTCCTGTTGTAATTTGTAAACCACATTCTTATTGCTGTTTGGGGGTCTGTATACAACTCCCAGAGCCTTTTTCCCCTTGCAGTTCCTTAGCTCCATCCACAATAATTCAACACCTTCCAATTCTATGACACCACTTTCTAATGATTCAATTTTTTTTTAAACCAACAGAGCCATGCCTTCCTGCCAGTCCATTCGATGTAATGTGTATCACTGGACATTATAGCTAGGAACTTAATCTTTTCATCAGGACTGAGTACACCATTTCAACAATCACAGTCTAGGTTCAAAAAAGTATGTGAACCTCTAGGGTAATGCTTTCTACAAAAGTTATTTGGAGTCAGGTGTTCTAATCATTGAATGCTGAAAGAGTTGAAAAAGAACCCAAGGGTAACAGCAAAAGAACTGCAGAAATCTCTAGAACTTAAAGTCTCTGTTCATGTGTCCACTCAAAGAAAAACACTGAACAAGAATGGTGTTCGTGGAAGGACACCACAGAGGAAACCACCGATCTCCAACAGAAAACATTTCTGGACATCTCAAGTCCGCAAAGGACCAGTTGGATGTCCCACACTTCTGGGACAATGTTCTGTGGAAAAATGAAACAAAAGTTAAACTTTTTGGCAGAAATGCACACCGCTAAGTTTGAAAGAAATAGGGCACTGCACACCAACATCAAAACCTTGTCCCAACTGTAAAGCATGGCAGAAGGAGTATTGTAGTTTGGGGCTGCTTTGCTGCCGCAGGGCCTGGACAGCTGTGTCATGACCTGATGAGGGCTGTTCATGCAAGGTATCCCAGAAATATTGATAAACGGAAACAATTTTGTTTGGAGGTAATGGTCTAAAATTTCTCCTTGCCATCGTGCAAGTCTGATCAGCAGCTACAGGAAACATTTGGTAGAGGTTACTACTGCTAAAGGAGGTTTTACCAGTTATTAAATACGAGGGTTCACATACTTTTTCCAGCCTGGACTGTGAATGATTAAACAATGTGTTCAATAAAGGCATGAAGAGTATAACTGTATGTGCGTTATTAGTTCAGGCAGATTGTGTTTGTGCATTGTGACTTAGATGAAGATCAAACCACATTCTGTGTAACTAATTCTGAAAACCAGGTAATTGCCAAGGTATCACAAACTTTTTCTTACAACCGTACATACATCAAAGCCTCCTATCTCTGTTATACCCTAGTCATAGAACACTACAGCACAAAAACAGGCCCTTCAGCCCATCTAGTCAACAACGAACTATTGATCTGCCTAGGTCCATTGACCTGCACACGGACCATAGCCCTCCATATCCCTCCCATCCAAACTTCTCTTAAATGTTGAAATTGAACCCACATCCACCACTTCCAGAGGCAGCTCGTTTCACAATCTCATCATCTTCTGAGTGAAGAATTCCCCCTCATGTTCCCATTAAACATTTCTCCTCTAACTCTTAGCCCATAATGTTCTAGTTGGTACTAGGGTATATGTGTCCTGGACGATTGTGTCCCGGTCATTAGCATCCATGGACATTTGCGTCCTTTTTTTTTCATGCATCCTGGTCATTTGCGTCCCACTATATGTACTATTACAGGGTAACAAACCCCGTGTTATATATGTCACAGTGCTTGAAATCAAGCAAAGGTGGAAACATACTTGCTGATGACCAAAATTATATCTATCACTATCATAAGAAAAATGCTGTGGGCACGAAAACTTACTGGAGATGTGTGGTACGATCTTGCAAAGTAGCAGTTCATACCGAGAGCAATGTAATAACAAAATGAATTAATGAGCATAACCATGCTTCTCCTGCTGCTGCAATTAGAGTAAAAGAATCAATTTTAGAGTTGAAAGAAACAGCGATATCCTCACAAGAACCAACAAGACATCTCA
Source organism: Mobula birostris (assembly GCF_030028105.1). NCBI lineage: Eukaryota > Metazoa > Chordata > Chondrichthyes > Myliobatiformes > Myliobatidae > Mobula > Mobula birostris. Next base: position 27,368,261 of record NC_092380.1, on the reverse strand, counting down.
TTGGAACAACTTTGTCAAAACATGATGAATTTTCAATGGCAGAAATGCCCTCTGTCTCAGCAATGGGGAGAAATGTTCGTCGTTGGAGACAGAAAACACAAAATGCTCTACCTATACCAAACCAAAGACGTAATTACGAAATACCAGAAGAATATTGTATTCTCCCCACTAGACAAAGGTTTCTTGCAATTGATACTAGCATAGATGATGAAAACAGAATGCTCATCTTTGCTTCTGAAGATGGTTTGGATGACTTGACACAATTTCAGAATTGGGCAGCAAATGGCACTTTTAAAATGTGCCCACAAATCTATTATCAATTGTACTGTATCGATGTCCAAGACCATACATTCAGTATTCCCCGTGTTTTTGCTCTTCTACCCAATAAGACTAAAGAAGCATATGACCGCCTATTCACTCTTTAGTCGCAGACTCACCCTCAACTTAATCCCAAATCGGATTTTAAACTAGGAGCAAGAAAGAGTATAGCAGAAGCATATACTAATGCAACAATAAGCTCGTGTATTTTCCATTTGTCAACAATCCATCTTTAAGAAAATATGCAACCTCGGTTTAAGACAACAGTATAACGAAGATCAAGAATTCAATTTAAAAATTAGATATTTCTGTGCATTAGCTTTCCTTCCAGTAAATGATGTTGTAGCAGGCTTTTTGGATCTGAGTGAAGATCACGACTTACCTCCCAAATTCTTCGCATACTTTGAAGTTACATACATTGGCCAAGCAAGAGGTAGAAGTGGGCACAAGATTGCTGCAACCTTTCCCATTGCATCTTGGCATGTTCATGATTGAACAATGAACGACTTGCCTAGATCTAACAACAGTTTAGAGGAGTGGCATAATGCTATCGAAAATTCAATTACTTGTCAACACCCCTCTGTTAGGAAATTAACTGATGCGTTGAAGAAAGAGAAAGTCATGGCCACAAAGAAGAAAACTGACTACCAAAGAGAGATAATTGTCCAACCAAGAAATAAGGATATCAATAAGCGCCTTCAATCATGAATTGCATGTAACAATCCTGAGGACAAATTAAGTTTCTTACGAGGGGTTGCCCACGACATGCATACTTTTTAAGTTTGGACTTATAAATTAAATTTTTTAATCAATAGAATGCATGTCACAATCCCTTTTTTAATTAATAAAACTGTTTTTGATTTAAAAATTACATATGTAAAATTATATCTTTTATGAAATATACATATATTGGGAGACAAATCTAATATGAGACATATATATATTGGGACATAAAAAAAGGACGCAAATGTCCAGGGACGCCAATGACTGGGACACATTTGACCGGGACAGTTGTCCAGGATGCAATTGTCCTGTCACCGTTCTAGTCTCACCCAACATCAGTAGAAAAAGCCTGCTTGCATTCACTGCATCTATATTCCTCACAAGTTTGTATACTTCTATCAAATCCCCCCTCAAGATCTAGGGCAGGACAGAGGGACAATGTATTATGAACAGATATCTAGGCAATGGAACAGCAACCAGAATAGAAGATATCAGGGCAGTAGGCACTTTACATTAGAGAGGGATCAAGGCAATGAGGCACTGTCCAGCATAGAGGGATATCTGGGCATTACAGTGAGATGTTATGGCATAGGACACGATTCACTACACAGAACATATAATAGTACAGCACAGTACAGGCTCTTTGGTTCACACTGTTGTGCTGAACCTCAAACCCGGCCTCTCACATAACCCCCCACCTTAAATTCCTCCATATACCTGTCTAGGAGTTTCTTAAATTTCACTAGTGTATCTGCCTCCACCACTGACTCAGGCAGTGTATTCCACACGCCAACCACTCTCTGAGTAAAAAACCTTCCTCTAATATCCCCTTTGAACTTCCCACCCCTTACCTTAAAGCCATGTCCTCTTGTATTGAGCAGTGGTGCCCTGGGGAAGAGGCGCTGGCTATCCACTCTATCTATTCCTCTTATTATCTTGTACACCACTGTCATGTCTCCTCTCATCCTCCTTCTCTCCAAAGAGTAAAGCCCTAGTTCCCTTAATCTCTGATCATAATCCATACTCTCTAAACCAGGCAGCATCCTGGTAAATGTCCCCTGTACCCTTTCCAATGCTTCCACATCCTTCCTATAGTGAGGCGACCAGAACTGGACACAGTACTCCAAGTGTGGCCCAACCAGAGTTTTATAGAGCTGCATCATTACCTCATGACTCTTAAACTCTATCCCTCGACTTATGAAAGCTAACACCCTAAAAGCTTTCTTAACTACCCTATCTACCTGTGAGGCAACTTTCAAGGATCTGTGGACATGTACCCCCAGATCCCTCTGTTCCTCCACACTACCAAGTATCCTGCCATTTACTTTGTACTCTGCCTTGGAGTTTGTCCTTCCAAAGTGTACCACCTCACACTTCTCCAGGTTGAAATCTATCTGCCACTTCTCAGCCCACTTCTGCAACCTATCAATGTCTCTCTGCAATCTTCGACAATCCTCTACACTATCTACAACACCACCAACCTTTGTGTCGTCTGCAAACTTGCCAACCCACCCTCCTACCCCCACATCCAGGTCGTTCATAAAAATCACGAAAAGTAGAGGTCCCAGAACTGATCCTTGTGGGACACCACTAGTCACAATCCTCCAATCCGAATGTACTCCCTCCACCACGACCCTCTGCTTTCTGCAAGCAAGCCAATTCTGAATCCACCTGGCCAAACTTCCCTGGATCCCATGCCTTCTGAATTTCTGATTAAGCCTACCATGGAACCTTGTCAAATGCCTTACTAAAATCCATATAGATCACATCCACTGTACTACCCTTATCTATATGCCTGGTCAGCTCCTCAAAGAACTCTGTCAGGCTTGTCAGACATGATCTGCCCTTCACAAAGCCATGCTGACTGTCCCTGATCAGACCATGATTCTCTAAATGCCCATAGATCCTATCTCAAAGAATCTTTTCCAACAGCTTTCCCACCACAGATGTAAGGCTCACTGGTCTATAATTACCTGGACTATCCCTACTACCTTTTTTGAACAAGGGGACAACATTCGCCTCCCTCCAATCCTCTGGTACCATTCCCGTAGACAACGAGGACATAAAGATTCTAATCAGAGGCTCAGCAATCTCTTCCCTCACCTCGTGGAGCAGCCTGGACAATATTCCGTCAGGCTCCGGGGACTTATCCATCCTAATGTATTTTATTAACTCCAACACCTCCTCTGCCTTAATAACAACATGCTCCAGAACATCAACCTCACTCAGATTGTCCTCACCGTCATCAAGTTCCCTCTCATTGGTGAATACCGAAGAGAAGTATTCATTGAGGACCTCGCTCACTTCCACAGCCTCCAGCCACATTTTCCCACCTTTATCTCTAATCAGTCCTACCTTCGCTCCTGTCATCCTTTTGATCTTCACATAATTGAAGAATGCCTTGGGGTTTTCCTTTACCATACGCGCCAAGGCCTTTTCATGTCCCCTTCTTGCTCTTCTCAGCCCCTTCTTAAGCTCCTTTCTTGCTATATCTGATCCTTGCTTCCTAAACCTCATGTATGCTGCCTTCTTCCACCTGACAAGATTTTCCACCTCACTTGTCACCCATGGTTCCTTCACCCTACCACTCTTTATCTTCCTCACTGGGACAAATTTATCCCTAACATCCTGCAAGAGATCTCGAAACATCGAACACATGTCCATAGTACATTTCCCTGCAAAAACATCCCAATTCACACCCGCAAGTTCTAGCCTTATAGCCTCATAATTTGCCCTTCCCCAATTAAAAATTTTCCTGTCCTCTCTGGTTCTATCCTTTTCCATGATAATGCTGAAGGCCAGGGAGTGGTGGTCACGGTCCCCCAGATGCTCACCCACTGAGAGATCTGTGACCTGACCCAGTTCATTACCTAATACTCCATCTAGTATGGCATTCCCCCTAGTCGGCCTGTCAACATACTGTGACAGGTATCCGTCCTGGACACACTTAACAAACTCTGACCCATCCAAACCCTTGGAACTAACCAGGTGCCAATCAATATTAGGGAAGTTAAAGTCACCCATGATAACAACCCTGTTGTTTTCGCACCTTTCCAAAAACTGCCTCCCAATCTGCTAATCTGCTCTTCGGTATCTCTGTTGCTACCAGAGGGCCTACAGAATATTCCCAATAGAGTAACTGCTCCCTTCCTGTTCCTGACTTCCACCCATACTGACTCAAAAGAGGATCCTGCTACACTACCCACCCTTTCTGTAGCTGTAATAGTATCCCTGACCAGTAATGCCACCCTCCTCCCCTTCCCCACCGCCTCTATATCCCTTTTAAAGCACTGAAATCCAGGAACATTGAGAATCCATTCTTGCCCTGGTGCCAGCCAAGTCTCTGTAATGGCCACTACATCATAATTCCACAGAGCTAAGAGGGAAGTGGGGTGTGTTCTATTCCAGAGAGATGTCAGTGCAAAGGTTACACCCACCAGTATAGAGATATTGCCCCAGCAGAAATGCAAGGGTGATAAAGTTTAAGGGAACGGGGGATTCTCAGATTGTTTACAATGGGTTAAGAACCGACTATGTCTGTGTATTTTGTGGGTGACTGCAATGTGTTAGAATACTGTCTCACAGCTGGTTTCTTTGGAGCAAGATAAGGGTTAAAGTTCACCCACATCCACATAAGATGTCTCTGGGCTTTTCATACCTTTTGATTTTGACAAAAGGCAGTACCTGATGGGAATTAGACATAACATTCCTCTCTTAATTAAAGCATAAATTTGACGGATGTTCTTATCTTTGTAATTAAGTTGTGACTCCAACAAACCAGGTAGGACATTCCTTTCTTTAATTAAGGTGGCTGGAGTGTCTATCAAACTGATTGTTCTTATGTATCGGTGGCCGTATAACTTCTAACAATTCTGACATCAGGCAGTGAATCTGTTGAACCGCCGGGGAGATGAGAACGTTTCTTTCCCTGATGTCAGGTCCAAGTTCACCTGCCGGCTGAGCTCAAAGAAATAAATGGGTGAAAAGATAAACAACGATCTTTTTGTACTGTTGTTATTTGATCGAGCAAATTTACGGTTACAAGGGCAGCGGGACAATCTGCAGTATAGAGAGACAACAGGGCAATGGGACAACACCAGTACAGAGATATAGCAGGGCAATGGGACATGCACCAGTACAGACACACATCAGGGCAAAGTACACTTTTCATTATAAAGATATTAGAGCAATGGGACACACTCCATTGTAAAGAGAGATCAGGACAGTGGGACGCTCTCTAGTATAATACAATATCAGGGGACAGTGAATTTTCCACCAGTATTGAGACATATCATGGCAATAAGACACATTCCACTATAAAGAGATACCAGGGAAATTGAACATGTGCCATTCTAGCAAGATATCAATACAAAGAGACACTCACCATTATAGAGAGATATTGCTCCACCAGAGATACAAGGGCAGTGGGACAACCTCCAGTATAAAGATATATCATGGCAATAGAATACCCACCAGTATAGAGAGCTTTCAGGGCTGTGGGACAACCCCCAGAATAGAGAACTATCAGCGCAATGGGATACTCACCTATATAGGCAGATATCAGGGCAATGGGGCACTTTCCAGTCAAGAAGGATATTGTGGCAATATGCATTCTCCAGTACAAAGAGATAACAGAGCAACACGACACTCTCCAGTCTAGCACGATATCATGTCAATGGCCACACTCCATTATTGTGGCCATACAGGGATACTGTCCAGTAGAGGGGGATATTAGGGTAATTGAAAATTCTCCACTATAAGAGAGATCAGGAAATTGGGACATCCACATGTATAGAAGTACAAGGGCAATGAGACACCAACCAAAGAGAGAGAAATCAAAACAGGATAATGGGATGCTATTATAGAGAGATATCAGGGCAATGGGACACTCCACAGCATAGAGCAACAGGACACCCAACTATACAGAGCGATATCATGATAATGGGACACTCTCCAGTATACAGATATACAAGGGTAATGGGAGACTCTCCAGTGTAGAGATGCACTGTGGAGAGTGGAGAGGGCAGTGGAATACTCATCAGTATAGACACAGAGCAGGACACCTACCAGGAAAGAAAGATATTGCCCCACCAAAAATACAAAGGCAGAGGGACAATCTCCAGTATAGAGAGAGATTTAAGAAAATTGGACTCTCCATTATAGCGAGACTTCATGGCAACAGGATAGTCTCTAGTACAGAGATACCAAGACCATTTGACATCCAGTAGTACAGTGAGATATCAGCACAATGGGACACCAACAAGTAGAGAGAGATATCAGGGCAATGGGATACCAGTCAGTATAGTGCAGGGTTTCTCAACTGGGGTTCTGTGACAGATTGCAATTTTAAAAAAAAATAAACATTGTGTTTTGAACTTCACACAATGCGCAGTGCTCTCTCTTGATGACCCCATCTACCTGTGGTGCCATTTTTAAGGAATTATGGATCTGTATTCTTAGACTCCTCCTTTCTACCGCAATCTTCAGTGCCCTATTGCTCACTGTGTAAGATCTACCCTAGTTTGTCCTCCGAAATTGCAACACCTCATACTTGTCTGCTTTAAATTCCATCTGCCATTTTTCCAGCTGGCCCAGATACTGCTGTAAGCTTTGATAGCCTTCCTCACGGTCCACTGCACCCTAATCTTGGTGTAATCCACAAATTTGCTTATCCAGTTTACGCCGTTACCATCCAGGTTGTTGATATAGATGACAAAAAGCAATGGACCCAAAACAGATCCCTGTGGCACATCACTAATCAGAAGCCACCAGTCAGGAGAATCAACCACCTACTATTGGCTTCTCCCACGAAGAAAATGAATATTCCAATTTCCGACCTCATCCTGAATGCCAAGTGACTGAACGTTCTCGACCAACCTTCCATGATGGACCTTGCTATATTCCACATAGACAACATCCACTATCTTGTCATCAACTTTTCTTAGAACTTCCTCAAAAAACTCGACAATAGTTACACACAGCCTACCAATCACTGAGCCACAATGATTATTCCTAATCGAACCCTGTACATCCAGTCCTTTAGAATACCTTCCAATAACTTCCCACTACTGATGTCAGGCTCATCAGCCTACTATTTCCCAGCTTACTCACAGAACCTTTCTTAAACAAAGAAACATTAACTATCTTCCAATCATCCGGCACCTCACCTGCAGCTAAGGAATTTTTTAAAAATATGTCGGCTAAGGCCCTTGTAATTTCTGCACTAGCCTCCAACAAGGTCCGAGGGAACATCTTGTCAAACCCTGGAGGTTTATCCACCCTAATTTGCCTCAAGGCAGCAAACACCACCTACTCTATAATTTATAAATAGTCTATGATTTCACTGCTGTTTTGCTTCACTCCTCTAGACTCTGTGTCCATCTCCCAAGTAAATACAGATGCAAAAACTCCATTTAAAATCTCCCCCATCTCTTTTGGCTCCATGCATAGATGACCATTCTGAATCTTTTTTAAACATTGTACAATTTGTATGCATGTACCGCACACATATACGCATTTAGAGATACAGCGCAGATTAGGCCTTTTATTTCTCTCATTTCCCCCATCTTTCTTCTAAAAATTGTCACCTTGTTTTTGCCTGCTTTCTCTTATGAATGCTGCTCCAAGTAATTTTTTCATTGCACCTGTGCATATAACAAACTTCACTTTCATTTTGACTTTGTATGAAATTAATTGTCATGCATCTGCTCATTTTAACATTCCCTCTATTTCTACCAAGGTCTACCAACCTTAACATTTCTGCCACACTTTCATGCATCACAGGAGACCATTTACCCTGTGTGTTTGCACTCTGCAGAACTTGAAATCAGTTCCAGAATACATATCTGATTCCAGATCAGAAATATCTGAAAATCGGTTCAGTTAACTAAAATGAAGAACTATTATACATTGTCTGTTTGCTTACCTTGCAAATACTTAATGGCATTAACAGGAAAGCAAATAGTAGAAATAGAACTTCAAAAGGACCCAAAAATAAGTTTCTTTTAAGAAAGCAAAACCATTAACTGCAAATTAGTTACTTTAAATTGACCTGAACTGTTTCTTGCAGCTGTTATTAAACAAGATACTGCCAAGAAGCATCTATTTAAAAAGTATTTGCCGAAGTAGCAAAACTAAGTTAAATGCTATTTTCGCAATTAAGAAATTTGTACTAAAAGCATTAACTAAACACCGATTTATTTTCTTAATTCAGAAAAAAAGTATATTTAAGTACTTCAATATTAGGCAGCACATATTCCTTCGTACTGTGTTAAGTCTTGATGCAATGGAGGCATATCACTGTACAACTTAACCTGTTCTTTAACAGATTTCACAGTGTGACCCCTGTCCATCCCACACATGAGCCATCTGTTGTCAGCCCCAAACCAACAAATATTCCACTCTCCCCTCCTCACAGTCCCCCACCCTGCTCTCATGACTATACACCATCCCCACACAAAACCACCACGGTGGGCTTCACAGCTCTACAGGTGAGAAGACAGCTGAAACGTCTCAACCCAAGCAAGGCTGCAGGACCGGATGGTGTCAGTACCAGGGTGCTCAAAGCCTGTGCCCCTCAGCTATGTGGAGTACTTCGCTATGTATTCAACATGAGCCTGAGGCTCCGGAGGGTTCCTGTATTGTAGAAGACGTCCTGCCTCGTCCCTGTGCCGAAGACATCGTGCCCCAGCGGCCTCAATGACTACAGACCGGTGGCATTGACCTCCCACATCATGAAGACCCTGGACAGACTTGTTCTGGAGCTGCTCCGGCCTATGGTCAGGCCACACTTAGATCCTCTCCAGTTCGCCTACCAGCCCCGACTAGGAGTTGAGGATGCCATCATCTTCCTGCTGAACTGTGTCTACGCCCACCTGCACAAGCCAGTGAGCACTGTGAGGGTCATGTTTTTTTGACTTCTCCAGTGCGTTCAACACCATCCGCCCTGCTCTGCTGAGGGAGAAGCTGACAGCGATGCAGGTGGATGCTTCCCTGGTGTCATGGATTCCTGATTACCTGACTGGCAGACCACAGTACGTATGCTTGCAACACTGTGTGTCCGACAGAGTGATCAGCAGCACTGGGGCTCCACAGGGGACTGTCTTGTCTCCCTTTCTCTTCACCATTTACACCTCGGACTTCAACTACTGCACAGAGTCTTGTCATCTTCAGAAATTTTCGGATGACTCTGCCATAGTTGGATGCATCAGCAAGAGAGATGAGGCTGAGTACAGGGCTACGGTAGGAAACTTTGTCACATGGTGTGAGCAGAATTATCTGCAGCTTAATGTGAAAAAGACTAAGGAGCTGGTGGTAGACCTGAGGAGAGCTAAGGTACCGGTGACCCCTGTTTCCATCCAGGGGATCAGTGTGGACATGGTGGAGGATTACAAATACCTGGGGACACGAATTGACAATAAACTGGACTGGTCAAAGAACACTGAGGCTGTCTACAAGAAGGATCAGAGCAGTCTCTATTTCCTGAGGACACCAAGGTCCTTTAACATCTGCCAGACGATGCTGAGGATGTTCTACGAGTCTGTGGTGGCCAGTGCTATCATGCTTGCTGCTGTGTGCTGGGGCAGCAGGCTGAGGGTGGCAGACACCAACAGAATCAACAAACTCATTCGTAAGGCCAGTGATGTTGTGGGGATGGAACTGGACTCTCTCACGGTGGTGTCTGAAAAGAGGATGCTGTCCAAATTGTATGCCATCTTGGTCAATATCTCCCATCCACTACATAATGTACTGGGTGGACACAGTAGTACATTCAGCCAGAGACTCATTCCACCAAGATGCAGCACTGAGCGTCATAGGAAGTCATTCCTGCCTGAGGCCATCAAACTTTACAACTCCTCCCTTGGAGGGACAGACATCATGTGCCAATAGGCTGGTCCTGGACTTATTTCATAATTTACTGGCATATTTTACATATTACTATTTAACTATTTATGGTTCTATTACTATTTATTATTTATGGAGCAACTGTAACGAAAATCAATTTCCTCTGGGATTAATAAAGTATGACTATGACTATTTTGATGTACATGTGATAAATAAAACTAATCTTTAATCTTTTGAGATTACACATAAACACTGCAACACTCAGCACAAATCAACCAATACCCCCAGGTGTCCTGTAAATGGAGTAGCAGCTCACCATCAGGTCCGAACTGAGTACTTCTCATCAGTGTTTACAACAGAGGTATGTAAGCTAAGGAAAATGTATGGTGGTGATTGGAACGCATCCACATTACAATAAACATGCTGGTAGTCTTAAAGCATTAGGGTGGATACTTTAACATCAGATTTATTATCACAGTCTTATATGATGTGAAATTTCAAATCTGCAGATGCTGGAAATCAAAGTGCTGGAGGAACACAAAAAACTGGAGGAAGTGCTTCATACTCTGACCTCTCATCTTGTTTTTCCAAAGCCGATGAAGGATCTCGGCCCAAAACGTTGACTGTTTATTCCTTTCCATAGATGCTGCCTGACCTGCTGAGTTCCTTCAGCATTTTGTGTGTTGCCATTCATGTCAAATTTGTTGGTTTGTGGCAGCAGAAAAGTACAAAGAGAAAAATTATAAATTACAAAATATAAAAATAGTTCAGAAAGGATTAATAAATAGTGTTCATTTACAGTTCAGAAATCTTATGGCAAAGGAGAAGGAGCTGTTCCTCAATCTCCTGTACCTCCTCCCTTACGGTAGTAATGAGGTCCCCGAGACCTGCCCAAGAAGATCATCCTAGGATGCTGTGAGAAAGTAGGAAATAAATTGCAGGGTCCATGGTAGAAATACTTGCAAAATCTATACACAAGGGTGAGTCACCTGGAGATGGCTAATGCTATAACTGTCTTTAAGGGTTGAAAAACAACCAGGGAAACTCCAGGCCAGTGAACCTAGGATCAGTGGTAAATTACTGGAGGAAGTTTGAGGGAACCGGATCCACGAGCACTTGTAAGGACAAGGACTGATACGGGTTAGTCAACATGACTTCCTGACAAATCAGTTTTCAGATGAGATAATAAAAAGGAATGCAAGGGCAGGGCAGTGACATTGTCTACATGGACTTTAGCAAGAGTTTTGACAAGGTTCTATGCATTAGTTCAGAAGATTAGATCAAAGGATCCAGGATGAGCTAGCAAACTGGATAAAAAATTGGCTACATGAAATGAGTCAGAATGTGGTAGTAAAGGGTTGCTCATCAGATTGAAAACCTGTAACCAGTGGTGTCTCGTAGGGATTGGGATCCACTATTGCTTGTCACCAATATTAATGATTTGGATGAGAATAAATTGACATCATTAGTAGGCTTGCAAGTACACAATTAGTGGTGGTACAGTAGATAGTCAAGAGGGTTATCTATGATTACAACAGGAGCTAGATCAACTGGGGAAGTGCTAAGGAACAGCAGATGGATTTTAATTCAGACATGAGTAAGATATTGAAATTGGTAAGTTAAGCACAGCAGGACTTATACAATAAATGGCAGGGCCCTGAAAAGTGTTGTAGAACGGAAAGACCTAGGGCTTCAGGTGAATAGTTTCCTCAAAGTGGAGACACAGATAGGGTGTATTCAGTCAGGCTATTGAGAAGACAGCTGGGACATCATGCTACATCTGTAAAAGTTTTTGGTGAGATCACACTTGGAGTAATGTGTACAGTTCACATATACTCTCTGCCTACTCTATCTATGCCTCTCATAATCTTATTTATCTCCCGGCAGCCTCTGCCACTCCAGAGAAAACAACTCAAGTTTGTCTAACCTGCTATAATGAGAATACTTAAGAATTGTACAAGACAGTGAGCAATGGTCAGATGTTTTGCTGTATTAATCATTAAAACAGACAAGAAATCTTACTTCAACCAACAACCTTTAATGCTTTGAGATGTACTTTCTGAGAAACTGAAACTGCTTTCACCATCCTCAGTAAATATCCTATAGAATACTGCTTTCTGTGTAGTTCCTAACTTCTCTGCTGGCCAGTAATCGGGCCTGTTTTCACTGAGAAGTCTGCTGTGATAAGCGATAAGAACACTGTCTTCTATTTAGAGAGGTACCTTAACATGATATTTTTTATCCACACATCTCTTTGCATGTTCCACTGAACAGAATTACCTCAGTTCTCTGTAATTCTCCACAAGTTATACTGGTGCTAATGCACCTTCATGTGCTTTAAAATGATCATCTATCCACAGATCTCTCAGAAATAGCTGGTGTTGGCAATCACTCATTTACTGAATGCTCTGTACAATCAATATCACTCATGCAAGCAGAGTACAACGAAGCATGAAAATGTGATAGGAGGACAATGAAAAATGCTAGCATCCAAAGAAATTTCCTCAAAGTTGAAGCATGATGACAAATTACTACTAAAATTACTTGCATTTTTGTAGTGCAAGAGCCACTGTGGACAATGCAGCTCCTAGTACCTTTAATGCCAGACGCCAGAAGCTTGCATTGTTCCTGCATGCTTGTTCTTCCCCACCTCCCCCCCCCCAACCACCTACTATTCAATCCACTGAATGCGTCTGAGCAAGAGTAGCTTTCAATTGAATGATGACGTTGGTAAATTCAGTAGACTTTGCAATCCTACAAGCTCTCAGTGTGGCCTGGCTGGTAACATTTGGAGGCAAAATAATATGGTCAAGACCTACTCTGACATTTAGATTGTACACAAGGGAGGAAAAGCATTGCTGTCTTAAGTGCCATCTTTCAGAGAAAGGCAGTCTTCCCTCTCAGGTGGGTGCATCACCACTTTGAAAAGCCGGACAGTATGATCACTATCAGTACCATCACTTATCCGTGACTCAGATTATCCACCCAACATCACATAGTTCTTTGAGAGAGGTTGATCTGTACAAATTGGCTGCCTACGATACACAACATAACAACATTGACAAGATTTCACAAGTACTGCGTGAGGCTGGAAAGCACTTTTGGACAGGAAAGAGAACTAAAGCACAGAAATCATTCTTTCGATACTTGGCCAATAAGTAGTTCAATTAAAGCTGATTGAGTTTTCCAAAAACTGTCTAATGATGCATATTCATCCAGTCCTTACAAACTAATGCACTCCACCCCTAGCAGTTTACACTTGGATTGCAAAAAACAACTGCTCTATCCAACAAGTTGAACAGAATCCTGACATCGCCTAGGTCTTGGATTTCAAGGCCCAACATGATAGCGGCACCAGAAGGACTGCTGCATGTAGGGGCAGCAGCTCACCACCCACCTGCTCCCAAACAGTTAGGGGTGCTCAGTAACTGCTGGCCTGGCCAAAATGCCCAGATCCCCAAAAATGAATAAAGAAATCCAGCATCCCACTGGGAAATATCTTACTTATTTCATATGGGATTAACTCAAGCAAGAATGAACAGCAAGTTTTCAGAACAAATCAGCAATCTGTAAGACCACAAGACAAAAGTGCAGAGTTAGGCCATTCGGTCCATTAAGTCAGTTCTGAATTTGCCGAAGTACTGATGATGTTACTGAATGACAGTTACTGAATGATGTTACTGAATAACTCACTTGAATTAGAAACAGAATCAGATCATTCTTGTGCACTTTATTGCAACTAACTCTGACAACACATTTGGGAAGTAATCGTGTTCCTGTTCATGACAAAACAAGCCCCTCTACAATTCATTCAGTGACCAAAAAAAAACATCCAGTGTAGCTTCAAAGCAGTAACTTTATTCTTACTTCCGAGTCTGAACGCTGCTCCTTGATCCCCTATCCAAAAAAATTCCCTCTTTTTTCCACAGATATTGAACTTCAGACTTACTCCGTTTTCTAATCATCACTCTTCCTTCTCAACTTGTCATCCACCCAATGCAAACTTTCAGTATTCCACGAAATTGAAGCAAGGCCGCTGGCACATATTCCCCCTTCCACCAATGCAGGTAACACGGGATACTGGCCTCGATCGCAGACCACCCACCTTCATTCTTCTACTACAGAAATTTGCTGAACTTCCCGCTCTCCAGCTCCAGAACCTCCTCACTGTAGTAACCTTTTTACTCCACCATTTGTACGAATGCCACACCATCGGACCAGACTGACCATTTATTCTCTGGTCCACTCATTCCAACGTGCACATTATTCTAAGAACTTCCACCAGCAAAATCCAGTCACCCATACCCTATTCCCAACAATCCTCCGTCAGTACTGCCTCACAGATCCACTGCATTCCCTCTTATCCTCCCCACACAATTTGCGGCATCCCTCAAACTCGCACGCCGTCCCACGCCCCAGTCTTCTCTTCCTCATCCCCCAATCGCCCTCCCTCCTGATCGGCAGCCCCCCCCCATGTCTCTCCCTATCAACAAGCCCACATCACAACCCCTGGTCCCCTTACGCACCCTACTCTCCGGCGATACTCTCCTAATTCACGGCCACTCAGACAAACTCCATCAACCCAGTCCTCGTCCGGTCAGATGTACCATTCTCCTTCAGCACATTCGCGCCCCTCCCCCAAATCATGTCGTCCACTGCCCCGATCTCATCGCACTCGCCCCGGGTCCCTGCCCTCCTCTCTCCAGCCCAGGCCTTACCTTCAGCCTGCGGGCTAGAGCCCGCACTGAGCGCGCCATGCAGGCATCCCTTGCACACCGAGTGCAGGCAGGGGAGCAGGCGGGGTTGGCGCTCCCGCAGCCAGCCCTTGCACACGCCGCAGCGCTCCAGCAGGCTCGGGCTCGGCTCTACCAGCCTCACTGCGTCAGGATCGGCATCGGGGCCCGGCGGCGGCCCGTCCGCTCCCCTCCCGGGGCTCGACTCCCCGCTGCCCCCGCACGCCAGCAGGTCAGCAGGCGCGGCTACAGCGTCCATGGCGCGGCTCCCCGCTGCTCAGTCCCCGCGCTCCGGCCCTCGGCCGCTCAGCAGCGCTCCGCTCCATTGTACTCGACAGCCATCACCTCCATCGGCAGCACAGCCCAGCTCAGCTCTCGCGAGAGCCAAGGGGCGGGGCCTCCACTTGTGACATCATACATAGAGACTACGTCAGGCTTCTATTAGCGACGTCCTGATGAAGGGTTTCAAAGTTCAAAGTAAATTATCAAAGTACATATACAACCCCGACATTGATTTTTTTGGGGAATACTCAATAAATCCATTGAATAATAACCAAAATAGAATCAATAAAAGACCGCAAAACTAGGACGTTCAACCAGAATGAAAATACAAAACGAAGAAATAATAATAAATAAGTAAGCATTAAGTATCGAGAATATGATCAAGAGTCCTTGAAAGTGAGTCCTTTGGTTGAGGGAATATTTCAATGAGGTTATTGCATAACGTAATTCACAACCCCCGACATCGAGTTGGGGTTCATCTTTAAGAGGGGGATCTGACGTGATGATGCAATTACGTACAGGACTTTTAAGGCGCTTTGTGTTTAGTTTTTTGACGTTAAATAATTGTTACGTATTTCCCTAAAGATAAAACGTCAACGCCGTTTTATTTGTGAAAACCTACATTATCCACTTTGCTTAAAGAGCCTGATGGTTGAGGGGTAGTAACTGTTCCTGAACCTGGCGGTGTGAGTCCTGAGGTTCTTGTACCATCGAGAAGAGAGCATGTCCTGGGTGGTGGGGGTCCCTGATGATGGATGCTGCTTTCCTGTAACAGCGTTTCATCTAGGTGTGCTCAATGGTTGCGGTGGCTTTGTCCGTGATGGACTGTGCCGTATCCACTACTTTTTGTAGGTTTTTTCTTTCCATACCAGCCAATCAATATATTCACCAATACACATCTATAGATGTCATGCCGAAGGTCGGTAACCTCCAAAGGAAGTAGAGCCGTTATCGTGCTTTCTTTGAATTGCACTTACGCGCCCAGGACAGGTCCTCTGAAATAATAACACCCAAGAATTTAAAGTTGCTAATTCTCTCCACCTCTGATCCTTCAATGAGGACCGGCTTATGGACTTCCGGTTTCCTTCTCCTGAATTATATCATCGGCTCCTTGGTCTTGCTGACATTGAGTAAGACACTGTTGCTATGACACCACTCAGCCAGATTTTCAATCTCCCTCCTATATGTCAATGTATCACCACTTTTGAATCGGCCTAAACTGTGGAGTCATCAGCGGACTGGAATATGGCATTGGAGCTGTGCTTAGCCACACAGTCATAACCATAAAGCAAGTAGAGCAGGGGGCTAGGCACACAGCCTTGTGCTGCACCTGTGCTGATGGGGTTCGTGGAAGGGACGTTGTTGTCAATCCAAACCGACCGGGGTCTGCAAGTGAGGAAATCCAGGATCCAATTGAACAAGCAGGTATTGAGGCCAAGGTCTTGGAGCTTATTGATTAGTCTTGAGGGGATGAGGTTATTGAATTCTGAGCTGTAGTCAGTAAAGAGCATCCTGATATATTCATCTTTGCTGACCAGATGTACTAGAGTTGAGTAAAGAGTTGTGCTGTGGTAGGCAAATTGAAAGGGATCTAAGTGACTTCTCGGGCAGGAGTTTCATCACCAAGCTCTCAGAACACTTCATCACTGTGGATGTAAATGCTACTGGGTGATAGTCATTGAGGTGTCAGCCTGAAGCTTTGATGGTTTATTCATTTCCAATGATGAGTTCCTCCAGCATTTTGTGCTAGGCACAAGTCCTGTCGGAAGTTGGAGGGAGAGCTTCGCATCTACGTAGAGCATTTCACATTCTTTCAGTGTGTTGTGGGATCCTTCACCACGTATGTGAAATTTGCCATCATATTGACTGTGTGTGATCCGGGGGAAAAATGCTCAATAAATCCTCAGAAGGTGCAGACGGTAGGGTACTGGAGAGTGTTGTAGAACAGAGGGACCTTGGAGTTCAGGTTCCTGGTTCTTGAAAGTGGCGTCACAGACAGACAACGTGGTAAGAAGGCTGTTGGCACGCTGGCCTTCGTCAGTCAGGGTTGGTTTATTGACTAAGTCTCTGGAGATACCTCTCCAGGAGCTATCGTGTTAGCAGCTGGGCTTAGGTTTGGTGTTTCAGGTGTAACCCAGCAGCTGCCACAATACAGCACTGTGGTGAAACAACAAACCACAAGACAACAGAGGAGAATGAAGTGACTTCATTCATTGTCACCTGCTTCAGGAGGGAGCATGAAAGACACTAATTGGGCACCATGGTAGTGTATGGCTTGGTGCAATGCTATTACATCTTGGGGCATCAGAATTTAATCCCAGTGTCACCTGTAAGGAATGCTCCCAGTGGAATGTCAGCTGCCTTAATGACTATTGCCCAGTAGCATTCACACCTACAGTGATAAAATGCTTTGAGAGGTTGGTCATGACTAGACTGAACTCCTGCCTCAGCAAGGACCTGGACCCATTGTAATTTGCCTATTGCCACAATAGGTCAATGGCAGATGCAATCTAAATCACTCTCCACATGGCCTTAGACCACTGGGCAGTACAAACATCTATGTCAGGATACTGTTCATTGACTATAGCTCAGCATTCAACACCATCATTCTCACAATCCTGATTGAGAAGTTACAGAACATGGGCCTCTGTACATCCATCTGCAATTGGATCCTCAGCTTCCTAACTGGAAGACCACAGTTAGTGCGAAGTGGTGATAATATCTCCTCCTCGCTGACGATCAACACTGGTGCACCTCAGGGGTGTGTGCTTAGCCCACTGCTCTACTCTCTCTATACCCATGACTGTGTGGCTAGGCATAGCTCAAATACCAGCTATAAATTTGCTGATGATACAACCATTGTTGGTCAAATCTCAGGTGGTGAAGAGAGGGCATACAGGAGTGTGATATGCCAACTAGTGGAGTGCTGCCGCAGCAACAACCTGGTACTCAACATCAGTGAGATGAAAGAGCTGATTGTGGACTTCAGGAAGGGTAAGACGAAGGAACACATACCGATCCTCATAGAGGGATCAGAAGTGGAGAGAGGAGCAGTTTCGAGTTCCTGGGTGTCAAGATTTCTGAGGATCTAACCTGGTCCCAACATATCGATGCAGTTATAAAGAAGGCAAGACCGTCACTATACTTCATTAGGAGTTTGAAGAGATTTGGCATGTCAACAAATACGCTCAAAAACTTCTTCAGATGTACTGTGGAGAGAATTCTGACAGACTGTGTCACTGTCTGGTATGGGGGTAGGAGGTGGGGGGGGGGCTACTGCACAGGACCGAAAGAAGCTGCAGAGGGTTCTAAATTTAGTCGGCTCCATCTTGGGTACTAGCCTACAAAGTACCCAGGACATCTTCAAGGAGCGTTGTCTCAGAAAGGCAGCATTCATTATTAAGGACCCCCAGCACCCAGGGCATGCCCTTTTCTCACTGTTACCATCAGGAAGGAGGTACAGAAGCCTGAAGGCACACACTCAGTGATTCAGGAACAGCTTCTTGCCCTCTGCCATCCGATTCCTAAATGGACGTCGAACCCATGAACACCACCTCACTTTTCTAATATATATTATTTCTTGGTTTTTTTTGCAATGTATACTGTAATCGATTATTTTTTTCCTCTTCTATATTAGGTATTGCATTGAACTGCTGCTGCTAAGTGAACAAATTTCACGGCACATTCCGGTCATAATAAGCCTGATTCTGATTTCTCCAGGTGCTCCAGATTCCTCTCACAGTTCAAAAACATACAGTTGGGTTAATTGATCATTGTGAATTGACCCATAATTAAAGTAAAGGCATCCGTTAGTCTTGGGAGACCATGGATCTGCGCCTGGAAAGTCTGCACTCTCCAGGGCGCAGGCCTGGGCAAGGTTGTATGGAAGACCAGCAGTTGCCCATGCTGCAAGTCTCCCCTCTCCATGACACCAATGTTGTCCAAGGGAGGGGCATTAGGACCCATACAGCTTGGCACCAGTGTTGTCGCAGAGCAATGTGTGATTAAGTGCCTTGCTCAAGGACACAACACGTTCCCTCAGATGGGGCTCGAACTCACGACCTTCAGGTCGCTAGTCCAATGCCTTAACCACTTGGCCACGTGCCCACACCCGTAATTAGGGTTAGGGTTAAATTGGGGGTCGCTGGTCAAAGGGCCAAAAGCGCCTATTCTGCGCTGTATCTCTAAATTAATAAAATAAATAAATACAATAATGAATGTGGTTCTTTTTCCTGAGCAGCTTTGCACCTCAATAAAAACTGCTCTGCCGAGCAATCCAGATGCTATCATGTACTTGACCAATGAGTTGTCCACAAATGTCGAACAGAAATGGGTTCAAGCCCGACTCTGTAAACTATGAAAATAATGTCATAGTGAGGGATTGCTGGATATCAAAGATATTGCTTTCAACAGAGGCTGCTTTCTGTCACCCACCTTTTTGCTACGTCTTAAAACAAACAACAATTAACTCGGAGTGGATCAATTATTTTACTTGCAGCAAGGGAAGACGAGTACCACACAAGAGCTGGTGATAGCTTCGAAAAGAAAAAAAAAACAACATAGTCACTCCTTTATGCACAAGCGGTAGCTACTGCATGCCAGTTCAAGGTCAGGGTACATTCTGTTCACCTGTTTAATTAGTGTACTTCTCATTCTTCCAGTAACGTATCTGCTTGTCCTTCTGCAGTTTGTCATGTACTGAAGGTCCATTGGCATAATGTTGCAAAAACTCTGTTAGCTAGGCACTCTGGTACAGTACAGGTTCCATTTTGTTACAGACAAAATTGCCATTTTGTTACTACTACAAGAAAAGTACATTTCCATATCTCTTTGTGAGTGCAGGGAATCCCACTGCATTAGCTTGGATCACAATAACTGTTCTCCTTACCAATCTTAATTCTTCATGGTTAGTCAATATTACACCACTATTTATTGGAATCTAGTGTGCAGGTAGCTTGTCACATTTTCAATAGATTCACAGAGTTATACAACATGGGAAAAAAGGCCCTTTGGCTTTACTTGTTCATTCTAACCATGTTGTCTACCTAAGCAATTCCAATACACTCTTCTTGGACTTCCAGCCAGGTACAGGTATTGATGTTAACCAATGTTTCAATGACAAACTCTGCCATCTTCATCAGGGATGATGCCTGAGCCAGTCTAGTCCGGTTGAATTTATACCCCCATTGTCTGACCCTCCTGATTGGTTAGACCTCACCCAGTCAGGTTTCCGCTGTCCCATCTTGGATGTGGACTAACCAATCTGGAGGGACGGACGATGGGGGTATAAGTACCACCGGAATATACGTGCCCAGACATCACCCCTGATGAAGATGGCAGATCTTGTCATCGAAACATCAGTTAAAGTCAATATCTCTAACCAGCTGAAAGCCCGAGAAGAATATATTCGTTGTATATGCCAGAAAAACACTAGATCCAATCTAGTTCAATTTGCTTACATTTGGCCCATATTTCTCTAAACCTGTCCTATCCACGTATTCATCCAAATGTCTTTTAAAATCTGTAATTCTAGCCACCTCCACCATTTCATCTGGAAACTCATTCCACATACCCACAATCCTTTGTGAAAAAGCTGTCTCTCACATCCCCTTTAAATTTCCCTCTCTCTTATAAAACCTATGCACTTTAGACTGTGACAATTCAACTTATCTATGCCCTTAATGTGGTTTTTGAGAAGAATAGCGAAAATATTGTGGAAGGACAGAGGAACAAATGAGGAAGTGTTGTGTAAACCTGGAATAAGAAGAGAGATGTTACCATCAATCAGAACACGGCAGCTGGAATTTCTGGGATCAGCTGAAAGAGAAGCTCGAACATCTTGCAGTGATGGGAAAAGCTGATGGAAAAAAAAGTTGTGGTCAGCAGTGCATGACATCCATGAGTTACATCAAGAATGGACATGCAAAAGTTTTGAAGAGCTTTTCAGAACTTATGGAAATCCCCCGGAGGAAATCTAAGTAACATCTATGGAGAAGGATGAACAATCAACATTTTGTATCAAGATACATCAATATTCAAAATTAATTTATTGTCAAAGGACATATATACAACCTTGAGATTCATTTTCTTGTAGGCATACTCAATAGATCAATAAACTAATAACCACAACAGAATCAATGAAAGACTGCCCAACTATGGCATTCAACCAGATTGCAGAATACAGCAAACTATGCAAATATAAATAATAATAATAATAATAATAAAAAATAAATAAGCAATAAATATTGAGCGCATGAGATGCAGAGTCCTTGAAAGTGAGTCCATTGGTTGTGGGAACAGTTCAATGATGGGGCAAGTGAAGTTATCTCCTTTGGTTCAAGAGCCTGATGGATGAGGGGTAATGACTGTTCCTGAACTTGGGGTGTGAGTCATAAAGCTCCTGTACCTCTTTCAAGTGGATTCTGAAAGTTAAAGGGGGGCATAGTCAGTGTAAAAGTATGAGGAAAAGTTAGTACCAGAGTTAACAAGCGATAGGTGAATCCAGGTGAGGAGGGGTGTGAAAATCGCGATAAGGAATAGTTTGTTTTTCAAAATATACTTTATTCAAAAATAAAATTATATACAATAAACCATTCAATGACTCTCAATCCTTTACATATGTTTCCCATATGGTCTCTACATATCCATACTTTGGCCACCCACGTGGCACTCCGTTGGTTCACCTTACTACACCATTGTTGAGGGGTGTACTCCCCGCCACCCGACCCCTCCCACTCCCGCAGGAGAAGAAACCTAAACTGTGGTCCTTCCCCACTGGGCCCTTGCAGTGGCTGCACCAAGTTTCAGTGCGTCCCTCAGCACGTACTCCTGCAGCCAAGAATGTGCCAGTCGGCAGCTTTCTCCCACAGACATCTCCATGTGCTGGTAGATCATCAAGTTTCGGGCCAACCAAAGAGCGTCTCTCACCGAGTTGATGATCTGCCAGCAGCACCGGATGTTGGTCTCCGTGTGCGTCCCCGGGAACAGCCCATAGATCAGAGAGTCCTCTAATAAGGAATAGTTAAGATAATGTATGGGAGAGGATATTTTACAGGTGGTATACAGACAGCACAGTCAAGAAAGGTCTTTGAAGAGCATATCTCCCCTTTGCACAGCAGGGGCCCAGAGCCATTTGGCATACCAAGACAAGATTATGATGCAAGCTAAGGATTCTAGGGTGCCCATTACAAATGGTCAGTTACTTTACAGATTCTGGGGCTTTAACATGGAGATTATGTTTTCTATTAATACCTGTATTATCGTAGTGTGATTGGTGATTGATTATGCAAATAAAGAATTGGAACATCCATGAGGTTACTGATTGGTCGATATCTGTACACAATTAGTCCATTTCTGTATAAAACTCATATCACTTTGTTCAAACATTAGAGCAGTTTGGTGACAGGGGTCATACTGTTCTTGGGAATAAACTGTGCTTGAGGAACTAGTGCAAGTTTTCAGAGTCCAGTTAATTGGCCATGACAGGGTTGATAGGCAGCTGAGCGTAGGGGGAGCAAAGTGGCTGGAGGTGGTAGGTGGAGGCAACAAAGGGCTGAAGATGATGGAGACTGATTGGAGAGCATGGAATCAAGTGAGGGAGATGGGGAGAACGGATGGGAGGAGGGTAGGAACCCATCAGGACTGCATTACCGACCAATACTAAATATGTGCAGTCAGGTGGCCTGTGAGGTCGGCAAAGGCTACAGCGTGGTCCTTAGCCTAAACTGCTGCTGGGAGCCCGGCTCAGGACAGTGACCTGGCTGCAATAACAAGATGGGTTTGAGAGGCAGAGGGACACCATCCTCGAAGACCAGGTGCCAAAGCTTTAATTTTGATGGCATGTTTGACATTTTAAAACTTCAGAAACCTAGCAAGACCTGTTAAAATAAAAACATTGCTGAAATTTGTTTATTAAAATAGAGCTAAAAGATCACGAAGACACACACACCTAAAACAATCAGAAACAGCTGGACAGAACAGAATCAGGCTTACACACATAAAAGTTGCTGGTGAACGCAGCAGGCCAGGCAGCATCTCTAGGAAGAGGTACAGTCGATGTTTCGGGCCGAGACCCTTCGTCGGGACTAACTGAAAGAAGAGCTAGTAAGAGGTTTGAAAGTGGGAGGGGGAGGGGGAGATCGGAAATGATAGGAGAAGGCAGGAGGGGGAGGGATGGAGCCAAGAGCTGGGCAGGTGATTGGCAAAAGGGATGTGAGAGGATCATGGGACAGGAGGGCTAGGGAGAAAGAAGACGGGAGGGGGGAAGCCCAGAGGATGGGCAAGGGGTATAGTGAGAGGGACAGAGGGAGAAAAAGGAGAGAGAGAAAAAGGAGAGAGAGAGAAAGAATGTGTGTATATAAATAAATAACGGATGGGGTACGAGGGAGAGGTGGGGCATTAGCGGAAGTTTGAGAAGTCAATATTTATGCCATCAGGTTGGAGGCTACCCAGACGGAATATAAGGTGTTATTCCTCCAACCTGAGTGTGGCTTCATCTTTACAGTAGAGGAGGCCGTGGATAGACATGTCAGAATGGGAATGGGACATGCAATTAAAATGTGTGGCCACTGGGAGATCCTGCTTTCTCTGGCGGATAGAGCATAGGTGTTCAGCGAAATGATCTCCCAGCCTGCATTGGGTCTTGCCAAAATATAGAAGGCTGCTTTGGGAGCACCGGATGCAGTATATCACCCCAGCCGACTCACAGGTGAGGTGACACTTCACCTGTGGGTCAGCTGGGGTGATATACTGCGTCCAGTGCTCCCGATGTGGCCTTCTATACCCCAGACAGTCCTTCCAGGTGAGGCCTGATGGGTGTAAAAAGAAGAGGGCATGTCCCACTTAGTAAGTGTGCTTAATGATGGATGCTGCTGTCTTGGAGCACTGCCTCTTCAAAATATTCTTGCAACCATGATGAAGTCTCTAGTAATCCTTCCCATTGGAGGCTCCTTACCAGGTCGTTGCACAACCAGCCAAAGTGCTCTCCAATCTGCAGAAATTTGCAACAGTCTTTGGTGACATACCAAATTACCTCAAACTCCTAACGAAGCACAGCAGCTGAGTGCCTTTGTCATGATTGCATCATGACAAAATTGACTGTAATTCAAGTTCATTTTCATGTTCAGTTTATTGTCATTCAACCGTACACATGTATATCACCAAACAAAACTTTACTCTGGACCAAGGTGTACAACACACACATAACACATAACTTAACATTACCACAAATAAATTAACAAATAATAAGCTGCATATATGATACAAGTTAAAAAGTAAACGGCATAACGCTACTGGCATTTCATACATGATGAGACCGTGACAGTCAGCAAAGAGTGGGGATAAAGGGAGCCTTTTCTGATTGACTGCCAGTGACTAGTGGTGTTCGAAAGGGGGCTGTGTTGGAACTGAATTTTTTTACATTATATGCAAATGAGTTGGATGATGGAATTGATGGCTTTGTTGCAAAGTTTGTAGATGATATGAAGCTAGGTGGAGGGGCAGGTAGTTTTGAGGAAGTGGAGAGACTGCAGAAGTATTTAGACAAATTAGAAGAATGGGCAAAAAAGTGACAGATGGAATACAGTGTGGGGAAGTGTATGCTGAAGTACTTTGGTAGAAGAACTGAAAGGGTTGACTGTTTTCTAAATGGAGATTAAATACCAAAACACTGGGTTGCAAAGCATCTGGGGAATCCTTGTGCAGGATTCCCTAAAGGTTAATTTGCAGGTTGAATCTCTGGTGCAGAATGCAAATATGATGTTAGCATTCACTTCAAGAAAACTACTAAACTATACAAGTAAGGATGTCTTGTTGAGACTTCATAAATCACTGGTGAGCTCCCTCTTAGAGTATTGTGAGCAGTTTTGGGCCCCTTATCTGAGAAAGGACGTGTTAAAACTGGGGAGGGTTCACGAAAATGATTCCAGGATTGAATGGCTTGTCAGGTGAAGAGCGTTTGATAGCTCTGGGCCTGTATTCACTGGAATTCAGAAGAATGAGGGGTGCATTCATTGAAACCTATCAAATGATGAAAGGTCTTGATAGAGTGGATGTGGAGAGGATGTTTCCTATGGTGGGAGGGTCTAAGACCAGAGGACACAGCCTCAGAATAGAGGGGCACCATTTTAGAAAGGAGATGAGGAGGAATTTCCTTAGCCAGAGAGTAGTGAATCTGTGGAATTCTTTGCCGCAGGCAGCCGTGGAGGCCAAGTCTTTATGTATATTTAAGGCACAGGTTAATAGATTGTTGACTGGTGAGAGAATGACGGGATACGGGAAGATGCAGGAGATTGGGTCTGAGAGGAAAATTGTATCAGCCATGATGTAATGGCAGAGCAGACCTGATGGGCCAAATGGCCTGATTCTGTTCCTATACCTTATGGTCTTATGACGAGATTCATATCTGGTGTCAAGAAGTTCAGTCATCTCATGGCCTGGGGAAAGAAGCTGTTTCCTAGCCTAACAGTTGGTGTCCTCATACTGCAGTATCTCCTGCCTGATGGTAGGGGGTTAGAGATTGTTGGACGGATGGAAGGGATCATTGACAATGCTAAGGTTCTTGCACACACAGCACTCCTGATAACTATCTCCTATGGGTGATCATCTCAGCAGTCCTCACAATCCTTTGCAGGGACTGCAGTCAGATGCCTTGCAATTCCCATTCCAGACGGTGATGCAGCTGGTCAGGACACTCCCGGTGATGCTCCTGTAAAAATTGGTCAAAATAGGAGGGGGTGGGGAGCCACACTCGCCTTAATTATTATTCAACCATACATGAATACAGCCAAATGAAACAGGTTCCTCCAGGGCCGAGCTGCAAAACACATAACCAACAGCACACAGCACCAGTACACATTGTATATGGTTACAATAGCAGAAAAAAGCATACAATCTGTCACCAAAAAAATATAGCCCAAGTCCCTGAATGGCTTGGCTTGTACATTGATGGTACGTGGGATGTTGTCCTGGTCCAGCTTGACTTCCACAGAGCGAGCACTAGAGGGCAGCACAAACGGGAAGGGCCAACTCCCAATGCAGTACATATTCTAGCATGCCCATAGAGGCCTTTGCTCCCACCCACACTACCCTGGCATCGTTTCTCCTGGTCGGCTGTGACAGGCAACGCCGCGACATGAAGGTTTGGTCCTTGCGATGACCGAGGCAATGCAGCTCCCCAGCTGTCAGCCTCACCAATGTCCCAGTGAACCAGACTTGCAGTATTCTACATTACTAATTTCCAATTACTAAATTCCAATAGGGTCTTGCAATCACAGTAAAAACGTCCAAGACAATGTGTTGAATCTAGGATAGATCCTCAGAGATATTGGCATCTAGGAACTTGAAGCTGCTCACCCTTTACACCATTGGCCCTTCAATGGCTGGAGTATATTCTCCCAACATCACTTCCTTGAAGTCCACAATCTATTCCTTGATCTTGCTGATATTGAGTGACACCACTCAACCAGCTGATCTATTTCACTCCTGTAAGCCTCCTTGTCACCATCTGAGATTCCGTCAACAACATTGCTGTCAGTAGCTATATATAGATGTGTACAAGCTATGTCTAGCTGCAGGGCCATGAGAGAGCAAAGAGAGTAAAGCAATGTACTAAGCAAATATAACTAACAAATCAAATCTCTCTCCTCCCCCCTCTCTCTAGAACTTTCTCTAGGCCCCACCATCCTGATTGGCTGACACAATATTCCTAAGTTGAATAGCAGGGTTTCTTATCTTTAGCCGAAACCAATACATTCTACCAGCAGGACACACTGCTTTTGCACAGAACTGTTAAAATGAAATACCTACAGCATCACAGTAGAAATCTTAACCAGGGCATTACACTTAGCTTTCTACAGATGACTGGGACGAGACACCATACTTGTGCATCTGGGCTCTGAGGTTGGATATCTCAATGCGATCTGGGCAGTTTGAGGATGTTTCCGCAATTTGTCCACCAACGCAGCACAGGTACTGAAGACTACAACTAGTGCACAGGTAGTACTGGAACCAGGGTGCAGAGTGTGGGCTAGGTGTATGGCCCTGGCTGGGGTGTGCCATTCCTTGTTAGGTTTCAGAGTTACAGCCTCCCCTCTGGAACAGCACAGGACAAATGTGTTTGTGGCCAGATCAGTGTGGAGTCAGGAGTTAAGTCCACCCTAAACCTCAACAGCTCCCAGCTGTGTTTCAGAAGCTGAAGATGCTAAAAATCTGAAATAAAGGAAAACAGAAAATGCAGGAAATAATCAACAAGATTTTGATCTGCATAAGTGTGAGGTGCTGCATTTTAGGAGGTCAAATGTAAAGGAAGTGCATAGAGTAAAAGACAGAATCCTTGGGAGCATTGATATAAAGAGGGATCTCGATGTGCAAGTCCATTGTTCCCTGAAAATGACAAAAAAAGATGGAATGTGGAGCAAAAATTCATCTGCTGGAGGAACACATTGGGCTGAGCAGCATCTGTGGAAGAGAAAGGAATAGTCAGTGTTTTGGGTCCTGCATCAGGACTGAGACGGATGAGGAAAGTGCCAGTGTATAGCACATCGAGGAGGATGGTGTGTGATAGGTGAACCAGGTGGGAAGGGGAGAATGGACAGGTGAATCCAGGTGGAGAAATGGAATGGGGATGGGACGAGTGAACAAAGAAAATCAGGTAGCTAGGTGAGTGTGTGGGGGAGAGCACCAGGGATGTAGATTACCTGAAACACGTAAATTAAATACTCATGCTATTGGGTTGTCAGCTGCCCAAGCAGAATGTGAGATGTTGTTAATTCAATTTGCTTTTGGCCTCTCGGATGCAGTGGAGAAGTCCGAGGACAGACTGGTCACTGTGGGGGTGGGAAATATGCAACCGGAAGCTGGAGATACTGGTTGCGACAGAGCACAGATGATCTGCAAAACAGTTGGTTAATCTATATCCGGTTTGCACAATGCAGGGACAGCCTTCTTGTGAACACTGAATGCAGTAAACCAAGTTAGAAGAGGGGCAAGGGAACCTCTGCCTCACTCGTTTAGTCCCTGCATGGTGGTGATGGAAGAAGTGAAGGGACAGGTGTAACATCTCCTTCGGTAGCAGGGAGAAATGCCAGGAGACAGACAGGGGTGGTTGGGGTTAACCGAGTTATTGTGAAGAGCAATCCCCCCTGAAAGCAGGAAGCTTATGACTGGTGGTGGGTTGCATTGGAGCTGGCTGAAATGGTGAAGGATGTTCTTGACCAGGGATAATATTTGGAAATCTTAGTTTCCATCTCACCAATTGATCACAGGAACCCAAGAGATCTAAGGTCAACAGAAATCACCCACGCATTCTGCGTAACTATAAGGAGTCATCAGCCTGAGACCTTCTTTTTGTGTCTCTCTACATAGATGCTGCCTGACCTGCTGACTATTTCCAGCAATTGCAGCTTTGATTTCAGATTTGCAGCACGACTCAGTGGAGAGAATGTTCTGCTAAAGGGAACGGTATAATCTGTAGTGAGGATCACCATATATAAATCTGGTTTGCAATACCCAAAATCCCACTTCCTATTTTCATAAAGATGATATATTGCGTAGAATAATAACACCAGGCACTGTATTGGTCCATTGTGTCGAATCAACAGACTATGGATATCCCATCAGCTGTTTTCCCAAGAACTTGGGCAGTCTTTGTCTTCAACATTAAGAATTAGTGGGTCACATCATCTGGGCTAGGACATAGTGAGATGGCAGTGTAGATTCACCAAGAAAAGAAAAAAAAAATATGTTTAGAATGAGACTATTCTCATGTTTGGCCTCCCATAATAAATTCTAAATCAACATTGTTCCATTCATCCATCTCCCCAAGTCCTTACTAGGTCCCTGTTTAACAAAACTCGCTATTCAATTTCACAGCCTTCTTTCTGAATCCCTCCTAGCTCCTCCAAGTTCAACTTCAAGTTTATTGTCATCTGACTGTACATTATATACAACAAAATAAAGCAACATTCCTCTGGACCATGGTGTGGCATAAAACTTATATCATGCACAGCATATAAAACAAAATGTACCACCAATTAGTTAATAAAATGTGATTAAAAATGCATGTACTGTACAGCACAGGTGAACAGTAAACAGTACTGTAGATAGTAAACAGCTTGCTGTCCTAGTGATGAGACCTCGGTGGTGCCAGGGTACTCATTAGTCTCACAGCCTGAGGGAAGAAGCTGTTACCCAGTCTGGCAGTCCTGGTCCTGATGGCCTTCTTCCTGATGGTAGTGGGTCCAAAGAGATTGTGGAATGGGTGGTAGGGATCTTCAGCAATACTTTGGGCCCCTTTTATACAATACCCCCAGTAAATGTCACAAAATAGGGGCAAAGGAGACCTTGGTGATCCTCTCAGATGTTTTTTACTGTCCTCCGTAGGGTCTTTCATTCCAATGCCATGTAACTTTCTTACCATACAATGGTTCAGCCAGACAGGACACTGTCGATGGTACTCCTGTTGAAAGTTGTTAGAATGGGGGTGTGGAGCCTTGCACAGCCCGATCGCCTCAGAAAGTATAGATGTTGCTACTCTTTCTTGACTACTGAGGAGGCACTACTGGTCCAGATTAGATCGTCCATTATGTGCACACCAAGGAACTTTGTGCTCTTCACTCTCTCCATAGCAGAGCCATTGATGTGCAAGGGAGAGTGGTTGACCTGTGCCTTCCTGAAGTCCACAGTCATCACTTTGACTTGTCCACACCGGCACTCATGTTCTTTTCACATTTGTTTTGAAACCAATAGTCTTCCTGAGTTCCCCGCATTCCTTCACTGCAGTACTGTGCAAAGGTCTTAGGCACAGATAGGGTACGACTTTTGCACAGTATTGTACTAATTTTATGTATTGAACAACTGTTGCTGCTGCAGCAGGAAACAAATTTCATGACATATGTGAGTGATGATAAACCTGATTCTGATCTCAGTCACTATTGTGGACTAAGAGAGGGAAGGGGACAGGGAGAGGGGAATCATGGTTGAGAAAAGAGGAAGGGAGAGGGAAGCACCAGAAGGGCATGCTGTAATGATCAATAAGCTAGTTATTTGGAAACAACTAACCCTGCTTGCAGTCTCAGGGCTGGGTGTGACTGCACCTATGCCACCACCTGCACCTGGCATTCCTTCTCTGCTACCTGTCCGTCAGCCCTCCCGCAGCATTCCACCCTCATCATTCCCAACATCCTTTGCTCCTGCCAGATTTATAAACACACGCCTTGCTCCACGTTGATAAATACAGTGCCGTGCAAAAGTCTTTAAGTGCTCTTGCTAAGACTTTTGCACAGTGTTATATAATCACCTGCTACTTCCCTGAGTGTTGGTGCATGGCCAAGTGGTTAAGGCATTCATCTAGTGGTCTGAAGGTCGTTAGTTTAAACCTTGGCTGAGGCAGTGTGTTGTGTCCTTGAGCAAGACACTTAACCACACATTGCTCTGTGACTGCACTGGTGCTAAGCTGAATGGGTTCTAATGCCCTTCCCTTGGACAACATCAGTGGCGTGGAGAGGGGAGACTTGCAGCATGGGCAATTGCTGGTCTTCCATACAACCTTGCCCAGGCCTGCACCCTGGAAACCTTCCAAGGTGCAAATCCATGGTCTCACGAGACTAACGGATGCCTATGATGATGATTTCCTGTTGCTGTACAGAGAGCGCAAGGCAAGGCGTGTCTTCAGCAGCCTGGACAGTGGTTTGGAATTAACTCCCTAAACCCTCTGATCACCCTCCCTCCTACAAACTAGGGCAACCTTTTGCTCATTTGCCTTGTGTAACTCGGGGCAATTATTTAAACGCCTCTGAGCGAGGGGAGCATGGAAGAGAGAGGACCAGAAAGCTTGAGAGGGAAAAGGGTGGAAGACAGATTGAGGCAGCCACAGATATCAAGATAATCTTGTCTTTATTGACAATATCAACATCTGTTAAGGCTTGGACGGTGTTTCTGACCTGCAGCTTGCTCACATTGTTTCATCAGTTCCTGCAACAAAACCAATGCATTACGTTTGCTTGGCCCACATCAGCTCGGTTTCACTTTAATCTGTTAACGTACAAATAATAGAATGCATCTGACCCAGGCCTCTAGGGCCCTGAATGTGTGCAACAGGGTTCAGTGGGGTGTACATCCTGAGAGAAGAGTCAGGCAGACCTGGCCCTGCAGAGTTGTGGTCTAACTGCACAGTTCCTCCGTTATTTGGTGTTTCAACCTCAAGCAGATGAAGAGCACCTCTGAGATTGCTATATTCTTGGGAACATGTGGAAATTGGAAGTCCTTAGGTCTGGGTCAGTTTGGGTTTAGACATGATGCGTTTGGGTTTTAACTTGATACCCAAGCAGATCTCAAAGGACCACAAAGTTGGGAGGAATAGTGAGTGTTGAAAAATGATATTGGCCATATTGTTTCCTGTCTTAGTCCATTAGGCATAGGAGCCAAATTAGGCCATTCAGCCCATCAAGTCTGCTCCATTATTACCCCTCTCAACACCATTCTCCTGCCTTCTTCCCGCAACTTTTGACTCTCTATGATTAATCAAGAACCTATCAACCTCCGCTTTAAATCTATCCAATGACTTGACCTGGAGAACCATCTGTGGCAATGAATTCTAATGATTCATCACCCTCTGGCTGAAGAAATTTCTCCTCATCTCTGTTCTAAATGGACATCTCTCAATTATGAGGTTGTGTCCTCTGGGCCTAGACTCCCCCACTATGGGACACGTCCTCTCCACATCCACTTTATTCAGACCTTTCATCACTTGATAGCTTCCAATGACATTCCTCCCCTCATTCTTCTAAATTCCTGTGAGTACAGGCCCAGAGCAATCAAATGCTTCTCAAATGTTAACCCTTTCATTCCTGGGTTCATTTTTGTGAACCTCAGATTCGTTGTCAGGACTTTGGAGATAAAAGATTCTAGTATTGTGTTTAGGAGAGATTCCTGAATAGGTTCCCTGAAAAGGGTTTGGAGCAAGATTTCTAGAATGACAGCATTAGTGCTGAAACAGATAAAGAGGCAATGTGATGCTGGATTCTACAGGGTCCTCATAGGCGTGGAAACCTCTGATAGGGGGGACGATGAGCTTGTCCAAATCTAGACTTTCCAATCTGTACAAAAAAGGAATTTTGCCTCTTCAGGTTATATGGTAATCCCAGTTAAATTCTACTCATCTGCTGACCGGCTGTTTGGAAATCCCAAGTTTCGGCACCCAGATCGCCAGGTAAAAGTAGGCTTCCCTTTTCACACAGCAGGGCTCCCATTCCCATGTTC
Organism: Mobula birostris; assembly: GCF_030028105.1. NCBI lineage: Eukaryota > Metazoa > Chordata > Chondrichthyes > Myliobatiformes > Myliobatidae > Mobula > Mobula birostris. The sequence goes on along the minus strand of NC_092380.1, from coordinate 27,336,105 downwards.
CCTTTAAATCTAGCATTTACTATAATACTTTGTAATAGTCAAACAAAAAAAAATCTGAAGTGTGTTGGGCCATTAATCAATAATCCAGAATATCTGCCCATCTGGCATCAAAGGTGAGTGTGCCAAATTATCAGATATTTTCCTGACTAGAGAAAATGCTGGATCACAGGGCATTGGAGGAAATGTTACATGGCTAAAGAGGTTAAACTAAAATGACTCGTGATTGTCTAGTTGAAAGGAAAAGATTCCTCTGTTTAGCTGATGACCAGGCATATAGAGCTTGATACTTATCAGTCACTGAGCATCACTAACAATGATGTCATCATATTGTCTGTGGGAATGAGCTATGCAAATTCCCATATTACAACAGTGAATGTATCTCCACCTGAGTCTGTGGGTGTAAGGCATTTTGAACATCCCAAAGGGGATGTAAAAGGCACTGTGAAGATGCAAGTCTACCTTTCAGTATGAGCCCAGTGTATGCTTGCCTGTATCTTGGCCATCTGCTGGGTCAACTTCTTCTTCAGTTCCTGCAGAATTGCTGCCTTGCGGATTCTGATTAAGCGCCTGGCATCTTCCTCAATGCCCACGTGACTCTGCATGACATGCGGGGATTCGATGCTGTAAAACTGCCACCCAACAGGGAAAAACACAATGAATTGACTTGACTTGACCTGACTTGACTTTATTACTTATATCCTTCATATACGAGGAGTAAAAATCATTGAGCAGATCACCATGGAGAAAGGACTTGTGTTCTATCATGATGATATTGATTTCTTTTACACAGCACTAGGACGAAGCAGTGGCACATTTGTAGAGCTATTTCCTCACAGCGCCAGTGACCCAGCTTCAGTGCTGACTATGCGGAGTCTGCCTGTACACCTGAGTTTCCCCCCAGGAGCTCTGATTGCTTCCCACATCCCAAAGACATGCAAGTTGGTGGGTCAATTGACCTCTGCAAATTATCTCCCCCTCCCAAACCCACCCCCCGACACACCATGTAGGCCGAGGGGTAAAGTCAGGGGAGGTTAATGAGAACTTGGCAAGAAGAAAAGATGGGACAAGTGTAAATGGATGCTCGGTGATCGGTGAACATAATGGCCCAAAGAGCCTGTTTCGTGCTGCATCTCTCCATGACTCCATAACCCCGCTCCCCCTGCAGGTGTGAACCTGCGTACAATGCTCCCTCAGTAGCCATCTTCTGGATAGACTACGAAACTATTTATTTCATTTCGTTTACGTCTGCTTTTCATCTTGAATGTGTTTCTGGATCTGTTAGAGCCTGCAATTAACAGTTTGGAGATTTACAATTGAGTGATTCACCACTTTGCTATCTGTGGGAAGATTTCAAAAAGCAGTGAGTGTGAGCCTCGAGGTGAAGAAATTATGAGATGATACTTGGCATGTATACATATACCTCTCAAACTCCAAAGGTTCCAGTGAAAATACCACCTCTACTTTGTCTGTCTTCTATGCATGCGCCGATGTTTGACTCCATATTAAAGCTCCAATTGTTCGCCAGTTAAAGTGACGAGGAAGATTGAAACGTCGGGGTGAATGCGGAGCCAGCTGCCTGCCTTCTGATTGCTGGTGGGATCTCTGTGCTGCTGGAGATGGAGCCTTTGTGGCCTATCGCTGCGTCTCTCTCTTTCAGTAATCTTGGAGGATGTTACTGAGGTTTCTGTATGTATGGATTTGGGCTATGGATTTTTTAATGGTTTTTATATTCTGTGATTTTTTCCCGTCCTTTCTCATTGTTCTTTTGTGCAGGGGAGTGGGTTTGGTGGGGGGGGGGGGTCAATGATCTTGTGGTGTTCTGTGTGTGGGGGGTGTGGTCTGGGGATCGATGTTCTCATTGCGTTTCTGTTAGTTTTTGTGCGAGGAAAGGGGTATTAGGAGGCCAATGTTCTTGTTACATTTCATGTTGGGGGTGGTTTCGGGGGGGCTTGGGGGCTGCCATTCTTGTTGCGTTTTGTGTGGGGGAGGAGGTCGATGATCATATTGCTGTTCTTTTATTGTGCAGGAGGGTGGGCTTGCTGTTTCTCTCTGAACTGACTTCCATGTTTGTCTTGCTTTGTGGCTATCTGGAGAAGAAGAATCTGAGTTGTCTCCTGCATACATACTTTAATAATGAACCTTTGAACTTTTGAACATCCACCTACCATCCCTTCAGTCCCCACTCCACCCAGTTCCGTTCCAATCCCACTCACAGTTCAGCCTTTATTCTCCGACACAATTCCAGATCTGGTATTCAGATTTAAATTAAAACATTGCAGATAATCAACCACACTACTACTGGCAAGCCACAGAAGGGAACAGCTGTATTGGCCCAGTAACGTGTGTTAAGTCACATACAGCTGTGGTTGGGAGTGGAGCATATCCCTCACTCAGCAGCCCCAGTCCTCCAAACATCTATCCCTCAGCAGCCCCAGTCCTCCAAACATCTATCCCTCAGCAGCTCCATTCATCCAAACATCACTCCCTCAGCAGCCCCAGTCATCCAAACATCCCTCCCTCAGCAGCCCCATTCATCCAAACATTCTTCCCTCAGCAGCCCCATTCATCCAAACATTCCTCCCTCAGCAGCTCCAGTCCTCCAAACATCTATCCCTCAGCAGCCCCAGTCATCCAAACATTCTTCCCTCGGCAGCCCCATTCATCCAAACATTCCTCCCTCAGCAGCCCCAGTCATCCAAACATCCCTCCCTCAGCAGCCTAAGTCATCCAAACATTCCTCCCACAGCAGCCCCATTCATCCAAACATCCCTCCCTCAGCAGCCCCATTCATCCACACATCCCTCCCTCAGCAGCCCCATTCATCCAAACATTCCTCCCTCAGCAGCCCCATTCATCCAAACATCACTCCCTCAGCAGCCCCATTCATCCATACATTCCTTCCTCAGCAGCCCCATTCATCCAAACATTCCTCCCTCAGCAGCCCCATTCATCCAAACATTCCTCCCTCAGCAGCCCCAGTCATCCAAACATCACTCCCTCAGCAGCCCCATTCATCCAAACATCACTCCCTCAGCAGCCCCATTCATCCAAACATTCTTCCCTCAGCAGCCCCAGTCACCCATACCATTTGTTCCTTTTCTATCATCTTCTTGATTCTGAGGCAGTCATTCTCGAGGTGCTGCTTCCACTGAAAGTCTTCAGCCAGCTGAAAACAAAGCAAAAGCACAGCAGGTCAGTAGTGAGCTGCCCCCATACCAATGTCATACATGGTCACTCTCTCCACCACTTCTTCACAGGTTGGGAAGGCACATGTACCATAAGACATAGGAGCAACATTAGGGCCATTCAGCCCATCAAGTCTGCTCCACCATTCCATCATGGGTGATTTATCATCCCTCTCAACACCATTCTCCTGTCTCCTCCCTGTAACCTTTGCTGCCCTTATGAATCAAGAACTGATCAGCCTCTGCTTTAAATAGACCCAATGACTTGGCCTCCACAGCCATCTGTGGCTGAAAAAAACTCTTCCTCTTCTCCATTCTAAATGGACCTGTATCTATTCTGAGCCTGTGCCCTCTGGTTCTAGACTCCCCCACTATATGAAACATCCTCTCCACATCCACGCTGTCTAGGCCTTTCAATATTCAATAGGCTTCAAGAAGATCCTCCCCTCATGCTTCTAAATTCCTGTGAGTACAGGCCCGGAACCGTCAAATGCTTATCCCACGTTAACCCTTTCATTCCCGGAATAATTCTCATGAACCTCTCTGGACCCTTTCCTTAGACATGGGACCCAAATCCGCTCTCAATACTCCAAGAGCGATCTGACAAAGACCTTATAAAGCCTCAGCGTTACATCCTTGTTTTAATATTCTCGTCCCTTGAAATGAACGTTAACATTGCATTTGCCTTCCTTCCCACCTGCTCAACTGACAAGTTAGGGAATCCTGCATGAGGACCAAGCTCCTCTGCACCTCTGATTTTTGAATTTTCTCCCCATTGAGAAAACAGGCCTTTATTCCTTCTACAAAAGTGCAGGACCATACACTTCCCAACACTATATTTCATCTACCACTCTTTGTCCGTTCTCCTAATCTGTCCTTCTGTTTACTCAACACTACCTGCCCCCCCACCTATCTTTGTATCTGGTGCAAACTTGACCACAAAGCCATCAATTCTGTCATGCAAATCGTTGATATATAACATGAAAAGAAACGGTCCCAACACCGACCCCCTGCAGAGCACCACTAGTCACCGGCAGCCAACTAAAAAAGACCCCCTTTATTCCTACTCTTTGCCCCCTGGCAGTCTGCCATCTTCTATCCTTGCTAGAATCTTCCCTTTAATACCATGGGCTCTGACTATATCTTGCTCATCAGCCTCAACTGTCGAAATCCCCAGTGATTGAACTTCCACAGAACACAGTGCTGAACTCCCTGAATTGTCCAATCGCCCAGTGATCGAGCTTCCACAGCCCACAGTGCTGAACTCCCTGAATTGTCGAATAGCCCAGCGATCGAGCTTCCACAGCCCGCAGGGAGAATCCACAGATCATACCCTGTGTGGAGAGGAGAGTGATGGGTCAACCATCTTTGACTGGGTGAAGATGAGTCAAACAGGATCATTTGGGGATGATGACACTTTGTGTAGTGCTGCTAAAAGCAAGCTGTGGGATATGCCCAGGAGGTCAGGCTGTGTAAATGAAAAAAAAATCCCAATGAATAACTGCAGAAGTGGTCATTTTGGCTACAGATGGGAGGGAAATAAGTTCTTTATTGATGTGCCAGGATTCCATTAGTTACCCTAGGACCCGACGGACCCTGAATGGTCAGTTACAGGCACACTGATGCTTGCAGTAATAGAACCCAAAGCCTGGTGTCACCTCTCACGCACCGGCTGCATCAGTATTTGAGGTGATCTTGTAGGCTTTGCAGGCCTCAGTCGTGTGCTGAAGTTCTGCAGTTAGTCCTGAAACTGCCCAGTCAAGTCCCCGACATCAGCAAAGTCCCCAACATCAGCTTATCACTTCTCAACCAGCACGAGAAGTGATAACCTGGCACTGTATGCTTCCTGTCCTGGTCCACAGATGAGACTGTTCCACTGGACTGTGACGTGGAGTTTTTGGCTGTAGTTCATGTTAAAACAGGTAGAAATGGGCACTGGGTAAGTGACAACTTCATTAAATGATAGGACCTCACTATCAAGCACCAAGACCTTACTTGGCTGAGGGTGAGAGTGGTCACGCCTGCCGAGTTGGAATCACACTCGCAATGCCCTTGGGTCATAGAAAATGATGCCAAGGCCCTGTTCATTTCAGACAGCCATGCTGTTCCCAGGGACACACACCAAACACAAACAAGAGCAGCTGTAAGATCCTCAGCTCGAGGAAAAACACACGTTGGTCTGTCCCAAACTTGATGTTCCAGTACAGTAAGGTGTCCGTCAGGGAATGCTGCCAAATGAGGGATGCACTGAAACTTGGTGCAGACACTTTAAAGACTGAGGGAAAAGTCTGTGAGCCAAGACCCAGCTGTGATTGGATAATTAGTCTGATTGACAGCCCCATAAACATTGGGAAGCTTTCAAAAACCAACAGAAGACAACTAAAAGAAGCAATAAGGAGAGAAAAAAAATTGAATATGAAGGTAAGCTAGCCAATAATATAAAAAAAAACAAAGCTTTTTTCAGTTACATAACAAGGACAGCAGAGGCAAGAGTGGATATTGGAGTGCTGGAAAATGAGGCAGGAGAGGTAGTAATGGAGCGACAAAGAAATGGCAGACAAACTTATTAAGTATTTTACGTCAGTCTTCACTGTGGAAGAGACCAGCAGTACACCAGGAATTCAAAAATGATATGTTCTAATGGATTATGAGCCAACACCTGGCTGTCATCGGGTACTGATTCTGAGGTACAAACACTGGACGAGTGCACTGTTCAAAGGGGCTGCAAGTGGCAGTGGTATTTTGTGCACAGAACATGGCACTGTGAATATAACGATAGAACACATCAATTATTTTGGTAACAATTCCTGTACATACTCATATCAATAAGGTTTATTTTTGAAAAATTAAACTAATCGGGTGCTGGAAAAGATCCAAATGCACCAGAAGTACTGTAGGTGGTTCCGTCTCCCATTGGCTGTGACTGCCACGTGATTAGAAAGGAATCAGACTGGACACACTGGAGGCTGTGGTAGAACAAAGGACCCTATGGAAAATCCTGGCAATTCTGGACGATGTTTCTCACCCTCTCCATTCTACCTTGGCTGATCAGAGGAGCACTTTTAGTAAAAGACTAAGACAACTACATTGCTCCAAAGAGCACCATATGAGGTCATTCTTACCCTCGGCCATTAGGCTCTATAATGAGTCAACCTATTGCTGGGGAAGTGATGTCCCCCCTCTCCTGCTCAACTGTTTGAGGCAACTTATTTTTTATTCTTTCTACTTCTAATATTAATATCTGTGCACTTGTAATGCTACTGTCACACTGAAATTTCCTTTGGGGTCAAGAAAGTATCTATCCATCTATTGCTAACAATGATTGCTAACTACCACAAGATGATTACTAACTGGATTCACACCTGGTTAATGATAACATTCAAAAGACTGAGGTAATAGGTATTTCCATTTCAGGCCTCCCAGAGAAGAGGGATACCATCACTATCACATCCTGGGTATAACATTCTGGCCTTGTTGGCAGCAACACATTGTGTAAACAATGATAACTCATGAAGTCTTTACTTACCAGGTAGTTGCCAGACTGTTGGAAGGTGTCGACATCTTGTAGACCCTCTTGATGGAAGTTTCTGTAGCACCTCGACCAGCGGAAGAGCACCACCAGCTGGTCCAGTGAGCAGTGTAGGACCCAGGGAATGTACAACCACTTGGGCACAAAGTTAGCGATGACCAGGAGAAACCAATAGACGAGGATGAGCGTGAAATAAGGGATTTGGGTTGGAGACTCAATGAGCTTCATTAAGGTCCTTTGGGATTTTATCTTTACATCTGTTTGGAAAATAAATTAATTACTGCCACTAGAGAGGAAGGCCATTCAGCCCATTGGGTCCTTACCTTCTCCCAATAAGATTCACCTATGCCACCCTCTTCTTCCCCTGTAACATGACCATCAACTCCCCTTGAATCTCTTTGCCACATCCCTGTGTGGAATGGGCAATGGCTGGTGAGGCACCTCATGCTGATATGTGAAGCAAACTCTGGAGGGATGGTGAGGGAAGCGACTTCCGCAGGAGCTCAGAAATATCTGGGCAAGTACTCAACCTCTCAATGGGTAGAAGGGAACAGATGAAGGGCTGGTGAATGAAATGAGTAGAGATAATTACTTGGTCAGCATAGACGGTGGGGGAGGGCTGAAGGGAATTTGATTCCATGAATTTATGACTGGAGGTAAGCATGCAAACTCCATATAGACAGCACCTGAGGGTAGGATTGAACCTGGTCTCTGGATCTATCAGGCAGTGGTTCTATAAACGATGTCCCTATGCCTCCCAATTACAAAGGCTTGCTCTTGGGATATACAAATGCCACAGGTAGCCTGGCCTCTTGTTTCCTTATTGTCATTCAACAGGACAGCCCACAGCCCTCATTCAGAACCTTCTAGAAGATTAGTTCTCTCAATGCATAATGGGAACCTGTGCTTTTTAGTGAATGGGTGGAGTATCCACACTGCCCAGCCCTGCACCTGAGGGCAGGTCCTCCACGATTCCTGTAGAAACTGCTACAAACATCAGTCTCTGGGAAAATGCTGATCCTTCACCTTTAAACCTGCAGGCAGTTGATCCATGAACTTGTCGCCGGGGAACTTCAATTTTGTTGGCCGTCATGGTGTACATCTGCCTGATCCCACAGGAGGAGATCCCAATCATCCAATGTAAAGTGTCAGTGATCTCCTTGTCAAAGATTATCATTGGCAGATAAAAGGAGATGAGCAGCTCCAGGTATGGCTGCAGTAGGTCCATTGCTGCCTCTATATCAACACACAAAGAGCAGTTACTGAGGAGAAAGAAATGACATTAAACCTCTTAAGGTCCCATCTCAACACCTAACACTGTCACTAACTCTGGGTCACATCAGTCTTTGCTCAGTGATGTTCTCATATTTGGATGATCTTGATAGATTAAAGGGTCTTATACAAATGCATAGTTTGTTGATACTGTTCTGCCTTTTTTTGGGTGTCAGGTTGAATGCAACCATTCCTCCCTTCACCCACACCCTACAGACCAACATTAGAAGCCAAATGGCCTCCTTCAGCTTCTATTTTCCTGCATTCTTAGTTGTATCCTCAACCATTCCCATATCCTTCCAACAATTCTTCCAATGTCATTTTCAGTTGGATTCTAGAAAACTAAATACCACTGATGATTGAACTTAGAACATAGTACAGCACAGTACAGCCTCTTTAGCCCATATAATTATGCTGAGACTACATAAAACTCCTCCAGAATCAATCTAACCATTCCCTCCTCCGCAGCCCAGACCTTAATTTTTCTACATCCAAGTGCCTCTCTAACTGTCTCTTAAATATACCTGTCTCTACAATGCATTCTAGACACTTACCATACTCTGTGTTAAAAAAAAACTACCTTTGACTTCTCCACTAAACTTTTCTCCACTCACCTTAAAAGGATATCCTCTGGTATTAGCCATTGTCACCCTGGAAGAAGAGTGCTGGATGTCCACTATCTATGCTTCTTATCATCTTATACACCTCTATCAAGTCTCCTCTCGTCCTCCTTACTCCAAACAGAGAAGCCTTAACTCACTTAATCTATTGTGGAAATATAATCCTGCAGCCTTTATGAATTTGTAACTTTTTAAAAATGCAATGTAACAAAATGGAACCTATGAAATCCCAGAGTGCTTTGTTCGTTTGGATGGAGGCTTATAGGAAGCCATGTGTGTTTTATGACAGGAGATATGTGTTTTATGTTGGGGGGATCGTTTTGACAACAGAGATCAATAGGCCACAGCTTCTAAAGAACAAATGTCATGACCAGATAAAGATGCAGATAACAGAGGAATGTTATGGAATAGAATTAAGTATTGTTCTCTGTAAAAAGTATAAAAGTGGTTTGTTTTAAGCTATAAGTATAAGGTGTAAGCTATTTCCAGGTGTAACGTATGTGTAGTAGCTTCCCTTGCAAGTGAATAAATGCATCTATAAATTGGCCCAATCTGAATTTGTTGTAGTTTGTTTCTGTATATTAGAAGACCTAGCTGAATGGTACATAACACTATCCTCATAAGGCATGCTCTCTAGTCCAGGCAGTATCCTGGTAAATCTCCTCTGCACCCTCTCCAAATCTTCCACAACTGGAACTGACCATAATGCTCCAAGAGTCATCTGACCAGAGTTTTATCGAGTTGCAACAATTTGGAGAAATAACTACCAACAATTTGAACACTTAGCTTTGGGGATGTTATCAAATGAAGAGAATTTAAGCCTTACTATACAAGCAGATTCTGATGGGAAAACATTAAATGTTTACTCATTTTAAATGAAGAAAAAGACACTCAGACACTAGTTTAGAGTGGGGAAGGAAAGGGGATGTTCCAGAGCTTTAGTCCCAGTCTGTTGATGGTGGAGAAATCACTATCAGGGGAAATGATGTTGGAACTGGAAGTGTCTGAGGTTTTATAGTGCGGGGTTGGGTGTGGGTGGGAAGAGGAGAGAGGATGAAGGCATGGTGAAAATCACAAAGTGGTGAAATTCTAATCTGAGTTGTGCTTCAGTGTAGGTCAGAGGATAGGGTGATAGGTGAATGCAGCTGGCTGCAGTAAGAACACTGGTAGCAGAGTTTCAGATGACCTCAGGTTTACAGGACATAGAAAGCAGGAAGTAACAAAGGCACAGTCCACAGTGACTGCATATCACTTGTACTTGGCTGCTCCAACCCCAGAACTTCCTTTTCCCATTACCCATTTTCTCTCAGACTTCATGATGGATCTGGGCACTGTGCTGTCATCAGACATCAGAGCCGGGTGTGTGCACTTCATAAAAAGTCACCCATCACATTGCCTTGTGTACCAAAGCTTTCCTCCTCTTTGTCTTTGGGAACATAAAGGCTCAACCTTCCACACACTGACTATGAATGAATGAGACCTTTGCTGAACTGAAGCTACAAGCATTCTTCAAATCCTTCCCCATCTTTCATTCTTCAGTCCTGATGAAGGGTTCCGGCCCAAAACGTTGACTCATCATTTCTAACTGATGCTGCCCGACCTGCTGAGTTCATCCAGCGTACTGAAAGTATTGCTTTGATCACAGCATCTGCAGATTATTTTGTGTTTGTGAACTGTGCCTTTTGTTGGGCCTGAGGTTAAAGTTCAGAGTCAGCAGCAATAACCCCATAAGTTTGATCCATTTCACACTTTATCTCACCTCAAGCTCGCTAAAGTGACAGAGACCTCAGGTCCATGAAAATTCCAGTTTGCAGTGAGAAATACTTTGTCCAGCAACTATCACAACAGTTTATGAAGAGACAACAATATCTTCTGATTCATTACAGCTAGGTCTTTGTCTCCATGGTGATCTGGAATTTGAATGAAATCACTCACTGTTGAGGTCACAGTTGAAGAACATATTCTTGCTCAAATCACATACTGATAGTGTCTGATGACAGCATAATGCTCAGTTCCATCCACAATTCCTCAACTCTGACATTGCATCACACCAGTTCCTGGCAATGGCCAGTTCCAACCAGAAAGTCTGATCATTTACCACTGACATTCAGTGGCAAACCATTACCAAGTCAGGGAGTGTCACTAACAACTAACTCACTCTCTCATACAGCATTCAGAGGCTAGAAAACTTGCAGAGATGGTCTTGCCTCCTCATAAACCAGAATCCAAGACACAAATGAGGACAGAGACAAAAGCCTCTCGACTTGCCTGGATGAGTACAGCCGACAACACCAGGCTCATGAGCATGTCCATTGGTTAACTCCCACTGAGACCTGACAAGTGGAGACAGGATTAAACCCCAAATATTCCAAATTTGGGGGCATGGCAAAATAATTGATAAGGTAGAACAATGGAAGATGGGAAATAATTCTTATATTGGTGGAGTATGATCACTAATTGGACGGGGTTTCTGATTTGATGGATAACCTTCCCGATTCAATGATGATTGTTTCTGGTTGAATGAGTGTAGTGTCTGATTGGATGGAACCAATTCCTGATTGGTGTATGTTCTGATTGGATGGAGGCTGCTTCTGATTATGTGGGGACTATTTCCTGATTGGATCGATAGATAACCTTTGGAAATCTTGGGTGTTGTGGATGAAGAGCCACTTAATGTTGGGAGAAGTCTTTATTCATTCTTAATAATAAGCATGCATTCAGAGAAATTAAATGGGAATGTCACTGGGTGAATCCGAATGCATGCAGCATCTGTTTTACATAATCTAGATACCATAAAGTGTGGCAGGTGAGTGATTGGGCATTACATATATCTATAACCATTTTCGGTGAGTCTGGTGTCACTTTTCAGTGATCACCTCTCCACCCTAGTTCTGTGCCTATCATCTGCTTTAGTTTTGCAATATTACAAGATATCTTCATTCACAAATGCATTGAATCCTTAATGCCTGGTCCATTCATAACTTGTCTGCTTCCATGGGCCATCTGAGTGTCAGGTTTTGGTGGGACTCAAGTGCAGACCAATGAATACTTTTTCACCAGGATTTATTAGGGAGCACAAAGGCACAATCTTTCAAAAACAGAAGGCAGACATGAATCCGAAATGGCAGGCAGAGGTCTTAACCAGGAAAGGCATTCAGGCGAGGGCAGACAATCTAGAGCACACAGGCAAAAATCAGGTCCAAGAACGGGCAAAATCCAAAACACAGAATCAGGCAAAATCGGTTGGCAGAATTCGCAATGACAGGCTGGAACCACACAGGTCAGAACTGGGATGAACTGGCAGAGAGTGCTAGTCAAGGTGGGGTTTAAATGGACAGGGTAATAAGTGAAAATTAGAAACAGGTTGGTGCAAATGAGGAGACAAGCAGGTAATTGGAGGAAGTCCAAAAAGGAAAGGGGCTGGGCCAGAACCTACATGGCCTCGTGAAAGAAAACAGAAATTAAAGACTGTTGTGATGCAGAGCTATGAGCAGAGGCCCTTTGACCCAGTATTCAGGCCGGATCCTTAACAGTACCCCTCCCCCCACGGGCGTCTCCAGACGCCCTACTTGCTGGTACGGGATGGCTCCTATGAAAGTCCTTAATGAGAGAGGGATCCAGGGTATCTCGAACGGCAACCCAACACCTCTCTTCGGGGCCATGGCCCTCCCAATCAACGAGGTATTGCAGTCCACGACCTCCGCGTTGAACGTCCAGTAATTGGCGCACAGTGAAGGTCTCTGAGCCATCCATGAGATGGGGAGGGGGCTTGGGGGTGAGACAGAGGGGGCTGCAGACAAAGGGCTTAATCCTTGAAACATGGAATGTAGGATGGATTCTGCGAAAGGTGGGGGTAGTTTTAGATGCACCACCGAAGGGCTGATCACTTTGGTGATGGGGAAAGGTCCAACGTAGTGTGGCACCAGCTTGCGGGAGTCCACCTTCAAGGGGATATCATGCGAAGATAACCACACCTTCTGACCCTGGCGATGATGGGGGGCCTCGATGCGGTGACGGTCTGCTTGCTGCTTCATTCTGGCTGTAAATTGAAGCAGCGCCTTTCGGGCTCGACTCCAGGTCCGTGAACACCTCTGGACAAACGCTTCAGCTGAGGGAACGCTCACCTCCTCCTGAGACGTGAATAAGGGGGGTTGTTAGCCAAGACAGCACTAGAATGGAGATAAACTTGATGAAGCAGAAGGCAAAGAATTAATGGCGTACTCGACCCAGGGAAGTTGCTGCCTCCAAGAGGAAGATTCCTGAGACGTCACACAATGGAGCATCACCTCCATCTGCTGATTAGCCCGCTCGGTCTGGCCATTACTCTGTGGATGAAACCCAGATGAGAGGTTAACCCTGATCCTGAGTAGTTTGCAAAAGGCCCTCCGAAAGTGGGAGGTAAATTGCGAACCTTTATCAGATACCACTTCAACGGGGAGACCGTGAATACGGAAAACATGCTGAATCACCAGGTTGGCAGCCTCCTTGGCAGAGGGCAGCTTGGGAAGGGGAACTAAGTGGACCGATTTGGAGAAACGATCCACTATGGTAAGAGCGGTAGTGTTACCGTCGGACGGAGGGAGTCCAGTGACAAAGTCCAGTGCAATGTGTGACCAGGGCCTTCTAGGAACAGGCAGGGCTTGCAGGAGACCAGTTGGTGGCTGGCTGGAGGTCTTGTTCTGTGCACAGACTGGGCAGGCAGAAATGAAGCTCTCAACATCCTTCCTCAGGGATGGCCACCAAAATCTTCGACTGATGAAGGCCGTCGTGCCTCTGATGCCAGGGTGACATGCCAGTCTGGAGGTGTGTCCCCACTGGAGAACCTGGGAGCGGACAGACTGGGAAACATACAATAGATTAGTAGGGCAGGCACTAGGAACAGACTCACCCTGCTGGGCAGACTGGACCACAGATTCAATCTCCCACTGTGCTGCGGCGACCAGATATTGCCTGGGGAGAATGGTCGTAACCTCGGGTGCCTCGTTGGTTGTTGGAAACTGCCTGGAGAGCGCGTCAGGCTTGCCGTTCTTAGAGCCAGGACGGTAGGCCAGGGTGAATCTAAAATGGGCAAAAAGCAGGGACCACCGAGCCTGGCGGGAGTTGAGGTGTTTGGCTGAATGGATATATACCAGGTTCTTGTGATCCCTCCAGACTAGAAAAGGAGTAGTCGTTCCCTCCAGCCAATGCTGCCATTCCTCAGGAGCAAGTTTAACAGCCAATAATTCTCGATTGCCATTGGCATAGTTGTGTTCTGCGGGTGAAAATTTGTGGGGAAAAAGGTGCACGGGTGTAGCTTGCCGTCCTGTGCTGAACGCTGTGACAGTACAGCCCCTACTCCTACATCAGAGGCGTCAGTCTCTACAATAAACTGCCTTGTAGGATCGGGCTGAAGGAGGACAGGTGCCGTGGAACGAGTCTTTAGATCAGAAAAGGCTTTCTCAGCCGCTGGATTCCAGGCGAACTTCGACTTGGAGGAGGTTAGAGCAGTCAACAGGGCGGCCAGGATGCTGAAATTTCGAATGAATCGGCAATAGAAGTTGGCAAACCCAAGAAAGCGTTGGACATCTCGTCGAGAGGCAGGTTGTGGCCACTTCTCTACTGCCTTGATCTTCTGAGGGTCCACCTGGATTCCTCCAGCGCTGATCACATATCCCAGAAACGAAGTTGAACTCTGGTGAAATTCACACTTTTCCACCTTCACCAATAACTGATTCTCCAGGAGTCGTTGGAGCACCCGACGGACGTGTTGGATGTGTTCAGAGAGGGACCTAGAAAATATCAGAATATCATCTAAGTGCACGAATACAAATTGATTCAGCATGTCTCTGAGGACGTCATTCACCAGGGACTGGAACACAGCAGGACCATTAGAAAGTCCGAAAGGCATTACCAAATATTCGTAGTGCCCAGATGGCGTATTGAACGCGGTCTTCCACTCATCCCCATCTCTTATGCGGACCAGATGGTAAGCATTGCAGAGGTCGCGCTTGGAGAAGATAGAAGCACCCTGGAGCAATTCAAATTCAGATGACATAAGAGGAGGAGGATAGCGGTTCTTAACAGTGACCTCATTGAGACCTCTATAGTCCACGCACAGATGCAGGGACCCGTCCTTCTTGGCTACAAAGAAGAACCCTGCACCTACTGGGGAGGAAGAGGGATGGATAATTCCTGCAGCCAAGGCCTCCTGGATATACTCGTCCATCGCTTCCCTTTCAAGTGGAGACAGGGAATACAGACTATGTGGCGAGGTTTCCGGAAGGAGATCTATAGCGCAGTCATAGGGGTGATGTGGGGGTGAGGTGATTGCTGAATACCAGCTTTAGGTCCAGATATTCCGGGGGTACAGAGGACAGATTGGGAAACTCTTCTGTAGGCAGAGGAACCGGACTTTGAGTAGCATGAGCAACATGCAGACAATGACTTCGGCAGAAAGGACTCCAGCTTAACACTCTGTTGTTAGACCAATCAATGTGTGGACCGTGCTGAGCTAGCCATGGGTGGCCTAACACAATGTCAGCTTTGGGGGAATCTATTACATGGAAAGCAATGCTCTCCTGGTGATTGCCAGAAATGAGGAGACTCACTGGAGCTGTAGAGTGGGTAACTATGGCAAGTTTCACTCTGGTTAAGCCTCTGGCCTCCAGGGGTTGCTTCAGATGGGAGAGTGGCATCCCGAGATTGGCTGCGAAACTGGAACTGATAAAGTTTCCCTCAGCTCCAGAGTTGATGAAAACTGAAACGGTGCGTCTCCTCCATTCAGCCAGTATAAAAGCTGGTAGCAGGGTTCGAGTGACGGGGAACTGGGGGAAGGAAGTACCGCTCGCCCGTAGTCCCCTCTTTACGAGCGAGCGTTGGCTTTTACAGGACAGGTAGATACATAGTGACTGGCCTGACCACAATACAGACAGGAGTTGGTACTGACTCTCCCCCTTCTTTCCGAAGGAAACAGATGGGTACGATCAATCTACATGAGATCTGTTGGGCTGGATGGGGGTGACTGAGGACTCGGGGAAGGAGATCTGGGTGCTGGCTGGGAAGAGGTCAGACGCCCCCTGGTGGTTCTTCGTGACCCCCGCAAATCACGCTCCTGCTGACGCTGTTTTATGCGGCTGTCAATCTTAATGGCCAAATCGACCAGCTCTTGGAAGCCAGCAGGCAGGTCGCAGGTGGCTAGTTCATCCTTAACCTCTTCGCTAAGCCCATAGAGGAACGCGTCAGATTGGGCCGCCGAATTCCAGTTGGTAGTGGCGGCTAGTGTGCGGAACTGAATGGCGTAGTCCGAAACAGAACAGTTACCCTGACGAACTCGCAACACCTCCCTTGCTGCCTCTCGCCCCTGCTGCGAACGGTCAAAGACTCTTCTCATCTCCTCATGGCAAAAAGGAGCTCTGCTGTCCCACACGGCTGTACCCCACTCTCTTGCTCTTCCTGACAGCAGCATGATAACATAAGCAATACGGGATCGATCAGTGGGAACGGTAGTGGGCTGCAGCTTGAAAATCAGCGAGCATTGAGACAGGAAGGGTCTGCAGGTGCCTGGTTCACCATTGTACAGTTCAGGTGGAGGTAAACGGGGCTCTCGGGCTGGTTGGGTTGGAGTCTGTGGGGCTGTTGGCACAGCAAGAGAAGGCGGGTCAGAGCTCAGCGCCAGCTGAATCTGCTGTAGCTGGGAGGGTATGCTGGTCAGAGTGGCAGAGAAGGCTTCCATCGACTGGTTGATAGCGGCGAACTGCGTTTCATGTCTCCCTAACAACACGCCCTGTCGGGAGAGGGCCTCACCCATCTGGTTGGGGTCTGCTGAGTCCATCTTGGCCAGTTCGTTCTGTCAGGTTTTGGTGGGACTCAAGTGCAGACCAATGAATACTTTCTCACCAGGATTTATTAGGGAGCACAAAGGCAACAATCTTTCAAAAACAGAAGGCAGGCACGAATTGGAAGTGACAGGCCGAGGCCTTAACCAGGAAAGGCAGTCAGGCGAGGGCAGACAATCCAGAGCGTACAGGCAAAAATCAGGTCCAAGAACAGGCAAAGTCCAAAACACAGAATCAGGCAAAATCGGTTGGCAGAAGTCACAATGATGGGCTAGAATGACACAGGTCAGAACTGGGACGAACTGGCAGAGAATGCTAGTCAAGGCAGGGTTTAAATAGACAGGGTAATGAGTGAAAATTAGAAACAGGTGTGTGCAAAATGAGGAGACAAGCAGGTAATTGGAGGAAGTCCAAAAAGGAAAGGGACTGGGCCAGAACCCACATGACCAGGTGAAAGAAAACAGAAATTAAAGACTGTCGTGATGCAGAGCTACCAGCAGAGGCCCTTCGACCCAGTATTCAGGCCAGATCCTTAACACTGATACACATCTTCAATTTACCTTTTTGTGTTGGCTGTATCTCTCCAGGTGAGAATGTGGATTCTGGTTCATACTGACCTTTGTCTCATCCACCTGACCATGACATTCTATGGTCTCTGTACATGTGGCCAGGCATCCCAGAATGTCTCATGGACAGATCACATCTATTGTCTGATTAAACATGTACTTATGTACAGACTGAAGGCACATCACGGGAAAACCATCCCAACCACTGAGCACATCTATATGAAATGTTGCTGTAGAAAAGCACCAAAGATCCTCACCACCCAGGCCATGCTCTTTTCTCGCTGCTGCCATCAGGTAGAAGGTACAGGTGCCTCAGGACTCACACCACCAGGTTCAAGAACAGTTACTACCCTTCAACCACCAGGCTCTTGAACAAAAGAGGATAAGTTCACTCATTTAAGGACTATTTTATCTTGTTATTTCATGCTCATTATTTATTGTTATTTGTTATATCTGCATTTGCACAGTTTGTTTACAGTTTATAGTTTCTGATGTTTACAGTTTGTAGTTACTCTTCTATAGATTTGCTAAGTATGCCTGCAGGAAAAAAAAATGTGGTGATGCGTATGTACTCTGATAATAAATTTTATTTTGGACTTTAAACTTTGTAGCTACTACTGGTCTCTATAAATATGGTGGTTAATTTTAAGAGCTAATTAAAGTATAGTTGGGTTCCGTATAAATATCACACAACCATTGGTAAATTAGTGTATTAATCGCTTTTTCCAAGGCACAGTAAAAACTTGTTTGGTAGGTTATCCATAGGGAACATTCCTCACATCAGTAGTACAGGGTAAAGCAATGCCAAGAAGGTCCATTTCAGGCAGGTAATAAGGTGCAAGGACACGACAAGGTAAGTTCTGAGGGCAGGAGTCCATCTTACCTTAAGTATCACAGGCACAATATCTGATCAGCAGTATTCACAAGAAATGACATAAACATAAATTATGAACAGTTTTTTTTTGTAAGAAAGAACACAATTGGTCCATGCTGTGCAAAGAGTTCATGGAGTTACTACAGAGGCGTAGTAATTAGGGCCATGCATGTTAGATCAAGGAATCAGAATCGAAGTCAGGTTTAATATTATGTCGTGAAATTTGTTGTTTTGCAGCAACAGTACATTGAAATACATAACAATAAAAATGATAAATTGCAACGTGTATATATAAAACAACAAATTAAATAAGTAGTGCAAAAAAAGAGGGAAACAAAATACTAAGGCTGGTTTATAGATTTATTGTCCATTCAGAAACCCAATGGTGGAGGGGAAGAAGCAGTTCCTGCAATGTTGAGAGTGTGCCTTTTGGCGCCTGTACCTTCTCCTTGATGGTACCAATGAGAAGAGGGTATGTTCTGGGTGACGGTGGGTCCTTAATGATGGATGCTGCCTTTTTGAGGCATCACCTTTTGAAGGTGCCCTCGATGTTGGGGAGGTTTGGGCCCATGATGGAGCTAGCTGAGTTTACAACTTTCTGCAGCTCTTTCCAATCCTGTGCAGTGGCCCCTCTATACCAGACAGTGAAGCAAACAGCTAGAATGCTCTCCAGAGTATATCTGTAGAAATTTGCAAATGTTGTTGGCGACGTGTCATTCCTCAACTCCCTAATGAAATATAGCCACTGTCAAGTCTTCTTTGTAGTTGCATCAGTATGTTGGGCCTAGGATAGATCCTCAGAGATGTTGATACCCAAGAACTTGAAACTGCTCACCCTTACCACTCTGATCCCTTGATGAGGACTGGTGTGTTTTCCCTCAGCTTACCATTCCTGAAGTCCACAATCAATTTCTTGGTCTTACTGACGTTGAGTGCGAGGTTGTTGCTGCGACACCACTCAACCAGCTGATTGATCTCGCTTCTGTACGCCTCCTCATCACCACCTGAAATTCTGCCAACAGTAGTTGTGTCCTCAGCAAATTTATAGATGGAATTGAGCCATGCCTAGACACACAGTCGTGGGTGTACAGAAAGTAGAGTAGTGGGCTAAGCACGCATCCCTGAGATGTGCCAGTGTTGATTGTTAGCAGAGGAAATATTAATTTTGATCTTAACAGACAGTAGTCTCCTGGTGAGGAAGTCAAAGATCCAGTTGCAGAGGGTGGTACAGAGGCCCATGTTTTTCAGCTTTTTGATTAGAATTGAGGCTATGATTGTGTTGAATGCTAAGTAGCAGCCCGACATAAATAATACTATTGTCCTGGTGATCCAAGGCTGAGAGAAGAGCCAGTGAGATTACATCTATTGTACAACTATTGTGATGAAAGGCAAATTGCAGCAGGTCAAGGTCCTTGCTGAGGCAGGAGTTGATTCTAGCTTCTCAAAATTAGGGCACATGGTATTGGGGGCAGAGTACTGACATGGATTGAAAATTGGCTGGCTGACGGAAAACAAAGAGTAGCGTTTAACGGGTCCCTTTCGGAATGGCAGGCGGTGACCAGTGGGGTACCGCAGGGTTCAATGCTGGGACCGCAGCTGTTTACAATATATATTAATGATTTAGATGAGGGAATTAAAAGTAACATTAGCAAATTTGCCGATGACACAAAGCTGGGTGGCAGTGTGAAATGTGAGGAGGATGTTATGAGAATGCAGGGTAACTTGGACAGGCTGGGTGAGTGGGCAGATGCAGTTTAATGTGGATAAATGTGAGGTTATCCACTTTGGTGGTAAGAACAGGAAGGCAGATTATTATCTAAGTGGAGTCAAGTTAAGAAAAGGGGAAGCACGAGATCTAGGTGTTCTTGTACATCAATCACTGAAAGCAAGCATGCAAGTACAGCAGGCAGTGAAGAAAGCTAATGGCATGCTGGCCTTCATAACAAGGGGAATTGAGTATAAGAGCAAAGAGGTCCTTCTGCAGCTGTACAGGGCCCTGGTGAGACCACACCTGGAGTACTGTGTGCAGTTTTGGTCTCCAAATTTGAGGAAGGACATTCTTGCTATTGAGGGAGTGCAGCGTAGTTTCACAAGGTTAATTCCCAGGATGGTGGGACTGTCATATATCGAAAGATTGGAGCGACTGGGCTTGTATACTCTAGAATTTAGAAGGCTGAGAGGGGATCTTATTGAAACATAAGATTATTAAGGGATTGGACACGCTGCAGGCAAGAAGCATGTTCCCGCTGATGGGTGAGTCCAGAACCAGAGGCCACAGTTTAAGAATTAGGGGTAGTCCATTTAGAATGGAGTTGAGGAAAAACTTTTTCACCCAGAGAGTGGTGGATATATGGAATGCTCTGCCCCAGAAGGCTGTGGAGGCCAAGTCTCTGGATGCTTTCAAAAAAGAGATGGATAGAGCTCTTAAAGATAGCGGAATCAAAGGTTAAGGGGATAAGGCAGGAACTGGATACTGATAGTGGATGATCAGCCATGATCACAGTGAATGGTGGTGCTGGCTCGAAGGGCCGAATGGCCTACTCCTGCACCTATTGTCTATTGTCTAAAACACTTCGTCACAGTAGATGTGAGTGCCATTGGGCGATGGTCTTTGAGGCAGCTCACTCAGCTCTTCTGGGGCACTGGTCTTAAGGATATCATGGTTGAGAGCAAGAAACTGTTATGGAACCTGGTGGCGTCAGACTTCAGGCTTCTGGCATGGCCCAGATGGTGGGGATCTTTGGTGATGGCTGTTGCCTTCTTGAGGCAATAACTCATGTAGGTACTACTGATGGTGGGAGGGATGGGACCATGATGTATTGGGCTGAGTCCACCTATGAGTATAATTCAGTAATGTTCTGCTCTGTTATATTCTGTTTGAAAACAAGGCCTGCTCACCCAACCTGGAACAGCTAGTGGTCAAATGACATCTTTTTTTATCTGCTGAAGGGAGATTTCCACCAACATCCTGGTAGCAGTGTACATTCCCCCTCAGAGCAACATCAGGCAGGCACTGAAGGAGCTGGGCATCACAATCAGCAGGCACGAAACAGGGCACCGTGAGGCCTTCCTTATCATTGTGGGAGATATCAACCAGGCCAGCTTGAAGATGTCTCTGAACAGCTACCACCAACATATCACCTGTGAAACCCAAAGGAGCCAACACACCTGACCACTGTCATACCACCATCAACTTACCATGCCATCTCACAGCTGCACTTTGGAAAGTCTGATCACCTGGCTGTACTTCTACTCCGAGCGTGTACGCGGAGACTAAAGACCGCAACGCCAGTGATGAGGACCAAGAAGGTATGGTCAAGAGAGGCGGAGGAGCACTTACAAGACTGCTTTGAGTCAGCGGTCAGGTCAATATTCAGGGATTCATCTTTGAATTTGAAGGAATATGCCACAGTTTTCACTGACTTCAAGACCAGTATGGATGAATGTGTGTGCTTTTGAGAGCACACCAGACATACCCAAATCAAAAGAAGTGGATGAACCAGGAGATTTGTAGTCTGGGGCAGAGTATATCTGTGGCATTCAAGACTGGTGATCCAGAACTATACAAGAAGTCCAGGTACGACCTATGCAAGGCTAATTTAAGAGGGAGAAAAACCAACTCTGACTGAGGTCTGAGATGGAATCGGATACACGTCAGCTCTGGCAATTACTTTCCTACAAAGCAAAACCGAGCATCACGAATGGCTATGATGCTTCACTCCTGGATGAGCTGAATGCCTTTTAATCACGCTTCGAGAGGGAGAATAAAACTACCCCTGTGTGAATCCCTGCAGCATCTGATGACCCTGTGACCTCTGTCTCGGAACATCTTTCAAGTGGGTGAGCTCTCGCAAGGCGCCAGGCCCTGATGTACCCAGTAGATCACTGAAAACCTGTGCAAACCAACTGGTGGGAGTGTTTAAGGACATCTTCAATCTCTCACTGTTACAGTCAGAAGTTGCCACCTTCTTCAAAAGAGCAACAATGATACCAGTGCCCAAGAGCAGGGTGAGCTGCCTCAATGACTATCAACCAGCGGCATTCACAGCTACTGAGATGAAGTCATAGCTCAGTTGGGACCTGGACCTACTGCAATTTGTCTATCACCACAATTGGTCTACAGTGGATGCTTTGTCTCTCCACTCAGCCTTGGATTACCTGGACAATAGTATTACCTGTGGTTATTGATTATAGCTCAGTGTTCAACACCATCACACCCTCAGTACTAATGAACAAGCCCCAAACCTGGGCCTCTGTACCTCCCTCTGTGATGGGGTCCTTGATTTCCTCACCAGGAGACCACAGTCAGTGCCGTACAGAAATAACATCTCCGCTTTTCTGACAATCAGCACTGGCGCACGTCAAAGACGTGTGCTTAGCCCACTGCTCTACTCTCTCTATACCCACGACTCTGTGGCTAGGCACAGCTCAAATGCCATCTATAAACTTGCCGACAACACAACAATTGTTGGCAGAATTTCGGATGGTGATGTGTACGGGAACAGGGTGGATCAGCTGATTATCCTGGGCCCAACATATTGATGTAATTACAAAGAAGGCACGATAGCATATTTCATTAGGAGTTTGAGGAGTCTGGCTATATTACCAATGGCACCGTCCAGTATGAAGAGGACACTGTACGAGATCAGAAAAAGCTGCAGGAAGTTGAAAGCTCAGCCAGCTTCCCCAGCATTGAAGACGACGCCTCAAAATGGTGGCATTCATCACTGAACTGCACAATGGTGGGGGTGGGAGGGGGGAGGAGATTAGATTAGATTAGATTATGAGGACACGCAGTCCTCTTTTATTGTCATTTAGTAATGCATGCATTAAGAAATGATACAATGTTCCTCCAGGATGATATCACAGAAGCACAAGACAGACCAAGGCTGAAAACTGACAAAAACCATATAATTATTACATATAGTTACAACAGTGCAAGCAATACCGTAATTTGATAGAGAACAGACCATGGGCACGGTAAAAAAAAATCTCAAAGTCTCTCGAAAGTCCCATCATCTCACGCAGACAGTAGAAGGAAGAAAACTCTCCCTGCCATGAGCTTCCAGCGCCACAAACTTGCCGATGCAGCATCCTGGAAGCACCCGACCACAGTCCGACTCTGAGTCCGTCCGAAAACTTCAAGCCTCCAACTAGCCCTCTGACACCGAGCACCGAGCGCCATCTCTGCCGAGCGCTTCGACCCCATCCCTGGCCGTCAGCAACAGGCAAAGCCGAGGATTTGGGGCCTTCCCCTCCGGAGATTCTCGATCGCACAGTAGCAGCGGCAGCAAACCAGGTATTTCAGAAGTTTCACCAGATGTTCCTCCGTGCTTCTCATGTCTGTCTCCATCAAATCAGAATCGTGCACGGCATCCTACTTACATATACCGATATCATTCACCGGAGAGGCCGCACACGCTGAGTCGCGCCGCCATCTTCTCCTCCCTCCCAAAGAGTTACAGGGGGATGGGAACCAGAGCACCACAACAGATAGTGGAGTACTTGCGGAGAAAATGTTGTTAAAGCTTCATACAAAGTCAGGAGTCAAAAGTTTCAACATTGTCGGACTAAGATTCTGAGCTATGTATACTTCAATGCAAAGACTATTGTAGGAAAGGCTGACCACATTCCTCAACGTTTTTACTCCCTCTGCACCCACAATATGTGAGGATCTTGTCTCAAGCAGGAGAAAATGTGCCGATGCTGGAAATCCAAGCGACACACACAAAATGCTGTCAGCAACTGTCAGCAGGCTGGATGGAAAGCGAGGTGTCTCCCAGTGGAGGTTGGTTGTAGGGGATTCGTAGCCTGTTCCTTATTTAGAACCTTCAGCAATTTGGGCATCGAGGGAGAGAGGAAGAGGAGAGCCATCCGCAGTACCACCACCACCGATGTGGCAGAGAGGGCCTCAAGATGGCTGTGGCTCAAAAGAGGGGAGCCATGGAGTCATAAGTAGCTAGCCATCTGGACACAAGCTGGGGTCTGATCAGCCCCGGCTGGGTCACCTGGAGGAGGTTGTATGATGTTGAAAGACCTGAAACACCCGATGATTCCAGGAACATCACTGAAGATGTGTCCAGAAGCATCAATAGATGTATGTACACAGCAGGCCAGGCAGCATCTGTGGATAAGAGCACAGTCAACGAGTTGGGCCGAGACCCTTTGGCAGGACTTGTCTGTGGGTTTTAGCTCCACCTTCAGCACTGCTGATCCAGAGTTGCTCCACAACAAGCTAACCCAGCTAGTAGTACCCTGCAGTATCTGTCAGTGGATTACAAACTCCCTGAAGCAATATGTAAGGCTGAGTTCCTACTTGCCTGATCCAATATCTACAGAGCTGGAGTCCCTAGGGCAGTCCTACATTGAGTTCAATGCTGACTGGCAACTCCTGTAATGTTGCTGGTGTTAAACTATATCAATGTCTGCTGTTCCTTTGGGTTCATTGGATGCGTGGAGAGGGGGAGCTTGCTACTTAGGCACCCGCTTGCTCTCCATGTTGTACTGCCCAGGCATACATATCTGGACAGCAAGTATGCAACGTCCAAGGTCAACTCTGACTGACGGAGGCCCTCACTAATACCAATATATTGAAGTGGGACAAGCACGTTTCGCTCGTCACCAGGAAAGCCCAGCTGAGATTATTCTTCCCACACCAGCCAGAAAACAATATCTCAGGGCGTGTCCTGATGAACTTTTACTCAGCTATCATTGAGAGTGTTGTGGCCACCTCTATCGCCATTTGCTTTCCCGTTGCCTCCTCCCTCTCGACGTCCAGGTTGTAGTGAGTGGTCCACTCGTTGGAGAAGATCATTGGCTGTCAGCGACTGATATTAAACAACCTGTTCATCCCCGGAGTGAAGGAAAGAGCTGAAAGAATTGCTGCTGACTCCACCCATCCTAGCAGTCACCTATCCAGCAAAATTGTCGCCAGGGAGATGCTACGAGTCCATCACCACCAGACTACACACCATCTCCGAAGCTTCTTTCCTGTAGCCATCCAGCTCCTCAACAAAACTCACTCAGCTGTAATACCCTGACTCTCCCCGCACAGCATCCGTTAAATGGCCTTTCCTGTTCTTCTTGTTCCATTGATATTCATTGAGTCTGTTCATATGTTCACATTTATTAAGTTTGATTATTAACATTTGCAGATGTGACCGTTCTGCTAAGTGTAGCTTTCTCATGGCTGTTTGCACTACTGTCTTGTAAATTGTTGGTTGCTATTGTGTTGTCTGTTATGGTATTGTCTTGTGTTTTGTGCTTGGCACCAAATGACAGTCAATTCAGGTATGTCTCACATGCTGGCAATAAAATGATTCTGATGAGCTTTTAGATTTTTAGATTATGAGGACACTCAGTCCTCGTTTATTGTCATTTAGAAATGCATGCATTAAAAAAATGATACAATGTTCCTCCAGTATGATATCACAAAAACACAAGACAGACTAAGACTAAAACTGACAAAAACCACATAGTTATAACATATAGTTACAACAGTGCAAAGCAATATCGTAATTTGATAAGAGCAGCCCATGGGCACGGTAAAAAAAAGTCTCAAAGTCCGGATAGCCCAGCATCTCACACAAATGGTAGAAGGAAGAAAACTCTCCCTGCCATGAGCCTCCAGCACCGCAAACTTGCCGATGCAGCATCCTGGAAGCACCCGACCACAACCGACTCTGAGTCCGTCCAAAAGCTTTGAGCCTCCGACCAGCTCTCCGACACCGAGCACCGAGCACCGTCTCTGCCGAGCACTTTGATCCCGGCCGCGGCTGCCAAGCAACAAGCAAAGCCGAGGACTCGGGGCCTTCCCCTCCGGAGATTTCGGATCACACAGTAGCGGCGGCAGCGAAACAGGCATTTCAGAAGTTTCACCAGATGTTCCTCCGTGCTCTCACGTCTGCCTCCATCAAATCAGAATTGTGCACGGCACCCTACTTGACAGATTACAGATATCCATCACCGGAGAGGCCGCGTGCACTGCATCGCGCCGCTACCTTCTCTTCCTCGAGCTTAGGGCATGAATCAGCACGTGGAATTATTACATTGTAGCCATTAGTGAGACTTGGTTGTAGGAGGGTCAGGACTGGCAGCTCAATATTCCGGGGGGTTCCGTTGTTTTAGATGTGATGCAGTGGGAGAGATTAAGGGGGGATGGGTGGCATTACTAATCGGGGAAAATGTCACGGTCATCCTCAGACAGGACAGATTAGAGAGGTTGTCTTGTGAGGCTTTATGGGTAGAAGCAAGGAATAAGAAATTTACAACTATGTTAATAGGTTTATATTATAGACAACCCAACCACCTGCAGGATTTTAGCCGAGCAGATTTGTAGAGATCGCAGACTGTTGCAAGAAACTTAAGGGTGTGATAGTCATAGTCATACTTTATTGATCCCGGGGGAAGTTGGTTTTCGTTACAGTTGCACCATAAATAATGAATAGTCATAAAACCATAAATAGTTAAATAGTAATATGTAAATTATGCCAGTAAATTATGAAATAAGTCCAGGACCAGCCTACCGGCACAGGGTGTCTGACCATCCAAGGGAGGAGTTGTAAAGTTTGATGGCCACAGGCAGGAATGACTTCCTATGATGCTCTGTGCTGCATCTTGGAGGAATGAGTCTCTGGCTGAATGTACTCCTGTGCCCACCCAGTACATTATGTAGTGGATGGGAGACATTGACCAAGATGGCATGCAACTTAGACAGCATCCTCTTTTCAGACACCACCGTCAGAGAGTCCAGTTCCATCCCCACAACATCACTGGCTTTACGAATGAGTTTGTTGATTCTGTTGGTGTCAGCTACCCTCAGCCTGCTGCCCCAGCACACAACAGCAAACATGATAGCACTGGCTACCACAGACTCGTAGAACATCCTCAGCATCGTCCGGCAGATGTTAAAGGACCTCAGTCTCCTCAGGAAGTAGAGACAGCTCTGACCCTTCTTGTAGACAGCCTCAGTGTTCTTTGATCAATCCAGTTTATTGTCAATTCGTATCCACAGGTATTTGTAATCCTCCACCATGTCCACACTGACCCCCTGGATGGAAACAGGGGTCACCGGTACCTTAGCTCTCCTCAGGTCTACCACCAGCTCCTTAGTCTTTTTCACATTAAGCTGCAGATAATTCTGCTTACATCATGTGACAAAGTTTCCTACAGTAGCCCTCATCTCTCTTGCTGATGCATCTAACTATGGCAGAGTCATCCGAAAACTTCTGAAGATGACAAGACTCTGTGCAGTAGTTGAAGTCTGAGGTGTAAATGGTGAAGAGAAAGGGAGACAAGACAGTCCCCTGTGGAGCCCCAGTGCTGCTGATCACTCTGTCGGACACACAGTGTTGCAAGCACACGTACTGTGAGTCTGCCAGTCAGGTAATCAGGAATCCATGACACCAGGGAAGCATCCACCTGCATCGCTGTCAGCTTCTCCCCCAGCAGAGCAGGGCGGATGGTGTTGAACGCACTGGAGAAGTCAAAAAACATGACCCTCACAGTGCTCACTGGCTTGTCCAGGTGAGTGTAGACACGGTTCAGCAGGAAGATGATGGCATCCTCAACTCCTAGTCGGGGCTGGTAGGCGAACTGGAGGGGATCTAAGTGTGGCCTGACCATAGGCTGGAGCAGCTCCAGAACAAGTCTCTGCAGGGTCTTCATGATGTGGGAGGTCAATGCCACCGGTCTGTAGTCATTGAGGCCGCTGGGGCGCGGCGTCTTCAGCACAGGGACGAGGCAGGACGTTTTCCACGGTACAGGAACCCTCCGGGGTTAGTAGTGATAGTAGGTGATTTTAACTTTCCACATATTGACTGGGACTCCCATATTGTAAAAGGCTGGGAAAGAGTTTGTCAGATGTGTTCAGGAAAGTTTGGTGATTCTTAACTTGGAGTGTTGTGTGCAGTTTGGGTCACCTACCTACAGCAAAGATGTAAACAAAACTGAAAGTGAAGATAAAATTTTCAAGGATGTTGCCAGGACTTGAGGATCTGAGTTATAAGGGTGAATAGGTTAGGAACACCGAATATTGAGGGGAAATTTGATAGAGGTATACAAAATAATGAGGGATATAGATAGGGTAAGTGCAAACAGGCTTTTCCCACTGTGGTTGGGTGGGATTACAACCAGAGGTCATGAGTTCAGTGTAAAAGGTGAAAAGTTTCAGGGGAACATAAGGGAGAACTTCTTTACTCAGAGGGGGTGAGAGAGTGGAATGAGCTGCCAGTGCAAATGGTGTATGGAGGGTCAATTTCACTACTTAAGATAAACTTGGATAGGTACACGGATGGCAGGGGTATCGATGGGTGTAATCCTGTTGCAGGTCAATGGGACTAGGCAGTTTAATGGTTCAGCAGGGACTAGATAGGCCGATGGGCCTGTTTCTGAGCTGTAGGTTTCAATGATTCTATGACCCACATCACCCAGTACATGCCGTCCTCTCATTGCTACAGGAGCTTGAAGAGACACACTCAACAGTTCAGGAATAGCTTCTTCCCCTCTGCTGTCAGATTTCTGAATGGACAGTGAACCCTTACTATTTTTCCCCTCTTTGTGAGCAACTTATTTAATTTTCATATACTTAATTTATTGTTTTTATTATCATGTATTGCATTGTACTGCTGCCACAAAACAACAAATTTCACAACATATGCCAGTGATATTGAACCTGATTCTGATTTTGAAAAATTCCAATTCCAAACCACCAGTACAATTGCAATTCCCGAAGGAACCAGCAAGCGGCAGCAAAGCTGCTCAAAGTGATTAACTCACAAATTTAACCCTTCTTTTGCCTCACACATCAAAGTTGCTGGTGAACGCAGCAGGTCGGGCAGCATCTCTAGGAAGAGGTACAGTCGACGTTTCAGGCCAAGACCCTTCGTCAGGACTAACTGAAGGAAGAGCTAGTAAGAGATTTGAAAGTGGGAGGAGGAGGGGGAGATCCGAAATGATAGGAGAAGACAGGAGGGGGAGAGATGGAGCCAAGAGCTGGACAGGTGATTGGCAAAAGGGATATGGGAGGTTCATGGGACAGGAGGCCCAGGGAGAAGGAAGGGGCGGGGGGAACCCAGAGGATGGACAAGGGGTATAGTCAGAGGGACAGAGGGAGAAAAAGGAGAGTGAGAGAAAGAATGTGTGTATAAAAAAAATAGCGGATAGGGTACGAGGGGGAGTTGGGGCATTAGCAGAAGTTAGAGAAGTCGATGTTCATGCCATCAGGTTGGAGGCTACCCAGACGGAATATAAGGTGTTGTTCCTCCAACCTGAGTGTGGCTTCATCTTTACAGTAGAGGAGGCCATGGATAGACATGTCAGAACGGGAATGGGATGTGGAATTAAAATGTGTGGCCACTGGGAGATCCTGCTTTCTCTGGCGGACAGTGCTTAGGTGTTCAGCAAAATGGTCTCCCAGTCTGTGTCGGGTCTCGCCAATATATAGAAGGCCACATCGGGAGCACCGGACGCAGTATATCACCCCAGCCGACTCACAGGTGAAGTGTCGCCTCACCTGGAATGCACAGGAAGGGTGTGTGGGATCCATCATTATGTCACTGACCCTTTTCCAGCACCTTTCTGTACATGTGTTCTTGATGGTGGGTAGGCTGTTGCCAGTGATGTGTTGGGCAGTTTTGATTACTTGGTGTAGTGGATTCCTGTCCACTACAGTACAGTTCCGTACCATGCAATGATGTGGCATGTTAGGATGCTCTCCAGCATGCATCTGTAGCAATATTCTTTCCATTTTTACTTTACAGCTGTGTTTCTCCCACACTATCACCGACTTTATCCGCTCAGGGGATCTCCCATCCACTGCTACCAACCTTATAGTTCCCACACTCCGCACTTTCCGTTTCTACCTCCTACCCAAGATCCACAAACCTGCCTGTCCTGGCAGACCTATTGTCTCAGTTTTCTCCTGCCTCACAGAACTCTGGAGCACCTTGATGGCATGAACATTGACTTCTCTAACTTCTGCTAATGCCCCACCTCCCCCTAGTACCCTATCCGTTATTTATTTATATACACACATTCTTTCTCTCTCTCTTTTTTTTCTCCCTCTGTCCCTCTGACAAGACCCCTTGCCCATCCTCTGGGTTCCCCCCCCCCCCCACTTTCCTTCTCCCTGGATCTCCTGTCCCATGATCCTCCCATATCCCTTTTGCCAATCACCTGTCCAGCTCTTGGCTCCATCCCTCCCCCAGCCCCCCGTCTTCTCCTATCATTTTGGATCTCCCCTCCCCCTCCCACTTTCAAATCTCTTACTAGCTCTTTCTTCAGTTAGTCCTGCCGAAGGGTCTCGGCCCGAAACGTCGACTGTACCTCTTCCTAGAGATGCTGCCTGGCCTGCTGCGTTCACCAGCAACTTTGATGTGTGTTGCTTGAATTTCCAGCATCTGCAGAATTCCTCGTGTTTACTGTTTTTTTTTGCCTGTTTTGTTCCCAGGCAACAACCTTTCCCCACGAGCCACACCTACACCGGCTAGCCATGGGGACCAGCAGATTAATCGCTGCGATGCAGACAGGAAACAGTTAATGGGTGGCTCACGCCTCTGGTATGTAGAGCTGGAGCGGACATACGAGTCCAATGCGAGACCTGCAGAACCTGCGATAGGCGGGATA
Source organism: Mobula birostris (assembly GCF_030028105.1). Taxonomy (NCBI): domain Eukaryota; kingdom Metazoa; phylum Chordata; class Chondrichthyes; order Myliobatiformes; family Myliobatidae; genus Mobula; species Mobula birostris. The sequence continues at coordinate 27,305,621 of NC_092380.1, read as the reverse complement.
GTGGGAAAGGTGGGGGAATGGGTGTTGGGGGTGTGGACAATTCGGCCGTTTATGTTGGTAGTCTGTGCTCCTGTTGAGTGGACTCCTCAGTGCCCCCCCAGAATCCCGCCTCTCCGTTTTGTGGATTAGGGTTCCGCTGGGATAGTGAAGAGGTTAGAACCCTGTCAGGGAGTGTTTGAGAGGTCTGTGGTCTCTCCCCTCGGGTCTCGTTAACCCTCATGTTATGAAGGAGCCCAGGGGAGAGAAACTGCTTCCGAAGCGCAGCCAGAAACACAGGGATATCGGGGCCTCGAAATCTACTAGGAATGCGGACAGCGGGAATAGGAACGGATTGTGGGAATGGGAGGGAGAGTGGGTATAGGAGAGAGAATGGGAATGGAAGGCAGTGGGAATGGCCGGAGCCTGAGGCGACCTGGCATTAAAAGCCTTTTGTGTCACAATGTCAGCATTTCGCAATTAACCGCATGGGGTACTCAGTTCCCCCTCCCCCACCCCCACATCACAACGACATACGAATTGGCCAACTAGCGTATGGTGGAACCTGGGGAGATCTATAGGGATCAGGGTGTAGATAGTAGTAGATAGTTGGATGGCTGATGTTGGTGTGATCTCCGTGAGCTGAAATTTCAGTGCCGTAGCTCTCGCTTGCTTATTCAGTGAGAAAGCGCCCACAAAACAGCACAGTGACAATAAGCATATCGTGAAGTTTGCTGAGGGATAAATCCTGGCCCCCGGACCCTGCTCTTGCCTGTCATGGACTGTCTGTACATGTCGGGCAGGACAGGCACAGCCTCGATTTCAATAGACAATAGACAATAGGTGCAGGAGTAGGCCATTCGGCCCTTCGAGCCAGCACCGCCATTCACTGTGATCATGGCTGATCATCCACTATCAGTATCCAGTTCCTGCCTTATCCCCATAACCTTTGATTCCACTATCCTTAAGAGCTCTATCCATCTCTTTTTTGAAAGCATCCAAAGACTTGGCCTCCACAGCCTTCTGGGGCAGAGCATTCCATATATCCACCACTCTCTGGGTGAAAAAGTTTTTCCTCAACTCCGTTCTAAATAGCCTACCCCTAATTCTTAAACTGTGGCCTTTGGTTCTGGACTCACCCATCAGCGGGAACATGCTTCCTGCCTGCAGTGTGTCCAATCCCTTAATAATTTTATATGTTTCAATAAGATCCCCTCTCAGCCTTCTAAATTCCAGAGTATACAAGCCTAGTCACTCCAATCTTTCGATATATGACAGTCCTGCCATCCCGGGAATTAACCTTGTGAACCTACGCTGCACTCCCTCAATAGCAAGAATGTCCTTCCTCAAATTTGGAGACCAAAACTGCACACAGTACTCCAGGTGTGGTCTCACCAGGGCCCTGTACAGCTGTAGAAGGACCTCTTTGCTCTTATACTCAATTCCCCTTGTTATGAAGGCCAGCATGCCATTAGCTTTTTTCACTGCCTGCTGTACTTGCATACTTGCTTTCAGTGACTGGTGTACAAGAACGCCTAGATCTCGTTGTGCTTCGTCTTTTCCTAACTTGACTCCATTTAGATAATAATCTGCCTCCCCGTTCTTTCCACCAAGGTGGATAACCTCACATTTATCCACATTAAACTGCATCTACCCACTCATCCAGCCTGTCCACGTCACCCTGCATTCTCATAACATCCTCCTCACATTTCACACTGCCTCCAAGCTTTGTGTCATTGGCAAATTTGCTAATGTTACTTTTAATGCCCTCATCTAAATCATTAATAAAAATTGTAAACAGCTGCAGTCCCAGCACTGAACCCTGCGGTACCCCACTGGTCACCGCCTGCCATTCCGAAAGGGACCCGTTAAACGCTACTCTTTGTTTTCCGTCAGCCAGCCAATTTTCAGTCCATGTCAGTACTCTGCATCCAATACCATGTGCCCTAATTTTGCCCACTAATCTCCTATGTGGAACTTTATCAAAGGCTTTCTGAAAGTTCAGGTACACTACATCCACTGGCTCTCCCTTGTCCATTTTCATAGTTACATCACCGGACTACACTTACAAAGTAAATTCTTTCTTCAAAATGTTGCATTACTAAGGGTGGTTCTAGTAAATGAAACTCAAGGATGAGCTTGCAGAAACAACAAATAAACAAGAAGGCCAGAGGAATGTTGGCCTTTATGGAAGGGCTGTGCAATACATAAATCACGTAAGTCTCCATGCTTGAGGAAGGATAAGGTTAGTTGGTTGGAGGCAATCCACAGACTTTCATTTGGCTGCTTGCCTGGGAAGAAGTAAAAGATGCGCGAATACAGATTGGGCCCATACTTCTTGTATGTAGAATGAGAGGCGGCCTCACTCAGCACAAGACACAGGAACAGAAAAAGGCCATATGGCCCCTCAATTTCCAACGCACCCCCAACCATTCAATATGTTAGTAGATTGGGAAAATCAGGAAGGTGCCGGATCGTAAAAGAGGGAATTTGAAGAATGCCTATTAGAAGTATTTTTAGAACAGGTTGTGGTTGAGCCCACTAGGGGAAAGGCAATTCTGGATAGGATGTTGTACAATGAGCCAGATTTGCTTAGGGAGCTTGAGGTAAAGGACAGTGATCATAGTATGATAGAATTCACCCTGCAGTTTGAGAGGGAGCAGGTAAAGACAAATGTGCCAGTATTACAGTGGAGTAAAGGGAGGCATGAGGGAGGAGCTGTCCAAAGTTGATTGGAAGGGAACACTAGCAGGGATGAAGGCAGAACAGCAATGGCTGGAGTTTCTGGGGGCAACTGGGAAAGTGCAGGATAGATGCATCCCAAAGATGAAGAAGTATTCTAAAGGGAGGATGATGCAACCATGGCTGAAAAGGGAAGTCAAACACAGCATAAAAGCAAAAGAGAGGGCATATGATATAGCAAAGAAATCGTGGGTAGTTAGAGGATTGGGAAGTTTTTAAGAACAAACAGAAGGTAACTAAAAATGCATAAGGAGAGAAAATATGAAATATTAGTCTTGCGAGACCATGGATCTGTGCCTGGAAAATCTTCACTCTGGGCAAGGTTGTATGGAAGACCAGCAGTTGCCCATGCTGCAAGTCTCCCCTCTCCACAACACCAATGTTGTCTAAGGGAAGGGCGTTAGGACCCATACAGCTTGGCACCAGTGTCGTCACTGAGCAATGTGTGATTAAGTGCCTTGCTCAAGGACACAACACACGTTGCCTCGGCTGGGGCTCGAACTCATGACCTTCAGGTCACTAGTCCAATGCCTTAACCACTTGACCACGTGCCCACACGTGGTAATGTAAAGGTAAGCTCGCCAATATTATCAAAGAGTAAAAGAGAGATGAGAGTGGACAGCAGACCACTGGAAAAAGACGCTGAAGAGGTAGTAATGGGGGAACAAGGAAATGGTGGATGAACTTAACAAGTATTTTGCATCAGTCTTCACTGTGGAAGACACTAGCAGTATGCCAGAAATTTGAGTGCGTCAGGAGGCAGATGTGAGTGTAGTTTTGATTACTAAGGAGAAGGTGCTTGGGAAGCTGAAGAGTCTGAAGGTAGATAAGTCACTTGGACCAAATGGATTACACTCCAGGGTTCTGAAAGAGGTAGCTGAAGAGATTATGAACTTTCAAGGATCACTAGATTCTGGAATGGTTTCGGAAGACTGGGAGATTGCAAATATCACTCCACCCAAGACGGGAGCAAAGCAGAAGAAAGGAAATTGTAGGCCAGTTAGCTTGACTTTGGTGGTTAGAAGATGTTGAAATCCATTGTTAAGGATGAGGCTTCAGGGTACTTGGAGGTACATGATAAAGTAGCCCAATGTCAGCATGGTTCTGATTGGCTGCTGGTGACTAGAGGTGTTTGCAGGGGTTCGTTTTGGGACTGTTTCCTTTTATCTTATATGTCACTGAGTTGGATGATGGAATTGATGGCTTTTTCCAAGTTTGCAGATGATAAAAAGATAGGTGGAGGGGCAGGCAGTGTTGAAGAAGCATAGAGTTTGCAGAAGGAATTTGACAGATTAGGAGAATGGTCATAGAAGTAGTAAATGGAATATAGTGTAGTAAAGTGTATGTTCATGCACTTTGGTAGGAGGAATGAAGGCGTAGACTATTTTCTAAATGGGGAGAAAATTCAAAACTCAGAGGTATTAGGAGTCCTTGTGCAGGGTTCCCTAAAGGTTAACTTGCAGGTTGACTCGGGGGTAAGGAACGCAAATACAATTTTAGGATTAATTTCAAGAGAACTAGAATATAAAAGATGTAATAGAAACATAGAAAACCTACAGCACAATACAGGCCCTTTGGCCCACAGAGTTGTGCCGAACATATCCCTATCTTAGAAATTTCTAGGCTTACCTGTAGCCCACTATTTTACTAAGCTCCATATACCTATCTAAAAGTCTCTTAAAAGATCCTATCATATCCACCTCCACCACTGTTGCTGGCAGCCCATTCCATGCACTCACCACTCTCTGAGTAAAAAATTTACCCCTGACATCACCTCTGTACCTACTCCACAGCACCTTAAACCTGTGTCCTCTTGTGGCAACTATTTCAGCCCTGGGGAAAAGCCTCTGACTATCCACACGTCAATGCCTCTCATCATCTTATACACCTCTATCAGGTCACCTCTCATCCTCCGTCGCTCCAAGGAGAAAAGGCCGAGTTCACTCAACCTATTCTCATAAGGCATGCTCCCCAATCCTTGCAACATCCTTGCACCCCTCTGCACCCTTTCTATGGTTTCCACATCCTTCCTGTAGTGAGGCGCCCAGAAGTAAGCACAGTACTCCCAGTGTGTTCTGACCAGAGTCCTATATAGCTGCAACATTCCCTCTTGGCTCCTAAATTCAATTCCATGATTGATGAAGGCCAATACACCGTATGCCTTCTTAACCACAGAGTCAACCTGCGTAGCTGCTTTGAGTGCCCTATGGACTCGGACCCCAAGATCACTCTGATCCTCCACTTAGCCAAGAGTCATACCATTAATACTATATTCTGCCATCTTATTTGACCTACCAAAATGAAGCACTTCACACTTATCTGGGTTGAACCCCATCTGCCACTTCTCAACCCAGTTTTGCATCCTATCAGTGTCCTGCTGTAACTTCTGACAGCCCTCCACACTATCCACAACACCTCCAACCTTTGTGTCATCAGAAAATTCACTAACCCATCCCTCCACTTCCTCATTCAGGTCATTTATAAAGATTACGAAGAGTAAGGGTCCCAGAACAGATCCCTGAGTCACTCCACTGGTGACCGACCTCCATGCAGAATATGACCTGTCTACAACCATTCTTTGCCTTCTGTGGGCAAGCTAGTTCCGAATTCACAAAGCAATGACCCCTTGGATCCCATGCCTCCTTACTTTCTCAATAAGCCTTGCATAGGGTACCTTATCAAATGCCTTGCTGAAATCCATGTACACTACATCTACTGTTCTCCCTTCATCAAAGTGTTTAGTCACATCCTCAAAAAATTCAATCAGGCTCGTAAGGCGTGACCTGCCTTTGACAAAGTAATGCTGAGGTTTTATGGTCAGACCACACTTGGAATATTGTGCAACACACCCAAAATGGTGGAGAACTCAGCAGGTCAGGCAGTGTCTGTGGTAAAGAGTAAACAGTCGAGGTTTCAGGCTGAGACCCTTTGATATATTGAGCAGTTTTGGGACACTTATCTAAGAAAAGATGTGCTCGTATTAGAGAGGGTCCAGAAGAAGTTGTGGGAATGAAAAGCTTAACCTATGAGGAGCATTTGATGGCTCTGAGCCTTTACTCACTGGAGTTTAGAAGAATGAAGGGAGAATCACATTGAAAACCATCAAATATTGAAGGGCCTAGATAGAGTCAATGTTTCCTATAGTGGGGGAGTCTAGAACCAGAGGACACAACCTCAGAATAAAGGGACATCCATTTAGAACAGGGATTAAAAGAAAGTTCTTTAACCAGACGGTGGTGAATCTGTAGAATTCATTGCCATGGATGGCTGTAGAGACCAAGAGATTGAGTATATTTAAAGTGGAGGCTGATAGGTTCTTGGTTAGTCAGGGATTCAAAGGTTATGGGGAGAAGGCAGAAGATAGGGTTGAGTTGGTTGGGGTTGACAGTGGGTGTTGTATCCCAGCTGTCTACATGATACAGAAGCCAGGGCAGTACACAGCTGATGAATCCAAAGGAATGGCAGAGAGAGGCACAGTTTAGCGCCAGTGGCATTACAGAAGTTGCCAGTCATTGTTGAAGACAATGTGATCCTGCCTTAGGGACTCCAGCTCAGGATTTTTTCTCGGGGGTTTACTCCTTAACCTTTTCCCTTGAGCGGGCGTAGCTGCTAGACAGTAGATGTTAGAGATCAGTGTTCCTTCTCCTGGATGAGCTGCCAACCACGGCTGACGAGCCCCTTCTGCTCGAAGCGGCTGGTTTTAAGGCACCAGTAACCCACTTTTGCCCCCTCCCCTGCCAGCCTTAGTAGTCAAGCCCAACATGAAAGCTAGGAGCTGGACTGGGTTGTCAGAGGCTACTTGAGATGCATGACATTGGGAGCATTTAATATGTAGTGGGAGCCTATTCCCACTACTACTCCCAATTATAACAACCTTAAAGAATCAGAATGGGGTTTGGAAGGCATCACCCATCATTAACGACCCCCATAACCCAGGAAATGCCCTCTTCTCATTAGTACCATCAGCGAGGAGGTACAGGAGCCTGAAGGCACACACTCGACGATTCAGGAATAGCTTCTTCCCCTTGGCCATCCAATTTCTGAATGGACATTGAACTCATGAACACTATATTTCTGAGTATTTTTTGTTTTTATTATTATGTATTGTAATGTACCGCTGCCACATAGCAACAAATTTTATGGCAAATACCAGTGATATTAAATGTGATTCTGATAATAAGTTAGCCCTGATGAAATGGAGGAGCAGACTCACTGGCTGAGTGGCCCAATTCTGATCCTATGTCTATGGGTCTTCTGATCGTAATGGATTTAACCCAGGCAACATCTCTGCTTGTGTGCCAGTTCCCCAGTGCTCTCAATTTTCTGATACAGCGCTGCAGGAGAATGTTTCAGAGGTTTGTGTCCACCTCCGGAGCTACGATGGCGCTCGACAGTGACTTCTTCGAGCTCATGCGTGAAAACAACTTAATTTCTACCTTTAATGTTTCCCTTTTACCTTTTCAAGGTGGATGGGGTTCTGTCGAAAACCCTGACCTACAGCTCCACTCAAACTTCGATTCGTTGCCGTGATGGGACCCGCTCCCAGGCCTCACCAACCAGACACTTCTCCATATCCCAAGGATGTGGCCTAGAAGACGACCGAGCCTTCAGGGTCCCAAGGCTTTGTGGCCCTGGAGATGAGCCAGTTCTGTGCCGGTGCCACTGACTGAAGAGTCGCGGGAGAAAACGGAACATCGGGAACAGCGGATCAGATGTCAGGGGCTCTGTACTCGGATCACACACTCTCTTTCTTTCTCTCGTTGGCGGGGGAGAGTTTGTTGCCGAGTCGTGAGTCGGAGAACTTGGGGTAAAATGCGATGTGGCAGACTTTAACACCGTAAATCAGCAAGTTGTTTGTTTTCGTTGATCTCCCCTCTCGCTGTGAAGGGAGGGTTGATCTCCCCTCTCCTTTATTGGGGGGGGAGAGCCTGTGGTATGTCAAATTGTTGGGTGAATGATTATTTTTTGTTGTACTGTGGATCATGGTCTTTCTTGGGGGCTTTGCTATGGCTGGCTTGGTGGGTAGAGAGTGCTGAGGATTTTTCATTGCTGAAGTAAGTGGGGGAGGGGAGAGTCATTGCTTTGCTGCTGCTTGTGTGTGGGAGGGGTGAGTGGGGGGGCTTTGGGGTTCTAACATTCTCACTGTCACCCATTTATTGGGGCACTCTTCTGTTCTTGTGGATGTCTGCGGAGAATAGGAATTTCAGGTTGTATATAGTACACATTCTCAGACATTAAATGGAACTATTGAACTAGTGAACCTCCAACATTCTTCTCTCCACAAGCCTCTGGGGTCAAGAAGTAAGGAGGTTCAGCCCTCCCTGTGAGAAGGTGGAGTTGGATATGACGATCGGCAGGGTGGACACTGACTGGATCAAAATCAGGTTTACTACCACTGACATTGGACATGAGACTTGTTGCTTTGCTGAAGCAGTTTAGTGCTAGACTTAAACATCTATAAGTTACTAAAATAAATAAGTATTGTAAAGAAAGGAAAAGCAATGTGTGTTCTGTGACTGTTCAGAAATGACTGGAAGAAGTGGTTTCTCAAATGTAGAGTGCGTGCCTTCAGGCTCCTGTACCTCCTGCTTGATGGTAGTAATGTCCTGGCTGGTGGGGGTCCTCAGTGATAGATGATTCCACCCAGTGGGGTATCTGGAACTGGGGGGATTATTTCATTCTAAATGGTCACATGATTGTAAGCAGAAAATTCTGCTGTCTGGGATTCCCTGCCCCAGAAAGATGTAAAGTGGAGACTGTAGACACGTAATCGACTGGGAGTCAAATGTTTGGGGAGAGGGAAGGGCAGTGAATTGGATCACTGTTTGCTTCTCTTTGCAAAATTGGAGTCCACCCATGCAGCCTGTGCTCAGTCTAGAGGTCAGTGCCCAATTCATTGACCAACCCAACTTCACCTGAATGATGTGCCTGTTAACTGGCCTCTGTAAACTGATGGGAGAGAGTGGGTAGAACACACTGAAATTAGGTGTTTAATGGTCAGTACAGACTCAGTGGGCTGAAGGGCCTGTTTCTGTGCTGTTTGACCCTATGACTGACGTAAGCTTGACCTCAATCCCTGGAAGGTCAAAGTTGACACAGGTCTTGCTTGGTATGAGGAGAGAAGATGGCAGGGCACGCTCCAGTTGTTCTCACATCTATGGTCACAGATGCTTCAGGATAGAGGCCCCGATGAATGTTAATCGGGACCAGCCCCTCGCCGCTCTTCCCATTCAATCATTATTTCAGGCCAGTGAACTTGCAGACAGACGCCAGGCACGGTCTTCCCCCGGGGAGACGGCCCCTCCAACTGCATCCCAGACGGACTGACTGTCCCCAGGGAGAGTGAGCCTGCTTGGGACAGTGACCAGAACAAGCTGGCAAACAGATTTGGTTCACTCCCCCGCTGTGTGGTCCTGACGGGGAGGGGCGGGCGGGGCGAGCTGGGTGGGTGGGTGACTGGGAGCAGCGCAGGGAGTCACAGCACTCTGACAGCAGGTGGCTGCATTGTCGGACACAATTGCCTGCTGACTTAACGCTCACCCAGGTCTGTATGAAGTGGGCGGTCCAGCAGGAGCCCACAGCGGCTGTTTCACTAATTAATTAATCATTGGCAGGAGATCAATTGTTACTGAGATCCAAGAGCCTGTCCCACAGCTCTGGGTTACTGACTGCCTGGTTAACCCGACATTCCCACTACTGCTCCTGGCTCCTGGACTGGTGTGTGTGTGTGTGTGTGTTTGTGAGAGATAGAGACTGTGTGCGCACCCTGACGTGGTGTGAGTGTGTGTATCTGTGTCTGTTTGTGGGTGTGGGTGTAGGTGTATGTGCTTGTGTGTCTGTAGGTGAGTGAGTGTGGGTATGTGCTCATCTTTGTGTGGGTGAGACTGTGTGTGTGGGTGTGTGCATGTATTTGTGTGGGTGTGTGAGCCTGTGTGGCTGTGGGTGTGTGCTCATCTTTGTGTGGGTGAGACTGTGTGTGTGGGCATGTGGGCATGTATTTGTGCGTGTGTGTGTGTGTGTGTGTGTCTGTGAATGGTGAGACAGTTGGCCTTGAATGGTGAGACAGTTGGTCCAATGTTGGCCTTGATATCCCGATCATCAAAAAGTGTCTTTATTTTTGAAGATCAGGAATATCAAGACCAACACTAAGCTTCTGGTCTATAAAGCTAAAGTTCTCCCCTCCTTGCTATATGGACAACATTCGGCAGGCACACAAAATCCCTAGAAACCTACCATCAAAACTGCCTCCGAAAGAGTCTGAGAGTTTGCTGGAAGAACAGGCGTGCTAACTCCTGCGTCTTGGAGGAGGCTAACATTAACTCCATAGCCACAATCGTGACTCAACACCAACCGCAGTGGGTCAGGCACACCATCCGTATGTCTGATTCCCGTCTCCTGAACCAACTCCTGTTCACCAACTCAAGGATGCAAAGCATATCCCCAGAGGGCACAAAAAGTGGTTCAGGGACAATATCAAGACTTACCTGAGGAAGTGTCACATCACCCAGAATGGGTGGGAGAAACTAGCACAGGATAGGAAAAGCTGGAAAGGACTGTCTATCAGGGGACTGCACAGCTCGAAGAATATTCCACTGTGCCACTGAAACTAAGGGGCTTCAACATAAGGAGAGATTGGGAAACACAACCAGCTACATCCACCACCACCTCAATGACCTGCGCCTGCCAACACTGCAATAGGACTTGTGGATCACAGATCAGCCTCTTCAGTCATCTCACAACCCACAAGTGACCAAATCAACCACCAGGAGAAGAATCATACTTGACTATGAGTTATCGCAGATGATGATGGGGGTGAGACACTATGTGTAGGTGAGACTGTGTCTGTGTATGTGACTGTGTGTCCATGTCTGGATGTGTGTGAGAGAGAGAGAGTGTGTCAGTGTTTGTGTTTTGTTTTGTGTGAGTGTGTGTGTGTGTATGTATGATTGATTGTGTGTTGGTATTGATATGTGTCTGTGTGTGGGTGGGTGTGTGTTTTTATGTGGGTGAGACAGTGTCTGTGTATCTGACTGTGTGTGGATGTGTATGAGTGGGTCTGTACGTGAGTGTGTGTGTCTGTGTGTGGTTCTGGGTATGTGTGAGTGTGTGTATCTATGTGTGGGTGTGTGTGTGTCTGTCTGTATTTGAATATGTGTGACTGTGAATGTTTGTGAGGGTGTGTGTTTGTTTAGGTGAGTGTGTGTGTGTCTATATGAGTGTGTGGGTGTGTGCATGTGGGTGTGGCCGTAAGTGTGAGTGTGTACTGTAATATCCAATAAGGACCAATGCTGAAATGCTTGCTGTTTGTGTACAAATTGGACATGGATGTGGGAGGCAGGATCAGCATTTCATTGGTGACACAGAGATTGGAGATGTTGGTTCATGGTTGGGTTCTAGTTTACCCCATGTTTCTTCCAGGTTTCATTTTTATATTCTTTACCCCACTCCTAATAAGCCTGAAATGCTCTCTACATTTATACCTTTTTTCTCCACTAGGGTGACTTTATACGCACATGATATTTCCTCAGATATCCTTTTGAAAGCAGAGCTTCACGGCAGTTTTCTCTGAGTTGGACAATTAACGTCAGAGGGGTGTAAAGAGAGCTGTCTTTCAATCAGGATGGCGATTGAGATTCCAAAGGCAGAGCTTCGTGCCAGTTTCTCTGAGTTGAGGAGTGACCAATCAGCAGGAGACTGTGTGTAAAAAGCACTACCTTCTAGTCAGGTCCGCCTTCAAGACTTAAAAAACAGAGTTTCATGGCAGTTTTCTCTGAGTTGGATGTCAGGGGAGCATAAAAAGAGCAAGTTTTCAATCCGGACGGTGATCGAGATTTTGAAGGCAGAGCTTTGCAGCAATTTCTCGGAGTTGAGAAGCGACCAATCAGCGAGAGGGATTCATTAGAAAGGGCCAATAAAAATAGCACAGGTGGAAGCAGAGCGACCTTTCTTGTGAGTGCGCCTTAGTGTTTAGAGTGGCTTCGGCTCATCAGGCTTGGGCCAGAGTTAAGTATTCTCTCTTTCCGTTCTTATTTGTTCATCCTTATCTGTTAGGCATTGTAGTTTACTGAGAATGGCTGCAGGCACAGTGCTTTGAACTGTGTGTGGGATGTGGGAAGTCTGGGGATGTACCTCCAGTCTCCCAGATAGACACATCGGCACCAGATGTACCGAGCTACAGCTCCTGCGAGAACGTATTAAGGATCTGGAGCTGCACGCGATGACTTTTGACTCATACGGGAGAATGAGGAGGTGATAGGCAGGTGCTACAGGGTGGGAGTCACTCCTAGGTTGCAGGAGACTGGTAACCAGGTGACTGTCAGGAGAAGGAAGGGAAATACACAGCCAGACAGAGTATATTTGTGGCCATTCCCCTCAATAATAAGTACACAATGTTAGATACTGTTGAAGGGATGATCTACCAGTGGGAGCCACACTTGTTCATACCAAGGGGCTGGAGACTACCTAGACAGTATATGAGGTGTTGTTCCTCCAACCTGAGTTTAGCCTCATCATGGCAGTAGAGGAGGCCATGTATGGACATATCTGAATGGGAGTGGGAAGCAGAGTTGAAGTGGGTGGCTACCGGGAGATCCTGTCTGTTTTGGCGGATGGAGCGGAGGTGCTCGACGGAGCGGTCCCTCAATCTGCGTCGGGTTTCACCGATGTAGAGGAGGCCGCACCGGGAGCACCGGATACAATAGATGACCCCAACAGACTCACAAGTGAGGTGTTATGAACATAGAACTCTCCAACTTCCAGTAATTCCCTCCTCCTCCCTTCCCCTATCCCTATGTCACTCTGCCCCTCCCCCAGCTGCCTACCACCTCCCTCTTGGTTCCGCCTCCTTCTACTACCCATTGTGTTTTCCCCTATTCCATCTTCACCTTTCCTGCCTATCACCTCCCTGCTTCCCCTCCCCCACCCCTTTATCTTTCCCCTTACTGGTTTTTCACCTGGAACCCACCAGCCTTCTCCTTCCCACCCTCCCCCCACCTTCTTTATAGGGCCTCTGCCCCTTCCCTCTTCAGTTCTGACGAAGGGTTCTGGCCCGAAACGTCGACCGGTCTTTTCCACGGATGCTGCCCGACCTGCTGAGTTCCTCCAGCATGTTGTGAGTGTTGCTTTGACCCCAGCATCTGCAGAGTATTTTGTGTTTAGTTGTATCTTCATAGAAAATATTAGAAAAACATGATTTTAGAAAAATCATATCAGAAAAACATGATTTCCCCTTTATGAATCCAATCTGGCTTTCTGCTAACATATCTATTCTTATCAGCTGCTTTCCCATCTCATACTTTAGCATTGTTTCCATAATCCTACCTACGATACACGTTAAGCTTACTGGTCTATAGTTACCAGTGTCAGTGCTTCTCCCAGCCTTGGGTTTGAACATTTTGCTCCACTGCGTGTATTACCACTTTAAATCAACCCCATTGTTCCTCAATTGATTCAACATCAAGCAGTTCCTTCCAGTTTACCTTCTAAAATCTTGGCCGTATCTGCGCAAACTTTGCCTTTCTGAAATTCAATTTAATGGCTTTGGTTTTTACTGATATACTCTCCCAAAAACTTTGAGACTAACAATATTATGATCACTTGCTCCTAAAGGCTCAATAACTTCCGTACTCAAAATTCTATCCTGATTGTTACAGAATATCAGATAGAGATAGGCTTCCCCTCTTGGAACTGGAGTGATAGTGCTGAAGATGAGGTAGGTGGTTTACAAACGGAGGCAATATGTAGTGAGGAGAGGCTGTTGATAGGGCAAAATTGCAGTCAACAGGATGAGTTGCAACTTAAAAGGTGGACAGAATTGAAAGGGGTGAATACTGGACAGAAGGTGTTATATTTGAATGTGCACAGTATACAGAATAAGGTAGATGAATTTGTAGCACAGTTACAGATGTGTGTGTAAGTTGTTGTAGGCATCATTGAATCATGACTGAAAGAAATTATAGATGGGAGCTTAATGTCCAAAGATACACATTGTATTGAAAGGACAGGCAGGAAGACAGAAGGGGTGGTGTTGCTCTGTTGGTAAAAAATGGAAATCAAATCATTAGAAAGAGGTGACATAGGGTGAGAAGGTGTTGAACCATTGTGGATAGGGCTAAGGAACTGCAAGGGTAAAATGACCCTGATGGGAGTTGTGTACAGACCCCCAAACAGTGGCCAGGATGTGGTCTACAAATTAAATGGGAGATAGAAAATGCATGCCAAAAGGGCAATGATATAAGTCATAGGAGATTTCAATATGCAGGTAGATTGGGAAAATCAGGTTGGTGCTGGATCCCGAGAGGGGGAATTTCTATAATATCCATGAGATAGCTTTTTAGAGCAGCTTGTGGTTGAACCCACGAGGAGATCATCTGTTCCTGATTGGGTGTTGTGCAATGAACCGGAGAGCTTAAGGTGAAAGAACCCTTAGAGGCAAGTGATCAGATTGAATTCACCCTGAAATTTGAGAAGGAGAAACTAAAGACAGATGTGTCAGTATTACAGTGGAGTAAAGAGAATCACAGATGCATGAGCAAGTAATTATCTAAATTTCAGGGAGGGTAAGATGAAGGAATACATACCAATCCTCATAGAGGGACCAGAAGTGGAGAGAGTGAGCAGTTTCAAGTCCCTGGGTGTCAAGATCTCTGAGGACCTAACCTGGTCCCAACATATCGATGTAGATATAAAGAAGGCAAGACAGTGGCTATACTTCATTAGGAGTCTGAAGAGATTTGGTATGTCAACAAATACACTCAAAAACTTCTTTAGATGTACCATGGGGAGCATTCTGAAAGGCTGCATCACTTTCTGGTATGGGGGGGGGGGGGGTGCTATTGCACAGGACCGAAAGAAGCTGCAGATGGTCGTAAATTTAGTGGGCTCCATCTTGGGTACTAGCCTACAAAGTACCCAGGACATCTTCAAGGAGTGTCGTCCATTATTAAGGACCTCTAGAACCCAGGGCATGCCCTTTTCTCACCGTTACCATCAGCTAGGAGGTACAGAAGCCTGAAGGCACACACTCAATGATTCAGGAACAGCTTCTTCCCCTCTGCCAGTTGATTCCGAAATGGACATTGAACCCATGGACACTACCTCACTTTTTTAATATAAATTATTTCTGGCTTTTTTGTATGATTTTTAATCTATTCAATACATATATACTGTAATTGATTTACTTATGTATTATTATTATTTTAGTTTGTGTTTTTTTCTTCTATATTATGTATTGCATTGAACTGCTGATGCTAAGTTAACAAATTTCACAACACATGCCAGCGATAATAAACCTGATTCTGGTTCTGATTTGATTGGAAAAGAACATTGGCAGGGATGACAGCAGAGCAGCAATGGCTGGAATTTCTGGAAGCAATGTGGAAAGCACAGGATATATACATCCCAAAGAGGAAGAAGTATTCTAAAGGTATGGTGACACAACCATGGCCAACAAGAATAGTCAGAGAATAGTTAGAATGGAGATGAGGAGGAATTTCTTTAGCCAGAGAGTGGTGAATCTGTGGAATTCTTTGCCACAGGCAGCTGTGGAGACCAAGTCTTTATGTATAGTTAAGGCAGAGGATGATAGGTGCATGATTGGACAGGGCATAAAGAGATACGGGGGCGGGGAAGTCATGAGATTGGAGCTGGGAGGAAAATTTGATTAGCCATGATGAAATGTCAGGATTGGTCTCCTTTCGGATTAACCGGCTCGCGATATGAACGTTCCCGACTCGACCCTTGTTTTTTATGAGGCCCAGTGGCCAGCTTGATGCTCAGCCTGGCACGGATGGAAAGCGTGCTCGGAGGGTGGCCCGACCTGGATTTGAACTCGGGAGCCTTCGCTCCGAAGCCCGGTGCTGATGCCACTACACCACCAGTCATAGTCAGACCAGATATAACCCCCAGGGAGACAGGTCAGATTTGAGAGTTAACTGAGTCATAGAAGTGGAGCTATGATACAAAAAGCAGGTCAAACTTCCACCCTTGTGGACTTCAACATCTCAACAAACAGAACAGTAGGAAAAACAATAATTCCAACAGCTAATTCCATTGGAAAATTGCAACAAAAAAAGTCCTCAACCCAATTTAAAGCAGTGCCATTCCACCTGGAAACTATTCACTGCTGCGGAAGCTAATTTTGCAAAGGCTAGAAGAGTCTTAGCTACAGTTTGAGGTAGAGTGTTAAGCCCAATAGGGATTAGTCTTGCCAAAGGGTTTTGGTCTGAAATGTCGACTGTACTTTTTTCCGTAGATGCTGCCTGGCCAGCTGAGTTCCTCCAGCATTTTGTGTGTGTCGTGGGGATTAGTACGAGTCCGCTAAGGAAACTTGTAAAACAGTTTTTCCCAACCTGAGGTCCACAGACCCCTTGCTTAATAGTATTGTAAACCGTAATAAACCTTAAAAAGTGATGCTCCTCTGAAAGCAGTATGTCAGAACAACTTCTGTAATTGAAAATTTGCCCTTCTGATTGAACCGAATCAGTGCTATAATGAGAGCTGTACAGACAGCTTTAGACTAATACATGTTTTTAAATTCATGAAAATTGTTTAGGGCCAAATAGTTTAGGCCTCAAATCATTGGCTTTGCCTATTGCCTGTTGCCGGGACGGGGTCGGAGTGCTCGGCAGAGATGGTGCTCGGTGCTCGGTGTCGGAGAGCTGGTCGGAGGCTCGGAGTTTCTCGGACGTACTTGGAGTCGGACTGTGGTCGGATGCTTCCGGGATGCTGCACGGGCAAGTTGGCGGCGCTGGAGGTTTACTGTCTGCATGAGATGATGGGACTTTCGAGAGACTTTGAGACTTTTACCGTGCCGTGGTCTGTTCTTATCAAATTACAGTACTGCTTTGCACTGTTGTAACTATATGTTATAATTATGTGGTTTTTGTTAGTTTATAAGTCGGTTTGTCATGTGCTTTTCGTGATATCATTCTGGAAAAACATTTTATCATTTCTTAATGCATGCATTACTAAATGACAATAAAAGGAGACTGCGTGTCCTCATAATCATAATCATAATAGTTTTTTTCTCTCTCTGCTTGCTGATGATAACACCATGCAACTGAATACACAGCAATAACTGAAGGCTTGTCTGTGTATGTAACATTGTCTATTTAGGAAGTGATATTATAAATGTAACCCAAAATTTAACATTATCAATTGGTCTCCATCAGTAAAATTTGTTATAAGCTTGTGTCTCTGTTTCCAACTTGTAGTCGAAGTCTATCTGAAATAGAAATGTATTTGCAGGAACACCAATAGTTCTGAAGTATTATTCACACCACAATATGAGCTACGCAAACACGAGGTATTCTGCAGATGCTGGAAATTCAAGCAACACACATCAAAGTTGCTGGTGAATGCAGCAGGCCAGGCAGCATCTCTAGGAAGAGGTACAGTCGACGTTTCAGGCCGAGACCCCTCGTCAGGACTAACTGAAGGAAGAACTACTAGCTTACTACTAGCTACTCTCTTACTAGCTCTTCCTTCAGTTAGTCCTGACGAAGGGTCTCGGCCTGAAACGTCGACTGTACCTCTTCCTAGAGATGCTGCCTGGCCTGCTGCGTTCACCAGCAACTTTGATGTGTGTGACAACATGAACTATTCAGGTCTGTTGGATTAAGGACAAATAGGAAATCTGGGTAGGCGCAATAGTCTATGGGACCAAATGTCTAAAATGCTTCTTGGACCTGTCAGTTTCAGTCCACCAGGGAGGAAGACATTTCATTTCATCTTAGCTTCAGCTTCAGTGCATCTTTCCACTTCATCTCCCCATGCAAGAACATGGGTCAGGAGCTCTGCTGAACCAGTTAGAACTGCAAAAAAATTGTTGTGTCGCTGGGACTTTTAACAATGGCGTGGGATCAGGGCCATAACTGGAGAAAGGGAAACACCAGACGGCCTTTGTGTCAAATATATTCATATACTTATTGGCCATAAAGGGAAAGTACAATAAGATACATGACCAATGGAGGTCTTCATTTAAAAAAATGGGTTTTCACAATGTTCTAGTCTAATGGTTTCAATGCCATATTCCCATGAGTGGGACCATTCAATGCCATAACAGTGTCTATACTTTTCTTCAAGTGTAGACAGATCCATGTCAAGGGATTCCTCTATTATTTATTTATTTACGTAGCGATACGGTGTGGAATAGACCCTTCCAGCCCTTCAAGCCACACTGCCCAGGAACCCCCAACAATCTCTGATTTAATCCTAACCTAATCACGGGACAATTTACAATGACCAATTAACCTACTAACCTCCCTTGGACTGTGGGAGGAAACTAGAACTCTTGGAGAAAACCCACACATTCCTCAGGGACAAACTCCTTACAGAGACGCTGAATTCCAAAGCCCCAAGCTGTAATAGTGTCGCACCAATAGCTATGCTACTATGGTGCCCCAATATTGAAGGTATTAGTTTACTTGCAATATCTGGGTTGGAATCTTTCAGTTTTGATATGGGTGTTATTAATAATTTCCACAAGTGATTCTTTACCTTCCCGTGTATCTACGTTCATTTCACCTGCAAGACAGTCGAGTGAAAGTTTAGTGGATGGGAACAATCATTTTGCCGGAGGCAAGGATTAAGAGAGCCAGTGAATTAGTTCACATATGACCAAGAGGTAAAGGCCATTTCATGAGATTTAAATTAGAATCATGATTGTTCACAGATCCCCTAAATCTATTATTCTCTGAGTAATTAAGTTTTAGGGGTTTCTGAGCCAGATAAGACAATTCTTGTAGAAAATGTGAGTTCATCTATGAATGGGCAAAAGGTAAGTAAGGCAGCACTGAACAATACTAGTATATGCACAAATATTAAAATTAAAATACAGCAAAAGCAACATTTCTTCCTGGAGTTTGAGTCTGTCCTACTCTGAAAACAAGAAGACAGTCTGGATGTATTATCCCTGGGCAATGAGCCTATGAGATCTTCCTCGAGTGAACAGGGATTATTTCATTACTTTTCAGATCTAAACATATGCTTTAAATCTTCAGTACATCTCATCCCCTCCACCAGGGGGCAGTAGGGGTTTGGTGGTGGATCCATGTGCTATAAGGGTTCTACTCATTCTGGGGCAGTTTTGATGTTATCTTCGGAGTTTGGGTTTGGTAGTATCTCAGAGAATTCTTAAACAATCATCCTGGTTATTTTTATTTGTTACTTAATTACTACAAAAATCCCTGGCCTCCCTTAAAGTCCATCTCGGCAGCTTCTTTTACTTGTTCGCTTCCTAGTTTACTACCATAGTTGTGTTAGAGGTCTGCAGTATGTCTTGGGATGTGTAACACCTGTACTGGTAGTCTAGTCCAGGGGTTCCCAACCTGGGGCCCACAGATCTCTTGTTTAATGGTGTTGGTTCATGGCATAACAATGGTCTAGTCAGTAATAATTCATAAATATTCTTCACTGTGGACAAATGTGGGAGCAGTGTTCTCCGTCCGGCAGTTGATCAGATGGGAAGATCTCTTTCTACCGCTTCCAGTGCAGACCAAGCTTGATTCTGTTCTTACTTGTTTTAGGCATAGTTCTAGGGCTTGAGCCTCTGCAAATTGAGTTGTGTGATTCATTAAAGGTTGCACTCATGTGGTTCAAATTAAATTTCTGATGAACAGTTTCCTTTTAAAGTTCAACGTTCACATTTCTCAATTTTATACTCAAGCGTTGCATTCCTCCCCCGCATCTTGTTTGGCGCACCGGCTGGCAACCTTGCCATTTCTTTCACGTTTGTCTGCTTTACGGGGCTGAGCTTCCGGCTCGACGCTCAACCCAGCATGGATGGACAGCGTGCAGGGGACCTCTTGTTGTGAGGTCCGGAGTGGAGACTACTGGACCACCAGCACAGACAGTTATATTCAGAGAGTATAAATGAGTGGACCCAGCTGTCTGAATTTCCATTGCTGATCCATCACAGTCCCATATTTGAGAATTGTGCTCAAATATAGGATGTTCTGCTACATTGGGTCATAGAGAAGACAGTGCTGTATCTTCCATTAAAGGGAAGGCTTGTAAGTCAGAGCTCTCAGGAACATATTCCCACTTTAAAGTGTCATCTTGTAAAAGTATTAGCCATTTCCCATATCTAATTATGGTAGCTCTCTGTTCATTTATATAATAGTTGGTTTGTTTCCCTGCAGTGGTCCTACTGCAATGTGTATGGAATACCATATTAAGACATCATTCCAAGGCAATAGATTTCTGTTCTGTTGGGGTAAAATTATGAGGTACAGTGTAAGGGGGCTTGTATTTCTTCTCCCTCGTTGTAGGAGATGACTGCAGCAGTTTTTGGAGAAACATGAATTCACAGAACAAGAGATTTTGTTAGCTCTCTTGTCTGGAGGTCTATTGCTTGCTGAGCTGCATGCATGAAAGATGTAAGTAAGATTGAAAGAGTACAGAGAAAATTTACGAGGATGTTGCCGGGACTGGATGACCTGTGTTATAAGGAAAGATTGAACAGGTTGGGAGTTTATTCCTTGGAATGTAGAAGACTGAAGGGAGATTTGACAAATGTGTACAAAATGATGAGGGGTATAGATAGGGTAAATGCAGGCAAGCTTTTTCCACTGGGACTACAACTAGAGGTCATGGGTTCAGAGTGTAAGGTGAAATGTTTAAGGGGAACAGGAGGGGAAACTTCTTCACTCAGAGGGCGGTGAGAGTGTGGAACGAGCTGCCAGTGCAATTTCGATTTTAATGTTTCAGAGAAGTCTGGATAGGTACATGGATGGGAGGGTTGTGGAGGGTTATGGTCTGGGTACAGGTCGCTGGGACTAGGCAGTTTAAATGGTTTGGGATGGACTAGATGGGGCAAAGGGCCTATTTTTAGGTGCTGTAGTTTTCAATGACTCTATGATTCTATCAATTTCTCTGGTGCCTTGCTGGGGTGAAATTTTTCCGGTTTGCATCTGTCGTATAACAGTTTTAACTATTGAGATATCCATTCTGAAAGCACTAGTATAATTCAATAGGCTTAGGGTTAATTGTAATAATTTTATGGTCTTTGGATATCCTACTCATGTGACGTTTTGTCTAAATTCAACAGTTAAACCGTATTCCCAATTGGTGATTGTCACACCGAGGAAACTTACTTCTGTAGGAGAGAGCCAAGATTTTTTAATGTTAAAATGTCTGTCTCTTATACCTTTGTGAGTTAATCGTTGCAGCATTTATTGTAATGAGTGTTGCTGTATCAAAATGGCAAGGGTTGAAATTTACCAAAAATACGAGCTTTGGCAAATGGAACAGCGAAGCCAGGTACGCCACTATACTATTCATCAATGGGGCATTGATTAGAGTTGCTAAATTGAGTAGAGTTGCTAAAATTCTCCTGTGCAGTTTTTATTGCGTTAACATTGGCTTTCTCTTTCATTTGCCCTGTGTTGCAGGGGAGGGAGTGGATGTTTGAGATGGTCCCATTTGAGATGAGACACCAGCCCATTCAGCTCCTTCCTCACTGCCACTCAGGGCCCCAAACAGTCCTTCCAGGTGAGGCAACATTTCACTAGCAAATCTCCTAGGGTTGTCTATTGTATTTGGTGCCTCCAATGTGGCCTTCTTTACATCGGTGAGACCCGTTGTGAATTGGGAGACCAGTTCTTTGTGCATCCCCGCTCCATCGGCCAAAAGCAGAACTCCTGGTGGCCCAATGTTTTAATTCCTATTCCCATTCCCATTCTGACATGTTACATAGAAAATAGGTGCAGGAGTAGGCCATTCGGCCCTTCGAGCCTGCACCGCCATTTATTATGATCATGGCTGATCATCCAACTCAGAACACCGCCCCAGCCTTCCCTCCATACCCCCTGACCCCCGTAGCCACAAGGGCCATATCTAACTCCCTCTTAAATATAGCCAATGAACTGGCCTCAACTGTTTCCTGTGGCAGAGAATTCCACAGATTCACCACTGTCTGTGTGAAGAAGTTTTTCCTAATCTCGGTCCTAAAAGGCTTCCCCTCTATCCTCAAACTGTGACCCCTCGTTCTGGACTTCCCCAACATCGGGAACAATCTTCCTGCATCTAGCCTGTCCAATCCCTTTAGGATCTTATACGTTTCAATCAGATCCCCCCTCAATCTTCTAAATTCCAACGAGTACAAGCCCAGTTCATCCAGTCTTTCTTCATATGAAAGTCCTGCCATCCCAGGAATCAATCTGGTGAACCTTCTCTGTACTCCCTCTATGGCAAGGATGTCTTTCCTCAGATTAGGGGACCAAAACTGCACACAATACTCCAGGTGTGGTCTCACCAAGGCCTTGTACAACTGCAGTAGTACCTCCCTGCTCCTGTACTCGAATCCTCTCGCTATAAATGCCAGCATACCATTCGCCCTTTTCACCGCCTGCTGTACCTGCATGCCCACTTTCAATGACTGGTGTATATTGACACCCAGGTCTCGTTGCACCTCCCCTTTTCCTAATCGGCCACCATTCAGATAATAATCTGTTTTCCTATTTTTGCCACCAAAGTGGATAACTTCACATTTATCCACATTAAATTGCATCTGCCATGAATTTGCCCACTCACCCAACCTATCCAAGTCACCTTGCATCCTCTTAGCATCCTCCTCACAGGTTGGTCCATGGCCTCCTCTTGTGCCATGTTGAGGCCACCCTCAGGGTGGTGGAATAACACCTTATATTCCACTTGGGTAGTCTCCAGCCTGATGGCATGAATATCGATTTCTCCTTCTAGTAAAACAATTCCCTTCCTCTTCCCCTCTTTTTCTATTCCCAAATCTGACCTCTTACCTCTTCTTGCCTGCCTATCACCTCCCCCTGGTGCCCCTCCACCTTCCCTTTCTCCTATTGTCCACTCTCCTCTCCTATCAGATTCCTTCATCTCTAGCCCTTTTCCTTTCCCACCCTCCTGGCTTCATCTACCAGCTTGTAATTATCCTTCTCCTCGCTCCCCCACCCACCATCTTTTTATTCTGACATCTCCCTCCTTTCCTTCCAGCCCTGAAGACGGGTCTTGGTTCAAAACGTTGACTGTGTGTTCATTTCCAGGTATGCTGTCTGACCAGTTGAGTTCCTCCAGCATTTTGTGTATGTTGCTTTGAATTTCCAGCAACTGCAAAATTTCTTGTGTTTATAATAAGAATTGCTGAATATGTTGGGGAGTATGACTGGCCCAGAAGGCCTGTAACCTCCCAGAATTCAGAAGTAGCTACTTCAGAAATTCCTTCAGCATCAGCTGGGGGTGTGGTGCATACTGCCTGCAAACTCTGAATGGTCAGAGATCCAGCAACTCGATGGGGTATTTATACTGGGGAAACTGCAACAGCTCTCTGTACAGATGTTCATGTATTCTTCTTCTACTGACTAGAGTCAATCTTTCTCGTAATTCTAGTACATGTTCCCAAGTATCTGGTCCCCAGGCTTCACTTGTACCTCTAGGGTTTACTTGTGTGGGCACGACCTCATGTGTGTCTGGAAGGAGTACACAATATCCCTATAAGCTATAGATCACATAAGCATGTGGTCTCCATCTAAAAAGGGGTCAATTTGTTGTCTTTAGGCATGAATTATTGTTACATTGTTAGGATCTGGTACAAATTGTGATGGTCCAAATCCAGCAGGTCATACCACCTGCTAAGAACTCTCTGGGTTGGACCACTGCTAGATAATAATTCTACCTAAAGTGATACTTTTGTTGTAACATGACCACATTTGATGGTATTCAGTTTGCTGACCGCAAAGTTTTAAACTCAAATGAAGACCTTAAACTTTATCAGATATAAATAGCCACTAGTACTCTCACTAAAGGGAGATTATACTGTAGCTATCCAATCTTCAAAACTATTTTACTTCCTTGTTTATCCTCTTTGGTGAGTTTAGCTGCCAATACCCACTATTTGAGCAGTGAGTCCCCTCCCCCCGCCAATGAAAAAAACATTTCCAGATAACAAAGTAGTTTAAAACATAGCTCATTTAGTGATACACATTTAAATGCACACAACACTCTTAAAAGACATTTAAAACTTACAGAGGATTTCTATCTTAAACATTTTTGAATTACAAACTATTTCTAATACACAAGACATCTCCTAAAAATAAAGCAGAAATCATTTCTAAGCGTAAAGGATTTCTCACATAGGATTTCCAAAACAAAGGTACAATTCCTATGAATTGAGAAACATACCATCAAGTTGCAGATGAACAAGTAGTCCATCACAGAAGCTGGAAGAATGGATTCTAGTTCACCCCGTGATACTTCCACATTTTCTCTTTATGTTCTTTATGTTCTTTACCCCATTCCTAATAAACCTGAATACAAAAAAAATCTATGCCCCTTTTCTCCGCTTGAGTACTTCACACTTGAATTATATTTGTTCAGATATCCTTCTAACACAAATGTTCTACAAGCTTTTTTTTTGAGACATAGATCTTAGCTAGCTACCTTCAGAGTACATAAACCTTTATATATTGATATACGTTTATTTATTGATATACTAAATGATATTATCCAACTGTTCTGCAAGGGATAGTGAGCCAGCATCTACTTTTACAGACAAACCATCTGCAAAATACGGAGCTTGTTTGTAAAGCTGTGCTTTTAACTTCAGACTGATTACTGCCTCCATTTACATTTTAAGAACTGAAGACTGACTTCCTTTTATGACCAGAAACTAAGTAGACTGCCAGCTGGCAGTTCACTTACAACTGTTTGTGATCTTACAAGTGGCAGCTGCTGTGTTTGGAAAGCAAGCTTAGTAAATGCGAGACAAGAAGAAAATATCCAACACACCTCCACTTATCTTTGTATTGTTCACAGACTTGGCCACAAAGCCATCAATTCTGTCATCCAAATCATCGACATATAACATGAAAAGAAACAGTCCCAATTACAACCCCTATGGAACACCACTAGTCACTAGCAGTCACCTAGAAAAAAACCCTCTTTATGCCTACTCTTTGTTTCTTGCCAGTCAGCCAATCTTTTATTCATGTTTCTATGTTAACATCTTTCCAGTAATACCATGGGCTTTTATCTTGTTAAGTAGCCTCACATGTGGTAATTTATCAAAGGTCTGCTGAAAATCCAAGTAAACAACATCCATTGACTCTCATTAGTCTATCCCGTTTGTTATTTTCTCAGAGAATTATAACAGATTTGTCAAGCAAGTTTTCCCCTTAAGAAAACCATGCTGGCATTGTCTGATTTATCTAAATCCCTGCGTTGGCCAGGGTCGGCCATGGATATTGCAGCCTGGGTGTCTATTTGATATGCAAGCCAGATCAGTGTGATATGGAGAGCAAGTTTTTGCCTATGCAGTAGGCTTCCCCTCCCCACATAGCTGATGAATCTGATGGAACAGCAAAGACCAATATGGTTTGGCACCAGTGGTGCTGCAGGGATTGTCAGTCAGCATTAAACTTAACACGGGACTGCCTTAAGTACTTTAGCTCTGGATTTTTCCTTGAGGGAAACTCCCAAAGTCTTCCTCATGAGTGGGTATTCCCGCAAGGCAGCAAAGGGTTGAGATCTGAGTTTACCTTCTTCCCGATGTGATTGGTGTTAAGGTGCCAGTAACCTGCCTTTGCCCTTCTCTTGTCAGAATAAAATGGTGCCTTTTCTATTACTCATTGAAATCTGGTATCTCACATCCTGGCTTCTGTTAGGGGCTGTATATAACTCCTATCATGGTATTTTTAACCTTGCAGTTCTTAACTCTATCCACAAGGATTCTACATCATCCGATCCCATGTCACCTCTTTCTAAGGATTTGATTTCATTTTTTACCGACAGAGACATCCCATCCCCTCTGCCTACCTGCCTGATTTTTCAATACAATGTGTATACATGTGGAGGAGGGGTTAGCGATTCAGAGAGGGCCTGAAGGGAACTTCCTTCACCCAGAGAGTGGTGAGTACCAGCAAGACTGTAGGAGAGAGTGGTTGAAGTTGGGTCACTGATCATATTTAAGGATTTAAGGAAAGTCTAGGGAGTGACCGACCATGTGCTGGGAGATGAGACTGATATGATGGATGCTCACTGGCAGGCATGACCAAGATGGGCCAAGTGGCCTGTTTCCCCACTATCCAATTCGACGATGGTACAATGTGCGGATGTGAGTGTGTCGGTGTGAATACTGTAGGTGTGTGAACTAGTGTGTCTCTCTAAGTATCTGTGCATGAGTGTGTGAGTGTGTATGTGTGTGAGTGTGTGAGTGTGTGTGTGTGTGTCCGTGTCCATACAATACTCTGTAAAGGTCCTGGACACATATATGTGCTTAAACTAGGATGCCTAAGACTTTTTGCACAGTACTGTATACTGGTTAAAATAAGAAGGCAGTTGGGAAATAGAAATATATGTGTTTAGCTCAAGTGTTATTTGGTAAGTGGAAAAACATAATATTTAGTATTGTGTAAAAGTATTAGGAACCTTAGCTAAATAGATGAGCCGAAGACTTTTGCAAAGTACTGTGTGTGTGTGTGTGCGTGTGCATTTGTGGGTGGGTGTGTGTGTGTGTGTGTGTGTGTGTGTGTGTGCGTGTGCATTTGTGGGTGTGTGTGTGTGTGTGTGTGTGTGTGTGTGTGTGCATTTGTGGGTGTGTGTGTATACACACCACATTTCTATCTACTACGTAGGGACACAGCTGTCCCGAGAGTGCAAACCCCACCCCCTGAACAAGCTGTCATCGGAGTTTTGAATGTGTAAGAAGCCTCTCCTTACACAGAGAGTCTCTGTCGAGATGTTAACATGAAAGCCCTGGCAGCATCATGAATATGATGAAAAGATGCAGCCGCGAGGCCTCGGCAGTATCTGGCCCGGCAAATGGGGCTTGGATTTCCACAGAATGGGTTTCGTAGCAGAAATTACAGCGAGGAGTGCAGAGAAAAGCAGCTGTTATCAGCCAGTCCACACAGAGCGAGGGAGAGAGAGAGAGAGAGAGATGGGGACAGAGAGAAAGGGTGAAAGATTGGGGGGAAGAGAGAGGAGTAAAAGGGAGTGAAGGGAGAGAGAGGGGAGAGGGGGAAGAGGGGGAGATTGGGGAGAGAGCAAGGAGGGGGAGACAGATTAGATAGAAAGGGGAGAGAAGAATTGTCCACTTATCAAGTGCAAAACCATGTCAGGGTGTTGTCCTGTTCCCCAGGGAGATGACAACATTTAACAGACAGCTGCGAGGCACACAGAGATATTGTGAAAAGCACCTGCATCCTTCCCTTCCCCATCCGAGTTACCCTTCAATACAGAACAATACTCATTTATTCATGAGTGACCGAGGATGGAACGCCAGGTCATACAGCCTGGAGACAAACCCTTCAGACCACTGCTGAGTTCAACCTCCCATCTCCGCTGGCCTACAGGGACATCATTCCACTCTCGTTAACTGCCCGCCAGATTCTACACATGAGGGGTAAATTCTTGCAGCGTATTAACTCTCAGACCTGGGGTGCCTCACAGGAGCATCCTTTGATACCAAACCATAAACAGAAAACTTGGTTTGAAGGGGTTTTTTGGAGATGAAGGTCTGGGGAGGAACAGATGCAGGGGATGGTACGAGGGTCCCCATCTCTAACCTCAGCCCAGTCTCACTTTAATCCAAGTGAAATAAAATCTGCAGATGCTGAAAATCTGAAAGCAAACAGAAAATGCTGGGAACTTTCAGCAGGTCAGGTAGCATCTGTGAAGAGAAACAGTCAACATTTCAGGCAAAACTAATTGTTTTTATACCTGTTTCACCAACTCCTATGATCAGGCTGACTATCCAATCTCTCAACTTCATTCATTTGACTTTTGTTAAACAATCTGAGCTAAACCTCTGATATGACGTCTCTCAACCTCCCCCCACAACCCCTATCCTGTCCTTGTTAACATGCTCTCTCTCCTGATTCAACTGTGACACAACTTTAATTTCTTGTTCCTGCATTATCTCTGTAACCTCTCCTGACCTCTGAGATTACTGATAGTATCTGTGCCTGTCTGCAGATTTAGTTGCTGCACCACACCTTCAGCTGCTGAATTCTTTCCCCAAACCTCTGCCTTCTTCTTCAATACAGAACCATCTCTTCTCAGCACCTGCTCCAGCTCAGCAACAAGCTGCATGGATTCTTGTGGCTGCTACAGGAACTGAACTCTCTTTTGTATCTTTGATGTCCAAGAATGACTCTCTTCCCCTATCCTATTTTGGTTTGTACCCAGACTTGGCACTGAAGGATGTTGGGTTCATGACCATAGCCAATTTTGTCATTTCCTCCACCACCCCACCCATCCACGCATGGTTACCATTCTGAGCAACCAGAGTTTACGGTGAGTCAGAATGACTGAGCAAAATTGGACAACAATCGAATGAAGTATGTGCAGAAACCTGGTGGCCAGCCCAGTTCCATAATCTCAAAATGGAATTCTTCCTACTGCTAAGTAGCAATGTTGGAAATCCTTGCATTATTCACTGCAGCAGTTCAAAGCTTCACTCAGTCCAACAATGTTGCCACAAAACTTCAGCGCTGTTAAACTGAGCTGGTCCTCTTCAACGACTCTGCCCGAGCTCAGAGCTCCACTGAGACAGACCAGCGCAGAAGATACTTTGGGAAACCACTATCTCAAAGACCTTCTCCAAGTCACATTCCATTCACTATGCTTGTTCCTTCATCATTGTTTGGTCCAATTCCTGGATTCTCTCCCCAACAACACTGGGGAGCACGGCATGGTACAGACTTCAGTGGTTTTAGAAGATGCCACCATCAACTTGTCAAGGAGCCATTGGAGAATGGACAAGGATATTTATCTCTTAAGGATTAATTTAATGAATTGCAAATGTTTGTAGGCTGTTGAGAAGGAACAAAAGCCAAGGTGACAATATCTCCCAACAATGGTGATCTGGACACCACCAACCACAACACCCAATCAATTAACAACACTTGCCCGAGGTTGGTGGTTTTGTAGGTGGTGAGCAAGGTTGTCAAAGCAACAACGTGGCATGGGTCAGTAGGAAAGCTGAGTGAAGCAATGGTAGATGGAACTAAATCTGGAAAGTGTGAGCTCGTGCATTTCGGGAGGCTACACAAAGGTAGGGTGTACACAGTAAATGGCAGGGCCCTCAGGAGTACTGATGATCACATGGACCTTAGATTCAAGCACAGAGATCACTGGAAGTGGCCACACAGGTGATTAGGGTGGCAACACGACATGTGGCATTCTAGGATTCCGAGGTCGGGACATAAAATATAAGAGCTGGGGGGCGGGGGGTTCCTGATAGAACTGCATAAAGCACTGGTTAGGCCACAGCTGGAGATCTGAGTGCTGTTCTGTTTAGCACTATGGGAAGATGTGGCAGTGTTGGAGAGGCTGCAGATGACGTTCACAAGCACGTTGTCCAGGGTGGAATGTTTCGGTTATGGGGTGAAGAAATATACATCACTGAAATAGATCATCTTGTCAGTGTCACATCACAGTTTGCGGGAGCTTGCTGTGCACACTTTGGCCGCAGTATCTCCTACTACTCTGGACACTGGAGGGGAAAGAGCAGAGTAGTGCAATCACACATTACTGTGCTGCAGAGTGCAGTGAAAACAAGTAAAAATATTGGAAATAATCAGCAGGTGAACAGCATGAACAGAGAAAAGCAGGATTAGTTCCAGGTCATGGACCCTTCACACAAGAACATCTTCCTTGATGTCACTTTGACCAGCTCTCAGTCAGCTGTCACGGCAGCCTAATACAATGCCAGGTTTGTTGGCATTTGTTAAAGTTCCTGGCAAGTGGTTCTGCTATGTCGGAGGTGTCGATGTGCAAATCGATGTGAGGTAAACATTTGCCTCTCTGGACTGGGGGAGTGTTCACCAGACCTTCATTTCTAGACAACTTTCATCCTGGTCAGGTGATCCCCATTGTTGGTGAGGGAGCACAAGGTTTGGTGACGACCTCAGCCTGGATCAGCGAGAGGTCCAGACCATCCTTCACACTAGCACAGTGATGACAGGCTAGCTCTCAGAGGAGAGGCAGGTGAGAGGGCCTGCTGGAGTCTGCACAGCCTGTTTTCCTGACGTGGAACCTAAAATTAGGTCATGATGCTGGACAGCTCCAGTGAACCCCGGTTTGATCCTTGGGTGCTAGCTGTGTGGAGTTTGCACAATCTCCCTTCCTTGGTCTCAGTTCCTTTCTTGGTCTCAGACCCCATGCTGGACAGATCTCTGGTATCCAAGAGTCTGCTTCCTAGACTGCCCCCAGTTTTGAACCATTGCCTTCAAACTCCTCCCCTTAACACTGAAGTCCCAGCCCACTCCCCCAACAAAAACCTCACCGAGGAATTATACTTCCAAAACCATCTCTGACCAAATGGCTGGACACCTGGCCGAGCAGATGCTGATGGTACTTTCGACCAATGTCTGTCTCTGGCTCAAGGTGAATGCCTGTATTCCCTGGAGATAGATATATACTGTATATATAGTTGTGTCAAATACTCTGTGTGCATTTATGTGTGACTATATGAGAGAGGGAGAGAAGGGGAGGAGAGGAGGGAAGGAAAGAGGAAGGGAGAGAGATAGAGAGAGAGAGAGGAGGGAGACAGAGGAAGGAAGAGAAGGATGGAAAGAGATGGATTGAGAGAGGGGAGGGAGGGGAGAGAGAGAGGAAGAGAGGAGGGAGAGAGGGAGGGAGAAAGAGGGTGAGAGAGGGAGAGAGAGAGGGAAGAGGGAGAGAGCGAGGAAGAGAGAAGGAGAGAAGCATGGTGTGTGTGTGTGTGTGTGTGTGTGTGTGTGTGGACTGGATGATATGAGAGAGAGGGACAATTTGCTGTGTGTACACAGTGTGTGAGTGTGATCGCGGGTGCCGTATGCACTCTCGGGGCTTTACGGAATGGCTCCCATGACCGATGCATGGACCCAGTGTTGGCTATGACACTGACGCAGGAGGCTGCCAGTCCCGGCTAAAGGGAGTCCCCCAGGGAGACGTTACTTTGAGGAGAGGGAAGTGTTTTTGGAAAGCGGAGAGCCTTCTGTCAGAAGAGAGTTGAGTGAACTGACTGAGGAACTGAACAACAGGGGAGGAGACAAGTACTCTAAAGAGCCAGGGGGCTGTGCCCAGTGAAGTGACTGACACTGGACTATTCACAGGGACACAAGGCATGTGTTGAGTTATTTCACTGCGCAGAGGGAGGAGTTAGGTCTCGGGGTATTTAACCCAGGCAGGGGCTGGGAAGTTCAGAAGCTGGAGTTTCAGGGACATGGAAGGGGTGGGGAATGCGTGGGGCAGCTGTGGCTCAGGAAGGCTCTGCCGGGCCCGGCCGGACCCCAGCCTGCTGCAAGGGCGCGTGTTGCTCACGTTACTGGAGATGGAGCTGAGGTATCTGCCGTGCCGGAGGACCATGGCGAAAGTGCAGAAGGAGATTCGGCCTCACATGCGGAGCAGGCTAGCTGTGTGGATGCTGGAGGTAATGTGTTCACTGATCCAGGCCTGAATGCAGACAAATGTGTTCAGTCACGGAGCACAGGCTCCAAAGGGAAGATAATCAATGTCATTTCTACGTTTAAAGTGAGGAAGATGTTATTTATAAATAACATTTTCCATCTCATTCTAAAGCATTTTACTGCTAATTTTACGCCTTCAAAGTGCACTCGCTGTAACAATGGGGCAGTCAATGTACGCACAGCAAGCTCCCACAAAACAGCAACATGATGGCATATTTCTGCCATGTTGTTGTGGGATTAAAGGTTACTCAGGGCTGTGGTACTCAAGCCTCTTGACCCACTATTCCTGGTTAAACCAGAGTGGGAGTGTGACACACTGCACTTGGGAGAAGAGTCAGAATAAGGACACCAGGCTTCAAGAGTAAGGTCAGACCACTCAAGGGTGATTCCAGGAAGGACTTTACACACTGAGGGGCAACATTCTCTCTATTTTTCTTTACAGCTGTGCAGACCAACCATTGCTTTGAGCAGGAAATTTTTACATGGCCTGAAAACTGCGTGAAACTGTAAATGTTTTTCTCTTGTAAAATGCACATTAAACAAAGAGAAATCACAACTAAACAATGTCAGCAGTCAAAACAAATGACAGGCACAATGGTAAAAATAAAATATTTTGACCAGATGGAGTTGGCATTGAGTGGGCCGGTGGTTTATTAACAATGAGCTACCAAATTCCGTTCTGTGTTTATTGTTACAATTTGTAACAGTGTTGTAACTTGAAACACTGACAGTGTAAATACGCCGAAACTCTAAAATTTATTATTTAGAAAACGTATGGCTTATATTCATTAACACAACTAGTTACAGTATATTTCACAAATATATTAACAGATTTCAAAATTATGTTAACATAATTTCAAAATTAAATTAACATTATATAAAATAAAATTCCACCTGTGTGGCAACAAAGGTAATGTGCATGGGAGCATTTCAGTTGCTGTGCAGCCACGCATCCACACAGTTTAAAGGGAAGAGTGCCAAGGTGGTGTGGATATCTGGAAGCCTCTCACTCTCCTCTTGAGGCTGGAGAAGGGGTTTGATTGAATATTTTGAATTTGATGCCCTACATTTTATTTGGGTTATTGAACCAAAAAGAATAGATCACAAGCTACAATTTAATTAACAGTTTGAAGAGACTAAAGGGTCTTTTGCTTTTCTTATGCCGGACAGGGTGAGGTGGGTGTAGCTTAGTCAAAGCCTGTTCACATGGCACTTGAAAAGGAGGAATTTTCACTAAATGATAACACTGAAGGTTATAGAATAGCACAGCATGGAAACAAGCCAGCTGGCCCATCTTCGTGATGCTGACCAACTAGTCCCGTTTGCCTATTTGACCCATATCCTTGGACCTGTCCAAATGACTTTTAAACATTGCAATGCTACCCTCCTCTACCACTTCCTCTGGCAGCTCATTCCATCCTGGGTGTAAAGGTTGCCCCTGCAGTCCCTTTTAAATTATTTCCTTCTCATGTTCAATCCATGTCCTCTCGTTTTTGACTCCCCTACTCTGGGAGAAAGGTTGTGACCTCCTTGTCCGCGCCCCTCCTGATTTTGTGTACCTCTATGAGGCCACTTCTCAGCCTCCTACACTCCTGTAAAAACAGTCCCAGTCTATGCAGCCTCTGCTAACGACTCAAGCCTTCCAAGTTCCTGTAAAATCCTTGAGAATCTTTCTTGCACCTTGTCAGCTAAACTACATCTGTCTTGTAGCTGAGTGATCAGAACAGTAACAATATTCTAGGGAGGTCATACCAGTGTCTTGTTAAGCTGCAATGTAACATCCCAACTCATGTATTCAGTGCCCTGACTGATGAAGGACAATATACTGAGCACTGTCTTCACTCTGACAGATGAAGACTAGTGTACCAAATGGATTCTTCACTACCCTGTCTGCCTGTGACACTACTTTCAAGGAACCACGTACCTGGAACCCTAAGTCCCTCTGTTCTATAACACCCAACAGGACCCTATCATGTACAGCGTAGGTCCTGCTCTGGTTTAATTACTCAAAGTAACAATAGTTAATCATTTGGATAATCTTAATCTAATCAACAGAAGTTAGTATGGTTTTAGAAACATAGAAAACCTACAGCACAATACAGGCCCTTCAGCCCACAATGCTGTGCTGAACATGTACTTACTTTAGAAATTACCCATAGCCCTCCATTTTTCTAAACTTCATGTACCTGTCCAAGAGTCTCCTAAAAGACTCTATCGTATCCACCTCCACCACCATCACAAGCAGCCCATTCCACACACTCACCACCCTCTGCATAAAAAACTTACCCCTGACATCTCCTCTGTACCTACTTACAAGCACCTTAAAACTGTGCCCTCTCATGATAGCCATTCCAGCCCTGGGGAAAAGCCTCTGATTACCCACATGATTATGGAAGATAAATCCTTGTTAATAAATTTGCTGCAGTTCTTGAGGATAAGAGTAGCGTTATCGATGGGGGGGCGGGGAGGGACCTGTAGATGTAATATATGTAGAGTTTAATAAGGTGTCACATAAAAAGCTGGTGCAGAAAATAAAGGCCCATGGTGGTGGGTTTGCATGGATTGAAGACTGATTACAGCAGAGGGGACAGTTGAAATAAATGGGCCTTTTCCAGGCTAGAAGCACTGGATACTCTGGGGATGAGATTTTGGCTCTGAATTATTTGTAGTCTAGATTAATGGCCTGGAGATTGGTTAGGGTGCAAGATATCCAATTCTGCCAAAGATACGAAAATCACTGGAAGGTTATCTTGTAATGAGGATAGTGGGATCTGTAGCAGACTGCAGGTATTTTGAGTAAGTATTGAAAACTTGGCAGACAGAGTTAATGAGCAAAACTGTGAAATCACACACTTCAGTAGGAAAATTCTAAAGGCAAACTATTATCTGAATGGAGAAGGCCATAAAGGCATAGGAGGAGAATTGGGCCATTTGGCCCATCGAGTCGGCACATCAATTCCGTCATGGCTGATTTATTTTTCTCAACCTTATTACCTTGTCTAAGAAGGATTACAGAGGAGCAAAGTGGGGACGGATTTGGGTGTTCCTACATATGGATCACTCAAAGTTAGCTGAACTGGTTTAGCAAGTAGTTAGGAAGACAATGTGTAGAATCAGAACTGGGTTTATCATCACTGGCATGTGTCATGAAATTTGTTAACTTAGCAGGAGTAGTTCAATGTAATACATAATATAGAAGAAAAAATAATAAATAACTAAATCAATTACAATATATATATTGATAAAATTAAAATTGTGTAAAACAGAAATAATATATATTAAAACAGTGAGGTTGTGTTCATGGGTTCAATGTCCATTTTAGAATCAGATGGCAGAGGGGAAGAAGCTGTTCCTGAATCACTGTGCGTGTGCCTTCAGGTTTCTGTACCTCCTACCTGATGGTAACAGTGAGAAAAGGGCATGTCCTGGGTGTTGGACGTCCTTAATAATGGACGCTGCCTTTCTGAGACACCGCTCCTTGAAGATGTCCTGGGTGCTTTGTAGGCTAGTAGCCAAGATAGAGCCGACTAAATATATGACCCTCTGCAGCGTTTTTCGGTCCCGTGCAGAAGCCCCCCACCTATCTTTATTGGGAGCTAGAGTGGCCTTTATTGGGACAGTTTTGGAGTTTGGGATAGGAAGGTATTGTTACTATTGTTCAGGGTGTTGGTGAGACACCCTGAGTATTGTGTACAGTTTATGTCCTCTTGATAGACCGACATTGGAGAGTGCCCACGAGAAATTCGCAAGGCAAGAGGCTTGTCCTATCACACGTGGCAAAAGAAATTAAGTCAGGTCTAATTCATCTCCTTTTTAATGTTCTTATCCAACTGACCAAACGTTCCGTATCAATGAATTAGGGTTTAGACCTTCACAATTGTCTTAATCCTGGTTCTCAGAACTGGGACGCCATACTCCAAATGCGTCCACAACAGTATTTTATCAAGTTAGCCCATCATTTCCTAACTCTCGTGTTCATTCTCCGCGTAAACTATTTTCTCAATCGGTTCTGCCACAGCTCGTGGTTCTCGCTCCCCTTTTAGAATTGTCGTTGGTGTAGTTTACCAGCGGAAGTCAGAATTTGTACAGTACGATGGAGTCATCTCCACAACATTGATCTAAGACAATTTGCTGAGCCGCGCAAAAGGCGATCTGTGCGGATCAACTTCACAAGCATTGGAGGAACATAAGCCATAAACGAGGCTTTAATAGCATTCAATAATAACAACCTTCAGGAACAGGCCAGGTCAAAGTTTGTGGGAAATTGGTGCTCTGGAGACGCGATGAAATCTGCCCCCAATGTCGGTCAATGCTGCCCTCTGCTGGCCATAGTCAAAGAGCATGAAGACAGTCCTTTCGATTTGTTAGACTCGTACGTAGCATCACATACCCACTTACAATAATCTCCTCACATTACCATCAATTTACCCCGAATTTTACCACCGATCGACTCACTGGGGGCAATTTACAGTGGCTAATTAACCTACCAACCCGCATGTCCTTGGGGAAAAAGCCGGAGCACGTGGCGGTAAACCCCTATCGTCGCAGACTCCACAAGGACAGCACCCGAAATCAGGATTAAACGTAGTTCTCTGGGCTTCCCGGTTTCAAACCTTAAGAAAATTCTTTGAGAGAGGGAGTCCAGGCTCCCTTGAGGAAATGTTTCCTGCCCAGAGCGAAGGGTCCCTGACCTGAAGCGACGGTTGGCGCTTTCTGCTGGCGGGCTGTCAAACGGGATTAAATGGGGTTGAGACGGATAATAAATGAACCACGATCCATGGGCTACTCTTATATCTTATAGTGTTACGGAATGTCAGATTTCCAGCCTCTGCATTTGG
This sequence comes from Mobula birostris, assembly GCF_030028105.1. Classification (NCBI taxonomy): domain Eukaryota; kingdom Metazoa; phylum Chordata; class Chondrichthyes; order Myliobatiformes; family Myliobatidae; genus Mobula; species Mobula birostris. The sequence continues at coordinate 27,269,644 of NC_092380.1, read as the reverse complement.
TATTTTAATGCAAATGTCGCCCTTCTTTCTGCATCATTACCCCGCACCAGAGACCTGCATATTCTTCTTTCAAATGCTGCACACGCGGGGTCAGGGGAAGGTCGGGCACTTCATGCAGATATTGAAAAGGGCTGTTCCTAGTTTTCGCAGAGAGCTTCCCATCGCCCCTCCATCGTGTTCAGTCCCACAGCCGCTCCAGTGCTTAAACATCCCCCAGTTTCCAACGATCCTTCATTGGTAGCATGTTCTCCAATTAACACCCGCCACTCTCTCCTCCTCAGCGCCCTTCCTGAAACTGTCATCAGCTTTTCAGTCTCAGCGGGCGGCTTGCTGTCAAACCTCAATCCAGTCAGGCGTCCTGAGCGGTAATCACCGCCTAACGTGCCTATGTTTCTTTAACGATAGGTTTGTGAACAGGAGACCTGTGAGAAGGAGGTGTTCCCTCTGTCCATGAACTACTTGGACCGCTTCCTGACTGTGATGCCGTTGGAAAAGTCCAGGTTCCAGCTGCTGGGGGCCGCCTGCTTACTCCTGGCATCGAAAGTCCGTCAGACCAACCCGCTGCCTGTGGAAACCTTGTGCACCTACACGGCGCACTCGTCCCGGCCGGAGGATCTGAGGGTAAGTTGCTGGGGGACGGGGACGGGGACATAAACACTCTCTCCCCCCCCCCCCGCCCCCCGCAACAAGTTTGATTCCACGGTGGAGCTCAGTTTCCTAGAGTCAAAATCACTAACCGGACGCTAAATTACGTACCCCAGCGGATCGCCGCTGATCGAGCTGCTCCTTGGGTTAGTTCGGGACCAGCTGGGCTTCCCATGACGCTTACAACCTCAAGTATTCTCCGTTAACAGCCCTCAGGGCTTGGTATGATACCGAGAAAGCGACACATTGTCCTTACCGTTTCCGGGTCTGAGGTGTTTATGGAGTTAAAGTATACCACAGAGGCAATGAGTAAAATGGGGGAAGAATGCAAGACTGAAAGTGTTGTTTCTAAATGCGCGTAGCATTCGGAATAAGGTGGACGAACCCATGGCACAATTAGAGATTGGTCGGTATAACTTTGTGGGCATCATTGATTCGTAGCTGAAAGGAGTCCATAGTTGGGAGCTTAACATCAAAAGGATGTACTTTGTATCGAAAGGACAGGCAGGGAGGCATAGGCGGTGGTGTGGCTCTGTTGGTAAGAGATGGAATTACATCTTCAGAAAGAGGTGACATAGGGCCGAGAATGTTGAATCTTCACGCGTGAAGTAAAGAAACTGCAAAGGTGAAAAAAAAATGGGAATCAAAGGATCCGGATGTAATAAGGATAATGTCACAATTGTAATGGTGGATTTCAATATGCGAGAGGATTGGGAAAATCAGGTTGGTGTCGGATCACGAGGGAATTTGTTGAATGCCTATGAGATTGTCATAAGGGGACGTTGGGAGCGGACCCTTATGCAAGACACAGACTCTGAAGTACCAGGAACAGGACAAGGTTTATCAAGAAAGCAAGGGGAAGAAACAACGCTGGAAATGGACACAGGCCCTGGAAGAGACAAAGACACTGGGTCTGGGCTAGGACTAAGACTAGGAAAGCGGGACCACGACAAGGAACTTGGAATTAGGAGTCTGGGCTAGGACCCCGAGCCAGAGACTGGACAGAGACCCGGAACCTGGGTCTTGACTCAAGCTCGGACCCCGGATCTAGGCGAGGGCAAGACGTGGCTACAGGACTGGACGTGGATCTCCTGTACAGGACGAGGCACATGGACAGGACCAGAACACAAAGCCTTGACTTGGACAGGTCGAGGTGCTTGGACTAGACGAGGTTCTTGGGCGTGGCTTGGACTAGACGGCGTTCTTGGGTGTGGCTTAGACTAGACGAGAGGCTCCTGGACAGGACGAGGGAACTCCAGCGCAGGACGTGTCTCTCAGACTAGGTTTGGCTCGGTTCTTGGACTCAGCTTGATTAGGCTCTTGGGTATGGAGCCGGGACCCTCCTTGAGGGCAGGAGCAGGACTCACCTAGGACGCAGGGCTGAGGAAACTGTGAGAGATTCAGAGGGGGAGGGAAAGGAAAAAGTCCAGCAGGGAATCCTTGGTTTGCAGAGGTATTTATGTGCCAGCCCAAAACGAGAATCAGGTGCCTCAATTAAGGCACCCAATGGAACAAGAGAAAACAGGAAAACCCGGAATAAGGATCGATGAACTGGACCGTGAACTGGAATGCGGATTTCATGGACCGGACCATGACAGAGATGGCTTTTTAGAGCAGCTTGTGCCTGAGCCTACTCGGGGAAAGGCTATCTTAGATTGGGTGTTGTGCAATAACCCAGATCTTATGAGGAAGCGCAATGTAAAGGAACTCTTAGGAGGCAGTGATAATATGATTGAATTCATACTGTAATTTGAGAGGGAGAAACATAACTCACATATATCAGTATCTTAATGGAATAAAGGGAATTGCAGAGGCATGCGAGAGGAGTTTGCATAGGTGGATTGATATGTCGCACAGAGGAGGGGGTTCTCAAATGGTAGGTGTAGACAACCATGGCTGACAAAGGAACATAAGAACATAAGAAATAGGAGCAGGAGTCGGCCATCTGACCCGTCGAGCCTGCTCAACCATTCAATAAGATCATGGCTGATTTGGCCATGAACTCACCTCCACCTACTTGCCTTTTCCCCATAACCCATAATACCCCTACTATGCAAAAATGTATCCAACCTTGTCTTAAATATATTTACTGAGGTAGCCTCCACTGCTTCAATGGGCAGTGAATTCCACAGATTCGCCACCCTCTGGGAAAAGCAGTTCTTCCTCATCTTCATCCTAAATCTACTCCTCTGAATCTTGAGGCTATGTCCCCGAGTTCTAGTCTCACCCACCTGTGGAAACAACTTTCCTGCCTCTATCCCTTTCATAACTTTATATGTTTCTATAAGATCTCCTCTCATTGTTCTGAATTCCAAAAGGTAGATAAGGGCTGCCTTTTAAAAGCCAAGGAAACGGCAGATAAGGTAGCAAAAGTGAGTGGGAATCTGGATGATTGGGAAGCTTTTTAAGTCCAACAAAAGACAACTAAAAAGGCTATAAGAAAAGGAAAGATGAAATATGAGGGCAGATTACCCAATAATATGAAGCAGGATACTAGAAGCTTTTTTTTCAGTTATATAAAGAGGGAGGTGAGAGTTGATATTAGACCACTGGGAAATGATGCTGGTGAAGTAGAAATGGGGGACAAAAAATGGCGGATGAACTTAATGGGTACTTTGTATCGGTCTTCACTGTGGAAGACACTAGTGGTGTGCCAGAGGTCCGTGAATGTCAGGGCACAAGAGTGAATGCCATTGCTATTACAAAGGAAAAAGAGCTAGGCAAACTCAAAGGTCTGAAGGTAGATAAGTCACCTGGACCAGATGGACTATATTCCAGGGTTCTGAAAGAGGTTGCTGAAGAGATAGCAGATGCATTGGTGACAATCTTTCAAGAATCACTTGATTCTGACATGGTCCTGGAGGACTGGAAGATTGAAAATGTCACTCCACTCTTTAAGAAGGAGGGAAGGCAAAAGAAAGGAAATTATAAGCCAGTCAGTCTAACCGCAGTGGTTGGTAAAGTATTGGAATCTATTATTAAGAATGAGTTGTTAGGGTACTTGGAGGCTAATGATAAAATAAGTCAAAGACAGTATGGTTTCTGGTAAGGGACATCTTGCTTGACAAATCTATTAGAATTCTTCGAGAAAGTAACAAGCAGGGTGGACAAAGGAAAGGCAGTGGATGTCCTTTACTTGGATTTTCAGAAGGCGTTTTATAAGTGCCACACATAAGGCTGCTTAACAAGACAAAATCCTATGGTGTAACAGGAAAGATACTGGCCTGGATAGTGGAATAGCTTACAGACAGGAGGCAGTGAGTGGAATAAAGAGGGCCTTTTCTGGTTGGCTGCCAGTGACTAGTGGGGTTCCTCGGGGGTCAGGATTGGGACCGCTACTTTTCATTTTGTCAATGATTTGGATAATGGAATTGATGGCTTTGTGGCAAAGTTTATGGATGATATGAAGATAGGTGGAGGGGTAGATGGTGCTGAGGAATGTGATTGCAGCAGGAGTAGACAAATTGGAAGAATGGGCAAAAAGGTGGCTGATGGAACACAGTGTTTGGAAATGTATGATAATGTATTTTGGTATAAAGGAACAAAAGTGCAGACTGTCATCTAAATGGGGAGAGAATTCAAACATCAGACGTGCAATGGGACTTAGGAGTCCTTGTGCTAGACTCCCAAAATGTTAATTTACAGGTTGAGTCTGTGGTAAAGAAGGCAAATGCAATGTTGGCATTTATTTCAAGGGGGATAGAATATAAAAGCAAGGAGATAATGCTAAGACACTAGTCAGGGTGTACTTGGAGTATTGTCAAAGATTCTGGGTCCCATATCTCAGAAAGGATGTGTTGTTATTGGAGAGAATCTGGAGGAAGTTCACGAGGATGATTCTGAGAATAAAGGGGTTAATATATGAGGAGTGTTTGGCAGCTTTGGGCCTGTACTCACTGAAATTTAGAAGAATGCGGGGGGGCGGGGGTCTCATTGAAACCTACGGAATGTTGAAAGGACTAGATAAGGTGAATGTAGAGAGGATGTTTCCTATGGTGGGGTATCGAGAACTAGAGGGCACAGCCTTAAAATTGAGGGGCGACCTTTTAGAACAGAGATAAGGAGGATTTTTTTTAGTCAGAGAATAGTGAATCTGTGGAAAGCTCTTCCATTGACTGCTGTGGGGGCCAGATCCGTTGGTATATTTAAGTCAGAAGTTGATGGTTTCCGGATCAGTCAGGGCATCAAAGGATACGGCGAGAAGGCAGGTGTAAGAGGTTGTGTGGGATCTGGGATCAGTCATGATGGAAAGGCAGAGCACACGGGATGGGCTGAATGGCCGTATTCTGCTCCGGTGTCTTATCCCAGGCAGCCTCTGGGGGAACTGGAGGGGTCGTGTCCTGCGCCGATATCTATTCACATCCCACTGTTCATTATATCAGGCTATGTTCTGTTATCTCATCGTTGTTTGTCATAGAGTACGGAATCAAGCATTTCAGTCGACGGAGTCCATGCCTCCACCAGCCACACATTCCACTGTCTGCCGGAGCTTGCCGTGTAGAAATCCGCTCTCCCGTTCCACTGTCTGCGGGAGCTTGCTGTGTGGAAATCCGCTCTCCCGAACCACTGTCTGCCGGAGCTTGCCGTGTAGAAATCCGCTCTCCCGAACCACTGTCTGCGGGAGCTTGCTGTGTAGAAATCCGCTCTCCCGTTCCACTGTCTGCTTGCTGTGCGGAAATCCGCTCTCCCGAACCACTGTCTGCCGGAGCTTGCCGTGTAGAAATCCGCTCTCCCGAACCACTGTCTGCGGGAGCTTGCCGTGTAGAAATCCGCTCTCCCGTTCCACTGTCTGCGGGAGCTTGCCGTGTAGAAATCCGCTCTCCCGTTCCACTGTCTGCCGGAGCTTGCCGTGTAGAAATCCGCTCTCCCGTTCCACTGTCTGCTTGCTGTGTGGAAATCCGCTCTCCCGAACCACTGTCTGCCGGAGCTTGCCGTGTAGAAATCCGCTCTCCCGTTCCACTGTCTGCGGGAGCTTGCCGTGTAGAAATCCGCTCTCCCGTTCCACTGTCTGCCGGAGCTTGCCGTGTAGAAATCCGCTCTCCCGTTCCACTGTCTGCGGGAGCTTGCCGTGTAGAAATCCGCTCTCCCGAACCACTGTCTGCGGGAGCTTGCTGTGTGGAAATCCGCTCTCCCGAACCACTGTCTGCGGGAGCTTGCCGTGTAGAAATCCGCTCTCGCGTTCCCTGCAGTACAGTACTCGACTCGCGGGGTTCCGGACAGACTGGGAGTGAAGGTGAATGGGCATCCTCACCAGTTACACTTAGGCTGCCAACAATTCCGAAAACAAGGCAGCTGCTGAACAAGATAATTGGCCGGAAACACCATCCAGCCCTCGCCGCAGATGTGTCGGGGGTTCCTCAGGACCTGTTACTCTCATGTGTTGGTCTCCATGGAGACGAGGCCTCAGTGTCCCCCCCTCTTTATATCTTCCTTGGAGCCGTGGCCATTCGCCATGACGCCGAGCCCCTGATTACCCATTTTCAGCGCGGACGTCATTGATTAGTTGAGTTTCAGCACTGGTTCCATGCGGTCGGCCTGCACCGACCAGCGCCCGCTGTCCAGAGAGACCACTGGCTCGCTCCGTCCACTGACCGAGTGACCCTTTTCCTTGCAGTTTCCGGATCCACTGGGCGTGCCCATCATACTCCACACGTTCTCGCCATCGCACACCTGGCAGAGAAAACCACGGACCTGACGCGGGGAGGTGGTCAGTCTGGACAAGATAGGCCGAAGGGCCGGTTTCTGTGCTGTGACTGCGAATCCAAGACTCGAAGCGTTCAGGGCCACAGAAACGCAAAACCTTTAATGCCCGATTTGCTGAGTCGCCCTTCTTAAAAATAAACCGGGGAAGGTCACGGTAAATGGGGAGGGGAGTGTGGAGCAGGAAGGGGCGCTCCCTTTCCATTGGGATAAGGCAGGGGTCCCCAACCTTTTTTGCACTGCGGACCAGTTTAATATTGACAATATTCTTGCGGACCGGCCGACCCGGGGGGGGGGGGGGAGGTAGGGTTGCCAACGGACAAGAGTAGCAGTCAAATACGTTGTGTTTACCCAGATAAAGACTACAATGACCATGAAGCCTTGCGCGGGCACCGGTGCGCATGCGTGACCTTCGTGTACATGCCGATCTCATTCTACAAATCGTTTTTGGCGATTCTGTTCCGGGGGGGGTGTTAATCACGACCGGAATATAGGTGATAAGTGGCTAATACACTCAATTTCCTTTCTAAAAGGGTTTACCTAACGAATTTAATATTAAACACACAGCGCATATTTTCCTCGCATGAATACAGTGATAAGTCGATTATCGGGGAGGACAGGGGAGCTTCAAGTAAGTATGGAACGAGCTTCCAGTAGAAGTGGTAGAATCAGGTTCGATGTTGTCATTTAAAGTTAAATTGGATAGATACATGGACAGGAAAGGAATGGAGGGTTATGGGCTGCGTGCAGGTCGGTGGGACTAGGTGAGAGTAGCGTTCGGCATGGACTAGAAGGGCCGAGATCGCCTGTTTCCGTGCGGTAATTGTTATACTTATAATTGTTATAAGTCAATTGCATCTTAACATTTTAAGTAACGTTTGGATATTAAACACACAGCACATATTTTCCCCGTATGAATATATAAAATTATTGCAACACACCAATATCGCTGAATCAGTGGGAGCCCTGGGCTTGTTTCCCTGCAACAAGACAGTCCTATCGAGGGGTGATGGGAGACAGCGATACTCGAAGGGGGTTCCTTATGTCCAGTCTATTCCGCAGTTTAGTTTCCGTTGCATTCATCGCAGAAAATTACGCTTCGCAGAAAAATGTTGGAAATGGAAGCAACGTTTTCAGTGCTTTTGTGGCTATCTCAGGATATTTAGCCTTGACTTTGATCCGGAATGCCGGCAGAGATGTTATGTCAAACATACTTTTCAGCCCGCCATCATTTGCAAGCTCGAGGAGTTGATCTCGTTCCCGCGCTGACATGGACGACGCGCGCGTAATGGCTCAACAATGGGCGGAACAGGGAATGAGGAAAGGTGCAGCTGACTCATATCGCCAAATCATATCGTTTCTTCGTGGCCAGGTAGCAAAAGCTTTGCGGCCCGGTGGTTGGGGACCACTGGGATAAGGGCTGGGAGCGCTGTTGGGTCCGGAACACCCCTTTGAAAGGTCCCGTCGTTGTGTGGCGTCCCCACCCCACTAACTCCCAATCTGCTGTGCTGAGTGAAGATATCGTTTCAAGGGTCCCGCTCCTTCTGGTCTCTCGGTTACCGTCGTCCTTAAATTATCGTCAGAATTGTCTAAAACGCCTTTCTAAAATGTCCAACCCGACTTCTAAAGTGCTTTCAGACTCTGGAATTTTTCCAGTAAACCCCGTCTCGTTCGCCCAGAACCTTGCAGACTGGAAGTGAACACAGTTTTCTCGCTCTCTCACACGTTCGGAAGTCACAGTGACATGCTCGTTCACCCTGCTTACAGGAGGTGCTCCCGGGGGCTGGGGCCCGCTTGGTGCCGAGAGCAGGGGCAGATGTGGGGGGCGGGGTCCCCGTGAGCCGGGCTTTGTCTGACGGCCACTCTCACTCGACAGGCGATGGAGTTGCTGCTCTTGGACACGCTGCAGTGGCACCTCGGCGCGCCCACGCCGCAGGAGTTCGTGGAGCAGTTACTCGAAGTACTCGGAGCACAGGCGGCTGGGGAACGGCTGATCCGCAAACACACCGACACCTTCATCGCGCTCTGCAACACAGGTGCGGGGTGTCGGGTCCGCGCGTCTGAGGAGGGATCGGTGTGGTGATGGTGGTGGTAGGGGAGAGGAGGGAACATTTGTGTTGGTGGTATAGGGTTAATGGGGGGTGGGTATGTGCGGTTGGCGGAGCACGGGGTTGGGGCTGGCCGGAGAAACGTCGGTAGGGGTGGGTATAGGCGGGTGAGCTCTCTCCACAGTGTTTGAGGGAGGCTGTAGATTCCCAAGGCGGGCGATCCAGGGACTCGACCCGCCGCCGCTAATTCCCGCATCGTTGCAGACGCTGAGTTCGTGTCGTTGCCGCCTTCGGTGATCGGTGCCGCCAGTCTCGCCGCCGCCGTCTGCGGCCTTCGCCTGTGTCTGCCGGGAATTCCTCCAGGACCCCGGGTGCTCACCGACCACCTCGCCCGCTCCATCCGCTGCGATCCGGTAAGTTGGTGCTAGGACCCCTGTCTCCCAGTCCCAACCCAACCCACCTCCACTCTCTTCCCCCATCTTCCCGTCCCCTCCACTGCCCTGGCGGGTCTCCGTTCCCAGTCTACGCCCCCTGGGTAAACTTGTCCCTGACTCCCCAACTCTCCCAACCCATTTGCCACTGGTGCGTTCTGACCAGCTGTGGGGCAGAGATGAAACCTTTCCCAGCCGGGGTCGAGGTGAACACCCGCTGCCTCTGCGTCCCTGCCGGCTTGTCGGTGACCATAAGACAGAGGAGAAGAACCAAGTAGTTCAGCCCATCGAGTCTGCTCCGGATTCCATCACGACTGATCTATTATCCCTCTCAACCCCATTCTCCTGCCTTCTCCCGTATCCTCTGAAGCCCCGACTGACCAAGAACATATCAACCTCTGTTTTAAATTTACCCAATGACTTGGCCTTACAGCCACCTGAGGCGATGAATTCCACAGGTTCCCCATCCTCTTGACTAAAGAAATCCCTCCTCATCTCCGTTGTATCTGTACGTTTCTCTAGTCTGAGGCTGTGGCCTCTGGTCCCTGATCCCAGGCACCTCCTCTCCACTACCACTGTCCAGCCTGTCACTATTCAGTAAGTTACAATGAGATCCTCCCACATTCTTCTGACCTCCAGCGAGTACAGGCCCAGAGCCATCATATGCTTCTCATATGTTAACCCTTTCATTCCCAGGATCATTCTGATGAACCTCCTCTGGACCCTCTCCAACATCACCACATCTTTTCTGAGATAAGGGGCCCAAAACTGCATGTTCCAAGTGCGTTCTGACCAATGCCTTATAAAGCCTCAGCATGACATCCAAAGGGCCCGTGGTGAGCGTGGGTCGGTTAGGCCGAAGGGCCTGTTTACACATTGTATTAATTCTATGACTCTATCCATCTCTCTGCCTACTGATAAACAACTTCCCTCCAAAGAACATTTTTACATACTCACGCCCTTCTATTCCAATTCCATCACCTCCCACCCTACCCACTTCCCAGTCCAATATGCCCTCAGGCCTCCCTCACCCCCTCAGTGTCAGCACCCTGCACTCAGGACAGGTTGCACACAGGGTCGTTCATCACTGGCATCTTTCAAATGGGTTACAAATCTGCGATGGTGAAGATACCAAGGCCAGCCTGTCCCAGTGGGGGCGAGGGAGCTCCCGGGGCTGTTCCTGCTCCCCATTCACCCTCAAACAGTACCATTACCCTCATGGTGTGCTTCATCAAAGGACGAGTTCAGGGGATGAGGGGCAAGTCCAAAATCACAGATGTACTCTGCAGGTCAGTCAGCATCTGTAGAGGGAGGAACAAAGTCAACGTTTCAGCTTGGAGCCCCTTCATCATAACTGGAACGTTGGGGGGACTTTCCTCTACCCAACTACCGAGTGTTTCATTGTTCTCTGATTCGATTTCAGATTCCCAGCATTGAGGTTTCTCTGATTTCCATGAAGAGAATTTATTGAAACAGACAGGGTTTGCTTCGGTTATGCGGGGGGGGGGGGCGCAGGAAGCAGGCGAGAGCCCTTCGGTAGTATCAGGTTCCTGTAAAGAGAGGATGCTCATCTCTGGCAGCAGTTTGGACCAGATGGAATACTGGAGGGGGTGGGTTGTTTTATGGGAGGCTGGGATTGTACCTGGTGGACAATTGAAGCACTTGTAGATTTGACTGATTCTGCATTCTGCCCCCAGGCTGATGGGAGATTGGGGGGTGGTGGTGCGGGATGGACGGGGTTGTTGTGAGGGCTGGCATAGACTTGAATGGCCAAATGACCTGCTTCAATGTTGCAACAAAATCAACAAAGTGAGTGGGATCTTGCTGTGCATAGATTGGCTCCTCCTGTACTTCCATGGCTATGATGTTTCTCGTTTGCTGTAAAGCACTTCTGGGGAAACGCAAGGCACTTTGAAAATGCAGGGGAAGTGCCCTGTTGTTCATTGTCAGGATGGGATCCAGTCCAATTCTGTCCAACCTGTGTTCTTCCCTTGTGCAGGAGTGTGTGAGGACGTGTCAGGAGCAGCTCGAGGTCTCCCTACACACCCGCCTGAGACAAGCAACCCCCCAAACTCTCCCCCCGCCAAAGTCGGAAGAACCGGAACGTTCCAGGACACCCACAGACATCCAGGACGTGAACTTGTGAGGACGGAACACACTGTTGCCCAGCCCTCGAGTCCTGCACTGTTTGTCTATGGAATTGCCCCTGTAGCCTGCCATCCAGTCCCGTACTCGCCACCTTGTGACAACATGGTCCCAGTTCCCAATTCCGCAGATCCTCCCAAATGCCCTTGCTCTTCCCCCGCGAATTCTCGAGTCATTTTGATGTGATAACCTTCATCGTCGTGTCTGGGGATATGGGAAAATAGCCTTGTACCATTGGATCAGTTGTCAAAATAGAATGGGCTCGTTGAGCTGAGCAGCTGTTTCTATCTTGCGTTTAATCTTCAGTCTTTTAAATCAGTGAACACACCATGTTTCTCCTGTAAGGCCTGTGCTATTTCAGTTTGCATCGGGATCCACCTCTGGGACTTGATCTGTCTGAGGTGTTGAACCCAGTATCTACAGGGCCTGGCTGTTTGCCCAGGGTGGGGATGAACTGGAGGGAGAGGGGACTACAACCTGAGAGCAGTGGGCCAGTTTCCATCCTGGTGTTGGACCCTCTGGAAGGGGAAGCGATCCCACAGGATTCCTAGTCTCCAACATGGAGGCAATTTCATAGGAAAGCTCCCTGGAGGAGACATTCCTTCCCAAACCTCCCACTCACCCCTTCACTCATCTACTTCATACTTCCCATTGGCCAATCCCAGTGGCTGCATTACTCCTCTGACCCTGGAACTGGCTGAACTGGGTTGGCCTTGGAGCAGGAAGCCAGGGCGATGATTCATGCCTTTTGCTGTCAATCATCCAAAGTGCTCACCATTCACTGGCTCTCTCAACTGTTTCATTATTTAACTATTTATTTTAACTGTTTATTTTAATTAAAATAAAGTCTGTATTTAAGTTAATGTTTAAAGTAATGTTAATTATTTTCAATGTTAAAATAAAATTCATACTAAGCTGGTCAGATTCTGATCGCATGTGCATTAACCAAGGCTACCTGAAGAGACTTAAAAGTCTGGTTTCTCACATCCAGTGCGATTATTTCACTCTGGAGACATCACAGTAGAGCCCTGTTTCTTCTCTTGATGTGCAATCCTGAGCACAGGACCAGAAAGCCATGACCAGGAGGGATTCCTTCATTCTCCCTCACACCTGGAAGATTGCAGAGCTCCCTAGTCAGTCCATAAAGCAACAGCTCAATCAAATAACTGACTGGTCTGGCCATAGGTGGGGTACTGAGTGCAGTGCTGCTCACCATACCTCAGGGAAGTTGTGGTAGTGCTGAGGAGATTCATCTGAATGTTGCTTGGGATTGAGCAGAGACTGAGATTGTTCTCCTTGGAGTAGATGGGGTGGAGGAGCGGGGCTGACTGAGGAAGACAATATTACGCAGTGACCAACATTTCCTCTTAGCAGAAGTGTGTAAAACTAGAAGGCCTAGGTTTAAGGTTGAGATATGAGGAAGACGTGGAGCGAGGTTGCAATCTGGAACACACTGCTTAAGGGCACGGTGGACACAGACTCGCAGAACTGATGGATGAACACTTGAAATTCCGGGGCTTAGCGTGTCACAGACTGAGTTCTAGGAAGTGGCCAATTAGTGTAGGTAGATACCCAGTGGCTGGAAGAAGCATGGAGTGCAGAAAGGATTGTCTCAGGTGTCTCCTTTAGCCTCAGGACTGCACAGCTTGGCACAAAATGCAGGTTGACCCTCCCAGTGTGGTGGTAAGGCAGTGCTGCACCCTCAGAGGTACTGGTATGCAATGAGGCACTGAAAAAAATATCCATGGCACCATTTCAAATGTTCATGGTTGTGACCATTATTTCTCAACCTACATCTGACCATGACTTAACAGTCAGTTTCACACTGTGGAACCTTTTGCTGTGTCCACATTGCTACAACTGGCTACACTTCAAAGCAATGGCACTGGTTGCTTTAGCTTGGTAGAGATCCCTGGGCCCCAGATCCTACTGCACAGGCTGCCTTCCTTCACAATGTCCCAGCAGCAAGTTCAAAGGACAACTACAAATTGGTCAATAAACTTCAGCTTTCCCAGCATTTGCAGTCTCTTGTGTCTCCGGCCTCTTGCTTGACTGGATAAGCCCTCTAAAACTGTTGCACACTTTAAGACGATGATTTTCAAACAATATGAGCGTATTACACAAAACATCTGGCAGCCGGTGGCGTAGTGGCATCAGCGCCGGACTTCGGAGCGAAGGCTCCCGAGTTCGAATCCAGCCGGCTCCCTTGCACACTTTCTATCCGTGCTGGGTTGAGTGTTGAGCTAACAACTCTAGCTAGAAAGCCTGCTAAAAAAAACGCCATCATGACGGTGTCCCGATGACTCCAGTCGGAGTTAAGGGCTTTCTTCTTCACTCAGAACGTCTGTTGGACAGACCTCATCCTAGAAGTCTGTGAGATGATCTTTGTTACATCTTTCTAAGGGCCCTACTGAGAGGTCGACATTAATCTTCAGGTCTGATCTTACCGGTAGCCTCTACGTATATAACAGACATTCAGGACCAGCTGTGGGACTGTGAGACACACATATACAACCACACAGCACAGTTCAGGCCCTTCAGCCCACGATGTGCTGATCTTCTAACCTACTCCAAGATCAATCTAACCCTTCATAACCATCAATCTACATTGCCCATTTCTCTTTCAGTCATGTGCCTATCTAAGAGTCTCTTAAATGTTCTTAATATACCATCACCACCACCCGAAGGTGCATACCATGCACCCACTACTGTGTGAAAAACCTACCTCTGACATCCTCCCTAAACATTCTTTCAATCACCTTAGAAGTATCAGCCAATACCACACTGAGAAAAAGGCACTGGTTGTCCACTCTATCTCTGCCACCTATGACCTTATACACCTCCATCAAGTCTCCTCTCATTCTCCTCCTCATCAATAAAGGCTCTAACTCACTTCACCTTTCCTCCGAAGACACGTTCTCTAATCCAGGCAGTATCCTGGTAAGTCTCCTCTGCGCCCTCTCCAAAGCCTCCACATTCTTCCTACAATGACCAGACAGGGTGTCATCAATGAGGTCAGTATTTAGTGTCCATTCCCTGAGAAAGGGGTGGTGAGTCCATCTCCGAACTATAGTTTGTTCTTCTGGTGACAGCTCTATAGGTATGGAGTCCCAACAAGGAACACCTTCTCAGTGAAGGTCATGAATGCTTGCTAAGGTACAAAGAATCAATGATTAACTGTACTGAACAGTGGAGGGGCATCAGCCAGACCCAATGGGGTTGGTTGTCCCCGGACATATAGTTAATGCAGTTCTCCCACCTGTGAGAGGTGAAACAGTTCAGGTAGGCTGTCTCTGATGAAAAAAAAATATTCAGCAGCTTTAGGTTTCTGTATCTTGCCACAGGATTGCATATGGAGGAAGGGAGAATTGATGGGGTGTCAATTTGACAATGTGTCTTGTCAGCATCCAAGGAAAGTTGGGAATGTTGGAACACTGAGCCGACATTAGTTCTACTGTCTGGGAAAAGAGCAGATTGGGAGATTGTTTGAACATTAAGCATTGGGATATTGGGAATTACCTCTGGGATACTGACCACTTAAGGTTGTTGTACCTGGTGGTGGTGATGGAGACAGGCTCCCACGATCTATTAAATGCTCCAAATGGCTTGCAGCTCAAATAGCCTCTGACAACCAAGTCCAGCTCCTGGCCTTCACGTGTGGCTTAGCTACTACGTCTGGGGGAATTGTTTATACTGACAGGAGAGGGGGCAAAGGTAGGTTATTAGCACCTTAAAACCAGTTGCTTCGGGCAGATGGTGCTTGTCAGCATTGGTTGGCAGCTCATTTAGGAGAAGGAAAACTCTGATCTCAAACCTCCACTGCATTTCAGCTGTACCCACTCATGGGGAAGGCTTCGGGTGTATATCCCGAGGAAAAAATCCGGAGCTGGAGTCCCTGAGGCAGTCCCACACTGAGTTCAATGCTGACCGGCAACTCCTGCGACCCTGCTGGTACCAAACTGTATCAGTCTCTGCCGTTCCTTTGGGTTCATCAGATGCGTGGAGAGGGGGAGCTTGCTACATGGGCAACAGCTCGCTCTGCATATTGTACAGCCCAGGCTTGCATATCTAGGCAGCTAGGACACAATATCCATTGTCAACTGTGACCAACAGAGGCCTTCACCTCACCTCACTGACCACTGCCATACTTGGTATTGAAGCCAGAGACTGGAACACCAGAACATTGTACACCGGTTGACGGAGGAGTGGGTGATGGGCGGCGGTGAGAAGGTGGGTCGGCGGGTGAGAGGGTGGCGGGTGAGGGGGTTAGCGGGTGGGTGATTGGATGAGCGAGTTCTTATGCCTCTGCAACAGCCGCCACGTTTGGACAGCTCTGAAACATTGGCATTCAGTTTAGATTTGCACCAGGACTGTCAGTAAAGCTAGGAGGTAGAAGTTTTGACACAGACCTTTATGTAAATACATTAAATACAATTTCACTCACCTGGAAACGCGCGTGGCACTAATAAATTAAATAAAAAATAGACGTGACGATGAAGTGCGTCGGGCTGACATATAAAAAGGGAGAGTCTTTTCCTCGTTCCAAGTATAGAGTAAAAATGAACAAAAAAAGTCAAAGAATGTTCCAGAACAATGACAGAACATTGCACAAGTTAAATAAATACAGTAATTGTCCATTTACAAAAGAAACACTGAAAGGTTTGAAACCATTCAATGCGTTAACAGCAAAGCCTGATTTACATGTACAACAAGAATTAAACTGGCCATACTTCACACGAGGACTCCCTCAGGCTACCGTGGTTTCAGCATGAGATGTGCTGAGGGTAGAGGGAGGGGAGAGCAGGGGCATTAGAAGGTTGCCGAGGGAGGGGGAAGTGATCTACAACAGGGAGAGGGACGATTTCCTCCGCAGTTACCCTGTTTTATCAGCCAGAGGAGAGGCCCCTGTCGTGCTGTTCTCCTGGTCCCGGTGTGATGCACAAGGCAATCTCGGGGACTGGGGACAGCTGACCAGGCCGTTGCCTCTGCTTCCCTGCGGGAACCCACTCCACCCCCTCGGACAACAGGACCCCGTGCTCCGGAGACAAAACTTCCCTAAACGGGAGAGTCCTTGGGACACACGCATGCTCAATATCGATATAAATAAAACCAAGGTTCCGCTGCGCACGGCACTGGTGAGGAGTGGGGGAGGTATTAAATGTAACCAGTCAGTGACAGCACCTCAACAATACTCCGTGGCCAATTGAATTTGTACCTGGGGCAGCCCAGCCCGAGCTGCGGGGGGTTAAGGCAGCAGTCAGTGGCCACATGAGGGGGAGCGACGAGAGTGGGTGAGGCTGCGCCAAGCCCCAGGCAGAGGCTAACTTACATCTACGCCTTGCTCCAGACTTAGCTGGTTTTAGCACCGCACTCTCTTTGGAGCCTGTGGCCAGAACCCATCCCCATCGCTCCTGAACCCGCGGCGCCCAGGGACCCGACCATCTAGCTCCAGGGGCCAGAACAGCACCGAGCGATCCCAGAGCAGGGCGAAGTACAGAGTAAAGCTCCCGCTACACCGACCCGTCACACGCTCTCAGGTCAGGGAGAGCAGGAGTCAGGTACGGAGAAGAGCCCCCGGCGGTCTGCGGACAGCTGAAGTGACAATTTCGAAGAGCTAGTCGCTGTTCCCGGTTGCCCTTTACTCGTGCCCCTCTCAAGACTGCTGTCCAGGTACAGTGGGTGGGAGGGGGTGGGGTTGGGAGATGTCCAATTCTAAATGGTTCGGGCAGGCAACGGGTTTGAAAAATAAAGTTCAAGGTCTTCAGCACGGATGCCTTTGAAATTCACACACACACATACTCACACTCACACGAATAAAACCCCAGCCTCGGAGAGGGAGTATGGGAGCAGGGTCGTTCTATTTACATCCCGAACCGAATGACGCTTTAAACCGGTGTGGACCTTCTCCATCAGCGTGCACCCTGCCAGCCACCTGAACAAGCCAGACAGGCTCTGCACTGTAGGGGCCCCGAGCTCTGATCTGGAACCCACAGAGTAACAGGAGAACAAAAAACAAGGCAGCGTCGCAATCGTGATCTCGGAGTCTCTCTGGGCTCTCGCCTGCTCGTCCTCGACACGAAGAAAGTCTTTTGCTCTCAGCAATCGGATGAGGTTTGCTTGCTCGTTGCTCCTTCCTGTGATGGTGCACACACCCCGACAGCTGCTCAACCCAACACTCAGAATCTGCGGAGGAACAAGTCCCACTGAGTCAGAGCTGGGAACAGACCCTTCGGCCCATCGTCGCGGTGCACACACCCCGACAGCTGCTCAACCCAACACTCACTAGGGCTAAGTTACAGTGGCCAGTCAACCCACTGCTCGTGATATGGGAGGAAATTGGAGCACCAAGTGCCGAAGGGAAAGTAACATGCACGATCAAAGCACCAGGCATTCAACCTGTGTCAATCTTCCCTCACACACGCCCCGGGACGGACCCTCACATGTAGCTCCCCCCATCTCCCCATTCAACCCGTGTCGTTCGGTCAAAACTTCCCTCGCAGACGCCCTGGAACAAACCCTCACGCGTGACTGCTCAAACACTCCACATAACTTCCCCTCACACAGGCCCGCGACGCCCCCGTCCGCCGCGGTCTCGAAGCGTGCTCACCTGCTGAGTGCTGTTAGCATGAATACGTCCGGATTGATGGGGTGTCGGCCCGCGGAGTCCCTGAGGCGGCACCTGTACCGACAAGAGGGGCGGCGTTAACTCCGAGTGCAATCTGTTTTTAATTAATTAATTTTTTAAATGAGTTTCTACAAAGCAACAAAAAATACAGTGCAAAACAAACATGTCTAATATACAATTCATAACAATAAAGAAAAAGCACCCAAAATAAAATCATATAAAGTTAGTATCCTCCCCACCCTCCCACTACGCAACTCCAAACCAACCATTTCGGTGTAAAGAAAGTTAAACAGAGCTTTCGTCACCACAGAGCTGTAAATATAAAAAAAAAGTATATTGCCGACTACCTAACCTATAATATATTTCACATGAAAAAAACCGTAAAACTTAACCAGAAGAAAAAAGCTGAAAGCAAGGGAATAAAATACAAAAAAAAGATAAACCTTTAATCCAAAGAGGAATTATGAAAATATTCAAGAAAAGGTCCCCACACTTTATGGAACTTCATGTCCGAATTAAGAAGTGAATAATGAACCTTTTCAATGTCTAAGCAGGACATAATGTCTCTAAGCCATTGAGAAGAGTGGGTGGGGCAACATCTCTCCACCTAAGAAGAACTATAATTTAGCCAGAAGAGAGGCAAAAGATAATGTTCGACGTTTAGTCGGAGGCAAATGCATGCCAACTTCACCCGAAGTGCCAAAAAGAGCAATCAAAGGGTTGGGTTCTAAACGGCAATTAAGAATATGGGATGCAATCTGTTTCTGCTCCACTTCGTGGCGATGTGCCTGGAGTCACTGAACACAGACCCGGGTTGTCTGCGGCCCACTGATCAAGGACCTATCTACAGTAATCCCATTTACCAGCACTTGGTCTGTGGTCTTTGACAATTCAAATACTTATGTTGTGAGAGTCGATCTGGTGACTCTATGCACTCTCTCCAGTGTGATCACGGTCTTCCTATGGTGTGGCAACCAGATCGTATGCAGTACTCCAGCTGAGGCCAGAGCAACGCTTCAGAAAGCTATATCACGACCATCCTGTGCTAATGTTCTAAAAAACATCTCGTATCCGATCTTCATCACTTTATCCGTGTGCCCTCTCCTTCACCAGTGATCCTCTCAATGCCCTTCTTTGCTGCTGCTAGTGCCTCCCCCTGCAGGCCCATAAGAACATAAGAAATAGGAGCAGGAGTAGGCCATCCGGCCCACTGAGTCTGCCCCACCATTCACGGCTGATCTGTCCGTAAACTCAGCTCCATCTACCTGCCTTTTCCCCATAACCCTTAATTCCCTTACTATGTAAAAACCTATCTAACTGTTTCTTAAATATATTTAGTGAAGAAGCCTCAACTGCCTCCCTGGGCAGAGAATTCCACAGATTCACCACTCTCTGGGAAAAACAGTTCTCCTCATCTCTGTCCTAAACCTTCCCCACTGAATCTTGAGGCAATGTCCCTGAGTTCTAGTCTCACCTACCAACGGAAACAACTTTCCTACTTCTGTCTTACCTATCCAGATCAGTGACAGTAGCCAGAAGTGGGTTCGAGCCCCTTTCCTGTTGTTAGCAGATATACACAACAAGCCTGCCCAACACCGAAACCTTGGAGGGGGATGTGGTGTTGAATTCTTCTCAGGTTGACATGGAAAATTCCCTGAGTCCTGCCAGTACCAAGTCCTCAGCCAGTATCACTACTGAGTGATATTCTGCTTTCTGCTGTGGGGCCACTGACTTACACAGTACTGCACTTTGATTTAAGTGTTCAGGGGCTGTGGAGTTAGTGCAGGAAAGCAGCACTGAGGTAGAATTTAAAAACGCAAACACGAGGAAATCTGCAGATGCTGGAAATTCAAGTAACACACACAAAGTGCTGGTGGAACGCAGCAGGCCAGGCAGCATCTATAGGAAGAGGTACAGTCGACGTTTCGGGCCGAGACCCTTTGTCGGGACTAACTGAAAGAAGAGAGAGTAAGAGATTTGAAAGTGGGAGGGGGAAGGGGAGGGGGAGATCGAAATGACAGGAGGAGACAGGAGTGGGAGGGATGGAGCTAAGAGCTGGAAAGTTGATTGGCAAAAGGGATACAAGGCTTGTGAAGGGAGAAGATCATGGGACGGGAGGCCTAAGGAGAAAGAAAGGAGGAGGAGAGCCCCGAGGAAGATGGAGGGCAGGCAAGGAGTTATAGTGAGAGGGACAGAGGGAGAAAAAAGAGGAAAGAAAGGGGAGAAAAATAAAAAAATAATAAATAAATAAGAGTTGGGGTAAGAAGGGGAGGAGGAGCATTAACGGAAGTTGGAGAAGACAATGTTCATGCCATCAGGTTGGAGGCTACCCAGACGGAATATAAGGTGTTGTTCCTCCAACCTGAGTGTGGCTTCATCTTTACAGTAGAGCAGGCCGTGGATAGACATATCAGAATGGGAATGGGATGTGGAATTAAAATGTGTGGCCACAGGGAGATCCTGCTTTCTCTGGCGGACAGAGCGTAGGTGTTCAGTTACAATCTCACTGGACGGTGTCTTCCTCTGTGTTCCTGCAGCGCCCCCAGCACAAACTATTCCATTCCCCCGGTTGGCCAGTCTCCATTGTGTCTACGGAGAGAAGTGGGCTGGGTGCGTCTGGTCAATGGCTGCCCCACTTACTGTCTGCCTGCACCTTCCGCAGCTGGACGCTCTGTGAAGCAATGGCTGCTGCCGTCACCCGGAAGTTGGCGGGGAGCGTTTCCGACGTGTCCGACGTCATATCACGCATCTCCTTTGCTCGGAACCGCTTGCGCCACGACGGGGCTCGACTGAAGTTCTTGGCGTCGCCCTGGAAATGATCGGAGGGGAAGGAGGAGAGGCTGCGTCACTGGTGACACACTGGAGCGGCAGGTAGTGCTGATGCCTCACAGTTCTAGTAGACCCACTCAGTCTGACCTTGCTGCTATCTACGTGGAGTCTGCACGTTCAACCTGTGACTATGAGCACATTGAGTGCCTCAGCCTGGACAGGACGGCACAAATCCTGCTCCTGGATTTGGGCGGGGGGGGGGGCGGTGGCGGTGGTCAGATTAGCTGAGTGTTTGTGGGTCTCTCCAGACCTTTGGGGTGGCTGATGTTAATAGTCCAGGTCATACAGCTTCCAGACAGGTCAGGGTTACTGTTGGTCAATAGACCAGGAACTTTCTACTGGGTCTGATGTCATGACATCGGGGAAAAAAAACCCTTTCCCCAAGATAATTTGTGAGGTTTCTCTGTCAAAACCAAGCCTTGCCCCTCATCTCCATTATTAAATCATCCACTTTAAGTATTTTTTTTAAGAAATTTCCAGAGTTGTACACCATGGCGCTTTCACACACTGAGTCCCCCCATCTACACTAATCCCATTATATTTTCTTTTCATTGCCTCCACCCAAATTTTACCAGTGACAATTTACAGTGACCAATTAACCTAACAACAGGCACGTCTGTGGGACGTGGAAGGGAACTGGAGCACCTTGGGGAAACCACATGTTCACAGGGAGAACATGCAAACTTCACACAGGCAGCACCAGAGGTCGGGATTGAACCAGGGTTGCTGAAACTCTGGTGAGATAGCTCCACCAGCCACACAGCTGTGCCGCCAACTTTATTGTGATCTCCAAAAACCTACTTTGTAAAATACAATGAGTACTTGTCCTTCTCTACATTCTCCACTCCCTTACAAACCATCAATACCAACATGTTTCAGACAGACCAGAATGTCAAGGATATCGCTCTACAGGAAGGCCACCACCTTTCAGAGAGACGACAGTGCGCTTTTCACGAAGCTAATGACCTTCGAGCAGACCAGTCAATGCTGGTCTCAATGTTGTCACTGAGACAGCCCACAGAGTAAGCTTCTTGGAGTGAACCTTGACAATGACCACCTCATCCCTTTCCAGACCTCTTTGGCAAATGCACATCCACAAGGAAGTGCACAACTGTCTCATCTGTACCAAAACCAGTGTGTGGTTGGACTGAGTTCTAGATCATGCATAAGGGATCTCACTGGGAGTCTCTCACGATCAGCCAGGAAAGATCTCATCTGTGGATCCCGGGAACGAGGCATCCTGCCAAATGACTGACAGTCTTCCCTGGGAAGTCATCCCACAGATCTCTGGACATTCTGTGCTGACCACTGCCTGATCGACAAATAGTCACAAGTATTTTTCTACTCTGGTGTCTCTATGGAGGACAGGTGGTGCTGGGCGGGACACAGGCCAGGCATCATGGGGACAGGGAGCACCTTAGTGTTTGCGTATTGCAGTCCCACGTGGTGCTTGATGCAGCGCCATCAGGTGGCCATCAGGATGAGGGCAATGTCAGGTACCAAAACCAAATCCTAATCCCAGTCTGGGCTTCAAGGCCCACTACTTTGTGATTCCACAACCCCCCTCCCCCCCCCCCCCAGTCCTGCTCCCACTCTCCAACCCACCAACTCAATGACTGAGCGATCAGCTGGGATTGCACCGACCTCTTCATGTCGTCTGTCTGTTCCTTGAAGCAAGAGGTTGTTGAATTCATTTTCCAATATCTGGCGAGCCTGTGGAGGCAAAAGACAGTTTTAGGAGCATGTAAGTAAGATGCTGCAGCTAGTCCAACCCCGCAGGAGGCTCCAAGAACTCGTCACCCCCCTCTCCAGCTTCAGGCAGCCGTGAAGGGCAGCTCCTAGACTTCACTGAAATGACTAGAACTAGAGGTGAAAGGTGAAAACCTGCAGGGGGGGGGAAGCTTCTTAACTCAGAGGTGTGAGAACGAGGAACGAGTTGCAAGTGGAAATGGTGGATCCAGCCTCGATTTCAATTATTAAGAGAAGTTTGGATAAATACATGAATGGGAGGGTTTCGGAGGGCCAGATGCAGGTCAATGGGGCTAGACAATAATAGTTCATCACAGACTAGATGGGCTGAAGGGCCTGTTTCTATGCTGTAAAAAAGACAAGTTGCATCCAGAGGAAAAGGTACAGACAAGATCATCAGGTGAAAGATCATTAACTCAAAACATCAACTCTATTTCTCTCTTCAAGAATCCAACCCAATCTCGTTTCTGACACCTTTTGTCCTTACTTCTCATTTCCAGAATGCTGCTTCTTTTTTCAGTTTTATCAGACTTGAGTAATTGACCTTGAATTGAATGGAATTTTGCTCTTTGTAAAAGGAGACGATTCTTTCAAGGTGCAAACATTACTTTGAAGGTCATCACAAGTTCAGGGAGGCGTTAGATTCCTGCGCCCTTGGCTAACCTGCCGTCAACCACTTGGTTCCCAGCGATGTGGGCTCCCACAACTCCTCAGGAACTGTTCCTGACAATCAACTCCAAACTCTAGCTGAGTCATTCTTCCATGTTTAGAAGGAAATCTTTTGATCTACTGCGTTGTATGAATTAAATTAATTTTACTGACTCTCAATTCTCCAACCTGATACTTCTTATATTCTGTTATAACACCTGACCATTCAGCCCATCTCATCTTTACGCATTTTCAATGCAATCCCAACAATCCACTAATTTCATGGGAATCTCTTTCTTGCCCGTGAACTCCAGCCTGATTCTCCCATCACACTCACCCCAGGGCAATCTATAGTAACCGATAAACCAGCACAACTTTGGGATGAGAGAGGAAACTGGAGCAGCCAGGAGGAATCCCATTAGTTCACGGAATGAACATGTGAAACTGCACACAGACAGTTCCCGAGGTCAGGATCAAACCCGGGTGGCTGGAACTGAGAGGCAGCAGCACTGTGGCTGTGCCACTGAGCCACCCCTTCTTTCTCTCCAAGGGTCCCACCATGTTCCTCTGAGTCCGCTGCTAAGTTGTCACCAGCTGAGAGCTCTCCCAGCTCACCAAACCTTGCCTGGACTTGGCAGGTACGTAAAAGGTGAACTATGTCCGTGCACGCAGTCCCATTCTGTTGCCTGTTCCCTAGACGGGACTGTGCACCAACTGCAGTGTGAGGGCACATGGTAGCGACCTGTGATCTCTCAGGCACTGCTATCAGTATTCCCCCATTCACGCTGAGGTCCCTTGTATATTCCAATCCCCTTTCCCTCCCCATCACCCACCATCAGCAGCTCCCAAAATCTCCAACCGCTTTCTAACCAATCAAAATGCTGGAAAAGATCTACACTGGGCTTTGCAACCATCTTTGGTGGGAGTGGGCGAGATCATCCACCACCCAGGTTTGACATTACTCCCATCCCCACCTCCCATGACCCCTGTCGGGGGCTGTCTGTCCACTTGGGGAAGGTCTGCAGCTGGCTTTCTCTCCTGTGCCACCTGGCCCTTGCCCTCCTACCCCACCACAGCCTTCTACAGCCTGCTCCCCAGCA
Organism: Mobula birostris; assembly: GCF_030028105.1. Taxonomy (NCBI): domain Eukaryota; kingdom Metazoa; phylum Chordata; class Chondrichthyes; order Myliobatiformes; family Myliobatidae; genus Mobula; species Mobula birostris. The sequence goes on along the minus strand of NC_092380.1, from coordinate 27,245,724 downwards.
CAGCCGCGCCACAGCGAGGTTTCAGCACTCCGAGCATCACGTGTACCTGCGTGTTCTGCATTGGGATCTGCAGCAACAGCGCGATGTCGTTGTGATCGAAGGTGTCGTCCAGGGCGATGAGAGCCCCGTGCACCCCACTCTCCTGAAGGTTATTGCTGTATTCCTTCAGCCCGATCGCCTGGACCCACGCCATCATCCGGTCATTTGTCCACACCATTACGTCTGCGGAGGACAGGAAAGGTCTGAGTGATGCCTTCGATGTTCCGATACGCCACACGGGGTCAGGGGATAAGGTCAAATGTAAAGGGGGACTAAAGTGGGGTAAATCTCCCTGTTACGGTTGGCATGGGGGTGAGCGAGTCTGCTGGGAGAGTTGGTAGCTGCAAGTCACTGTGACCGTATAGAAACTGGCTGAAGTTGGAGGGGTGTTGGGAGAATAATGCACGGGATTCGTGTCCAGTCAGTGAAAATATGTGCTTGGTATTCAGCTGGGTTTGAAGGGCTAGATTTGCTAGAAATGCTGAGATTTATACAGTGTAGACAGATTATTTTGTTTCCTCATCACATGGGAATGTTTCCAGGCGTTGGGGAAGACAGACCCTGGTAATATAACAAGCATTAGCACTGAATCCACAACACGAGACTAAGCTCGGCCCCACTGCCCCGGCGGGAGATGGCCACTCTCTCTGGGGATCTGCACGGCACTCACCCTTCACCTGTGACAAGCTCCCCTCCCGTTTGCTCTCCAGTTCCTTCTTGTCGTAGTTTAGCCGCTTCAGACACATGATGCCGTAGTGGAGACTGATCCTGCAACATAGAAACTCCACCATCAGAATGGCTCGGACCGGACTGAGAGGAGAGAGACCTCGAGTTACAGCCGGTGGTCACTCAGGGAAAGTGTGTCCTGGAGGACAGACTGTGGTCACTGAGGGTGGGGAGTTTCCTGGGGTACAGACTGTGGTCACTGAGGGTGGGTGTTTCCTGGGAGACAGACTGTGGTCACTGAGGGTGGGGAGTGTCTGAGGGTATAGAGTGTGGTCACTCAGGGAAATGTCCTGGGTGCTTGAAACTCACGCCAGGGTGACCGGATCTCATGGTTGGGTGACTGGAACTCACACCTGGGTGACTGAAACTCATGCCTGGGTGACCGGAACTCACGCCTGGGTATCTGGACTGCACGCCAGGGTGACCGGATCTCACACTAGGGTGGGGGTTGGGAGCTGATATTTGCCTTATGGGAAACACCTGTTCTGCTGTGGTCCCGTCCCACCGAGGTGGTGACTCCAGTGCAGTGAGCTCCCACAATCGGCGTGGCGAAGACATTGGTGTCAGAGTGGCAGGCTTTCTGAATGGCACACTGTCGCTTCTCTTCGTACCCAAAACTTTTCCTGCATGCGCTTGTCAGGACAGGAATAGGATGATGGCACAGAGGAATGAGTGGCTGAGGAGCTGGTGCAGGGGCAGAGTTTCAGATTTCTGCATCACTGGGATCTCTTCTTGGGAAGATATGACCTAAACAAAAAGGACGGGTTACACCCGAACCCGAGGGGGACCAGCATCCTTGCAGGCAGGTTTGTCAGAGATGTTGGAGAGGACTTAAACTAATTTGTCAGGAGGATGTGAACTGGAATGATAGGGCTGAAGATGGGGCACTTGGTACACAGGCTGATGCATTGTGTAGTGAGACTGTGAGGAAGGGCAGGCAGATGATAGGGCTAAATTGCAGTCAGTGTAGTGAGCTGAAGTGTAACATGGGGGCAAAATCGAAAAGGGTGATGAATACAGGATGGAAGGAATAAAGTAGATTATCTTCTAGCAGTTTGAGATCGGCAAGTGTGACATTATGGGCATCACTGAGTCGTGGCTGAAAGATCATTATTGAGAATTGGCATCCACGGATACACCTTGTATCGAAAGAACAGGCAGGTAGGCAGAGGGGGTGGAGTGGCTCTGGTGGTAAAAAATGAAATCAAATCCTTAGAACGAGATGGCATGGGATTGGAGATGTAGAATCCTTCTGGGTAGAGTTAAGAAACTGCAAGGGTAAAAAGACCCCGATGGGAGTCACATATATGCCTCTGTCAGTAGCCAGGATGTGGGATATATATTACAAAGGAAGATGGAAAAGGCATGTAATAAGGGCAATGTTACAATAGTCATGGGGGATTTCAATATGCAAGTAGATTGGGAAAATCAGGTTGGTGCTGGATCCCAGGAGAGGGAATTTGTAGAACACCTATAAGCTGGCTTTCTAGGGCAGCTTGTGGTTGAGTCCACTAGAGAAAAGACCCAATTCTGGATTGGGCTTTGTGTAATGAACCAGATATTGATTGGGGAGCTTAAGGTGCAGGAATCCTTAGGAGACAATGATCACAATATGAGAGAATTCACCCAGCAGTTTGAGAGGGTGAAGGTAAAGTCTGATGTATCAGTATTACAGTGGAGTAAAGGGAATTAGAGGCACGAGAGAGAGGAGCTGGCCAAAGTTGATTGGAAGGGGCATCAGCAGGGATGACAGCAGAACACCAATGATTGGAGTTTCTGCGGGGAAGGCACAGGATACATACATCCTAAAGATGGAGAAGCATTCTAAAGGGAGGAGGCAACCGTGGCTGACAAGGGAAGTCAAAGAAAGCATAAAAGCAAAAGAGAAGGCATATAATAAAGCAAAAATTAGTGGGAAGTTAGTAGAATGGGAAGCTTTTAAAAACCAACAGAAGGCAATTAAAAAGTCATAAGGAGAGAAAAGATGAAATATCAAGGTAAGCTAGCCAATAATATCGAAAGTTTTTTCAGATGTATAGACTAAAAGAGACGTGAAACTGAATACTGGACCACTGGAAAATGACACTGGAGAGGTAGTAGTGGGGGACAAAGAAATGGCAGATGAACTTAATTAAGTATTTTGTATCAGTCTTCACCATGGAAGACACTAGTAGTATGCCAGAAATTCAATAGTGTCAGGGGCAAATGTGAGTGCAGTTTATGTTACTATGGAGAAGGTGCTTGGGAAGCTGAAGGGTCTGAAGGTGGATAAGTCACCTGGGCCAGATGGACTACACACAGGGTTCTGAAAGAGGTGGCTGAAGAGAATGTGCAGGCATGAGTAATGATTTTTCGAGAATCACCAGATTCTGGAATGATTCCAGAGGACTGCAAAATTATAAATGTCACTCAGCTCCTTAAGAAGGGAGGGAGACAGAAGAAAGGAAATTATAGGCCAAATTCAGTGGTTGGGAGGATGTTGAAATCCATTATTAAGAATGAGGTTTTGGGGTACTTGGAGGCATATGATAAAGCAGGCCAAAGTCAGTATGGTTTGTTTAAGGGAAAATCTCGCCTGATGAATCTGTTGATAATTTTTGAGTGAACAACAGACAGGATAGACAAAGGAAAGTTAGTGGATGTTGTTTACTTGGATTTTGTTTTCTTTGACGAGGTGCCACATATGAAGCTGCTGAACAAGATAAGAGCCCATGGTATTACAGGAATGGTACTCACACAGATACAAGATTGGTTGATTGGCAGAAGGCAAAGAGTGGGAGTAATGGGGCCTATTCTGGCTGGTTGCTGGTGACTAGTAGTGTTTCACCGGAGTTGGTACTGGGACCGTTTCTTTTCACATTCTATGTCAACGATTTAGATGATGAAATTCAAGCAACATGCACAAAATTCTGGAGGAACTCAGCAGGCCAGGCAGCATCCATGGAAAAGAGTACAGTCAATGTTTTGGACCAGGACCCTTCATCAGGACTGGGAAAAGAAAGATGAGGAGCCCAAGTAAGAAAGTGGGGGGAGGGGAGGAAGAAACAGAAGGTGATAAGTGAAACCAGGAGAGGTGAAGTAAAGAGCTGGGAAGTTGATTGGTGGAAGATACAGGACTAGAGGAGGAATCTGATTAGAGAGGACAGAAGACCACGGAAAAAAAACAAAAAGGGGGAGGAGCACCAAAGGGAGGAGATAGGCAGATAAGGTGAGAGGGGGAAATCGGAATGGGGCATGGTGGGGTGGGGGGGGTGGAATCTCACTACTGGAAGCTTGTGCCATCAGGTTGGAGGCTACCCGGACGGAACATAAGGTGTTGCTCCTCCAACCAGAGTATGGCCTCATCATGGCAGTAAAGGGGGCCGTGGACAGAAATGTCGGCATGGAAATGGGAAGTGGAATTAAAATGGGTGGCCACTGAGAGATCTCACTTTTTCTGGCGAACAGAGCGAAGATGCTTGGCGAAGCAGTCTCCCAATCTGTGTCCCATCTCACTGATATACAGGAGGCCACACTGGGAACACCGGATACAGTAGATGACCGAAACAGACCCACAGGTGAAGTGTTGCCTCACCTGGAAGGACTGTTTGTGGCCCTGAATGGTAGTGAGGGAGAAGGTGTAGGGGCAGGTGTAGCACTTGTTCTGCTTGCCAGGATAAGCGCCAGGAAGGAGATCAGTGGGGAAGGACGAATGGACAAGGGAGTTGCATAGGGAGCGATCCCTGCGGAAATCAGAAAGTGGGGCGGGGTGCAGGGGGAGGGAAAAGATGTGCTTGGTGGTGGGATCCCGCTGGAGATGGAGGAAGTTATGGAGAAACCATAACTTAGATGCTGGAATTGATGGCTGTGTGGTCATGTTTGCAGACATATGAAGATAGGTGGAGGGGCAGGTAGTTTTGAGGAAGCAGGGTCTGCAGAAGGACTTAGATTGGGAATGGGCAAAGAAGTGGCAGATGGAATATAGTGTAGGGAAGTGTAAGGTCATGCACTTTGGTAGAAGAAATAAAGGTGTAGACTACTTTCTAAACAGGGAGAAAATTTTAAAAAATCAGAGGTGCAAGGACTTAGAAGACCTTGTGCAAGATTCCATAACGGTGAACTTGCAGGTTGAGTCAGTGGTAAGGAAGGCAAATGCAATGTTAGCATTCATTTCAAGAGGACTAGAATATAAGAGCAGGGATATAATGTTGAGGTTTTACAAAGAACTGGTGAGGCATCATTTGGAGTATTGTGAACAGTTTTGGGCCCCTTATCTTAGATAAGATTTTCTGGTATTGGAGACGGTGGAGAGGGTCGAGGAGGTATACGAGAATGATTCCAGGAATGAAAGGGTTAACACACGAGGAGCTTTTGATGGCTCTGGGCCTGTACTTGCTGGAGTTTAGAAGAATGAGGGGGGGTTCTCATTGAAATTTATTGAATATTGAAAGGCCTAGAAAGAGTGGATTTGGAGAGGATGTTTCCTATAGTGGGGGAGCTGAGGACCAGAGGGCACAGCCTCAGAATAAGAGGATATCCCTTTAGAACAGAGATGAGGGGCGATTTCTTTAGCCCAAGGGTGGCGTATCTGTGGAATTCATTGCCACAGGCAGCTGGGGAGGCCAAGTTATTGAGTATATTTAAAGCAGAGGTTGATAGGTTCTTGATTAGTTAGGGTGTCAAAGGTTACCGGGAGAAGGCAGGAGAATGGGGTTGAGAGACATAATAAATCAGCCATGATGGAACGGCAGGGCAGACTCAATGAGCCAAATAGCCTAATTCTGCTCCTGTGTCTTAGTTTTATGGTCTTTTCCTGAGCAGATTACACATTGGTGGTAAATCCCTCAGCGAGTTGAGGGGGTGGGGCAACACTGTCCTCACCGACTAATGTCACTCCAGCCAACCATCGAAGGGCTGCTGTGGGATCTTGCAGTGTAATCCGTAGCATCCTGGTGCATGCTGGTATCTGATTGTGGGAATATCTGCATCGGACTCACTTGGCAGTTCACACTGACAAATCAGGGGCACGGCCGTGTAGTGGTTAGTGTCGTGCCTCACAATGCCAGTGGTTAAGGTTCAATTACTGCCCCTGCCTCTAATGCGTTCGTACGTTCTCTGTGGGACGATGTGGGGTTTCCATGGGGTGCTTTGCTTTCTTCCCACATCCCAAAGAAGTCCGGGTTAGGGTTAGTGAGATGTGAACGTGCATGGTGACACTTGCACACCCCTGGACTGTGTTGGTTGTTGACGTACATAACGTGTATTTTGTGATGCACTCACGGACGAACGAAGCTGATCTTTGACGGGCTGGGACACAGAAGGACCCTAACCCACCCTGATGCCTGATCCCCAGCCCAGAAGTCAGCTCTCTTTCAACCTGGACCCCCGTGCACGTGGCAGATCTCCGACGTGGATCAGAGGAGCTCAGTTCACGTACGATGAGATCAATGCGCTCACCAGTGAGCCACGTGCCAAACATCGGGGTCTAGGAGTATCTAAGATTTACAGCCGCTCTTTATCAAAGACGTGGCCAAACCCACCGGTGCAGACGTTCACCATGGTCCCACTGGAAGGGCAATGAGGAAGCCCCAGGATTTGTATCGGGGTGCGGGTTGTGCACAGCAAGATCCCACGAGAGCCTCTGGACCACTGGCTGGAGTGTTGTCAGTGGGTGCGCTGACCACGCATCAGTAGGGTGGGGCAGTTCTCTGGGTGAAGAACGTTGAGGGGGCAGCACTGGGACAGCGTGGCTGAGAGTTTCAACCCCCGCCCCACCTGTGGAAACTGTCCACCATCTTCAGCTGGCCGCGAAGTTCTTTCTTGGTGAGATGGTCCAGCATGCGGGCGTCAACCAGAGACTCCATGAAGTAACTGCGGTACTGCGGCAAGCCAAGGCTGGGAAGCCAGTCGTTTCCCACCCACTCGTGGTTCATGTCTCCGTGGGCCAAGATCTGAGGGTGTCAAAATAAATAAAGTCTCACGTGAAGCCGGCCACTCTCAAGGTCCACGTGCCTACCCCGATTTTAATGATCAATGGCATGCCAAGGACCAGGTGATTGATGAGAATAACAACTGCTGCACAAACACAACGTGAAGAAACGTCAACCGGAGCTCCACAGGAATGGAATCAAACATCCGAAACTGGAACTACCAGGAGATATGGGGAAAGAGCAAGTCTGCAGGTTTTAAGATGCTTTTACAAAGGGAAATGGCTTCATGGAAAGAAGTCCAGAGTTTGGGAAGTTGCCAGTTGAAGGAGATACCAACAGCAAACTGATGGAAATCCGGCACAAGCAAGGCAGAACTGGGCAGAGACTGTGAGGCTAGAGGTGGTCACTGATTCAGTAAGTCTTTTCTGTACTGAACAGCCACTCTAACCTACCTCTCACAGCGGCTAACGCCAGCGACCAGCGTTTCCATAGCAGCTAGGAACTAAAGGTATTGGCCTTGTTTCAAGCATTTGGTTGGTCAAACACTTGCAGCTGGAATCCAGTAAATAATTTTAAAGCCCTATTAGATTAAAAACAAATGGAGAAAAAAAAATTGCCCAGAATAAATGTGAGGAATTTGGTCTCCAAATATCTCCAGTAAAACAACGTTCAAGCTTCAGGCAGCCTCTGGATTTTGCTGGACAGTGTTCGGAGCTTCCCAGGGTCACTGACTGCCTCCATGGGTCACCACTTCTGTTTGTATTTGGCCCCGGACGTCCCAGTATATGACCCTCCTCATCCACAAAATGCTGGAGGAACTCAGCTGGTCAGGCAACATCTATGGAGGAGAATAAGTCGACGATGTTTTGGGCCGAGACCCATCATCAGGCTGTGTCTCGTCATAAACATCACTTTCATCACCAAGTCTTGGCCCAAGACATCAACTGCTTATTCCCCTCCATAGATGCTGCCTGAGCTGCTGATCTTCCCCCAGCATTGTGTGTGTGTGTTGCTGAATCTCCACTCCCTCACCACAAACACCACCTCCACCATCCCAACCATTGTTTGGCCACTCATCCACCACACAAACCCCCACTTACCCATCCTCCAATGGACTGTCAATCAAACATTAAGCCCCACCCCCACACACCACCATGTTGACACGTTTGTCCATAAAAGAGAAGGTTTCAATGATTAATGTCCTGGGAAGGTTCCCAGTGATAGCCCGGAACTGTGCCCCATTCCTTGGGGCTCCAGGACAACCCTGCTGGCAGGATTGCCATCAGCTCCTGGAGAATCAGGGCACAGCTACCAGCTCCTTGCCTGTTTGCCGTCCGCGACCCCCAGCCCAACTTCAATACCCTAAAGCGAGATGTGAACGGAAAACAGGAACACAAAACCCACCTGGTCCCAGCTGATTTCCTTGGCTTCCTACCACCGGACAGGTTAGAGGTTAGTGAGGCAGAGGGTGAAAGGATGCAAGAAAAAAGTTAGTACAGGGTTAGTGTGAAGTATGTCCCACTTTGTGTAGACCACAGGTACCAGGAGTGAAGGGAAGGAGGAACTGGGGAAGAAGTTTGGCCGTGAAGAGTGGCAGAGAAGGCTCGAGGAGTCAAACACTTCCCCCTGATCCTCTCCTTCTCCTGCCCTCTTCCCATCCTCCGACTCCATCCCTGCTCCTCCTCCTGAACCACCACCCTTCCCCCTCTCCAATCCTCTTCCTCCTCCCCATTCTTCCTCCTCCTGAATCACCTCCCTTCCTTCTCTCCAATCCTCCTCCTCCTCTTCTCCCTATTCCTCTTCATGAAGCTCCTCACTTCCCTATTCCCACCGCTGACGCCATCCGCAGCTCCTCTTCCCCCGTGTCACTATGTGTGCCGGCAATATCAGAATCCAAGTGCAGAGGAAAAACAGTCTCCGACGTAGGGACGGTGATGACAGTTCATTCATCATAAACATCGGCGACTCAGCCGTGCAACACTGTGAGAATTAACATTCTCAAAACTAGGACCCTGCGATTAGTGCCAATCAGGCATCCACTAGTAACATGGAATCCCTGAGCCTATCAAAATAAACTTAATTAAACAGAAAGCACCAAGAAAACATATTACAAAGAGCAATACAACTTGAGAAAAAAAACACAAGAAACTCTAAATGACTAACTACTCTTGTTAAACTGCAATAAGCCAATTCAGGTGCTATAAAAACCTCAGAACCCAATGCTCTCCAGTGCCTCTCACAGGCCTGTTGAGCTCATTACTTCCTGTTCCTCCTCCTGAAAGCCTTCCTCTCCTCCTGCTCCACTTCTTCCTTTATTCAACAGGCTGGTGGTGTCAACCTGAATAATTTGCCCAGGATGCCTTTAACTGACCACGGTGCCAACCTAACCCACCCCAGTGGCCTGCACACGGACTGTATCCGTTTATTGCCTGTCCTGTGTACATATACAGCTCCTCACACACACAGGAGTACAGGTCCTGAGGGTGGTAGTTTCTACAGCTAGGTCTTGGGACAAGGTCTCTATTCAGTGCTCTTCAATGATCACGTTTAATCTTATGATATTCTCCCCATGCCCAAGAGGCAGGATGCAGGGAGGACACTGGCCTCAGCAGATCAGGAGAAGGATAAGAAGGATTGGGATAAGAAAAATCTTCAGGACGTTCTTCCCTGGAGGATGTGAATGTTAAATAATTGAGTTTATTCCAAACAGCCGTCAAAGGGTTTCTGGATATTGAGGGTTATGGGAAGAGCGAGGAAACACACTATTAGATTAGCTGTGATCAGCCTCAGAATCGAAGGACATCTGTTTCGAATGGCAATGAGGAGGAATTTCTTTAGCCTGAGGCTGATGAATCTATGAAATTCATTGCCACAGACAGCTGTGGAAGCCAAGTCATTGGGTATACGTAAAATGGAGGCTGATGGGTTCTTACATTAATGTTGTTAGAGATTAGAGAAAGCAGGAGAATGGAGGTAAGAGAGACAATAAATAAATGACTATGACTATGACTAAATCAGACATAATGGAATGGCAGAGCAGACTTGATTTGCTGAATGGCCTAATTCTGCTCCTATGTCTTATTAAATAATGCCACAGGAGGCTGGAAGGGTTGAATAGCCTGCTGCTGTCCCTATTTCCAATTTTCTTCAGGCCAGAGTCTGCCTGTTCCCTCAGGGGGACAGAACCATCTCACAGTCCTTATTCAAAGCAGATCTACACCCCCACCCCATGTATGTAGCCCCCAACTAACAAGATAAACAGAATACATAATGAGAGCTGCTGTGTGTGAATTGGCTGCATTTGCTAGAAAATGTTTGATTATGGTTCAGACATTATGTCATTGAGTACAGTGTACTGCAGATGATATGGGAAGTGCCACCCTGAACACAAGTTAAACACCATGAGTTTTTCACTTCGTGAAGTATTTCTGAAGCTGGAATCTTTTCCCCACGGCAGGGGTGTCACTTCATGTGAACTCTTTGTTGAACCTACACTCTCCTTCAACATACCCTCTGGAATTCCTCGATCAAACCTCTTAAAAGTGTGACAGGTAAACTTTAATAGTCCCAAGCAATGAACAAAACCAATGACACCTTTTCTTCGTGAACTTCAGTTTGGAACGTTACTTGCTTATTTTCATTGTTTGCGTGATTTAGTCCTTTCTGCACACCGGGTGTAGTCAGTCTTTTGTTTTTAAATGGGTTCTATTGGGTTTCTTTGTTTTGGGGCTGCCTGTCAGGAGACAAAACTCAAGGTTTTAAAACTACGGAATACTGTGCATACGTTGATAATAAATGTACTTTGAACTTTTAAGTCCATGCTGTTGTAGTCCGGAGCACATCACTGATTGTGTTCCCATATTCAATACTGTCCAATAAACTGCGGCATAAACACAACCCAGGACAGCTGTATCTCCAAATGCAGACAACGGCCTGCAGTGTAGTAGGATAGCTTTTTATTTTTTTTATTTATTGAGAAAGTGCAGAATAGGCCCTTCTGACCATTTGAGCCTAGCAACCCTAGCCTAATCACAGGACAATTACAGAGACCAATTAACCTGCCATCTGGGGCATCTTTGGACTGTGCGGGGAAAGCAGAGTACCCAGAGGAAACCCACACCGTCACGGGGAGAACATCTAAACTCCTTATTGACTTTACTGTCTCAGAGGGATTTGCAGGGAACGAGATTTTACACAGCGAGTGGTTGATGTGTGGAAGGAGGTGGTGGAGTCAGATACAGATTTTATATCTTGCTGTGACAAAGCAACACATTTCACAATATCTGTCGGTGATAATAGACCTGATTCTGATTAGTCACTGTGTTCAAGAGGCGTTTAGACAGACACTTAAATTGGCGAGGCATAGAAGGATACAGTCCTATTGAGGGCAAATGAGATTAGTGTAGGGGGAAGGTCAGCATGGATGCGTTGGGCTGAAGGGCCTGTTTCTGTGCTGTTTAACTTTGACTTAATGAAGTTACATGATTGGCTACATTTAGTTTGGCCCCTGGGTGTAACACCAACCTCCCACCAGCAGGGGACAGTAAGGCTCCACCTCTGTCTGCAGCAGCAACTACCATATGGAAATTCATGAGCATTTCTATCTGAAAATTGCCGGCGACCTCTCAGCCCCTCAAACCTATCCCACTGTTTCAGGGCTGATCTGACTGTAACCTCAAACACTGCACTTGACTACTCATGGTAACCTTGCAACCCTCACTTGTCAAACACCTCTTAAAAAGCATTTGGACTGCTACCACTGCCCAATAAGCGGAATTCCAAAGACTCTCAGCCATCAGAGAAAAGAAATTCACCTCATCTTGGCCTTAACTAGGTGAACCCTTACATTAAAGACCTGTTTCCACACCCACTCTATCAAACCGTTCACAATTTTTCAGTCAAGTCCCCTCTCCCTCTCTGGTACCTATTCAGTACAAACTTAGCCTGCCCTCCCTGTTATGAGACAACCTTCCCCTTCTAGGTATTGGTTGGGTGAACCTTACCCCAACTTGTTCCAGAACACTGTGGCCCCACCAATGCCCAATGCAACTGAAGGGTAACCTCCCTGGTTGCACTTTTAATTCTTGCAACAACTTGCTCATTTCTCCCTGTGTCTGCAAACTAGTGTTTTGTAAATTCTCTGCCTGTTCGCTCTACAATCTCCAACCATCTGCAAGCCGTGCTTCTTTAAATTGCTGCCATGGTCAATTTCACATTTTCCATTTTCCGGAGCTTTGGCCATGATTTAACCCAACTATGTCTCTTTGTTTAGGTGCCGTCATCTTTGTCAATCATACCATAGGGGAATTATATCAAAATAGGGACTGAATGTTCATCAGTAATGTGGACTAACCACGGTCAAAGCAGCAACACCTTTAACCTCAATTTATTATCAGAGTACACAGATGTCACCATATACAATCCTGACATTAATTGTCTTGCAGGCATACTCAATAAATCCAATAACCAAATTAGAATTAATGAAAGACTGCACCAACTAGCATGCAAAATATAACAAACTGTGCAAATGCAAAAAGAATGAAGAAATAATAATAAATAAATAAGCAATAAATAAAGTAATAACCTTCATCACCTTATAACCAACAGCCCTGACACTAACCAATAAACATAGGAGTAGAGGGAGAGGATAATTCCGACAATTCGGCACCCACAGGTTGGCAGATTTTCTGAACTACTGGATGTGACTCCCACTAACATACCAAAATGTTTCAATACACTTTTTGTATCACATTTACAATAAAAAAGCTCAAGAAATATACAAACACTCCCACGTTTCTGAGTCCGGTCCCAGCTGTGGCCACACCCTGGCTCACGGTCCGGACCCCTGTCTCCAACTCCGGTCAGACACCGGCTCACGGTCTGGACCCACGTTTCCAGGTCCAATCCCACCCACATTTCCGAGCCCTGGTCTTGTGGACACTGAGCCTAGCTCCAGTCACGCCCCTGGATCCCCGGCTTCCAGCTCCAGTCTCGGCTCTGGCTACAATCCGGACTAATGGGTGAGCCTGTTGCAGGAACGTCAGGGTCCCCAAACAGCCGGAGGCTGGATCACCTGAATCTTGCTGGCATTTAAGATGAACATTCTTAGTCTATGAATTCTTCTACAGAACATTCAGGAGGTGGTGGACATTGAATCAGAGGGCAGATAAGATAACAGGTCACTTTTAGTAAGAGGGGAACAGAGAAAACAAAATAACAAAGAAAACAGAGCAACAATTGCAGGGTGTTTTAAACAAGGTACTAAGTTTAAAGACTTAATTGTTGCTTTCACCTGGCTCGGCTCAAAGTTCCAGCTAGTAACAGAGAGCCAGGCAAATTAAATCTCAAATCACAATATCCACTCAAGCTGAGCCTTTACCACAGTGAAACATCCAGTTATTAAGAAAATAACAAATTTGGGCAGATGATCAACGGCTCATTCAATGGCCTTAAGGAGAGTAAAGAGGAGAAGTGGCACAGGATGACAGAGTCACAGCCTAGAAACAGGCCATTTGGCCCTTCCAGTTCATGCTGACCATCAATCACACACACAAGGAGCAAATTCCAGAGCTTTGACCCAAGCCAGGTGAAAGCAACAATTAGGAGAGAGTGAGATCAACGAGCGGTGTGAGAGCGAGAGCAAGGTGTTTCTACGAGGCACGGCTTGACTGGGAACCCGTACAGATTAGTGAACACAGAGACCAAGTGCACTGGGGCATCGGGGTTCGGATGACCTCACATTACGGACGTTAAGGGGAGCCGGCGGGAGTGCACTGGGAGGGTTAGATCTGGAGTAAGAGTGGCGTGGCTGGGAGTTTTGGACAAATTAAGGGAGAGGGGCAGGTCAGATACAGGTGGAACCATGCAGATCGAGTGACGGAGTTGTCCGAAACGCACCACAGGCTCAATGTCATCACTGGGTTTGCGAGGGCCTCGTTTGGTTTTGGGAAGGGAGAAAGTTTCTGCTCATCCAGTACACGGTGTTAAATGATGTCTGATGCCAGGGGCAGTGGTGTGGGGTCTGGGGGTGGGGGCAACCCTGGAGGCACCGGGAGAAAGAGCTGACAAAGGGAACACCCAACTTTAACTAACATGGAAATTGAAAACGTGGAAATAATCCTGTTAGATAAAACTAGTTTCAAACTATCCCTCCCCTCCCTCACTTTCTTCTTTCCATAGGGATCACTCCCTACACGACTCCCTTGTCCATTCGTCCTTCCCCACTGATCTCCTTCCTGGCACTTATGCTTGCAAGCGGAACAAGTGCTTCACCTGCCCCTACACCTCCTCGCTCATTACCATTCAGGGCCCCAAACATTCCATAGAGGTGGGGCCACATTTCACCTGTGAGTCTTTGGGGTCATTTACTGTGACTGGTGCTCCCGATGTGGCCTCCTGTATATCGGCAAGACCCGAAATAGATTGGGAGACCACTTTGCCGACCACCTACGCCTCATCCGCCAGAACAAGCGGAATCTCCCAATGGCCGCCCATTTTAATGCCACTTCCCATTCCCATTCCAACATGTCAGTCCATGGCCTCCTCTACTGTCGTGATGAGACCACACTCAGGTTGGAGGAGCAACACCTCATATTCCGTCTGGGTAGCCTCCAACCTGATGGCATGAACATCAATTTCTCAAAGTTCCTGTAATGCCCTCCTATCCTTCAGCATTCCCCATTCCCATTTTCCTCTCTCACCTCATCTCCTTACCTGTCCATCACCCCCCTCTGGTGCTCCTCTCCCCTTTTCTTTCTTCCATGGACTTCTCTCCTCTCCTGTCAGAGACCCCCTTCTCTAGCCCTGTACTTCTTTCACAAATCAAGTTCCCAGCTCTTTACTTCACTACTCCCTGGTTTCAACCCTCACCTTGTGCTTCTCTTTCCCCTCTCCCTCCCTCCCACCTTCTTACTCTGACTCCTCATCTTTTCTTCTCCTGTCTTGGCTGGAAATGTCGACTGTACTCTTCTCCAGAGATGCTGCCTGGCCTGCTGAGTTCCTCCAGCATTTTGTGTGTATTGCTAAAACTACGCCAGCCTTAGTATAAAACTGTTCGGACCCCAGCAAAGTGCGGATACCTCAGGATAAAGAGGGAATTTGGTTGCAAGCTTGTACTGGAAGAGCTGGGGTTGTCCTTACAGTGGGGAAGATGGAGAGAGATGAGAGGTTAACGGGATGAAGACAAGGTCACAGGGCAGAGCTGTTCTCAGGGGCATTAGGACTGAAGGAGGAGGGAGAGAGGGAAGAGCTTGTTATCTGAATTCACTGCCATTAAGGTGGTGGGAACAGAATTATTCTAGATCTTAAATACAGCATTTTCCTGTTGGAAAATAAACTGCTGGAAAAGAGTAAAGAACGGGAATAGTGGGTTTGCTCCACCAGGAGATGGCACAATCTCAACGGGCTGAATGTCCTCACTACAATTATAACTACCCAAGCAAGTAGTCATTAACAAGAGAGCAGAGTTCTGCTGAGCAACCAAGGGCCCACACAGAGGGACACCATCACACTCACCGTCTTCGTGGCTGCGGCCAAGGACTCCATCTCCTCGTGGGTCACCCACACGTTGCCCGTGTTCTGCTCACGTGGCCCAGGATGGTTCAGGCAGGTCAGAGGACAGGCAGAGAGCAGCCAAGAGAGAGAGGGAGATATGGGTTCAGAATCTTCATCCCAGCAAGGAACTGCACAGACATTATACACTGTCACCATGTTACACTGACTTGCACGGGGGGAGAAAGGGGGAGGGGAGGAAAAGGAAGGGGGGGGAAGGAAGGGGAGGAAAAGGAAGGGGAGGAAAAGGAAGGGGAGGAAAAGGAAGGGGAGGAAAAGGAAGGGGAGGAAAAGGAAGGGGAGGAAAAGGAAGGGGAGGAAAAGGAAGGGGGGGGAGGAAGGGGGGGGAGGAAGGGGGGGGAGGAAGGGGGGGGGAGGAAGGGGGGGGGAGGAAGGGGGGGGGAGGAAGGGGGGGGGAGGAAGGGGGGGGAGGAAGGGGGGGGAGGAAGGGGGGGGAGGAAGGGGGGGGAGGAAGGGGGGGAGGAAGGGGGGGAGGAAGGGGGGGGGAGGAAGGGGGGGGGAGGAAGGGGGGGGGAGGAAGGGGGGGGAGGAAGGGGGGGGAGGAAGGGGGGGGAGGAAGGGGGGGGGAGGAAGGGGGGGGAGGAAGGGGGGGGAGGAAGGGGGGGGAGGAAGGGGGGGGAGGAGGGGGGGGGAGGAAGGGGGGGAGGAAGGGGGGGAGGAAGGGGGGGAGGAGGGGGGGAGGAGGGGGGGGAGGAGGGGGGGGAGGAAGGGGGGGGGAGGAAGGGGGGGGAGGAAGGGGGGGGAGGAAGGGGGGGGAGGAAGGGGGGGAGGAAGGGGGAGGAAGGGGGGGAAGGGGGGGAAGGGGGGGGAAGGGGGGGGAAGGGGGGGGAAGGGGGGGGAAGGGGGGGGAAGGACAGGGTGAACAGGGAAACAGAGGGTTGGCAGGAGGAGAGAGGAGAGGGGACAGGGAGAAAGGGAAGGTGAGTGGTGGAGAGGAGAGAGGGATGGGATTAAAAAGGATGGGAGAGGGAGAAGAATGTGTGAGGCGGACAGGAGAAGCAAGAGAGTGAGAAAAGGAGATAGAGAAAAGAATATGGGGAGGGGGAGCAGGGAATGGGGGAGATGGGGGGATAGGAGAGACAGGGCTCTCCTAGGCCTCTGCCCCATGCAGTGTCCGTACCATTCGCGATGTGGTGGGGGCCGAGGGGCTGGTGAGAGACACCATTTCCTGGATGGCCAGTCGAAGCTTGAGCCTGTGCAGGGGGTTACTGATCCCGATCTCCCGCTGGATCTCTGTGTCGGACAGGGCTGACATGATGGCCCCGCTCTTGACGTTGGCCCTACAGGCAGCCACGTACCAGGCCGGCATTCCAACCCACAGCTGGAGGGAGAGAACAGAGGTGCCATGAGTACAGACACACCATCCGTCTGCTCAAGCTGAGGACCCAGTCGGCTGGAGTATTGATCGCAAACAACTGGTCTGAATCCCGAGGCAAAATGTTGAGGAAGTGCATTGCCTTTATTAATTCATTAATACTGATAACAGTGACCATGTAAAGATTGGACTGCAGGAAAGGCCAGCTGGTTCACTAACATACTTCAACGTGCTGTCATTACCCAGTCTGGACCACAGGCGACTGTATCTGACTGCTCCCTGAGATGGCCACAATTCACAGGGCATTAGAGATGGGCAATGACTGTTGGCCTTGCCAATGCACCCAGAGACCACGAAAGAATAAATGAAAAAGAGAGACAGCAAAGCCCTTCGGCCCACCACCTCCATACTAACCATCAACCACTCATTTACACAAATCCTACACTGATCCCATTCTCCCCCCTCCCAGATCCCACCACTCCCACGCCCCCTGGTGGCTAATTAACCCGCTGACACACACGCCTTTGGGCCGAGAGAGGAAACCACGCGGTCGCAGGGGGAGCCTGCAAACTCCGCGCAGACAGCCCCGGAGGTTCGGGGTTGAAACCGGGTCTCTGTCAGGTCACGGCCGAGCACTCTGTCCCCAGATCAGGCACAAGATGCTGTCACCTCCAGCCACGCCACGACGGTGGGTCCATCCCAGGAGGCAAACGGGAGTCCCTGGCGACAAGCTTCTTCCAGCAGCTCATGCCTACAAAGCAAGGGGACATTTCTTCAGTGAGAACAGCCTTGGAGAGTCAAGGTAAAGAAATAATACAGGCACTGGAACAGGCCATTTGGCCCAACATTCTGTACTGTACCAGAACCCAGTCATCAAGGTCCTTTACCTACAACAGATCAACGTTTCATTTTGAGTTCCTTTTTCTGCTACATTATGGGGTCGAGAGATTATTGTGTTTTACACGTGACACCTCACTGCAGTTTCATTTTGTATATGGGAATCTTCCCCTACCAGTGGAGAGGTTTCAGCCTGTGTTTATCAGTGTAAAATTTTAAGTGTCAGGATGTTTGAATCAGGTTTCTGATACAGAGCATCTCTAATGTTCTGCCTTCAACCATTCAGAAATTCCACCAGTCCTGGCTACATCACTGGGTAATGTTTCCTATCCTCTGTTCAGACTCTCTGGGGCTCTAATTCCACTGCTGTCTTTAAACCTACTGGGTTCATTGGGACATTTATAGCCAGGGGTGGGTAATGGGGTCAAGCTCTCACTACCTATAAAATGCTGCCAATGGTGTGCACCTTAAATAGCCTCAGACAACCAAGTCCAGCTCCTGGCCTTCACGCGTGTCTTAGCTACTAAGCCCCGCAGAACCATTTCTACTGACAGGAGAGGGGGCAAAGGCAGGTTACTGGCACTCCGGGCAGATGGGGCTCATCAGCCGTGGTTGGCAGCTCATTCAGGAGAAGGAAAACACTGATCTCAAACCTCCGCTGCCTTTTGGCAGTACCCACTCAAGGGGAAGGCTTTGGGAGTAAATCTCGAGGAAAAAAATCCAGAGCTGGAGTCCCTGAGGCAGTCCGATATTGTGTTCAATGCTGACTGGTAACTCCCGCGACCCTGCTGGTACCAAACTGTATCGGTCTCTGCCGTTCCTTTGGGTTCATCAGATGTGTGGAGAGAGGGAGCTTGCTACATGGGCAACAGCTTGCTCTCCATATCGTACTGCCTAGACGTGGTATCTAGACAGCTAGAACACAATATCCATGGTCGACTCTGACCAATGGAGGCCCTCACTCACTCACATCATCTACACAGGAATTAAAATTTTGTTGGGATATTAATAACCTCCATAGACCAGACAATCTGTTGACCCAGCACCCGCAATGTTGCAAACACACTGGATAATC
Source organism: Mobula birostris (assembly GCF_030028105.1). Taxonomy (NCBI): domain Eukaryota; kingdom Metazoa; phylum Chordata; class Chondrichthyes; order Myliobatiformes; family Myliobatidae; genus Mobula; species Mobula birostris. Next base: position 27,227,252 of record NC_092380.1, on the reverse strand, counting down.
ATGTTATCCTGTAGTCACCGCATTAGGGTTGCGGTTGGGGGTTTAGTTTAGGGGGTTGGAATTCCGGTCAGAGTCGGGGTCGGAGTCAGGGTCAGAATGTGTGCTTAACGCTACAAAGGATTCTGGTCTACATCCAGTAACAAGAATGGGTAGACGTACTTTTTCTTATTCCTTCGGTCTTTGTCCACCGGTCCTCCCAGTTTTGAGAGCCCCAGGGTGTCTTGCGGAGAGACCTCTGTGTCTGATGTCCCTGCTGAGGAAAAGACAGATGAGCTAGTGTTAACATCCTGTTCCTGGGGTGCAGTGAGGGAGATGCACACCCACCCCCCACCCCAAAGCAGTCTGCCATATTTCCAGAGAGTGTTTGCACATCACTAAAGGTTAAACACGCTCTTTATTATTAATCCTATGCCTCGGGGCTCTCTGATGTCTTAGTAACCCTCTCTGGCCCAACAACCTGTGAGTGCCAGCGATTCCAGCCGCTCTCTGTCTCGCTCGCTTTGCTCCATTGGGATTTGCAATTAGGTCCACTCACTCTTTCTCTAAACACTCGTTAAACGTCCTTTCAAGCGGATTCTTTTATCCTTTGTCGAACTAGTATCAGTGTCAGATTTTAGTAAATCTTCTCAAGCCCTTGTTGACACATTTGACAATGAGGATTACTTGCAACCTACGCGGGCGACCACAACCCTCGCCACCATGCTGAAAATATTCACTCTAACCTTTTCTGAAATGAAGTGGCTTCAGCTATTTTTTGCATCGAAGTCCCCCAAAACTCCTCGTTAAAGGCAGAGAGGCGTGCAGTGTGGAAACGGGTTCTCCAGACTCCATGTCTCCCAACATCTTCAGACACACACTCCGACATGAATCCACGCCAGGTTTCACCCCTCACTCACTCACTCACAAAGTGAATTTCCAGCACACAATTACCTTACCGATCGAGGTGTGCCTGGGACGTGGGGGCAAACCAGAGCACCCGGGGGAAACCCAAGCTCCACACAGACAGTGCCGGTGGTCAGGATTGAACCCAGGTCTCTGGCGCTGAGAGGCAGTGGCACCACCGTCCCACTCAATCCCTGCTCCACATCCCGGAGGATGACCTCATTCAGGGATTGAGACCCCCTCAGGTAAGGTCAAGGCAGTAGCAAATAGGAATAGTCTCGCCAGACGGACTACACGGACCGCTGGAGTTTGGTGCTTATGATGATCTGGGGGCACTCACCCCCTCTGACAGGCATCATCGGCTCAAACGTTAACCCACCTCCTCCACACTTGTCCAACAGTGAGAAGCCTGCCTACCTTGTGATGGAGAGTCTCTGACACCGTGCCCCAGGCGACCTTTCTCCTTCTTTCCAAACAGCCGGCCAATCGACGACTTGATGCTCTTCTTCTTGGGCACCTTGTGCAGGGAGTCCTGACTGCTGTTGCTGCTACTGCTGCCCAGGCCGTCATGGAAACCTGACAGACTGAGAGCAACGAAGGGACATCGTGAGCTCGGGTACACCCCATCCCACCCTGCACATCCCCCAGGGATCCGTCTACCGTCAGCCAGGCACATGAGGTTTACAGCCATCCTCTCTGGCCTCACCGGGAGGGGCTCTGGTCTGACTCACACAGAGAACATCGAACACGAGAGCACAGCAGGGGCCCTTCGGCCCACAATGCTGTGCCACCCCTCTAACCGACTCCAAGATCATTCTAACCCTTCCCTCCCACATAGCCCTCCACTTCCTTTCCCATCCTCGTGCCGGTCGAAGAGAGGCGTCAAAGATCTGACCCTGGCGAGACTTCGGCACTGAAACACAGGGGGTGGGGAGCGCATGTCAGAGTTCCTTGCAAGGGTCACATTTGACCACGGAAGAACCTCTGGATGCTGGAGGTTCTGCACCATTGGAAGACGCGAGTCACCCACCCTAGGGGTTTTGTGCACCCTCAGTACCACCACAACACCCACCCACAGAGGCGGGTGGAGGAAGGAGCTTCCACAGTCTAATCCCCTCCCCACAGGGTAAACACTCCCTTGATCTTGGCTGTGATACATTGTTAAATTAACACAGGACAAAGGCAGCACAGTCTGACACACTGTCACACTAAGTCTTACGCTGTCAAGTCCTCCAGTTCCACCGGACCTCCCCGTCAGGCCTCTCACCTGTACAGTACAAGCACAGTCTGCATCACTTGGAGACGCACTTCCATGACCTCAGATTCCTCCATGACGACAGCCACAGCTTTTAAAGCAGTCATGTCTCTCTACCGGGCATGACCACTGCTCACTGGGAAACAGGCCATTGGGCCCGACAGACTGGTGCTGGACACTGCTCTCCACACAAGCCTCCTGCCCCTTTCCCTTCCTTCCAGTGCCATCTCCAGTCTACGGATATTACACAAAATGCCGTCAACGATTATTTATCCCAGATTCCAAAGAGCTGAGGGGGTGGCTCGACTGCTGAGTCTCAGGTAGATCCGACTGGGAAAGGCAACTTCCTTCCTCTGGGCCCAATCATCTGACAATCACCCTCTCACACGGACAGATGTATCTCTCAGTTCTTGGTGGGATCTCCAGGACAAGAGTTTTTAGCTCTGGCTAATGAACTGGTATACTAACTAGCACAACATCGTCCCCTGTCCCAGCGACCTCCCTTGTTCCCCATGAGAATGAGCTCCGCCCTCTCTCGGGCAAGAACATTGTCCAGAACTGGCCGCTGAAACCGAGTGACTCCCCCCCCCCCCCCACTGTGTCCAAACTGTGGGTTCATTGCCGGTAGAAGTGCTACCCCTTGCCCAACTCTCTGCCTTCCCGAGACCCTTTGGCCCCTCGCTCACCTGCGAGTCTCGCGGCCGTCATCCAGAGCGCTGGCCTGCAGAGCCTGAGTGACCCGTTCCAGTCGCACGGCGCGAGGGGTCGGCGGAGGGGACGTCTCGCACTGGATGGTGGTCTTGTCTTCGCGGGAGTCTTCCCGACTCAGGGAGTTCTGCCGAAGGGACAAACATTTTATTTTATTGTATTTTATTGAGATACAGCGTGGAATAGGCCATTCCACCCTTCGAGCCAGCAATTCCACAATTTAATCATGGGACAATTTACAATGACTAATAACCCTACCAATCGGTAAGACTGCACTGTGGGAGGAAACCAGAGCACCCGGAGGAAACCCACGCGGTCATGGGGAGAACGTATAAACTCCTCACAGGCAGCGGGGGGGAATTAAACCCAAGTCACCTGTACCGTAGAGCGTTGTGCTAACCACTATGCTACCGAACCACCTCAGTCTGTGAGTGGATCACCTAACCTGCTACATGCAGAAACACCACGTTTGAAAAGCAGAACAATGGGGTTAGTATGTCCAGGTCTATACAATGATGGTAGTTTGAGGGGGTGGGGGTGCATTCAGCCGATTGAACCAAGAGCTGGAAATATTGAAAACACTCAACAGGTCAAACAGCATTTGTGGAGAGAGAAGCAGTAAATGCTTCAGGTCTCAGACCCTTCACCTGACCTGAGAAAGAGAGAGAAGCAAGTTAGTCCTGTAGCACCGAAGGTGGGAAAGGGATGGGTAGAACAGAGGGAGTATCTCTGATACTGTGAGAACAAATTTGTGAGCGGGGCATGGGCACACAAGACTACAGGTGCTGGAGGAAAGAAAACTCAGTGGGTCAGGCGGCATCTGTGGGAGAGAAAGGGGATGGTCAACGATTTGCATCAAACCTGCCTCCCGGTGCAAGGTCTCAACGAGACACTTCACCCACCCCTCTGCTGCCTGGCCTGCCGAATTCCTCCCGAGTTTGGCGTTTGCTGAATAATGTAGCAGTTAGTGTCAGACCCAGCTTCCCACCTGTGCAACGTGTTGCCAGTGGAAGGTTGTGAGATGTGGGCAGCTGCTCAGACACATCTGAAAGGGTGGCCTTTCTTCACACAGAGCTGGGAACCCCTACAGTTCTCCCCAAGGCTCTCCGTGCACTCTCAGCCAAACACTTTTTGACTAAGGCAAGGAGAGATTTTGGGGAATTGTCGGGGGGGGGTGGGCTGGCCCGTGGGTTCAGCCACCTTACTGAATGGGGAGCAGACTGACGGACTTGGCTGTAGGGCCTCAAATTGTTACCCATAAACTTACCTTAAAAATAAAAGGGTGGGGGGGCTGTTACAATTTCAAACAAACAGATGAAATGCCACTCTACTGGGGGGGGCGCCAGGAATTCCAGAAGTCATTCATTGCGATTCTACTATTGATGGAAACGGAGTTTGTTTTCAATGGGACCAATACCTGCACACAGAGACTGTAGGAAGGTACAGCCCACAGAGGTTCATTGTGGGGTCTGCAGTTCCAGGAGGCGATGTGCACAGTATTGGTCCCTACACCTGTCAGCCTGAGTAGTCAAGGTCAAGGAAAGGGTCAGCTAAGCGATGTCCTGCCTTTTTCTGCAAAATTCCTTTTCGTGGATGTGGACATCACTAACTACCCTTGGGAAGATGGTGATGAGCTGCCTCGCATCTAGCAATCACACACCCCACTCCCCGACTAGCACTGGATTTGATGGAGTCACTGACGTTGGGTTCGACCCCCCCCCCCGGGGAGCTGGGCTGACCGCCGCACTTACCGCGTTCCCAATGCTGAGCCGGTCACACTCTCGGGCTGGGCTGTGCGGAGTCATCCTGGGGGTGGAGTGCCCGCTGTTGGGAGGCGAGGGGCTGGCGAGGGTGGAGGCAGTCACCGAGTGCGGGAGGGTAGCGGCCGTGCGGTAGCGGCCGGACTGTTGTCCCTCCAGGGTCCCGCTGCCCACCCGACTCTCGATCTCTTCTGCCCGCAGTTCCGTTGTCTCCTTCTCCTCCTGAATCATCCTGGAAACAAAGATGAATCTGAGCACAGAGGGAATGGCTCCTGTCATGGAGTCCACGGATAGTGGTGAGGGTGAGGGTGGGGAAGGAGGGAAGGATGGGGAGGTGAGGTGCATGTGTGTGTGGGGGGGGGATGTGTGGAAGGGTGTGGAAGGGGAGAAATGGGGGGGAGGAGGGGGAGGGGGGAGGAGAACTGTGATGAAGGGACAGTGAGAGAGAGACACTACATGGGAGCATAAACCCCCTTCTGTTCCCAGTATAACCCAGCCACTGTTCACAGTTTAACTCTGTCACCATTCCTGGTGTAACTTGGCCTCCTTTTCCGGGTGTAACCTGCCCGCCTCACCCCACCATTCCCAGTGTAACTTTCAACCAGTAACTGAGGGACACTCCCCACCAACACGTCCCTCTCCCCTTCTCCTCACCGGATTTCCTTGTTGATGGCTTCCAGCTGCTCCTGGAGCATCAGAGCGAGCGTCTGAACATCTGTCTGGCCACTGGGAGACAGGATGTCAGCAGAGCTGAATATCGTCTCCCTGTCGTCATCATCGATGTCCGAACCATCAACGTCGCTCTCAAAGGCCTGGGTTACGTTTGCCAAGACGTTGGCCTGTTGGGCTCGCTCCCACTCCTGTTCGTTCAGAGTCTGCACCTGTCCGGTCAGGGTGAGCAGTCAGAGAAGGAACACGATTCCCCTGTCCCCACAACCCTCACTTCCAGTGTCCCTAAACCATTCACATAACCCCCATAGACCCTAAAGGGTCTGACACCGCAACCCTATACACACACACCCCAAAACTCAACCTCATCACTCCTCCCAAACCAACACCACTCACCCCACTCAGATTCCAACCCCTCAGGCCCCTAAACCCATCTCACTCACCCCACAAACACAGTCCTCATACGCTAATCCCTCACGTTCCCAGTCCCCTGTCAAACTCAGCCCGGTTCCCACACCCCTAATCTCACCTCACTCACCCTGACCCCCATTGCAATCCTTCAACCCACACCCCTCACAATTCCCCAAACTCACCCATTTGCTCAAAACCCCAACCCCCTCACATCCTTAAACCTATGCCACCCACCCTCCACAGACCCAACATCTTCAAACCCCCAACATCTTCAAACCCCCACAGGCACCAGCACTTCCCCCGACCCCCCACCCACCCCGTGTTGCACTACATTTGCCCCACACTCTGTCGCCTGGTTTACAGGTAAATCCGGGCCCTGGGCTGAGCTGCACGGAACACAACCAGGGCCCAGCTATGCCACAGTGGCCAGCCTTGCCTGCGACTCACGCGCAGCCCTGAAACGAGAGCAGCCGCAGACGGAGCAGGAATGGCGGGAGCCGGGGGAGTGATTGCCGTTGAAGTTGCCCAGTGAGCGGAAGGGGTTGGGAAACCACACATCATCAGGCCTGCCTCCACAGAAACTGTACCCTCCACAAACAGAGAGGGATATGAGGTGATGATTTATCCAGCAAACACAGACCGGCGATGCCACACAGTCCGCCCCACGCTCACGACGAAGGACACGTGATGTGGTGGCTCTCTGCGCCTGTTCAGAGGGAGTCACACTCACCACAGTGAAGTGGGCTGGAATCCCATACAGGATGGAGCACGAGGAGGACAGAGTCTGATGTCAACCTACCGACGATCCAGTCATGTCTCACACTTGTCTTACCAGGATAGGCTGAGTGAGCTAGGGCTTTTCTCTTTGGAGAGAAGGAGGGTTTGAGGTAACTTGACAGAGGTGTATACTTAGATAGAGTGGACAGTCAGAATTATTTTCCCAGGGCAGCAATGGCCAATACCAGAGGATATCCATCCAAGGTGATTGGACGAGTGTAGGGGGGATGTCAGAGCTAAGTTTTTATTTACGCACAGAGGGTGGTGCGTGAAATGCCCTTCCAAGAGTAGATGTAGTTACATTAGGGACATTTAAGAGACTCTCATATGGGCACATGAATGAAAGAAAAATGAAGGGCTGTGTTGAGGATAGGGGTAGAACAGGTTTAAAAAGTCAGCACGACACCCTGGGCCAAAGGGCCTGTACTGTTTTATGTTCTATGGTCTTGCCCAGCCTTACTGACGCAGCAAGTGACAGAGGACAAAGCTTTTTCAGAGGATACGGAGCATTAGCACCTTTTGGCAAAAGAGTGCAATGAGGCAGCGGCGCAGTGGGTAGAGACTTGGTGTCAATCCCGATCTCCACACTATCTTTGTGGAGTTTTCACGTTCTCCCTGTGACTGCGTAGGTTTCCCCCGGGTGCTCGGGTTTTCTCCCACATTGGGTCAGTAGGTTTATTGGCCCCTGTAAAGTGCCCTTGTCGTGGCCAATTAATAATGAGATGAATAGAGTGTACGTGTACGTGTGCAGGGGGTGGGGGAGTGAACAGGAATGCGAAGGAGGTGGGGAGAGACAGTGACACACAACACGCGAGTCTGCCATTGCTCGAACCTGGAGGAACTCAGTGGGTCAGGCAGCATCCGTGGAGGTGGAGGGAGAGTCGGGGTTTTGGCCCGAGACCTTGCCTCAGAGCTGAGATGCCATTGGCATAAATGGGCTGCTGGAGACGGCGGGCAGGAGGGTAGGGAGCTCTGGATAGAGCACACAGCCCATTACCTACATCTGCTTTCAGTTATTTCTGACATGGCCCAGCAAGCCGCAAAGTTCAGCAACAATAAAAGCTGCAGGACCCGGAGCTTGACAAAACTGACAAATAGAAAGTCAAAGTGAGAAAGGAGCTTTTTAATGTGCAAACATAGTTCGTGGTGCACAGGTTGTAAAGCCAGAGAAGGGTCAGAATTTCTGAGGAGGGTTGGGGGAGGTTTGAAATCCCGACTCTGGATGGGTGACCGAGCCAGAATCTCACTGCACCACTCCAGGTGATTACATACTGCCCCATTGTACTACGCTGGATGTTACTTGCATTCCCCGACAGCAGTCTGCTTCTCATTAACAGGCTTACACAGAAACTACTTACGTGCTGCAGAATCCGGATGGAAGCAGGAAAGAGGGTTGAAAGAGTGAGAGTGAGAGGCAGCACTGACATTTAGGAGGGTTTATACACTGTGAGCAGGACGAGGGTGCTCCTGCCCTGTTTTTCTACTCGATAAACCCTGATTCAAACCTTTGCTCCACATCCCTCAGTCTCATTTCTCAACAAAAACTGTGCATCTCTCTCTTAAAGGGCAACACACACACACAATGCTGGAGGCTGCATCAAGGGAAAGGAATAAAGACTTGACGTCTCGGCCCGAAACATGGACTCTTTTATACCTTTCCATAGATGTCTCATGACCTGCTGAAATCCTCCGGCATGTTGTCAGTGTTATTTTGGATTTCCAGCATCTGCAGAAACTCTCAAAGGGGCCAACGCTCACCCAACAGACGGTGTGGCAGGGAAAAGGTTCAGAGGAACTTGATAAGATAAAATTTTATTTATCCTGAAGGAAGTTATTGTTGCAAGGTTGCTCAGTCAGAAATATGTACTTTAAAATAAAAAAAAATAAGCATTGAAATACAAAAAAAACCAAAATGTGCATTAAAAAGTAATAGTGCAAAACACACAACACACATCAAAGTTGCTGGTGAACGCAGCAGGCCAGGCAGCGTCTCCAGGAAGAGGTACAGTCGACGTTTCGGGCTGAGACCCTTCGTCAGGACTAACTGAAGGAAGAGCTAGTAAGAGATTTGAAAGTGGGAGGGGGAGGGGGAGACCTGAAATGACAGGAGAAGACAGGAGGGGGAGGGACGGAGCCAAGAGCTGGACAGGTGATTGGCAAAGGGGATATGAGAGGATCATGGGACAGGAGGCCCAGGGAGAAGGAAAGTGGAGGGGGAACCCAGAGGATGGGCAAGGGGTATAGTGAGAGGGACAGAGGGAGAAAAAGGAGAGAGAGAAAAAGAATATGTGTATATAAATAAATAACGGATGGGGTACGAGGGGGTGGTGGGGCATTAGCGGAAGTTTGAGAAGTCGATGTTCATGCCATCAGGTTGGAGGCTACCCAGACGGAATAAAAGGTGTTGTTCCTCCAACCTGAGTGTGGCTTCATCTTTACAGTAGAGGAGGCCGTGGATAGACATGTCAGAATGGGAATGGGACGTGGAATTAAAATGTGTGGCCACCGGGAGATCCTGCTTTCTCTGGCGGACAGAGTGCAGGTGTGCAATGAAACCATAAACTTATGTACTTGAGGAGGAGTTGTCGAGTCTTATAGCCACAGGGAGAAAGGATCTCCTGTGGTGTTCAGTGATGCACCTTTAGAATCAGTCTGCTCCTCTGTTTGTCCAGAATGTGTGGCAGTGGGATTAACCTAACAGCATGGGGGCGATGGGCTGATTGGTCTTTCACGATATTGTACATTCCTATGATTCCATGTTATTCCATGCAATTTGGGAGAGAAAGTTCCATTTAGTTTTGATTTTGAATCGGACCCCCTGTTCTCAATTCCAACATCAGAGGAGACAGGCTGGTAACAGCTCCTCTGATAAATGTGCCTAACACATCAGAGACTCTGATCAGTCACAACCACTTCCCTCGGTTCAACAGGTGCCAGACCCTGGGACAGCAAGCACCACGTGGCGCCCATGAGTGGCGGTACTGGATGAACCAACGCAGAGACCGGCTCACGTCCAGTCAGCTCCGAGTCCCGGCGCCTGCGGTTTGTAGGAAAACCCTTGGAAGTCCAGAAGAGCCAGAGTGAAGCATGAGTAAGAAATGTCACAGTGATAATGGTGCAACAGGAGGAAGGGCTACCTTCAATGCCCCAGTACTCAGTTGAGACCTGGTACTATGAAACAATTTATTTTTATTATTATTCCTAGCTTGGACCACAAGATCATCAGACGTGGGAGCAGAATTAGGGCATCGAGTCTGCTCTGCAATTCCATCATGGTTGATTTATTATCTCTCCCAACCCCATTCCCCTGCCTTCTCCCTGTAACCTTTGACCCCCTTGACTTGGAAGACTATGTGTGATGGAGGGGCTATATTGATCTTGAATCTAGGGTAAAAAGACCTGTAAAATGTTCTTAAATATGTTTTGAAAATATAGGGGAATTGGCAAACTACCCCTTCAGCCATCAGGCTCTTGAACCAAAGGGGATAACTTCACTTGCCCCATCATTGAAATGCTCCCTCAACCTATGCATTCGCTTTCAAGGACTCTTCATCTCACGTTCTCAGTATTTATTGTTCATTTATATATTATTATTATTTCTTTCTTTTTGTATTTGCACAGTTTGTTGTCTTTTGCACAGCGGTTGAACGCCCAAGTTGGCGCGGTCTTTCATCGATACTATTATGGTTATTATTCTACTATTGATTTACCAGGTACGCCCAAAAGACAATGAATCTCAGGGTTGTATATGTGACAGGTAAGTACTTTGATAATACATTTACTTTGAACTTTAATAAAGTCAGATTTCTGACAATCAGATCATTCCTAACCTGGGCCATCTATGTTGAGACACAGGGGAGGTGATGAGGGTACGGGAAAATGAGAGTAGGATCACTAGGATTGCTCCCGTTAGCAAGAAATGACCTGATGGGTCAAACGGCCTCCTCCTGCACTGTTCTAGGTGTTTTTGAGCACAGGTGAGGAAAACCTAAGGAGGGAAGGAGTCTGGTGAGATGGTGACTGGACAACGTTCCCCAAAGGGGCTGCGGGGTGTGGGGTTGGAACAGGTACGTGTAAAGGGGATTGGATAGAGATCTGCAAAGGAATAACTTGCATGTTCGGCTGAGACCAAATGTTGGCGGACCAAATGGACACAGTGTTGCCTACACATCATTTAGTCAAAAGATTCCACAGGATGGTGAATCTGTTTAAAAATATTGCCACAGACTGTGAAGGCCAAGTCATCGAGTATATTTAAAGAGGAGGTTGACAGGTTCTTGATTAGTAACGGCATCAAGGATTACGGGGAGAAAGCAAGAGAATGGGGATGAGGGGGAAAATAAATCAGCCATGATTGAATTCAGACGCAATGGGCTGAATTCTGCTCCTATGCGTTCTGGTCTTAAAAGCTTTAGACTGAGGATGCTCATGTTGCACCTGACACTCAGCCATCCTTCTCTGGAGGAGAGGCCATTCAGCCTTCTGTGCTTGCCCTTTGGAAGGCTGATCCAATAATCCCACTAACCCTACAGGCTCCCCATCACCCTGGAATGGTTTTCAGCATCAGCCCAAATTTTTCCACAATTTATATATTCTGTCATTTTTTTTTTTTGGACTATACTGCAGCCACTAAACAACAAATTTTGTGCCAAATGTTAGTGGTGATAAACCTGATTCTGAAATACTTGCAGACGTTACTGATGGATTTACTTAAACACCGTCAGAATCAGCTTTATTATCACTGACATACATGTGACAGCAGTACACAAAATATACTATACAAGTTACAATAGAAATATTTAAAAATAACTAGTGTTAAAATAAGGCCAAAGTAATGAGGTGGTGTTCATGTGCTGTTCTGAAATCTGATGGTGGAGGGGAAGAAGCTGTTCCCAAAATGTTGAGTGTCCAGATCACAGTCTCCGTCTACAGTTACCCTGCTTTGGGTCTCTATTGTCCGGTTAATGAATTGCTTGCAGTTCTGTGCACAGTCTTAGGCACATATATAGCCAGGGTGCCCAAGTCTTTTGCCCAGTTCTGTAGTAATTTTATGTATTGCACTGTATTGCTGTCACAAAAAAAAAAAATTCATGACGTGTTGTTTTTTTTGTGTGCCATACTCTGTCAGAGCCTCGGCGACCACTTTTCAAGTGGTTGTCTTAGAGGAAAGATTCTGTGAGTGGTCCCCCGCGTCCTTCTCACAGCGCAGTCTTTTTCTTTTTACGAGGCCGAGTTGCGAGCTCGACACTCAACCCAGCACGGATGGAAAGCATGTCCGGGAGCAGCCCAACTGGGTTCGAACTCAGGAACCTTCGCTCCAGAGTCCGGCACTGATGTCACTGCGCCACCAGCCGGCTAGACATGTGTAGGTGATGATAAACCAGATTCTGATATGGGGTCTATTTTGTGGACTGAGAGCAGGAAGGGGAAAGGAGAGAGGAATCGTGGTTGGAAAAGGGGGAAGGGAGAGGGGAGGCAGTGGGAAGCACCGGGGGGGGGGGGGCATTCTGTAATGATTAATACGCCAATATTTGGAATTAAGTGACCTTGCCTGGTGTCTCAGGGCTGGGTGCGTCTGCACTTGCGCCACCCCTCCCCCTCACCTCTGGCACTCCTCTGCCACCTGTTCCCCACTCCTCCCCTAGGAATCCACCATTGCCATTCTCAAAATCCTTTGCTCCCACCAGATTTACGAACTTGCTCTCCGCTCCACACTGCAGTACTGTGCAAAAGTCTTGGGGGCACATGGCTATATTTGTGTGCTGAAGGCGTTCGCATAGCACTGTCCCTATAGTTAGTTTCCCCTTGTTTATTCCATCAAAGCTCCCGAGAACTAAGAATTTTAACCGTGTTTGTCCTTAGCCCCTGCTGAAAGTCAGCCCATTGGAAGAGACGACCAGGCTCACTGACAAACTTCCAATGTCTGCACTCGGTGCTCAGTTCGTACCAGAGGGGCTGGGTCCCATCAACTTGCAGTCTTCCGGCCTACCTTGGAAGGATCATCCTTCAGAGCTGCCCAGCGGCCTTTGTGGGGCCTCCGAAGGACCCCAGTGGTGCTATAGATGTCCATGTGACTGCTCATCGAAACTCCAGAGCTGTGGGAATAGCGTAGCTCTGATGCACTGCCCGGGAGGGACCTGTCGGTCAGCGGAAAGGGCAAGAAGTCAGGAGAAAGTCCCAGCAGACCAATACCTAGTCACAGTGCAGGAGCCTCTGCTCCCTGTCGCTGGAACGTCAGCTCTAATCGTGCAGGAGGGAATGGACGCTGCTCAAAAATCTCCCTCAAAATGAGTAATCATTCACAACTTCGGGTCCGGAAACCCAGCATGAGTAACTGCTGGTAAAGCGTTACCCACAGCCACAACCAGGACGTGTTCCTGTTACGCCCCCCCACCATGGGGCGGAGGGGAGGAAGGCGACGGAAAGGGGGGGGGGGAGGTGCGAGGGAAGGAAGGGAGGCAGAAGGAGGGGGGAGGAAGAGAGGAGCAGGTGCGTGGAGAGCAGCGGAAGAGGGGAGGAGGGAGGGAGGTGGGGTCTTGGAGGTGGAGGAGAGGGCGAAAGAGGAAGTGTATGGTGGAGGGCGAAAGAGGAGGGAGTGAGGAAAGAGGTGGGGAGGCAGATGGGATAGGGCAGTGAGAGGAAGAGAGGGGAGGGAGTAGGGCGGTGGAGGGGAAGAAGACAGAGAGGTGAGGGAGTAGGGAAGCCGGGCGGGGGGGTGGGCAGAGGCCCCTTGCTGCCTTTCGGGTTCATCGTCATCATAGCTTGTCACACTAGACAGCCAGCCACTCTGGTGTTGTTTGGTTGATGTTGAGCAGGTCAGTGTCAGCTAAATCAGGTGAGAGTGGGCAGTTGCGCAGAACGTGATCAATGTTCAGGTCACAACCAGTTTACCTGGAATAAGCATCGCGGACCCCGGCCTTCGTCCGTAGCTGTTCCAGCTCCGTCTGCATCCTCTCCACCTCTGTCATCAGCTGCTCCTGAGAGGAGATATGGGTTAGTGACAGCAGCCCGAGATTCCCAGCACCACTGCTCTTTGTCCAACCATACTGTGACGGCTTTAATTCCATAGTCAGCGGTAAGAGAATCTTCAGCCAGGACCCACAGTCTTGGCACAGACTCTCAGTGCAGGGTTGGAGACTGCAAATTCTTGCCTGGTATCGCCCATTCACAGTCTCCGCACCCCTCCTACTGTGGAACACCTAAGATCAACACTGTTCCATCACCGTGGCTGAGCCCTCTGCTCTCTGGGTCCCAGGTAATGCAAATCCATTAACTGCTCCTCTAAGATACTTCGCTTCAAACAAACCTTTGGTCACTTGCCCTAACATCCCGTTATGCAGGCAGTTTTGGTAATTCTACTGTGACATACTCTTGGAATAGTCAATATATTTTTGAGAGAGCTGCTCATGCCCGAGATAGAAGTTAAAGGTGCATTTCAGGAAAGGGTGGGTGGTCTGGCTCGAGGTCTGTCTCAAGAGAGGGTGGGCTGGTCCAACCATTGAAATGTCGCTGGGCAGAGTTGGCCGAGACACTTGGGGGGAGGAGGGAGAGAGCGAGAGGGGGAGAGAGGAGGAGGGGGGAGAGAGGAGGAGGAGGAGGAGGAGGAGGAGGAGAAGGAGGAGAGAGGAGGAGGGGGAAGAGGAGAGAGAGAGAGATGGGGAGGGGTGACGGGGAGGTAAGAGGGGGAACAAGGACGGGGAAGGGGCTGGAGGGGGGAAGGAAGGGACTGGAGAGTGCGGAATAGGCTGGCGAGTGGGGAAAGGGGTGTGTGATGGTGGTTCAGGCTGGTGTTGCTGTGAGCGGAGGCTATGTGGAGGAGTGTGTTTTCAGAGGTTGTATGAGGGTGTATTAGTGTGTGGGAAAGATGCGTTTGTGGTGAGGATTTGTGGGAAGTATTAGTGTGAGGAGGTATGCACGTGTGAGTGGGTGCGTGTGAGGGGGTGCGTGGGTGAGCGGGTGCATGTGAGAGTGGGGGCCTGCTGAGGAAGGTATCTGTGTGCAATGGGCTTGTCGATGGGAAAGCGGGCAGACTTTTACAACAATGCATCGGGTTGATTGTGTCCACGACTGTACTCAACCACACCCGGCTCTGTGGTGTGACAGTCCGAGCCTCCTTCACCACTCTGCTGTTCGACCTGTATCGACAACATCGATTGCCACTCTCCTGTCCAACTGGACTAGCTGGGGAAACCCAGACGGTCGACTGCGCCCGGCTCTGTGGTGTGACCTGTTATCAGTCCGACCTCCTGCGGGCACTCTGCTATAGACCCAGTGGTTCCTGAACTGCACAGACCACATCGCAACTCCACCCTCCCGTCCAGCTCAGGGCTGATGTCTGCTGTAGTGATGTGTAAACATTCAGCCAGCTTGTGTCAGCTGTTGACTCACTGGAGAACAGGAGAGGGCAGTGTCGACTCTCAGCTGGTGGAGCTGCTTGCTCATATCCAGAGACCTGGGCTCAACCCTAACCGCATCACATCGCCTCCTTCCTGTTTAACTCGATACACCTGACAGGTCCCATGTGGTGATGTGGAGGCGTTTGTACAACTTAACCTATTTGTACGAGCTCTTCCCCAACTGGAGGACAGGAGAGGATGGAGCAGGTTCTCAGCTACAGGAGCAGCAGCCTCACGTCCAGAGACCTAGGTTCAATCCCGACCTCTGGTGCTGTCTCTGTGGAGTTTGTACGTTCCCCCTCCGACCGTGTGGGTTTCCCCCGGTGCTCCGGCTTCTAACCACATTAGCGGTGGACCATTGGAGACCATACGGCTTGAAGGGATAGTAGAGGTTTCATGATGGCTAGGCCAGTCATGATGGGCCAAAGGGTTTCTGTGCTGTGCCAATATTGGCCAGCATTCAATGCCCCTCCGTTAAGCCCCAGAGGGAATATTTGTCGGAATGACGTAAAAGTACAGGGGAGGAGTGTTGCACGGTGGGGAATTTCCCAGCCCATTATAGTCTCCATCCATGGTCACCTCCTTGCACTAGTGCAGTGGGAGAGTGACTGGTGGTGTTTCGTCAGCGAACAAGGCCCTTAATGCTCTCTAGAACAGCAGTGCCCAAGTGATAGCATCCAACGTGGGCACGAGGCAGGGGTTCTAACCGGAGGGAGAGGCCATCCTTCAGGAGTGCTTTGGTGGAGGGCTAGCCTTTGTACTGGAGGTGGAGAAGTGGAGTGGGGGGATAGTGTTGTCTGCCTGGCAACGCTGATGGAGTAATGAACATTGCCATTTTGGAAGGCTGGGAGAAGGTGGGGCTCCACAAGAGGGAACAATGGCAGGAAAGGTGAGGCGGGATTGGTTGAAGTCTACAGGTGATATGATGGTATTAATTCCTATCCCTGACCACCCTTGGTGGTGATGATACTTCTCCCAGATTAGGAGCAGATACAACCTCAGTACCAGGCAGCTGGATCCCACTACGTGACACTAACTAGAAATGCAGTCAACATGGATGGTCTGTCCCACCAGAACCACAACAGCTCCTCTGGCCTCTTGCCTGCCACCTTGAAATAACCTCATTGTCCCCAGTCACTGTCAGTAGAGAAGACCAGAGAGGAAATACCTTATTCATCAGCACCTCTTCATGGGCTTTTTTGACGTTAGACAGCTCCTGACTGAGCGTATTCTATGCAGGCAAGGAGTAGAAAGAAAGGGGAGGAGGGAAGGAAAGAGACAGAGAGAAGGAGAGGTATTAGAGCAAGCCAGTCAGACAGCATAGCAGAAGGGTTTGGAAAGTTTGCCAAACAGAAGAGTTACAGGTCATTGTGTCTCTCTCAGCGTGTGGACAACAACTACCAGTTCATTCCATGGTACCTCTTCACTGAACAATCCTCCAGCAGTTATCATATTATTTTGCTGGTACCTTCTCCATCAGCGGTAGTTTCTAAAAGCCCACTGGTCTCGCGGTGAAGAAGGGTTAACCGGGTAGAGAACCGTGACCTGGACTATCTTTGGTGGAGAAGTCAAATCAGGAGCCGGGCAAGTATGAAGAACCAGGAGCTTCCCCCTGCTGAAAGATTCTCCGGGCACCCTGTTGCCATGCCAACACCACAGGCTGCACATTAAGGACCTGAACTGAAACATCTCAGCTCCCTGTCCACTAGAGGACAGCGGGCACAAGTACTGAGCTTCCAACCATGCCTTGTCCATCCTTGTATGACAGACCTGAAGGTCCCCCTTACAGAACCCAGTGGCAGCTCCCTCATGTGGTGGAGCCAGTCTTCTACCATTTTTTGTGCATCTCTTGATTGAACTGGTCTCTCCCTGGTACCCTTGTGGAAGAAACGTGACTTCCCACTCATCGATCTGTGCCTCACTACTGGCTGTACATGGCAAGGTGTGGTAGCAAAGCATCCACCATCCTAAATGTTCAGTGCTTCCAGCTTCATCACACAGTGACTGCAATGCTCTCTGCCAACCCCTCAGGCATCGTGGGAATTAGCAACAGCATCAGTATTCACCGAGTCCTGAATTCACGTAGAGTATTCAGCGGGCCCTGGATTTGCGTAGAGAGGGAAGTAGCCAACATTGTGAGTGTCTGCCTCACATCTCACCAAAGGATGATGGACACTAAACCCTCACTGCATTTAAAGAACACCTGAATGAGGTGCAGTCAAAAACTTGGGACAATAGAGGACAGGAACAAGCCCTTCAGCCCACAATGACTATCCCAATCAGAATCCCAACTGCCTGCAGATGATGCATATCCCTCCATTCCCTTTCCTAAACATCACTACCAAACCTCCTCCCACCATCACCCCTGTGAACCCATTCCAGGCCACTCTGTGCTAAAAAAAAAATCTTTAAACTTAAAACGATGCTCTCTAGAATGTGACATTTCCACCCGGGGTAAAGACCGTCTCCTCAATCTATGCCTCTCATAATTTTATAAACTTTTGTCAGCCCCTTAAGGGAAAACAGCCCAACCTAACCCTGACCGCCTCTTGCAGCTAACACCTCACAACATCCTGGTGAACACAATACTCCAAGTGTGGCCCAGCCAAGGAGTTATACGACTGCAACACGACTTACATTTTTTATACTCAACACCCTGAGCAATGAAGATAAATTCCATACACTTGTTCCACTTCCCCTCCTGCTTATGGTGCCACTTTCAAGCAGCTACAGACTTGCGCCCCAAGATCACACTGAATACCAGAGCTGCTAAAAGACCCTGCCACTTACGAACCAGATTCAGATTTATTTATCACAAAGCATCCAGTGAAATGCTTTGCTTGCATTAACAGCAAATACACCAGAGGATGTGTTAGGGGCAGCCCGCGAGTGCCGTCGCACATTCCTGTGCTGACCCCATAGTGTTCCACAGAATAATACAAGCAACAATAACAATGACAAAAGAAAACACGGCAACAAAAGCAAAGCAAGAGACTCACACACCCAAGAGCGACCTCTAACCCCAAGATGCCAATCACAGGCTTGAGCTTCAGGCCTTGGCTTCCGGACTTGCACGGAACCACGACCCAGACACTCATGACACCTTTGGGCCTCTACCTTCAGCCTTTTCTAAAGATCCTCTCCAATAATTTCCCTGCCACTGATGCAAGGCCTGTAAGCTCCTGGTTTGTCCCTATACAGAGGAACAACAGTCTAGGCCTCTGGGACCTCATCTGTGACTAGAGAGGACACAAATACCTCTCTCAAGGTCCCAGGCATCTCCTCTCTTGCCTTCCTCCATAACCTGAGATTGATCCCATCAAGACCTGTGGAAATCCTCCTCAATGTTCCTCAAGAGATCCTACACCTCCTCTGCTCTAGGATATCAGTATACCACTCCCTGATCCCACCATCTTCCATGTCTTTCACCTCAGCGAATACCGATGCGAAGTACTTATTTACTATCTTCCCCACTAACTCTGGCTCCAGGCGTAAATTCGCTCCGTTCTCCTCGAGTGGTCCTGGGCTACCCTCTTGTTTTTAAATGATGTATGAAATACCATAGGGTTCTTTATAATCCCACCAGTCAAGGACATTTCATTGTTCATTTTAACTTCCCAATTCCTTGCTAAAGTACTTTCCTGCTTCTTACATACTCCTCAAAAGCCCAGTCCGATTTCAGCTTCCTGAATCTTGCACATGATTCCTTTTTCTTTTTGACTACATTTGCAACATCTCTCACCATCCAAGGTTCATGAACTTGTTTCTTAATCTCCTGCTGGCCACTGGGAGACCTGGGGCACTAAGCCCATCG
Organism: Mobula birostris; assembly: GCF_030028105.1. Classification (NCBI taxonomy): domain Eukaryota; kingdom Metazoa; phylum Chordata; class Chondrichthyes; order Myliobatiformes; family Myliobatidae; genus Mobula; species Mobula birostris. The sequence continues at coordinate 27,208,580 of NC_092380.1, read as the reverse complement.
TAATGAACGAGTGAAATCTACAACCCACTGGGCTATTGTGACCAACAAAGACGTGATGGATGGAAAGGCCTCCTGTGAAGGTCACGTGGTCACAGTGCTTCATACAGTCGGTGCTGGATGTGACACAGCACTGGAGACGCGTGCCATCCCAGCCAGGATGCACAATGTAGGACAGCACCAGTTCCTGAGTGCATCACTGCAGTCACACACAACCACCGGTGCTCTGCTCCATCACAGCCCAACAAGTCAAAGATGTTTTAGATAAGGCACCTTGGTTCCATTGGGTAGCTGGTCACAATGTCTCAAAAGCACTGGAGACCATTCAGCCCACTCTGCTGGAACTAGCTTTCTGACTTCCAGAGGCATTTTTCACTGAAGTGGTTCTTCTGCTCCTCCCACTGAAGGGAGAGGCATCAGATGGGGTAGTGGGTACTGGGCAAAAGTGGGCGGTAGGGAGCAGAGGAAGGAAGGAGGTGAGCGAAAGGAAGGGCAATGATGAAATCCAAGGGACTTTGGATTGGAGAAAATTGATGAAATGAATGGGTTTATGTATTGGAAGGGGGGAAATGATGGATTGGAATAGCAGTTGATGGACTGGAGGGCGGGGATTGATGCAGTGGAAGGGACGTGATGAAATGGAAGAGGGGGTTTGATGAGCTTAAGGCGGTGGGGGTTCGACAGATTGGAAGGCGGGGGGTCCGACCGATTGGAAGGCGGGGGGGGGTCCCGACCTACTGGAAGGCGGGGGGGGGTCCGAGCGATTGGAAGGCTGGGGGGGGGGGGGGGGGGGAGGTCCGACGGATTGGAACGGGGGTTGACAGATTGGAAGAGGTGTTGATGGATTGAAGGGGGGTTGATGCACTGATTGGGGGATTGATGGATTGGGGAGGTGACATAAAGGAAGCTTTATCAAGAAAAGTGTGCTCAGTATGGATTAGACACAGTTTAACCTCTGTGGGATTTCCCTACCCCTGCTCCCTCTCCCCGCCCCCACCCCCGCCAACAATCGCAGCCCACCCTGGCACTTTTGCCTGGTCCCACCTTTTCCTCCAGCGCGGCCATCCTCTCCTTCAGGTGCAGCTGCAGCCGCTCATTGGACTCGGAGAGCAGTTTGTCGACTGTTTCGGACAGACGCTTGTTGTGCTCATCGTTCATTTTCTCCCTCTGCCGAGCCTGGGGTGAAAAAACGCAGGTGTTAGACGGGCAGAGTGGACACCGGCATGGGACAAGGAGGCACCTGGTGTGCGGGAGGGAGAGGACGGACACCTGGAGTGGGGAAGGATGGGGTAGCACTACTCCCTCTAAGCTGCGCGGGTGCTCGGCGTGCTCCCGCCCACGTAGCCTTCATTGCCGCACAGCTGGATTGGACTCAGCTAGAAAAAGTTTTCAAAACGTGAAAGATTTCCTTTGTTGTATTTTATTTCATTATACCTTTCAATAAATAAATAAAATCAAAAACTTGTGCTTTTCCATTTTTAATTCTAAATATTCCTAGTGTGCATATTACAAAATAAACCATTTAAAGCACCACCCAATTTTCAAGCCGTGTGAAAACTTTCCTGCTCAGAGGGGAACATTGCAGGGTGGGCACTCAGCGTGGTATCTTTTAGACACTACCTTCCAGCTGTATGCCAGAATACCCCCAGTACGTCAGTCACACCGTACTGCTTCACAACTCTCCTGGGAAACACCTCCGATGGTTTCCATGGTAATCGAGGTGCCGTTAATGGAAACGCAAACCTCACCTGCCAGTAATGAGGCCACATTCTCCCATTGCCCGACGGCAGACAGCAGGCCAGAGCGGGCTAATAGCAACCTCGAGCTTGAAAGCCACCCTACCCCCACACCAGGGCACCTGCTCCTCATCAAGCCTCACCCAATCGGCAGTCCTGACTGTAAACTTGCAGTGGATCTGTGCATAAAATCTGCCTTTAGTTCATTGGATGAATTACAGCTATGCTACTGGGATATTATTCTGGAGGCTTGACGAGCAGGAGGTGTAAATTCAAATCCCAGCACACCATGTGGAATACTTACATTCAATTAATTACATGATCTGAAATATTTTTCTTAAATAGGACTGCTATTGAGTGGTTGCGACTGGAGTATTGAAACAGTTTACCTAGTTTTCCAAAGCCTTTCGGAGAAGGAAGTGTCCGATCTGTCACTTACACCGAAAGGGTGAACATCCCTCTGGTGTGACAGTGAGCTCAGAGGAACCATGTCAAACCACCACCACCCCCCTCCCTAATTTAATGCACGTGGTCTGTTTGGGTTTTTTTTTTCCAGCTATAGAGATTATTCTGAACACCCAATTGCTGAATGGTGTCATTAAACTGGAAAGGGCACCAAAAAGATTCACAACGGTGTCACTCGGACTGGTGGGGCTAGAGTCACAAGCAGAGACTGGATGCACTGGGATCATTCTCCCTGTGGCAATAGAGGCTGAAAGGTGACACTAGAGAAATTCATGCAATCACAAGAAATACAGACAAGGAGAGTGGTTACTATCTTTCTCCCCCAGGGTCTTTTGTTTGCTAAATGCCATTGAGTCATCGTGGACTAATGGTGACCCTATGGGTAGTTGCCCTAAATGAGTGTTGATTCTCGCAAAGGCGGCTCATTGTAGATAACATTGCGTTCATAGCTGTCCTTATTATGCCATCCATCCGATTGGTGGTCTTTCTCTCTTCCACTGTCCTTCCACCTTGCCGAGCATGATATCCTTATCCAGAGCCGTTTCTTCCCATGATGTGGCCAAAGAGTGATAGGCGGAGTCTTGTCATTTCAGCTTCTAGAGAGAGAGACTTGGTTTCATCTTGCTGAGGACCGATTCGTTTGTTCTGCCGGAGGTCCTCGAGATGCGTAGTGCAGGGAAGACTAAAACTAGCCGATGAGGTTTAAGGTACCAGGAGAAAGATTTAAGTGGGAGCTGAAGAGCAAGTCTTTTTCTCTCCCCACCTCCCCACACAGAGGGTGGTGGATACAAGGTCCAAGATTTGGCGAGGAATACGATTACAACATGTAAAAGACATTTGGACTGGCACATGGGTATGAAAGATTCGGGGATGTGGGCCAAACACAGGTAAGTGAGACCAGATTAGGATGGCACCAGGGTTGGCAGGGATGAGTTTAGCCAATGGGCCTGATTCTGTGCTGCGTAACTCAATCACCCTCTGTGTTTCGTTCTGGCACTTCCGTCCATGAGTAAATTTGTTTTTAAATCTTCTTTTCAAAAGGTGAAACATTAAAATATAAAAACAGATCTGAAAGGGAGAATGCATGAAGTTTTATTTGCTGAACTGAGGTATACAACTTACACATCACCTAGTGTCACTTTAGGTACGTACATTCAGTCAAAGTGTACAAGTTACTTGCACTTGTGCTTTTATACAATTGCTTTTATATTTATATTTATTGTGTTTTTTAAATTGTGTTCTTTAACTTATTGTGTTTTTTATGCTGCATTGGATCTGGAGAAATAACAATCCTGTTCTTTACAAATGTGCAGCAAAGTGACAATAACCAACCTTGAACCGAATGTCGAGGAGAAAAGATTCAAAAATTGTCTGCACTTCCACTTTTAAACATGATCTTACTCAGAAAAGCAAATGTTACCTACAACAGAACGTTAATTTCCTTCTTCTTTTGGCGTGCGCCTGCGTGTGTGCGAGTCTGTGCGTGTGCGTCTGCGTATCCGTGCGTGCGTGAGTGATGATGTCTTTTTCATGGCTTTTACAAGGCACAGAGCGAGAGAGAGACTGTGTGGCGCGCCACTCCTCACACAGACATTTTTGCAGTATTGTTCCCTTTATTTTATGAGGTTGAGTTGCGATCTTGACACTCAACCTGGCACGGATGGAAAGCGTACTCGGGAGCGGACCCGACTAGTTTCGAACCCAGGAACCTCCGCTCCCTGGTCCGGCACCGATGTCATTGTGCCACCAGCCGGCCTGTTAATTTCTTTTTTCATTTCTTCATGGGGAGTGGGCATTACTGGAAAGGCTAGTACTTATTCCATGGACACCATAAAAATAGGCTCTTTGGCCCATCGGGTCTATGCTGATTGGCCACCCATTCACCCTCATCCTACATTAATCCCATTTTTATTATTCTTCCTAGATTCTCGTCACGTTCCCGCAGATCCTTCCCTTCACCCACACACACGAGGAGAAAACATACACAGTCACAGGGACGGTGTGTAAACTTCATACATACAAAAAAGGATTGAGTGCTTTCCCGGCATATATGATGAATAAACTCTTCTCAGGTTTCCATCCGGGTACAGGTATCAATTTAACCAATGTTTTAATGACAAACTCCGCCACCTTCATCAGGGATGGCACCTGGGCATGTCTAGTTTGGTGGTATTTATACCCCCGTCATCCATCCCTCCTGATTGGTTAGTCCTCATCCAATCAGGTTTCCGTTCTCCCACCTTGTTGACAATCAAATTCCACTTCTTACTTAGAGTGAGACCTTTGTCTCTGGTAAAATTCTTTTCCTCTAGTTTTATTTCAATGGCTGTCCCAAAAGCCATTGGTGTGACACAGTAGTTTGTGCCCAAGTCAATCCTATGACCATTGCAAACGCAATGTTCTGCTACCACTGATTTCTCTGGGTAACCCAAACAGATACACCTCCTGTGCTCCTTGATGCGGGTTTCCACCGTGCGTCCAATCGTGGAAACATAGGGAAGACAAGCGGTAGTGACAGGCTCCTCATCGTTGTTAGGTTTCCACTCAAGGGTCCAATTGATTTCCTTCACCTTGAGGCCATTCTGTAGGAAACCCGTATGGAAGCTCAAATCTCAGCTTTGCAGATCAAAGATGACCTGGGACAGGATAGCTGGTATTTACAGAATTCCTTGTGAACGTGGAGCGGCGTATATTGGCCAGAAGGGGCACACGGCGGAAAACCACATCAAGGAGCACAGGAGGTGTATCTGTTTGGGTTACCCAGAGAAATTGGAGATGGCAGAACATTGCATTCACAATGGTCATGGGATTGACTTTAATGGCACAAACTACTGTGCTACCCCAGTGGCTTTTGATTCTGCCTGAAGGAAGCTATTGAAATAAAACTAGAGGAAATTAATTTTCACAAAGCCAGAGGTCTTGCTCTAAGTAAGAACTGGAATTTGATAGTCAATAGGTGGGACAGTGGAAACCTGATTGGGTGAGCACTAACCAGTCAGGAGGGATGGATGACGGGGCTTTAAGTACCACGGACTAGACATCCCTGAAGAAGATGGCGGAGGTTATCATCGAAACGTCGATTATAATCTATAACTGTACCTGGGTGGAAGACCGAGAAGAGTTTATATATGCTGGAAAGCACTAGATCCTTTCTCATTGGGAGACCTTACCCTTTGTAGCTCCTGGTTCTTCTCCTCCAGCTCTGCTTCTAGTTGGCACAGCCGCTCCTCTATGTTGCCATGTCTCTCCTCAGCCTGGGAAGAAGGAAACACTTCAGATTAGTGCGATCGGACCTTAGAGTGCAGCACAAGTCGTCGAGGTAGGGTATGTGGGATCTCTCTGTGCCCCGAAGCACCCACAGCTCAAGTCATTCTAATCCCTTGACTCTCGGGTCCAGGGGTTTAGGCTCCACCTCAGTGAAGGACAGAGGGAGGTACCATCAGAAATAAGACATCACCCCTCGGTCAACATAACGATCTCTTATTCCACATAACCACGTCCTTCACTGCATGAGGGCCAACAGATCCCCCCGATTACACCCAGTGACGCAGGCCTCCTGAGCACTAGTACCTTGTGGGATCTTGCTGTGTAGGATATGGCTGCTACTGGAGTCCTTCACCATGCAGTGTACGGTGGAGATCACAATGCTACTTTACCCTGTGCAGCAGTGCCAGTGACCCATAAGACCACAAGATGAGGGAGCAGAATTAGGCTATTCGACCCATCGAGTCTGCTCTACCATTTCACCATGGCTGATCAATTTCCCTCTCAACCACATTCTCCTCATAATCTTTCATGCCCTGACTAACTGAGAATCTATCAACCTGTGCCTTAAAGACACCCAATGGCCTGGCCTCCACAGCCAATTGTGGCAAAGAATTTCACAGATTTGCCTCTCTCTGGCTAAAGAAATTCCTCCTTATCGCCATTCTAAACGGACCTCCCTCTGTTTTGAGGCTGAGGCCTCTGGTCCTGGACTCTGCCACCACAGGGAACATCCTCTCCGCATGCGATAGGTTCCAAGCAACCATCCCACCACAGGAACCCTACCTTGTTGAGGGCGGCCACGCGCTGAGCCAGTTCTGCCTCCACCTCGGGCAGGGTCTCTGCCTTCCGCAGGGTCTGCTGAAGCTTCTGCTTGGAGGAGTCGAGCCACTCCTGGAGCTGGCGGTTCTTGTCTTCGCTCTGAAAGATGAACGCACCCTCAGTGAGGATGTGACAAGGGTCAGCAGTTCCCACCCCACCAGAGGACGCTGCCCCTCCCTCATGCACACGAGCCATTGGGCTGTCTGCCTCACAGGATAAAGTAGCTGCTTTATTTGTTACGTGTGTACATCGAAACGTACAGTGAGATGCGTCACTTGCATCAACGACCAATAGTCCGAGGGTGTGCCAGGAACAGACCACAAGTATCACCATGCTTCCAACACTGAGTTTGCATCCCTACAACTCACTAACCCTGGGACGTGCAAGGAAACCGGAGCACCAAGACGAAAACTCGCGTGGTCACGATGAGAACATAAAAAACTCTTCAGACAGCGGTGGAGTTGAATACGGGTCGCTGGCGCTGGGTTAGCGTTACACTGGCCACTACGTTACCGAGTAGCCCGAGGTAAGGAGCCAAAGTGAAACCCTGGCCACCACTCCGTTAGTGTGTTCAGTTATGAAGGCTGTACCTTAAGGAAGTGTGGGCACATGGCCAAGTGGTGAAGGCACTCGACCAGCGATCTGAAGGTTGTGAGTTTGAGCCCCAGCTGAGGCAGCGTGTCGTGTCCTTGAGCAAGGCACTTAACCACACGTTGCTCTGTGACGACACTGGCGCCAAGCTGTATTGGCCCTTGCCCTTCCCTCGGACAACATCGGTGTCGTGGAGAGGGGAGACTTGCAGCATGGGCAACTTCCATACAACCTTGCCCAGGCCTGTGCCCTGGAGGGTGAAGACTTTCCAGGCGCAGATCCATGGTCTCGCAAGACTAACGGATGCCTTTACTTTAAGGAAGGTGTCTCAATACCTTGGAGAGGGTGCAGAGGTGAGGCACCAGTGCCAGAGGTGAACACCAGACAGAGGTAGTTAAAGTCATGAAGGATATGGGAAATACAGATGGAGAAAATGCACCCAGGGGCCAAGGGCCAAGGAAACAGAATAAAGTTTTGGCAAAAGGCCCAGAAATTATACAAGGAAGATTTTTTCTTTAACATAATCTGTGGTTAGGACATGGAAAGCACTGCCATGGATGATGATGGAGGCAACTACAGTTGGAACAGTACTTTGGCCCATCTTCAGAACAGAGCTCAGTAAACATCTGAAAAGGCCAAGGGGCGAGAGCTGGCATGAACTCACCTTGGAAATGTCCACTTTCCCTGCTGTAACCACTCAACAACAACGGTACTGACGGGGTGGGGCAGGGGGTTGTGAGCTTTCCCTGGGGACAGGGACGGGAGAGAGTCAGTAACCAAGAGTTAAGGGAAGGCTGAGCAAGGAAGTGGTGATCCCTTGATGGAAATGGTGGAGAGGTCAGAGTTCAAAGTGCCATGAGTAGGTGACTGAGGTTATGCCAAGTCAGGCAGGTAATGAAGATGGCACTGAACGCAGTTGTTAGGCACAGGTACCAATGGAGACGGGCATGGGGAAGGGTAAAGAGAAGAGGGGCTGGGGTAGGACAGCCAGCGCTGGATGGCTTTCTTTTCCCTGGAGTGGAGGAGGTTGAGGGGCATAGATAGTGTAGGTAGTAACAAAACCAGACAGCAAAAGGAGATTGGCGTAGGCAGGTACCCAGTGGTTGGCGTGGGCATGGTCTCTATGCCACGCACTGTCTGAATCGTAAGAGGGCATTCACATGGCAGGGGAAGGGGTGTGCACCACGAACTGGATGACCTCACATTGGGATAAACGAAGGGGGTGAACAGTTCACTTTCTAACAGCCAGGGTCTACATGGGAGACAGCAGGAGCACTCCCTCACAAAGAGTGAGTAGGTGGTATAGCTGATGGTGCTGTCTTCCAGCTCCACTGAGCTGGGCTCGATCCCAAGCTCGGGCCCTCCAGTGGCTGGGCGAGCTTCCTCTCAAGTCCATAAAGGCATGGTGGCTGGTGGGTTAATTGGCCGCTGTATCCACTGGTTACCCCCAGTGGAAGTGGGGGGCAGGAGAACTGGGATAGGGAAGGGTCATGTGAGGAATCTGGGAAACTGAGGAGGGGAGGGGAATGTGAGACTAATGGGAATGATTCGAGAGCCAGCATGGACTCGACGGGCCAAATGGTCGCTTAAATGATGCGAAATGTTAAAAAAATGAAAATAAGAAATATGAGTGGATTCTCTGTGCCAGACTCAGTTGAGTAAAATTTTGGTGTGACCACACCCTTCAGGTTCATACAGGTACCACAGGGAGAGTTATGGACTGGCCTTGATCCAGTTAGCATGCAAGAACCCGAATTGCTCCTCCTGTAAAGAATTCTAGGACTGGTTTGTGATCCGTGGACACAACCAGTTTGGTGAAGAGTTAATTCATGGGGTTTTTTGTCTCGACCCGGAAAACAACCGTAGAGGTAAAAAGTTGCATATGGTTGTGGTGAAGCGTTTTATTGGTTTCATGCGATAGGTTGGCAGGGATCTGATGGGGAGTTTTTGTACAGAGGGTGGGGGGAGGGGGGTGGTTAGAGTTTGAAACACACTACCTAAAGGATATGCACTATCGAGAAGCACTATAGAGAAGCCTACAGACTTATTGGTAAATGGGATCGGTGTAGATCAGTACAATGGGGGCTTGAACATGGGGGGGCCGAAGGACCTGTTTCTATAGCAACCAACAACTTGCTGGAGAACCTCAGTAGCCAAGCAGCATCTGTGGAAGAAAATGAATTGTTAATAGTTGGGGTCAAGACCCTACTTCAGGACCAGGCGTGACTCGATGACATCAGGACAGTTACCTGTTTGTAGAGGGACTCCTTGCTCGCCAGCTCATTCTCCAGCTTGTCGTTAGCATCGTGCAGAGATGTCGCTTCCCGCTGGGCGCTGAGGTAACGTTTCTCCAGGGTTGTTATTCTCTCTTCCATGTCCTCCCGTTGTGCTAAGGCCTGGGACAGGGACACAGGGTCAACACAGAGGTACAGAGGTCTCTGAGCACATGGGTACCAACCTTCACCAGAAGCAATAACTTACAATTATATAGCACCCTGAACTAATTATTGGGAGTGACACCCTCAGTCATATTAAGCCTCAGCTGTCCCCCTGCAACCTATTCTCTCTCATCAACTATCTTTCTGCAACTATCTACATGAATGGGGTAGCTTACATGGTCAACTAATATAACAGCACATCTTTGTGATGTGCGAGTCACCAGGTGACTCCAAGGTGAGCATGAAAACTCCACACAGACAGTATCCAACGTCAGGATCGAACATGGGTCTTTGGAGACGCGAGGCCACAGTTTGAACCAGTGCACCACTTATCATCATCATTATGTGCTGTGTCATATGACATCATTGTCATGTCATATGACATCATTATGTGCTGTGTCATATGACATCATTGTGTCATGTCATATGACATCATCATTATGTGCCATTTTGTATGTTGTAGGTGATCATGTTATCTGACCATGATTGTTCTGTACAAATATTTCTACAGAATTTGTTTTCCATTGCCTTCTTCTGGGCAGTGTCTTTACAAGACGGGTGACCCCAGCCATTATCAATACTATTCAGAGATTCTCTGCCTGGTGTCAGTGGTCACATAACCAGAACTTGTGATATGCACCAGCTGCTCATACGACCATCCACCACCTACTTCCATGGCTTTGTGACCCTGATCACCTTGCCCAAGGGCGACCTGCAGGCTAGTGGAGGGAAGGAGTGCCTTACACCTCCTTTGGTAGATACGTACCTCCACCCTACCACGCATTAGAGGAGTCTCCAAGGTTTTTCCTGTCATTCACCTGGGAGAACCAGGAATTGGGAGCTGGACCTGGAACCCATGGATAATGGGATTGCTCTGACAGCTGGCAAAAACTAAATGGTCCAAATAACCTCCTGTGTTGTCAAATATGGAATGCAAAGTGGTACATCTAAATATGTTTCCTATGTTTCGCTTTCGATTCTTCCGCCCATAGCCTTTTATGTCTCAAAGTTCTCCGTCCTTCTGCCATGGGCTCCCCCCGTCGAATCCCGGCAGATCCCTTTGTGATCTTCAGTGCCTTACTGTTGCCGTTGGTGGGCCTGCACTTGTGAAATCTGTGCAACATTTTATGTGCTCACAGGGGAGAATGCGTAAGCTCCACACAGACCGCAGCCGAGGTCGGGATTGAACCGGGGTCTCTGGTGTCGAGAGTCAGCAGCACTGTTCCCAGGGTGACTGAGCCTCCCTTGGGGAGGTTGAAATCGCAGATGTCGGGGTTGCGGTGGAGGTAGTTTCATTTGGTGTCCTGGAAGGAGCTGGACACATTCTGTGCAAGGAGACAAAAGCTGTGGGGAGTGTGTGGGGGTGGGGTGGGGTGCAGGACAAACATAGCACATAGAAACATTCCCTGTCAAATGAGCAGTGGAACTGCAGTCTCCGCTTCAGCAAGAACTATCTCTTCAACTCCCCGTCACTCAGCAGCACTGCAGGCAATAAAGTGCCCCCACATCGAGGGGCAGAGCTTTGCATCACCCATTGGGTAAAGGAGCCAGTCTGAGTGCCCATAGAAGGGCAGCCCTCTGCTGGATCAGACTTCTCCTTCCGGACATGGATATCACTTGAAATGCCAGAATTCATTACTCATGCCTATCTGAGGAGGCACATAGGTGGCATGGAGTCACATTTAGACAACAGAAGGTAACAATGGAAACTCTTCTCCCTGAAGCAATGGGGTTCTACTGCCTGGATCCCACGAATGAGACCAGCGTTAGTTCCAAAACTCAAACAGTGAAAAAAACCACAAAGGAAATGTGAAAAGGCAGCAGGAAGTGCTGGGAATATTTTGCTGGACAGGCTGAAGTTATGGAGAGAGAAAAAGAGTTAACATTTCAGGTTCAACATATTGCCATTCACACTGTTTCATCAGAGTTCTGATGAAAGGTCATCATCAGGTGGAAACATTAACCTTTCTCTCTCTCTCTAAAGACATCTGCCTGCCTATTGGATCTTACTGTCTCTACTTATAACACAGTTTTATTATACCATGCATTAGGGTTAGGTTTAGGGTTTAAATTTAAATTTCCCTGTTACCACGATGAGAATAGAACTCAAGACTTTGAGTCAATGCTCCAGAACATCTACTGCTTCACTGCTCTGTAGCAAACCCCCTCAACGTTCACGGGTGGGAACCAGGTACCTCTTTCAAATCCCGCTGGAGCTTGGTGTTGGCCTCCTCTGACTTGATGAGATCCTTGCGCGCAGTACTGAGCTCGTCCTCCACCTCGGCCACCTTCCGGCACAGGACGGCCAGCCGCTCCCTCATCTGCAGCAGCTCTGTGCTCTGCCTCTCGATCAGGTCGTGGCACTCGGAGTCACCGTCGCCGGACAGCGCCGTACCGTTCGCCAGCCTCTGGGGAGACGGACATGGAGGGGATCTTGCGTTAGTGCGGACAACCCCCACCACTTGGCAGAACCGCCCTTGGTCCGGATCCACAATGTAACCGATCCGGGGACTACTCAGGAATATCCACGGACATCTCTCATGGCCAAAGGTCCAGTGCAGATGACCAGCCACTTGTGACACCAAGGTAGCTCTGGGCGAAGGTGGAGGAGGGCCACTCCCTCGCTTGGGATGTGGGGTTAGAGCTGTAACTGGGGAGGGGGATGGTTTTGAGTGAGAGATTGCAGGTCGCGAAGCTGGGAGTCGAGCAGAAGCGATGATGGCAGGGCAGTGGGTGAAGGGTGTGGAAGTTGGGGTCATGGTTCTTTGGTTAGGGAGGTGGGCAAGGTGTGGTCCACAACACAAGCACAGTTGATTGCGGCCTGACCAACACACTCACTCCTGCACTAATTTCCCTCAGTACTCAATGGCAGTGTGGTCCAGAGTTGGTGTACTGAGTCCTGAGGGTCTCGGCCTGAAATGTCGACTGTTTATTCATCTCCATAGATGCTGCCTGGCCATCTGAATTCCTCCAACATTTTATGAGTGTTCATGTGGTACAGGATGAGTGTATTTGATGAGGAAATCACATTGGAAGTGTAGGCACGTCATGCTGGGAAGTCCCTGCTGGAACCTCCGGGGTGACCTGAGACTGCGTGGAATGGGTCCCGATCCCCGTTTAGCCAGGGTGGGGTGTCTGTCTGCAATCGCTTGGCCCTGACTAAAAAAAGGATAACACAATGGAAGTCGCTGATGCCAGACCGCTGCCACACCCTCCCATCAGTCACTGACACAAGGAACCCAGGGGGAGGGAGTAACAAAGGCAGAGAGTCACCAACCTTTAGAGCAAAGTTCAGTCTCAATGCTTCATGATCACAGGAAGGACTTGTCCAATTCACTACCAATAAATTTGCATGTTAATGAAATTTAATTTTTAACTTGAGGCAGATTTTAACATGAATTTGCGTCAGTGTTACATGATGGGATGGATAAATTGCAAATTTTCTGCCCATTTTATTGTGGAAAACAAGGAATGGAAAGTTGCTCAAAGCTCAGATTCTTCTCTGTCTCTACAAGAATCTGAAGAGTTTGTAAAAATGAACCTGAACTTTAGGTGGGGGGGGGGGAAGAGGAGGGTTTACTCTCACCACTGAAGACCATTGAATGATCAGAGTTATGGACCAAGTGCTGGTAAATGGGTTTGGATGGCTGGCATGGAAATGATGGGCTGAATGGCCTGTTTCTGTGCTGTAGGACTGTGATTGTAAAGGCAGGATAACCTCCCACACAGTGCTGCTTGTTGTCATTTTACAGAAGGCACCACACACACTTACATCCTGGGCTGTTGATTCCAACTCCTCTTCCAGAATTGAGACCCTTTCCAGAGCCACTCGCAGTCTCTCCCGAACCTGACAATCAGACAGCACAGAATTACCGCTCGGTATCCCCAGGAATGAGAGAGCAAGCACGAACTAAGAATAATCCAGGCTACTCTAATGTGGAGAATCGTGTAGTGGACATGATGGCCCATTCCAGTCTCTGCACTGTGGGAATTTACACAGGTTTCCCCCGGGTGCTCTGGTTCCCTCCCACATCCCAAAGAAACAAGGGTTACGCGCTAGACAGTGCCTGTGAATTTCTCCACCATTTGGTGAGGGGTAGAGTCTTGGGGAGGGGAAGGAGGTGGTGCGGAATTGATAAGAATGTGAGAAAGGGAGAATGGATCTGTAGGATTCACACAAGTGGGTGTCTGATGGTTGACATGGATTTGATGGGCTGAATGGCCTGTATGAATTCTGTATCTTTTCATGATTCCATAATAGTTTTGGAGCAATGGACTTTGCTCTGTCGACAGCTGGAGAAGGTGGAATCGGTCAGAGGAGCTTAAAAGGGAAGGTAGATCGTGATTTCTGAACGCAATAAGGGTTTGGTAGATTAGAGAAGAAGAAAGGGATTTTGGTGGCAGGGGAGGCAGGTAACCAGAGGAAACAACGGAAGAACAGGTGGTGAGGGGGAATATTTTTACACAGACGTGTTACTGAATTAAAAGGCTCTACTTGTGGAAGCAGATTTCACAGCATCTTTGAAAAGGGATTTCAGCCAGTGAGTGGTGAATCTGTGGAATTTGTCACAGGCGGCTGTGGAGGCCAAGTCATTGGCTATATTTAAGGCAAAGGTTGATAGAAATTTGATAAGTCAAGGCATGAAGAGTTACGGGGAGAAGGTTGAGATCCGCCATGGTGAAATGGTGGAGCAGACTCGAGGGCCAAATGACCGATTTCTGCTCCTATACCTTATCGTCTACGTTCTTATGGGTTTTGATACATATGCGAGACAGGGAACGAGCAGGGAGAGGAACTGCTGCAGAGCTCTTGCAAGGAGCCAGCACGGGTGTGACGGGACAAGCGTGGACCTCACCTCTGCTGCTTTTCCGCGAACAGGGACAAGAGCAAAGACGGAACAGCATGAGATTGGCCAAGTGGCCTTCACCTCCACTGCTTTCCCCACAAACGGGAGCACGAGCAGAGACGGCACAACGTGGGGTGGCACCTTCTCATCTAAAGCTTTGTGATGTTCGAAGAGAGACTTCAGGGCCTTGAGCACCTCGACCTCGCTGGAGACGCCGGCGGGAGACTGGGCCTGGCGCTTCACCACCGTCATCCTGAGGGAGCGTTCGTGCCGCGACACCAGGCACTCCAGGTGCTCCAGCAGTAGCTGCAGGGAGCGACAACAAAACCTGAGCTGCAGCCGCGGATCTAACCTGCCCGGAGCAACGCAGCCACCCCACAGCCCCACAGCGCAGTCCGTCGCACAGCCAGAGATAAGGAGCACAGCACCCTGGTACCTGGAGAGAAACAGCTACAAAATCTGGTGGCTACACCTCATTCGGAAGAGTCTCCGATTTTACCAGAACTACCAATTTCTCAGGGTTCTAGCTCTATTATCAGTTAGTTTGTTTGATCCATTAACATCACATTTGCCTTTGTAGCTTCACCTTCCCACCCCCTTCTGTCTACTCTCCCTCATCCACCATTCCATCTACTTGTTTCCTCATTTTAACTTTTCATCAAATATCTAACCTCTCCCAGTGCTAGATCTTCTTTTTCCCACTCCACAGATGCTGACAGGCCAGCTGAGTCATTCTAGCCTCCTCAGTTGCTGCTGGATTTAGATAGCACCTGCGATGCATGAAAACGGCCCGCAGGAAGGGTTATCAATTAAAACATTCATAGCCAGCCACACAAGGGGGATCAGAGCAGGACACCCGAAAGAATGAGGAGAGGTGTGGGAGAGACACGGGGAGAGAATTCATGGTCTTGGAGCCGGACAGTGAAAGAGAAGGATAGGACTGAAGTGATCTCAGAGGGGTCTGCAGATGGAGGAGATTGGGAGAAGGAAGGAGGAAGGTGAGGCTGGGGAAACAAAGGGGAAATTTAAGTTACAGCAGTGCTGGTGATGGGCACAGTCCAGGCCAGCAGGCCTGGGAGAACAGTGGCACAACTGGAGGGAAAGTTGGCTCTTGTGAGTATTTTCTCTGCGTCTACAGGGAATGATCGCTGGGCAACCCAACGGTAATAGTTCCTGCTGTCATCACTGAGGGCAAGGCTATGGCTGAGGAAGAGACTCCAGACGTGAATCTGATTTTCATGTCCTGCTCCAAGAAGGTTAATGGACAAGTAGACCAACGCTGGTGACCACAGAACTACTTTCATTGGCTCACTGCTAATTCCTCTGACAAACCATTTCTGCTGTTCCTTTCCCATGGCTGTTGCCCAGGGTGGGGGAAGATTTGGGGGCGGCGTTTGGGAATTTCTCACTGGGGGTGAGCTGATAGGAGCACATTTTTGGGCCAGGGCACAGAACTCACCCGCGTGTTGTTCCTCTCTGCCTTCAGCTCTGCGATCTCCTCCTCCCTCTCCAGAAGTTGCTCTCGGCACAAGTTCAGTTCCTTCGTGAGGACGGCAAACTCCTACAGCGGAAAAAGGGTATCGGGTAAATGACGGGTGACAGGTTTCCACTGCCTGCAGGAGTAGAGAGGGTGAGGAAAGGATAAAGAGGTGGTGGATGGGAAGGAGACCTTGGTGTTAGGGGGTTGGTCAGAGCACTGGCCATTAAGTATGAGAATATTACATATCTAGTGGGCTCAGCGCAGTACATCATGGCACATTTGTTCCTACCATCGTAAGTATCTACTGCCTCAAGGAGGCAAGATCCATTATCAAAGATCCCCATCATCTGGGCCATGCTATCTTCTTGCAGGAGGTACAGAAGCCTGAAGTCCCACACCACCGGGTTCAAGAACAGCTTCTCCTCTTCAACCATTCAGTACTCGAACCAACCAGCACAACCTAAACACCACGTCCCTATAGCAACACAGCGGCCACTTTGCACTACACTGGGAAAATTGTGTTCTTTTTTGTCAAAAACGTGTGCCACTTTTGTTTTCCTTGTGAAGCTGCTGGGTGCCTGCGATGCTGCTGCAAACATGTTTTCCATTGCACTGTGCACACAATAAAATCCGCTTTGATGAGCATGGACTAGGAATATTTAATAGCAAGTTCTTACCGCACAAAATGGGAGTGGTGCCATCACAGACAGGTCTGCAGGGACCTAGAGCATTGATCTGGAGACGTGTGCTGCAAACCCCCGCCTTCTGTGGCAATAATGGAACCTAAATTCAGAGCCGTTGTATACAGTGACATATATATATATAAAATTGGATAATAAATTTACTTTGAGCTTTGAACTTTAAAGGTAAACAGGACGTTGCCAGTCAGCGGAGACCCTGAAATAAATTGGGAGCAAAAGGCCAGTGGTAGTAATGCTGACCGGGAATCTATCGGCTGACAAAGCCTCTTTTCCTCTGTGCAGAAGGAAACACAACAACTCTACCTGGCCTACATTCTGTCCAAATGCAAATCCACCAAGGTGGTTGACTCCTAACTCACTGAGTCACAGGAAACAGACCTTTCAGCCCATCAAGTCTCTGCTGACCATTAGCCACCTGGTTACCTGCAAAGTTCAAAGTAAGTTTTTTATCCAAGTATATACGAGGGGTGATTGATAAGTTCGTGGCCTAAGGTAGAAGGAGTCAATTTTAGAAAAGCTAGCACATTTATTTTTCAACAGAGTCCCCTCCTGCATTTACACACTTAGTCCAGCGGTCGTGGAGCATATGGAATAACTCAACAGGGTGATTGATAAGTTTGTGGCCCAAGGTAGAAGGAGATGAGTTATACGGCTCTCGTTACATGCACATGCAGTTCAACTCTTTGCGTGATTGTGTAGAAAGCTTGAAGTTAATAACTCATCTCCTTCTACCTTAGCTACGAACTGATCAATCACCCCAGACGAGTTATTAACTGATGAGTTATTCCGTATGCTCCACGACCGCTGGACCATGTGTGCAAATGTAGGAGGGGACTATGTTGAAAAATAAATGTGCTAGGTTTTCTAAAGTTGACTCCTTCTATCTTAGGACACAAACTTATCAATCACCCCTCGTATCTATGTCACCACATTCTACCCTGAGATTCATTTCCTTGCGGGCATACTCAATAAATCCAAAACAGAATAATAACCATTATAGAACCAATGAAAGACCACATCAACTCGGACACTCAGTGTGCAACAGACAATACACTTTGCAAATACAAAACAAATACAAGAGAAGGTGCAGGTGCTGGAAACACACAAAATGCTGGACACACTCATCACCTGTGGAGTGGAATGAACTATCAACGTTTCAGGCTGAGACTCTTCATCAGAGCAGACGTGCTTACACAGGCAGCGCCCGAGGTCAAGGTTGGACCCAGGTCAAGGGAGTTGTGATGCAATAGTGCCACCTTGTCTGAAGACGGCCCAGAGGATACTCAGGGATGGGATGAAATGAGAGCCTTACTGGGCCCACAATCCCAGCAACAAATATATGAACAGTGGCATTAAACTGGTGGCTTTTCCCCACAGATACGAGACTGAGAATGAATCTCTGCAGACACAGGACAAGGGATCAAAGTTCAGGGTAAAGTTCACCATATACAACCCTGATAGTCACTTTCTTGTGAGCATATTCAACAAATCTATAGAATAATAACCATAACAGAATTAATGAAAGACTGCCCAACTTGGGCGCTCAATCAGTGTGCAAAAGACTTCAAACTGTGCAAATACAAAAAGAAAGAAACAATAATATTAAATAAGCAAGCAACAAATATTGAGAACATGAGATGAAGAGTCCTTGAAAGTGAGTCCATAGGTTGTGGGAATGTTTCAATGTTGGGGCAAGTAGAATTATCCCCTTTGGTTCAAGACCCTGATGGTTGAGAGATAATGTGTTCCTGAACCTGGTGTGAATCCTGAGGCCTCTGTACCTTCTTCCTGATGACAGCAGCGAGAAGAGAATCACCAATATTGATAGCTGATTATGGGACTCCAGGAATGCATCCTTGGAGTTTACAGCAATTGAGATTAAATCAATGATTCACTAAGATATTTATACACCCTCCCAATGTCTGTGAGACTTGGAGAGGAAGAGCTTCTCCAGTTGTAGCAATATTTACTCCAGGACTCTGGGAAAGAGATGTGGGGGTTGTGGGTGAATATTTGTCTGTCACTGGCTGTGATCTTGGGCTGCAGAAAGTACCTCAAATCCCCAACACGCAGCCCTGGACAAGACCTGGTTAGACCCAACGGGCGGCCCTGGACAAGACCGGGTTAGACCCAACGCGCGGCCCTGGACAAGACCGGGTTAGACCCAACGCGCGGCCCTGGACAAGACCGGGTTAGACCCAACGCGCGGCCCTGGACAAGACCGGGTTAGACCCAACGCGCGGCCCTGGACAAGACCGGGTTAGACCCAACGCGCGGCCCTGGACAAGACCGGGTTAGACCCAACGCGCGGCCCTGGACAAGACCGGGTTAGACCCAACGCGCGGCCCTGGACAAGACCGGGTTAGACCCAACGCGTGGCCCTGGACAAGACCGGGTTAGACCCAACGCGCAGCCCTAGACAAACCCAGATTAGACCAACATACAGAGAATTGGATGAAAAATAAACAAGTCACTGATGCTGCTTCCTCTAAATCTTGTTCTAGCATTGTCATGGCACAGCCACAGCCATTTGTCCCACTGCGTGTATGCTGGCTCTTTGGAAACCAGGTCCCACTCCTAGCTCAGAGATTTCTCCTTTTTTTTTTGCTGCTTTCTAATACCCAACCACCCTGGCCCTTCCCTGCACAGAATAATAAACTGCTTAGTCATACTCTCACCTGTGAGGCAGGAGGTTGTGGGAGGTAAGGTACTCATTCAAGTTTGGCACTCTAGGCAGCAGTGGGGGAATGCCAAACTGTGGCAGTGTCATCTTTTGGAAGTGGTTGGACAGGTCATTGGGTTCATAGAGTCAGGCCCTATGGGCCACCAATGCTCTTGCTGACCATCAACCACCCATTCACATTAATCCTACACTAATTTAATTTTATTCTCTCCATGTTCCCATCACTTCCCTCCAGATTCTCTTGCTGACCTAAAAAACTAGGGGAACTTGGCAGCCAACTAGCGTGTTAACCCACCCATGTCTGGGATGTGGGAGGAACCAGAGCACCCAGGGGAAATCCACTGGGTCAGAGAGAGTGCACAGGCTTGTTCTGGACTGCGCTGTTCTGCCGAGCATTGCGGGTAGGACCCGCTGGCGCCAGAACGTGTGCCCACACTTGCAGGCTGCCTCCAGTACAACTTTGGACATGTCGGTCGTTCGCTCAAATGATGCATTGCACTCTATGTTTCAATGTAGATGTGATAGATAGATCTGATTCTGGAACCTCCACACAGTCAGCGTTGAACTCAAGGGCTCACGAGCTGCGAGCAGAGACTCCAGTAGCTAAACCCCACTGTGCTACGGCTTGAATCGGGGTCCTGCAGGGAATGCAAAGGTCCAGCTACTGTCAGCAGCCCTGGCCAACATCCCAGCCTCAGGCTCTGGGGTTTAAACACTTCTTGCTTCAGATTTCCAGCTGAGGGAGAAACGCCAAATCATTTCCATTGGCAACAGCACCTCAGAAACATTCACAGAAGTCATTTGGATTTTTCTGTGGGTTTGGTGAGCTGCAATGTGTATGTAAATTCCTCTTCTGACATTTACAAAGACTCAGCTGTGACCCAGAGCACAATCCCAGCTTGGTGAAGTAAACCTCCATCTTCTCCACCAATTCGTATCCTTCTGCCACTGAGGAAGGCCAAGGGCCATGGCTCCTCTCACACAGCGAGCACTAAACAGAGTCATGACTGTGGGCAGCAATCTGTGCACAGCAAGATCTCACAGACAGCACAGCGATCACAGCCAGATTACCTGACACTGTCATCAATTTGACAGTGATCAGTTAAGCTGTTTTAGTGATATTAATTGGAAAGAGATGAACGCAGATGGTGCTGGGCCCCAAGATCTCCATGTTCCTCCACATTGCTAAGAATCCTGCCATTAACTTCGTACTCTGCTTTAAAGTACAACCTCATTTTCCAGGATTGAGCTCTCTCTGCCACTTCTCAGCCCAGTCTGCATCCTGTCAACATTCCATTATAACCGACAGCAACTTTCCACAATGCCACCAATCTCCGTGTCATCCGCAAACATGAGGAGGGGAGGAGAAGATGGCGGCGCGACGCAGCACGCGCGGCCGCTCCAAAATGATATCGGTATTTGTAAATAGGTACCGTACACAATCCTGATTTGATGGAGACAGATGTGAGAAGTACGGAGGAACATCTGGAGAAACTTCTGAAATGCCCGCTTCGCTGCTGCTGCTACTGTGCGATCAACAATCTCCGGAGGGGAAGGCCCCAGATCCTTGGCTTTGCCTATTGCTGGGGCCGGGGTCGGGGTCGAAGCACTCGGCAGAGATGGTGCTCGGTGCTTAGTGTTGGAGGCTCGAAGTTTTCAGATGGACTCAAGAGTCGGTTGTGGTTGGGTGCTTCCAGGATGCTGCATCGGCAAGTCTGGGGGGCTGGAGGTTCATGGCAGGGAGAGTTTCTCCCTTCTACCATCTGCGTTAGATGATGGGACTTTTGAGATACTTTGAGACTTTTTTTTACCGTCCCCATGGTCTGTTCTTTATCAAATTATGGTATTGCTTTGCACTGTTGTAACTATATGTTATAATTATGTGGTTTTTGTCAGTTTTTTTAGTCTTGGTTTGTCTTGTGTTTCTGAGATATCATACTCGAGGAACATTGTATCATTTCTTAATGCATGCATTACTAAATGACAATAAAAGAGGACTGTGTGTCCTCATAATCTAATCTAATCCACCCTATCACTTACTCAATTACACTCAGAGGCCACTTTATGAGGTATCTCCTGTGGCTAGTAAAGTGGTCACTGGGTGTATGTTCGTGGTCTTCTGCTGCTGTAGCCCATCCACTTCAAGGTTCAACACGTTATGCGTACAGAGACGCTCTTCTGCACACCACTGGTGTGAATCATGGTTATTCAAGTTACTGTCACCTTCCTGTCATCTTGAACCAGTCTGGCCATTCTATTTTGACCTCTCTCATTAACAAAGTCTCTTCACGCACAGATCTGCCGCTCACTGGATGTATGTTTGCTCTTTGCATCATTCTCTGTAAACTCTAGAGACCGCTGTGCATGAAAATCCAAAGAAATCAGCAGTTTCCGCCATACTCGAACCCCCTTCCCCCAACACCACTCGGTCAAAGTCACCAAGATCATATTTCTTCCCCATTCGAAACACAAGAGATTCTGCAGAAGATGGAAGTTGAGAGCAACACACACACACAAAATGCTGGTGGAACTCAGCAGGTCAGGCAGAATCTATGGAAGTAAATGAACAGTTGACATTTTGGACCAAGACCCTTCATCAGGACTGGAAAGGAAGGGGGAAGATGCCAGAATAAGAAGGTGGGGGAAGGGGGAAGGAGTGCAAGCTAGGTGACAGGCAAAGACAGGTGGGTGGGGGAGGAGTAGTGGGAACGAAGAAAGAAGTTGGGACGTGATAGGTGAGGGGCTGAAGGAGCAAGAATCTGATAGGAGAGGTGAGTGGACCATGGGAGAAAGGGAAGGAGGGGGGGTCACCAAGGGAGAAGAGGTAAGGGTGGGGAATTAAAGAGGAAAGGGGGAGGGGAAAATCACTGGAAGTTGGAGAAATCAATGTTCATGCCATCAGGTTGGAGGCTACCTCGATGGAATATGAGGTGTTGACCTCATCAAGGCAGAAGAGCAGGTGATGGACTAACACGTCAGAATGGGAATGGGAATGGGAATGGGGACAGGCTACCAGGTAATCCTGCTTTTTACAGATGGAGTGGAGGTGTTCAACAAAACTGTCCCCCAATCTACATCAGGTCTCAGCAATGTAGATGAGGCCGCATCGGGAACACCAGATATAATAGGCAACCCTAAGAAATTTGCTCACCCCATTTTCCTGCTGCCTTACAAGCGATAGAATCCTTTTCATCTTCCTCTATGGCCCATGAGCCTCCGCAACCAACACATCATTCTCCGTAACTTCCCCGATCTTCAACGTGACCCTACCACCAAACACAGCTTTACCTCCCCTCCTCTCCTCTTTCCACAGGGATTGTCCCTCCTTTACCCCCTTGTCTGTTCATCCCTCTCCATTAATTTCCTTCCTGGCAGTTACCCCCGAAAGTGGAACAAGTGCTACACCGGCCCCTATACCTCCTCTCTCACTACTATTCAGGCCCCAAATAGTCCTTCCAGGTGAGGCAACACTTCACCTGTGAGTCTGTTGTATCTGGTGTTCCCGGTGTGGCCTCTTGTATATCCGTGAGACCCAACATAGATTGGAAGACCACTTTGCTGAGCACCTACGCTCCATCTGCCAGAAAAAGTGGGATCTCCCAGTGGCCACCCATTTTAACTCCACTTCCCATTCCAACATGCCGGTCCATGGCCTCCTCTACTGTTGTGGTGAGACCACACTCAAGTTGGAGGAGCAACACCTTGTATTCCATCTGGATATCCTCCAACCTGATAGCACGAACATCGATTTCTCGAACTTCTGGTACTGCCCCCTACCACCCCTCTCCTTCAACATTTCCCATTCCCTTTTCCCTCTCTCACCTTATCTCCTTGCCCACCAATCACCTCCCTCCGATGTTCCGACGGCCTTCTGTCCTCTATCAGGCTCCTACTCCAGCCCTGTGTCTCTTTCACCAATAACTTCCCAGCCCTTTACTTCACCACTCCCCCTCCCGGTTTCACACATCACCTTGTTTCTCCTCCCCTCCTCCCACCTTCTTATTCTGACTCCTCATCTTTTCTCTCCAGTCCTGCCGAAGGGTCTCTGCCCGAAACGTCCACTGTTTACTCTTCTCCATAGCTGCCGCCTGGCCTGCTGAGTTCCTCCAGCGTTTTGCGAGTGTTACATGACTTTGTGAGGGGCAGGTTGTGTCTCAGGCTCATGGGGCATGACCTGCCCGTCACAAAGCCAGGGTGACTATCCCAACTCAGGCAATGTTCCTGAACTGGAAGCGGGGGGGACCAACATCCTAGTAGGCAGATTTGATAAAGTGTGAAATAGGTTTGAAGCGGAACTGGAACCGGAGTGAGAGGTCAGATATTTATTTATTATTTATCTCGTGATATAGCGTGGAATAGGCCCTTCTTGCCGCTTGAGCCGAACAGCTCCAGTTAAACTACCTAGTACATCTTTGGACTGTGGGGGAAACTGAAGGACCCAGAGGAAGCCCATGCACTCCACAGGGAGGATGCACAGAGACTCCTTACAGAGGGTGTTGCAATTGACGTTTAAATCCATCACCCTGAACTGTAATGGTGTTATGCGACCGTGGGGATAATGGAGTAGTTGGTGTAAAGGCAGACACCTCTTACAGCAAGCTCTCCGGTCAATCTCTCCTAATATCTCCTTGTGCGTTTCCTGAAAAGCTGTTAGGGATATTGCAGTATTAATGGTGCTATGTAAATGGCAGTTGTTGTTGGACTTGGCAACATATTTACTCAAAAGCAAAGGAGCAATAAGTGGGATTTGTCAGAATCTGAAAGCACTGTAGCGCAAGAGGAGGCTGTTCAGCCCATCAACACCTCTCTCCACCAAATCCCACAGCCCTGCTAATTCCACTCATTTCCAGTACGCTTTTCAATTTTGTGGTTCTTGCCCTAACATCCTCCTATTCCCCTGTCACTCCACATCTTCCTTACACCCCATACTCTGCCTCCACACCACCTCACCCCTCCATGCCTCCTTTCTCTCCACCTCCATGCAAAATGACTCAATCACCCCTCCCCACACCTCACTCCTACCCCCTCTACCCCTCCCCACCACAAATGCCCCTCCATCCCACTCCAGCACAACTACCCCCTCCATCCCTCCCCACCTAAACTACCCCCTCCATCACAACGACCACTCACTCAACTCTCCCTCTTTATTTTGTTTTACATCTGTGCGGACCAACCATGCTCTGAGCAGAAAGTTCATTCAATTTATTCATTTATTTAACATGGCCTGAAAACAGCACTGGCACTAGAAATTGTCTTTTTTTGTAATATGTATATTATGAATATTTAGAATAAGAATCGAATCATATACTTTAGAATATTTTAATGAAGGGTATAATGAAACGCAGTACAACCAAACAAACTCTTTCACATTTCACAAACATTTAAACTTAGAAGGCGTTGGTGTTCAAGGTGCCAGTGGTTTATGACCAATGAGCTATTGACTTCCATTCTGTGTTTATTGTTACAATTTGTTACAGTGTTGCTACTTGAAACACTGTCAAAATATGCTGAAGCTCTAAAATGTTTCAAAGTGAAGATTGTAGTATGTTTATTATTTAGAAAATTAATGGATTATATTCATTAACATGACTAATTACGTATTTTTCAATATTAGCATAATTTCAAAATTATATTAGCATTATGAGAAAGAAAATTCCAGCTGTGCAGTAACAAAGGCTATGTGCACATCAGCATTTTAGTTACTGCACAGCCATACACCCACACAGCCGAGCAGGAACACTCTCACTCCACCCGTCTCCCACTTCCATCACAACTACCTCTCACCCCCACCCTGCCTCCACAACCCTCTCCCACCCACCACCAGTACATTCCAGGTTTAAAATAGGCTTACAAACACGACTGCAATAGGATTAGGAGGCCGGTAGCACCAGAGACCCCAGTGAGGCTGGTCACACCTCAAACACATTGACCAGCACCCTCAGGTACAAGGGGAAAAGGAACTGAAGGAGTGAAGGAATCCTGCTACAAATACTTTGCGAGCAAAGTGAAACCATGGGGCATTAAAAAAAAAAATTGAAGTACATTTTGCTGAAAGCGACAAACGTCACAGTTGGAGGAGAAAGAGCATGAACCAACCAGGGAATGAGAAGCCCCATCATTTTCCGATTGGTCAGATAACTGGTGCGCTAAGGATAGGCAGGTCGAGTGGTCAATGATGGGAGTGTGAGGATCAGGGCAGGTCGAGTGGTCAGTGGTGAGAGTGTGGGGGACAGGAGTGTGGATCAGGGTAGTTGGTAATCACTATGTAGGGTGATATAATGGGTGACAGATGACAAATTGAATGTAATAGAAACTAGATTTACTAGAATGTTACCTGGGTTTCAGCACCTAAGTTACAGAGAAAGGTTGAACAAGTGGGGTCTTTATTCTTTGGAGCGTAGAAGGTTGAGGGGGGACTTGATAGAGGTATTTAAAATTATGAGGGGAATAAATAGAGTTGATGTGGATAGGCTTTTTCCATTGAGAGTGGGGGAGATTCAAACAAGAGGACATGAGTTGAGAATTAGGGGGCAAAACTTTAGAGGTAACACGAAGGGGAACTTCTTTACTCAGACAGTGGTGGCTGTCTGGAACAAGCTTCCAGTAGAAGTGGTTGAGGCAGGTTCGATATTCTCAGTTAAAGAAAAATTGGATAGGTATATGGACAGGAAAGGAATGGAGGGTTAGGGGCTGAGTGCAGGTCGGTGGGACTAGGTGAGAGTAAGCATTCGGCACGGACTAGAAGGGCCAAGATGGCCTGTTTCCGTGCTGTAATTGTTAAATGGTTATATGGTTATTCTATATGACTCACAAACACCTTCACTGAGTTACTGGGTTCACTCAAAGAGCAATGACATCAGTGTAAGGTGACTGCTTCTGGTTTGCTCGTAATCGAAGTAACGAGCTGCGATTTTTTGTGAAGCACACAAAATGGCTCACGCATGCTTCAATCACAAAATCCTATGACTAACCTGCAGATCTTTGGAATGCGAGAGCAAACCGGATCAGCCGGAAGAAATCCATGCAAACTCCTTACAGACAGCTGTGGGATTGAACCCGGGCTGCTGGTGCTGTAACAGCATTCTGCTGACCGCTGCGTTACTGCGCCAGACATAACGAAGCCTCGAGGTAGAGGTCCAACCACAGTCGGTGATGGGAACTTCCACAGCAGTGGCTCGGGCTACGGGTCATGGATTAATTCCGGCCACTGCTCTTCACCAGGTAGGAAGGCCCTGGCAGGATGGGTGGAGGGAGCACAGCGGTTCACAGGGGCTGAACGGGCAGGGGAGCTCCCAGCCCCCTACTTCAGGAGCTGGTGCGGGAGAGAAAAAAAAATCTCTGATCTTAGAAAGAACCATACTTCAATAACCAGCACTGACTCTGCAGAAAAATGGTCTCAGTCCAAGGGAGCCACCAATCCAGTGCCTCCAAGAACAAAACCATTTGGCCTATTAATTAGAGGAATGAACGAACATGAAACAAGTCATGGCCCCGGAATATTGCTCAGTTAAATTCCACAGCAAAAGAGCAGAGCGCTGCAGGCAAATCATTCCTACACTGGCCCTGTGCCAGGATCACACCAACCCGGGCTCACAGAGGAGGGTCTGAAGTGTACGAGTCAGCTGGCACAGCTGCAAGTGCTGGATTGAGGGAGGAGGCTATTCGGCCCATTGTAGCAGTCCCAGCTCCTTAAGAAGCAATATTTAAAATCACTTCACACTTTACTGATACAGTCTCACTGCCACCTTCGCTGATCGAAACCCCTTGCACTGACATCGTTGCCCACCCTCTCCCCAGCATGCCACACGAGTCCACTTTTCCCTCTGGTTACCCCCCTCATTTTAATCCTCCGTTCCCATTCTTTCTCTGAAAGCCACGATTGAAACTACTTCCATTGCAGAACTGCTGTGGTGCATTGCAGACTGCAGTGTTCTCCGTACAGTTCCCCATCCCAGTTGTATTAAACCAACAGCCTGAAATAGAAGCCAATGGAAACTACTTCCTGCTGTTGTTCCAAAGCCACAACACAGACAGATGTCTGATCATCGGTAATCAGCACTCCACGATCCATCAACAACCTTCGCCCCCTCTCGAAATCTCTGGGTCGTCCTAGCCTCACCTGGTTAACCCAACACCGTAAACTCTGCACAAAACAACCAACTCATTCCTGACCAGCATAACCCAGATCAAACAATGGACCGTGTCAGCTCAACCTGCCCTTGATATAAAGGGCATGAAGATAACTTTCACTCTGTTACTCAAAATACAATTTGAGTGCACCTCCAGCCACACGCAAGGAGAAAGCTCCTTACAATTTTTCTCAACTTTCTGTGATCCCAAGATCTGTCCACTCCAAACCCTTGGTGCCAATCCAGTACATCTCCATTCCAATATTTCTGCTTGATACCATTGGGTCAAAGCCAACACAACTGATTGACATTGTAACTGTCTTTAAGAAACCCATTTTGTGAGAAGGTTTAGCAAACTCTAAAAGAGCAGAAACATTTTTGCTCATGACACAAACGCCGTCTCGCCACTGACATTGATAAATCCAGGACTCTATGAATTCTCTTATTGCACAACTCTGACAGTGGCTTCACAGAGGCTAATTCATACGTTTAAGAAATAGTTTCCTGCCGAGTTCTGTATTTGCAACAACAGCAGTTGGGTCTCAGCTGCAACTTAGTGGCCATCTCACCCCTGAATCAGGAATGTGAACTCCAGGCCCACACCACAGACCTGGCACAAATATTGATGCTGACACATCCAGAATGAAGTCCTGGATCTAAAGCTGCTCACAGGGCTAAACCTCCAGTCCCACTCAGACACTCTTTCCCACTGCAAACTGTGCCCTCCCCCATACTCGTCTAAGCCCAAATGGCTCTGCTAGACGCTGTGGGCATGCTATGTTAGCACCAGAATGTGTGCTGACATTTGAAGGCTGTCCCCAGCATATCCTTAGGTGTCTGGTTGTTAATGTAAATGACACATTTAACTGTACAGTATGCTTCCATATACAGTACTGTGCAAAAGTCTTTGGCACATATACATAGCTAGGGTGCCCAAGACCTTTGTACAGTACCATATTAATTTTATGTTTTCCACTGTACTACTGCCACACAGAAAAAATTCATGACATGACAGTGATGATAAACCTGATTCTGATATGGATCTCCATTGTGGACTGATAGTGGGAAGGGGGCAGGGAGAGGGGAATAATGGTTGGGAAAAGGTGAAGGGAGAGGGGAGGGAGTGGGAAGCACCAGAGAGACATTCTGTAGTGACCAGTAACCAATTGTTTGGATTCAAATGACCTTGCCTGATGTTTCAGGGCTGGGTGTGTCTGCAGCCACGCCACCCCTTACCCCTAACACCCGACCCACACCCCTCCCTTGGTGCCCCAACCTCGCCATTCCGAACATCCTTTGCTCCCGCCAGATTTACGAACTCGCTCTCCACTCCACATTGACAAATACAGTACTGTATAGTCTGCTCCACATTGACAAATACAGTATTGTGCAGTCTGTACCTTTGAACAAACTTTTACACATGATAAATAAATCTGAAATCCGAATCTGAATTCTCTGCCCCCACCAAGTAGTGAATTCAAGATCTCTCTCTGTAACAAAAGGCTTTCCCCACATCTCCCCTCCCCTTGTGTCTCTTGTCAAATTTATTTTAGTGCTCCCACTGAAACAATCTGCTAACCTATTAACCCATTCAACTGATAACAATGTCCACCTCTTTAAAACTGCCTCTCAGCCTTTTGGTGTCCGGGGAGAACAAACCCAGCTGCTCCACGCTTGCCCACACGTCTGCACCCCTGGCTGCGACAACAGACTGCCTCACCTGCGGTGCCCCACACTGGGACGTCCTGAAAGGGATGTGGAAGGCACTGCACAAGTTGCAGGCCACTCTCTCAGTTGTGGGTCCAGCTCCGTCAGAGTGAATGGATGAGGAGATTACTCATGTTAAATGTACCTGCCCTGTTTCAGATGCCTTAGACACACATGGAAGGAATGTCTACATCTCTTCTCTGACCTATGACCTCCTGACTGACGAGCCCACCAAACCTTTCACCAAATACACCACCAGCACTGTGGTAACCGGAGGAGCGAACCAGAAGTTCCGTGAACAAACGCAGGAAGAACTTGCCATGGCCTCAGAAGATTGCAGGCTCGAGCACAACGTTCTACAAGCCGGAAGAAGTGAACGACAGAGCAAAGTGTAGGCCGTTGCTCGTGTGCAAGTAGAGGGGGAGCGTTGCGTTGCCATCACTAGCCGAGGGGTTCGAGCAAGGATTGGGAAACCTCTCTCAACCTGTATCTTACAAAACAGAAGCTCACTTGTAATTTAGGGAACCTTCTGCACAGAGGCTGGGGAACCAATAATTGTGCACAATGGTCGATCGGTTTGTTGTTATCACACATAGTGAAGCAGCAAGAAGCTCGTCTTCCATGCTGTTCATTCTGATCAATTCATCACAACAATACATTGAGGGGGTACAGGGTTAAACAATAATAATATTGAGGAATACAGAACAGACAAGGCACAGTTTAGTCAAACCATAAGGTACCAATAAGGTCACAGGGAGGTAGATTGCGATGTCAAGAGCCGAGGGAAGCATTCAAAAGTCTTATAATGGCAGGATAGAAGCTGAAACACCAGAGATTCTGCAAATGCTGGAAACCTGGAGCAACACGCACAAAATGCCGGAGGAACTCCGAAGGTCAGGCAGCATCTGTGGAAGGGGACTAAACAACTGTCGCTCTGCTTTGAGACTCTTTGTCGGGACTGGAAAGGAAGGGGAGAGACTGTGGGGGGGGGGGGGAGGGGAAGAGTCACCAGTTGGCAGGTGAGTCCAGGTGAGGGTGAAGGTAGGTGGGTGGGGGAGTTGCGTTAAGGGATAATGAGAGATGCTGGGAGCTGACAGATGGAAGAGGCAAAGGGGTGAACAATAATGAAATCACGTAGGAAAGGACAGTGGGCGATGGAATAAAGGGAAGGAGGTAAAGGTGATAGGCAGGTGGGGAGGGGGCATAGACTGGGTAATGAGGCCGCAGGAATAAGGACAAACCAAATTTGTGTCTCTGGGGTGGGGGTGAAGAAGAGGGGGGAGGAACAGAAGGGAGTGGTTACCGCAAGTTAAGACAAATTGATGTTGGTTTTATCGGATGGGAGGCTACTCAGATGGAACGCAAGGCCTTGCTCCTCCAACCTGCACCCGACCTCACTGTGGCAGTAGAGGAGGCCGCGGACAATCAGGTCAGTGAGGGAATGGGAAATGCAAATGAAAAGAGTGGTCACCGGGATGCGCTGGCTGTAACAGCGGATGGAGTGAAGTACTCAACAGGGCAGCCTCCCAATCTGCGTTGGGTCTCATCGACGTAGAGGAGGCTGCACCAGGAGCGGGAGGCACTAGCTAAAACAAGTTAGTGTCACCTATTGCATCCTGTGCTCCTCTCCTACCTAGATGTGGACTGAAGAGCTTGTTCCCACATTGTACTATTCTATTATCTCCCAGCTTCTCACATCATTGCCTTTCATTCCTCTTCTCCTGGACTCACCTACCATCTGACAACTCAAGTTCCTCCCCCTCCCCCTACCACCGTATTCTGGTTTCTACCCTGCTCCTTTCCATTCCTGATGAAGGGCCTTCCATTGTAGGTACTGTCTGACCTGCTGAGTTCCTCCAGCATCTTTTACGTGTTGGGATAGAAGTCGTCTCTGAGCCTGTTGGTATCTGCCTTCATGCTTTAGTATCTGATGGTGGTGGGTGAGTGGGGAGGGGGGTGTGAAATGAGAATGTCCAGGGTGGGAGGAGTCTTTGATTTTGCTGGCTACTTTCCTGAGGCAGCAAGAAATGTAGACAGGGTCCATGGAGGGGAGGCTGGTTTCCGTGATATGCTGAGCAGCACCCGCAATTCTCTGCAGCGCAATAGCTATACCAATACATTACGCATCCAGACAGAATGCTGTCTAATAGTGTATCAATAAAAATTGGTAAGGGTCACTGGGGACGTGCCAAATTTCCTCCCATTCCCCCACTCCCAGTGACGCTGAGCCGTGACAGATTGAATCACTGTCAGAGATGGGCACAGTCTACTGCCAGGACTGTGCCCACCCCACACTAATTCCCACGGAAGTAACCAGGGCGTAAAGGTGGGCGCAACCCTGACCGAGGAGAAAGTGGGACCACAAGCACCTACCTCCATAGCTGTGCCAAAAAGGGTCCCTCCACACGTGCCGAAGAACATCTGGCTGTGAATCTCCAGAGTTACGTAGACTGCCCGGTGTCCGGAGGCGTACATCGTGAGGGACTAACGGTGGGCAACAGGAACCCACCCGTACACAGTGCTCCACCCGGGCAAAGGCTGGAGGTGAGCGGCCTGCATTGTACTGATCAAAGCTGCGGCTGGACAGGAAGAGAAAAGCGTCCTGCCTAGTAGTGGCCTTTTGAACAGGAGCTCTGGTAATGGGTCCGGTGGCGTTTGGTGTAGCCTGGATATCTGCACAAGAACTGGCCACGCTGGGCTTCTGTCTGGTGTGGAGCTGGAGTCAGCAGCAGGAGCCTGCCAGCCTAGGCTTTGTGCCCGGAGCCAGCGGAGAGGGAAAGGTAGAGCCGGCAGGTATCCTGGGCACTGCTCAACTAACGCCGATGTTGCTCCTGTGTTGAAGCATTAATTTAGAATCCCTTTGTTCAGCTTGCCTGGCTGCTCCTGCACCATACTTCTCATAAACTCTGCTGCCTGTTCAGCTCAGATATTTAACCAGCACTGGATCCTGACAATCACAGTCCTAAAGACTCTGCTCTTGCCTTCAAAGCCTTACATACCAAGAGAGAGGACGAGAAGCAGGCTGCCTGGCCCGACCAAACAGTATGAGCCTCACCCTCCTCATCATTTCTTCATTGCCCTCAATATATAACCAACATATAGGAAAGACCGGCGCGTGGCCAAGTGGTTAAGGCATCGGTCTGGTGATCTGAAGGTCGCTAGTTCGAGCCTCAGCTGAGGCAGCGTGTTGTGTCCTTGAGCAAGGCACTTAATCACACATTGCTCTGCGATGACACTGCTGCCAAGCTGTATGGGTCCTAATGCCCTTCCCTTGGACAATATCGGTGGTGTGGAGTGGGGAGACTTCCAGCATGGGCAACTGCCAGTCTTCCATACAACCTTGCCCAGGCCTATGCCCTGGAAACCTTCCAAGGCACAAATCCATAGTCTCACGAGACTAACGGATGCCTATAAGATAGATAGGAAAGAGATTGAAAAGTCAGGCTAAATAGTGCCACAACCACCTCTCACTCGACATCAACAAAACCAAGGAGCTGATTATTGACAAGAGGAGGAGAAAACTGGAGGTTCACGAGCCAGTTCAAATCAGGGGATCAGAGGTGGAGAGGGCCAGCAATTTAAAATTCTTCAGAGGAGAGGATCTGTCCTGGGTCCAGAATGCACAATTTCAAAGAAGGCACAGCAGTGCTTCTATTTCCTTAGAAGTTTGCGAAGATTCAGCACGTCATTTCAAACGTTGACAAACTTCTATAGATGTGTGGTGGAAAGTATACTGATTGGTTGCTTCACTTCCTGGTATGGAAACACCACTGGCCTGGAAAGCAAAAGCCTATATAAAACAAAAGGTAGTGGCTACAGTCCAGTTCATCACAGGTAAAGCCTTCCCCACCACTGAGCACATCTACAAGGAGCACGGTCACAGGAAAGCAGCATCCATCATCAAGGATGCCCACCAAAGGCCATGCTCTCTTCCTGCTGATGCCTTCGGGATGTATCAGAGCCTCAAGCCCCACACAACCAAGTTCCCCTCAACCATCAGGCTCTTGAATCATATAGGATAACTTCATTAACCCCAACACCGAACTCATCTCACAACCTATGGACTCACTTTCAAGGACTCTACATTAGAAATATCATCCTCCCCCCCCCCCCACCCCTTTGATGACAATCAACACTGGCACACCTCAAGGATGCATGCTTAGCCCACTGCTCTACTCTCTCTACACCCACGACTGTGTGGCTAGGCACAGCTTAAACACCATCTGTAAATTTGCCGATGACACAACTACTGTTGGCAGAATTTCAGGTGGTGATGAGGAGGCGTACAGGAGTGAGATCGATCAGCTGGTTGAGTGGTGTCGCAGAAACAATCTTGCACTCAACGTCAGCAAGACCAAGAAATTAATTGTGGACTTCAGGAAGGGGAAGTTGAGGGAACACACACCAGTCCTCATCGAGGGATCAGCATTAGAAAATGTGAGCTACTTCAGGTTCCTGAGTGTCAATATCGCTGAGGATCTATCCTCGGTCCAACACTGATGCAACGACAAAGAAGGCACAACAGTGGCTATATTTCATTAGGAATTAGAGGAGACTTGGTAAGTCACCAATGACTTTTACAAATTTCTACAGATGTACATTGGACCATAGTCTAACTGACTGCATTAACGTCTGATACGGAGGATCACTGCACAGGATTAGTAAAAGCTGCAGGAAGTTGTGAACTCAGCCAGTTCCATCATGGGCACTAACATCCCAGCACTGGGAACACCTTCGAAAGGCAATACCTCAGAAAGGCAGCATCCGTCATTAAGGACCCACGTCACCCTGGTCATGCCCTCTTTTCATTGCTACTGTCAAGGAGGTGGTACAGGAGTCTGAAGACACACACTCAACTTTTCAGGAACTCTTTCCCTCCCTCCGCCATCAGATTTCCGAATTGACAATGAACCCATGTGCACTATCTTACTATTTTTCCCCACTTTATTTTTGCACTATTTATTTTTTTTAATATACAGTGGATTCTGGTTAATTGGGTCATTGGTTAACTGGGGCAGCTGCTTATTTGGGACAACTCTTGAAGAACAGGAACTAATTGAGAAAATAGCCAGGATACCCTTCGTTTGTCTGGGACACTGTGCAACTGAATTGGGTCAGGAGACTGTTGCCGAACAGTTTCTAACTAGCGTCAGTCTCACATACGCATTAGACACTACACCCTGCTGACAGCAAACAGTTGCTTGTGTTATTTTATCCATTTGGGCCAACAGACGCCAATTCAAAAAGCACTGGTTTTTGTTCTTTTGTTTTTTAATTTTGACTTTTAAAAAAAAAACTTGAGACCCTTGCCCAGAGGCCATGAAAAGATTTGACACTGGCTGGAAAAAAGTTACCAAATTGGGCCGAATTAAAAGCCTAACACCACTCGTCGTCAACTGACAGAGATAACGGGAGTGGCAAAAATCTACAATTGCACACTTGATACATCAGCAAGATAAACTGAGAGAAGAATGGGCACTAGGCAAGGCACAACAGGGAACAGCTAAAAACAAAAGCGTGAAGGTAAGAATCCAGAGTTTTTAATTAAGATGCAATGCAGAAGAAGCCCTTTGAGCCATGCTGATCAGCAATCCACAAATTTAATCCCAGGGACAATCTACAATAACCAATTAACCTAGCAATCGGTATGCCTTTGGATTGTAGGAGGAAACCAATATGGTCACAGGGAGAATGTGCAACCTTACCGGCAGCAATGGGAATTGAACCCAGGTTACTCAGACTGTAAAGTGTTGTGCTAACCACTACGCTACCATGCCACCTCATGCTGAGGAGGCCCTCAGTCAACGGTTTTTCATTGTAACTGGGCGAGGTGTGTGTCAGTGGAGAAATGTTTTTAAAAAAAAAAATCAGGAACTAGCTAAGAAGCCGGTCATGAAGATTTTAAAGCAACAGATGGTTGGAAGTCTCATTGGAAATGTAGAAACCACATTAAATTCAAGAAAGTACACTGCAAGAAAGGTAGCACTGATGCTGGAAATGCAGAAACACAGAAATCTACAAAAATTTCCGACTTTTGAGCAAATGATATAACAACCTCGATGAAACATGCCTTTTTTTTTAAAAAAAATTATGCCATGCCAAATAGTTCCCTTTGCTACAACCGTGCAACACTATCGGGTTCAAAGAAAGCCATGGATTGCATAACAGTGTTGTGTTCAAATTGATCAGGAACAGATAAAACAGGGAAGTGTTAAACCTCGATGCTTTAAAGAGACTAGGAATGGATAGTTTACCAATCGAGCACCATGCTAATCAAATGCATGGATGACTTCCAGAATTTTTAAGAAATGGCTGAAAAGTCGGGATGTTGAGCTGCAGCAGAAATCAAGAAAAGCTCTGCTTGTTGACAATTGAGCAGTACACTCTAAAGTAGAATGTTTGAGAGACATCCAGCTGGAATTTCTGCCTGTCAATACAAAATCCTTGGCGCAGCCAATGGATATGGGAATCATAAAAATTTTCAGAAGATATTATATCGCAGAAAGTTGGTGAACTACATTCTCAAAGCAATTGAAGAAAATCTACTAGCATTTTCAAAAGCCAAGGGAGTAAGTGCAAGGGTTAATCTTTTACAGGCTGCACAATTTGGCAGTGATAGCTGGTGAGGAATAAGCAGCAAGATAATTCATAACTATTTTGCTCACTGTGGTTTCAAGCATTCTGGCTTGCAGATGCAGGAAAGAGCCAGGAGTGAAAATGAAACAATTTTGCTACTTCAACAAGTTAGTAGCTGAAGAACGGTCTTGGCCTGAAATTTCAACTGTTTACTCTTTCCGCAGATCCTGCCTGGCCTGCTGAGTTCCTCCAGTATTTTGTGTGGGTGGCCGAGAAATTGAAGGTATCAACAATCATCTTGAATGTTATGATAAAAGTAAAGCTTTGGAGGATGCAATCATTGAAAGCATTGTATCAAAAAAATCACCAAGGCAAAAGATCTGAAGGTGTGGAAAATGATGAAGGTGACACACTGAATCTGAGCTAGTGACTACACAGGATGCCAGGAAATGTGCTGTTGTATTACGACACTACTTCATGCAGAAAGTCAATGAAGATAGTCCATTATCTGCACTACGTGTCATAGAGAAGTACAGCACACAAACAGACCTTTTGGTCCACCTAGTTCATCCCATCGACCTGCACCTGGACCATTGCCCTCCATATCCCTACTATCCATGTACCTATCCAAATTTCGTTTACACATTGAAATCAAGCTTACATGCACTACTTGTGCTGGCAGCTCATTCCACACTCTCACAATGCTGAGTGAAGAAGATTTTCCTCATGTTTCCCTTTAACTTCCCACCTTGCACTTTTAAGCCATGACCTCTGGTTGTAGTCCCTCCCAACCTCAGTAGAAAAAACTCTGCTTACGTTTACCCGATCTATACCCCTCATAATTTTGTACTCTTCTATCAAATCTCCTCTCAATCTTCTACGTTCTAAACAATACAGATCTAACCTATTCAATCTTTCCTTATAACTCAGATCCTCCAGACCCGGCAACATCCCTGTAAATTTTCTCTGTATTTTCAATCTTATTTACATTTTTCCTCTAGGTAGGTGATCAAAACTGTACACACTACTCCAAGTTAGGCCTCACCAATGTCTTATACAACTTCAACATAACATCCCATTTTCTGCATTGATTTATGAAGGCCAATATGCCAAAAGTTTTCTTTATGATCCCATCTACCTGTGATGCCACTTTCAATAGGTTATGGACCTGTATTCCCAGATCCCTTTGTTCTACCATGCTCCTCAGTGCTATGCCGCTCACTGCGTAAGACCTATCCCGGTTGGTCCCTATCAAAATACAACACCTCGCACTGGTCTGTATTAACTTCCATCTGCCACTTTTCTGCCCATTTTTCCAGCTGATCCTTCTGCAAGCCATGATCGCTTTCCTCACCATCCACTACACCCTCAATCTTGGTGTCATACGCAAATTTGCTGATCCAATTAACCACATTATCATCCAGATTATTGATATAGATGCCAAGCATCTATGGACCCAGCACCGGTCCCTGTGGCACATCACTCGTCACAGACCTCCAGTCAGAGAGAGGACCGTCTACTACCACTTGCTGGCTTCTCCCACAAAGTCAATGTCTAATCCAATTTACAACCTCATCTTGAATGCTGAGTGACTGAACCTTCTTGACCAACCTCCATAAGGGACCTTAGCAAATGCCTTGCTGAAGTCCATGTAGACAGCATCCACTGTCTTGCCTTCATCCTCTTTCCTGGTATCTTCCTCGAAAAACTCTACAAGATTGGTTTGACTAACTTACCACTTATAAGATTAGTTTGCCATGCTGACTTTCCTTAACCAGTCTATGTCTATCCAAATACTTAGATATCTACCTTCTCATGGCCAAGTGGTTAAGGTGCTCGTATAGTGATTTGAAGGTTGCTAGTTCGAGCTTTGGCTGAGGCAGTGTGTGTCCTTGAGCAAGGCACTTAACCACACATTGCTAAGCGACGACACCAGTGCCAAGCTGTATGGGTCCTAATGCCCTTCCCTTGGACAACATCGGTGGTGTGGAGAGGGGAGACTTGCAGCATGGGCAACTGCTGGTCTTCCATACAACCTTGCCCAGGCCTGCGCCCTGGAAACTTTCCAAGGCGCAAATCCATGGTCTCATGAGACTAATGGATGCCTATTATATTACCTTCTCATACCCTCTTATAATGTGAGATATTTAAATAATATCACCATTGTTTTCCAACCTCTGGAGTGTTTAACACCTCACCTATACTTCTTTCTGGTTCACCCAGACCTTTGCTTTCCTAATCTGGTTAGTTGAGTAGCCTTGGTAACTGCTCCAATAGTAACAGCTGCTGTACGCCGCAAATCGCTCTCCTACTTAGTCACGTTCCTCAAAAACTGATCCACCATGATCTCACACATAATTAAGCAGAACCTTGTCTATGGAGAGGTGTTACCGCGTTGGAGGTGCTACACAAATGCAGCCTCTTGTACTGAGCTGCCTCAGAAATGGGCACAACTGTCGTTCCCAGAAGGTGAAGGTAGACGTTGAGAGATCGCTGGAGACCAGGTCCGATATTAATGTGAAGCCTTCGGACCCCATTCGAAAGCACGGTCTCAGTGAGGAACTGATTTAGCTTCAGATGTGCAGATACTGACAGGACATAGAGGGTCATTTCAGCAGCTGACGGTGTACTGAGCAAGCTGCAGTGAGGGAAGAGAACCCAGGCATTGAGTGGTGTGAAAGCACAGCAGGACCCTGGTGTACGTGAACAGGTCCATAAAGGTCAGGTCTATCCCCACCCCCTCCCAGACTTAACAGGAGTAGGCCATTCAGCCCCTCGTATCTTTTGATGAACCTGTGGCTGCCATCCCTGTCTGGAATGCACTCCAGAAATGAGTCTCTGAAGTACACTTGGGGAAGGAATTCACTACACTCTGGGTGGAAAAAGATTCTTCTCATCGGAGTTCTGAATTACTCAACCAGTTGTGACCCAGTTACCGAGTCCCATCAGAATGTCGATGCTTCAGTGAGACCATAGGCCAGTCTTCTGAAGTCCAGTGCATCTCAATACAGTTGCTTATTATTCCTACGACATTCTGGTGGACATAGTCTGCACTTCCTAGGTGAAGCCGTGAGCATGGAGTACTTTCCCTTTGTCAGGTGGGGGGGGGGAGGGAACTTCGACTCAGACCATGAGAGGCCTGTGTCAGGCATTTTCATGCCTTACAAGGCACAGATCGGAAGTCTGTGTGGGGTGCCATTCCTTGCACAAACTAGAGCAATGTGTGGTTAAGTGCCTTGCTCAAGGACACAAACACGCTGCCACAGCTGAGGCTCAAACTAGCGACCTTCAGATCACTAGACGAACACCTTAACCACTTGGCCACGTGCCCAACACA
The DNA here is from genome assembly GCF_030028105.1 of Mobula birostris. Classification (NCBI taxonomy): domain Eukaryota; kingdom Metazoa; phylum Chordata; class Chondrichthyes; order Myliobatiformes; family Myliobatidae; genus Mobula; species Mobula birostris. The sequence goes on along the minus strand of NC_092380.1, from coordinate 27,169,807 downwards.
GGCAAGGTAGGGTAAACAAGGGGTTACACTAGATAAGGGCACACAGTCGGGAGTAGGTAGGTGGAATGGGAGATATAGTGGTGTGCTTGTCCCAGGCCTGGCCAAGATGGCTATTGACTGGTCCAGCTCTCTGCCTGAGCCTTCTTCCAGGGTCCATTCATGCCTGGGAGTCCTCGGAGAGGACAATCTTTAATTGCCCTTGGGACGTGGAGCTGCCTTCGTGAACGACCGCAGTCCTTCAGTTGAAGATACTCTCACAGTGGTATTGAGCAGAGAATTCCAGACTGACACAGAAGAACTGAAGAACTACTTGCAATAAATCTCCGTATCATTATGTACAATGTGGAAAGGAGCCCTGTAGGCAGTGGTGTCTCCATGTACGCAGTGATGGAGTACCAGAGATCTCCATATTATTGTGTACGACTTGGAGGGGAGCCTGTGGGCAGAGGTATCCCCAAGCATTTGCTGCCTTGGTCCTTACTGGTTGAGGTTTCAGGATTTGGAAGTGCTATTGAAGTAACCACGGTCTCTTTTGTTGTTATTTCACTCTGCAGCCAGCATGGAACATGCTAGGGGAAATATTTAGGATGGGTGCACTGGGAGCCAGTCAAGCAGACTTCGTCCTGGAGCGCGCATGAGATCCCCTTGCCTAACGGATGGCTGAAGGCTGTGGGAGCTGACGGGATACCAGCCTCCGACCTCTTGTCGATAAGGCGTGTATGTGGCTGGTCCACTTCGGTTTCTGGTTAACGGAGAATCCCTGGACTAGGTTACAGCATCACTACCGAAGGTTGAAGCTGGGTGTAGCAGGTACAGCTCAGGGCATTGGAGTTCAGAGTTCAATTCCAGTGTCCTCTGTAAGAAAGTTTACACATTCCTACTGTGTGTGAATGGGCTTTCTCCCACAGTCCAAAGATGTACTGGTTAGTAGGTTAATTGGTCATTGTAAACTTTCCTGTGATTAGGCTAGTGTTAAATTGGTGGGTTGCTGGTCATGACAGCTTTGTGGTTTGCAAGGGCCTGTATCTTTAGAATTAAAAAAAAAATCACTGCATCTCTAAAATAAAAAACAATTCTCTTTTATTGGAACTAAGCACTATCCATTGGTTCACTTGTTAATACAGCACAAAAACAAGCCCTCATGCCAATGAGATGATGCCAACCATTGATCACCTAATTACACTAATCCCATTTTGTTTCCACCCCACCCAACATTCCCAGCACCTCCCCCTAGATCCTACCCCTCCCACACACACACACACACACAGTAGGCAATTTACAGTGGCTAATTAACTCACTGATCTGCACATTATTGGGATGTGGGAGGAAAGAGGAGTGCCCAGAGAGGGGAAACTCACGCAGTAACTGGGAGGACATGCGAACTCCACACAGACAGTGAAGGATGAGGGGAATGTTTATCGGCCGGAGGGTGGTGAGGGTCTTGATCCCTCTGCCTGGCACATCAGGTTTCACTGGACAGCTGGGACCAGAAGGCCACATTCCAAGTGCGGGAGGAAGGAGTTAGATGGTCATCGGCCAATGGCCTCAATGAGACCATGATCCAGATTCAAATCCGTGAAAGGAAACTGAATTCAATAAATCAGAGCAGACACCAAATCCTGGAGGGAAAAGATCAATTCCAAAAAAAGGATACGTCACAAAAACCTACAGGTGAACTCACTTGCTCCGGGAAGGAGCAGATCTCACCGGTTGGGACTTGTGTACAAGTTTGCTGGGAGGTCCGAGCATTAACCGGGCAGAAACTTGTGCCTCTGCACTGCTGGCATTTGGGGCATGAAGAGGAGGCAGGTCTGAGAGGCTGTAAGTATGTCAGAAATGCCTGGCTCGATTCCACAGTAACAGAGGTGTGACTGTGAGCGGTCAGCAGGGACGAGGACAGATTGAGAGAGAGTCAGGGTGCAGATTAAACTGATTACGTTGTTTTCGAGAAGGTTGGGCTCCTGCTGTAGAGAGAGGAACAGACAACAGTTCCGACTGCTGATCCATCATCTGTAAATGTTAATGTTGCCCCCCCTCTCCAAGGCAGAGTACAAGGCAGTTTCCCTTCTGGCTTCAGATTGCTTAAGACAAAAGCGGCTGCAGAAGCTAGGACCTAGATAGAGAGTAAAGCTCTGGAAGGGGCCAGAAGGTTGAGCAGTACCCGAGTCGGCAAAGGGTGCAGGTTGAGGCTGTGCACAGATTCCACGTACAGGGACTTTCCAGGATAGTACAGGAAACAATGCTGAGTACTTGCAAAATCACTGAGCTTTGGTTTGATGACTCATTCACAAGAGCCCATGGTTCCTGCAATTTGACAGATGGTGCAGTGGCAGCTTCGTCAGAATCCCCGGTTCCAGGAAGACGCAGCAAAGGACCGCTGCTGAGGGAGAGCTGCCCTGCCCCAGGCTCCACACTACGGATGAGTCGGTAAGCCGAAGGCTCACCCCCCCACAAACCCTCCGATGGCCATCCTCGTTCAGCACAGCCAGATCCCCGACCAGTGACCATACTGCAGCTTGTGGGATCTTGCTGTGCACATTAGCCACCATGTTTCCAGCATTGCAACATCTGCAAGGATTTAAATCCAGACAGCATACAAACGGGCCCTTCAGCCCATCAAGTCAATGCTGACCATGAAGCACTCATTGATATACTAAATGAGATACTATCCTCATTTTATTCTTCCCACAGTTTCAACTCTTTCGCCCCCCCGCCACACATTTCACCGGTCACCCCTTCGCCAGGGACAATATACAGTGGGCAATTTAGCTACCCACTGGTATATCTTTGGGATATGGAAGGAAACAGGATCACCCAGAGGGAAAGCCAGTCACAGGGAGAATGTGCAAACTCCACGCAGACCGCAGATCAAGCCGGGGTCACTGGTTCTGTGAGGTAGTAGCTCTGCTTGGGTGTAAAACACTTCTGGGGAGTCAGTAATTAAATCTGAGATTTTTCCCCCCCTTACGCCTAGTACAACACTGAAGATTTACAAAATACTTCTCACCTCTGCTGCTCAGGCTACGAGCTTACTTTGCTAGCGTTTGACAGTAAACACTTTTACTGCCAGCTTCCATAAGATATGGGAGCAGAATTAGGCCATTTGGCCCATCGAGTCAGCTCCGCCATTTCGTCATGGCTGATCCATTTTTCCTCTCAGCCCCAGTCTCCTGCCTTCTCCCCATATCCCTTCACACCCTGACCAATCAAGAATCTATCAACCTCTGCCTTAAATATACATAAGGACTTGAACTCCACAGCTGCCTGTGGCAAAGAATTCCACAGATTCACTATTTTCTGGCTAAAGAAATTCCTTATCTCCATTCTAAAAGGACACCCCTCTATTCTGAGGCTGTGTCCTCTGGTCTTAGACTCTCCCTCCATAGGAAACATCCTACCCAGATCCATTCTATCAAGGCCTTTCGCCATTCAATAGGTATTAATATCATCCCTCATTCTTCTGTATTCTAGTGGATACAGGCTCAGAGTACATCAAACTCTCCTCATATGACAAGCCATTCACCCCGGGATCATTTTTGTGAACCTCCCTTAAACTCTCTCCAGTTTCAGCACCTCCTTTCTGAGATAAGGGTCCCAAAACTGCTCACAATACTCCAAGTGAGGCCTCACCAGTGCTTTATAAAGTCCCAACATCACATCATTGCTTTTACATTCCAGTCCTCTGAAATGAATGCTAACATTGCATTTGCCTTCCTCACCACAGACTCGAACTGCAAATTAACCTTTAGGGAGTCCTGCACAAGAGCTCCCAAGTCCCTTTGTACCTCAGATTTTGTATTTTTTCCTCCATTTAGAAAATAGTCAACCCTTTCATTTCTTCTACCAAAGTGCATGGCCATACACTTCTCAACACTGTATTCCATCTGCCATTTCTTTATCCATTCTCCTAATCTGTCTCAGTCCTTCTGTAGCCTCTCTACTTCCTCAAAACTACCTGCTCCCTACCCACCTTCATATTGCCTGCAAACTTTGCAACAAAGCTTTACCATCAATTCCATCATCCAAATTATTGGCATACAACCCAAAAAGAGTCTGTCCCAACACAGATCCCCATGGAACACCACTAGTCACCACTGCCAGCCAGAAAAGGCGCCCTTTTTTTACCCCAACTCTTTGCCTCCTGCCAATCAGCCCATCAGCCCCTTCTTTATCCATGCTAGAATCTTTTCCCCGATGTCGACGTTGCCTATCTGATCCCAACACATGGTCAGTATTCATACTCACTTCCCACCACCCAGTAGTGCAGTGGGTACAGTCATTGCCTCAGAACTTGAGTGACGCGGGTTCAATCCCGACCTCTGGCATTGTCCGTGTGGAGTTTGCAGGTTCTCCCTGTGACCACGCGGGTTATCCAGTTTCCTTCCTCATCAGGGTTAGCGTTAAGGTTAAAGGCCAGCAAGTTGGTTAATTGGCTAGTGTAAATAAACTCATGTGTAGGTGAATAGCAGAACCTGGGGCAGCCAAAGTGAATGTGGAGAATAAAATGGGTGCTTGATGCTTGTCACAGAACTGATGGGCTGAAAGGCCTCTTCTCATGCTATAGGAATGTAAGGCATTTAAATTACTTTCACTCCTACCTCAATGGTCAATGTTGGGAATGGCTGTTCAGCAGGCGGCACACACAGTTGATGTGGTGTGCTGACGGCAGAGGGCAGAGAGCTGGAGGACAACCAACCATCCAACAGTGCTCACACCCGAACCAATATGTTCAGACTGTCAGACGCACTCCCTCACGGCACCGTGTCAGAGGAGCCGGAAGCAGACTGAGAAGCGAAGGGCCGTGAAGCGGCCCGCAAACGGTTGGGTCGTTTCATTCATGAGTGCGGCCACCCGTCAGGTGTTCTGTCGTCATGGTGGAACCAGCACACAGCTCCTGCACAGCAAGTGCCCACAAAAATGGGATGCGACAACTACCAAATCAGTTACAAAAAAACAGAAAAATAAAACATTTGGAGCAAGGCACTCAACCCATCGTGTCTGTGCTAGCCCCATCACTTGCCTCTGCAGGGTTTGGCTCTTCGAGTGTGGAGTTTGTCTCCTCTTGCCTCCAGGCAGCGCGTTACAGACCCAAGCCCTCTCATTATCTTTGTTCCTAAGTCATATGCCATGTTGTATGGCATGGGCGATCATGGTCTTCCCATGGCCATGACTGTTCTTGGCCAAATTTTCTACAGAAGCGGCTTTCCATTGCCTTCTTCTGGGCAGTATCTTTACAGGACGGGTGACTCCAGCCATTATCAATACTCTTCAGAGATTGTCTGCCTGGTGTCAGTGGTCGCATAACCAGGACTTGTGATGTGCACCAGTTGCTGGTACGACCATCCACCACCTGCTCCCACGGCTTCACGTGACCCTGATCGGGGGTGGGGTGGGGAGCTTCGCGGGTGCTACACCTTGCCCAAGGGTGACCTGCAGGCTGGTGGATGGAAGGAGCACCTTCCACCTCCTTTGGTAAAGACCCCGACACCCATCTGATTACGCATACTTTTTGAAGATTTAAAAAAAACTTCTGTCTCCCCTCCTATCCTTCTTCAGACTACTTGCAATCTAAACTCACTTGGTTTTTGACCCCTTCAATTAATGTCCGCTCCCTCCAGGATCCTGATACTTCAACTCTCTCAGCACTTTTCTGTTCCACGGGAACCCTGTACCTAATCCTGCCTCAGTAACGGGGGGGGGGGGGGGGGGGGGGGGGTTAGATTTGGACCACATCACCAAGCTCAATGCCTGTGGACCTGTGATTTTGAAATGATCACCTGCGAGATCAGATTGAAGCCCCGGGAAGTCAGCAGCTCAGTGTTCCCTCCACACCGCCTGGACTCCTCTTCCCCGTATCCCGCAGCCGCGCTCCAAAATCCCCAGTGCCCTTCCTGCTTCCCCGATAACGTGGCTCTTCCCACTGCTCCCGTAATTTGCAAGGACGCAGTGAAGAGTGGATTTTCCCCAATATCCAACATCACAATTGGCAACGTCAGCTCTCTCCAGCAGCATGTGGCGTGCAGGGCCAAAGAGAGCGACTGTGCGGACAGATTAAACCACTCGGAGCTGTTGCTATAATCAGATCTCCCAGGCTGGGTGACAATCTGCTCCCAGCAGTAATTAGCATCCACGCCAATCAGAAGTCGTCCACACCACCGGGTGGCAATCAGCGTGCTGGAAAAGGAGATTTTGTTCATTCATGGGATGCAATCGTCGCCGGGAGGGGCGGCATTTACAGCCCCTCCCCAAACAGCCCTCACCGTTCCAACACGGACGAGATGTCGATGGAATGGCGCCAATCGCCCCTTTAGAGATCCTAAGCGAGCCCACATTGGGGAACATCACAGCACAGTCTGTGCACATCTTGGCCAATCTCTTGCACCGCTCTGAGATCTTTGCTAGATTACTCACAGAATCAATGACGTGAACATTGCCAACAAAGTCAGCATTCAAGTCCTCCTCAAGTCACCCGTGGCCCCTATCTAAGGAAAATAGTCAAGATTTCATGATAAAAATCAACAATTGTAAGTGCGAGGTAAATTTAGAAAATACTGGAATGTTTAGCCATTACACAAATCTGTGGAGAGAGAATTATCGTTTCAGGTTAATATGAAACAACTGCCTCACGGCCGTCAATCCCAACCTCCAATGCCCTCCATGTGGAGTTTGTATGTCCTCCGTGACCACGTGGGCTTCTATCCCACGTCCCCCAATGTCCCATCAACCTGTAAATTAGCCCGGGGGCTGTCACCCGAGATATAATCAAAGAGACGTCACTGGACGTTCAGGAGAAAGCTGCAGCAATGCAGGAAAGTAAGGTGGGGAGGAATGTGGGACAAAGTATTGCAGCTCAGAACCAGCAGGCACACAAAGGGGTGAATGGTCTCCATGTGTCATCATGAATATTGCGTGTTTCTCCCTCCACAGATGCTGCTTGACCTACTGAGCACTTTTCACCAATGAAATGGGTTTTATCTTAGCCCAGGAGTGATGTTATCATCTTTTACCCCCCCCCCCCGACTAAAGTATACTCTGTTTGATTTCAACTTCCCCCGCTGCCAGGAATGGGCTACTGTCTCCGAATCTTAGTTTCGGACGGCTAGAGCAACGGACTAGGAGCACTACTGTAAAAACCCCCTCACCTCGTCCACTGCTCTAGATTCAAACAGGCAAAGGTCGACAGGAATAGGGGTTGACAGCAGGCTTGTCCGTCATCGGTGGGGGCTCATCTCTTGTGGCTCCAGCTATCCGGGTTCAACCCCACTTCTGATGCTGTCTGTGCACACTCTCCCCGTGACTGCTTTGGTTTCCCCAAAGTGCTCTGCTTTCCTCCCATATTCCAAAGACATGCATTTTAAAAAATAATGTAGAGATACAGTGCAGAATAGGTTCTTCTGGTCCTTTGAACCGTGCTGTCCAGCAACCCCTGATTTAACCCTAGCCTAATCAAAGGACCATTTGTAGTGACCAATTAACCTACTGAACAGGAGGTCTTTGGACTGTGGGAGGAAACTGGACCACCCAGTGAAACCCATGTGGTCACAGGGAGGACATACAGACTCCTTATAGATGACGTCAGAATTGTACTACAGATTCTGATGTGCTGAACTGTAAGATTATCTTGCTGACCGCTGCAGTACCGTGGGTTTGTAAGTTAATTCCCCCTTCTGTAAAGTAGTACAAGGCGCAAGAACCTTTTTAATCGCCAGTGAGATCATTCTGCTATGGAGAAGGGAGACTGTCTTTTCTAATTGGTCGTGAGATCGTTCTACTATGGAGAGGGAGAATGTTGCCCAGGTTTTCTGCGTTTTGGATGTGGACTTGGACTGTGGATTCCAACCTCCCACTCCAGTCTTATGGTTTTCTCGTATTGTGCAATTTTTGCCCGATCTTTCTCATCTTTTGTGCGCAGGGGAGGGAGAAGCGGTGTGCCTGTTCTGTACGTGTTCATTTTTTTTTTTTGCACAGCGAGAGGAGGGATTTGGGGGTTGATGATCGTGCTGCCATTCTTTTCCTTCTTGGTTTTGTGGCTATCTGGAGAAGAAGAATTTCAGAGTTGTATACTTTGATAATAAATGAACCTTTGAAATATGAAAAAACCATGCCCCATTAAAAGTTTCCTCCCCCAGACAGTTAATCTGATCAACCATTCTATCACCCCCTCTATTACCCCCATCACTGCACTGTAAACACTTTAAACCATTTTTTAACAATCCTGCTTACATTGTAAGTACATGCTGGTGTTAATGTATTTATGCACATTTTATTCTATTTCCATAGTTTAACCTCTTATTTTTATATAAATTTGTTATTCTTTATAATTGTCGAATGTTGTTTTTGTTGCATGTTGTGGCAACACACCTCAGCAAATTCCTAATGCATTTAAATTTATATAGAGCTCAGAAACAGGCCATCAGCCCACCAAGTCAGTGCCGAACTATTATTCTGTCTAGTTCAATGGACCTGCACCCAGACTGTAGACCTCCATACCTTTCCTAGTCATGTATCTACTGTATCCATATTCCTCCAAAATGTTGAAATCGAACCCACATCCACCACTTCCACTGGCAGCTTGTTCCACATTCTCCCTGAGTGAAGTTCACTCAGACTCACTCTCTTCTGAGTGAACCCACCCCCTCACCCAATGTTCACCTGAAACATTTCAATTTCACCTTTCATCCTTAACCCATGACCTCCAATTCTGGTCTGGCCCAACCTCTGAAAAGAACCTACTTGCATAACTATATTCCCCTCATAATTTTGTATATGGTGAATACAATTGATCTTTGATCCTACAAGTTGCCTTCCGTGTAGATCAGTTGTGGAATCTGTGGCGAGTGGAGCAAGGGATGATTAAATAGGATGATTACAAGTGGGTGTTGGATGACAGGCTGAACTCCGTGGCTCAAAGAGGCCTTGCGCCTGCTGTATGGTGTGGCTCTTTCAGAATGACTCCTGGCCCTCCTGCGCAATATCCATCTTTTTTTTTTTAGGAACCTGAATCCCGAGCCTGAACAGACAGAAAGTTGGCTTATGTCCACGAATACCAATTTTAATTTGAAAGACACAACAATTTTGAAAGAGGCCGTGGGGCCTGGTTTGTTGCCAGGGAGAAGGAAAATAGCAGCTATTATGGAGAGTTTGTCAACATGAAGACTTCATCAAAAACACCGACAACTCAACTTCAAGTTGAAGCAAGTTGTTCTCATCTTGAATAGATGAAAAGTGAGGTTATGCTGAAGGACAACGTGGAAACAAACCCACTTTGATATATCGACCTGTGTTGGGGAAAGGTTGCAAGAATAATGTCATGAATTCAAATTCCAACTCCGAAGGAAAGAGCTGGATAAACTCAGAACAATGAATCGGGAAATATCAACACTCCCCAGGCAACTACAGGCATGCTCTTTTCCTTCTCTCACAATACCAGTGGAACAGGACTCCCCAGGGCAGAGTGGCCCTTCCTGGGCACTGTGCATCCCCAAAGGTTCATTTATTATCAAAGCATATATCCCTATACAACACTGAAATCTGTCTTCTCCGGATAGCCACGGAACAAAGAAAGAACATGAAAGACGTTCAGATAGAAACATCAAACCCACACTCCCCTTGCACAAAGAAAACAGCATCCCAACCATTGACACCCAAAAAAACCCCTCGCCCGCACAAAAAAAAAAATTGACAGACTGTCATTCCCCAAACACCTTCCCCTTGCACAACAAAATTGAAAAGGAACAGGCTATAAGAAATAATATATAAAAACCATAAGTCTGTAAAAATCCACAGTCCATAAACACAATAGTCCAATCCATAAATGCAGAAACATGATCCCATCCTACGATATCTAAGACATTCATCGAAAGTGAGGCCTACCCGCCTGCCACAGTGAGCCTCACAACAGTAGGCTGCTCACAGATTCCTTATCAGGCAGCAATCAAAAGGAAGGCAGTCGGCACTGAAACTTTTGCCTGCCTTACACATTCACCTCAGTGTCTCAATCTCCCTCACTGAAGCACAGGTGGATAAGGCAGCACAAGGATCAACCAAGGGAATGCATTTTAGACAGGGAACGACAGAACTTGATCATTTTATTTCCTTATTTTTCAGGATTTCGACCACTGACAGGACCAATGTTTAATGCCTGGACTCAACTGCCCCTTGAGAAGGCAGTAGTAATCGAGAGGTGAGGTTATTGAAGAAGGCATTGTGGGAAAAAAAAATCAAATACAGTCCAAACTGGGTGAAGATGGCAAATTTTCTTTAATCCTACACTACAGTAGGGTTGAAAGGCTAGAGTAACATAATTAGAGTGCTATTACAGTTTCCTCTGGGTGCTCTGGTTTCCTCCCACATTACAAAAGGCATACAGGCAAGATGTGGGACCGGCAACGTTTATGGGTTGGCCCCAAGCACAATCCTTGCTGATTTTGTTGACACATTTCACTGTATTGTTTGATGTACGAGTGACAAATAGAGCAGATATTTAAATCTGTAATTAGTGAATTGGAACAACCGGGTGCGGTTTGTAATGAGCTCTGTTAAAATAACTGAGTTACTGAATTCAAATTCCACAGTGGATTTTGTGATCGAGTGCTTGGATAGGGTGTGGCACGTGACCAAGTGGTTAAGGCATTGGACTAGTGATCTGAAGGTTGTGAGTTCGAGCCCCAGCCGAGGCAACATGTTGTGTCCTTGAGCAAGGCACCTAACCACACAATGCTCCAGTCCACGCAGCTGAAAATGGGTACCAGCAAAATGCTGGGGGTTAACCTCGCGATGGACTGGCATCCTATCCGGGGCGGTGGGGGGGGGGGGGGGTGGTAGTCTCATACTCTCAGTTGCTTAATGCCAGCCTGATAAGCTTATAAGGCTCGGGACATACTTCAATTGTTTGGACTTGCAGTGCAAGCTGGGTAACTTCAGCAGGGTTTACAGAGGGTCAAGTGGGCAGCACTGGTTCCCACATACCTGGGACAATGTGATACATTCTCTCCTAGGAGAATTAGAGAAGACAGATTCACTTTCAATATGATAAAGGGAACAGATTTAGATGTAGTTTTTAAATGTGAGCTGAACAAGGACCCACTCCCCTTGGCAAAGTGGGTTCATAGAAAAGACCCTTTGGCCCACATAGCCCAAACGTATCTGCTATTCCAACGACCTGCATCTGGACCAAAACCCTTCATACCCCCTCCCATTCAGCACCAATCCAAACTTCTCTTGAGTAGGCATCCTGGTCAGCATGGAGTAGCTGGGTCGAGGAGCTATACCACTTGCTCACTGCTGGAGGAGGAAAATGGAAGGATCTCCAGTGGGATGGGGAAAATTCTGCCTGGAGCAGCAGTAGAAGCACCAGCCTGAATATGGGGGAAAAGCACCTGAACAGAAGTGACCTACTGGGGCTGCAGCTCTGCTTTCACCTAGCTCAGACACGATGGGCCAAACGACCATCTCCTGTACTGCAAATTTCAATGGATGTTAAATTAGCCTAAATTGATTTCACACGTTTCCACAGCCTCAGAAGCACATCCCACGTCCTTTGTTGCCTGTTCCCATAGCAATAGTGTGCGGACTGGGTAGACGGACTATCGAGTCTGTCTCACACCTTTGCCCCAACTTCCCATGGCTCCTGTGAGCTCTCGATACAAAAACAACCTTTCCTGCCTGGATTCCTCCCACTCATCTGAAAAAATGGAGCTTCTCCTCCCAGTCACCGACCTGAACCATTGACAATCTACCGGACGAACTCATTGGGCCAAGCAGCCTCTGTGGGAAGAAAGGAGCCGTCAACGTTTCAGACCAAAACCCCATGCCAGGGATCCTGAACATTCCTTCTCCACTGAGATGTTGTGGGGCAGCAGGACTCGGCCGCTGAGGGGGGAAAACGTCCTGAAAGCCTCTGGGTATTCCTTGAAACTTTCAAAACGAGGCCCACCTCCATGACAGGACCTCTAACTAGAGGGCTCTCTTTGGGAGTCTGGTGTCAGCTGGGAGCGTCCTGATGTCCCAGTGAAGGGTTATGGTCCAAAATGTCAGCTGTTTATTCCTCTCCATAGATCCTGCCTGACTTGCTGACCTCCTCCTGCATTGTGTTGTCAGCCCAGCAAGTGGGTTTGGAGATCCGGCTGGGGGATTAGGAGATACCACCAGCAGTGATTATTTGTCCATGCTGTGGCCATGTTCTCTGAAATTGGAGTCAACCATGTCTGATAAACCATAAACTTTCTAGTTATGTTTGAAGCTTTGATCTAGAACTTTCTCATAGTTGCATACAACCATTTGGCCCATTAGGTGCATGCCAGCTCTCAGAACCCTCCTAACAATCACGTTTCCCCAATTTTCCTGGTAACTTATTCCTCCAACCCTGCAATCAAACTACTCCTGCAAGTGCTGTTGTTCACTTACACACTAGTTACAGTCAAAAACGCCCCGTAACGGCACATCTGTGGGATGTGGGAAGAAACCAGAGCACCTGGGGGCTATCACAGGGAGAATATGACCTCCGGAGCAGTGTGGCAGTGCTTTTCCTCAGACACTCCATCAACATCTGCTTCATCCAGTGGAGACTCCTGGGATTGAGAATTGGCCATGGTTTCCGTTCTACTTGTGGGCCTTTCTTATTGGAGGAAGGTTTAGTAAGCAGAGGCATGCCAGTAGAGGAACTTTCCAGATGTTGAGTGCAGGGCCCACCCACTCCTATTTCAACGGACAAGTCCTGGATGAGTAGCCAGTCCACCATCAAACATCTCTACACCAATCCTGTTTACCCGCACTCAATCCAGGGCCTGGGGTTCAGATGCTCGTCTAGATACTAAAATGCAGTGGGTACCTGCCTCCACAGGCAGTGTGTTCCAATACTGATCACCTTCAGGGAAAAAGATGTTTTTCCCCTGAACACGCTTGTTGGTAAGTGTAGTCTGTGTGCTGCATGTAGAGAACTGAGACTGTGATGACCGGTTCTGGGTGGTGGAGACGAGGAGCAGTTCCCCGTGTCCTCTGGGTGCGCCCCATTGCAGCAGGAAACTCAATGGAGGAGAGTCATAACATCGCTGGGAGAGTTCGTGAACGATTCCTTGGTTTACGGCACAACCTTACTCAGTCTACACAGAGACTGGGTCAGCCATGGACCCATGGTTGATCACAACTTGTACGCTCTCAAGCAGCAAAGGCTGGTTAGAGGCGAGTTTCTTCAGGCAGCTATATTTGAGGAGTACATGCTACAGCCCCTCTTAATTGGTGGAGTTAAAGGTTTTTGTAGGATGAGGATGAGGATGCTCTTCTCCTGGGGTTTCCCCAGCGGTGAAGATTACATCTGCCTGTTTCCAAATGCACAGAATCCACAGTGCAGTGCGGGGAGTGGCCACGGCAAGCCAGCAGTTACAGAGTCTGTGGCAGAGACCACCCCCCCACCCCACCACCTCTGGTTGCCAGAATCCAGTTCATCTTCTTGAAGGTGGTCCTGATTACAGGAGCTGAGGTCCCCCTCGCACGCCCTCTTTATCTCTGACAAACGAAATGAGCTGAAAATGATTCTGATTGCAGCAGCTGAGATCCCCTGGCACATCCTCCTTGTACCAGACATAGGAAAGAGGGTCGTCACTTTATTACCAAAGTCCCTACCCACAATGTCCTGGTCTGTTGCTGTCAGAAGAACCAGATCATTTGCTGTGGCCAGGTTAAACTCCACCCATAGGTGCAACTGATCTATATCCACAGGTGCCCTTTGCCAGTCTTCTAAACAACCCACAACACCACCACTCCTTGTTTCCTATGCAAACTTACTAACCCATCTACATTTTCATCCAGGTCATATACAGTACATCTACCACAAACAGCAGAGGTCCCAGTATGGATCTCACAGGTCACGCTTGGTCTCAACAACGCTGAAGAATCAACACACATTGCACTCGAGAGAGCCGCCGGATCTCCGACAATATGTGAAGCTCTCAACATCTCAAATAGTTCTCATGAAAAATAGTCATCCATTGTCTCAGCAAGTCCAGGATTTGCATTCTCAAAGCGACTTCAGAGCTCTAAATATCTTTATTCCCACCTCATTGAGGCTCAATTCATTGTGCATGTTCACTGAAAACCAGTCAATAAAGGTTAAAAATAGTTAGAAATCAAAAAGAGGCCGGATCTCATTGCAGAAATTCCTCCACTTTCATCCTGTGTGTGATATTATCTGCACACGAACATGTGGATGCTGTGGCAAGCCGTAAGCAGAAGGAAATCTGCTCTTTCATCCAGGATCAAGATCAGAATGCTGCCAAGAGCCTCTGACACGGCCAGGGGCTTCAGCTTACACACAGGATCTCAATCAGTGGCTTTTAACTTTCAAAAAACGTGCCACAAAGTACTGTGAAGTACCCCACAGTTCATCGAGATATCGTGTACAAGTTCACCCCGAGTGTGCAGCTTCAGTGAACAGCTACTGTTAACAGCATTACGTCTGTCTTTGACTGACATTGATATTGCGATTTTCAAAATCTTGAGTTGTCTCAGGGCATTGGATGAGGCTCTTCAGGGCGATGGCTCGTGTTTGGCCTTTGGAGGTACTGAAGCCGATAGCTGGCCTGTTAACCCAGAAACTTCAATCCAACCACAAACCTGCTCCCTGTCCAAAATGACAACTGTCATCCGCACACCCCCCGCCCCCACATACCTCCATCTCGCATCTCCTTGTTCCTATAGCCCTTCCCACACCCCAAGTCCCTCCCAGTCGCCACCTCCAGCAATTAAGCCCCTCCCAGCACTCACCTCCACCCCCAACACCTCCCAACCCCACAACCCAGTTAAATATCTGGAATTATGGCGCTTTTAAAAAGCAACAGAAAGCAACTGAAAAGTTATTGAGGAGGTAAAGATGGAATATAAAAGTAAGCCAGCCAGTAATATTTAAGAGGATACCAAAAGTTTCTGCAGATACACAAAGTATAAAAGAGGTGAGTGGATATTAGATAACTAGAAAACAATACTGGAGAGGTAGTAATGGGGGACAAGGAAATGGCAGATGAACTGACCAAGTATTTTGCATCAACCTTCACTGGCAGTATGGGGGAAGTTCCAGGTGTCAGGAGTCACAAAAATGATGGATGAACTTAATAAGTATTTTGCATCACTCTTCACTGTGGAAGACACTAACTGTATGCCAAAAGTTTGAGAGTGTCGGGGGGCAGAAGAGAGTCCAATTGCTATTACTAGGGAGAAGGTGCTTGGGACGCTGAAAGGTCTGAAGGTAGAAAAGTCACCTGGATCAGATGGACTTCACCCCAGGCTTTTGGAAGAGCTAGCTGAAGAGATTGTGGAAGCATTAGTAATTATCATTCAAGAATGATCTTTTAAGCTTGCCGATGACACCACGGTCATGGGCCAAATCAAAGGTGGTGATGAATCAGCACATTGGAAGGAGATTGAAAATATGGCTGAGTGGTGCCACAACAAAAATGTCAGCAAGACCAAAGAGCAGCTTATTGACTTCAAGAGGAAGAAACCAGAGGTCCATAAGCCAGTCCTTATCAGGTACAGGAGCCTCAGGACTCAGCACCAGGTTCGTAAACAGTTATTACCCCTCAACCAATGAACTCTTCACCTCATGTTCTTGATATTTATATTACTTTATTCCTCTCTTACTTCAGTGGTTAGTAAGTTGTTGGAGAAGATACTGAAAGGCAGGATTTATGAACATTTGGAGAGGCATAATATGATTAGGAATAGTCAACATGGTTTTGTCAAAGGCAGGTCATGCCTTATGAACCTGATTGAATTTTTTTGAGGATGTGACTAAACACATTGACGAAGGTACAGCAGTAGATGTAGTATATATGGATTTCAGCAAGGCATTTGATAAGGTACCCCATGCAAGGCTTATTCAGAAAGTAAGGATGCATGGGATCCAAGGGGACCTTGCTTTGTGCATCCAAAATTGGCTTGCCCACAAAAGGCAAAGAGTGGTTGTAGACAGGTCATATTCTGCATGGAGGCCGGTGACCAGTGGTGTGCCTCAGGGATCTGTTCTGAGACCGTTACTCTTCATGATTTTTATAAATAACCTGGATGAGGAAGCAGAAGGATGGGTTAGTAAATTTTCTGATGACACAAAGGTTGGGGTGTTATGGATAGTGTGGAGGGCTATCAGAGGTTACATCAGGACATCGATAGGATGCAAAATTGGGCTGGGAAGTGGCAGATGGAGTTCAGGCCAGATAAGTGTGAGGTGCTTCATTTTGGTAGGTCAAATATGATGTCAGAATATAGCATTAATAGTATGTCTCTGAGCAGTGTGGAGGATCAGAGGGATGTTCGGGTCCAAGTCCATAGGACACGCAAAGCTGCTATGCAGGTTGACTGTGTGGTCTTTCATTGATTCTATTGTGGTTCTTGGACTTTCTGCGTATTTCCACAAGAAAACAAATCTCAGAGTTGTATATGGTGACATATGAAGTTTGATGATAAATTGTAGATTCTGCAGTGGTTCCAGAGGACTGGAAAATTGCAAATGTCACTCCACTCTACAAGAAGGGAGGGAGGCCAAAGAAAGGAAATTATAGGCCAGTTAGCCTGACTTCAGTGGTTGGAAAGATGCTGGAGTCCATTAGTAAGGATGAAGTTTCGGGGTACTTGGAGTCACATAGTATATAGTAAGCATATTTTGCCTGACAAATCTGTTGGAATTCTTTGAGGAAATAACAAGCAGGATGGACAAAGGAGAGTCAGTAGCTGTTCTTCATTTGGCCTTTCAGAAGACCTTTGACAAGATGCCGCACATGAGGCATTCCACATACCCGCCAATTTGTGCAAAAAAAACTTGCCTGACATCCTTCCAGTCACCTTAAAATTATACTCCCTTGTGTTAGCCACTTCTTCCCTGGGAAAAAGTCTGACTATTCCCTCGATCTACGCCTCTTACCATCTTGTACATCTCTGTTAAGTCACCTCTTATACTCGTTTGCTCCAAAGAGAAAAGCTCTGCCTTGCTCAACTACCCTCATACGAATTGCCCTCTAAACCGGGCAGTGCCCTGGCAAACTCCTCGGGGTATGAGGAGGTTAAAATGGGGTTAGGGGAAACATGTGCTCAGTACTTAACAAGACCCAGAAGGCTGAAGGCCCTGCTTCTACCATAGTCTGACCTTTCTGACTGAACTTTTTATCCCTGATTCTATCCAAAAGTAACGATTGCAGCCGTGAATATCCTATCAATAGGGGATCCCTTCCTCTCTGGAACAGAATGCAAAGTTTCACATTCCCAAGAGGAAAATTTAATCTCAATCACTAGCTCTGGATCACACCCCCACCCCCCGCTAGCACTGATCCTTCTAAGCTGCGTGGGTGCGCGGCCGCGCAGCGACTGAAATGCTCCCGTGCAAATGGTCTTTATGCTGTGCTGATGGAATTTCCTCTTATAGAATTTTAATTGAAAGTGCCACGCAGTTATTCCTGCTCAGAGTAAAGGTTGCTCGGCACGGCTGTAAATAAAATATTGAGGGAATATTGCCCCCTGAACAGGGAACAGGCTCCTACCCTCTCAGGATGCCTCCCTGTCAACCAGTTGACCTCCCATTCCTTGCACTTGGGAGAACACAGTCCACTCTCCTTGATCACTCCACAGGACAATCCTGAAGTCAATCTAATAAAAACAAGGACAGGGAAAGTGGCAGGAAGCTGGGCGACAGCTTGTTGCAGAGAGACTCAGCTGGCTGGATGCCATTCACCAAGACAATTCCACTTTGAGATAAAGCTTGTTCAAACTGCACAGGATTATAAAGGGAGAAAGAGATACAAGAACCAAACTACAACAGCTGTAACCAAATCCAGATGTGCCAGGTCCACACCACAGCTGAGCCTGTGCCGACTCCGAGATGTCACCCCCCCCCCCAGATGACAAGCTGATCCAGTCGTCATTGCCAAAGCAAACACTTGCACGTCAGGATCCCTGCTTTAATATGCATAGCCTCACAGCCGTCAGTACATTAAAATCCATCTGCCATTTCTTAACCCATCTGCTGAACTAATCCATTCCTAATCTTCGCACCCTCATCCTCCTCCAGCCCTGCAACCTTCAGTCACTGCTGTGTGCCATTTCAGCCTCGGATTCTCAACTGCTCCACCCACTGGAGACGATGCCCCACACCCTGGCCTCTGGTTCCTCCCCCCTTCAACCTCCAATTCCTTCTCTGAGAGCAGGGGTTCCCGAACTTTTTTTATGCCAAGGCCCCCTACCATCAACCGAGGGGTCTGTGGACCGCAAGTTGGGAACCCATGCCCTAGGGTCATATAGGCCATTCAGCCCAGCACTCTGTTGCTGACCATCCACACGATACTATTGGCCAGCATTTGGCCAATTGTCACCTTTGCCTTGGCAATTCAAATTCTTAAGTGTTGAATTTTTTTTCCCCCACTTCTAAAAACTTTAGAACTATCTTTCTGATCATGAAGACAATGTTTGTTCCTCTCCGTAGATGCTGCCTGACTTTGAGTTACTTCAGCGGTTTGTGTGTGATACCACTCTGATCAGGCTTTTTTGTTGCCTTGACGGGCACCTTAGAATCAAGCTGCTCCAATAACCCTCCTTAAAGCACATTCTCTTCTTTCCTTCCAGCCTTGAAAATTATTTTTGCCTTTTCAATGCATTTACCAACTTCCGTTTTCAAAGTCAAAAGGAAAAGGAACTTTATTATCAAAGTACTTACACTCAACAGCCTCTCTGTTAGGTACAAGCACCAAATAAAGTGGCCACTGAGTGTACGCTTCTAGTCCTCTGTTGCTGTAGCCTGTCCACTTCAAGGCTCGACAACAAGAAGCTTTCACTCACAGAACGGCTGTTCACTGGATGCTTTTGTTTTAATCGCACCATTCTCTGTAAACTTTCGAGACTGTTGTGTGTGTGAAAATCCCAGGAGATGTAAAATACTCTGACCACTCTGTCTGGCAATCATTCCACGGCCACAGTCACTTAGCTCACATTTCTTCCCCACTCTGGTGTTTGGTCTGAACACCAATCAAATCTCTTGAATATGCCTGCATGCCTTTACACACTGAGTTGCTGCCACATGATTGGCTGATTAGATATTTGCATTAAAGGCCAGGTGTACCCAATAAAGTGGCCACCAAGTGCACGTCACCATGTACGACCTTGAGATTCCTTTTCTTGCGGGAATTTATGGGGAAACTTCCTTTCACTAAGTTGCTGCTTCCACTTTAACACCAGTTTGGTGCCCAATTCTTTAACAGTGAATTCCCATCAAGGATCACTCAACATGCTGACTCTACACTCACGACGACACGGCCAGATTCTGACCCAATTCCATCTACAGGCGATAGTCGGCCGTGTCCCAAATAATGGTGTACAGGAAGGAGAGAGGGTCTAATGGCATGGTAGTCATGGCAACAACCTTCCCCTCGGTGCCAACAAATTAAGTGCGTTGATCATTGACTTCAGGAAGGGGGATGGTGTTGAGAGGGTTCGGTGCTTCAAGTTCCCAGGAGTCCTGGTCCATTCATGCAGATGCCACGCCCAAGAAAGCTCCCCTACACCTCGACTTCCTCAGGAAGTTAAAAAAATATTTGGCACATCCTTGTTCACCCTTACCAATTTTTTTTTTAAAAAAAAACAGATGTACCCTAGAAAGCATTCTGTATAGACGCATCACAGATCGGTATGGCAACTGTACTGCATGTGACCGTAAGGGGCCGCAGAGAACTGTGGACACAGCTCAGCACATCACAGAAATTAGCCTCCCCTGCACGGACACTTCTTGCTGCCTCAGTAGAGCAGCCAGAAAAATCAAAGACCCCACCCACATTCTCACTTCTTCCCCCTCCCATTGGGCAGAAGATACACAAGCCTGAAGGCACACTCCGAGAGGCTCCAAGATGGCTTCTATCCCAACACATAAAAAAAAACTGGAGGAACTCAACAGGTCAGACAGAATCTACAAAGGAAGACGCTTCATCAGGAATGGAAAATAACAGAAGCCAGAATAAAGGGGTAGAGGAAGAGAGGGTGTGGAATAGTAATACAGGGGCAGTCTAAAGGAGATTCACCAGGCTAATTCCTGGCATGACAGGACTGTCCTGTCAAGAGAGGCCAGACAGTTTGGGTCTGTTTTCCTTCAAGTTTAGAAGAATGAGGGGTGATCTTATTCAAGCATATAAGATACTAAGATCGGGAGGGAGACTGACCGGACAGATATTGCGATATTTTCACTATTATTGGAATCAGTAATGTGGGAATGTGGTTACAGGCAATGTTCCCTCTTACTTGTACTGATCAGTGTGTGCAAAACTCTTGTCCTGTTCAATTTTTATCCCAGTGACAACATGTGCACACTGAATTTTATATATAGAGGTATTCATTTTAACAGCTGGCAAAACACACTCAATCAGAATTTGCTCTCCTCTGGGTTTGATTGTTTTTGCTCTCATTTATCTGCTCTCACAAAACATACGTAGCAGGCCTGTAGCAGGTAATGAAGGATTTTCTCACCGGAGCTTTTGCACTGACGATATGCAACTTGCTTTCTAAATGACGCTTTAAAAAATCAAGTTTCCAAATATCACTCCACTTCATCCCACTTGCAAATTCTCCAACAACTTTTGCATCGCGACAATACACACAGGTAACACCAGTTTCTGTATTGTACACAAATAGTTCTCGCAGCTGCACATTCCTGACCTCATGAGCTTTCGGTGTAACAGTTTCTACTGTTTCATTAAGACATTACGCTTTCAAGTCAAGTCAAGTCAAATTTATTTATATAGCACATTTGAAAACAACCCACGTTGACCAAAGTGCTGTACAGATCAGAGCAGAATAGCTAAAAATACAAATACGAGAAACACAGACATAACCAACAAGGCAAACAGCTTATGACACAAAAGAAACAACACAAGGGCCTAGGCACAAGACAAAAATCAACCACATCAGGAGGATTCAAACACTAGTGAATAAAAGTAAGATTTGAGCCTGGATTTAAAGGAGTCAATGGAGGGGGCAGATCTGATAGGGAGGGGAATGCTGTTCCACAGTCTGGGGGCTACAACAGCAAAGGCACGGTCACCCCTGAGCTTAAGTTTAGATCGTGGGACAGCCAGGAGCCCCAAGTCAGCCGACCTGAGGGACCTGGAAGTAGAATAAGGGGTTAGAAGGTCTGCGATAGAAGGGGGAGCCAGCCCATTTAGGGCTTTATAAACAAACAGGAGAATCTTAAAATCAATTCTGAACCGTACTAGCAGCCAGTGGAGGGAGGCCAGGACAGGAGTAATATGGTCCCTCTTCCGGGCACCTTTAAATGAATTAGCAGTTCTTTTGCACTTCATGCTCTTTGCTTCTTTGGAATTCGACATAGTGAATCAATAATTCCTTCAATAATAACAGTATAAATAAGCCAGCTCTAAAATCTGCAGACAAATCATCACAAACTCCATGTTGTCAACACCGTCCGCGTCAGAAACTGGAAAAGGAAATGTGATCGTTGACGATTGTGAAATATACTTAACATGCCAACGAGGTAGAGGGTGACAACCTTCTGTGCACAGTTTAAAATCCTCTGTGCACCAGTAACAAAAGATGTGTGCACGTGCACACTCATACATCTTAGAGAGAGGGAGCGTTGGTCACAGGATAAGGGGTTGGTCACTTAAGACTGAGATGCGCAGAAACTTCTTGTCTCAGAGTGAAGGAAATCTTGAATTATCTGCCCGTGGGAGTGGTGGTGTTCTGATTATTTAATGTAGAGGTGGATAAATCTTTGAAATGTGGAGAAATAGATGGTTGAGGAGCAAGCACTCAAGAGCTGAGGCCGACAATGATCAGCCACGATGTGTTTGTGTCAAGTTGCTAATAGGTGCGTCCTACCTGGGGCAAGGCGATGCTGAGCTGTCTCTGCAGTGACTCCTTCTCGTGGCCCAGCTCGCGCAGACGGAGCTGAGCACCGGACAAGCTCTCCTGGGTCTCCCTCAGACTTTCCAGTAGGCGTTCGCGCTCGTTCAGCATGTTCACCATCAGCTGCTCGAAGTTGGCGTCGTCCGACCCATACTGGGAGCCCCGGCGATTGTCCTCGTTTATGGTGGGCATCACCTCGCACATCATCTTGTCCAAGTTAGACCATTGGAAGCCCCGAGAGACAGCAGGACGGCGACCAGCGGCCAGAGGCTCGCAGGCAGCTCCTCAGGTCAAGATGGCGTGCTGCAAACAGAGGTAATGAGAAATCAGAGCCCCACGGTTAACACGGCCGGCCCACCCACAGCTCTGCCACGAGCAACACAGCCAACTGCCCACTTGGTCACAGAACAGAAACAGGCCCTACAGCCCATCTACTCCATGTCAACTATGGTGCTAACCCAGCTAGTCCCAACTTTCTGCTGAAATTCGACCCATATCCCTCTAAGCCTCTCTCCTCCATGTACGGTACTTGTCTAAGTGCTTCTTAAGTGATACTATTGTGCCTGCCCCAACCACTTCCTCTGGCAGCTCATTCCATATACTCACCTCCCTCTGCATGTAAAATGTTGCACCTCAGGCCCCCTTTAAATTTTTCCATTCTCACCCCAAGCACATGTACCCCTTAGTTAGATTCTCCTACCTTGGGGAAAAGATAGTTGCCACAAACAAGAGAAAATCTGGATCTCCCAGTGTCCACCCATTTTAAATTCCACTTCCCTTTCTGATATGTTCACCCATGACCTCCTTCACTGTCATGATGAGGCCACACTTGGGTTGAAGGAACAACACCTTGTATTCCATTTGGGTAGCCTCCAACCTGATGGCATGAACATCAATTTCTCTAACTTCCAGTCATGTCCCCCAACCCTACCTCTCTCCATTTCCCATCCCCTTTTCCCTCTCTCATCTCATCTCGCCAATCAACTTCCCAGCTCTTTACTTCATCCCTCCCCCTCCAGGTTTCACCCATCATCCTGTGAGTCCCTCTCCCCTCCCCCCACCTTTTAAATCTACTCCTCAGCTTCTTTTTTCCTCCAGTCCTGCCGCAGGGTTTTGGCCCAAGATGTCGACTGTACCTTTGTTCCCCCATAGATGCTGCCTGGCCTGCTGAGTTCCTCCAGCATTGAGTATGTTGCTCTACCATCCACTTTATCAATACTCCTCATAATTGGAAATACTTCTACAAAGTTGCTCCTCAATACCCCATGTTCCTTGGAATAAGAACCTAGCCTGGCTAACGTCTCCATATCACTCAAGCCCTCTAGTCCTGGCAACATTATAAATCTTTTCAGCAACATAATAAAACCATAAGACATAGGAGCAGAATTAGGCCATTTGGCCCATCAAGTCTGCTCTGTCATTCAAATCATGGCTGATCCTTTTACCCACTCCTCTGCTCCACTCCCAGCTTTCTCCCTGTAAACCTTGATGCCATGTCCAATCAAGAACCTATCAATCTCCGTCTTAAATACACCCAACGACCTGGCCTCCACAGATGGCTGTGGTAACAAATTCCACAAATTCATCACCCTCTGGCTAAAGAAATTTCTCCACATCTCTGTTCTAAATGGATACCCCTCTATCCTGAGGCTGTGCCCTCTTGTCCTAGATTCCCCCACCATGGGAAACATCCTTTCCACATCAACTCTGTCTAGGTCTTTCGACATTTGAAAGGTTTCAATGAGATCCCATCCTTCTAAATTCCAGTGACTACAGACCCAGAGCCATCAAACATTCCTCGTACGATAACCCTTTCATTCCCAGAATTATCCTTGTGACCTGCTCCTGGACCCTCTCCAATGCCAACACATCTTTTCTTAGATGAGGGGCCCAAACACTGTTCACAAGACTTGAGGTGCAGCCTCATCAGTGCCTTACAAAGCCTCAGCATCACATCCGTGCTCGTGTATTCAAGACCTCTGGAAATGAATGCTAATAAATAATGTCCCAACTCCTATATTTAGTACTAACTATGAGGGCCAGTGTGCTAAACTCCTTTTCCGCCACTGTCCACCAGTGATTGCACTTTCACCCCATCAACAATATTGCTTTTCTTCTACCCGTCAATACCCCACCTAGTTCTAGGAGAGTTTCTCTCTCCACAGATTCCACCTGACCTACTAAGTGCTTCCAGCATTTTCAGCTTTCATCATGAGAGATCAAGGAAGTCTTAAGTTAACAAGATGCTCAAGAAACTTGTCAAGCTTCAGAACATCTAACTGATGTTCTACCACTCTAGCCCCGTACATACAGAGAAATGGTTCAAGATGCAACTGGCCCAGAGTAGAACCTCCTACCCTGGCCCACTGTTTTCCAGCTTCCCTACACCTAGAGCGTCCAGGAAGGTCCTCAGAATTTCCTCTTTCTCCCGCAGGGGCTTTCCGTCATCGGCAAGGCCATTAACATTACCCCTGAGAAGTTTGTGAGGTTGAGGGTGAATAGTTTATGGCATCAATTACATTGGTGGGGTTGGACGTGGAAGCAAGTTCCCTCAATGTCCCTTGGAATAAAGCATCACCCCTGGGATGCGGGGATCGCCGGTGTTACCAGCATTTATTCCACTTCAAAAGCACGCAGAAAAAATTTACAAGGACGTTGTTGGGACTTGTGGACCTGAGTTATAGGGAAAGGTTGAATAGGTTAAGACTTTATGTCCTTGAGTGTAGAAAAATAAAGGGGAACCTATATGGGTATACAAATTTGAGGGGTACAGATTGGCTAAATGTAAGCAGGCATTTTCCCTCTCTGGTTGGGTGGGACTAAAACTAGAGGTCATTGGCTTAGGGTGTGACGAGAATACACATAAAATTAAGATGTTTGCTGGCCTGGGTTAGCATCAGTGACATCAGCAGTTGGTCTGTCACCTGTCCTCAGGGGAAGGAGAGATAAGGAACAATGGAGCGGCGTCTGGAGATGTGTAATGAAGGGACGGGAGAGAGAGCTGTCTGGAGCGGCTCCCCCTTTGAACCCTGAACTGTTTGAAGTGATGGATGGGCGATACCCCAGCAGGGGGATAAAAAGGGACAGGTTCGCTAAGGCGACACCCACGACACCCGAGGTAACGAGACCCTGGAAGCGGTGCGCCTTTCACGAGTCGGTGGGAAGTACCGGACCTTAAACGCACAGGGTGGAAAGGTACGATCAGCGGGAACCCGGTGTGTGTCCACCCTCACTTGGGTGCCAGGTTCACTGCAGAGGATCGACCGCATCTGGAGGAGGGGTCACAGTCGGTGACCTCAGGTGACATCACAAAGGACCCGCCCGGAAAGCTATTTGTGAGCAATATCGCCGGTCTGTGAGTGGAAGCCGTTTCTGAATGATCAGTCGTTCCCGTTCTCTCTCTCCCTCTCTCTCTCTCTCTCTCCCCCCCCACCACGTTGTCCATCGCCATGGCAACGATTACTGCAAACTGAACTACTAAATTGGACTGAACTTTGTGTCACTTTGAAACTGGTCATTTACCCCTAGACAACGATAGAGCTTGATTGATGCTGTTATCTTAATTCTGTGCACATGTGTGTTTATCATTGCTGAATTGTTGCATTTATTATCCTTTCGATTACTGTGTTGCTTGTTTCTTTAATAAAACTTTCTTAGTTCTAGTAATCCAGACTTCAACTGAGTGATCCATTTCTGCTGGTTTGGCAACCCAGTTACGGGGTATGTAACAAGGGTGAAAGGTGAAATATTTAAGAGGAACATGAGGGGGATCTTCTTCACTCAGAGCAACACTCACAACATGCTGGAGGAACTCAGCAGGTTGGGCAGCATCCGTGGAAAAGATTGGTCGATGTTTCGGGCCGGAACCCTTCGTCAGGACTGCAGGGGGAAGGGGCAGAGGCCCTATAAAGAAGGTGGGGGGAGGGTGGGAAGGAGAAGGCTGGTAGGTTCCAGGTGAAAAACCAGTAAGGGGAAAGATAAAGGGGTGGGGGAAGGGAGGCAGGGAGGTAATAGGCAGGAAAGGTGAAGAAAGAATAGGGGAAAACAATGGGTAGTAGAAGGAGGCGGAACCAAGAGGGAGGTGTTAGGCAGCTGAGGGAGGGTGCAGAGTGACATAGGGATAGGGGAAGGGAGGGGGAGGGAATTACCGGAAGTTGGAGAATTCTATGTTCATACCAAGGGGCTGGAGACTACCTAGACGGTATATGAGGTGTTGCTCCTCCAACCTGAGTTTAGCCTCATCATGGCAGTAGAGGAGGCCGTGTATGGACATATCTGAATGGGAGTGGGAAGCAGAGTTGAAGTGGGTGGCTACTGGGAGATCCTGTCTGTTTTGCGGACAGAGCGGAGGTGCTCGACGAAGCGGTCCCCCAATCTTCGTCGGGTTTCACTGATGTAGAGGAGGCCGCACTGGGAGCACTGGATGCAATAGATGACCCCAACAGACTGACAAGTGAAGTATTGCCTCACTTGGAAGTACTGTTTGGGGCCCTGAATGGTGGCAAGAGAGGAGGTGTAGGGACAGGTGTAGCACTTGCGCTTACAGGGATAAGTGCCGGGTAGGAGATCCGTGGGGAGGGACGTGTGGACCAGGGAGTCGCGGAGGGACCGAACCCTGCGGAAAGCAGAGAGGGGTGGAGAGGGAAAGATGTGCTTAGTGGTGGGGTCCTGTTGAAGATGGCGGAAGTTGTGGAGGACAATGTGTTGGATCTGGAGGCTGGTGGGGTGGTAGGTGAGGACAAGGGGAAACTCTGTCCCTGTTGTGGTGGCGGGAGGATGGGGTGAGGGCCGAAGTGCAGGAAATGGAGGAGATGCAGGTGAGGGCATCATTGATGACAGCAGAAGGGAAACCACAATTGTTAAAGAAAGAGGACATTTGAGATGTCCTGGAACGGAAAACCTCATCCTCAGAGCAGATGCGGCAGACACGGAGGAACTGGGAATAGGGAATGGCATTTTTGCATGTGGCGGGGTGGGAAGAGGTATATTTGAGGTAGTTATGTGAGTCAGTGGGCTTGTAGAAGATGTCAGTGGACAGTCCGTCTCCAGAGATGGAGACCGAGAGATCGAGGAAGGGGAGAGATGTGTCCGAGATAGACCAAGTGAATTTGAGGGCTGGGTGGATGTTATAAGTAAAGTTGATGAAATTGACGAGCTCAGCATGGGTGCAGGAAGAGTTTGGCGAGAGTGTAGATTGAGCCGTCACTGGCAGTGGTGGGTGCAAGTTTGACTGTAACATTTCAGAGAAGTTTAGAAAGGTGTTTGGATGGGAGGGGTATGGAGGGTATGTCCCAGGAGCAAGCGGATGGGACTAGTTTGGCATTGATGGGATGCACCTGAGGGACTGCTTCTCTGCTCACTTACTGAAATGGTTTACGGCAAGGTAAAGCGAGTGATTCCATCAAAGACAACAGTAGTCAAGGCCCAGGAGAGCGATCCAGATGGTTTATTCTTTTGCAATGGGTTATCCAACTTGTAAATCAACTTAGTTTTTTCTTGTACTCCCACAATCCTGACAGAGAATGGGGCACAGTGTTTCAGTGTGGTCCAATCAGAGGGTGGGAGGGGGGAACATTTCAGTGTGGTCCAATCAGGGGGTGGTGGTGGAGGGTAACACATTTCAGTGTGGTCCAACCAGAGGGTGGAACATTTCAGTGTGGTCCAATCAGAAGGTGGAACATTTCAGTGTGGTCCAACGAGAAAGCAAAGTACAATTGATGTCGTTTCTTATTGCCACGCAGTCCCTGTGGCAGTGGTGTTTTCCTTAAATGTTCTTTTCAACAGGGTTATTAAGCACAGCTCCCTTGAGTGATATACGGATCTGTATTCCTAAATGTTTTGATCCTTTCCCTCAAGGGAAATACTTCTCTCTCTAGGATTATGGGACTTGCTTACTCATCCTACTAAACCTGCAGCCTGCAAGGAAGGGAAGATGCCCACATGCACTCCAGACTGGCACCCTTTTCTGAGGAGTTTAGGGTTTTCAAACTAACAAGTCCTGCTTCTAACAAAACAGGGCAGCAAGGGAGAAGGGGATTTCTGCCTGGATATTTTCCAAATCACTGCTCGGTTTCTTTGCAAAATTCTCCGCAAGCCTCTGCAGTGAGCCTGCGAGGACAGTTCTGAAAACCTCCTGGTTATGCAACGTTCACCGGAAGCACACACATCCCACAAAGCTGTCACATGCAGGCCACAGAATTATCCTTCGTTACACAAAACCCACAGTCTAATACAATCCAACCACAAACAGCCACAGTGCAACCAAAGACTCAACCACACACACACACACACACACCAGGATCCCCTTGATTACAAAGCTCAGGAGCAGTCTTGCTACCATGGTACAGAGCACTGGTGAGACTACAGCTGGGGTACTCTGCATAGGTTTCGTATCTTTAAGGGGCGACATTCTTCCATTGGATGTAACACTGACAGTTCACTTCAAAATGTATTAACTGAATGACTCCAAGAACGCAAAATGTTTTGCATTGCACATTTTTCTTCTTAATGAATAAAGTTTATCTTTGAAATTAAAACTCAGACAGTTGACTCGGGTGAGCTCTGGTACAGAGAATTTAGGTTACAAGGAGCTTGAAGTCACTTCCGTTGAGAAGAGGATATCTTATTGAGGTGCATGAAGTTTGCAAAGTGCTGTGGAACTAAGGAGAGTTCTAAAGTTTGGGAAGATTTTAGCCCAACAGCTATGAATTTGTTGTGTACCAAGTGTGTATCAAGCTTCAAATTCCTTGGTGTCCACATTTCCCAGGATCTCACTTGGTCCCTGAACTCCTCCATCCTGATCAAAAAGGCACAACAGCGCCTTTATCTCCTGCGGAGCATCAAGAAAGCTCACCTCTGTCCCAGGATACTGACGGACTTTTACTGCTGTACCATTGAGAACATACTCACCAACTGCATCGCAGTGTGGTATGGCAATTGTCCTATATCAGACTGCAAAGCACTCCAGCCTGTGGTGAAAACTGCCCAGTGGATTATCAGCACCCAATTGCCCACCATTGAGAACATCTACCATAAACGCTGCCTGGGCAGGGCAAAAAGCATTATCAAGGATGCATCTCACCCTAACCATGGACTTTTTACTCTCCTCCCATCCGGTAGGCACTACAGGAGCCTCCGCTCCCGTACCAGCAGGCACAGGAAGAGCTTCTTCCCTGGGGCTGTGACCCTGCTGAACCTCACATCACAGCACTAAGCAGTATTGCACCCATATTGTACTGTCTCAGTACTTTTATATTTGTGTGCTGTAGCACTTACTTTTTATTCGCAGTTATTTTGTAAATAACACTATTCTTTGCATTTCTGGTCAGACGCTAACTGCATTTCATTGGTTTTGTATCTGTACTCGGCACAATGACAATAAAGTTGAATCTAATCTAATCTAATGTGGCCCAGTCTACTTATATTCAAGGACCAAATGCAACATCAGGCAGAAGTCACATACACAAATCATGTTACTGGGCCTGGGGGCAGGGAGATAGCAGACTGACCATCAAGGCTAGGAGAGATTGCCAGCAAAACCCTGGCCTGAAGATTGGGGTACAGGAAGTGGATGGGGAAAATATTCTTGGAGAAATTTGCTATCAGCTTGAGTACTGGAGGAGGAGAGGGCTGTTTGGAATCTGACCCATTTTTTTCCCCTGCATCAAATACTCGAAACAATGTGTGATGTGAGTGTGGAAGAAAAGCAAGAGCTCTTCTCCCTTCCCATGCTGTTTACCATTTATGCAGCAGTTTGGCAAATTAGCCCCATTGGGAACTTTTAACAAATCTATCCTTTGGGAGTTTGTCAAGGCAAAACAATAAAAATAAGCACAAACTTAAACATCAATGGACGCAAAATTTAATATCAAATCATTTTTAACTGACTCAACCTACCCATCTCTGGTCTTGTCTCAGAAAGAGCGGCACGGACTAGAAGGGCCGACATGGCCTGTTTCCGTGCTGTAATTGTAATATGGTTATAATGCTGCCATCTTTGATATTTGCTGTTACATATGGGCATTGGGGAAGAGACAGTTGTGACACTTCTGGAGGAAGGCTCAGGGCCACCAAGATCATTCACTGGGCCAACAGCGATGGAGGGGGAGATCCCAACTGCTGCCCATCACCAGTGCAAGGGAGCGATCGGTCAAGGAAGCTGGGGGATCAGGATGGAGTTGAGAGCAGCTGACTGAACGGCAGTACATTCTGAGAAGGCATGTTAGCCACTAATGTTGGTCACTGGCAGAAGGGTGAGAACTTGGCAGAGGGTGAGAACTCGGCAGAGGGCAATCCATGCAAAGGCTCTGGAATTGGAAGAGATTTCACCAGGCATCCCAGGCCTTCCATCTCCTCGACTCCACCACTAAATGAACACAACACCCTTTGGTTTCAGGGTGCAGCATTCTGTGGGTGATGCACAAGGCGAGGGTGGGTACAACTCTGAGCAATGCTTAATCCAAATGATGACTGGGCCGTAGGAACCCCCACAGCTACACAGGAACAATAGCACCAGAGACAATGGACCAGACACCTACCAAGCCCATCTGTGTTTGAACAAATGAAGAATGGAGATATGGGGCAAGCATGGAAAAGAGAGAGGAAAGCCAAGGATGATAGCTCAGTGTTAGAGCAGGATGCCATGGTGTTTCACGGAGTCCTTGGAAGACAGCCCCAAGTTCGTGCACCTCCAGCTGGGGAGGGGACATCTTCACACAAGTCCATTGCAGATGCCCAGTCATTAACTTTCCTCTCTCGGCACAAGATGTTTCTTCAGCCTTATCTGGGGAGAGGGAGCTTCCTCACACCTAGTTCACAGTATTCCCATCCCGCCAAACCCGAACAAAAGCAGGATACCAGCACCGTATCCTAACATCTGCCAGGTTTTATAGTGACCAGGTTCAGTAAAGTTCAACAAGGAACAGGAAGGTAGAAGAAACGGAGGAAATGGGCAAACGCAGCCAGAGATGGAGATGTTAATGGACCACCTGGCACACACAGTGGTGAGCAGAAAGGGCTGGCCACCAGCAAACAGTTCCAAGGATACAGTTCCAAACTCATCTGGCACCTTGGTTGGAAAGTGATGATGTAACACAGTGACATACACGCCAAAGACTGACCCCAAGCCTCCACACCCTTCGGTGCTCCTAGCCAGGCTGTTTTCAGCTAGCCTCATGAAATGTGCTGACACAGGGCGTTTACTTTTTCTCAGCTGCTTGGTAGGTGAAGTTTCTCCTCAACCTCTCTCGAACTCTCGCTGCTCCACTCTCGGTTGAGTCAGAGTCAGACAGCACGGAAGCAGATCCTTTGGTCCAACTGGTCTATGAAAACCAAAGCATCAATCTGAGCTACTTCCATTTGCCTGCATTTGGCCCCCATCCCTCTAAACCAGGGGTTCCCAACCGTCTTTAGGCCATGGACCAATACCATTAAGCAAGGGGTCCATGGACCCAGGTTGAGAAATCCTGCTCTAAACCTTTCCTATCCTAATATCTTTTGAACTTCGTAATTTTACCTGACTCTACCACCTCCTCTGGCCAGTCATTGCAAAAACTCACCTCCCTCTATGTAACGCTGTTGCCTCTCAAAGTAGCCTTCAAGTCTTTTCCCTCTTACCTGTGCCTTCTGGTTGTAAGCATCCCCTTACCCCGGGACTGTAAGATATAGGAGCAGAAGTAGGCCATTCAGCCCATCAAGTCTGTTCTGCCATTCAATCATGGGCTGATCCAATTCTTCCAGTTATCCCCACCCCCCGCCTTCTCCCCATACCGTTTGATGCCCTGGCTAATCAAGAACCAATCTATTTCTGTCTTAAATACACCCAATGACTTGGCCTCCACAGCCACTTGTGGCAACGAATTCCACAGATTTGCCACCCTCTGACTAAAGTAATTTCTCTGCATCCTTGTTCTAAAGGGACGTCCTTCAATCCTGAAGTCATGTCCTCTTGTCCTAGACTCCCCTACCATGGGAAATAACTTTGCCATATCTAATCTGTTCAGGCCTTTTAACATTTGGAATGTTTCTATGAGATTCCCCCCACCGCCCCCATTCTCCTGAGTTCGTTTGAATGTTCTGCCATCCTCCCCTGTGCAGGGCAGAATTCAAGCTTTTTGCATCTTCCTTGAGACCCTCCATTGATCAGGGTGGACCATGGATACTGAGTCCTGGCTGTCCACGTGATACGCAGGCCTGGGAAGTACAACATTGAGAACAAGCTGTTGCCCATTTCTCAGGCTCCCCTTCTCTGCACAGCTGATAAATTCAAAGGAACTGCAGAGACCGATACAGTTTAGCACCAGCGACATCGCAGGAGTTGCCAGTCAGCATTGAACTCAATGTAGGACTGGCTTAGGGATTCAGCTCCAGATTTCCCCTTCAGGGTTTATTCCTGAAGTCTTCTCCAGGAGCGGGCATAGCCGCAAAGCAGCGGAGTTTGACGTCAGAGTTTTCCTTCCCCTAGACGAGCTGTGAGTCATGGCTGATGAGCTCAATCTGGTTTTAAGACACCGGTAACCTCCCTTTGTCCCTTCTCCTGTCAGTAGAAACAGTTCTACCAACTCAAACATCTCCCAGCATCTGAGAAAACCATCTCTGCTATACTTTCAACTGCCCTTATTTTATCAATGGACTGTCATTTCTTCAGGTATATAAAGTGTAAAAGAGAAGCAAGTGTAGATATCGGACCACTGGAAAATGATGCTGGAGAGGCAGAAATGGTGGATGAACTGAATATGTATTTTACATCGACTTTCACTGTGGAAGACACTCGCAATATGCTGGAAGTCAGGGGCAGAAGTGTGTGGGTGTGGGTGTGGGTGTGTGAAGTTGCCATTACAAGGGAGAAGGTTCTCGGGAAACTGAAAGGTCTAAAGATAGTCACACTACCTGCACAAGGTAGTATACACTCTGGGTTCGAAAAGAGGTTGCTGAAAAGATTGTGGAGGCATTAGTAATGATCTTTCAAGACTCAATTGATTCTGGCATGGTTCCTGAGGACTGGAAAATTGCAACGTCTTTGAGGCACATGGTAAAATAGGCCAAAGTCACCATGGTTTCCTTAAAGGAAAATCTTGCCTGACAAATCTGTTGGAATTCTTTGAAGAAATAACAAGCAGGATAGACAAAGGAGAATCAGTTGATGTGTGTACTTGGATTTTCAGAAGCCCTTTGAACAGGCGCCACACACGCAAGGCTGCTTAACAAGTTAAGAGTCCATAGTATTACAGGAAAGATACCACCATAGATAGAGCACTGGCTGATTGGCAGGAGGCAAAGATTAGGAATAAAGAGAGCCTTTTCCGGTTGGCTGCCAGTGTTCTACAAGGGTCTGTATTGGGACTGCTGCTTTTTACGTTATATGTCAATGATTTCAACAACAGAATTGACGGCTTTGTATCCAGATTTGTGAATGATACAAAGATCAGTGGAGGGGCAGGTAGTGCTGAGGAACCAGAGGCACTACAGAAGGACTTAGATTAGGAGAATGGGCAAGGAAACAGCAGATGAAAGTGTTCAGGAAGTGCATGGTCATGCACCTAGGTAAAAGAAATAAAAGCATAGACTGTTTTCTAAATGGAGAGAAAATTCAAAAATCTGAGGTGCAAAGGGACTTGGGAGTTCTCATGCATGATTCCCTAAGGGTTAACTTGTGGTTGAGCTGGTGCTGAGGAAGGAAAATGTGATGTTAGCATTCATTTCGAGAGGACTAGGATATAAAAGCAAGGATGTAATGTTGAGGCTTTATAAAGCACTGGTGAGGCCTCACTTGGAGCATTGTAGGCAGTTTTAGGCCCCTTATTTCAGAATTATTGCTGATATTGGAGAGGGTTCAAAGGAGGTTCATGAAAATGATTCCGGGATTGAAAGGCTTTTCATATGAGAAGCATTTGATGGTTCTGGGCCTCTACTCACTGGAATTCAGAAGAATGAGAGGGGACCTCATTGAAACCTATCGAATGTTGAAAGGCATCAATAGAGAGGATGCCTCCTATGGTGGGGAGTCTAAGACCAGAGGACAGAGCTTCAGAATAGAGGTACATCCTTTTAGAACAAAGATGAGAAGGGATTTCTTGAGCCAGAGAGTGCCGAGTCTGTGGAATTCATTGCCACAGGCAGTTGTAGCGGCCAAGTCACTGGGTATATTGAAGGCAGAGGTAGAAAAGTTCTTGATTAGTCAGGGTGTGAAGGGATACAGGGAGAAGGTAGGAAACTGGGGCTGAGACAGGAAAAGGATCAGCCATGATGAAATGGGCCAAACGGCCTAATCCTGCTCATATATCTTATGGTCTTATTTACACGTCACAAGATGCACCAAACCAAATTACATCTATCAGTGTAGAAACTGCCCTTCGCCCCACCCAGTACGTGCAGACTGTGAACCACGCTCATATGCTAATTCCAATCTATCAGCTCTCCTAGATTCTACGCCTCACCTACACACTAGGGACAGTTTGCAGCCACCAATTAACCCAGCAACATCAACACCGCGCCCATAGGAAACCCAAAAGGTCACAGGGAGAACATGCCAATTCCAGTGTTGGCACCCGAGTTTGGCATTGAACCCATGTCCCTAGCGCTGAGAGGTAGTGGCTCTACCAGCTATACAACAGTACTACCCCAAAGCTAAGTAACATGAAATCTACATTTAAGTACTTAATGAATGAAGCTACCCAGGACTGCATAATGCTTCACAAATGCAAGACTGCAGAAATTAAGTTGGTGCTGCTCTCTGGAATACTGGAGATTGGTACAATTACTGTGCTGAATAATAGAAATTGTTGTCTGTAGGCAGAACCGTCTGCATCCAAGCAGAGGGCAGATGCAAGTAGGAGGTGATACATAGAAATAAATGTGTTGTCCGCGGCACATGGGCGAAGCATGAAGATCTGACTGCTCTCCCAATGAGCTACCAGGACAGATCTAGCCTCACTCCCTGTGGAGGGGAAGACAAGTTCATGGGGCGGGGTGGTGAGGAGGCTGTGCAGGGTAGGTCACAAGTAATACAGCCAAATGTGCAGAGTTTCACAAGCGGTCCATCAACATATAGTCCTGCCCATGGTGAGCTGGTCTCCAGGAAGGAGACAGGTCTCCTGCCATGTTGGAAAGGGCAGCAATGTTTATCCTTGTTTCTATTGCTGCATGGAGGGTGGGTGTGGGTGTGATTCTGTGTTTAATGGGGAGGGAGGGAATCATGATGTTGGAAACACTCTGCAGGTCAGACATCTAGAAGGGAAACAGAGCTAATGTTCAAGGCCACCCAGTCCCGAGGAAGAATCTTCAGCCCGAATCTTCCATAGACGTGGCCTGACCCGAGAGTAGTTCCAGCATTTTTCTCTTTGTGTTTGCTGGGTCCAGCATCAAATGGGCCAAGTCTCAGAAGAGACTATGGCACTGACATCCAAGAGGGCAGATGCAACCCAGAACAGGGAGCTGCTGCTCAGAGTGGGTGGGTGCCAGGGATACATCAACACAAGAGAACACCACCTCATTGGAATGAGGAAGCACATGGATGAGAAAGGGTTGACCGTGGAAGAGGCTGCAACACCATCTCCTGCATCTAGTGTGCTCCATCCCTCCGAACGCGAGGAATGAGGTGAACGCTCGAGGTAGCCGTGTCAAATCCAGAACTTGCCAGCTTCCCTGGACACACGAGTCACAGGAGTAGCCACATACAAAGTGTGCAGCAGAGCAGTCAGCAAACCTAACATTTCATCCCAGCCAATCCAGAGCAGCAACTTAGCACTGCTGCAGGAGACACCGCTGCTAGTTATTGTCAGAATCATAATTCAATACCTAGTTAACATCACTAGTGCTCAATGATGAACCTGTGAGGAATGTCAGGTCAAGGTCTAATATGGTGTAAACATATCATTTGAGGAATGTCAGATCAAGATTTAACCTGACCAAGTAAATATAGTGTAAACACATCATCAGGGAAAAGTCAGATCAAGATCTAACCTAGCCAGGTAAATAGGCAGATTCCAACAAGTAACACAGATGTAACTTCGTCAGGAGACGGACATGGAGTTGGAGCTCCTACCACCCCACCACTCCCTAGAGATAAAGACAAGCAATATACTGTCTATGTACTCCTTCAGTCAAGATGAACAGATTAACCATTAACAGAGAAGAACCAGGCAGAGTAAGGCACACAAAATGCTGGAGGAACTCAGCAGCTCATGCAGCATCTCTGGAAAGGAACAGAGTGGACATTTTGGGTTGAGGCATACTGATGAAGGGTGTCAACCAGAAATTTTGACTCTGTTCCTTTCCAGATATGCCGCCTGACCTGCTGAGATCCTCCAGCATTTAGTGCGCTTTACTCTGGATTTTCGGCGTCTGCAGAATCTCTGGTGCTTATGAGAAACAAGCCGTCAGCTATGATGGCACTGTACTGAACTGCTGGCCAGGAGACAGGTTCAACTTCCCTGGAGGACATCCCCTACTTGGACAGGTTCGTGGGTCATTTGGAGTCCACACAGGTGAGCTGAATAATGCCAGCTCATCCCCCACGTCTATCCCATTGTAGTGTCCCCGAGTGGGAGCAGGTACCGCACAACAAGCTTCCTACTGAGAAAGTGGCCTTGGGGTCGTGGTGCACAGGAACACCCACCCACTGGAAACTGTCTTCCCGTTTTCTATACAAGATGTTAATTAAAAGTAATTAACCAGCCACTGATAAATTTCAATAATACATTTTTTTTACAGAATGACATTTGTCATAAAGTAACAGTCCACTGGGGTGTAACTCCTGAGTACAGGGTGATCAGCCCCACACATGATACGTGCACATATATGAACACACGTTTCCATTACGTTACGAATGCTCGCCTCCAAAAGCGACGGGGCACGAGGTCTGGCATAGGTCAGCCGACGGAATACACGGGCACACCACCCACAGGACTACGGACTTCACCGATCACAATCTGCCGGCTTCTCACCGCAGAGTTGTCCCCGAAGCACCATTCGGACAAGCACAGCACTCGCTTTTCTGTCCGTCCCACAATCGCGGTTATTAGCGGCGATCATTGACACAAGCTCGCCGCAGCCACCGAGACGAAAGCAAAGACACAGATTCGGAAATAGAGAATCGATTCTGTTTTGCATAAACGCTGCATTTTTAAGAGAACGGAGCCGTATCACAAGCCAGTAATGGAGACAAGTCCGTCTTACGGAAACGTTTATAAATCACTGAGGTGGCCAAGGCGGATCAGGAAATACAGGTATTAGACAAATAACGCTGCATATTTAAATATTTTAAGTACAGAGGCAAAGACAGACACCTTTCCCCACAGACCTCCCCTCATCAGTGAAACCCGGCATCCCTTTATAAGGACTGGACTAATTTTATTTTGGTGCACAGATCACACAGGAACCCACAGCCCAGTCCATCCTCACAATGACAGAAATTCGGTTGGAAAAATTACAGGGTGTATGTTTTTTAAAAAATGCAACACCGTTTTATTGCACCTCGCACATTTTTTTTTGGTAAAAATTAGGTTATTTGTAGCCGTCATGTGTAAAACACACAGATGGAGAGAATGAAACTCGCAGTTTTTAAAAATCATAACCCAAAGCCATCAATAATTTCAAGAAGGCACAAAGGTTACATTTGGTTCTGTTGACTATAGTTGAGTCTGATAAAATACAATATGCGTTTGATAGTGATGCTCTCTCTCTCCTCGCCCTCCTATGGAAGAAGCAGGCATCCGGTTCTTAGCCCCACAAATCACTATAACACCCCCCCCCCATATCACGATGAACGCATCACCCCAGAAGCGGGCTGGCGGAGGGAGGGAAAGATTGAAACAAATTGAAAGGCATACACAACCCCACATTTTCCAGAAACTCCTCGCACTTTCCTACACGTTTCTTTTATTTCATGCGGATAGAGGGGTTGAAATGCAATCGCGCTCATGATGGGCACACTGTGGAGATCTCAGCAACAAACGAATGCAAGCTAAATAACCACAGCTGATAGTGTTTGCAATACATTCCAATTAAACCGGTAAACGTTTACAGCGCAAAGCTTATTTTAATTGTATATAACACATACTCACATTTGCAAGCCGGGCTCCCAGCTTCTCGTCCTCTCCTGATTCCCCCCGTTCTCACTTTACCTCTGCATTCCTCTCCAAAGGTCCTTTCACTTTAAAGAGAAGGGGGATGCAAAAGCAGCTAAAATTAAACTCCCCCTCCCATAAAAAAAGAATGAAATGCCTCTCACTCATCCACTACTTCCCATTGAAAAAAAGGGAGCCAAGGTTCCCAGAATCCGTCCCTGCAACTCCCGCCCACTTTCACTCCAAAGGAAAATTAGTTGGAGCCATTTCTGCTCAGACTCGAATACCCGGCTGTCAATCACACCGATTGACAGTGGAATCGTCCAATCGCGACTGGAGTCGCTGCTATTCCCCGGCCAGCACTGCAGAGGCAGGAGAGCCAGAGGGCGGGGACGAGACTGATTGACGACAATGTAAGCCTATGGAGTGGGTGGGAACGGGCGCCTCCAGCCATTGAGAACTGAGCTGGGAAGGGACTTCTATAGGGATGATGTCATGCTAAAGTGTGTGATGTCATTCCAGGGTTGGGCCAGGTGCGGTAACCTGGGGTAAATGAAAACTCAAATTCCTGCAGTCTCTCATTGCCTTGATACCTTGCAATAAATCAGATGAATAATGATAGGATTTATCCATTTTCTAAAGGATAGACAATGATATGTTAATAATAACCATTTTCCTAACTTAAATTTTTCATTCCAAACAAATGATTTAATTAACAATTTGGAGTGGAACCACTCAGTGAGGTTTTATTTTATTGCCAAACAGGCATATTAATTCCATGCAACATGTGTCAAGATAAACATCTTAACATTCGGCTAAAAACGAGGACAAAAATCTCATGGGAATACAGTGGCAGCTTTGTCTGGGTGTAAACAGAGAGAAGACCGCTGAATGTGTTCCTCCAAGGGTTAATACATGGCATTTCAACCTGGTCGTTTCCCGTTTTAAGGCTTGGCAGACCTCTGCATTTCCAGCATTTTCCATTTCAAGCATTAGCAACCTTAAAAAAAATACATCGCACTTAACCTGAGGATGATTCTGCCGTACACAGTCCTTGTAAGATTAATTTAATTTCAGATGGCCTGCTTTACACCGCAACACAATCAGGTCCGGTATATTGTCCCTCTTTTTTCCTCCTTCCGCACTCCGGTCCCGTGATTGGTCAGTACTCTATCACCCTACTGTGAAGGCACCTGGCACTTCGCACTCTATATTTCCATTAATCACCCATATTTAATCTTATTCTTAGATACCCTGTTTCTATTTATATTGGTCAGTTTATTCTCTTGGAGTGTTTTTTTCCATCACCATTTTCTGCAAACGTTTTATTGAGTGCTCCCCTTCATCATTACCACAATTACCTCGCACTGCAGAGTACCGAATGCAAAGTGGAAAAAATACTGTTTTCTGTATTGACAATGCTTGCCTGGCCAGTCTCCCAACTACTCCTACCTACAAAATTTGTGCTAATGCAAAACTGTTGTTTTAACTCTCTCCGGGTCTCGTTCAGCCACTCTGCCTGACTCCTAACTCCTGGCACCTCAGTTTTAAAATCCTTATCCTTGCTTACTGCATGTGCATTTGGGGGTTGTTTTTGGAATAGTAACGGTGAGAAACTGTGACCTGTTTTGTGATGGGTAACGGCAGCTACAGTGTGGTGGCAGTGGGAGTAAGGGTTTAACTCCTATCAGGAAGATGGGACTCCGCGCCCCCCCCCCCTTAGGGCAGCACCCCCTCGTCACCGGCGAGTTGAATTTTGTGCTTGAGCAAGAATGTTGGACTCCAACGCAACCATTTATTGCCATGTTGTGGGTATGTAGAGAGCACAGAAAAGGAGTGGAGGGGCGAGAATCAGCCATGGCTGAGTTTTCAAGGGCTGAATGGCCTTGTGTTCTAATGTCCCTCCATAGATCTGTATTCCACACCCCAACATCATTCTGTCCATTCAACCTCCTCGATCTCTTTGCTCCTCTGATCCTGGTCTCTTGCACCTTTTTGAGTTTTATTGCAGTGCCAGTTGCTATGATACCATGCTTATCTGGCCTGAACTGTGAGTTCTCGAGTCCTCTCCACTTCTCTTTGTCTGGCTCACCCTTCCACCTTGTCTTAATCTTCAGTCGCCTGTCCCTTTTCTGAAATACTTAGTCATAGGCTCAGGGTGCTGCTGGAACGCTGATGTTTATTGCTATCCCCGACCCAACAGGTTCGCTGGGCAATTCAATGGTGACACTTGTGGGCTGCCCCCACTACATCCCAGGTTGTGTTTTTTGTTGGCGCAAAGAGAAGGTTTCAAATATGTTTCCATGTACATATGCTAAACAAGTTTGAATCAACAACAGGCTGGAGTCACATATTGGCAGACTGGAGATGGATGAGAAGTCTCATATTTGAAGGACTTTATAAATCCAAGTTGGTGTTGTGCACAGCATTCCATGCTCCTGTAGGACTTGGCTGCAGACAAGGGGTCTGACTACAGAACAGCAGAAGAGAGGGAGGAAGGGAGGACTCTAAGCCAGAATAAAACAGCGAGGTATGAAACATCCTCTTCCCAGTATCTTGTTAGCGAATATACAGTCACTGGAGTACAAGATTGAGAAGCTAAGGGCAAGATTGCTGTATCAGAGGGAAAAGAGGGATTGCTGAATTCTGTGTCTCACGGAGACGTGGCTAACTCAAGACATGCTGGATTCACCGATCAGACCTGAGGGCTTCGCGATACCCCAAATGGAATGGACTGCTGATTTGGAGAAGGCAAAAGGTGGGGGTCAGTGTTTCATGTAAACTCTCTGGGGTGCTCGGATGCAGAAGTCTGGAACCAACCTGGAACACCTGGTGGTTACGTGCCAACTGTTCTACTTACCAAGGGAGTTCTCCTCTGTGATTCTGACTGCAGTTTACATAACGCCAATGGTCAATGTTAAGTAGGCACTTGAGGAACAAGAAACAGCCTACACCGACACATTTCAAATCATTGTCGGGGATTTCAATCAGGCTTGTTTGAAGAAATCTCTGCTCAATTGCCATCAACATATCACTTTCAGCACCATGTTACCACCATGAGGAATACCTACTGTTCAATCCCTAGACCACACCTTCAGAAATTTGATCACATGCCTAACCTCCTATGTGCACACAGGCAGAGGCTGAAGTGCAAAGACAGTGAAGAAGTGGTTGCAGGAGGCAGGGGAGAGGCTATGGGATTGCTTCGGGTCGGTGGACTGGATCGTGTTCAAGGACTCATCAAGTTATACACCACGGTTGTCAAGGACTTTATAAAAACAGCTGTAGACAAGTGTGTATCCTCAAAAATCATTTAGAGTGTTTCCCAACCAGAGGCCCTGCATGAACCATTCTGCAAACTGCTGAGGGCCAGATAAGTGACGTTAAAGTCTGTTGACCAAGTAAAATATGAGAGTTCCAGGTACCATTACAAGGTGGGAGTTGATGGCAGACCCAAATGCAAGACACAGACACTGAAGTAGTAGGAACTGGACAAGGTTTATCAAGAAAGCAAGGGGAGTCAGGAAGAAATGACGCTGGCCATTGACACAGGCCCTGGATGGGACTAGGATTCAGGGCCTGGGTTAGAACTTGGGCTAGAAGCACGGGACCCGGACGTGGAATGAGGAAGAAGGAGCCTGGACTAGGAACTCGGAACTCTGGAACCTGGGTCTTGACTCAGAACCGGAACCCAGGTCTTGGCGAGGACTCGGTACTAGGATCTTCACAAGGACTCAGGACTAGGATCTTGGCAAGGATAGGACGCTGCTACAGGACAGGACAAGGTACACCAGCACAGGACGAGGAATCTCCAGCACTGGGCTGGGCATGGAAATCCTGGGCTGGGTGAGGAACCGGAACTAGGTGAGGACACGAAGCTCAGATTTGGACAGGGCTGGAACACCGCGCCTAGACTTGGTCTTGCAACACAGGAACACAGAGTCTTGGACTTGAACTGAAGGCTCAGAGCCTTGGACGTGGACTGGATGAGGTATTCCAGGGCAGGACGTGGCTCTTGGACTAGTTTTGGCTCGGCTCTTGAACTCGGCCTGGTTAGGCTCTTGGGTACGGGGCCAGGACCCTTTCTAGGACGTAGGGCCGGGACCCTTTCTTGGATGCAGGGCTGGGATGACTGCCGGGGCAAACTGCCAAGGATTCAGACGGGGACGATCCAGCACGGGACAAGGAATCTCCAACACTGGGCTGGGCGAGGTACTCCTGGGCTGGGCGAAGCACATGGACAGGACGAGAACACGAAGCCTAGAACTTGGAACAAAGGAACACAGAGTCAGGAAGCCCCCTTGGGAACAGGACATAGGGCCAGGACTCGTACACAGAACATGAACACTAAACACGAGGACACAAAGGGACAGTTCCAACTCAACGATAGATAGTTCCATCTCTTGGCTTGGCAAGGCTCCGGTCTCACGTCAGTGGTTGAACTTGACGAGGTTGCAGGCGAAGGTTTCAGAAGGAAGGGGAAGGGAAGGGAACAGTCCAGCAAACAGTCCCTGGTTTGCAGAGGTATTGATGTGTCATGGTCCAGTCCGTGAAGTCTGCATTCCGGTTCATGGTCTGGTCCATCGACCCTTGCTCCAGGTTTTCCTGTCTACCCTGTTTCTGTTCCTGTTGAGCACTAATTGAGGCAGCTGATTCTCATTGGGGCTGGCTGCATAAATACCTCCAGAGACCAGGGCGTGGCTGCTTGATTGTTCTTGTCCTTACTCCTTGTATCCCTTCCCCTGCCTTCTGTTTCCTCATCTGAAGCCCTGCCTTGTCTTGCCGGTAACTCACGCCTCGCCTGAAGTTCTTGTCTCGCCTTGCATTGCCTGAAGCCTTGCCTTGTCTTGCCGGTAACTCTCACCTCGCCTCGCCTGAAGTCTTGTCTTGGAGCCACCCTGAACCTAGATCCCTCCCTGTCCCTTGCCTCCATCAGGTAAGTCAGGCCAGATTGCCATTACCCTGCGGTGGGTTCTGTGCCTTCCTGTCCCTTGCCTCTGTCGAGTGGAGATCCGCGCCTACCCAGGAGCATCGCGCCCTGAGCAGGAGGAGCTTCAAGACCCCAAGCCTC
The DNA here is from genome assembly GCF_030028105.1 of Mobula birostris. NCBI lineage: Eukaryota > Metazoa > Chordata > Chondrichthyes > Myliobatiformes > Myliobatidae > Mobula > Mobula birostris. The sequence continues at coordinate 27,126,787 of NC_092380.1, read as the reverse complement.
TAGCCAAGCCTTGCCTCAAGCCTCACCTCAAGTCTCTAGTCTCAAGCCTCTGGTCCCCAGCCTCGCTTCAAGTCTCTGGTCCCCAGCCTTGCCTAAAGTCTCAAGCCCGAAGACTCCAGCCTCGTCCTGCCTGCCAGCCAAGTCACATCCTTGCCTAGTTCTGGGGTCCGAGCCAGAGGAAAGACCCAAGTTCTGGATCCTTGTTCAGTCTCTGGCTCGGAGTCCAAGCCCTGGCTCCTAGCTCTCTTGTCCTGTCCTGTTCCGGGTTGCCGGTTTTCGTGTCCATGTCCCAGCCACCACCTTATGACAGAACAATCCAGCCAACCATGGACCCAGTGGCACAAACACTGTCATTTTCCTCTTGCCACCCGGGGTTCCTTTCTGTTAAATACCCTCCCACCCGCCCGGGTTGTCCATAGTCTGGATAGCCTGTTTGGTCGGCAGGAGGCTCTCATGGAGGCGGGGGTGGTGCTGTCATGGTCTGGTCCATGAAGTACGCATTCCGGTTCACGGTCCGGTCCATCAACCCTTGCTTCAGGTTTTCCTGTCTACCCTGTTTCTGTCCCTATTGAGCACTAATTGAGGCAGCTGATTCTCGTTGGGGCTGGCTGCATAAATACCTCCAGAGACCAGGCCATGGCTGCTGGACTGTTCTTGTCCTTACTCCTCGTATCCCTTCCCCTGCCTTCTGTTTCCTTGCCTGAAGCCCTGCCTTGTCTCGCCGGTAACTCTCACCTCGCCTGAAGTTCTTGTCTCGCCTTGCCTTGTCTTGCGGGTAACTCTCGCCTCACCTGAAGTTCTCGTCTCTCCTTGCATTGCCTGAAGCTTTGCCTTGTCTTGCTGGTAACTCTCGCCTCGCCTGAAGTTCTTGTCTCGTCTTGCATTGCCTGAAGCCTTGCCTTGTCTTGCTGGTAACTCTCGCCTTGTCTCGCCTGAAGTCTTGTCTTGGAGCCACCCTGTACCTAGCTCCCTTCCTGTCCCTAGCCTCCATTGGGTAAGTCAGGCCAGATTGCCATTACCCTGCAGTGGGTCCTGTCCCTTCCTGTCCCTTGCCTCTGTCGGGTAAGTCAGGCCAGATTGCCATTACCCTGTGGTGGGTTCTGTCCCTTCCTGTCCCTTGCCTCCGTCAAGTGGAGTACCGCGCCCTGCCCAGGAGTACCGTGCCCTGCCCAGGAGGAGCTTCAAGACCCCAAGCCTCACCTCAAGACTCGCCTCAAGTCTCTAGCTGAGCCTCGCCCCAAGCCAAGCTTCAAGATACCAAGCCTCTAGCCAAGCCTCGCCTCAAGTCTCTAGTCTCAAGTCTCTGGTCCCCAGCCTCGCCTCAAGTCTCTGGTCCCCAGCCTCACCTCAAGTCTCTGGTCTCCTGCCTCACCTCAAGTCTCAAGTCGGAAAACTCCAGCCTCGTCCTGCCTGCCAGCCATGTCACATCCTTGCCTAGTTCTGGGGTCCGAGCCAGAGGCAAGACCCAGGTTCTGGGTCCTTGTCCAGTCTCTGGCTCGGAGTCCAACCCCTGGCTCCTAGCTCTCATGTCCTGTCCTGTTCCAGATTCCCGGTTTTTGTGTCCATGTCCTAGCCCTCACCCTGTATCCTAGTCCTGTCCCTAGTACTTCAGTGTCTGTGTCTTGCACTTGGGTCCATTCCCAGCCACCATCTTATGACATTATGTGCCAGACTGAAATGAGAATCAGGTGCCTCAATTAAGGCACCCAACAGAACAAGGGAGAAAACAGGAAACCCCAGAACAAGGATCAATGGACTGGACCGTGAACCGGAATGCGCATTTCACGGACCGGACCATGACAGGTACAGTCTCAGGAAAGCCATTTCACATACAAAGTAGCAATTCTGAACCAAGTTTGAATCATTGAAGCATAGAAAACTTACAGAACAATACAGGCCATTCGGCCCACACATCTGTGCCGAACATATCCTTACCTTAGAAATTACCTAGGGTTACCCATAGCCCTCTATTTTTCTGAGCTCCATGTATCTGTCCAGGAGTCTTTTAAAAGACCCTATCATATCTGCCTTCACCACCATTGCTGGCAACCCATTCCATGCATTTGCCACTCTATGCGTAAAAAAAACTCACCCCTGACACCTCCTTTGTACCTATTTCCAAACACTTTAAACTGTGGCCTCTCGTGCTAGTCATTCCAGCCCTGGGAAAAAAGCCTCTGACTATCCACACGATCAATGACTCTCATCATTTTATACACTTCTATCAGGTCATCTCTCATCCCCCGTCGCTCCAAGGAAAAAAGTCAAGTTCACTCAACCTATTTTCATAAGGCATGCTCCCCAAACCAGGCAACATCCTTGTAAATCTCCTCTGCACCCTTTCTGGGGTTTCCACATCCTTCCTGTAGTGAGGCGACCAGAATTGAGCACAGTACTCCAAGTGGGCTCTGACCAGGGTCCTATATAGCTGCAACATTACCTCTCAGCTCCTAAACTCAATCCCACGATTGATGAAGGCCAATGCACCTTTTTTGAATCTTGAATCTTGAAGTAGAGGTCCCAGAACAGATCCTTGTGGGATACCAATAGTCACAACCCTCCAATCCGAATGTATTCCCTCCACCACCTTCTGCAGGCAAGCCAATTCTGAATCCACCTGGCCAAACTTCTCTGGATCCCATGCCTTCTGACTTTCCGAATAAGCCTACCGTGTGGAACCTTGTCAAATGCCTCACTAAAATCCATACAGATCACATCCACTGCACTACCCTCATCTATATGCCTGGTCACCTCCTCAAAGAACTCTATCAGGCTTGTTAGACACGATCTGCCCTTCACAAAGCCATGCTGACTGTCCCTGATCAGACCATGATTCTCTAAATGCCCATAGATCCTATCTCTAAGAATCTTTTCCAACAGTTTTCCGACCACAGACGTAAGGCTCACTGGTCTATAATTACCCGGACTATCGTTAATACTTTTTTTGAACAAGGGAACAACATTTACCTCCCTCCAATCCTCCGGTACCATTCCCGTAGACAATGAGGACATAAAGATCCTAGCCAGAGGCTCAGCAATCTCTTCCCTCGCCTCGTGGAGCAGCCTGGGGTATATTCTGTCAGGCCCCAGGGACTTATCCATCCTAACGTATTTTAATAACTCCAACACCTCCTCTGCCTTAATATCAACATGCTCCAGAACATCAACCTCACTCATATTGTCCTCACTGTCATCAAGTTCCCTCTCATTGGTGAATACCGAAGAGAAGTATTCATTGAGGACCTCGCTCACTTTCACAGCCTCCAGGCACATCTTCCCACCTTTATCTCTAATCGGTCCTACCTTCACTCCTGTCATCCTTTTGTTCTTCACATAATTGAAGAATGCCACCCATGGTACCTTCACCCTACCACTCTTTATCTTCCTCACCAGGACAAATTTATCCCTAACATCCTGCAAGAGATCTCTAAACATCAACCACATGTCCATAGTACATTTCCCTGCAAAAACATCATCCCAATTCACACCTGCAAGTTCTAGCCTTATAGCCTCATAATTTGCCTTTCCCTAATTAAAAATTTGCCTGTCCTCTCTAATTCTATCCTTTTGCATGATAATGCTGAAGGCCAGGGAGTGGTGGTCACTGTCCCCCAGATGTTCACTCACTGAGAGATCTGTGACCTGACCCAGTTCGTTACCTAATACTAGATCAGGCATGGCATTCCCCCAGTCGGCCTGTCAACACACTGTGACAGGAATCCGTCCTGAACACACTTAACAAACTCTGCCCCGTCCAGACCCTTGGAACATATCAGGTGCCAATCAATATTAGGGAAGTTAAAGTCACCTATGATAACAACCCTGTTATTTTTGCACCTTTCCAAATCTGCCTCCCAATCTGCTCCTCGGTATCTCTGCTGCTACCAGGGGGCCGATAGAATACTCCCAATAGAGTAACTGCTCCCTTCCTGTTCCTGACTTCCATCCATACTGACCCAAAGGAGGATCCTGCTACATTATCCACCCTTTCTGTAGCTGCAATTGTATTGCTGACCAGTAATGCCACCCCTCCTCCCCTCCCCCCCCCATCCCTTTTAAAGCACTGAAATCCAGGAATATTGAGAATCCATTGCTGCCCTGGTGCCAGCCAAGTCTCTGTAAAGGCCACTACATCATAATTCCATGTATGTATCCAATCTCTCAGTTCATCACCTTTGTTCCTGATGCTTCTTGCATTGAGGTACACACATTTCAGCCCTTCTACCTTACTGTCTTTACACCCTTTATTCTGCTTCTCTTTCCTCAAAGCCTCTCTGTATGTTAGATCTGGCTTTACTCCATGCACTTCTTTCACTGCTCTATCGCTCCGGATCCCATCCCACTCACAAATTAGCTTAAACCCTCCCGAACCCTGCTAGCAAGCCTAACTGCAAGGATATTGCTCCCCCTCGAGTTCAGGTACAACCCATCCAATCTGTACAGGTCCTGCCTTCCCCAGAAGAGATCCCAATGATCCAAAAAACTAAAACCCTGCTCCCTACACCAACTCCTCAGCCACGCATTCAACTGCCATCTCCTCCAATTCTTACCATCACTGTCACGTAGCACTGGCAGCAATCCTGAGACCGCCACCCTTGAGGTCCTGTTCTTCAGCCTTCTGCCAAGTTCCCGAAACTCACACTTCAGGACCTCATCCCTCTTCCTGCCTGTGTCATTGGTACCAACATGTATCATGACTTCTGGTTGCTTTCCCTCTCGCACCAGGATGTCGTGCACCCAGTCAGAGTCATCCCGGACCCTGGCACCCGGGAGGCAACAAACCATTCGGGTGTCCTTCTCACGCCCACAAAATCTCCTGTCTGTTCCCCTGACTATAGAGTCTCCAATGACGACAGCTCTCCTCTTCTCCAACCCACCCTTCTGCACCACAGGGTCAGACTCAGTGCTGGAGGCCCTGCCACCGTGGCTCACACCTGGTCGGTCGTCCCTGCCAACAGTATCCAGGACAATATACTTATTATTCAGTGGAATGGCTACTGGGGTGCTCTGCACTACCTGTCTGCTCACCTTCGCTTTCTCCCCTCTGATGGTCACCCAATGACCTGCTTCCGGCAGCCTAGGTGTGACTACCTTCCTGTAGCTCTCATCTATGACTGCCTCATTCTCCCTTACGAGTCGAAGGTCATCCAGCTGCTGCTCCAGATTCCTTACACGGTCTTCCAGATCGCCCAGCCGCATGCACTTCTGGCAGATGTGACTCTGCGGGAGAGAGGACACATCTCCCACATATGTGATGGGACACATATGTGATGAAACATATTAACTCCTGCCTGGGAAACAACTTGGATCTACTCCAATTTGCCTACCATCACAACAGGTGAACAGCAGATGACTTTGGCTCTTCACTCAACCCTGGAACATTTGGGCAGTGAAGATCAGGATGTTCTTCATTGACCACAGCTCGACATTTGATTTGGTTAAAGGGGGGATGGAGTGAGTTGTGCCAAGAGTTTCTATGGCAGCACCTCTGCTTTCTTAAATTTTAAGAAGATTTGGTATGTCATCTCAAACACTGACTAACTTCTATAGATGTGTGCTGGAGAGTACACTGACTACTTGCATCGTGGCCTGGGATGAAAACCCCAATGCCCTCGAACAGAAAAGCCTACAAAAGGTAGTGGGTGTCAACATCTATCATCAAGGACCCCCGATCATCCAGGTCATACTTTCTTCTAGCTGCTGCCTTCAGGAAGGAGTTATAGGAGCCTCAGAACCAATACCACCTGGTTCAGGAACAGTTATTACCCCTCAACCATGAGGCTCTTGAACTAAAGAGGATAATTTCACTCACCCCAACTCTGAACTGCTCCCTCAACCTGTGGACTTGTTTTCAAGGACTTCATCTCATGTTCTTGATATTCATCTCTTATTTATTATTATTATTTCTTACTTTTTCTTTCTTTTTGTATTTGCATTGTTGCCTTTTGCACATTGGTTGCTTGTCCGTCATGTTCAGCATGGTCTTTCATTGATTCTATTGTGTTTCTTGTATTTACTGTGAATGCCTGCAAGAAAATGAATCTCAGGGTTGTGTATGGTAGCACACTGTGTATTTACTTTGACAATAAGTTGACTTTGAAATTTGAACTTTCAACTTTGAACACTGGGTGTGTTTATGAAAGGATACGCGTTATGTTCACTTCCTGACTTCCTCAACCGAAGCAGAGATGTTTGGCTGCTGTTCACTTTCCCAGAACCCAGGAGGGAGTCTTCAAAAGGCACCGTGGAGAGACATGCTTCGAGAGACACCATAAAAGTTCCGTTCAATTTATTTTTGGCAATCTGCATTCAGTGTGATTGTAATTTTTTTATCGAGTATTAAAGAATTATTTTCTAGGCCAATTTTCCACTTCTCTTTTGAAAGTCAGCCCAGACATGTGGCCCAGCTCAAGGTGGTCTTGCCTCTGATCTATAATCCAGACTAACACACCCAGTGTGGTACAGAGGTGCTTCTGCAGTGTCAGAAGAGCAGTCTTTTAGATACTGTGTAAAATGTGGAGCTAAGGATTCCACAATTTCAGTGAAAACCATGGCATTTAACCCAGAGTGAGATAAATATTTATTCTTTAATAACTGTGGTTGCGGCAGGGCTCGAATACTATCACCTCCTATAAAGTTAACTCAAGCAACATGGGAGACAGCAGGGCCTTGCTTCCAGTTGAGCTCAGTGTCTTCTATGCTCGCTTTGACTGTCAAAATATGGAAGAACCATCACAAACTCCCTCATTCCAGATAATCCGATGATTTCAGTGTCTGAAGCCCAATGCAAGCTGCCTTCAAGAGAGCAAACCCACATAAAGTAACCAGCCGTGATGGAGTACCTGGTCAAGTACTAAAGACCTGAGCTAATTAACTGGCTGGTGTGTTCACTGAGATCTTTAACCTCTTGCTTCAGCAGTGAGTGGTACCCATCTGCTTCAATTATACCGGAGCTCAAGAAGAGCATGGTGACCTGCCTCAGTGACTATACATCCACAGTGTTTTGAGATGTTGGTGATGAGACGTATCAACTCCTGCCTGAGAAGTGACATAGACCTGCTCCAATTTGCCTACCAGAGCACAGGTCCACTGCAGATGCCATCTCACTGGCTCTTCACTCAACCCAAAGACGCACACATCAAGATGCTCCTTATCGACTACAGCTCACCATTCAAGACCATCATCCCCTCAAAACTCATCAATAAGCTCCAAGTCCTTGGCCTCAATACTTCCTTGTGCAATTGGATCCTGGATTTCCTCACTCGTAGACCCCAGTCAGTTCGGATTGGCAACAGCATCTTCTCTACGATCTCCACCAGCACAGGTGCACCACAAGGCTATGTGCTCAGCCCCCTGCTCTACTCACTTTACACTATACTTGAATGCTCTAATTGGGCGGTTGTTCATTGATTCTGTTAGTTACTATTCTACATAGATTTGTTAAATATGCCCACAAGAAAATAAATCTTGGGGTTTATATGGTGACATATATGTACTTTGATAATAAAATTTACTTTGAACTTAATCTAGCTTAAAGATGAGCTGATTTGGTCCACGTTCAAAGACTCAGCACTCGGCCTAGATGAAGATGTCATCACAATCATGGACTTTATCAGCAAGAACATTGATGACTGAGTACCGAAGAGGACAATCTGGGTTTTCTCAAACCAAGAACCATGGATGAACTGAAGTCTAGGTCTGTGGCATCCAAATCAGTTAGCCCTGACCTTTACAAAAACATTGTAAAGAAAAGAAACCATAAAGCTATCAGTAAGGCATGGACAGCATCAGTCCTAAAATGAGTTGGGGATCAGCCATCAGCTCTGGCTGGGCTTTATACGATAACGGGCTACAAAACAAAGTCAGGCAGCATAGCCAAATACATATTCCCTCCTGATAAGCTTAGTGCCTTCTACATGCATTTTAAACAGAATGGAATGGGTATGTCACCACCCATCCCAACAGCCTCCAGTACGCCAGAACCCGCTGTCATTGTAAGATGAGATTGAACCTCTGGAAAGCATTGGTCCCAGATGGAGTCCTGGCCGCGTCCTTAGCTCCTGTGAAAATCAGCTGGTGAGGCTATTTGCAGACATTGTTGAACCCTCCATGTTTCAATCTGTGGTTCCACCTGCTGTAAGATCAGTATCATCCCAGTATTGAAGAAAAACTAGGTAACGTGCTTTAATGACCACTAGCCAGTGGCTCTGATTTCTGCTGTCATGAACTTTGAACTTTGAGATTGGAGGAGATTCAAACAAGAGGACATGAGTTGAGAGTTAAAGGGCAAAAGTTTAGGGGTAACATGAGAGGGAACTTCTTTACTCAGAAAGTGGTAGCTGTGTGGAACGAGCTTCCAGCAGAAGTGGTTGAGGCAGGTTCGATGTTGTTTAAAGTAAAACTGGACATATATGGACAGGAAAGGAATGGAGGGTTATGGGCTGAGTGCAGGTCAGTGGGACTAGGTGAGAGTAAGAGTTTGGCACGGACTAGAAGGGCCGAGATGGGCTGTTTCCGTGCTGTAATTGTTATATGGTTATATAAGTGCATTGGAAGGATGGTCAAGGTACACATTAACTGCGGCCTTCCTGATAACCTCAACCCACTGTAATTTGCCAATCACCAAAACAGTTCTATGGTGGACGCCATCTCCCTGGCCCTACATTCACCTCTGGAGCATCTGGACACCTGTGTTAGACTATTGGTTATTGACTGCAGATCCACTTTCAACACTATACTTCCAAACAAACTCATCTCTAACCTCTGGATCCTGAGAGTCACTGCAATTGAACCCTTGACTTCCTGGCCGATGGACCACCGTCAGTAAGGATAGGCAGTAACACATCTGCTACGATTGTTCTAAACACTGATGGTCCACAAGGTTACATCCTCAGCCCCTACTCTACTCCCTCTGCACTTATGTCTGCATGGCCATATTCTGCTCTAACACAGTCTAGAAGTTTACAGGCGATAACACCTTAGTGGGCCATATCTCAAATGTGAATTAGAGTACAGGGAGGAGATCGAGAGTCTACTGACATGCTGTTATGACAACAACCTTTCCCTTAATATCAATGAAACAAAAGAGCAGCACACACAAAATGCTGGAGGAACTCAGCAGGCCAGGCAGCATCTATTGAAAAGAGTACAGTCGACGTTTCGGGCCAAGGCCCTTCGTGCCGAGTTCCTCCGGCATTTTGTGCGTGTTGCATGGATTTCCAGCATCCGCAGATTCTCTCTTGTTTGTGAAGTTTGTTGACTTCAAAAAGGAGGGGGTGGGGGTTCTGTGCAAGCTGCTGTCTACAGGAATGATGTTCGGGTTGAGAGGGTTGAAAGCTTCAAGTTCCAAGGTGTGAACATCACCAATAGCCCCTCCTGGTCCAATCACATTGACACCCTGGCCAAAAAAGCCCACCAGCACCTCTACTTCCGCAGGGGGCTAAGGAAATTTGTCATGTTTCCTTTGACCCTCACCAATTTTTACCGTCGCACAGAGAAACCATCATGGCTTGGTATAGCAACTGCTCTGCTCGTGAATACAAGAAACAGCAAAGAATTGTGGATGCAGTTCAGCATTTCACAGAAACAAGTCTCCCCTCCATACACTCTGTATACACTTCAATAAAGCAGCAAGCACAAAGACCCCTCTCACCTGGATGATCTTTCTTCCATCTTCTCTCATTAGGCAGAAGATACATAAGCCTGAAAGCATGTTCCACCAGGCTCAAATACAGCTTCTACCCTGTTGTTCTAACGCCATTGAACAGTTCACTAATATAATAATATGTATTCTTGACCTTACAATCTATCTCCTTATGATGGTACACCACACTGTTGACTTGCAGTGCACTTTCTCTGTACTATAACATCTTATTCTGCACTCTGTTATTGTTTTCCTCCTTTATTAGTTCAATATAACGTTGTAATGGATTGATCTGTAGGGACAGTATGCAAGACTAATTTTTCACTGGACCAATTTACCAATTCATCACCTTGCTGTTTGTAGGAGTTTGCTGTGCATTTCAATTTAGCCGCTGCAGTTCCTACAGATCACATCCACTATTCCTCATTGATTTTGGAATATATTGGTAAGTTCAGAAATGTGCCATAGAAGCCCTATTGGTCCACTCTATCAGCTGGCAGCCAAGGAATTAATCTATTCATTGACGCTTGAGTCAAACGGAAGTGTTGACATGGAGCCAAGCAGATGGAATTTTTCTACACTTGCCTCCAAAGCAAAGGAAACTGATAATCCATCATCACTAACAGTTGTATTACTCTGTAGCAATCCAAGCTTGGCATAATCCTGCCTGCATATAATGTTATCTGAGGCGCTGTGACAAGAAGGCTCAACTGAGACAATGCCACAACATAAAGGCCCGATATGCCCATTGAACTTATTCAGATCTCACCATGTGAGCCTGTCCATCATTGCTCAGACAGTCTGGTATGGTCATCATTGCTCAGTCTGGTATAGTTATCATTGCTCAGTCTGGTATTGCTATCATTCCTCAGACAGTCTGGTATGGTCATCATTGCTCAGACAGTCTGGTATGGTCATCATTGCTCAGACAGTCTGGTATGGTTATCATTGCTCAGGCTGGTATGGTCATCATTGCTCAGACAGTCTGGTATGGTCATCATTGCTCTGACAGTCTGGTATAGTCATCATTGCTCAGACAGTCTGGTATGGTCATCATTGCTCTGACAGTCTGGTATGGTTATCATTGCTCAGACAGTCTGGTATGGATATCATTGCTCAGACAGTCTGGTATGTTTATCATTGCTCTGACAGTCTGGTATGGTCATCATTGCTCTGACAGTCTGGTATGGTCATCATTGCTCAGACAGTCTGGTATGGTTATCATTGCTCAGACAGTCTGGTATGGTTATCATTACTCAGTCTGGCATGGTTATCATTGCTCAGACAGTCTGGTATGGTTATCATTGCTCAGTCTGGTATGGTTATCGTTGCTCTGACAGATTGGTATGGTTATCATTGCTCAGACAGTCTGGTATGGTTATCATTGCTCAGTCTGGTATGGTTATCGTTGCTCTGACAGATTGGTATGGTTATCATTGCTCAGACAGTCTCGTATGGTTATCATTGCTCAGTCTGGTATGGTTATCATTGCTCAGACAGTCTGGTATGGTTATCATTGCTCAGTCTAGTATGGTTATCGTTGCTCTGACAGTCTGGTATGGCTATCATTGCTCAGTCTAGTATGGATATCATTGCTCAGACAATCTGGTACAGTCATGATTGCTAAGACAGTCTGGTATGGTTATCATTCCTCAGTCTCGTATTGTTATCATTGCTCTGACAGTCTGGTGTGGTCATCATTGCTCAGACAGTCTGGTATGTTTATCATTGCTCTGACAGTCTGGTATGTTTATCATTGCTCAGTCTGGTATGGTTATCATTCTTCAGTCTGGTATGGTTATCATTGCTCAGACAGTCTGGTATGTTTATCATTGCTCAGTCTGGTATGGTTATCATTGCTCAGACAGTCTGGTATGGTTATCATTGCTCAGTCTGGTATGGTTATCGTTGCTCTGACAGTCTGGTATGGCTATCATTGCTCAGTCAGATATGGATATCATTGCTCAGACAATCTGGTATGGTCATGATTGCTCAAACAGTCTGGTATGGTTATCATTGCACAGTCTGGTATGGTTATCATTGCTCTGACAGTCTGGTATGGTCATCATTGCTCAGACAGTCTGGTATGGTTCTCTTGCTCAGTCTGGTATGGTCATCATTGCTCAGACAGTCTGGTATGGTTATCATTTCTCAGACAGTCTGGTATGGTTATCATTGCTCTGACAGTCTGGTATGGTCATCATTGCTCAGACAGTCTGGTATGGTTATCATTGCTCAGTCTGGTATGGTTATCATTGCTCAGACAGTCTGGTATGGTTACCATTGCTTAGTCTGGCATGGTTATCACTGCTCAGTCTGGTATGGTTATCGTTGCTCTGACAGTCTGGTATGGTCATCATTGCTCTGACAGTCTGGTATGGTCATCATTGCTCAGACAGTCTGGTATGGTTATCATTGCTCAGTCTGGTATGGTTATCATTGCTCGGACAGTCTGGTGTGGTTATCATTGCTCAGAAAGTCTGGTATGGTCATCATTGCTCAGACAATCTGGTATGGTCATCGTTGTTCAGACAGTCTGGCAGGGTCATCATTGCTCAGACAGTCTGGTAGGGTCATCATTGCTCAGACAGTCTGGTAGGGTCATCATTGTTCAGGCAGTCTGGTATGGTCATCATTGCTCAGACAGTCTGGTATGTTTATCATTGCTCAGTCTGGTATGGATATCATTGCTCAGTCTATCTGGTATGGTTATCATTTCTCAGTCTAGTATCGTTATCATCGCTCAGACAGTCTGGTTTGGTTATTATTGCTCAGACAGTCTGGTATGGTTATCATTGCTCAGATAATCTGGTATGGTCATCATTGCTCAGATAATCTGGTATGGTCCTCATTGCTCTGACAGTCTGGTATAGTTATCATTGCTCAGACAGTCTGGTATGGTTATCATTGTTCAGTCTGGTATGGTTATCATTGCTAAGACAGTCTGGTATTGTTATCATTGTTCAGTCTGGTATGGTTATCATTGCTCAGACAGTCTGGTATGATTATCATTGCTCAGACAGTCTGGTATGGTTATCATTGTTCAGTCTAGTATAGTTATGATTTCCCAGTCTGGTATGGTTATCATTGCTCTGACAGTCCGTTATGGATATCATTGCTCAGACAGTCTGGTATGGTCTTCATTGCTCTGACAGTCTGCTATGGTTATCATTGCTCAGACAGTCTGGTATGGTTATCATTCCTCAGACAGTCTGGTATCGTTTTCATTGCTCAGACTGTCTGGTATGGTTATCATTCCTCAGATGGTCTGGTATGGTTTTCATTGCACAGACAGTCTGGTATGGTTATCATTGCTCAGACAGTCTGGTATGGTTATCATTGTTCAGTCTGGTATGGTTATCATTGCTCAGACAGTCTGGTATGGTTATCATTGCTCAGTCTAGTATGGATATCATTGCTCAGACAGTCTGGTATGGTTATCATTGCTCAGCCTGGTATGGTTATCGTTGCTCTGACAGTCTGGTATGGTTATCATTGCTCAGACAGTCTGGTATGGTTATCATTGCTCAGTTTGGTATGGTTATCGTTGCTCTGACAGTCTGGTATGGTTATCATTGTTCAGACAGTCTGGTATGGTTATCGTTGCTCTGACAGTCTGGTGTGGTCATCATTGCTCAGACAATCTGGTATGGTCATCATTGCTCAGAGAGTCTGGTTGGGTCATCATTGCTCAGACAGTCTGGTAGAGTCATCATTGCTCAGACAGTCTTATATGGTCATCATTGCTCAGACAGTCTGGTATGGTTATCATTGCTCAGTCTGGTATGGATATCATTGCTAAGACAATCTGGTATAGTTATCATTGCTCAGTCTAGTATGGTTATCATTGCTCAGACAGTCTGCTATGGTTATCATTGCTCAGACAGTCTGGTATGATTATCATTGCTCAGACAGTCTGGTATGGTTATCATTCCTCAGACAGTCTGGTATGATTATCATTGCTCAGACAGTCTGGTATTGTTATCATTGTTCAGTCTAGTATAGTTATGATTTCTCAGTCTGGTATGGTTATCATTGCTCTGACAGTCTGGTATGGATATCATTGCTCAGACAGTCTGGTATGGTTATCATTCCTCAGACAGTCTGGTATGGTCATCATTGCATTGACAGTCTGGTATGTTTATCATTGCTCTGACAGTCTGGTATGGTTATCATTGCACAGACAGTCTGGTATGGTTATCATTGCTCAGACAGTCTGGTATGGTTATCATTGCTCAGTCTGGTATGGATATCATTGCTCAGACAGTCTGGTGTGGTTATCGTTGCTCAGACAGTCTGGTATGGTTATCATTGCACAGACTGTCTGGTATGGATGTCATTGCTCAGACAGTCTGGTATGGTTATCGTTGCTCAGACAGTCTGGTAGGGTCATCATTGTTCAGACAGTCTGGTAGTGTCATCATTGCTCAGACAGTCTGGTATGGTCATCATTGCTCAGACCGTCTGGTCTGGTTATCATTGCACAGTCTGGTATGGATATCATTGCTCAGACAATCTGGTATGGTTATCATTGCTCAGGCAGTCTGGTATGGTTATCATTGCTCAGACAGTCTGGTATGGCTATCATTGCTCAGTCTAGTATGGATATCATTGCTCAGACAATCTGGTACAGTCATGATTGCTAAGACAGTCTGGTATGGTTATCATTCCTCAGTCTGGTATTGCTATCATTGCTCTGACAGTCTGGTGTGGTCATCATTGCTCAGACAGTCTGGTATGTTTATCATTGCTCTGACAGTCTGGTATGTTTATCATTGCTCAGTCTGGTATGGTTATCATTCTTCAGTCTGGTATGGTTATCATTGCTCAGACAGTCTGGTATGTTTATCATTGCTCAGTCTGGTATGGTTATCATTGCTCAGACAGTCTGGTATGGTTATCATTGCTCAGTCTGGTATGGTTATCGTTGCTCTGACAGTCTGGTATGGCTATCATTGCTCAGTCAGATATGGATATCATTGCTCAGACAATCTGGTATGGTCATGATTGCTCAAACAGTCTGGTATGGTTATCATTGCACAGTCTGGTATGGTTATCATTGCTCTGACAGTCTGGTATGGTCATCATTGCTCAGACAGTCTGGTATGGTTCTCTTGCTCAGTCTGGTATGGTCATCATTGCTCAGACAGTCTGGTATGGTTATCATTTCTCAGACAGTCTGGTATGGTTATCATTGCTCTGACAGTCTGGTATGGTCATCATTGCTCAGACAGTCTGGTATGGTTATCATTGCTCAGTCTGGTATGGTTATCATTGCTCAGACAGTCTGGTATGGTTACCATTGCTTAGTCTGGCATGGCTATCACTGCTCAGTCTGGTATGGTTATCGTTGCTCTGACAGTCTGGTATGGTCATCATTGCTCTGACAGTCTGGTATGGTCATCATTGCTCAGACAGTCTGGTATGGTTATCATTGCTCAGTCTGGTATGGTTATCATTGCTCGGACAGTCTGGTGTGGTTATCATTGCTCAGAAAGTCTGGTATGGTCATCATTGCTCAGACAATCTGGTATGGTCATCGTTGTTCAGACAGTCTGGCAGGGTCATCATTGCTCAGACAGTCTGGTAGGGTCATCATTGCTCAGACAGTCTGGTAGGGTCATCATTGTTCAGGCAGTCTGGTATGGTCATCATTGCTCAGACAGTCTGGTATGTTTATCATTGCTCAGTCTGGTATGGATATCATTGCTCAGTCTATCTGGTATGGTTATCATTTCTCAGTCTAGTATCGTTATCATCGCTCAGACAGTCTGGTTTGGTTATTATTGCTCAGACAGTCTGGTATGGTTATCATTGCTCAGATAATCTGGTATGGTCATCATTGCTCAGATAATCTGGTATGGTCCTCATTGCTCTGACAGTCTGGTATAGTTATCATTGCTCAGACAGTCTGGTATGGTTATCATTGTTCAGTCTGGTATGGTTATCATTGCTAAGACAGTCTGGTATTGTTATCATTGTTCAGTCTGGTATGGTTATCATTGCTCAGACAGTCTGGTATGATTATCATTGCTCAGACAGTCTGGTATGGTTATCATTGTTCAGTCTAGTATAGTTATGATTTCCCAGTCTGGTATGGTTATCATTGCTCTGACAGTCCGTTATGGATATCATTGCTCAGACAGTCTGGTATGGTCTTCATTGCTCTGACAGTCTGCTATGGTTATCATTGCTCAGACAGTCTGGTATGGTTATCATTCCTCAGACAGTCTGGTATCGTTTTCATTGCTCAGACTGTCTGGTATGGTTATCATTCCTCAGATGGTCTGGTATGGTTTTCATTGCACAGACAGTCTGGTATGGTTATCATTGCTCAGACAGTCTGGTATGGTTATCATTGTTCAGTCTGGTATGGTTATCATTGCTCAGACAGTCTGGTATGGTTATCATTGCTCAGTCTAGTATGGATATCATTGCTCAGACAGTCTGGTATGGTTATCATTGCTCAGCCTGGTATGGTTATCGTTGCTCTGACAGTCTGGTATGGTTATCATTGCTCAGACAGTCTGGTATGGTTATCATTGCTCAGTTTGGTATGGTTATCGTTGCTCTGACAGTCTGGTATGGTTATCATTGTTCAGACAGTCTGGTATGGTTATCGTTGCTCTGACAGTCTGGTGTGGTCATCATTGCTCAGACAATCTGGTATGGTCATCATTGCTCAGAGAGTCTGGTTGGGTCATCATTGCTCAGACAGTCTGGTAGAGTCATCATTGCTCAGACAGTCTTATATGGTCATCATTGCTCAGACAGTCTGGTATGGTTATCATTGCTCAGTCTGGTATGGATATCATTGCTAAGACAATCTGGTATAGTTATCATTGCTCAGTCTAGTATGGTTATCATTGCTCAGACAGTCTGCTATGGTTATCATTGCTCAGACAGTCTGGTATGACTATCATTGCTCAGACAGTCTGGTATGGTTATCATTCCTCAGACAGTCTGGTATGATTATCATTGCTCAGACAGTCTGGTATTGTTATCATTGTTCAGTCTAGTATAGTTATGATTTCTCAGTCTGGTATGGTTATCATTGCTCTGACAGTCTGGTATGGATATCATTGCTCAGACAGTCTGGTATGGTTATCATTCCTCAGACAGTCTGGTATGGTCATCATTGCATTGACAGTCTGGTATGTTTATCATTGCTCTGACAGTCTGGTATGGTTATCATTGCACAGACAGTCTGGTATGGTTATCATTGCTCAGTCTGGTATGGATATCATTGCTCAGACACTCTGGTGTGGTTATCGTTGCTCAGACAGTCTGGTATGGTTATCATTGCACAGACTGTCTGGTATGGATGTCATTGCTCAGACAGTCTGGTATGGTTATCGTTGCTCAGACAGTCTGGTAGGGTCATCATTGTTCAGACAGTCTGGTAGTGTCATCATTGCTCAGACAGTCTGGTATGGTCATCATTGCTCAGACCGTCTGGTCTGGTTATCATTGCACAGTCTGGTATGGATATCATTGCTCAGACAATCTGGTATGGTTATCATTGCTCAGGCAGTCTGGTATGGTTATCATTGCTCAGACCGTCTGGTCTGGTTATCATTGCACAGTCTGGTATGGATATCATTGCTCAGACAATCTGGTATGGTTATCATTGCTCAGGCAGTCTGGTATGGTTATCATTGCTCAGACCGTCTGGTCTGGTTATCATTGCACAGTCTGGTATGGATATCATTGTTCAGTCTGGTATGGTTATTATCGGTAAGACAGTCTGGTATGGTTATCATTGTTCAGTCTGGTATGGTTATCCTTGCTCAGACGGTCTGGTATGGTCATCATTGCTCAGACAATCTGGTATGGTTATCATTGTTCAGTCTGGTATGGTTATCATTGCTAAGACAGTCTGGTATGGTTATCATTGTTCAGTCTGGTATGGTTATCATTGCTCAGACAGTCTGGTACGGTCATCATTGCTCTGACAGTCTGGTATGGTTATGATTGCTCAGACAGTCTGGTATGGTTATCATTGCTCTGACAGTCTGGTATCGTCATCATTGCTCAGACAGTCTGGTATGGTTATCATTGCTCAGTCTGGTATGGTTATCATTGCTCAGAAAGTCTGGTATGGTTATCGTTGCTCTGACAGTCTGGTATGGTTATCATTGCTCAGTCTGGTATGGTTATCATTGCTCAGACAGTCTGGTATGGTTATCATTGCTCAGTCTGGTATGGTTATCATTGCTCAGACAGTCTGGTATGTTTATCATTGCTCAATCTGGTATGGTCATCATTGCTCAGACAGTCTGGTATGGTTATCTTGCTCAGTCTGGAATGGTCATCATTGTTCAGACAGTCTGGTATGGTTATCATTGCTCAGTCTGGTATGGTTATCATTGCTCAGACAGTCTGGTATGGTTATCATTGCTCAGTTTGGTATGGTTATCGTTGAACTGTCAGTCTGGTATGGTCATCATTACTAAGACAGTCTAATATGGTTATCATTGTTCAGCCTGGTATGGTTATCATTGCTCAGACAGTCTGGTATGGCTAGCATTGCTCAGACAGTTTGGTATGGTTATCATTGCTCAGACTGTCTGGTATGGTTATCATTGCTCATACGGTCTGCTATGGTCATCATTGCTCAGACAGTCTGGTATGGTTATCATTGCTCAGACAGTCTGGTATAATTATTATTGCTCAGACTGTCTGGTATGGTTATCATTGCTCAGTCTGGTATGGTCATCATTGCTCAGACGGTCTGGTATGGTTATCATTGCTCATACGTTCTGGTATGGTCATCGTTGCTCAGACAGTTTGGTATGGTTATCATTGTTCATTCTGGTATGGTTATCATTGTTCAGACA
This sequence comes from Mobula birostris, assembly GCF_030028105.1. NCBI lineage: Eukaryota > Metazoa > Chordata > Chondrichthyes > Myliobatiformes > Myliobatidae > Mobula > Mobula birostris. The sequence goes on along the minus strand of NC_092380.1, from coordinate 27,108,304 downwards.
GTCTGGAATGGTTATCATTGCTCAGTCTGGAATGGTTATCATTGCTCAGGCAGTCTGGTATGGTTATCATTGTTCTTTCTGGTATGGTCATTATTGCTCAGACAATCTGGTATGGTCATCATTGCTCTGACAGTCTGGTATGGTTATCATTGCTGAGTCTGCTATGGTTATCTTTGCTCTGGCAGTCTGGTATGGTTATCATTGCTCAGACAGTCTGGTATGTTTATCATTGCTCAGTCTGGTATGGATATCATTGTTCAGTCTGGTATGGTTACCATTGCTCAGACAGTCTGGTATGGTTATCATTGTTCATTCTGGTATGGTCATCATTGCTCAGACAATCTGGTATGGTCATCATTGCTCTGACAGTCTGGTATGGTCATCATTACTAAGACAGTCTAATATGGTTATCATTGTTCAGCCTGGTATGGTTATCATTGCTCAGACAGTCTGGTATGGCTAGCGTTGCTCAGACAGTTTGGTATGGTTATCATTGCTCAGACTGTCTGGTATGTTTATCATTGCTCAGTCTGGTATGGTCATCATTGCTCAGATGGTCTGGTATGGTTATCATTGCTCATACGGTCTGCGATGGTCATCATTGCTCAGGCAGTCTGGTATGGTTATCATTGTTCATTCTGGTATGGTTATCATTGCTGAGACAGTCTGGTATGGTTATCATTGCTCAAACAGTCTGGTATAATTATTATTGCTCAGACTGTCTGGTGTGGTTCTCATTGCTCAGTCTGGTATGGTTATCGTTGCTCTGACAGTCTGGTATGGTTATCATTGCTCAGTCTGGTATGGTCATCATTGCTCAGACGGTCTGGTATGGTTATCATTGCTCTTACGTTCTGGTATGGTCATCGTTGCTCAGACAGTTTGGTATGGTTATCATTGCTCAATCTGGCATGGTTATCATTGCTCAGGCAGTCTGATATGGTTATCATTGTTCATTCTGGTATGGTTATCATTGTTCAGACAGTCTGGTATGGTTATCATTGCTCAGCCTGGTATGGTTATCGTTGCTCTGACAGTCTGGTATGGTTATCATTGCTCAGACGGTCTGGTATGGTTATCATTGCTCAGTCTAGTATGGATATCATTGCTCAGACAGTCTGGTATGGTTATCATTGCTCAGCCTGGTATGGTTATCGTTGCTCTGACAGTCTGGTATGGTTATCATTGCTCAGACAGTCTGGTATGGTTATCATTGCTCAGTTTGGTATGGTTATCGTTGCTCTGACAGTCTGGTATGGTTATCATTGCTCAGACAGTCTGGTATGGTTATCGTTGCTCTGACAGTTTGGTGTGGTCATCATTGCTCAGACAATCTGGTATGGTCATCATTGCTCAGAGAGTCTGGTTGGGTCATCATTGCTCAGACAGTCTGGTAGAGTCATCATTGCTCAGACAGTCTTATATGGTCATCATTGCTCAGACAGTCTGGTATGGTTATCATTGCTCAGTCTGGTATGGATATCATTGCTCAGACAATCTGGTATAGTTATCATTGCTCAGTCTAGTATGGTTATCATTGCTCAGACAGTCTGCTATGGTTATCATTGCTCAGACAGTCTGGTATGATTATCATTGCTCAGACAGTCTGGTATGGTTATCATTCCTCAGACAGTCTGGTATGATTATCATTGCTCAGACAGTCTGGTATTGTTATCATTGTTCAGTCTAGTATAGTTATGATTTCTCATTCTGGTATGGTTATCATTGCTCTGACAGTCTGGTATGGATATCATTGCTCAGACAGTCTGGTATGGTTATCATTCCTCAGACAGTCTGGTATGGTCATCATTGCATTGACAGTCTGGTATGTTTATCATTGCTCTGACAGTTTGGTATGGTTATCATTGCACAGACAGTCTGGTATGGTTATCATTGCTCAGACAGTCTGGTATGGTTATCATTGCTCAGTCTGGTATGGATATCATTGCTCAGACAGTCTGGTGTGGTTATCGTTGCTCAGACAGTCTGGTATGGTTATCATTGCACAGACTGTCTGGTATGGATGTCATTGCTCAGACAGTCTGGTATGGTTATCGTTGCTCAGACAGTCTGGTAGGGTCATCATTGTTCAGACAGTCTGGTAGTGTCATCATTGCTCAGACAGTCTGGTATGGTCATCATTGCTCAGACCGTCTGGTCTGGTTATCATTGCACAGTCTGGTATGGATATCATTGCTCAGACAATCTGGTATGGTTATCATTGCTCAGGCAGTCTGGTATGGTTATCATTGCTCAGACAGTCTGGTATGGTTATCATTGCTCAGACAATCTGGTATGGTCATCATTGCTCAGATAATCTGGTATGGTCCTCATTGCTCAGACTGTCTGGTATGGTTATCATTGCTCAGACAGTCTGGTATGGTTATCATTGTTCAGTCTGGTATGGTTATTATCGGTAAGACAGTCTGGTATGGTTATCATTGTTCAGTCTGGTATGGTTATCCTTGCTCAGACGGTCTGGTATGGTCATCATTGCTCAGACAATCTGGTATGGTTATCATTGTTCAGTCTGGTATGGTTATCATTGCTAAGACAGTCTGGTATGGTTATCATTGCTCAGACAGTCTGGTACGGTCATCATTGCTCTGACAGTCTGGTATGGTTATGATTGCTCAGACAGTCTGGTATGGTTATCATTGCTCTGACAGTCTGGTATGGTTATCATTGCTCAGTCTGGTATGGTTATCATTGCTCAGACAGTCTGGTATGGTTATCATTGCTCAGTCTGGTATGGTTATCATTGCTCAGACAGTCTGGTATGTTTATCATTGCTCAATCTTGTATGGTCATCATTGCTCAGACAGTCTGGTATGGTTATCTTGCTCAGTCTGGAATGGTCATCATTGTTCAGACAGTCTGGTATGGTTATCATTGCTCAGTCTGGTATGGTTATCATTGCTCAGACAGTCTGGTATGGTTATCATTGCTCAGTTTGGTATGGTTATCGTTGATCTGTCAGTCTGGTATGGTCATCATTACTAAGACAGTCTAATATGGTTATCATTGTTCAGCCTGGTATGGTTATCATTGCTCAGACAGTCTGGTATGGCTAGCATTGCTCAGACAGTTTGGTATGGTTATCATTGCTCAGACTGTCTGGTATGTTTATCATTGCTCAGTCTGGTATGGTCATCATTGCTCAGATGGTCTGGTATGGTTATCATTGCTCATACGGTCTGCTATGGTCATCATTGCTCAGACAGTCTGGTATGGTTATCATTGCTCAGTCTGGTATGGTCATCATTGCTCAGACGGTCTGGTATGGTTATCATTGCTCATACGTTCTAGTATGGTCATCGTTGCTCAGACAGTTTGGTATGGTTATCATTGTTCATTCTGGTATGGTTATCATTGCTCAGACAGTCTGGTATGGTTATCATTGCTCAGTTTGGTATGGTTATCATTGATCTGTCAGTCTGGTATGGTCATCATTACTAAGACAGTCTAATATGGTTATCATTGTTCAGCCTGGTATGGTTATCATTGCTCAGACAGTCTGGTATGGCTAGCATTGCTCAGACAGTTTGGTATGGTTATCATTGCTCAGACTGTCTGGTATGTTTATCATTGCTCAGTCTGGTATGGTCATCATTGCTCAGATGGTCTGGTATGGTTATCATTGCTCATACGGTCTGCTATGGTCATCATTGCTCAGACAGTCTGGTATGGTTATCATTGCTCAGACAGTCTGGTATAATTATTATTGCTCAGACTGTCTGGTATGGTTATCATTGCTCAGTCTGGTATGGTCATCATTGCTCAGACGGTCTGGTATGGTTATCATTGCTCATACGTTCTAGTATGGTCATCGTTGCTCAGACAGTTTGGTATGGTCATCGTTGCTCAGACAGTTTGGTATGGTTATCATTGTTCATTCTGGTATGGTTATCCTTGTTCAGACAGTCTGGAATGGTTATCATTGCTCAGTCTGGAATGGTTATCATTGCTCAGGCAGTCTGGTATGGTTATCATTGCTGAGTCTGCTATGGTTATCTTTGCTCTGGCAGTCTGGTATGGTTATCATTGCTCAGACAGTCTGGTATGTTTATCATTGCTCAGTCTGGTATGGATATCATTGTTCAGTCTGGTATGGTCATCATTGCTCTGACAGTCTGGTATGGTCATCATTACTAAGACAGTCTAATATGGTTATCATTGTTCAGCCTGGTATGGTTATCATTGCTCAGACAGTCTGGTATGGCTAGCGTTGCTCAGACAGTTTGGTATGGTTATCATTGCTCAGACTGTCTGGTATGTTTATCATTGCTCAGTCTGGTATGGTCATCATTGCTCAGATGGTCTGGTATGGTTATCATTGCTCATACGGTCTGCTATGGTCATCATTGCTCAGACAGTCTGGTATGGTTATCATTGCTCAGTCTGGTATGGTCATCATTGCTCAGACGGTCTGGTATGGTTATCATTGCTCATACGTTCTAGTATGGTCATCGTTGCTCAGACAGTTTGGTATGGTTATCATTGTTCATTCTGGTATGGTTATCATTGCTCAGACAGTCTGGTATGGTTATCATTGCTCAGTTTGGTATGGTTATCATTGATCTGTCAGTCTGGTATGGTCATCATTACTAAGACAGTCTAATATGGTTATCATTGTTCAGCCTGGTATGGTTATCATTGCTCAGACAGTCTGGTATGGCTAGCATTGCTCAGACAGTTTGGTATGGTTATCATTGCTCAGACTGTCTGGTATGTTTATCATTGCTCAGTCTGGTATGGTCATCATTGCTCAGATGGTCTGGTATGGTTATCATTGCTCATACGGTCTGCTATGGTCATCATTGCTCAGACAGTCTGGTATGGTTATCATTGCTCAGACAGTCTGGTATAATTATTATTGCTCAGACTGTCTGGTATGGTTATCATTGCTCAGTCTGGTATGGTCATCATTGCTCAGACGGTCTGGTATGGTTATCATTGCTCATACGTTCTAGTATGGTCGTCGTTGCTCAGACAGTTTGGTATGGTCATCGTTGCTCAGACAGTTTGGTATGGTTATCATTGTTCATTCTGGTATGGTTATCCTTGTTCAGACAGTCTGGAATGGTTATCATTGCTCAGTCTGGAATGGTTATCATTGCTCAGGCAGTCTGGTATGGTTATCATTGCTGAGTCTGCTATGGTTATCTTTGCTCTGGCAGTCTGGTATGGTTATCATTGCTCAGACAGTCTGGTATGTTTATCATTGCTCAGTCTGGTATGGATATCATTGTTCAGTCTGGTATGGTCATCATTGCTCTGACAGTCTGGTATGGTCATCATTACTAAGACAGTCTAATATGGTTATCATTGTTCAGCCTGGTATGGTTATCATTGCTCAGACAGTCTGGTATGGCTAGCGTTGCTCAGACAGTTTGGTATGGTTATCATTGCTCAGACTGTCTGGTATGTTTATCATTGCTCAGTCTGGTATGGTCATCATTGCTCAGATGGTCTGGTATGGTTATCATTGCTCATACGGTCTGCGATGGTCATCATTGCTCAGGCAGTCTGGTATGGTTATCATTGTTCATTCTGGTATGGTTATCATTGCTGAGACAGTCTGGTATGGTTATCATTGCTCAGACAGTCTGGTATAATTATTATTGCTCAGACTGTCTGGTGTGGTTCTCATTGCTCAGTCTGGTATGGTTATCGTTGCTCTGACAGTCTGGTATGGTTATCATTGCTCAGTCTGGTATGGTCATCATTGCTCAGACGGTCTGGTATGGTTATCATTGCTCTTACGTTCTGGTATGGTCATCGTTGCTCAGACAGTTTGGTATGGTTATCATTGCTCAATCTGGCATGGTTATCATTGCTCAGGCAGTCTGATATGGTTATCATTGTTCATTCTGGTATGGTTATCATTGTTCAGACAGTCTGGTATGGTTATCATTGCTCAGCCTGGTATGGTTATCGTTGCTCTGACAGTCTGGTATGGTTATCATTGCTCAGACGGTCTGGTATGGTTATCATTGCTCAGTCTAGTATGGATATCATTGCTCAGACAGTCTGGTATGGTTATCATTGCTCAGCCTGGTATGGTTATCGTTGCTCTGACAGTCTGGTATGGTTATCATTGCTCAGACAGTCTGGTATGGTTATCATTGCTCAGTTTGGTATGGTTATCGTTGCTCTGACAGTCTGGTATGGTTATCATTGCTCAGACAGTCTGGTATGGTTATCGTTGCTCTGACAGTTTGGTGTGGTCATCATTGCTCAGACAATCTGGTATGGTCATCATTGCTCAGAGAGTCTGGTTGGGTCATCATTGCTCAGACAGTCTGGTAGAGTCATCATTGCTCAGACAGTCTTATATGGTCATCATTGCTCAGACAGTCTGGTATGGTTATCATTGCTCAGTCTGGTATGGATATCATTGCTCAGACAATCTGGTATAGTTATCATTGCTCAGTCTAGTATGGTTATCATTGCTCAGACAGTCTGCTATGGTTATCATTGCTCAGACAGTCTGGTATGATTATCATTGCTCAGACAGTCTGGTATGGTTATCATTCCTCAGACAGTCTGGTATGATTATCATTGCTCAGACAGTCTGGTATTGTTATCATTGTTCAGTCTAGTATAGTTATGATTTCTCATTCTGGTATGGTTATCATTGCTCTGACAGTCTGGTATGGATATCATTGCTCAGACAGTCTGGTATGGTTATCATTCCTCAGACAGTCTGGTATGGTCATCATTGCATTGACAGTCTGGTATGTTTATCATTGCTCTGACAGTTTGGTATGGTTATCATTGCACAGACAGTCTGGTATGGTTATCATTGCTCAGACAGTCTGGTATGGTTATCATTGCTCAGTCTGGTATGGATATCATTGCTCAGACAGTCTGGTGTGGTTATCGTTGCTCAGACAGTCTGGTATGGTTATCATTGCACAGACTGTCTGGTATGGATGTCATTGCTCAGACAGTCTGGTATGGTTATCGTTGCTCAGACAGTCTGGTAGGGTCATCATTGTTCAGACAGTCTGGTAGTGTCATCATTGCTCAGACAGTCTGGTATGGTCATCATTGCTCAGACCGTCTGGTCTGGTTATCATTGCACAGTCTGGTATGGATATCATTGCTCAGACAATCTGGTATGGTTATCATTGCTCAGGCAGTCTGGTATGGTTATCATTGCTCAGACAGTCTGGTATGGTTATCATTGCTCAGACAATCTGGTATGGTCATCATTGCTCAGATAATCTGGTATGGTCCTCATTGCTCAGACTGTCTGGTATGGTTATCATTGCTCAGACAGTCTGGTATGGTTATCATTGTTCAGTCTGGTATGGTTATTATCGGTAAGACAGTCTGGTATGGTTATCATTGTTCAGTCTGGTATGGTTATCCTTGCTCAGACGGTCTGGTATGGTCATCATTGCTCAGACAATCTGGTATGGTTATCATTGTTCAGTCTGGTATGGTTATCATTGCTAAGACAGTCTGGTATGGTTATCATTGCTCAGACAGTCTGGTACGGTCATCATTGCTCTGACAGTCTGGTATGGTTATGATTGCTCAGACAGTCTGGTATGGTTATCATTGCTCTGACAGTCTGGTATGGTTATCATTGCTCAGTCTGGTATGGTTATCATTGCTCAGACAGTCTGGTATGGTTATCATTGCTCAGTCTGGTATGGTTATCATTGCTCAGACAGTCTGGTATGTTTATCATTGCTCAATCTTGTATGGTCATCATTGCTCAGACAGTCTGGTATGGTTATCTTGCTCAGTCTGGAATGGTCATCATTGTTCAGACAGTCTGGTATGGTTATCATTGCTCAGTCTGGTATGGTTATCATTGCTCAGACAGTCTGGTATGGTTATCATTGCTCAGTTTGGTATGGTTATCGTTGATCTGTCAGTCTGGTATGGTCATCATTACTAAGACAGTCTAATATGGTTATCATTGTTCAGCCTGGTATGGTTATCATTGCTCAGACAGTCTGGTATGGCTAGCATTGCTCAGACAGTTTGGTATGGTTATCATTGCTCAGACTGTCTGGTATGTTTATCATTGCTCAGTCTGGTATGGTCATCATTGCTCAGATGGTCTGGTATGGTTATCATTGCTCATACGGTCTGCTATGGTCATCATTGCTCAGACAGTCTGGTATGGTTATCATTGCTCAGTCTGGTATGGTCATCATTGCTCAGACGGTCTGGTATGGTTATCATTGCTCATACGTTCTAGTATGGTCATCGTTGCTCAGACAGTTTGGTATGGTTATCATTGTTCATTCTGGTATGGTTATCATTGCTCAGACAGTCTGGTATGGTTATCATTGCTCAGTTTGGTATGGTTATCATTGATCTGTCAGTCTGGTATGGTCATCATTACTAAGACAGTCTAATATGGTTATCATTGTTCAGCCTGGTATGGTTATCATTGCTCAGACAGTCTGGTATGGCTAGCATTGCTCAGACAGTTTGGTATGGTTATCATTGCTCAGACTGTCTGGTATGTTTATCATTGCTCAGTCTGGTATGGTCATCATTGCTCAGATGGTCTGGTATGGTTATCATTGCTCATACGGTCTGCTATGGTCATCATTGCTCAGACAGTCTGGTATGGTTATCATTGCTCAGACAGTCTGGTATAATTATTATTGCTCAGACTGTCTGGTATGGTTATCATTGCTCAGTCTGGTATGGTCATCATTGCTCAGACGGTCTGGTATGGTTATCATTGCTCATACGTTCTAGTATGGTCATCGTTGCTCAGACAGTTTGGTATGGTCATCGTTGCTCAGACAGTTTGGTATGGTTATCATTGTTCATTCTGGTATGGTTATCCTTGTTCAGACAGTCTGGAATGGTTATCATTGCTCAGTCTGGAATGGTTATCATTGCTCAGGCAGTCTGGTATGGTTATCATTGCTGAGTCTGCTATGGTTATCTTTGCTCTGGCAGTCTGGTATGGTTATCATTGCTCAGACAGTCTGGTATGTTTATCATTGCTCAGTCTGGTATGGATATCATTGTTCAGTCTGGTATGGTCATCATTGCTCTGACAGTCTGGTATGGTTATCATTACTAAGACAGTCTAATATGGTTATCATTGTTCAGCCTGGTATGGTTATCATTGCTCAGACAGTCTGGTATGGCTAGCGTTGCTCAGACAGTTTGGTATGGTTATCATTGCTCAGACTGTCTGGTATGTTTATCATTGCTCAGTCTGGTATGGTCATCATTGCTCAGATGGTCTGGTATGGTTATCATTGCTCATACGGTCTGCTATGGTCATCATTGCTCAGGCAGTCTGGTATGGTTATCATTGTTCATTCTGGTATCGTTATCATTGCTGAGACGGTCTGGTATGGTTATCATTGCTCAGACAGTCTGGTATAATTATTATTGCTCAGACTGTCTGGTGTGGTTATCATTGCTCAGTCTGGTATGGTTATCGTTGCTCTGACAGTCTGGTATGGTTATCATTGCTCAGTCTGGTATGGTCATCATTTCTCAGACGGTCTGGTATGGTTATCATTGCTCTTACGTTCTGGTATGGTCATCGTTGCTCAGACAGTTTGGTATGGTTATCATTGCTCAATCTGGCATGGTTATCATTGCTCAGGCAGTCTGATATGGTTATCATTGTTCATTCTGGTATGGTTATCATTGTTCAGACAGTCTGGAATGGTTATCATTGCTCAGTCTGGAATGGTTATCATTGCTCAGGCAGTCTGGTATGGTTATCATTGTTCATTCTGGTATGGTCATCATTGCTCAGACAGTCTGGTATGGTTATCTTGCTCAGTCTGGAATGGTCATCATTGTTCAGACAGTCTGGTATGGTTATCATTGCTCAGTCTGGTATGGTTATCATTGCTCAGACAGTCTGGTATGGTTATCATTGCTCAGTTTGGTATGGTTATCGTTGATCTGTCAGTCTGGTATGGTCATCATTACTAAGACAGTCTAATATGGTTATCATTGTTCAGCCTGGTATGGTTATCATTGCTCAGACAGTCTGGTATGGCTAGCATTGCTCAGACAGTTTGGTATGGTTATCATTGCTCAGACTGGTATGGTCATCGTTGCTCAGACTGTTTGGTATGGTTATCATTGTTCATTCTGGTATGGTTATCATTGTTCAGACAGTCTGGAATGGTTATCATTGCTCAGTCTGGAATGGTTATCATTGCTCAGGCAGTCTGGTATGGTTATCATTGTTCATTCTGGTATGGTCATTATTGCTCAGACAATCTGGTATGGTCATCATTGCTCTGACAGTCTGGTATGGTTATCATTGCTGAGTCTGCTATGGTTATCTTTGCTCTGGCAGTCTGGTATGGTTATCATTGCTCAGACAGTCTGGTATGTTTATCATTGCTCAGTCTGGTATGGATATCATTGTTCAGTCTGGTATGGTTATCATTGCTCAGACAGTCTGGTATGGTTATCATTGTTCATTCTGGTATGGTCATCATTGCTCAGACAATCTGGTATGGTCATCATTGCTCTGACAGTCTGGTATGGTCATCATTACTAAGTCAGTCTAATATGGTTATCATTGTTCAGTCTGGTATGGTTATCCTTGCTCAGATGGTCTGGTATGGTTATCATTGCTCAGACAGTCTGGTATGGCTAGCGTTGCTCAGACAGTTTGGTATGGTTATCATTGCTCAGACTGTCTGGTATGTTTATCATTGCTCAGTCTGGTATGGTCATCATTGCTCAGATGGTCTGGTATGGTTATCATTGCTCATACGGTCTGCTATGGTCATCATTGCTCAGGCAGTCTGGTATGGTTATCATTGTTCATTCTGGTATCGTTATCATTGCTGAGACAGTCTGGTATGGTTATCATTGCTCAGACAGTCTGGTATAATTATTATTGCTCAGACTGTCTGTTGTGGTTATTATTGCTCAGTCTGGTATGGTTATCGTTGCTCTGACAGTCTGGTATGGTTATCATTGCTCAGTCTGGTATGGTCATCATTGCTCAGACGGTCTGGTATGGTTATCATTGCTCTTACGTTCTGGTATGGTCATCGTTGCTCAGACAGTTTGGTATGGTTATCATTGCTCAATGTGGCATGGTTATCATTGCTCAGGCAGTCTGATATGGTTATCATTGTTCATTCTGGTATGGTTATTATTGTTCAGACAGTCTGGAATGGTTATCATTGCTCTGTCTGGAATGGTTATCATTGCTCAGGCAGTCTGGTATGGTTATCATTGCTCAGACCGTCTGGTATAATTATCATTGCTCAGACTGTCTGGTATGGTTATCATTGCTCAATCTGGTATGGTTATTGTTGCTCTGACAGTCTGGTATGGTTATCATTGCTCAGTCTGGTATGGTTATCATTCCTCAGACAGTCTGGTATGGTTACAATTGCTCAGTCTGGTATGGATGTCTTTGCTCGGACAATCTGGTATGGTTATCATTGCTCAGTCTAGTATGGTTATCATTGCTCAGACAGTCTGGTATGGCTAGCATTGCTCAGACAGTTTGGTATGGTTATCATTGCTCAGACTGTCTGGTATGTTTATCATTGCTCAGTCTGGTATGGTCATCATTGCTCAGATGGTCTGGTATGGTTATCATTGCTCAGTCTAGTATGGATATCATTGCTCAGACAGTCTGGTATGGTTATCATTGCTCAGCCTGGTATGGTTATCGTTGCTCTGACAGTCTGGTATGGTTATCATTGCTCAGTTTGGTATGGTTATCGTTGCTCTGACAGTCTGGTATGGTTATCATTGCTCAGACAGTCTGGTATGGTTATCGTTGCTCTGACAGTCTGGTGTGGTCATCATTGCTCAGACAATCTGGTATGGTCATCATTGCTCAGAGAGTCTGGTTGGGTCATCATTGCTCAGACAGTCTGGTAGAGTCATCATTGCTCAGACAGTCTTATATGGTCATCATTGCTCAGACAGTCTGGTATCGTTATCATTGCGCAGTCTAGTATGGTTATCATTGCTCAGACAGTCTGCTATGGTTATCATTGCTCAGACAGTCTGGTATGATTATCATTGCTCAGACAGTCTGGTATGGTTATCATTCCTCAGACAGTCTGGTATGATTATCATTGCTCAGACAGTCTGGTATTGTTATCATTGTTCAGTCTAGTATAGTTATGATTTCACAGTCTGGTATGGTTATCATTGCTCTGACAGTCTGGTATGGATATCATTGCTCAGACAGTCTGGTATGGTTATCATTCCTCAGACAGTCTGGTATGGTCATCATTGCATTGACAGTCTGGTATGTTTATCATTGCTCTGACAGTCTGGTATGGTTATCATTGCACAGACAGTCTGGTATGGTTATCATTGCTCAGACAGTCTGGTATGGTTATCATTGCTCAGTCTGGTATGGATATCATTGCTCAGACAGTCTGGTGTGGTTATCGTTGCTCAGACAGTCTGGTATGGTTATCATTGCACAGACTGTCTGGTATGGATGTCATTGCTCAGACAGTCTTGTATGGTTATCGTTGCTCAGACAGTCTGGTAGGGTCATCATTGTTCAGACAGTCTGGTAGTGTCATCATTGCTCAGACAGTCTGGTATGGTCATCATTGCTCAGACCGTCTGGTCTGGTTATCATTGCACAGTCTGGTATGGATATCATTGCTCAGACAATCTGGTATGGTTATCATTGCTCAGGCAGTCTGGTATGGTTATCATTGCTCAGACAGTCTGGTATGGTTATCATTGCTCAGACAATCTGGTATGGTCATCATTGCTCAGATAATCTGGTATGGTCCTCATTGCTCAGACTGTCTGGTATGGTTATCATTGCTTAGACAGTCTGGTATGGTTATCATTGTTCAGTCTGGTATGGTTATTATCGGTAAGACAGTCTGGTATGGTTATCATTGTTCAGTCTGGTATGGTTATCCTTGCTCAGATGGTCTGGTATGGTCATCATTGCTCAGACAATCTGGTATGTTTATCATTGTTCAGTCTGGTATGGTTATCATTGCTCAGACAGTCTGGTATGGTTATCATTGTTCAGTCTGGTATGGTTATCATTGCTCAGACAGTCTGGTACGGTCATCATTGCTCTGACAGTCTGGTATGGTTATGATTGCTCAGACAGTCTGGTATGGTTATCATTGCTCTGACAGTCTGGTATCGTCATCATTGCTCAGACAGTCTGGTATGGTTATCATTGCTCAGAAAGTCTGGTATGGTTATCATTGCTCTGACAGTCTGGTATGGTTATCATTGCTCAGTCTGGTATGGTTATCATTGCTCAAACAGTCTGGTATGTTTATCATTGCTCAATCTGGTATGGTCATCATTGCTCAGACAGTCTGGTATGGTTATCTTGCTCAGTCTGGAATGGTCATCATTGTTCAGACAGTCTGGTATGGTTATCATTGCTCAGTCTGGTATGGTTATCATTGCTCAGACAGTCTGGTATGGTTATCATTGCTCAGTTTGGTATGGTTATCGTTGATCTGTCAGTCTGGTATGGTCATCATTACTAAGACAGTCTAATATGGTTATGATTGTTCAGCCTGGTATGGTTATCATTGCTCAGACAGTCTGGTATGGCTAGCATTGCTCAGACAGTTTGGTATGGTTATCATTGCTCAGACTGTCTGGTATGTTTATCATTGCTCAGTCTGGTATGGTCATCATTGCTCAGATGGTCTGGTATGGTTATCATTGCTCATACGGTCTGCTATGGTCATCATTGCTCAGACAGTCTGGTATGGTTATCATTGCTCAGACAGTCTGGTATAATTATTATTGCTCAGACTGTCTGGTATGGTTATCATTGCTCAGTCTGGTATGGTCATCATTGCTCAGACGGTCTGGTATGGTTATCATTGCTCATACGTTCTGGTATGGTCATCGTTGCTCAGACGGTTTGGTATGGTTATCATTGTTCATTCTGGTATGGTTATCCTTGTTCAGACAGTCTGGAATGGTTATCATTGCTCAGTCTGGACTGGTTATCATTGCTCAGGCAGTCTGGTATGGTTATCATTGTTCATTCTGGTATGGTCATTATTGTTCAGACAATCTGGTATGGTCATCATTGCTCTGACAGTCTGGTATGGTTATCATTGCTGAGTCTGCTATGGTTATCTTTGCTCTGGCAGTCTGGTATGGTTATCATTGCTCAGACAGTCTGGTATGTTTATCATTGCTCAGTCTGGTATGGATATCATTGTTCAGTCTGGTATGGTTATCATTGCACAGACAGTCTGGTATGGTTATCATTGTTCATTCTGGTATGGTCATCATTGCTCTGACAGTGTGGTATGGTCATCATTACTAAGACAGTCTAATATGGTTATCATTGTTCAGCCTGGTATGGTTATCATTGCTCAGACAGTCTGGTATGGCTAGCGTTGCTCAGACAGTTTGGTATGGTTATCATTGCTCAGACTGTCTGGTATGTTTATCATTGCTCAGTCTGGTATGGTCATCATTGCTCAGATGGTCTGGAATGGTTATCATTGCTCATACGGTCTGCTATGGTCATCTTTGCTCAGGCAGTCTGGTATGGTTATCATTGTTCATTCTGGTATCGCTATCATTGCTGAGACAGTCTGGTATGGTTATCATTGCTCAGACAGTCTGGTATAATTATTATTGCTCAAACTGTCTGGTGTGGTTATCATTGCTCAGTCTGGTATGGTTATCGTTGCTCTGACAGTCTGGTATGGTTATCATTGCTCAGTCTGGTATGGTCATCATTGCTCAGACGGTCTGGTATGGTTATCATTGCTCTTACGTTCTGGTATGGTCATCGTTGCTCAGACAGTTTGGTATGGTTATCATTGCTCAATCTGGCATGGTTATCATTGCTCAGGCAGTCTGATATGGTTATCATTGTTCATTCTGGTATGGTTATCATTGTTCAGACAGTCTGGAATGGTTATCATTGCTCAGTCTGGAATGGTTATCATTGCTCAGGCAGTCTGGTATGGTTATCATTGTTCATTCTGGTATGGTCATCATTGCTCTGACAGTCTGGTATGGTTATCATTGCTGAGTCTGCTATGGTTATCTTTGCTCTGGCAGTCTGGTATGGTTATCATTGCTCAGACAGTCTGGTATGTTTATCATTGCTCAGTCTGGTATGGATATCATTGCTCAGATAATCTGGTCTGGTCATCATTGCTCTGACAGTCTGGTATGGTCATCATTACTAAGACAGTCTATATGGTTATCATTGTTCAGCCTGGTATGGTTATCATTGCTCAGACAGTCTGGTATGGCTAGCATTCCTCAAACAGTCTGGTATGGTTATCATTGCTCAGACTGTCTGGTATGTTTATCATTGCTCAGTCTGGTATGGTCATTATTGCTCAGATGGTCTGGTATGGTTGTCATTGCTCATACGGTCTGGTATGGTCATCATTGCTCAGACAGTCTGGTATGGTTATCATTGCTCAATCTGGCATGGTTATCATTGCTCAGGCAGTCTGGTATGGTTATCATTGTTCATTCTGGTATGGTTATCATTGCTGAGACAGTCTGGTATGGTTATCATTGCTCAGACCGTCTGGTATAATTATCATTGCTCAGACTGTCTGGTATGGTTATCATTGCTCAGTCTGGTATGGTTATTGTTGCTCTGACAGTCTGGTATGGTTATCATTGCTCAGTCTGGTATGGTTATCATTCCTCAGACAGTCTGGTATGGTTACAATTGCTCAGTCTGGTATGGATGTCTTTGCTCGGACAATCTGGTATGGTTATCATTGCTCAGTCTAGTATGGTTATCATTGCTCAGACAGTCTGCTATGGTTATCATTGCTCAGACAGTCTGGTATGATTATCATTGCTCAGACAGTCTGGTATGGTTATCATTGCTCAGACAGTCTGGTATGATTATCATTGCTCAGACAGTCTGTTATTGTTATCATTGTTCAGTCTAGTATAGTTATGATTTCCCAGTCTGGTATGGTTAACATTGCTCTGACAGTCCGTTATGGATATCATTGCTCAGACACCCTGGTATGGTCATCATTCCTCAGACAGTCTGGTATGCTTTTCATTGTTCAGTCTGGTATGATTATCATTGCTCAGACAGTCTGATATTGTTATCATTGTTCAGTCTTGTATAGTTATGATTTCCCAGTCTGGTATGGATATCATTGTTCAGACAGTCTGGTATGGTTATGATTGCTCAGTCTGGTATGGTTATCATTGCTCTGACAGCGGTATGGTTATCATTGCTCAGACAGTCTGGTATGGTTATCATTGCTCAGTTTGGTATGGTTATCGTTGATCTGTCAGTCTGGTATGGTTATCATTGCTCAGTCAATCTGGTATGGTCATCATTGCTCTGACAGTCTGGTATGGTCATCATTACTAAGACAGTCTAATATGGTTATCATTGTTCTGCCTGGTATGGTTATCATTGCTCAGACAGTCTGGTATGGCTAGCATTGCTCAGACAGTCTGGTATGGTTATCATTGCTCAGACTGTCTGGTATGTTTATCATTGCTCAGTCTGGTATGGTCATCATTGCTCAGATGTTCTGGTATGGTTATCATTGCTCATACGGTCTGCTATGGCCATCATTGCTCAGACAGTCTGGTATGGTTATCATTGCTCAATCTGGCATGGTTATCATTGCTCAGGCCGTCTGGTATGGTTATCATTGTTCATTCTGGTATGGTTATCATTGCTGAGACAGTCTGGTATGGTTATCATTGCTCAGACAGTCTGGTATAATTATTATTGCTCAGACTGTCTGG
The DNA here is from genome assembly GCF_030028105.1 of Mobula birostris. Classification (NCBI taxonomy): domain Eukaryota; kingdom Metazoa; phylum Chordata; class Chondrichthyes; order Myliobatiformes; family Myliobatidae; genus Mobula; species Mobula birostris. The sequence goes on along the minus strand of NC_092380.1, from coordinate 27,091,585 downwards.
TATGGTTATCATTGCTCAGTCTGGTATGGTTATCGTTGCTCTGACAGTCTGGTATGGTTATCATTGCTCAGTCTGGAATGGTTATCATTCCTCTGCCAGTCTTGTATGGTTATCATTGCTCAGTCTGGTATGGTTATCGTTGCTCAGACAGTCTGGTATGGTTATCATTGCTCTGACAGTCTGGTGTGGTCATCATTGCTCAGACAATCTGGTATGGTCATCATTGCTCAGACAGTCTGTTAGGGTCATCATTGCTCAGACAGTCTGGTAGGGGCATCATTGCTCAGACAGTCTGTTAGGGTCATCATTGCTCAGACAGTCTGGTAGGGGCATCATTGCTCAGACAGTCTGGTATGGTCATCATTCCTCAGACAGTCTGGTATGGTTTTCATTGTTCAGTCTGGTATGATTATCATTGCTCAGACAGTCTGATATTGTTATCATTGTTCAGTCTAGTATAGTTATGATTTCCCAGTCTGGTATGGATATCATTGTTCAGACAGTCTGGTATGGTTATCATTGCTCAGTCTGGTATGGTTATCATTGCTCTGACAGCGGTATGGTTATCATTGCTCAGACAGTCTGGTATGGTTATCATTGCTCAGTTTGGTATGGTTATCGTTGATCTGTCAGTCTGGTATGGTCATCATTGCTCAGACAATCTGGTATGGTCATCATTACTAAGACAGTCTAATATGGTTATCATTGTTCTGCCTGGTATGGTTATCATTGCTCAGACAGTCTGGTATGGCTAGCATTGCTCAGACAGTCTGGTATGGTTATCATTGCTCAGACTGTCTGGTATGTTTATCATTGCTCAGTCTGGTATGGTCATCATTGCTCAGATGTTCTGGTATGGTTATCATTGCTCATACGGTCTGCTATGGCCATCATTGCTCAGACAGTCTGGTATGGTTATCATTGCTCAGGCCGTCTGGTATGGTTATCATTGTTCATTCTGGTATGGTTATCATTGCTGAGACAGTCTGGTATGGTTATCATTGCTCAGACAGTCTGGTATAATTATTATTGCTCAGACTGTCTGGTATCGTTATCATTGCTCAGTCTGGTATGGTTATCGTTGCTCTGACAGTCTGGTATGGTTATCATTGCTCAGTCTGGAATGGTTATCATTCCTCTGCCAGTCTTGTATGGTTATCATTGCTCAGTCTGGTATGGTTATCGTTGCTCAGACAGTTTGGTATGATTATCATTGCTCAGACAGTCTGGTATTGTTATCATTGTTCAGTCTAGTATAGTTATGATTTCTCAGTCTGGTATGATTATCATTGCTCTGACAGACTGGTATGGATATCATTGCTCAGACAGTCTGGTATGGTTATCATTCCTCAGACATTCTGGTATGGTTTTCATTGCTCAGACAGTCTGGTATGGTTATCATTCCTCAGATAGTCTGGTATGGTTTTCATTGTTCAGTCTGGTATGAGTATCATTGCTCAGACAGTCTGGTATTATTATCATTGTTCAGTCTAGTATAGTTATGATTTCCCAGTCTGGTATGGATATCATTGCTCAGACAGTCTGGTATGGTTATCGTTGCTCAGTTTGGTATGGTTATCGTTGATTTGTCAGTCTGGTATGGTTATCATTTCTCAGACAGTCTGGTATGGTTATCGTTGCTCTGACAGTCTGGTGTGGTCATCATTGCTCAGACAATCTGGTATGGTCATCATTGCTCAGACAGTCTGTTAGGGTCATCATTGCTCAGACAGTCTGGTAGGGGCATCATTGCTCAGACTGTCTGGTATGGTCATCATTGCTCAGACAGTCTGGTATGGTTATCATTGCTCAGTCTGGTATGGATATCATTGCTCAGACAGTCTGGTATGGTTATCATTGCTCAGACAGTCTGGTATGGTTATCATTTCACAGATTGTCTGGTATGGATGTCATTGCTCAGACAGTCTGGTATGGTTATCGTTGCTCTGACAGTCTGGTATGGTTATCATTGCTCAGACAATCTGGTATGGTCATCATTGCTCAGACAGTCTGGTAGTGTCATCATTTCTCAGACAGTCTGGTATGGTCATCATTGCTCAGACCGTCTGGTCTGGTTATCATTGCTCAGTCTGGTATGGTCCTCATTGCTGAGAGAGTCTGGTATGGTTATCATTGCTCAGACAGTCTGGTATGGTTATCATTGTTCAGTCTGGTATAGTTATCATTGCTCAGACAGTCTGGTATGGTTATCATTGCTCAGTCGGGAATGGTTATCATTGCTCAGGCTGTCTGGTATGGTTATCATTGTTCATTCTGGTATGGTCATCTTTGCTCAGATAATCTGGTATGGTCATCATTGCCCTGACAGTCTGGTATGGTTTTCATTGCTCAGACAGTCTGGTATGGTCATCATTCCTCAGACAGTCTGGTATGGTTTTCATTGTTCAGTCTGGTATGATTATCATTGCTCAGACAGTCTGATATTGTTATCATTGTTCAGTCTAGTATAGTTATGATTTCCCAGTCTGGTATGGATATCATTGTTCAGACAGTCTGGTATGGTTATCATTGCTCAGTCTGGTATGGTTATCATTGCTCTGACAGCGGTATGGTTATCATTGCTCAGACAGTCTGGTATGGTTATCATTGCTCAGTTTGGTATGGTTATCGTTGATCTGTCAGTCTGGTATGGTCATCATTGCTCAGACAATCTGGTATGGTCATCATTACTAAGACAGTCTAATATGGTTATCATTGTTCTGCCTGGTATGGTTATCATTGCTCAGACAGTCTGGTATCGCTAGCATTGCTCAGACAGTCTGGTATGGTTATCATTGCTCAGACTGTCTGGTATGTTTATCATTGCTCAGTCTGGTATGGTCATCATTGCTCAGATGTTCTGGTATGGTTATCATTGCTCATACGGTCTGCTATGGCCATCATTGCTCAGACAGTCTGGTATGGTTATCATTGCTCAGGCCGTCTGGTATGGTTATCATTGTTCATTCTGGTATGGTTATCATTGCTGAGACAGTCTGGTATGGTTATCATTGCTCAGACAGTCTGGTATAATTATTATTGCTCAGACTGTCTGGTATCGTTATCATTGCTCAGTCTGGTATGGTTATCGTTGCTCTGACAGTCTGGTATGGTTATCATTGCTCAGTCTGGAATGGTTATCATTCCTCTGCCAGTCTTGTATGGTTATCATTGCTCAGTCTGGTATGGTTATCGTTGCTCAGACAGTTTGGTATGATTATCATTGCTCAGACAGTCTGGTATTGTTATCATTGTTCAGTCTAGTATAGTTATGATTTCTCAGTCTGGTATGATTATCATTGCTCTGACAGACTGGTATGGATATCATTGCTCAGACAGTCTGGTATGGTTATCATTCGTCAGACATTCTGGTATGGTTTTCATTGCTCAGACAGTCTGGTATGGTTATCATTCCTCAGATAGTCTGGTATGGTTTTCATTGTTCAGTCTGGTATGAGTATCATTGCTCAGACAGTCTGGTATTATTATCATTGTTCAGTCTAGTATAGTTATGATTTCCCAGTCTGGTATGGATATCATTGCTCAGATAGTCTGGTATGGTTATCGTTGCTCAGTTTGGTATGGTTATCGTTGATTTGTCAGTCTGGTATGGTTATCATTTCTCAGACAGTCTGGTAGTGTCATCATTTCTTAGACAGTCTGGTATGGTCATCATTGCTCAGACCGTCTGGTCTGGTTATCATTGCTCAGTCTGGTATGGATATCATTGCTCAGACAATCTGGCATGGTTATCATTGCTCAGGCAGTCTGGTATGGTTATCATTGCTCAGACAGTCTGGTATGGTTATCATTGCTCAGACAATCTGGTATGGTCATCATTGCTCAGATAATCTGGTATGGTCCTCATTGCTGAGAGAGTCTGGTATGGTTATCATTGCAAAGACAGTCTGGTATGGTTATCATTCTCAGTCTGGTATAGTTATCATTGCTCAGACAGTCTGGTATGGTTATCATTGCTCAGTCGGGAATGGTTATCATTGCTCAGGCTGTCTGGTATGGTTATCATTGTTCATTCTGGTATGGTCATCATTGCTCAGATAATCTGGTATGGTTATCCTTGCTCAGACGGTGTGGTATAGTCATCATTGCTCAGACAGTCTGGTATTGTTATCATTGTTCAGTCTAGTATACTTATGATTTCTCAGTCTGGTATGGTTATCATTACTCTGTCAGTCTGGTATAGATATCATTGCTCAGACAGTCTGGTATGGTCATCATTCCTCTGACAGTCTGGTATGGTTATCCTTCCTCAGACAGTCTGTTATGGTTATCATTGCACAGACAGTGTGGTATGGTTATCATTGCTCAGACAGTCTGGTATGTTTATCATTGCTCAGTCTGGTATGGATATCATTGCTCAGACAGTCTGGTATGGTTATCGTTGCTCAGACAGCCTGCTATGGTTATCATTGCACAGACAGTCTGGTATGGCTATCATTGCTTAGACAGTCTGGTATGGTCATCATTGCTCAGACAATCTGGTATGGTTATCATTGTTTAGTCTGGTATGGTTATCATTGCTAAGACACTCTGGTATGGTTATTATTGTTCAGTCTGGTATGGTTATCACTGCTCTGACAGTCTGGTATGGTCATCATTGCTCAGACAATCTGGTATGATTATCATTGCTCAGACAGTCTGGTATGGCTATCATTGCTCAGACAGTCTGGTATGGTTATCATTGTTCAGTCTGGTATGGTTATCATTGCTCAGACAGTCTGGTATGGTTATCATTGCTCAGTCGGGAATGGTTATCATTGCTCAGGCTGTCTGGTATGGTTATCATTGTTCATTCTGGTATGGTCATCATTGCTCAGATAATCTGGTATGGTCATCATTGCCCTGACAGTCTGGTATGGTCATCATTACTAAGACAGTCTAATTTGGTTATCATTGTTCAGCCTGGTATGGTTATCATTGCTCAGACAGTCTGGTATGGTTAACATTGCTCAGACAGTCTGGTATGGTTATCATTGCTCAGACTGTCTGGTATGGTTATCATTGCTCAATCTGGCATGGTTATCATTGCTCAGGCAGTCTGGTATGGTTATCATTGTTCATTCTGGTATGGTTATCATTGCTGAGACAGTCTGGTATGGTTATCATTGCTCAGACAGTCTGGTATAATTATCATTGCTCAGTCTGTCTGCTATGGTTATCATTGCTCAGTCTGGTATGGTTATCGTTGCTCTGACAGTCTGGTATGGTTATCATTGCTCAGTCTGGTATGGTTATCATTCCTCAGACAGTCTGGTATGGTTATCATTGCTCAGTCTGGTATGGTTATCGTTGCTCAGACAGTCTGGTATGATTATCATTGCTCAGACAGTCTGGTATTGTTATCATTGTTCTGTCTAGTATAGTTATGATTTCTCAGTCTGGTATGGTCATCATTGCTCTGACTGTCTGGTATGGTTATCATTGCTCAGACAGTCTGGTATGGTTGTTCTTGTTCAGTCTGGTATGGTTGTTATCACTAAGACAGTCTGGTATGGTTATCATTGTTCAGTCTGGTATGGTTATCCTTGCTCAGACGGTCTGGTATAGTCATCATTGCTCAGACAATCTGGTATGGTTATCATTGTTCAGTCTGGTATGGTTATCATTGCTTAGACAGTCTGGTATGGTCATCATTGCTCTGACAGTCTGGTATGGTCATCATTGCTCAGAGAATCTGGTATGGTTATCATTGAACAGACAGTCTGGTTTGGCTATAATTGCTCAGACAGTCTTGTATGGTTATCATTGCTCAGACAGTCTGGTATGGCTATCATTGCTTAGACAGTCTGGTATGGTCATCATTGCTCAGACAATCTGGTATGGTTATCATTGTTTAGTCTGGTATGGTTATCATTGCTAAGACAGTCTGGTATGCTTATCATTGTTCAGTCTGGTATGGTTATCATTGCTCTGACAGTCTGGTATGGTCATCATTGCTCAGACAGTCTGGTATGGCTATCATTGCTCAGACAGTCTGGTATTGTTATCATTGCTCAGACAGTCTGGTATGGCTATCATTTTTCAGACAGTCTGGTATGGTTATCATTGTTCAGACAGTCTGGTATGGTTATCATTGCTCAGTTTGGTATGGTTATCATTGCTCTGACAGTCTGGGATGGTTATCATTGCTCAGACAGTCTGGTAGGGTCATCATTGCTCAGACAGTCTGGTAGGGTCATCATTGCTCAGACAGTCTGGTATGGTCATCATTGCTCAGACAGTCTGGTATGTTTATCATTGCTCAGTCTATTATGGTTATCATTGCACAGACAGTCTGCTATGGTAGTCATTGCTCAGACAGTCTGTTATGATTATCATTGCTCAGACAGTCTGGTGTGGTCATCATTGCTCAGACCGTCTGGTCTGGTTATCATTGCTCAGTCTGGTATGAATATCATTGCTCAGACAATCTGGTACGGTTATCATTGCTCACGCAGTCTGGTATGGTTATCATTGCTCAGACAGTCTGGTATGGTTATCATTACTCAGACAATCTGGTATGGTCATCATTGCTCAGCTAATCTGATATGGTCATCATTGCTCAGATAATCTGGTATGGTCCTCATTGCTCAGGCAGTCTGGTATGGTTATCATTGCTTAGTCTATTATGGTTATCATTGCTCAGACAGTCTGCTATGGTAATCATTGCTCAGACAGTCTGGTATGATTATCATTGCTCAGACAGTCTGGTGTGGTCATCATTGCTCAGACCGTCTGGTCTGGTTATCATTGCTCAGTCTGGTATGAATATCATTGCTCAGACAATCTGGTATGGTTATCATTGCTCAGGCAGTCTGGTATGGTTATCATTGCTCAGACAGTCTGGTATGGTTATCATTGTTCAGTCTGGTATGGTTATTATCGCTAAGAATGTCTGGTATGGTTATCATTGTTCAGTCTGGTATGGTTATCCTTGCTCAGACGGTCTGGTATAGTCATCATTGCTCAGACAATCTGGTATGGTTATCATTGTTCAGTCTGGTATGGTTATCATTGCTAAGACAGTCTGGTATGGTTATCATTGTTCAGTCTGGTATGGTTATCATTGCTCAGACAGTCTGGTATGGTCATCATTGCTCTGACAGTCTGGTATGGCCATCATTGCTCAGACAATCTGGTATGGTTATCATTGCTCAGACAGTCTGGTATGGCTATCATTGCTCAGACAGTCTGGTATTGTTATCATTGCTCAGACAGTCTGGTATGGTTATCATTGCTCAGTTTGGTATGGTTATCATTGCTCTGACAGTCTGGTATGGTTATCATTGCTCAGACAGTCTGGTATGGTTATCGTTGCTCTGACAGTCTGGTATGGCTATCATTGCTCAGTTTGGTATGGTTATCATTGCTCAGACAATCTGGTATGGTTATCATTGCTCAGACAGTCTGGTATGGCTATCATTGCTCAGACAGTCTGGTATGGTTATCATTGTTCAGTCTGGTATGGTTATTTTCAGTAAGACAGTCTGGTATGGTTATCATTGTTCAGTCTTGTATGGTTATCCTTGCTCAGACAGTCTGGTATGGTCATCATTTCTCAGGCAATTTGGTATGGTTATAATTGTTCAGTCTGGTATGGTTATCATTGCTCAGACAGTCTGGTATGGTCATCATTGCTCTGACAGTCTGGTATGTTCATCATTGCTCAGACAATCTGGTCTGGTTATCATTGCTCAGACAGTCTGGTATGGCTATCATTGCTCAGACAGTCTGGTATTGTTATCATTGCTCAGACAGTCTGGTATAGTTATCATTGCTCAGTTTGGTATGGTTATCGTTGCTCTGACAGTCTGGTATGGTTATCATTGCTCAGACAGTCTGGTATGGTTATCGTTGCTCTGACAGTCTGGTATGGCTATCATTGTTCAGACAGTCTGGTATGGTTATCATTGCTCAGACAGTCTGGTATGGTTATCATTGCTCAGTTTGGTATGGTTATCATTGCTCAGACAGTCTGGTATGGCTATCATTGCTCAGACAGTCTGGTATGGTTATCATTGTTTAGTCTTGTATGGTTATCCTTGCTCAGACAGTCTGGTATGGTCATCATTACTCAGGCAATTTGGTATGGTTATAATTGTTCAGTCTGGTATGGTTATCATTGCTCAGACAGTCTGTTATGGTCATTATTGCTCTGACAGTCTAGTATGGTCATCATTGCTCAGACAATCTGGTATGGTTATCATTGCTCAGACAGTCTGGTATGGCTATCATTGCTTAGACAGTCTGGTATGGTCATCATTGCTCAGACAGTCTGGTATGGCTATCATTGCTCAGACAGTCTGGTATGGTTATCATTGCTCAGTTTGGTATGGTTATCATTGCTCAGACAGTCTGGTATGGTTATCATTGCTCTGACAGTTTGGTATGGTCATCATTGCTCAGACAATCTGGTATGGTCATCATTGCTCAGACAGTCTGGTAGGGTCATCATTGCTCAGACAGTCTGGTATGGTCATCATTGCTCAGACAGTCTGGTATGGTTATCATTGCTCAGTCTATTATGGTTATCATTGCTCAGACAGTCTGCTATGGTAATCATTGCTCAGACAGTCTGGTATGATTATCATTGCTCAGACAGTCTGGTGTGGTCATCATTGCTCAGACCGTCTGGTCTGGTTATCATTGCTCAGTCTGGTATGAATATCATTGCTCAGACAATCTGGTATGGTTATCATTGCTCAGGCAGTCTGGTATGGTTATCATTGCTCAGACAGTCTGGTATGGTTATCATTACTCAGACAATCTGGTATGGTCATCTTTTCTCAGAAAATCTGGTATGGTCCTCATTGCTCAGACAGTCTGGTATGGTTATCATTTCTCTGACAGTCTGGTATGGCCATCATTGCTCAGACAATGTGGTATGGTTATCATTGCTCAGACAGTCTGGTATGGCTATCATTGCTCAGACAGTCTGGTATGGTTATCATTGCTCAGACAGTCTGGTATGGCTATCATTGCTCAGACAGTCTGGTATGGCTATCATTGCTCAGACAGTCTGGTCTGGTTATCATTGCTCAGACAGTCTGGTATGGTTATCATTGTTCAGTCTGGTATAGTTATCATTGCTCAGACATTCTGGTATGGCTATCATTGCTCAGACAGTCTGGTATGGCTATCATTGCTCAGACAGTCTGGTATGGTTATCATTGCTCAGACAGTCTGGTATGGTTATCATTGTTCAGTCTGGTATGGTTACCATTGCACAGACAGTCTGGTATGGTTATCTTTGATCTGACAGTTTGGTATGGATATCATTGCTCAGACAGTCTGGTATGGTTATCATTGCTCAGACAGTCTGGTGTGGTTATCATTGCTCTGACAGTCTGGTATTGTTATCATTGTTCAGTCTAGTATAGTTATGATTTCTCAGTCTCGTATGGTCATCATTGCTCTGACTGTCTGGTATGGTTATCATTGCTCAGACAGTCTGGTATGGTTGTCATTGTTCAGTCTGGTATGGTTGTTATCACTAAGACAGTCTGGTATGGTTATCCTTGCTCAGACGGTCTGGTATAGTCATCATTCCTCAGACAATCTGGTATGGTTATCATTGTTCAGTCTGGTATGGTTATCATTGCTTAGACAGTCTGGTATGGTCATCATTGCTCTGACAGTCTGGTATGGTCATCATTGCTCAGAGAATCTGGTATGGTTATCATTGAACAGACAGTCTGGTTTGGCTATAATTGCTCAGACAGTCTGGTATGGTTATCATTGCTCATACAGTCTGGTATGGTTATCATTGCTCAGTTTGGTATGGTTATCGTTGCTCTGACAGTCTGGTATGGTTATCATTGCTCAGACAGTCTGGTATGGTTATCATTGCTCAGTTTGGTATGGTTATCGTTGCTCTGACATTCTGGTATGGTTATCATTGCTCAGACAGTCTGGTATAGTTATCGTTCCTCTGACAGTCTGGTATGGTCATCATTGCTCAGACAATCTGGTATTGTCATTGTTGCTCAGACAAGCTGGTAGGGTCGTCATTGCTCAGAAAGTCTGGTAGGGTCATCATTGCTCAGACAGTCTGCTATGATTATCATTGCTCAGACAGTCTGGTATGATTATCATTGCTCAGACAGTCTGGTATGGTTATCATTGCTCAGACAGTCTGGTATGATTATCATTGCTCAGACAGTCTGGTATTGTTATCATTGTTCAGTCTAGTATACTTATGATTTCTCAGTCTGGTATGGTTATCATTACTCTGTCAGTCTGGTATAGATATCATTGCTCAGACAGTCTGGTATGGTCATCATTCCTCTGACAGTCTGGTATGGTCATCATTGCTCAGACAATCTGGTATGGTTATCATTGTTTAGTCTGGTATGGTTATCATTGCTAAGACAGTCTGGTATGGTTATCATTGTTCAGTCTGGTATGGTCATCATTGCTCAGACAATCTGGTATGATTATCATTGCTCAGACAGTCTGGTATGGCTATCATTGCTCAGACAGTCTGGTGTAGTTATCGTTGCTCTGACAGTCTGGTATGGTCATCATTGCTCAGACAGTCTGGTATGATTATCATTGCTCAGACAGTCTGGTATTGTTATCATTGTTCAGTCTAGTATACTTATGATTTCTCAGTCTGGTATGGTTATCATTACTCTGTCAGTCTGGTATAGATATCATTGCTCAGACACTCTGGTATGGTCATCATTCCTCTGACAGTCTGGTATGGTTATCCTTCCTCAGACAGTCTGGTATGGTTATCATTGCACAGACAGTCTGGTATGGTTCTCATTGCTCAGACAGTCTGGTATGTTTATCATTGCTCAGTCTGGTATGGATATCATTGCTCAGACAGTCTGGTATGGTTATCGTTGCTCTGACAGTCTGGTATGGCTATCATTGTTCAGACAGTCTGGTATGGTTATCATTGCTCAGACAGTCTGGTATGGTTATCATTGCTCAGTTTGGTATGGTTATCATTGCTCAGACAGTCTGGTATGGCTATCATTGCTCAGACAGTCTGGTATGGTTATCATTGTTTAGTCTTGTATGGTTATCCTTGCTCAGACAGTCTGGTATGGTCATCATTACTCAGGCAATTTGGTATGGTTATAATTGTTCAGTCTGGTATGGTTATCATTGCTCAGACAGTCTGTTATGGTCATTATTGCTCTGACAGTCTGGTATGGTCATCATTGCTCAGACAATCTGGTATGGTTATCATTGCTCAGACAGTCTGGTATGGCTATCATTGCTTAGACAGTCTGGTATGGTCATCATTGCTCAGACAGTCTGGTATGGCTATCATTGCTCAGACAGTCTGGTATGGTTATCATTGCTCAGTTTGGTATGGTTATCATTGCTCAGACAGTCTGGTATGGTTATCATTGCTCTGACAGTTTGGTATGGTCATCATTGCTCAGACAATCTGGTATGGTCATCATTGCTCAGACAGTCTGGTAGGGTCATCATTGCTCAGACAGTCTGGTATGGTCATCATTGCTCAGACAGTCTGGTATGGTTATCATTGCTCAGTCTATTATGGTTATCATTGCTCAGACAGTCTGCTATGGTAATCATTGCTCAGACAGTCTGGTATGATTATCATTGCTCAGACAGTCTGGTGTGGTCATCATTGCTCAGACCGTCTGGTCTGGTTATCATTGCTCAGTCTGGTATGAATATCATTGCTCAGACAATCTGGTATGGTTATCATTGCTCAGGCAGTCTGGTATGGTTATCATTGCTCAGACAGTCTGGTATGGTTATCATTACTCAGACAATCTGGTATGGTCATCTTTTCTCAGAAAATCTGGTATGGTCCTCATTGCTCAGACAGTCTGGTATGGTTATCATTTCTCTGACAGTCTGGTATGGCCATCATTGCTCAGACAATGTGGTATGGTTATCATTGCTCAGACAGTCTGGTATGGCTATCATTGCTCAGACAGTCTGGTATGGTTATCATTGCTCAGACAGTCTGGTATGGCTATCATTGCTCAGACAGTCTGGTATGGCTATCATTGCTCAGACAGTCTGGTCTGGTTATCATTGCTCAGACAGTCTGGTATGGTTATCATTGTTCAGTCTGGTATAGTTATCATTGCTCAGACATTCTGGTATGGCTATCATTGCTCAGACAGTCTGGTATGGCTATCATTGCTCAGACAGTCTGGTATGGTTATCATTGCTCAGACAGTCTGGTATGGTTATCATTGTTCAGTCTGGTATGGTTACCATTGCACAGACAGTCTGGTATGGTTATCTTTGATCTGACAGTTTGGTATGGATATCATTGCTCAGACAGTCTGGTATGGTTATCATTGCTCAGACAGTCTGGTGTGGTTATCATTGCTCTGACAGTCTGGTATTGTTATCATTGTTCAGTCTAGTATAGTTATGATTTCTCAGTCTCGTATGGTCATCATTGCTCTGACTGTCTGGTATGGTTATCATTGCTCAGACAGTCTGGTATGGTTGTCATTGTTCAGTCTGGTATGGTTGTTATCACTAAGACAGTCTGGTATGGTTATCCTTGCTCAGACGGTCTGGTATAGTCATCATTCCTCAGACAATCTGGTATGGTTATCATTGTTCAGTCTGGTATGGTTATCATTGCTTAGACAGTCTGGTATGGTCATCATTGCTCTGACAGTCTGGTATGGTCATCATTGCTCAGAGAATCTGGTATGGTTATCATTGAACAGACAGTCTGGTTTGGCTATAATTGCTCAGACAGTCTGGTATGGTTATCATTGCTCATACAGTCTGGTATGGTTATCATTGCTCAGTTTGGTATGGTTATCGTTGCTCTGACAGTCTGGTATGGTTATCATTGCTCAGACAGTCTGGTATGGTTATCATTGCTCAGTTTGGTATGGTTATCGTTGCTCTGACATTCTGGTATGGTTATCATTGCTCAGACAGTCTGGTATAGTTATCGTTCCTCTGACAGTCTGGTATGGTCATCATTGCTCAGACAATCTGGTATTGTCATTGTTGCTCAGACAAGCTGGTAGGGTCGTCATTGCTCAGAAAGTCTGGTAGGGTCATCATTGCTCAGACAGTCTGCTATGATTATCATTGCTCAGACAGTCTGGTATGATTATCATTGCTCAGACAGTCTGGTATGGTTATCATTGCTCAGACAGTCTGGTATGATTATCATTGCTCAGACAGTCTGGTATTGTTATCATTGTTCAGTCTAGTATACTTATGATTTCTCAGTCTGGTATGGTTATCATTACTCTGTCAGTCTGGTATAGATATCATTGCTCAGACAGTCTGGTATGGTCATCATTCCTCTGACAGTCTGGTATGGTCATCATTGCTCAGACAATCTGGTATGGTTATCATTGTTTAGTCTGGTATGGTTATCATTGCTAAGACAGTCTGGTATGGTTATCATTGTTCAGTCTGGTATGGTCATCATTGCTCAGACAATCTGGTATGATTATCATTGCTCAGACAGTCTGGTATGGCTATCATTGCTCAGACAGTCTGGTGTAGTTATCGTTGCTCTGACAGTCTGGTATGGTCATCATTGCTCAGACAGTCTGGTATGATTATCATTGCTCAGACAGTCTGGTATTGTTATCATTGTTCAGTCTAGTATACTTATGATTTCTCAGTCTGGTATGGTTATCATTACTCTGTCAGTCTGGTATAGATATCATTGCTCAGACACTCTGGTATGGTCATCATTCCTCTGACAGTCTGGTATGGTTATCCTTCCTCAGACAGTCTGGTATGGTTATCATTGCACAGACAGTCTGGTATGGTTCTCATTGCTCAGACAGTCTGGTATGTTTATCATTGCTCAGTCTGGTATGGATATCATTGCTCAGACAGTCTGCTATGGTTATCATTGCTCAGACAGTCTGGTATGGCTATCATTGCTTAGACAGTCTGGTATGGTCATCATTGCTCAGACAATCTGGTATGGCTATCATTGTTTAGTCTGGTATGGTTATCATTGCTAAGACAGTCTGGTATGGTTATCATTGTTCAGTCTGGTATGGTTATCATTGCTCAGGCAGTCTGGTATGGTTATCATTGCTCAGACAGTCTGGTATGGTTATCATTACTCAGACAATCTGGTATGGTCATCATTGCTCAGATAATCTGGTATGGTCCTCATTGCTCAGGCAGTCTGATATGGTTATCATTGCTCAGACAGTCTGGTATGGTTATCCTTCCTCAGACAGTCTGGTATGGTTATTATTGCACAGACAGTCTGGTATGGTTCTCATTGCTCAGACAGTCTGGTATGTTTATCATTGCTCAGTCTGGTATGGATATCATTGCTCAGACAGTCTGCTATGGTTATCATTGCTCAGACAGTCTGGTATGGCTATCATTGCTTAGACAGTCTGGTATGGTCATCATTGCTCAGACAATCTGGTATGGCTATCATTGTTTAGTCTGGTATGGTTATCATTGCTAAGACAGTCTGGTATGGTTATCATTGTTCAGTCTGGTGTGATTATCATTGCTCTGACAGTCTGGTATGGTCACCATTGCTCAGACAGTCTGGTATGGCTATCATTGTTCAGACAGTCTGGTATGGCTATCATTGCTCAGACAGTCTGGTATGGCTATCATTGTTCAGACAGTCTGGTATGGTTATCATTGCTCAGACAGTCTGGTATGGTTATCATTGCTCAGTTTGGTATGGTCATCATTGCTCAGACAGTCTGCTATGGTAATCATTGCTCAGACAGTCTGGTATGATTATCATTGCTCAGACAGTCTGGTGTGGTCATCATTGCTCAGACCGTCTGTTCTGGTTATCATTGCTCAGTCTGGTATGAATATCATTGCTCAGACAATCTGGTATGGTTATCATTGCTCAGGCAGTCTGGTATGGTTATCATTGCTCAGACAGTCTGGTATGGTTATCATTACTCAGACAATCTGGTATGGTCATCATTGCTCAGATAATCTGGTATGGTCCTCATTGCTCAGGCAGTCTGGTATGGTTATCATTGCTCAGGCAGTCTGGTATGGTTATCATTGCTCAGACAGTCTGCTATGGTAATCATTGCTCAGACAGTCTGGTATGATTATCATTGCTCAGACAGTCTGACATGGTCATGATTGCTCAGACCGTCTGGTCTGGTTATCATTGCTCAGTCTGGTATGAATATCATTGCTCAGACAATCTGGTATGGTTATCATTGCTCAGGCAGTCTGGTATGGTTATCATTGCTCAGACAGTCTGGTATGGTTATCATTACTCAGACAATCTGGTATGGTCATCATTGCTCAGATAATCTGGTATGGTCCTCATTGCTCAGGCAGTCTGGTATGGTTATCATTGCTCAGACAGTCTGGTATGGTTATCATTGTTCAGTCTGGTATGGTTATTATCGCTAAGACAGTCTGGTATGGTTATCATTGTTCAGTCTGGTATGGTTATCCTTGCTCAGACGGTCTGGTATAGTCATCATTGCTCAGACAATCTGGTATGGTTATCATTGTTCAGTCTGGTATGGTTATCATTGCTAAGACAGTCTGGTATGCTTAT
Organism: Mobula birostris; assembly: GCF_030028105.1. Taxonomy (NCBI): domain Eukaryota; kingdom Metazoa; phylum Chordata; class Chondrichthyes; order Myliobatiformes; family Myliobatidae; genus Mobula; species Mobula birostris. The sequence goes on along the minus strand of NC_092380.1, from coordinate 27,076,077 downwards.
CATTGTTCAGTCTGGTATGGTTATCATTGCTCAGACAGTCTGGTATGGTCATCATTGCTCTGACAGTCTGGTATGGCCATCATTGCTCAGACAAGCTGGTATGGTTATCATTGCTCAGACAGTCTGGTATGGCTATCATTGCTCAGACAGTCTGGTATTGTTATCATTGCTCAGACAGTCTGGTATGGTTATCATTGCTCAGTTTGGTATGGTTATCGTTGCTCTGACAGTCTGGTATGGTTATCATTGCTCAGACAGTCTGGTATGGTTATCGTTGCTCTGACAGTCTGGTATGGCTATCATTGTTCAGACAGTCTGGTATGGTTATCATTGCTCAGACAGTCTCGTATGGTTATCATTGCTCAGTTTGGTATGGGTATCATTGCTCAGACAATCTGGTATGGTTATCATTGCTCAGACAGTCTGGTATGGCTATCATTGCTCAGACAGTCTGGTATGGTTATCATTGTTCAGTCTGGTATGGTTATTTTCTTTAAGACAGTCTGGTATGGTTATCATTGTTCAGTCTTGTATGGTTATCCTTGCTCAGACAGTCTGGTATGGTCATCATTACTCAGGCAATTTGGTATGGTTATAATTGTTCAGTCTGGTATGGTTATCATTGCTCAGACAGTCTGGTATGGTCATCATTGCTCTGACAGTCTGGTATGGTCATCATTGCTCAGACAATCTGGTATGGTTATCATTGCTCAGACAGTCTGGTATGGCTATCATTGCTTAGACAGTCTGGTATGGTCATCATTGCTCAGACAGTTTGGTATGGTTATCATTGCTCAGACAGTCTGGTATGGTTATCATTGCTCAGTTTGGTATGGTTATCATTGCTCAGACAGTCTGGTAGGGTCATCATTGCTCAGACAGTCTGGTATGGTCATCATTGCTCAGACAGTCTGGTATGGTTATCATTGCTCAGTCTGTTATGGATATCATTGCTCAGACAATCTGGTACGGTTATCATTGCTCAGTCTATTATGGTTATCATTGCTCAGACAGTCTGCTATGGTAATCATTGCTCAGACAGTCTGGTATGATTATCATTGCTCAGACAGTTTGGTATGGTCATCATTGCTCAGACCGTCTGGTCTGGTTATCATTGCTCAGTCTGGTATGAATATCATTGCTCAGACAATCTGGTATGGTTATCATTGCTCAGGCAGTCTGGTATGGTTATCATTGCTCAGACAGTCTGGTATGGTTATCATTACTCAGACAATCTGGTATGGTCATCTTTTCTCATAAAATCTGGTATGGTCCTCATTGCTCAGACAGTCTGGTATGGTTATCATTGCTCTGACAGTCTGGTATGGCCATCATTGCTCAGACAATCTGGTATGGTTATCATTGCTCAGACAGTCTGGTATGGCTATCATTGCTCAGACAGTCTGGTATGGTTATCATTGCTCAGACAGTCTGGTATGGTTATCATTGTTCTGACAGTCTGGTATCGTCATCATCGCCAAGACAGTCTAGTATGGTTATCATTGTTCAGTCTGGTATAGTTATCATTGCTCAGACATTCTGGTATGGCTATCATTGCTCAGACAGTCTGGTATGGCTATCATTGCTCAGACAGTCTGGTATGGTTATCATTGCTCAGACAGTCTGGTATGGTTATCATTGTTCAGTCTGGTATGGTTATCATTGCACAGACAGTCTGGTATGGTTATCATTGATCTGACAGTTTGGTATGGATATCATTGCTCAGACAGTCTGGTATGGTTATCATTGCTCAGACAGTCTGGTGTGGTTATCATTGCTCTGACAGTCTGATATGGTTATCATTGCTCTGACAGTCTGGTGTGGTTATCATTTCTCAGACAGTCTAGTGTGTTAGGGTGGTGTTGAATCGTTGTGGATAGAGCTAAGGAACTGCAAGAATAAAAAGACCCTGATGGGTGTTATGTACAGCCCCTCAAACAGTAGTAAGGATGTGTTATACAAATTACAATGGGAGTCAGAAAATACATGCCAAAAGGGCAATGTTTCAATAGTGATGGGGTGTGTTTCAAAATGCAGGTCGTTCGGGAAATTCAGGCTGGTGCTGAATCCCAAGAGTGGGAATTTCTATATGTATGACTTTTTAGAGCAGCTCATGGTTGAGCCCCCTAGGGGATCAGTAATTCTGGATTGGGTGTTGTGCAGTGAACTTGAACTGATTAGAGAGTTTAAGATAAAGGTACCCTTTTGAGGGAAGTGATCATAATATGATCAAATTCACCCTGAAAATTGAGAGGGAGAAGCTAAAGCCCTATGCATCAGTATTGTAATGGCTCTGCCTCTGTCGCTTCCCAGCAGCTCATTCCACATATCCACCACCCTTTGCGTGAAAAAAATGTCCCCTCAGGTCCCTTTTAAAGCTTTCCCTTCTCACCTTAAATCTATGCGCTCTGGTTTCAGACTGCATTTCCCTGGGAAAACAGATTGTGACCATCTTTTTTTTCTTCAACTTTTTATGTTAGGTCACCCCGGTGCTCTCCAGTCTCTCCTTAAAACTCTGGCTCTCCAGTCCCAGTAACATCCTTGTGATTCTTTTCTGCACCCTTTCTAGCTTCATAACATCCTTCCTATAGCTGGGTGACTGGAATTGCACACAGTACTTTAGGTGTGGTCTTACCAACATCTAATACAGTTGTAACATGACACCCCAACTCCCATACTCAGTGTCCTGACTGACAAAGACCAGCGTGCCAAACACCTCTTCCATCACCCTGTCTAGATGTGCTGCCACTTTTAGCGCACTCTATTTCTGCACACCTTTCCGTTCCTATCACGGGTAAGTCCTGCCCAAGGTTAATCTACCAAAATGCAACACCTTACACCGTCCAAGTTCAATTCCATCTGCTAACCCTTGGCCTGTCATAAACCTAAATAACTTCCTTCACTTCTACTACAACACCAATGACTAAGTTTATCATCCACAAACTTACTCATGATGCCACCTACAAATCTCATCCAAATATATATGACAAACAACAGAGGTCCCTGCGCTGCTTCACTTGGAACAGCACAGGTCACAGGCCTCCGACAAGAATACCATCCTTTCAACACCAGTGCACCTGTTGTGACACTGTTCAAAGGTGAAGGGTATGGTTGCACTGGGGAGAGCGTAGACGAGATTCGCGAGAATGTTGCCTTTACTGGAGCACTTCAGTGATGAGGAGAGATCGGAGAGGCTGGGCTTGTTTTCCTTGCAGCAAAGGGGTTGAGGGGAGACGTGCTAGGGGGATATAAAGTTACTGGAGGCACAGATAGGGGCGATAGTCGTGGCAGGCATACTGAAAGGGCATAGTTTTAAAGTGCGAGGAAACTATTTTAAAGATGATTTGAGAGGAAAGTTTTCACACAGAAAGGTTAATATCTGGACCAGAGGTGATGAAATCATGTACAATTACTGTGCTTAAGAGACAGTTAGCCAGACACTTGAATAGACAAAGCAGAGGAGTGTATGGACCTAATGTGAGTAAAGGGCTTGGCGGAGAAGGGTTAAAAGTTCTGCATGGATATGTTGGGCCAAAGGTTATTTTTCCGTGCCTTATACCCACAAGGTTGGGACAATACCTCACTTCACAAGGGCACATTGTCCTGGCCATAGGCTCCTTATTATTCAGCTTAGCTTTGGGATTCCTGTGTTAAAGCCACAATCTAGTTTCCTTCAAGCCTCTACAAACTCTTAAAGGTGTAACAGGCAAATTTTTTTAAAGTCCCAAGAAATAGCCAAGTCCAATGACACGTCTGTTTTAAAATCCATGCTGTTGTAGTTCTGGGTACATTACTAACCGTGTTCCCACATTCAGCTCTACCCAATAAACTGCGGCATAAACACAACCCAGGGTATAGATCAGCTGTCTCTCTAAATGTAGACAATGGCCTGCAGTGTAGTAAGATAGGCTAAAGTAGGTTGTTTAGGGTTATCACAGATTAAACACGGGTAAAATGGATTAGCTATAATTGAATTATAAAGCGTTATTACAGATTATGGTAGGTTTAGATGGATTAGAATAAGAAACTCTGAAGGATTTGATGTAATCCTTGGGGAACAATGAGTCGTGCTGGTTGGCAAGTCCGTGTCCTACAAAATTCTACGGTGAGAGAGAACTAAAGAATTTCTTTATATAGTAGTCAGATAATTGGATGGTTTGTCACAGAAAGTAACTGAAATATAGACCAGCATAGCCTTTGCAAGAGCTGTAGTTTTTAAGGGAAGACTGAATGAATTTTGAAAGCAGAAGCGTGAACAAGAGCCAATCCAGTCAAGTGTGGTAGAAGAGCTAAAATAAAAACCTGCAGATGCTGGAAACCTAAAATAAACACAGAAACTATGGTCAGACAGCATCTGTGGGAAGAGAAACAGAACTAACATTTCAGGTGGGAAATGGGATGATATGCGATGAGAGGAAGGGACTGTTAAGATGAGAGAGGGCAAGGGAGGGATGATTGATCATATAAAACTGGGGTAAACCTTTGGGGAGAAGATGTAAACGGGGCCAAGGAGTGAGTGGGAGTGCACAATTGGCCCTGGAGGTTTGTACACTTTGTCGCTGCAGACGTGATCTGTTTTTGATCTCCAGGTGAGTAAGACTCAGTCACCACACAGAGCGGTAAGAATGGGTGGAGAGACACAGACTCATACAGTACAGAAACAGGCGCTTCGTCCCGAATCTTTCAAGCCAAATCAGCTGCCTTCCTGAGCTGGTCCCATTATCTGCATGTGTCCCATATCCTTCTATGCCATTCCTATCTGTAAACACGAGGAATTCTACAGGTGCTGGAAATCCAGAGCAATGCTGGAGGAACTCGGCAGGTTGGGCAGCATCAATGGAAATGAATAAACAGTCAACATTTTGGGTCAAAACCTTTCTTCAGGACTGGAAAGCAAGGGGGAAAGGCCCCAGAATAAAAAAGTGGGTGGAGGAGAAGGAGGCTGGCTAGAAGGTGATAGGTGAATCCAGGTTTCCTAGACATGTACTTATTCAAATATCTTTTAAACACTGTAATTGGAAACCCCCCCCCACCCATCAATATTTCCGCTGGCAGCTCGCTCCACATATTCAGTATCCCCTGTGTGAAAAATACACATCTCAGATTTGCTTTAAATTCTTTCCTCCTCACTTTAAACCTCTGCTCTCTAATTTTAAATTTCCCTCCCCTGTGGAGAGGGCTATGACCATTCATCTTATCTATGACCCCATGACTTTACAAACCTCTAGAAGGTCACTGGTTTCGCTCCAGGGAAAAGTCCAAGCCTGCCCCGTCTCTCCTTGGATAACTCAAGCCGTCTGGCCCCAGCAATATCCTTGTGAATCTTTTCCGTACCCTCTTTGTCTTAATCACCTCCCTTCTATCCCACTGCACACAGGATTCCCAGGTAAGCTCTCACAATATAACCATATAATAAAAATATAACAATTACAGCACGGAAACAGGCCATCTGGGCCCTTCTAGTCCATGCCGAACTCTTATTCTTACCTAGTCCCACCGACCTGCACTCAGCCCATAACCCTCCATTCCTTTCCTGTCCATATAGCTGTCCAATATACAGCTGGTCCACAGACTAAAAGAAAGTGGGAGGTGTGAAAAGTGGAGCACTGGGTCGAATAGTGGCTGAAGAACAAGACTTCTCGCAGTAAACAAACTTCCAATGACCCCGTATAACAATAACGGTGATCCTGTGGCTTATGACCAGGAGTTCCCTCCCTTAAAGCCCAAACGCTTTGAGCAGGCCGATCGTCACCTGCCTTACTGATGTGCCAACGATATCCAAGTGAAGCAGGATCTGGGAAGGAACCTGGATGTCACGTGCAGATGTTCCAAGCACATCTGCGCATTGACCTCACCTCTTGTCATGTCACAGTGGTTATCCAAGACGTGCTCCATTTCCTCTAGAGACCGGAAATCGGTTAGGTCTGCAGAGGTAAAGTGCGCACATCTCCAGTGAAAGTGGGGAGAAATGTCCCCAATGCTGACCACACCTCTGTCTGAGTGTTTGCCTGTACCCAGGTAAGCAAGCACCAAGTGTCACCGTGCCTCAATGGTCGGCCCATGTTGTCACAGAATATTCCACCATTCAGAGATACAGCATAGTAACAGGACACTCCAGCCCAAACAGCCCCTGCCACCCAATTACACCCATGTCAAACAATTAACCTACTAATCCCGTACGCCTTTGGAATGTGGGAGGATACGCAGATAGGTGGAGAGGCCGGTAGTGTTGAGAAAGCAGGGAGCCTGCAGAAGGACTTAGATAGATTGGGGGAATGGGCAAAGAAGTGACAGATGGAATACAGTGTGGGGAAGTGTATGGTCATGCACTTTGATAGAGGGAATGAAGGTGTGGATTATTTTCTAAGTGGGGAGAAAGTTCAAAAATCAGAGGTGCAAAGGGACTTGGGAATCCCCATGCAGGATTCCCTAAAGGTTAACCTGCAGGTTGAGTCTCTGGTGAGGAAGGCAAATGCAAAGATAGCAATCATTTTGAGAGGACTAGAATGTAAAAGCAAGGATGTAGTGCTGAAGCTTTATAAGGCATTGGTCTGACTGCGCTTGGAGTATTGTGAGCAGTTTTGGGCCCCTTATCTAAGAAAGTATATGCTGGCATCGGAGAGGGTCCAGAGGAGGTTCACGTGAATGATTCAGGGAATGAAAGTGTTAACATTTAATGGCTCTGGGCCTAAACTCACTGGAATTCTAGAAAATTGAGAGGAGGGGGTGGATTTCATTGAAACCTACCGAATATTGAAAGGCCTACATAAAGTGGATGTGAAGAGTACGTTTCCTATAGTTGAGGAGTCTAGGACCAGAGGCCACAACCTCAGAATAGAGGGACATCCATTTAGAACAGGGATGAAAGAGGAATTTCTTTAGCCAGTGGGTGGTGAATCTGCAGAATTCATTGCTACAGATGGCCTTAGAGGCCAAGTCATTGGCTATGTTTAAAACAGAGGTTCTTGATTAGTCAGGGCATCACAGGTTATGGGGAGAAGACAGGAGAGAAGGGTTGAGAGGGAGAATAAATCATCCATGATGGAATGGTGGAGCAGACTTGATGGGCCGAATGGTGTAATAGCGATACACTTACTCCATGCTACATACCGCCCGTTTGGTCAGACCGCATCTCAACCACCCCCGAGGGGTTTGCGCAAGGTACCTTGATCCCTGGCCAGTTGGCTGTGCTCTGTGCGGAATGCCATCGAAGTCCTGCTGGGAAAGAAAATGAAGGATCCCACTGGATGGTTTCCTGAGCAGGCGTGCAAGGCCACTTGGGCAAGCCTCATCACCAGCACTTTCAAGCGCACACTCAACTTTGCTTGGTTGGCGAGGAGGGGCTCCCCACACTCCACCTGACGCCGAGCCTGCGAAGGACCGCAAGTCGCTCCCTACAGTTTGTAGACAGTCATCGAGCCAAACAGCATGAAGAAAGACCCTTTGGCCCATCTAGTCCCTGCCAACTCCGCTGCCCAGTGAGCTCATCCCATCCGCTCATGTTCATTAGCAAAACATGAATGAACTAAACTAGGATAGCCAAGATTCATTTCTTCCTTCTTCTTTGTTGCCCTTTTCTGTAAGATGTAAGGAAGGATTTCACCAGGTAGTGATACTGTGGTGTGTATCATTTTATAAAGGGTCTTCTGCTTGCGAGAGAGACGGTGTGTCTAAGCTGTATTCTACTTTGTTTATCCTACCTCCACATGAATCAGCAGGCACATCATTCTGTTGTGGTGACTTTCCACAGTGTTTCCGTATGATTATGGCCCATGCTCCCTATCATTAACATGCTTTTCATTAATTAGACCATAATATTTTTGTAAAGATATAATGCATGGATGGCATTGAGTAATGAGGTAGTCGTGTAACTGAGGCTTTCACTTTATAATCCTCTCTCTGTGTGCGAGTTTTTCTAACATCAAACCCAGTCCCTTGACACTTACATACGTCCAGCGATCCATACTGGCTTCATTGTTGTGATCCCCTCTGCACGATGTTAACTGTTTCCAGGTAAGACTGTAGAAAGCATCTCTTTTGTCGAGCTTTAGGGCTCAGCCCCAGTCTCTCGTTTTGGCACAGTGCCACTGTTAATTACTGCTCCTGTCAAGTAGCACAATGCCTTTTTTGTGCTGGAATCAGCACAGTGCAGCAAAGCCATTCAGTCCATTATGGAGCGTAGAACGTGGAACAGTAGGGCAAAGGACAGACGAGAGGCAATGGCGTAGGTCTCCTCTCCGAATGGAGTCTCTTGACAGAATCCTTAGGAGATAGAAATTACACTACAGCACAGCACAGGCCCTTCAGCCCCCAATGTTGTGTCGACCTTTTAACCTACTCTAAGATCAATCTAACCCTTCCCTCCTACATAGCCCTCTATTTTTGTATCATCCATGTGCCTATCTAAGAGTCTCTTGAATTCTCTAATGTATCTGCCTCTACCTCCACCCTGGCAGTGTATTCACATACACATCACCCTCTGTACAAAAAAACCTACCTCTGACGTTTCCCACCCACCCCACATACTTTCCTTCCATCAGCTTAAAAGGATCCTCCTGGCATTAGCCATTCCTGCCCTAGGAAAAGTCTCTGGCTATCCACTCGAGCAAAGCTTCTTATCATCTTGTACATTGCTGTCAAGACACTGCTTATCCTCCTTCGCTCCAAAGAGAAAGGCCCTGGCTTGCTCAACCTATCCTCATAAGACAAGCACTCTAATCCCAGCAGTATCCTGGTAAATCTCCTCTGCATCCACTCTATAGCTTCCCCATCCTTCCTATATTGAGGTGACCAGAAATGAAGTGTGGTCTAACCAGGGTTTTATAGAGATGCAACATTAAATCACGGCTCTTGAACTCAATCCCCTGACTAATGATGGCCAACACACCATACACCTTCTTAACCACCATATCAATCTGCAGGGATCAATAAGCATGGACGTCTCTGTTCCTTCACCATAAGACCATAAGACATGGGAACAGAATTAGTCCATTTGGTCCATCGAGTCTGCTCCACCGTTACATCATGGCTGATCCAATTTTCCTCTCAGCCCCAATCTCCTTCCTTCTCCCAGTATCCCTTCGTGCCTTGACCAATCAAGAATCTATCAACCTCTGTCCTAAATATATGTAAAGACTTGGCCCACAGAGCTGCCTGTGGCAAAGAATTCCACAGATTCACCACTCTCTGGTGAAAGAAATTCCTCCTCATCTCTGTCCTAAAAGGGCGCCCCTCTATTCTGACGCAATGTCCTCTGGTATTAGACTCTCCCACCATAGGAAACATCCTCTCCACATCCACTCCATCAAGACCTCTCACCAATTGACAGGTTTCAATGAGGCCGCTCCTCATTCTTCTGAATTCTAGTGAATTGAAGCCCAGAGCCATCAAATGCTCTTCATTTGACAACCCATTCAATCCTGGAATAATTTTTGTGAACCTCCTTTGAATCCTCTCCAATTTCAGCACATCTTTCCTAAGATAAGGGGCCCAAAACTGCTCACAATACTTCAAGTCAAGCCTCAGCAGTGCTTTATAAAGCCTCAACATTACATCCTTGCTTTTATATTCTAGTCTTCTTGAAGTGGATGCTAACACTGCATTTGCCTTCCTCACCACAGACTCAACCTGAAAATTAACCTTCAGAGAATTCTGTACAAGGACTCTCAAGTCTCTTTGCACCTCAGTTTTTTTTTTTGTATTTTCTCATTTGAAAAAAGTCTACCAAAGTGTATGACCATACACTTCCCGACATTGTATTCCATCCACCATTTCTTTACCGTTTTCTTAATCTGTCTAAGTCCTTCTGTAACCTCTCAACTTCCTCAAAACTACCTGCCCCTCCACCTATCTTCGTACCTTCTGCAAAACTTGCAACAAAGCTATCGATTCCATCATCCAAATCATTCACATAAAACATAAAAAGAATCAGTCCCAACACAGATCCCTGTGGAAAACCACTAGTTACCAGCAGGCAGCCAGCCAGGAAAGGCTTTCTTTATTCCCACTCTTTGCCTCCTGCCAATCAGCCACTGCTTTGTCCATATTAGAATCTTTCATGTAATACCATGGGCTTGTGGTGTGTTAAACAGCCTCATGTGTGGTACCTTCTCAAAGGTCTTCACAAAATCAACCAATTCTCATTTATGGGCACCCGTATGGGTCCTAGCTATGCCTGCCTTTTTGTTGGCTTTGTGGAACAATCTATGTTCCGTGCCTATTCTGGTATCTGTCCCCCACTTTTCCTTCACTACATCGACGACTGCATTGGTGCTGCTTCCTGCACACATGCAGAACTCGTTGACTTTATTAACTTTGCCTCCAACTTTCACCCTGCCCTCAAGTTTACCTGGTCCATTTCCAACACCTCCCTCCCCTTTCTAGATCTTTCTGTCTCTGTCTCTGTCTCTGGAGACAGCTTATCCACTGATGTCTACTATAAGCCTACTGACTCTCATAGCTATCTGGACTATTCCTCTTCTCACCCTGTCTCTTGCAAAAATGCCATCCCCTTCTCGCAATTCCTCCGTCTCCGCCGCATCTGCTCTCAGGATGAGGCTTTTCATTCTAGGATGAGGGAGATGTCTTCCTTTTTTAAAGAAAGGGGCTTCCCTTCCTCTACTATCAACTCTGCTCTTAAACGCATCTCCCCCATTTCACGTACATCTGCTCTCACTCCATCCTCCCGCCACCCCACTAGGAAAAGGGTTCCCCTGGTCCTCACCTACCACCCCACCAGCCTCCGGGTCCAACATATTATTCTCCGTAACTTCCGCCACCTCCAACGGGATCCCACCACTAAGCACATCTTTCCCTCCCCCCCCTCTCTCTGCATTCCGCAGGGATCGCTCCCTACGCAACTCCCTTGTCCATTCGTCCCTCCCATCCCTCCCCACTGATCTCCCTCCTGGCACTTATCCATGTAAGCGGAACAAGTGCTACACATGCCCTTACACTTCCTCCCTTACCACCATTCAGGGCCCCAAACAGTCCTTCCAGGTGAGGCAACACTTCTCCTGTGAGTCGACTGGGGTGATATACTGCGTCCGGTGCTCCCGATGTGGCCTTTTATATATTGGCGAGACCCGACGCAGACTGGGAGACCACTTTGCTGAACATCTACGCTCTGTCCGCCAGAGAAAGCAGGATCTCCCAGTGGCCACACAATTTAATTCCACATCCCATTCCCATTCTGACATGTCTATCCACGGCCTCCTCTACTGTAAAGATGAAGCCACACTCAGGTTGGAGGAACAACACCTTATATTCCGTCTGGGTAGCTTCCAACCTGATGGCATGAACATCGACTTCTCTAACTTCCGCTAATGCCCCACCTCCCCCTCGTACCCCATCTGTTACTTATTTTTATGCACACATTCTTTCTCTCACTCTCCTTTTTCTCCCTCTGTCCCTCTGAATATACCTCTTGCCCATCCTCTGGTTCCCCCCCCCCCTGTCTTTCTTCCCGGACCTCCAGTCCCATGATCCTCTCGTATCCCCTTTTGCCAATCACCTGTCCAGCTCTTGGCTCCATCCCTCCCCCTCCTGTCTTCTCCTATCATTTTGGATCTCCCCCTCCCCCTCCAACTTTCAAATCCCTTACTCACTCTTCCTTCAGTTAGTCCTGACGAAGGGTCTCGGCCTGAAACATCGACTGCACCTCTTCCTACAGATGCTGCCTGGCCTGCTGCGTTCACCAGCAACTTTGATGTGTGTTGCTTGAATTTCCAGCATCTGCAGAATTCCTGTTGTTCTCATTTGTCTATCCTGTTTGTTATTTCTTCAAAGTTTTTCTACAGATTTGTCAGGCAAGATTTCCCCTTGAGGAAACTATGCTGACTAGGGCCTATTTTATCATGTGCCTCCAAATACCCTGAGACATCATCCTTAATAATTGACTCTAACATCTCCCCAATCACTGAGGTCAGACTAACTGGCCAATAGTTTCTTTCCTCTGCCTCTCTCCCTCTTGAAGAGTGGAGAACATTTGCAACTTTCCAGTGTTCCAGAACCATTCCAGAATCTAGTGATTCTTGAAAGATCATTACTAATACCTCCACAATCTCTTCAGCCACCTCTTTCAGAACCATGGGGTGCACATCATCTGGTCCATAACTTTCAGTTTCCCAAGAACCTTCTCTCTAGTAATAGTAACTTCACATACTTCATAACCTCTGACGCCTGGAACTTCCACCATGCTGATAGTGTCTTTCACAGTGAAGGCTGATGCAAAATACTTATTAAGTTCATCTGCCATTTCCTTCTCCCCCATTACTGTATCTCCAGCATCATTTTCCAGCAGTCCAATATCCACTCTTGCCTCTCTCTTACACTTTGTGTATCGAAGAAACCTTCAGTATCATCTTTAATATTACTGGCTAGCTTTCTTTCATATTCCATCTTTACCTTCTTAAAGACTTTGTTATTTGCCTTCTATTGGTTTTTAAAAGCTTCCCAATCCTGTAACTGGCCACTAGTTTTGTTCTATTATATGCCCTTTCTTTGGCTTTTACGTTGGCTTTGACTTCGCATGTTAGCTATGATTGTGTCACCTTTCCTTTAGAATACTTCTTCCTCTTTGGGACGTATATATATCCTGCACCTTCCAAATTGCTTCCAGAATTCCAGCCATTGCTGTTCTGCCGTCATCCCTGCCAGTGTTCCTTTCCATTCAATTCTGGCCAACTCCTCTCTCATGCCTCTGTAATTCCCTTTACTCCACTTTAGCTCCTCCATCTGACTTTGGCTTTTTCCTCTCAAACTTCAGGGAGAATTTGATCATATTATGATCACTTTCCCCTCAGGGTTCCTTTATCTTAAGCTCTCTAATCAATTCTGGTTCATTGCACAACACCCAATCCGGAATAGCTGATTCCCTCGTGGGTTCAACCGCGAGCTGCTCTAAAAAGCCGTCTCGTAGGCACTCCAGAAACTCCCCCTCCTGGAATCCTTACTACTGTCTGGGGGTCTGTATACAACTTCCATCAGGGCTTTCCTTTAACCCTTGCAGAAGCTTAACTCTATCCACAATGATTCAACACCTTACAACCCTATGTCACCTCTTTCTAATGGTTTGATTTCATTTTTTTACCAACAGAAAAACGCTACCCCCTCTGCCTACCTGCCTGTTCTTTTGATACAATGTGTATCCTTGGACATTAAAATCCCAGGAATAATCTTCTTTCAGCCATGATTTAGTGATCCCTACAACATCGTGCATACCAATTTGCAACTGTGCTACAAGTTCATCTAATTTATTCCGTACACTGCGCGCATTCAAATATACCACCTTCTGTCCTGCATTTGCTCTCTTCGGTTTTGTCCCCCTTTTACATTGCAATTCATCCTGTTGTCTGCAATTTTGCCCTATCAACAGCGTCTCCTCACTACACATTTGTAAACTAGCTACCTCATCAGCAGCAGCATTATCCTTTCACACTGTTCAGAATACTGCTATTAGGAATAATTGCATCCATGCTAGTTCCTTGCTAGCCTTAGCTATTCTCACTCTCCTATTCTTCACCCTGACATAGCACTTCAAAGCTATTCCCTTCTAAATATTTACAGTACTGTGCCAAAGTCTAAGGCATATATATATATAGCTGGGGTGCTCAAGACTTTTGCACAGTACTGTAGAGATTTTATGTATTGTACTGTACTGCTGTCACAAAAAAAAATTTCATGGCATATGTGAGTGATGATAAACCTGGTTCTGATATGGGTCTCTATTGTGCACTGAGAGCGGGAAGGGGGCAGGGAGAGGGGAATCATAGTTGGGAAAAGGGGAAGGTAGAGGGGAGGGAACGGGAAAGCTCCAAAGAGGCATTCTGTAATGAACAATAAATCAATTGTTTGGAACCAAATGACCTTGTCTGGAGTACCTCAGGGTTTGATGTGTCTGCACCCACGCTGCCCTCCCCACCCCTGACACCTTCTCTGCCACCTGTACCACACCCCTCCCCTGGCGCTCCACCATCACCATTCCCGATATCCTTTGCTCCAGCACAGATTTACAAACTCGCTCTCCGCTCCACATTGACAAATACAGTACTGTGCAAGTGTCTTTAGGCACCGTAGCTATATAATATGTGCCTAAGGCTTTTGCACATTACGGTATATCCCCACATTCCCATTTTGCTACTGAGCTATCATGCTGGACCCTATTCCATGCTGGATCATATTCCATGGCACCGGTAAACATACTGAGTTAAAGATCCACCTTGTTCCCTAAGATACCAGTAACTAATCTCATCAGTCACTTTTCCTGCTCTTGTGTCACACAGGATGGCTGGAACAGGAGGAGGCCGTTCAACCCATTGAGCTGGTTCTAACTCTGACTTCTCCAAAGCTCGTCAAATTTTTGTGGTGGAGAAGCTTGTGAGCTCCTGTGATCCTGAGATCAATGTCGCCTGGAGCTTAGCTCTTGGGCGGGTCACCCCTTGGCGGAAGGGTCAAGGGGGATGTCCCAGACAAAGAGCGATCCAACCAAGACTTCAATGGTGGAGCTGGCAGATGATGATGATACATCACGATGGCTGTGAAGGAAAGCTGCAGCAGTGAAAGGCCCCCTGTCATCTTGCACTCCATCCAAATGGACTCTGACTTTGATCTGTCAGAGACTGCCTATGTTAAACAAAGTCATGCATAGGCATTCTCCATTAAGGGAATATCTCCTTGGAAGAACATCATACTCAACTTGAGTAATCACACTGCTACTATAATTGACAAGGACTGGCTTGATTTGGTCCTTGGTTAACAAAAACTATTAGCAATCTCAGATTAAAATATCCTGCCTTGTTGCCTTTGGTAGAAGAGTTCCAAACTTCAACCACCACAATTTGTAGGAATTCGGTATCTATATTCACCAGGGAATGCCAGGCTGGAAGTATAGACAGGGAAGTTTGGAGAGAGAAAGAGGATGAAAGAGCTTTGTGTCTACTTTGCTGTTCAGATCCTGGGGGCACTTCCGTGAAGTATACTCTGTGATGATGTCCGAGACAACTGCAGTAGTAAGCCCCCAACATCAACAATAAGGAAGCAAAAGTAGTTAGTTTTTAGTAATGTTGGTTAAGGATTAAAAATGCCATGTTCTACTCAGAATACTTGGTAAATTTAAAGGAAATTTGAAAGATTTTTCCCCCAGACTGTAAAACAGCAGGACATTAGAAGAAGCAGTGGTCTTTCAGACTCTGATAACAGCTTCACCAAGATTGATCTTTACCCTCAGCACCCTGCACGATAAGCATCTCCCTCCATTCTCTTCTCATCCAAGAATCTACTCCTATCTCTCCACCAAACCCAGAGACTGAGCCTCTGCTTCCCTGGTGGAGGGAGGATTCCAAGCACTCACTCCCCTCCATCTGAAAAATTTAATTTGCAGCTCTGTCCTGAGTTGCCAATCCCTTATTATGTACCGCCGGCTCCAGACTGCCCAGCCAGGGAAACAACATCTCCGAGTCTACCTCATCAGGTCCCATGTTGCCAATGTAAATTTTAATGAGATAACCTCTCATTTTTTTTAACCATAAGGGTGTGTAGCTGGTTTAATCCACACGTGACAATCGTGCCCTCCCTCCCCATCCACTCATCAATCAGTGAACCTCTATCCTCTCCCTCTGTCACAAGTTTATCCTTACCTGAGCAAGGAGACCAGAGCTGACCACAAAATTCCTTGGGGAGGGGATGGCACAGTAGTGAAGTGGTCAGCACAACACTTTTCAGCACCGGCTGTAAGATCAGCGTTCAATTCCTGCTGTTGTCTGTAAGGAACTCTTTACATCCCCCCGTGACCCCGTGGTGTTCGGTACAGCGCCAGCAATCAATGATCGGGCTTCAATTCTGCAATTGCGTCAGCACTTGCACAATCCTCGCTGCATTGCGTCGTACTGTATGTCTGTATATACATTTCACAAATAAAGCTAATCTTTCATCTTCAATATTCCACATGTGGTATCGCCGGGGCCCTATACAAAGTGGAAGACACCTCTCCTCTTCGTCAGCTTCTTATGCAAAATAAGGTCCACAGTACTGTTCCCTTCCTAACTGCCTGTCATACGGCCTTCATTTCAAGTGACTCACCTGTAAGGACATCATCAACACCAATCCTCTCCGTCTCTTGGTATTTAAACAATACCTGGGTTTTTATTTTCCATTCAAAGTGAGAAAACCCTCTGCCCATTCAATGAACCTGTAGAGATGCTTCCGAATCCTCTGCATTGCCTCTTCACCTCATACCCACCTATCTCTGAATGACTGGCAGCTATTGTGGCAAAGGGAAATTTCTGCCAGAGAAGTGGGGGGAGTGCAATGCGTCAGTGCGTGAAATCATGTAGAAAATTCACAGCTTTAGCAAGTTAACACCTTACAAGGGAACTGTTGGTGCAGTGTTTCAAAGGATAATGAAATTATTTGAGGTGAATATGTGGCTGCCCATCTGGTACCAGTGGAAAGCTCTTTACTTACAAATAACTGGGACTCTGTCATGTGACATTTAATGTCGGCGGTTACCAATCAAGAAATGAGGGCTGGAACAAAGGAAGTTGGGAGGGGTGACGATAACAGGTCGTCTGTAGATCGAAACAGAGATGAGTGAGTTTAGGGAGTGAGGGGTTACTGACAGCTGCTGACTGGTGAGGTGACAGAGAGGGAGGACTTATCGGTAATGTGCTCAAGGACAGGAATAGCTTAAATTCTTAACCTAACAAGAAGATCTTTAAAAGTTGGAAATGTGCACTTCACCAAAGTCTCCTGCAAAGCAGCAAAAGGTAAGATGCAAAAAATTAGTTCCAAAGGAATCTAAATGTGAACAATTCTACGTTGAAGTGTCTTCTAGGTTCTTGTTTTAAAAAGAAATTAGACCACAGAATTAATTAACACACAAGGAAGCTTAATTAAAGACAGAATCTGTTTCTTGCAATGATTTAAGCAATTGGCCTAGAAACTCCCCTGGACAGAGCAAGGTTTTCTGGACGAGATTTTAGATTTGAAATGGAATATTAATCATTCGAAGCTTTCCGGCAGCACTGAGGAAGGTGATACCGCTGCCCAGAGTGTGAGGTTCCTCACACCGGATACCAACGTGTGATACAAACACGTAAGTTAGGAACAGGAAGAGGCCACTCGGTCCCTCACATGCCGCCCCCTTTAACAAGCTCCTGAGTGATCTGACTGCATCCGCCCACACCCTGGTAACCTTTGTTCATTGTGAGTCCTTCTGCGAACTTTATCTTGGGGCCATTGATGTTCTCAATGTTACCGCAAGTTGGATTTTATGGACAGATTTCAAAAAGCTACTTGTTTTTAAATATCCCCACGACTTGTCTGTGCTCCAGGACCTCGACGTTCCTCTGTTTCCAACCCTTCCATGCATCCACATAGAGAATTCAGCTTTTCCAGCCATCTATGCCAATCAAAGACTATCTATGCTAGTTCCATTTGTCATATCAATTTAACCCTTTTCTAAACACATAGTGCTTTTTAAATGTTGTAATCGTACCTATCTCTACCACTTCCTTTAGCAGCTCGTTCCATATACCCACTGCCCCCTGTGTGGAAAAACTTGCCCCTCAGGTCCATTTTAAATGTTTCCCCTCTCACCTTAAACCTATGACCTCTAGTTTTATACTCCTTTACCCTGTGATCATCCACCTTACCTATGTCTCATATGATCATACAAACTTCTATCCACCCCTCAGCTTCCTTCACTCCAGGGAAAACAGCCCCACCCTGTCCAGTCGTAACTCAAGCCCTCCATTCCTGTTAATCTTTCATTTTTTTGCACTCTTTCACATGTTATCACACCCTACTTTTAGTGTGGTGACCAGAGGAGCACACACGTACTCACCTCACCAGTCTAACTTAAGTGGCCTTCACTTTAGCTCTGGAATTCCAACCCCCCCCCCCCCAAAACAATATTTTATACCCCTTTCTTCCTTGAAGACATAACTTAAAATGGATCTCTTTAACATAATTGCAAAGTGATTGGAGGAAAGCATCGGGGGATGTCAGGGTTGGGTGGGTGGAATGCCCTGCCAGGGGTGATGGCAGAGGCAGATACATTAGGAGCACTCAGAAGACTCATAGATAGGCACATGCATGCTAGAAAAATGGAGGGAGGGCTATGTAGGAGAGAAGGGTTAGATTGATTGATCTTACAGAAGGTTAAAAGGTCAGTACAACATTGTGGCCAGAAAGGCCTTTCATGTGCTGTGGTGTTCTGTGCTCTAAGTTCTTAACTAGGCTTTTGGCTGTCTGTCCTAATATCTCCAGAAGTAGTTAGCTTTTTTATTTGATAACATTCTCACAAAGCTCTTGGGGTGATTTACTACATTTAAAGATGCATTATAAGCGTGGAGCCAAACGCGTTGCCTCATAAGCTTTCCTTTGGACCACACTGGTGAGGCCGAGAGAGGGACCTTGATGGGCGTCTCAGGATCTCAATACCTTCTGCCCAGGCTTGTGATAATGAGGATGGTCACCCTTCGATGCCAACCATAAATGCATTGCTGTTATTAACGTCACAAAACAGATGCCCGGCATTCCGCGGGTAATGCTTTCAAGGAGTGCAAGCTAGAAGGGGATATTAGGGCAAATAGGCAAAGTTTAGGTAAGGAATAAGTTTTAAGCTCATCTTATAACTGGAGAGGGGTAGGACGTGGAGAGAGTTAGAATATGTTTCAGAGCTTCAAGAGGTGAGCTAGAGTCTGAAACCCACAAGGAGCTGAAAATGGAAGAGCTCCGAGTCCTTACAGTGAAGCTTGGCTGGAAGATGTTATTAGGTCTAGTGCAGGTACAAACCACAGAGAAAGTTCAGAACAAAGGTTGCAGTGACGGACAATCTGCTGGAGGAACTCAGCAGATCGGACAGAATCCTTGGGGGCAAAGGAAACGCTGACGTTTTTGGTTGAGGCCTGCATCGGGAAAGGTTTTGGTGTTCAGAATTTGAACATAAAGGAGTTAAAACTAAGCCACAGTTCTGGCTTGAGTGTGTTTCCTCCTCAGCAAGCAGGGGATTTTCTCTTTGGAGTGGAGGAGGATGAATGGTATTTGACAGAAGTATAAAAAATGTTAAGAAGCACAAATTGTGTGGATAGCCAATGACATTTTCCCGGGGCAGAAATGGCTTATAGGAGAGGGCTTAATTTTATGGTGATTGGAGGAGAATATAGGGGGGATAAGAGAGGTAAATTTTTTACGGAGTGGTGGTACGTTGAATGCATAGTGGTGGAGGCAGATGCAACAGGAGCATTTAAGAAACTCTTGGGTACTTGGACGAAAGAAAATGAAGAGCTACGTAGGAGGGAAGAGTTAGATTGATCTTGGATTAGGTTAAAAGGAATAGCACAACACTGTGGGCTGAAGGACCTGTACTGTGCTGTACTGTTCTATATGTTGATGAGACTCCATTCCGACGGGAGATTGGCACCACTGTCATTTATCAAAACTTTATCGCCACTTTGATCTTCAGACAATGGGATATAAAAGAAATGCATCGTACTGTACTCTTGTATCACAAGCAGTGTGCAAAGGAGCTCCAGGGTGACAGTTTGTTTTATATATTTCACAACAAAGCCTCTATCCAAATAAGCTGGAGGTTGTGGGGTCTGCAAAGTCAAACAAAGACAGGCTGAGCTTGTACACACATGCAAGACTGTGCAAGATCACTGCTTTATGATAAGCCCAGAACCACAGATGTATTGGATGGGCTTCCAGCTCGGTTTAGGAACTCGTGCCTCCCATATCTTTCGAACTGAGGTATGAATACTAGACTCATTCATTCCTGGCTCACTGCCGCACTCACTTCCATTCACTCCGAGAGAATCTTTTTGAAAGCTGATTCAGCAGCAAATCAGCTGGGCACTCGCAGAGATTCTGATGGTTCAGCGGGGTCAGCGATGGAGTGCAGCTGGGAAACTGTCCTCGTAAACGTAGAGAAAGGACGATGAAGCACATTTCACATCAGCTGGTCAGATCCACAGGAATGGCCTTCTCAGGTACAGGCTGTGCTATGGAGAACCAGTTAGTTCAGGTCGCTAATGGGTAAACTGGTAATTAATGGGTTATCAATGAAGGAGACAGGGTCACAAATAACTCAACCTGTTTCATTTCAGCAATTTTCGCTCCTGGTAGGAAAGCTAAGGTACATGGGATATGGAAGAGCCGTTTCGATTCGTTCACAGAATTCCTGTTGTTCTTGTCCATCCCAAGCAGGAAGATATTGGGGCAAATGAGCTGGGCTCTAGAATTTACACATAGAAACAACTTCACTGGTCACGGCATTGTCGAACCTCAGAGAATCCATGACAGACCCGGTGTTAAGAACACTTCACTGGTTACCAGCATTTTAATTGATGCCAAGGTGTGATAGCTGGGATGGGACTTGCTGCTAAATAATACCCTGTATCAGCTGACAGAACTAGTGGCCAAGGGTCACCTGTCCAAGACGTTCAACTTGAAGCCATTCCAACCAACACATCAGCCTGGTCCGGCATTCCGTTCAACACAGAACTTTCCTGGGACACAGTTATTTTTGGCTCTACCTCTCCTAACCTGCCCCTTCACGTTTCCTGGGCCACTGAAGTAGCTGGGGGGGGGCAGGGTCTGGAGTCCATATTCATTCATGGTCAAGAATGAATTCCTCAAGAGAAATTGCTGATGCAATTCTGGGATTAGGGTCCCAGTGGGCCTGGATTATTGACGACATCCAATTACTCTATTGCAGGCACGTAGACTGTCTCAGGGAGCTCAGGGAACAGATTCCCACCAGTCAGCACCGGACACACAGTTGACCTCTCTGCCCTCTTCTCCAAAGGTGCCAGGGCTGACTTTGGAGAGAATGGGTCTAACCCTACAACCTTTAAACTCACTTTCAAAGACTCTACAACTCATGTTCTCAGTATTATTTATTTTTCTATTTGCACAACTTACAAGTTGGTTGTTTGTCAATCTTTGTTTATGTAGTTTTTCATAAACTCTTTTGTATTCCTTTATTTTCCTGCCAATGCCCGCAAAACAATCTCAAAGAAGTATATGTCTAATTTGATAATAGATTATTAGATTAGATTATGAGGACACGCAGTCCTCTTTTATTGTCATTTAGTCATGCATGCATTTAGAAATGATACAATGTTCCTCCAGAATGATATCACAGAAACACAAGACAGACCAAGACTGAAAAAACTAACAAAACCACATAATTGTAACATATAGTTACAACAGTGCAAAGCAATACCATAATCTGATAAGAACATACCATGGGCACGGTACAGTCTCAAGTCTCTCGAAAGTCCCATCATCTCACACAGACGGTGAACCTCCAGCGCCGCAAACTTGCCGATGCAGCATCCTGGAAGCATCTGACCACAGTCCGGCTCCGAGTCTGTCCGAAAACTCCGAGCCTCCGATGAGCTCTCCGACACCGAGCACCGAGCACCATCTCTGCTGAGCGCTTCGACCCCAGCCCGGGCAACAGGCAATAGGCAAGACCGAGGATTTGGGGCCTTCGTCTCCGGAGATTCTCGATTGCACAGTAGCAGCGGCAGCGAAGCAGGCATTTCAGAAATTTCTCCAGATGTTCCTCCGCGCTCCTCACGGCTGTCTCCATCAAATCCGGATTGTGCACGGCATCCTACTTCAGAAATACGATATTCATTCGGAACGGCTGCATGTGCTGCTTTGCGCCGCCATCTTCTCCTCCCTTAAATTTACTTTGAACTTTGATCGGGTCAGTTTGAAGGTGTGAGTTCAGCATCCATGAGATGTAAATGATCCTGAGTGTTCTTGGCAGTATTGATGCTTCCTCCAGTGGGAGAAGATAGAACCAGGGGCCACCTACTTAAGATGGAGAAGAGGTGAAATTCTTTTCTCTCAGAGAGTCATGCTCCTCCTGAGGATCTTCTCCTCCTCCTCCTGTAAGGTGGAAGCAGTGAATACATACTTTAAGGCAGGGGGAAATGGTTGAGTACGCAGAGGGTTGGGTGGGGAGGGAGGTTGAGAGATTACTCACAGAAATATAGCAATGTCTTACAGAGAGATTGATTGTGAACTTATTGAATGCTGGCACGGGCCAGAGTGGCCAAATAGCCCGTTCCTGCTTCTGACCCATATGTTCTGTAGCCAAAGGGCGATATAGGATGTGTATCGGTTGTGTACGGTCAGGATCAATGATACTCAGCTCATCACCACATCCAGTTCCTTCTGTACGGCCCACTCCCACATTGCGGCCATCCACTACCTGAACATCTGAGACGCTCGATAAAATTCACTCTCATGCAATCTGTGTGAAAACTGAAGCAAATACAGCAACACGATCTTTTTTCTTTAATTCGAATTTCTTGATGCATGAACAGATGGCATGGTTTTGTGTTCCAAGAAAATCCACGATGCAGACCATTTTCTAGGAATGCCTCCCCCAGTTCCACTCTGATGATGTGGGGTCACGTTACTACCAGAAAGAACTTTCTGTAATCTGCCTGATACTCTGTATTAATCTCCTGCCATTTGCTTCTTTACTTCCTGCTCTGCTCTGCTCTCTACATGGGATAGATTTCTGGCATTAATTTCCCTGCCCTTCTCCCTCAAGGGAACGGACTGAGATTCCACTTTAAATGCCAATCAGTCAACAACTCTGTTATAACCTGCCAAGTTTTGACTACAATTTACCTGAGCCAGATCTTTCTCATTCCACTGATGTTGGCCCAACTCCAGCTGACGATAGATCACTTTGTTCTGTCTTCAGACCACGGGCTGGGATCAACCACGTCACAGTGTTATGTGTTCCAGATATGCTTTGGAGATGTAATTATTGTGGTGAACAGTCACTCCCAAACAAGTGGAGAGGAGGAGCAGATGTCAAGTAGGAAGGTGACAGAAATGAAGTATTACATGGGAGTGCCATCTGTAATATTTTAGGTGGATATAGGGCAGGCTTGGAGGAAGATGTTAGTACAGATTATGTGCCTTCTCAGCCACGTTACACCCTTCTTCAAAGGAGATGAACTCATTAAGAACAGAGCTGTCTAACCTCAATGATGGAGAAAGACCGAGAAACAATAATCAGAGCCAGAAGGAGTAGAAGCCACCTCTCAGGTCTGCTCTGTCATTTAGAAGGTCAATGAGGAGCCACAAGAGATTGCAGAATCTGGAGCAGCTACAAGGGACTCAGTGGTGAGGTGGACAGTCAACGTTAAGGGTCGTGACTCTTCACCTGAGTGTAAGCTCGACTTGGCATTCCTGCCACCCACTGTGATCTTCCACTTGCGTGTTTATTAAGAGCCAGCTCTGTTTTAAAAGTATTCAAAGGCTTTGGGGCAACTCTTCGAAGACTTTGCTTCCACTCCAGTTGAGGAGCAGAGTCTTAGAGAGCCCCATATCTTTGAGAGGAAATATTTCAGGTCTGCATTGAGCTGGTGACCTACTGGTGGCAAGGCTCCCTGGCCCCTTTCTAACAACTTTCTACAGGAGCACCCTCAAGATCGCCCCGTCTGGCCGCAATATTGTGTAGGGTGGAAGCTGCAGGGTGTCTGACTGCAAGACGCTACGGAAGATAGTGAAAACAGCCAAGAAGATCATTAGGGACTCCCTCCTCCCTATTTGTGTTGTATACAAAGGGTCCGAAGCATTGATAGATAGTTAGATAGACATACTTTATTGATCCCGAAGGAAACTGGGTTTTGTTACAGTTGCACCAACTAAGAATAGAGTATAAATATAGCAATATAAAACCATAAATAATTAAATAATAATATGTAAATTATGCCAGGAAATAAGTCCAGGACCAGCCTATTGGCTCAGAGTGTCTGACCCTCCAAGGGAGGAGTTGTAAAGTTTGATGGCCACAGGCAGGAATGACTTCCTATGACGCTCTGTGTTGCATCTCGGTGGAATGAGTCTCTGGCTGAATGTACTCCTGTGTCTAACCAGTACATTGTGTAGTGGATGGGAGACATTGTCCAAGATGGCATGCAACTTGAACAGCATCCTCTTTTCAGACACCACCGTCAGAGAGTCCAGTTCCATCCCCACAACATCACTGGCCTTACGAATGAGTTTGTTGATTCTGTTGGCGTCTGCTACCCTCAGCCGCTACCCGAGGATCCCTACCACCCATCGCACAATCTCTTTGACCCACTGCTGTCAGTAAGGATGTGCAGAAACATCAAGGCTAGGAGTACCAGACTGGGCAACAGCTTCTTCCCTCAGGCTGTGAGACTAATGAATACCCTGCCACAATCGAGGTCTCGTCACCAGGAGCTGTTTACTGTTCACCTGCACTGTGCACTACATACACTTTCAATTATATTTGATATTTTATTAACATTTGTGGCAATACTTTGTTTTATGTGCTGTGTGTGATATGTTTTGTGGGTGCACTGCGGTCTGGAGGGACGTCGTTTCATTTGGTTGTACAAGAAAGCTGAAGTTGAACCTGTAGATTCTCCTGCAAGAGAAAACCTCTCCTCCACATTCCATCCTGCAAAGACCCTTCAGGGTCGACATTCCCACTGGATTATGAACTGAGCCCATCCAACATTTCCTCTGTTGACAACCTGCCTGCTCCAGGTATTAATTCAATAAACCTTCTTTGAAATGGTTCCAAAGCACTCTTGGCTATTTGAACGTTCAAGCTTGTTTAATATCATTTCCTGTACACAAGTGTAAAGGAGAATGAAGTAATTGTGACTCCGGATCCGATGCAGCACAAAACAATACAAAAGATAAAGAAAAGAATAACAAAAAAATCCCAACAAATCTAAACACATGAGATAGCTTATGGAACACCCTGGTTTCCTTGGCCGTGTAAGTCTAGGGACGACAACCTCCGGCCCTGCCAAACACGTGAGACTGAGGTGCGCTCGATCCCACCCAAGACCCCAGTTTGTGTGGATTTGCTCCCCTGTTACAAATTAATGCCATGAAATAACAGATAGTAGTACACTACATATGATCAAAGGGATTATATTTATGAATCTTAACTAAAGGGTTAGGAAAGAATAACAAAAAGAAAAGGGCCCATTCTAATTAAACAGTCAAACGTGCACAATTTGGAGCTCATTTTGAACTTCTCTGTCACTCACGCGCTGGGCCCTCGGTCAATGTGAAAGCACACACCACCCTCCGAATGGTGCTCGCAATCCATCCCGAACAAACGTGTCTCCCACCGGACCGTATGCTACGACCGGTTCTCCCCAGCGTCTTCTCTCTTCATCTCCTCTCGAACAAAATCCCAAGTCCAACCTTAGTGTCCCTCAGAGAAACCTCCCCTTAATCTGACCATCCTGGTTGGATGGCATACGTTTCTCCGCTCTTTTATCTTCAGCAGTAACCTAGACAAGCTGAAAACAGGCTGCTCTCACAGAACAGCACAAAATGAAATACATACAGCATAACAGTAAAAAATACAAACCAGGGCATTACACTTAGAAACAACTCGAGCAAACCATCACATCATTCATAAAGAAGTGGCTCGATGTCCCAGGGTGCATCAGTAACATCAGTCTCTATGGTAAAGGAGTCCTTGAACTACCTTTCACTGGCCTTACAGAGGGATGGTGAGAAGGCAGTGGAGTGAGACTAAGTGGGAGAATGGATCAGCTCATGATAAAATGGCGGAGCAGACTTGATGGGCCGAATGGCTGACTTCTGCTCCTTTGTCTTATGGTCTTATGGATTCAAGGTGCATCTACAGGTGACAGTCAAAGACTCACGTGACAAGACCATCAGTAACGCTGCACTGACCTTATCAGCTGGGCGGAAATGGACCCCAGCTGATGTGGTGCAGCACGCAACAGCAGCCCTTAGGCACAGAGACATTGTGGAGCAAGTCTAACAGGGCAAGGCTGGCTTTGGCCTGGCAGTAAGTGGACCCACCTGGCACAAGGGCACAATTCCAGGCGAAAGAAGGTAGCGACAGCAAGAGGAAGAGCAAAGGCTGTCTCTCTGGCTAAGAGGGGCAATGGAAGCAGTGGGAAATCATCTGGAAGGACATATGGGAGATGGAAGCAAACAGACTTATCTTTCTCATCAGAGCTACATATGATATGCTTCCCTCACAAAAAAACCTCCACCAGTGTTTCGGTGAGGACACAACTTGTTCCCTGTGCCCGATTCCAGCTACCCTCAGGCCTATCCTGGCAAGCTGCAAAACCAGCCTCACACGAGGCAGATACATGTGGCATCACAACCAGGCCTTGCAGAGTCTGACAGCAGCAATTGAGACCAAGAGGATAGCAACCAACTCCATTCCCCCTAGAATGACTAACGCTCTGACACCAGCAGCATTCATTCAGGAGGGAGGGAAAAGTCCAAAATCTCCCTCCTAAGCCAGAAACAGGGCAGATGAACATGACCCGTGACTGGAAAATGCTGGTGGGTGTCAATAAACAACTCACCATTTCACAGGAAATTGCTGCCACCAACCTTGGGCCAGGCTTGGTTCTCTGGTGCAGTTCATTACAGATCGTCTACATCGTGGAACTCACAGTCTGGTGGGAGGTTTCAGCGGCTGAAGGATATGAGCACAAGCGACTACACTATACAGATCTAGCGGCTGAAGCTCAGCGACAGGGCTGGAAAACCAACGTTTGTCCTGTGGAAGGGGCTTTATAGCCACATCCACCATCGAATTGCTGAAGGAGCTAGGGATCTGTGGTCAGACTCCACGGCAAACCATCAGAGCCACATCAGAGGCAGTGGAAACAAGCAGTCACTGGCTTTGGATCAAGCATAAAGACCTCGCCTAGGCTCCAAGACAGCATCAAGAGATTGGGAGGACACAAGTGGAGTGACTCTGGGAGGCCAGAAGTCTTCATCGAGCCCCCCGGGGAAGTAGTGAGCTAATCAATTAAGCATCGAGGAAGGAGGGTGCCCACTTGAAAACCCCCGCATGTTAACATTGTGCCACTCCCAACATCAAGGCAGTCTCCAGCAAGTGCTCATGACTCATTGGCACGAAGGATATTAACATCTTATCCTGTGTACTTTGATTTTAAATTGATTGTATGTCCATAAAGTGACACAAGGTTACTGACAGAGAATAACAAGGTAGTGGTGGAGTTAGTGGGTGGAGATGTTGATCAGCCTTACTGCTTGAGGAAAGTACGTGTTTCTGTGTTTGCTGCTCCTGGCGTTAATGCTGCATAGCCTCCCCCCAATGGGAGTGCTGCAAACAGTCCATGAGCAGGGCACGTGGGATCATTCAAGATGTTACTGGCCCTGTTCTGGCACCTTTCTATATTTATGTCCTTGATGGCAGGTAGTCTAGTGCCAGTGATGTGCTGGGCAGTGTTAACTATTCATTGTAGAGCCTTCCTGTCCACCACAGTTTCCATACCCAGCAATGACGCAGCTTGTCAAGATGCTCTCTACTGTGCATCCGTAGAATAATGTGAGTAAGGATGTGCATGGTCCTGCTCTCTTCAGCCTCCTCAGAAAGTAGAGGGTTGATAAGCTTTCTTAACCATGTCAGATGTGTTCTGGGACCATGAGAGGCAGCGTGTGATGTGCTCTCCCAGGAGTGTGAAGCTGCTTGCAGTTTCCACTGCTGTGCCGCTGACGTAAAGAGGGGTGTGAGTCGTGTGTGTTCTCCAGAAATCAGTAAACATCTCCTTTGTCTTATTGACATTAAGGAAGAGTGAAAAGGAGAAGAAGATGGTGGCGCGAGAGCAGCACGCGCAGCCTCTCCGGTGATGAATATCTGTTATCTATCAAGTAGGGGACCTTGCAAAATTCTGATTTGATGGCGACGGACATGAGAATACGGAGGAACGTCTGGAAAACTTCTGAAATGCCCGCCTTGCTGCCGCTGCTACTGTGTAGTAACCGGAATCTCCGGAGCAGAAGGCCCCGAATCCTCGGCTTTGCTTGTTTCAGAGGCCGAGGCGAGGTCGAAGGCGCTCGGCAGAGGATGGCGCTCGGGAGGCTGTATCGGAGAGGCTGGTCGGAGGCTCGAAGTTTTCGGACGGATGGACTCAGTGTCGGCTGGGGTCGGCTGCTTCCAAGGCATCGGCAAGTTGACGGTACCTGGAGGTTTATGGCAGGGAGTTTCTCCCTTTTGCCGCCTGCTATCGGGGACTCGGGAGTCGATTGACTCGGGGACTTCTGAGACTTTTTTTTTACCGTGCCCATGGTTTGTTCTTCATCAAATTACGGAATCGCTTTGCACTGCTGTAACTATGTTATAATTATGTGGTTCTGTCAGTGTTTGTCTTTGGTTTGTCCTGTTTTCTGTGATATCACTCCGGAGAAACATTGTATCATTTCTTAATGCATGTATGCATTTCTAAATGACAATAAAAGAGGACTGAGTGTTCTCATAATCTAAATCTAAATTTGCTTGGAAGCAAGCCTTGAGCTCTTCTACCCCCGTCACATTGTTGTTGGTGATGAGCCCCACCACTGTCGTATCAGCAGTGAACTTGACAATGTGATTACTCGGGTGTTATGTCCGTGCGGTCCTGGGCGAGCAGGGTGTACAGCAGTGGGCTCAGTGGGTTCCACTCGTGCTGAGGGTGATGGGGAGATGGAGGAGTTGTGCCTCCTGACTACCTGAGGCCTGGTGGTTGGGAATTCACTATTGAGGTCAGTGTTGCCAGACGAGAACTCCGAAGGTGTGGAGTTCTTTTGGTACAGAAATGATGGTGGCTGACTTGAAGCAGGTGGGGTCAGCCGGCCGGAGGGGCAAATTGTTGAAGATGTCCAAGAAGACGTCATTGAGCTGTTGGGCGCACTCCCTGTGTACCCAGCCCTGCCGCCTTATGGGGGTTGACTCTCTGCAGAGGTGGGAGGTGGGTAGCTTTCACAGCCGGCGTTGTGCTGAACGTTGAGTGTGGATTGATCAGTGAAAACCAGTGCAAGCTAACTCGGTAGAGCTTTCGATGAGGTCGCAGAAAGGGATAGCGGCAGAGGTGTGAGTGATCTTCCAGATACGGACTGTCCTAAAGGCACCCCTTTGTAGTTTTGCGGTGGTGGGGGAACATGGAATAAAGATGGCTTGTAGCAGACAGACAGAAAGCTGGAGAAGTAATAGAAAACCGATTGACCTAAACATGACATGAAGTCATGGATACCCTGCAGGGAAGAGCAATCCCCTTGGCCCCACAAATCCACACTGACCATCAAATTCCCATATACGCCAATCCCACGCTGAATGCATTTTATTCCCCCCTCCACACACACACACACACACACACACACACACACACACACACACATTCTCTTCAACTCCCCTCAGATCCTTCCACCCACGGGACAATTTACCAGAGGTCTCATTAATTGACCAACCCACATGTCATTGGGATGTGTGAGGAAAGCGTTCTGCCTGGAGACCAGTGACATGGAGAACATCCAAACACTGCACAGGGAACGCTGGAGGCCATCGTCGGACCAGGGTCTCGGGAGCTGTGAGCCAGCAGCGCTATACAAGGGTTGATTGACACGTTTGTGGCCTAAGGTAGAAGGAGTCAATTTTAGAAAACCTAGCACATTTATTTTTCAGCATAATCCCCTCCTACATTTACACACTTAGTCCAGCGGTCGTGGAGCATATGGACCTTGGACCTCCAGAAAGTGCCCACAGCAGGGGTGATTGATAAGTTCGTGGCCTAAGGTAGAAGGAGATGAGTTATACAGCTCTCATTACATGCACGTGCAGGTCAACTCTTTGAGCGATTATGCAGAGAGTTTGAAGTTAATAACTCATCTCCTTCCACCTTCGGCCGCGAACTTATCAGTCACCCCTCGTAGCACTGCTCTTCAGCGGGCAGTTGCTTTTCCAGGTGAGTGTTTGGCACCTGGAATGAACTTCTGCGGAAGCATGGCGGCAGATTTATTTGTCACATTCTAAAAGAGCCGGATAAGTATCTGAAAAGCAAGAATTTATTGAGATGCACAGAGAGCAGAGAATTGGGGATCAACTGAGCAGCTCTCCCATGGAGCCAGAGCAGATATAGATAGAGATAAAGATTAGCTTTATTACAAGTAAACAAGAAGAGCTTATTCGTCATATATGCCGGGAAAGCGCGGGGTCCTTTTCCATAAACGTTATTTCTCACAAGTACATTGTAACATTGAAACGTACAGTGAAAAGCATCATTTGTATCAAATCAAATGAGCGAGGATGTGCTGGGGGCAGCCCACCAGTGTCGCTAAGTCTCCAGCGGCAACAGAGCATGCCCACAGCTTACTAACCCCAACCCGTACATCGTTGGAAGGTGGGAGGAAACTGGAGCACCCGGAGGAAACCCACACGGCTACGCGGGGGGGGGGGCTCCTAGAGAGTGGCAGGAATTAAATGTGAATGGGAATCTCTGGCGCTGTGTAGTGATGCGCTAACCACTACACCACTGTGCTGCCCTCACACTCAATGGGCCAAACGGCCGCTTTCCGGTGGGGAATCTGTGGGAAATATGCTGCAGCTGTGGAGGCCTAAGTCTGTACTGGTATATTTAAGGCAGAGGCTGATAGATTCTTGATTGGTCAGGGCAGGAAGGGATATAGGAAGAAGGCAGGAGACTGAGGCTGAGGAAAAATGCATCAGCCATGACGAAATGGTGGAGATACTCAATGGGCCAAATGGCCTAATTCTGCTCCTACATCTTATGGTCTTCCATACTACTATCAACCTGTCGACACAATAGCCACAGTAAATGGAGCCAATATCTCCAGGGTTAATCATTTCCAGGAATACAAAAATTATTTATAATAACTTTGAAGGTTACTTCCTTGAATATGTCACCGCGGCACACATAGTCTGACAAGTTAATGCACGTTCGTGGGAGGGGCACACATATGCTACAGCCTCGCCCGAGGCCCCAATGTAACTCAGTCTGTTGGAATGAAAACACTGAGGTAACATAGGAACAAAAACATGTTCAAACATATTACCGAGGCTCCCCTGTCACTCCAGCATCACTGTCACCAGGTTCACCGAGGGGGGCTCACATTTCACACAAGGCCTTATTTAAACTGAAGCTGGGCGGTTTGTTTTATTGTAATTAGTGAGGCAAGAAGTCACCCCTGAACGATGAAGAGAAGAGCAGCTGTCGGGATAGAGGCACGTTTACTTGGATTTTTACCACACATGAAGTTGCCAAACAAGATAAGTGCCCGTGATATTACAGGAAAGACACCAGCCTGATTAGAAGCTTACGAGCAGGAGGCAAAGAACGGGAATAAAGGAGGCCTTTTCTGATTGGTTGCTGGTGGGGTGACTAGTGGCATTCCGCAGGGGTAGGTGTTGGGGCCACTTCTTTTCACATTAAATGCCATGGTTTAGACGACGGAATTGTTGGCTTTGCAGATGATATGAAGATTTTTAATTTTTAAGGAAGGAGGGAGTCTGCAGAAGGACTTGGACAGATTAGGAGAATGGGCAAAGAAGTGGCGGATGGAATATGGTAGAGGGAAGTGTAAGGTTATGCACTTCATTAGAAGGAATAAAGGCAGAGTATTTTCTAAACAGAATTCAGAAACTGGAGGTGCAAATGCACCTGAGAGTTTCGGATTCTCTGAAGGCAAACTTGCAGGCTGAGTCGGTAGTGAGGAAGGCAAATGCATTCACTTTGTGAGAGAGCTAAAATATAAAAGCAAGGATGTGATGCTGAGGTTTTCTTTGAGGCATTGGTCAGGTTGTACTTGGAGTTTTCTGAGCAGTTTTGGCCCCTTATCGATGAAAGTGCCAGTGGCACTGGAAAGAGCCCAGATGGGGTTTATGAGAATGATCCTGGGAATGAAAGGGTTAATGCGTGAAGAGCTTTCGATGGTGTTGGGCCTGTTTAGAAGAATGACGGGAGGGGGGATCAGAATCGGAATCAGGTTTAATATCACCAGCATATGTCGTGAAATTTGTTGCTTTGTGGCTGCAGTACATTGCAGTACATAATAATAAAAATGTGGAAATTACAGTGAGTATATTTTAAAAGTTAAATTAATAAGTAGTGCAAAAAGGGAAAGGAAAGCAGTAAGGCAATTTTCATGGTTTCATGTCCATTCAGAAATCTGGCAGAGGGGAAGAAGCTGTTCCTGAATTGTTGAGTGTGTGCCTTCAGGCTTCTGTACCTCCTCCTGACAGTAACAATGAGAAGAGGGCCTGTCCTGGGTGATGGGGTACTTAATGATAAATGCCACCTTTCTGAGGCATCACCTTGAAGATGACCTGGCCATTGGGGAGGCTAGCGCTCATGATGGATCTGACTGAATTTACAACTTTCAGCAGCTTTTTCCCATCTTCTGCAGTGGCCTCTCCATACCAGAGAGTGATGCAGCCATCAGGAATGCTCTCCATGGTATATCTGTAGAAATCTTTGAGTGTCTTTGGTGACATACCAAATCTTTTCATACTCCTATTGGAATATAGCTGCTCTCCTGCCTTCTTTATAACTGCATCAATATGTTGGGCCTCAGAGATGTTGACATCCAGGAACTTGAAATTACTCATCCTTTGTACTTCAGATCCCTTGATGAAGACTGGTGGGTGTGTCCTCGTGTTATCCTTTCTGAAGTCCATAATCAATTCTTTGGTCTTACTGATGTTGAGTGCGAGGTTGTTGCTGTGACATCACTCAACTAACTGGTATATCTCGCTCCTGAACAACCTCTCGTCACCAGCTGAGATTCTGCCAACAATTATTGTGTCAGCAGCAAAGTTATAGATGGCATTTGAGCTGTGCCTAGCCACACAGTCATGGGTGTAGGGAGAGTAGGGCAGTGGGCTAAACACACCATCCTTGAGGTGTGCCAGTGTTGACTATCAGCAAGGTGGAGATTTTATTTCCGGTCCGCACAGACCGTGGTCACCCGCTGAGAAAGTCAAGGATCCAGTTGCAGAGGAAGCTACAGAGGCCCAGGTTTTGGAGCTTTTTGATCAGAACTGTAGGAATGATTGTGTTAAACGCTGAGCTGTAGTCAATAAATAGCAGCCTGACGTAAGTATTAGTATTGTCCGGGTGATCCAAGGCAGGTGAAGAGCCAATGGGATCGCATCCACTGTAGATCCAATGTGGTGACAGGCAAATTGCACTTGCTCAGGCAGGAGTTGATTCTGACCATAACCAACCGCTCAAAGTACTTCATCACCGTAGATGTGAGGTTCACTGGACGATAGTCAATAAGGCAGCTCACCCTGCATTTCTTGGACACTGGTAAGATTGCCGCCCTTTAGAAGCAGGTGAAAACTTCCGACTGTAGCAATGAGGAATTGAAAATGTCTTTGAACACACCTGCCAGTTGGTTGGCACAGGTTTTCAGAGCCCTACCCACGTACACCATGTCACCTTGCGAGGGTTCACACTCTTGAGAGATGTTCTGACGTTGGCCTCTGAGAAAGATCACAGGGTCTGGATGCTGTAGTTTCATTCTCTCTTTCAATGCATGCATAAAAAGCATTGAGCTCATCTGGGACTGAAGCATCCCTTCCATTCCTTCAATCTCCTGGAAATCTACTAAATATTGAAAGGCCTACATAGAGCAGACATGGAGGGTATGTTTCCATTAGTGTGAGAATCTAAGAAGAGAGGGCACAGCCTTAGAATAGAAGGACATCCCTTTAGAACAGGGATGAGGAAGAATTTCTTTTGCCAGAGGGTGGTGAATTTGCGGAACTCATTGACACAGATGGCTGTGGAGGCCAATTCATTGCATATATTTAAAGTAGAGGTGGATAAGTTCTCGATTAATCAGGGTGTCAAAGGTTATGGGGAGAAGGCAGGAGACTAGGGTAGAGAGGGATAAGAAATCAGCCGTGATCGAAATGCCGAGCAGACTCAATGGGCCGAATGGCCTAATCCTGAGCCTGTATCTTATGAGGGGCAGACATTGGGTCTTCATCAGAAACGTTTCCCCCATAGCAGAGGTATCTAAGACACCAGGGCACGGGTGTGGGTATAAGGG
Organism: Mobula birostris; assembly: GCF_030028105.1. NCBI lineage: Eukaryota > Metazoa > Chordata > Chondrichthyes > Myliobatiformes > Myliobatidae > Mobula > Mobula birostris. The sequence goes on along the minus strand of NC_092380.1, from coordinate 27,042,195 downwards.
CTAGAGGAATTCAGAAGAGACCGATGAGAGGGCAAAGGTTTGAGGTTAGGATTTTAAAGGGATTCTGAGAGGGATTTTCTCCCCTGTGGAGGGGATGTTGGAATCTGGAACACAGAGCTTGAGGGGGTGGAGGAGTCAGAGACTCTCACAATGTTTAATAAATATCTGGACCAACACTTGAATCACCAAGGCAGAGAGGGTGACAAATTCTGGAAAATGGGATTAGACACATTAGGTGGTCAGAGTAGATGCAGTGTTTCCATGCTGTGCACTCTATGTCATAATTTTAGGCGTTGCCTAAACAGAAAAAAAATACCAGATTGTCCAAAGAATGGATCTAAAATAGCAGTCAGCTCCTCCCACAGATAAAACAATGTGTGAAGTGGGCAGAGGAAGCAACTTGGAGCGTGGTCAAAATCTTCAGGGTCAGAACTCTATTTCCCAGTCTGTGTCATCTACGTGATAAGCAAAGACAGCTAAAACCAGAAATAAATTAAAATGTAGAGAAGGATAATGGAGGGAGGCTGTTTATCCTGATTTCTAATGAGCAATCCCATTCCCATGTCTTTTCCCAAAGGCTCCAAACGCCAAACCAAATTCCTGTCTCTATTTCACCACCCCTCCTGACTGAATCATGAGAATTCTGCATATATATAAAGAAACATCCTCATTGAATTGTTTGACCATTTCTTTGTATCTACACTTTTGAACCATTGTCCAATGTGAACAACTTGACTCTATCCACCGAACCTTCCTGTCCAACCTCCTTCTCGTTTCTGGAGAACAATTGTCGGTTCTCCGCAGAACAGTACTGCTGGGGAACACCTTTCAGCTCACCGCCTGTGCAAACTACAATGTCAATCCAAGCAAATCCCACCTTCCCGTACATTGTCCTTATCCCTCAATTCCATGCCTGTCCATATTGTATGTCTGTCAAAACACCCTTTAAACATAGACAACAAGAGAAAAACTGCAGGTGCTGGAAATCTATGGAAAAAAGTGGAGTCGACATTTCTGGCCAAGACCCTTCAGCAGGACTGGAGCAAAGTGAATAGATTTAGAAGTGGATGATAGGTGAAACTGCGAGGGGGAGGGATAAAGTAAAGAGCTGGGAAGTTGATTGGTGAAAGAGATACAGGGCTGGAGAAGGAGGAGTCTGATAGGAGGGAACAGAGGGCCATGGAAGAAAAGGGGGGAGGAGCACCAGAGGGAGGTGATAGGCAGGCAAGGAGATAGGGTGAGAGAGGGAAAAGGGGATGGGAAAAGGGGATGGGAATGGTGAAGGGGAGGGGATTACTGGAAATTCGAGAAATCAACATTCATGCCATCAGGTTGGAGACTACCCAGATGGAATATAAGGTGTTGTTCCTCCAACCTGAGTGTGGCCTCCTCGTGACAGTAGAATGGGAGGTGGAATTAAAATGGGTGGCCACTGGGAGATCCTGCTTCTTCTGGTGGATGGAGTGTAGGTGCTTGGTGAAACGGCCTCCCAATCTACCTCAGGTCTCACCGTTATACGGGAGGCCACACTAGGAGCAACGGACACAGTATATGACCCTAACAGACTCACAAGTGAGGCGTCGCCTCACCTTGAATGGTAGTGAGGGAGGAGGTGTAGGGGCAAGTGTAGCACTTGTTGTGCTTGCAAGGAAAAGTGCCGGAGGGAGATCAGTGGGGAGGGACAAATGGACAAGGGAGCGATCCCTGCAGAAAGCAGAAAGTGGGGGTAAGGGAAAGACGTGCTTGGTGGTGGAATCCAGTTGGAGATGGGGGAAGTTCTGGAGAATTATGCACTGGACATGGAGGTTGGTGGGGTGGTAGGTGAGGACAAGAGGTACCCTAGCCCTGGTAGGGTGGCGGAAGGATGGGGTGAGGGCAGACATGCGTGAAATGGGAGAGCTGTGGTTGAGAGCAGCGTCAAAGGTGGAGGAAAGGAAACCCCTTTCTTTGAAAAAGGAGGACATCTCTTTCATTCTAGAATGAAAAGTCTCACCTTGAGAGTAGATGCAGTGGTGACGGAGAAATTGAGAGAAGGCGATAGCGTTTTTACAAGTAACAGGGTGGAAGAGGTATAGCCCAGGTAGCTGTGAGAGCCTGTGGGTTTATAATAGACATCAATAGATAAGCTGTCTTCAGAAACAGAAACAGTGAGATCGAGAAAGGGGAGGGAGGTGTTAGAAACGGACCAGGTAAATTTGAGGGCAGGGTGGAAGTTGGAGGCAAAGGTGATGAAGTCAATGAGCTCAAGCATGGGTGCAGGAAGCAGCGCCAATGCAGTCATGAATGTACCGTGGGAAAAGTGTGGGACGGTCGCCAGTGTAGGCTTGGAACATGGACTGTTCCACGTGGCCGACAAACAGGCAGGCATAGCTAGGACCCATGCGAGTGCCCATGGCTACCCCTTTTGTTTGAAGGAAGTAGGAGGAGCCAAAGGAGAAATTATGTAGAATGAGGACAAGTTGTGCTGGGCGGAGGAGAGTGGTGGTGGAGGGGAACAGTTTGGGTCTGGAGTCCAGAAAGAAACAGAGATCTTTGTGGCCTTCCTTGTGGGGAATGGAGGTGTATAGAGACTGGGCATCCATAGTAAAAATAAGATGATGGGGGCCAGGGAACCTGAAGTAATTGAAAAGATCCAGAGCGTGTGAGGTGTCACGGATGTAGGTGGGAAGGGACTGAACCGGGGGGATAAAACGGAGTCCAGGTATCAGACATGAGCTCAGTGGGGCAGGAACAAACTGAAATAATGGGTCTACCTGGACAAGCCAGTTTGTGTATCTTGGGTAGGAAGTAGAAACAGAAGGTGTGGGGTGTGGGAACTGAGCTTGGTGGCAGTGGATGGGAGATCCCCAGGGCTAATAAGGTCAGTGATGGTGTGGGAGACGATGGCCTAGTGCTCCTTAGTGGGATCCTATTGAGGGATAAGTAAGAGGAGGTGTCTGAGAGCTGGCGCTGGGCCTCAGCAAGGTAGAGGTCAGTTCGCCAGACTACTACAGCACCTCCCTTACCTGCGGGTTTGATGGTGAGGCTAGGATTAGTGTGGAGCGAGTGGAGAACAGAGCATTTGGAAGGGGTAAGGTTGGAATTGGAGAGAGGAGTGTTGAAGTCAAGACAGTTGATTCCCTGTCGGCAATTGGCAATGAAAAGGTCCAGAGCAGGCAGAATACAGGGCCAGGAGTCCAGGAGGAGGAGGAGGGTTGAAGACTGGAGAAGGGTCATCAGTGCGGGGTGAGGAGTCCTTGCCAAAGAAGGCAGCTCAGAGAATGAGGCAACTAAAGAAAAGCTCAGTGTCGTGGTGGGCACGGAACTCACTGAGGTGTGGTTGCAGGGGGACAAAGGTGAGGACAGAACATCCTGCCTCAGGGAGGGGAAGGTCGGAGGGAATGGTGAAGATCCAGCGCAGATGATTCGGAGGGGGGAAGAAGGTTGGTAGTGTCTGTGGAGAAGGGAGGTTTGGGATATTCAGGGCTGGTGGGGTGAGAAGAAGATGGAGTCTCTGAGGACCCAAGAGCTGGCAGTGGGACCTGCGAGAGATGGGATTGCAGAGTAGCAGTGGGGGGAAGGGGAGACAGGGGTTCCAGCAACAGCGTGTGGAGGTCAAGGCCAGAGCCAGAGTTGGAGGAAATGTCGACCGTACTTTTTTCCATAGATGCTGCCTGGCCGGCTGAGTTCCTCCAGCATTTTGCATGTGTTGCTTTAAACATTGCTGTCGAGTCTGCTTCTACCATCTACCCTAGTAGCCTGTTCTGCGCCTACCACTCTGAGAGTAAAAAATCCTGACTGTAAATACCTTTAAACTACACCCCTTCCCCCCACCATAATCAAGGAGACCTCCCACTCTAGGCATTCTCGCTTCTCCCCTCTCCCATTAGGCACAGGATACTGAAGATTCAGAGCACCTTCAGGCTCAAGGATGGCTTCTATCCCACTGTTACCTGGTCCAGTAGCATAGCAGTTAGCGCAATGCACCAGCTCAAAGACTGGAGTTCGATTCCGGCTGCTACCTGTAGGAGTTTGTACATTCTCCCCGTGACCACGTGGGTTTGGTTTCCTCCCACGTTCCAAAGACATTAGGGTTGCAGGGTCAGGAACATTCGGTGAATTATGGGCATGCTATGTTGGCACCGGAAGTGTGGAGATAGTTTCGGGCCGCCCAGCGCAATTCACGCTAATTTGATTTGACGCAAATGATGCTTATCACTGTATGTTTCGATGCTCATGTGATGAACAAAGCTAATCTTTATCAGACTCTTAAACAGACTTCTCATACGCTAAAAGATGAACTCTTGGACTACCAGTTTACCTCACCGTGCCCCTGGCACTGCCCACACTGTACTTCCTCTGCAACGGTAACACTATATTCTACCTTCTGTTTTCCTTCTTACAATCTTGATGAATGGAATAATCTATCTGGATGGTACATAAAACAAAAAAGCTTTTCATTGTATCCTGATACTTGTGACAATAATAAAGCAATCCCAATTTCCATCCTGGGTAAACGGCTTTGACTGTCTACCCTATCTATACCTCTCAAAGTTTTATGCATTTCCATAGGCTTGCTGTCTCAGTCTCTGACGCTCGAGAAAATAATCCAAGTTTATCCAGCCTCTCTTTGCAGCTAATGCTTTCTAATTTAGATAACATCATGATGAAACTCTTCTGCACTCTCTCCAAAGACTCCACATTGTTCCTGTAATGTGGTGATCCGACCTGCACACAATATTCCAAATGTGTCTGAAACAAAATTTTGTACACCTGCAGCACAATTTCCTGAATTATATACTCAGCACCCCAACTGATAAAGACACATATATTGCCTGCCTTCTTTACCACATTATCTACCTGTGTTGCCACTTGTACCCCAACATCCCTCTGTACATCAATGCTCCAAAGGCTCCTGCAACTTCCCTCTTTCATTTGACATTCGGAAGTGTAACACCTCACATGTGTCTGGATTGAATTCTATCTTCCATGTTTCTGCCAACTTTTCTAACATTGGTATCCTGGTGTATCCTTTGGCAACTTTGCACACTTTCCATAACTTTGCCAATTTTTGTGTTATCTGCAAACTTACTAATGAGCCCCTCTGTATTTTTGTGCAAATGATTTGCAGATATCACAAACAGCAGAGGCCCCAGCACAGAATCACACCGCTCCACCACCACTCTCTGCCTTCCATGGCCAAGCCAGTTTTGACTCCAGCCTCTGAAGTCTCTACGTATTCCATGTAACATAATCTTCTGGATCAGGAGACCATGAGGGACCTTGCTGAAAGCTTCACTAAAGTCAACATGACCTGCCCCAGATATGTCGAATCTTACAGCTGAAATAGAGTTATACAGGATGGAAACAGGCCCCTCAGGCTACTGAGTCCAGACTGTCCATCAAGACAGGTGACCCTAACCATGATCAATACTCTTCAGAGATTGTCTGCATGGTGTCAGTGGTCACATAACCAGGACTTGTGATATGCACCACCTGCTCCCATGGCTTTATGTGACCCTGCTCGGGGGGCAAAGCAGGTGCTGCACTTTCAGGATAGTGGAGGGAAGGAGCACCTTACGCATCCCTTTGGTCGAGACGTATCTCCACCCCGCCACCCACAGGGGCCACTTGCAGCAGCCAACTAACTCACCGATCTGTGCTTCTTTGGGATGTGGGAGGAAACCGGAGCACTCAGGGGAAACCTGTGCGGTCAGTGAGGGAACATGTGAACTCCACACAGACAGCACCCAAGGCCAAAACAGAACCTCGTCTTCAGGAGTTGAGACGGCATCTTTACTAGCTGCACTGCTGCGTGTCCCTTTCAACAATGGAGCTCATGGGAAGGCAGATGCCTACCATTGTTGTATGTGACTAGTCGTACCTGAAGTCAGTCTAAGGGTCTCAATGCCCCTATCAGATTGACCTTGGACACAGCTCCCTCTCATTAAGATTATCAGCATGCCAGGTTCTCAACAGGAGGAGGTAGATGAAATTAGTTAGCATTCTGTTTATGGAAGATGTTTCTAAAATTATGATGAGGGGTTTAGGAAGAGGGTCGAAAGGGGATCTGGGTAAGGGCAGTTTCACTCAGTGACTGGAACCTGCCTAGAGAGTGTGGTGGGCGAGCAGAGAGTGAAACATTTAGGAAATAAGAGAAGCAATCGAGTCACAAAGACATGAAAGACCAGGGCCAAATGCCAGTACCTGGGTTATCAAAAAAAAAGCTTCTGGAGGAACTCAACAGGTCAGGCAGAATTTGTGAAGTAAAATGGACACCTGATGTTTCAATGAGCATGTGAGAGATTACAGGGAAATATGTGGAATGGGACTGATGGGAATAGTCTAATGGTCCAAATAACCTCTTTCTCTGAAAACCGCTTCACCAGCTACCTACACACAGTTGTTTATAGGAGCTTGCTATGCAGAAATTCACGTTTCCAACTTCACAATGGTGTCTACGAACCTAATTATTTCATCAGCTATGAAGCACTTTAAAATGTCCTGGAAAAAAAGGGAGGTATAAGAATGCAAGATTTTTTTTGATATATTGAAATGTCTGGATACGTTACTTAACACTAATTTGTCTACTTATTATGGGGGATCAAGAAAGTAATCTGAGTGTTTGATTAACAAATTAACAGTGCACAGGGCTGAGAATATCCGTGTGGAATTATGTAACAGCTTGGTCTCCAAGGAACACTGGAAACATTCCATTTCTGGAAACGTACAGAATAAGGCCACCGGCTGCTGTTTAGAACGTAGAACATTGAACACTACAGCACTACAGGCTCCTCAGCCCATGATGTTTTGCCCACAAGTAGATCTGGGGAATGGGATGCTTAGATTTACATAGAAACATAGAAAATAGGTGCAGGAGTAGGCCATTCGGCCCTTCGAGCCTGCACCGCCATTTATTATGATCATGGCTGATCATCCAACTCAGAACCCCGCCCCAGCCTTCCCTCCATACCCCCTGACCCCCATAGCCACAAGGGCCATATCTAACTCCCTCTTAAATATAGCCAATGAACTGGCCTCAACTGTTTCCTGTGGCAGAGAATTCCACAGATTCACCACTCTCTGTGTGAAGAAGTTTTTCCTAATCTCGGTCCTAAAAGGCTTCCCTTTATCCTCAAACTGTGACCCCTTGTTCTGGACTTCCCCAACATCGGGAACAATCTTCCTGCATCTAGCCTGTCCAATCCCTTTAGGATTTTATACGTTTCAATCAGATCCCCCCTCAATCTTCTAAATTCCAACGAGTACAAGCCCAGTTCATCCAGCCTTTCTTCATATGAAAGTCCTGCCATCCCAGGAATCAATCTGATGAACCTTCTTTGTACTCCCTCTATGGCAAGGATGTCTTTCCTCAGATTAGGGGACCAAAACTGTACACAATACTCCAGGTGTGGTCTCACCAAGGCCTTGTACAACTGCAGTAGTACCTCCCTGCTCCTGTACTCGAATCCTCTCGCTATAAATGCCAGCATACCATTCGCCTTTTTCACCGCCTGCTGTACCTGCATGCCCACTTTCAATGACTGGTGTATAATGACACCCAGGTCTTGTTGCACCTCCCTTTTTCCTAATCGGCCACCATTCAGATAATAATCTGTTTTCCTATTTTTGCCACCAAAGTGGATAACTTCACATTTATCCACATTAAATTGCATCTGCCATGAATTTGCCCACTCATCCAACCTATCCAAGTCACTCTGCATCCTCTTCGCATCCTCCTCACAGCTAACACTGCCACCCAGCTTCATGTCATCCGCAAACTTGGAGATGCTGCATTTAATTCCCTCATCCAAGTCATTAATATATATTACGTATATCTCTGGTGATTGCACCCTTCGCAGTTTTTCAGGGGTGACGTAGAGATGCCCCTCCTTCTCTGTTTCAGCACTCCATTTAAACAAGGCAAAGAGCAGGAGGCAGAAATGTGAGGCTTTCTGCACAGGTAGGGTGAGGGGCTTATCCCGAGTGGGATGTTGTGGTTGGAGACTTCAGAGGGATGGGTGGGTGTTCGAGGGTGATAAACACAGGGCTAGGATAGCTTGGGTATGAGGTGGAGTGAATTCCCTACAGAGAGATGATCATGGACAATGAGGCCGATCAGCCCATTGAGCCTCTGCCATGTTGTTTTTAATTATAGAGTCATGGAGACACAGGAGACTGCAGATGCTGGAGTCAGGAGCAAACAGCAACCTGCTGGAGGAACTCAGCTGGTTTGTGGGATGGGGGAAATTATCAACGTCGCCTGTCAAAACCCTGCATCGGGATCAGTCACGGATTTACTGTACAGTACAGCCCACCACATCGATCTGACCTTTTCCCCCCATCTACACCTAAGCCATGTGTCTGTATTTGGATCATATGCCTTCCCCATTTGTGTCTAAATATCTCTTAAATGTTGTAACTGTGTTTGACTCCACACCTCCTCTGACAACATGTCCTGGTATCAGCCACACTCTGTGTGGGAAAAGAACACTTACCCCGCAGACCCCCTTTAAAAGTCTTTCCTCCCACTTGAAAGCTTGACTTCTTAGTTTTTCACCTGGTAAGGTGAATTGTGAAGATTGATTAAAAATATGTGGAATTAAATGATTGGTCCATTTTCCAATTCTCTTATACAGAAGATACTTTTAATTAAATTGAACTGCAAATTTCTGGAACAAGGTAGTCAGAAGGTGAGGTGTTAAGTCAAGGTCCCATCTGCTTTCTGGGGTGGAAGGGAGAGAGCCCGCAGAGACAGAGACTTCTCCACAATGTCTTGGCCAATATTTATCCCTCATTCAACCAAATTATGTTTGTGGGAGCTTGCTGTGCCCAAACTGACTGCTGTGTTACAACAATGACATGCTCCACTTACTGTTAAACATTAGCATATTCCAATGTTAGGAAAAAGGTAGAGGGGTAATGGATAACAAGAGAATTGACAGCCAAGGCAAGGGATGAAAAGAGACGGAATCAAGATGTCGCGGGGCTCTCTAATCTGCTTACTCACTCTATGAGCTGCTTGTAATGGTGGATGTATAGCTCCTCATGCATGTAAACTGGAAGAAGGTAGTCAGAAGGTGAGGTGTTAAGCCAAGGTCCCACCTGCTCTCTGGGGTGGAAAGCAGAGAGCCCGCAGAGGAAGAGACTTCTGTAACACAGTAAAATGGCCACATCAATGCAAATTATTTCTTCATTAAGTAATTGTGTTACAGGTAAGCAGTGTTTAATTCCAGAAACACTCAGCAACTGTGGAAAGTCAAACAGCCCTAGCATTTCAAGACCCTTCACAGATGCTGCTTGACCTTCAGAGTGCTTGCAGCATCGCTAGTTTTTTTCTTGTTATTTTGTGTTTAACCTTCAGTTTGTGGAGTTTCTGGACTGAACATATTCATCAAACCTCCAGGCTGCAACTTACAAGCACACGACTTTTATGTTTGACTTCTAAAATCAGTGAGTGCTGAGCAAAGGGTTTCTAATTTATTGAAATGTATAATTGATGAAACTCTGGTAAGAATTCTGGTCTTTCTCTTAGTGAACAGGTGCATGTGCAATGAGGGAAGAGGGCGGCCTCCCTGAGCAATGCAGGTTGCACAGTCCCATTTCTGCTCTGATCAGCCATAAACACTCTCCACTGGAGGAGGAACTGATTGCATAAGTGGATGCCAAACTTGCTTATTTAGCTATTGCTTTTCAAACAAACTGGTTATATTCAAAGTGTTTGGAGAATCCTCAGGGTTGTAATGAAATAGAGCTTCTCTTCTGTAGCTTACCAATACATATCACAGTGCAGGGGCAGCTTGTCTTTTTGAATCAAAGGCTAATGCACTGTTCATTCCTCAGATTGTAAATGGTTTGAAAGGGATCCCCTTTTGCTGGCAGGGTTTGAAGGCTTTCCTTAGATTATAACACACAGCCGGGCAGGGCAGTTCGAAGGACCGGATGGGTCTATTCCTCATTGCATCCCGATAAATAAATGTATAAATACCCTGTTTTATAGCATCGTTTTCAGTCTCTGTTACCTTTGCCCCTTTTCTCATTGATTACTTCAAACTTTGGTCCTCTCTCACAAACGAGCAATGGCTACAAATTTCAAAGTAAATTTATCATCAAAGTATGAATACATCATCATACACTACCTTGAGATTCACTTTCTTGTGGAGTTCACAGTAGAACAGAGAAATAGAGTACAATCAATGAAAACTACAAACAAAGCTGACAAACAACAATGTGCAAAAGGATACAAATGGCTCAAATAACAAACAAATAAATAATTAATACCGAGAACATGAGTTGTAGAATCTTTGAGGTGAGTGAATTTATCCGTGCGGTTCAGGAGCTGGATGGTTGGAGGGTAATAACTATTCCTAAACCTGTTGGTGTGGGACCTAAAGCTCCTGTACCTCCTTCATGATGGCAGCTGCAAGAAGAGAGGAAGTCCTGGATGGTGGGGGTCCTTGATGATGGATGCTGCTTTCTTGTGGCAGTGCTCCTTGTAGAGGTGCTCAATGGTGGGAGGAGCTTTGCCTGTGATAGACTGGGCTGCGTCCACCTCTTTTAGTAGGCTTTTCCGTTCCTGGCCATTGGTGTTTCCATGCCAGGCCAGAATAGACAGGAATAGTCCTTTCCAACAACAAAATCTCCTCTCAACTGCTGTTCGGGAAACGCATGTGGGGACCTCAAGGGAACAACCCATGAGGAAATCATTGCTTGTTTCTATCCCATCACCAGTCTGAATATTTTTCACCCCATCACTGCTGTGCAATACTTGTGGTGTGTAATGTCTACAGGAAGGTCTTTGTAAATGGAACACACCACGTCTTCGGCACCACTTTGCAAATAGTGAGGTTTACTATCCAGGATGATGACAGTAGGTATGCAAAAACACCTGAAGGCTCTCTTTGCTGCCCCTTGGTCTTAGAACTCATGGCTCAGTACCACTGTGGGGAAGGACTGCAGTGGGTCTCTATGTTGGCTCAGCACCAAATAAAGGCAATAAATGATAGGCTTGCCCGTGATGAACATGTTCCAGAGAAGGATCTAGTATAAAGTATCATGTCTGCCTGCAGGTCCACCTTCCTGGTAAGAGCGCAACAAGGGTGAGATAATAGATTTACTGCATCATTGATCTTAGGTGACAAGAGTAAATGGGATGGATTTGACAGGATGAATAGAGATTCCTGGAAGAACAAGTGGAGTTTACAACTAGAAGCTGCCCTTTAAGAAGGTAACAGCAGCAGGCAGTATCCCAGCAGGGCCCTGTACACGGGTGGATTTGAGGACTGAAAAAGTGGGTTCACATCCCGCCATTGCCTGCAAGTAGTTTTTAATCTTCTCTCCGTGGCCCCGTGGGTTTCGTCTGGTTGCTCCTGTGTCCTCACACATTCCTAAAAGACCTACAGATTAGAGTTAGTGAGTTGTGGACAGGAAGCATGGTGACACTCAGTAGAATCCTCAGACGTAAAGTGACACATCTCAGTTTTGATGTAGAGGTGACGAATAAAGCTAATCTTTAATGATGAAATGAAGTGTCAACGTGTGCTGCAATGTGTGCCTGTTCTCCCCACAACACCAACACAGCCACACCCCATTCCACCCAGCGGAGCAAACAGCTCCATCCACAAAGTAGCTGAGCCAAGGATGGGGTCACAGTAAAACTGGGATGGCTGCGTTTTACGTTGCACAACATCACAAAGAATTGCAGAGCCAAAGCAGGAAGATGAAGTCAGGATTCAATTAATGGTGGAACACATTGGGAGGCTGAATGATTACTTCCTGTTCCTGTGTGTCGAAGCATAGACACAGGCTCTTCGGCCCATCACATCAATGCTATTGTGTCTGTCTGTACCAATTCCACTTGATTGCATTAACTACATACCCTTCAATGCCCTGCTCACTCAGGTGCCTCTTAACCTCCCTGACGAACTCTGCCTGGGCTGACAGAAACACCAAGTGAGAATCTCTGTCCTTGGATCAGGCAGGCACAACAAGAGACCTGTTGAGAGATTTGGAACGATGCTGTTTCACACCGCAGTGCCCTAGTACTGTCCTATAGACCCATAATACTTACAGTATTGAGCATAAGAGAAACAAAAATAGATCTAATTATTTTTCCTAGTCATGGAACAGAATTCTTTTGGCTTTCGTTTGGTCTTTACTGCCCTCTACTGGCTTGGAGTGAAAATATGCATCTCTTTAATTGTTTAATTGGCTCAAAGATGTTTGAATCTAGGTTGCCACAAGCTTCCAGACAATTGCATGCAATGGTTTTGATTCACGATGCATTCATTAATGACTAGATGGAACTTGCACCGAGTTTTCAGTGGCTGCACTTGAGAATATGGGAACAATGCCTCATTAGTTGCAGGAGTGGACGGAGATTTAAGGCACTAATGTGCTGTGTCTGAGACACAGGCAGACACTCACCAGCACTTCACACAAACGTTTGCTGATTGACAGATCACACCAAGGGAAATAACTTATAACTCCTGTTCCAGAAACACTTGTGAAAGAGGACTGAAAAATAAGTACAGTGTTTGTTGGCAACCCTGCATCAGTCAATGAGCTGGGGAGGGATGCACGGTCACAGACAACAGTCTATTGTACACCACACTAATTTACTCAGGAAACACTGGTTACAAGGTGGAGGGAACAACACACACCAACTCCCGGTAAAGGCATGGTAACTTCTCCTGGAAAATGCAGTGAGTGGAGGTTATTTACATATAAATTATGTGTAAATTCAGCTTCAATCACTTAAAGCAGAGTGTCACTAAGTTTGACTGACAGGAAATTATGCAAACATTTTCAGTCTAACAGGCTAAAGTACGGTCACAAAATGCACTCTTTTAAACAGGATTTGATGCACTGTCTCCGTACAGTACCTGGCCTTACACAAAAGAAACGTAAGTGCCTTTTTCACTGCTTTAAATAATATATTACTTTATTAGGCAATAAATTAGACTGCAGCTATATGAAACGATTATGGAAACATTTAAGACTTCAGCTGCGTATAATATACATCAGTGCATATTATGTCAGTACAGTAGTAAGGTTACAGTACATTTAAGATTTACAGACATCCCTCGTTTCCAGTTAGCACACACGACATGTTCAAGGTATACAACAATATTCCACAAGGTTGTGTTAGGAATGACCCCGTATCTAGCTGGCTTTCAGCCGAAATACTGGTGACATATAACATGTGTTTCTATAGGGCAGGAGGGAGGGGAAGGTGTTGCACATACTGTACAAGGACTATTGTCAGTAGAAACAAATGGTTTGCCAAATATCAGCTAATTTAAAGATTCCACACTGATCAGACACTGTGATTGCCCGGCACTGCTGAGCACATTTATCTGCTCTTTTTGAGAAGTTACTTATGTTCAGAAGATTCTGACAATCAATCCCACTCATCCCAAATGAAGAACCGTGGATGCTGAAAGCCTTCAGTAAAACTGAAAAATTCAGGTCAGACAGCTTGTGGAGATAGAAAAACTTAATGCTCAAAGTCACCAAGCAATGAAACGTTTGTCTCACTCCACAGACTTGATGCTTGGCCTGCCGAGGATTTTTGTTTATTTATGACTGACCCCACTTACCTTGTGGGATGAGGAACAAACAACAAGACGTTCTGCAACAAACATACTGTTTAGCTCCTTGCACTTAGGGATCCAGGCCAGTGGGCAATGGAGAGCTTTCAGAGACTTATGAGCATGTTGCTATGTTTAGTTACGAGGAAGGACGAGTAGCCTTGGGTTGTGTGCTTTGGAACAGGAGATGCCGAAGGGAGATTTAACTGAGGTATATAAAATTGTGTGAGGTTTTGACAGGGAGTGAAAAGAATCTATTTCGCTTAAATGAGCAGTCAGTAACCAGTAGGTATAGATTGAGGTATTGGGGAGGATCAGAGTATAACTGAGGAAGCTAACAGACAATCCAAAGTGGAACGTGGATCAAGAACTGACAGCCTGAAAGGGTGACGGAGTCAAACACCCTCACAACATTCATGAAGTATTGAAGTGAGCACACGAAGATTATAATCTACAGTCTGAATGCCGGGAGTGGGATTAGTCTCATCAGAATGGAGGGATGCAATGAGACAAATGGCTTCCACCCACTACATGCTTTGATAATTCTTTCCCCTATATAAATACTTGTATTTATTTCCTCCTGACAGAGGTACACTTGTCTTAAGAACCATCTCCGCTGGTACCATTGCTGCCTGTCTTTTGTCAGTTTTGGTTACCAATAACTAAGGTTAGAGTTATAAATTGCACAAACAGCAATCTACAGTGTTGGGCAGCCAGTGAGTCATGGACCTCCTCTGACTGTCTTTCCGTTATGCATTACACAGAAATTAGCTCTACAATATCTGTGGATGAATGTTCCTAGGGTTGCTTAATGGCCAATGGAGCCAAGGCACAACTCGGTGTAGCACTGAAGCATAGAGAGCTGACGGTTCTGGGCGGTGGTCTGTAGTCTGTGCCAAGCAAACTGCTTATAGCCATGATTCAGTAGGGAAACTGCACATGAAGCATTCCCTGGGCTATGGACTGGATTCTGGTGACACTATCATCTACTGGAGGTGTGCAATACAAAGATACAGATTGGGCTCAGTTATGATGTGCTTCTAGTCAAAAGCTGTGCCCTGTGTGAACAACCGCTTGGGTGAAGTATCGGAGGGGTGAGTGGAACAGCACTAAATCACATTCAGGATGAGAGGAAAAGGCTGGGGAGTGCCTGAGGGAGGGGGTCAGAATTTTGAAAGAGACCACAGTCTTGACAAATCAAGTGGGATCTCCTGCCCATCCTTAATACAAACCCACAAGTTTCAAAAACTAAAGTCCTATGAGAACGTGAAGAGGCATCTCCCATGGGGAGTGCAAACCTATGGAAGACTTTAGTGTTTTTGAAGTGAAAGATAACCGTCGCAGAGTCCTGTCTAAAATACACTTCTTTGTTTTGTGTTCTTTCTTGTAAAAACTGTGAATAATTTATATTTATGTTTTCTTGTGAATGCTGTTTCTTTGATGCTATGTGCCTGTGATGTTGGTACTAGTAAGTTTCTCACTGCACTTGTGCAGATGACAATAAACTTTGTTTAACCTCATGATCTGTAATGACAATGCGGTTCAGACATTATATGAATGTCATGTCATGAGTGACTGGGGGGGGCGGTGTGAGGCTTTCAGTCTTCTGTTACAAATTAGCCCACCTCACTATCAGTTGGCCCCATCTCCAATATGGTTCCTAGGGGTTGTGCTACTGGACTAGTCATTTTGAGGCCTGAGTTAATAAAACAGACATAACTTATTATCCCATCATGACACTTCATACATTTGAGTTCAGTTAATTTAAATACTGTAAATCTGGAATAAGTAAAGATAGTGATCACGAAAATCACATGACCATGACCATGACTGGACATCTGCTTTCCATGGCCAGTTTGGACTAAACATGACCCTGTAAAGTGAAAACTCTGACTAGCCATGGGCATGGAGGGATAGGCAATAAATGCAGACCGTGGTCACAACACCCATATCCCAGAGACCAAATTAAAAAACACTAGCCTATATGACAGAGAAATACAATTAAAAACATCTTAACATTGGAAAAAATACTGAGAACAATGAATAAACTAAGTTTATAGTTTAAATAGGACAGATAAAGAAATTAGGAGGGAAATGAAGAACAGAAATTTAAAATTGTGCTCCGATCAAAACCACGTTTCACATATTTCTGATTTCTGATATCCAATTAGTTTATATAACAAGGTTAAGATTAATTTAGGCTGCACAAATTGAGAGCTAAATTAAACAGCTCTTTAAAAGTGTCAGTAATAAGGGTTAGAATCCAAAAGGTAGTTTGAGCTAAGAATACAGCGTGTTAAGGAACTGGTCAGGTCATTTCTAGAGTTTCACAAGTCAGCATGTGTTTTTACAGGGACACTGTTCCCACCAGCAGGGGTGTAAGAATGCTGCTCAAATCTCTCATTCCCATTCCACGGCAACTAGCTAGCACAGAGTAGAATCCAATTAATGAAGGCAGTGAACAAGGCCGGAGACAGGAGTAAAAATTATGCAATCGGTACAGGGGGATTATGCCAGTGGGAAAGATCAATAGCTGGGGCTCCTTCCTCTCGAAAAGAGGAAATTACAGCAAAGATTATGAAGGAGTTTAATGATGGTTTAACTTGTATATTGATCAAGCCAGAAAGCCATAAGTTTTCAAATAGGAAATAAAAGAGGAACTTCACCGAGAAGGTAAGAGGCATAGACCGAGTGAATAATCAGACACATTTTCCCAGGGTGCAAATTTCTAATAAAAGGGAGCATAATGTTAAGATAAATGGAGGAAAGTATCGGGAGCAATGTCAGAGGTAATTTATTTATTTTTTTTTACAGAGAGTGGTGGATGCGTAGAATGCACCGCAGGGGTGGTGGCAGAGGCAGATACATCAGGGCATTTAAGAAACTCTTAGACAGGCACATGGATGATAGAAAACTAAGGGGCTAAGTAGGACAGAAGGATTAGATTGATCTTAAAGTGAGTTAAAAGTTGGCACAATATTGGGAGCCGAAGCACCTGTACTCTGCTACAATGTACATTCTACCTTGAATAGTATATGCAAGTTTTTTTTAAAAAAAACTAAATAAACATGAGAAATAATTAAAACAGACATAGGATAAGCTATGTGTAAATGATGGCAGAGACATGCTGGTCAGGATAGTGCATTTGTCTACTTTAGGCCATCAGCCATGGTTGATGGGCTGAATGGCCTAATTCTGCTCCTATGTCCTGTTTGGAATGTCCATTTACTCCCCTTTTGTCTGAGCATATCCTGAAAGGTGCTGGATGTTCTTATGCTGAGGTGGTAGTGGATTATCTCAGCCAGCCTGAACCTTAGAGCAGCTGCCAGATACGCCGAAGAGAGTACAAGTTTGTCCAGAGTGTTTCTATCGTATTGTAACTCCACCACCGTATGAGCTGTGTTTTCAACACTCTATTTGAAATAAAATACAGCTTCCAACAAATAAAACGTCTCACCCTCTTCTACCTTAAGTGGTATTACTCCCTACATTTAATCAAACAAACTTGTCACTAATTACCAGTCAAATCTGTTGCCATCAGCTGAGCTAGTCCATCGGCTATAAGGATATCAACCACTGAACTGACACACTGAATGTTGCAGTGAGCAGCCCGGTGAGAGGCATTACTGCTGCGGTACGACCGAGCTTTCAGTAACCACCTCAAACGGCAGTAAGTCAAAAGGGCCTGTAAGAAAGTGGCCAATACTGCTTTTGTGACGTGACTGTACCAGTAAGGAATTCACACACAGTACTGGTGGGAGCTTTAAATACTACACCCCCGAAGGATGAACAAACAAAACGAGGCGGTTCATGTCTTTGCCATAACATAGAAAATCAAGCAATACAGTGGGGGAGGGGTGCCAAACACCATCAAAAATAGCTACAGTTAGCTAAAGACTTCAACATGTGTAACTAGTAACCAGAACCCAGTCTGCAAAGCTAGGTCAAATCCAAAGCTCTGAAACAAGCTATGAAGGTGTCACTTTTCAGTCAGAAGTTGCTGGGTTCTCATCAGCACAATTCGTTTTCAGGTAAACTGCAGTCAATTGTGCACACAGAGCCAAAAATAATTCATGCTATTGTACAACTCCTCACTAGATATTTCTTCCTGGAAGTGGTGGCGGGGGGATGGGGAATGAGAGGAAGGGGTTGGGGGGGAGACTGGATTCTATAATGAACCGGTCCATTCCCAATAGGACATGATTTATAATCAACTCCAGTTGTCTTGGCATTTAAAGCTTTCCACAAATAGTTATAATTCCCTTCAGAATTCCTAATTATTACAATAATGCCACTGCAATTTCAATAGGAAACACATTTCGGATAACTAGGTCTCATTCAGATTTTCCTGACGCTGTCTAAGTAAGCACTGCCATTTTTAGACTGAGAACGTGAAACCTCAAGCTGCATAAACATAGATGAACCGCTTGCTTGTTAAGTAGAATTGTCCTTAAAATATAGACGTTAAAAGTAAACTTTCAATCCTATTCCTAAACAAGTCTTTAATCCAGCTAAATACCTTTGCTAGTGGAATTCCTATAGATGGGTGAATAAGTCATGGAGTCAGGGGTGATACTTCAGGCCTCAATATGAAAAAACCCAATCATCGTGGTAAAGTGGGAGATGATCGAAAACATATTGGTCAATTAATGGGTACATTTTTCACAGCGGGAGATTTCAGATCTTTATAAACTCATGAAATTTAAAGAGGTATCACCTTCAATGAGAATTGTCCTTCATGTTTGGCCAATTACATCTCTGGGTGCCCTCAACCACACCAGCTTCCCCCAATACGTGCTGACATTTAATCGTGAAAAAGATGATACCTTTGCAGAGTTTGGTTAAGCACATTGTTTTTCGTGGTCAGACCTACAGTGTGGGGTCTCTTGGCACTTGGCTATATGCACAACAGCTGTATCACATGCTTGTACCATGCCCACCTCTTGAAACAGGAGATCGGAACAGCTATCCTCTGGACTCCAAGGACCTGGTACAGAGAATGAAAAGTGAAAAGCTGTGCTCTGTAACTTGGGATAACACTTTTATCCTTCAAAAATTACACCTATAACCAGAAAAGTGTAAACACATTCTATTCTATAGATCTAGGATACTATAATTTAAAAATAAGTCACTGACCCTGTACATCAATATTAATCTACACATTCTATGAACGGTACTTCTCACCAGAGTTCAATCCCAGTTTACAAACATCACAAAAGTGGTTATTGTTCATAACGGAGCTCGGTACCTGACCCCAGCCCTTGGAGCAGACTAGACAAGTTGGGTTTGTTTCCTGTCAATTTGTTTCTGATATAGGTTCAGGTACTTTTCCAAGGTCAGGGTGACTTATTTAGTATTAACACCTGTCCTTTACTCTTGATCAAAGTTTTGATCCCAAACACGTCATCTACAGAATTAGGATGAAGAAAGAAAATGCCGGAAACACTGAGCAAACACACTTGGAGTATTGTGTTCAGTTCCGTCTGCCTCATTAAAGGAAGGATGTGGAAGCTTTACCAGGATGCTGCCTGGATTAGAGAGCGTGCCTGAGGACAGTTTGAGTGAGCTATGTTTTATTTATCTTTGGAGCAAAGGAGAATGAGAGGTAACTTGATAGAGGTATACAAGATGATAAGAGGTATAGAGTGGATGGCCAGAGACTTTTTCCCAGGGTGGAAATCACCAATACGAAGGGACATAATTTTAAGGTGACTGGAGGAAAGTATTGTGGGGGGGGGGGGGTGAAAGGTAAGATTTTTACACAGAGAGTGGCGAGTGTGTGGAATACCCTGCCAGGGTGGTCATAGAGGCAGATACATAAGGGACATTTAACATGCTCCTAGATAGGGACATGGATGATAAAAAAAAAGGAGGGCTATGCGGGAGGGAAGGGTTAGATTGACCTTAGAGTAGGTTAAACGATCAAATTAACATATTGGGCTGAAGGGCTGTACTGTGCTGTGATGTCCTATGCTTGAAGTTCTATGTTCTCTGTTCTAAATCAGACAGCTTATGTGGAGAGAAACAGAGCTTACGAGGGGCTTCGGACCGGAAGCGCCACCTCCGTTCCTCTCCTGGAAGGGGACGTGAATTAAACTGTGAACCAAACACTGGGCATTTCCCAGAGAGCTTTGAGCCTTGAGGGTGGTGGCTCTCTGCAGGGCTGCTAGGAGGAGCCAGTGGAGTTCCTGGCAGGAACAGAGATCAGAGGACAAGACCTGAGCACTGACTTCAACATGGATATCAGCAAACAACACAATCTGTATCAGAACAGAGAACAGTACAGCACAGGAACAACTCACTTGGCCCACCATGCTGTGCTGAGTTTGTTTATTCTCCTGGATGGGTTTCAATCTGTGCAGAGGGTTTGGAGAGAGAGGTGGTGGTGGAGGAGGAGGAGAGAGGAAGTATTTAGTCCTAGCAGTTCATTGTTGGGCAGTGTTGATGGACCAGCTCCCCACCTGCCCACCATTTCTGTATGTTTACACAAAGATTTACACCAACATTTTTGTGACTGTGCCTCACATGCCATGAGGCCAACATTACCCGGTGAACTTCTGACCAAAGCCTTCTGCCATCCTGAGACCTACGAGTAGCTGGTGTGTTGCTGCCTACGCCGGGCAGTCCTCATCTTCTCAAAGCGAGCTTCCATTTCCTCCAGCACTTTGGGCGTGTACCGCACCACCAGCTTCACCGTGCCTTGGGCTGCTTTCAACAACTCCACAGCCTTCTCATGCTGCTCCCCTTCCACACTCTAGGTACAGAGGGGCAACGAGACAGACAGAAGTAATAGGTAAGTGTCAGTAATACAACAGAATGAATCATACGTTCCCCCTCCATGTACTGGGTATAGACGGACAACTAGACAACCAGGAAAAGTCAGTAATATGCAGAATGAAACAGTAATGCCCCTACTCCTACGTTGTTTCTCTTCACCACACCGCTTCTGATGGTCCACATTCACATAGTGAGACTAGGCAAGGGAACACATGACGTATACAGTCAGAAACAAGCCATTCAGCCCATTCAGTTCATGCTCACATTTATGCACCACACTTTCCTCATTTAAACCTGACCAGTAAACTAACCTGCAGTAACACACACTAAACGCTGAAGGAACTCAGCACTCAGGCAGCATCTATAGAAATGCATAATCAGTCGATGTTTCGGGCCCAGACCCTTCTTCAGGACGGGAAAGGAAGGGGGTGAAGCCAGAATAAAAAGGTGTGGGGGGGGTGAGTAAAAGTTTAAAAGTTTGTTAAATTCCTCTGGCTTAGCTGTAGATCCAGTAAAACATTCCATCGAGACCATCTGCAGAACTAATCCACAGCACCACTCTATCTACAGTATATTTTATGAAAAATGCAAAGTAGAGTAAAGATCAGAGTGTTAGTAAAATGCAGATTTACTGTGAAAAGGGACCATCAATCCCCACCCATCCCACTTACACAACTGTGGGGCCACTGGTGAGCAGGGTGTCTGCCTCCTGGTGGCATTAGTGGGGCAGCACACAAAGTGTTGTCACAGTTTTGCTCTTTAACCACGACCTCAATGTTGGAAAAATAACCAAAACGTTAAAATGTGGACATAGCAAACACAAATATTTAAATGGCATGCTTTTAAAAAGTTATTTATAAAGGTAAGTATAACCTGTACCCTGTGGCTTAGCATGTCCAAACTACCAACTCAGGTCACCAGATAAAGTATTTAAATACATGGAGACTAAAAGCAGAGTATTAAACTCTGGTGGTGCCCGAGAGAGAAGTGACTGTTTACATAAAGATTCATGACGAGGGGCAACACCTTCCCCCCAAAGGAGTAGTGGGTGTGGGTATGTAGGGTGTAGAGTGATAGACTGGTGGGGAGTCAAGGCTATGGAGAGAGACTAGGACGGTGAAGGCTGGAATTGGATCGACCCTGGTATCACTGAGGGGATGACTGGTAGAGTCCTGCTCCTGTATCTGTTGTTTCCTCCAGATCCCCAAATGAGAGGAGGCCCATCACTCTGAAACCCAACAGACGGTGTCAAAGATATGAACACGAGTTATACCAACCTTTGAAAAGGGTGAGAGACAGCCATTCCTAGTGTGTGGGTCTATATGAGCAGGCAGAGTAAGCCCAATTGAACAAGGCTAACCTTATAGAAAAGAGCAAAGAGTCAATGTTTGGCCCGAAATGTCGACCATTTACTCTTTTCCATCGAAGCTGCCTGGCCTGCTGAGTTCCTCCAGCATTTTGCGTGTGTTGCTTAGATTTCCAGCATCTGCAGATTTTCTCTTGTTTGTGATAAGACTAATTCCAATCAGGTGGCACGGTAGTGTAATGGCTAGCACAATGTGTTACAGTGCCAGCAACCGGGGTTCGATTCTGGCCACTATCTGTGGGAGGTCTGTAAGGAGTTTTTCCCTTGTGACTGCGTGGGTTTCCTCCGGGTGCTCCAGTTTCTCTCACGTTCCTAAGACAAATAGTTAGGGTTACCAAGTTGTGGGCATTCTAGGTGACACTTGCAGGATGTCCCCAGCACACCCTTGGACCGTGTTGTCCATTGGCACAAATTATGCATTTCACTGTATGACCATGAGAGATAGAGTCAGGATTAGGCTATTTGGCCCATCCAGTCATCGCCGCCATTTCATCACTGCTGATCCATTTTCCCTCTCAATGTTTTGATTTTTCAATGTACATGTGACAAATAATCTTTAACCTCTGGTTGGGCAACCACCTCGGCAGTCTTCAAGCTGTAACAGAAAGCTCCACCTGGAGTAACCTCATGCACTTCTGAGCACTTCGCCTCAAAAGGAAAAGGTGTACTGTAGATTCACTAAGCTAGATCGAGTGAACACAAGAACTTTACTAATATCTAGGTTAAAAAGAAGATTGAATTCTGAGGGCAAGTTATATAGACACAGTTTTATTTCCTCTAAGGTACGGGTAATCTGATTGATGTTTGAAGGTGATCGAGATGAATGATTTTCACTGGAGTGGAGGACAAAGTTTAATAGAAAAGCCCGATAGCTCAGAGTTGGCTGAGGAAGAACTTCGCTGGATAGAGGTGGGTGAGAATCTACAACTCTCAATCGCTAAAGATTGATGAGACTGGGGGTGACCGGAAAACCTTGACCGCAGATTGATAGAATTCTGTTTCGCAATGGGTTAATGAATATGGGAGAAGGGGTTGAGATGCACACCTGATTGGATTACAGGATCAACACAGAAGATGCTGCAAGAACTCAGACAGCATCTCTGGAGGGAACTGGACAGATGACATTTTTTTGGGTCAAGACCCTTCATCGGGACCTGAAACATAGGCTGCCCATTTCCTTCCACAGATGCTGCCCAACTCGCTGTGCGGTGCTCCAGCATTTTGTGCGTTGCTCCATACTCCAGCATCTGAGGTCTCTCAGGTCTCTGGTGAACTACAGATCAGCCTCTGAAAACTTTCATGGCACCCTATAACATTCAAGCATTTTTTTGAGAAACAATGGAAAAGCCAGTGCTTCAAAACACATCGCCCACTCACATATATCGGTCTAAGCTCTATGACGTTAGCACCCACCACTCCGTTCACTGAGAGAAGCTGATCGCCGCGCTTAAGTCCTCCATGTCTATCTGCCACTCCGCCGGGAATAATTCGGGATATGTAGATGGGCGAGTTCTGTTCCTTCCCACCCATTATGTTGAAGCCAAGTCCCTCTTCTGTCTTCGGAAGTTCCACAACCCGAGGGTGTGCGTGGCCCTCGCTGGCTGCAAAAGCCGCCACTGTTGCCTGCATTCGGGGGTGGGGGGGGGGGAGGAGGAAGGAAATCATCATGGCTGGAAGATTTTTTTCTCTGACAAGAAAGACAGACTTGCAATAATATTTTCAGAGCCAGAAGCATTTTACGATCAAAGTCTGTACAATATGTTTGTATGAGATGTGGTGGGTAACTTGTGCAGAGTGAGATCCCAAAAGCAGCTCAGATGTAACCTGAAGCTGCAAGATGTGCTACAGAAATACACGTTTCCCTTGAGATATTTACAAGCAGCTATAACTTATTCATCAGCTAATCGTTACCTTGGCTGTTGCGTGGGCTCTTATCTCAGGGCTGCCACTGATGTCAAGCGTCTCGTAAAGCTGTTCATACACCTGGAATGAGAAACATGTAGCCTATTACCTGTGCTTGTCCCTGGCTTCACACCCCTCTGGACCTATCCAAACGTCAAAACCTGTGACAAAGCAAAACTAGAGGAAGAAAAGAGAGAGAAACGGCAGCCAGAGAAATTCCCCAAGCACATGTGCTGATGCTAATCCTGGGTTTGTCAAAAACTATTTCAAGTCCACCCATGCAACCAGACACTCCAGTCCCCTTCCTTATGCTGTCAGCGTATCTGTGGATTCCAGCAGCAAACGGGAAAATACAGTAATCCAGATGCCTCTGTAATAAAGCAATCACATATTACTCTATCATCAGTGAACTGCACTCTGCTCTTCAGAAATTAACGGAATAGACTAATAACTATAATCACCCAAGAACAATGGATGTTCACTAGTGGGTTATAAGCTAATACCAACATATCTCTTGTGGCATCGTCATGGTATAATTATAACAACAGGACTACTAATCAAGAGTTAGCTTCACAAATGCCTTCCAAGACTTGACAAAAAATTACTAGTACATCTCCCATGGAGGTGCATGCGGAATGAAAATTGGCTTTAGAGTTTAGATGAAGCAGTGTTAGCTGAGAAATAGTCACTGAAAGCCTGTCCTTATCTAGATTTGTTTCTTTCATTATAAGCTCTAGCATTTATAAATGATGTCATGAACATACAGATGCATTGTGCATGATGGGTGGCCCGGCAGTGTCCCTACAGGATGGAGGGATGCACTGCAGCATGACGGATCCCATCTCAATGCGGGATTTTGAAGAGAGAAGAGGAAGCTATGGACGGTGGACTCGTATCAGAAACGTAAACAGCAAACTGCTCAGCTGTTTTGGATGGTGAGGTTGTGGTGGTGTGAACTGATCAGAAGGAACAGAGACCGAGGCTCACTGCATCACCACACACCATTCCACTCCAAACATAAATAGTGAAACTGAAAGATTATTAACATTTTCCCCAATGTGACATGATAAATTAGACAGACCATACAACAAAAATTTCCAATTAACCTGTCCATGCCAGATCTATAACTCTTTTCCCAACCCAGTATCATCAGTACATCTTTCCAATTCAACTTAATCTTGATAAAAACATTCACACTTATCCCAACTATTCCTGGGGCAGAACACTCCACATTATAAACATGTACTGTGTAAAATTTTAAAGCTTCATAACCTTTTTTTTATTGTTAATGGGATGTCAAAGTAAAATCTGCAAATGAACTTCAGGGAAGGAAAGGAGAATTGGTGGAGGGCGCTCAGGAATCGGGGATACAGGATGATATTCATGTCACGAGCACAGTGGGGCAACCGGGAACTGGGCACTGACCTCTCGGATAGCAGAGCTTCAGGGAAGGAAATGGGAATTGGGGGAGGGCACCAGCAAAAGAGGAGGGTTATGGGATGATATTCACATCACGAGCGCAGTAGGGGGAGTCAGGAACTGGACACTGACCTCTCTAATAGCAGAGCAGAACTTGCTCTGAAGAACCCGCTGCAATGTCTGCAGTTTCTGAGGTGGGACATTGCCACTCCGCTGTAACTTCTCCAGGAGCTCGACAGCCCTGGCAACATCTGGAACACACAAGAGGAGGCATCGAGAGTCAGCCAGTTCTCCAGAGCACTCAGGCCCTCAAGTTCCCTGGTTCTTCCTTTCTGCTCCAACTTTCACTCAACACTCAGCATGAGGCCCATCTTTTGCTCTTCCTTCATTTATTTACCCTACTTTCCTCCCTCACGATGTCACCAACTCCCAATCCCTCCTTCAACTTACTCCCAACTTCAGAGAACGTCCTAGGCCCCTCAGGTGAGCTACAACAGCTTTCAGTGTACCACACAACACCTGTCTTCACAAAACTGCACAAGGTCTCACAAGCTAGTTTGAAAATTAGCACAAGAGGCATCCTGGTCAAACTATTAATTCCTGAATGAACAGCTTAAATCTTCAGCTCATTACACGTTGCTGCTTGTGGGAGATTCCCGTTTGCAGAGGTTTCTATATCACAACAATAACTACACAGTTACTACACTGGTTTTTAAACTTAAGGATAAAGATTAGCTTTATTTGTCAGACGCACATCGAAACATCCAGTGAAGTACGTCTTTTGGTGTCAATCAAATCAAATCAACTGGGTAATCCACAAGTGTTGCAATGCTTCCAGTTCCAACGTAGCATGGCCACAACTTACACGATTTAATACGAAATAATTGTTACTTTGGATCCGATGCAACATTAAAAAAACACAAAAGGTCAAGAACACAATAATAATAAAATATATATACATAAAATAGCTTATATACATAGATTGATTGTATGTCAATAAAGTGACACTAGGCTGCACACTAGACTGATGGGAAATAATAAACTAGTGGGAGGAGGTGTTGATCAGCCTTATTACTTAGGGACAGTTAACTGTTTTTAAGTCTGGTGGTCCTGGTGTGGATAATACATAGCCTTCTCCCCGATGGGAGTCAGACAAACAGCCCACGACCAGGGTGCGTGACATTATTCATGATGTTACTGGCCGTTTTCAGGCAAGTTTCTGTATACGTGTCCTTGACGGTGGGTAGGCTGGTGCCAGTGATGCGTTGGCAGTTTTGGCAACTTATTGTAAAGCCTTTCCGTCTGCCACAGTATAGCTTCTGTATCATGCAGTGATGCAGCTTGTTAGGACGCTGTCTACTGCACATATGTAGAATGGCAGAGTATGGATGTGCAAAGTCTAACCTCTTCTGTCTCTGCAGAAAGTAGGGACATTGCTGAGCTTTCTTGACTGTGTAGGATGTGTTCTGGGACCATGAGAGGTTTGTGAGATGTGCTCTCCCAGGAGCTTGAAGCTGCGTGCAGCTTCCACTGCTGTGCCACCAATGTAAAAGGGGGTGTGAGTTGTGTGAGTTCTCCTGAAGTTGATAAACATCTCCTTTGTCTTAGTGACATTAAAGAACAGGTTATTTGCCTGGAACGGGGCCTCAAGCTCTTCTACCTCCTCTCTGTAGGCCATCACATCATTGTTGGTGATAAACCCCACTACAGCAGCCCTGGGGTGGGGAGGAAGGAACAGCTGTGCGTCCTGACTATCTGAGGTCTATTGGTTAGGAAGTTCAACACCGCGTTGCACAGTGGCGTCTTTAGACTGAGTAGTAGTAGTTTGTTCTCCAAAGTCAGTGAGACAATAGTGTTGAATGCCGAAATGAAATCTAGAAACAGCATCCTGACATATGTGTCCTTGCTTTCTAGGTGTGTCAGGGCCAGGTGCATGACAGATGCCATGGCATTTCTTCGGTAAGCATATTGGTGAGTTTCCAATATGGCAAGAATGGAGTTTTTGATATGTGCCATTATCAGCCATTCAAAGCCCTTCATGACGATTGGCATCAGTGCCACTGGGCACTAGTTATTTAGTTCTGCAGGTGTAGAATTCCTTGGTACAGGGATGATGGTGGCTGATTTGAAGCATGTGGAGATAGCAGCATGAATGAGTGAAGAGTTGAAGATGTCCGATAAGACATCAGTGAGCTTGTGTAAACACACCCTGAGTACTCAGCCTGGGATGTTTTCTGACCCAGTCGCCTTACAGGGGCAGACTCTCTGCAGAGTCCTTCTCATGTCTGCCGCTGTTATAGACAGTGGCTGTTCACCTGGGAGTGGGGTAGCTTTCACGGCCAGTGTTGTGTTGCATGCCTTGCCGCATGCATAAAAGTTGATTAGAGGATCGGGCGGGGGGGGGGGGCGCTGTCACTGGCACAGTCAACACCGTTTTCCTGTGTGTAGTCAGTAATGGCCTTGATGCCTAGCAACATCATTATCAGACAGGTAGTCCTGAATTTCTTGTGTGTAGGCAGTCTTTGCCTTCTTCATGCTTAAGATGAGATTTCTCCTGGTTGCTCTGAGAGCTGTTCTGTCACCAGACTTGAAAGCAGTGTCCTGGGCTTTTAGTAGGGAGTGCACCTCCATGTTCAGCCAGGGTTTCTGGTTGGGCTGTGAGATGGCCGTTCTTCAGGTACCAACATCGTTTATACACTCACAGATGACAGAGGAGGCACATTCCTCAAGCTCTGTGTCTACTCTGTTTTGTCGTGGCTCCTTGGACATCTGCCAATCGGCTCATTCAAAACGGTCCTGAGGTACAGAGATTGCCTCATTAGACCGTACAGTGATGGTCCTCATGACTGGCTTCTCCGTTTTCAGCAACGGTCAGTACACTAGGATTAACATTCTGGAGACGTGGTCAGAGAGACCAAGATGAGGGTATAGAATGGCTTTGTAGGCTTAATAACCATACACCTTTGGAATGAGGGAGGAAACTGGAGCACCCAGAGGAAATCCATGCAGTCACAAGGAGAACACTTTCCATATTCCATTCAGCCCATCAGGTCAGTGCTAGTTTTCAGTTGCATGTAACATTCCCTCAATCTTGGTAAATGGGCGATTAGGACAGAGCATAACGTCCTGGGGAAAGGATAGGGCACCGAGAAATGGGAAAACAGGAGGGGGCAATGAAAGGTCAGTAATGGGCAAGGCCACCAGCAGTGAGGGATTTGGACACTGCATTAGAAATTGGGGGCTGGTAGGTTAACTGGTGATAGTAAATTGTCCCATGATTAGGCTAGGGCTATATCAGGGATTGCTGGGTGGCTTGGCTCAAAGATCTGGAGGGGCGTATTCTGCGCTGTATCTTGATAAATAAGGAAGTATTTAGAGTGAACCATTTCCCTTGGCAGGGACATCAATAACTGGGGAATGTGGATTTTAGGTCATTGGCTCAAGCATTAAAGGGGAAGAGAGGACATTTCACTCAGACAATATGGGGGCAAATTATAGAGTCATACAACACAGGAACAGACTATTCAGCAATTATTTATGCTAATCCCATTTCGTTCTCCCCATAGTCTCATCAACAGCCCCAGATTTTACCACTCATTAATGCATCAGCGACGATTACAGCAGCCAATCGATTCCTCACGTGTCGTTGGGATGTTGGAGAAAACCCCGTTCAGTCACAGGGAGAACATACAAGCTCCGTGCAGGTAGTAGCAAAGATGAGGATTGAACCCAGAACTCTGAACTGTAAATGGCAGGTCTGCTAGTTGTACCATTGCACTGTCCTTTGTGTGTCCTGAGGCCAAGAAAGGCATTAAGTAAACGGATTCCACTTCCTTCTTATAACGTCCAACAAAGGGACTAGAGGGAATAATTGGGACGCATGAAATAAAGGGGTTAACGTCATATGAACAAAATATTAACCTGAAAACAGTTGTTTGTAGGAGATTGATAAATGTTGCAGGGAGACTGCAGTTCCTAAGATTGCACAATTGGAAGATTTTTTAAATGACTTGTGTCGGGTCAAATTTCAAAATTTGTAGATAATACCAAACTAAGCTATGTGATATATAGTGAGAAAGATAATAGACTGCCAAGGCATTCAGGGCTCACAATACTGTCTCCTCTACTCGGGAAAACCAAAAGTAATTTGTCTGACTGCTTTGCCCTTCATCCAGCTTGCATGCCTCTTTCATTAATTCTCAACTCTTCATCTTTGACTCCTACACACTTCTAGTGAAGACCAACAAAGCACCTCACCTGTCAACAAACCATGTTATAACCTTCCAGAATAAATGATTAATTCAACAATTCAGACAACTACTGGTGACAGCATTCTCACTTTTTCATCTAGACAGTTCAGATTCCATTCACCTCCAAAGAACTTTTTGTTATTCATTAGTTACCCCAACTCAACACTGCTTTTGTTAACCCATCTCTCTTAGTCTCCAGTCTTACAAAACTTTCCTTTTTCACTCTATCTCTCCCCCTTCCCTACAATTATCCACTTGAAACACGAAGACACAGTTGGTAGAAGCTCCAGACTCAGGTTCAATCCTGACCTCGGGCTGTCTGTGTAGGGTTTACACATTCTCCCTGTGACTGCGCGGGTCTCCCTCGATGTTGCGGTTTTCTCCCACAACCCAAAGATGTGTGTCTGGTAGGTTAATTGGCCGCTGTAAGTTGCTGCTCGTGTACTGCGAGTGATAGAATCTGGGGGGAGTTGGTGGGAATGCAGGAGAATTAACATAGGATTAGTGTAATCAGCTGCTAAATCAGTACAGACTTGGTTGGCTTGTTTCGGTACTCTAAGACATTTCTCTTTGTGACATTTCCCTGTCCACAATGCTGGATATTTTTAGCACTTTCCGTTTTTAAAGCATCTACAATTGTTTTGCTCTCCAAGGTGAACAGCTGCAAGATACAGGTTAGACCACAATGGACAATTGCGTATTGTCACTGGTCACCCCATGCAGGGAGGGTGCAAAAAAAGATTTATTGGAATGAGCAACATACACACACACACATAAGAGATTCTGCAGATGATACGAGCGATGTCAAGATTCAGTTGTAATCAAACCAGAAAATGAAGGAACCAGTCTGCTGGATTATAGACAAGATTATGCGAGAGGATGCAGTGGAGATGCCTGGGATGGACTGTTTTACTAGAGAAAAGAGGGGCTACAAATGGCAGATGCTACAATCCAAAGCAAAAATAAGAACAGACTGCTGGAGGAACTCAGTGGGTCAGGCAGTGTCTGTGGGGCAAAATGGACAATCATTGTTACAGGTCGAGTCTGGCCGAAGGGTTTCAATCAGAAATGTCGAGTGCCCTCCATAGACACTGCCCAAGTTCCTTCAGCAGGCATTTAGAAAGCAGTTTCCTAGGTTCTTCCTACTTGGAATGGAAGAAGCTGCAGAGAGGGAAGATCTGGCACATATGTTTATGTGGGGCTTCAATGGGAAACTGTTTCCCATACAGGAGGTGTCTGTAAATAAAGGCATAGGTTTAAGGTAAGGCTTCAGAGGGTTAGAGGGGATATGAGAAGGGTGTTTGAAATCTAAAACATGCTGTCTGAGGGGGATGGTGGAATGAGGTACTTTCATGATTTAAGTTTCTGAACAAGCACTTGAATCACCAAGACAATAGGTTATGGGCCATATTCTGGTAAATGAGTCTACCATGGTTGGGTATGTGATGACTAGTATGGATAATGATGGGCTGAAGGTCCGTTTCCATACTGGATGACTCCATGAGAAAGTTAAAGAAAACCAGACCATTTATCGTAGAGTAAAGAAGAGAACCATCAAGTTCCTGAAGCAAAGGGGTTAGCTTCACTTGCCCCATCACTGAACTGTTCCCACTGAACTTTCAACAACTCCTCATCTCACGTTCTCGATATTTATTGCTTATTTATTATTTTTCTCTTCCTTTTGCATTTGCAGTTTGTTTTTTTTTGCACGTTGGTTGTTTGTCCATCCTGTTGGGTCCCATCTTTCACTGATTTTATTGTGTGTTATTGCATCGGGTAGCAACCTTGCTGCTTGTTTAGCATCTGGTCTGTGTTTTTACAAGGCCAAGTTGCTAGCTCGACGCTCAGCCCAGCACGGGTGAGGAAAGTGTACAAGGCGCCAGCCAGATTCAAACCCAGGACAACTCACCTCGAGGCCCACTGCTGATGCCACTGCAGCACCAGCTGGCAGATCCTTGGATTTATTGTGATTGCTCAAAGAAAATGAATCTCAGGGATGTACATGGTGATTTACATGTACTTTGATAATAAATTTACTCTGAACTTTGATAGAGCTTTGAAGAGCGTGGTGGAAACAAGGAGGAAGGCTGGTCCTGCTAGTGGATGGTGCACATTCATAGTGCCAGACTCAACTTGCCCACGCCAACCTTGCACCTTATTGTCTACCTGCACTTTCTCATAACTGTAAAACATTATTCTGCATTCTGTTATTGATTACCTTGTACTACCCCAATGCACTATGTATTGAATTGATCTGTACGCAAGACATTTCATTTTACCTTGGTACGCGTGACAATATAGCATAGAACAGTTCAGCACAATACGGGCCCTCCGGCTCACGGTGTTGTGCCAATCTTTAACCTACTCTAAGATCAATCTAACCCTTCCCTCCTACATAGCCCTCCCTCTTTCTATCATCCAGGTGCCTATCTAAGTGTTTCTTAAATGCTCCTAATGCAGCTGTCTCTACCACCACCCCTGGCAGGGTGTTCCATGCACTCACTATTCTCTGTGTAAAGAACGCTCTGTTATCTCCCACTGTACTTTCTCCTATCACCTGAAAATTATGTCCCTTTTATTTAAATAAATTAATTTACCAATTGAACCATTCTACAGTTACACAAGATATGTATTGGCTTGCCATTTATTTCTCTGCTGAGGGAAAAAGATGCAACACACTCAAAATACTGGAGGAATGCAGCAGGTCAGGCAGCATCCATGGAAGGGAAGAAACAGCCAACTTCTCAAGCTGAGAGCCTTCTTCAGGACTGAATTCATGATTCCTTTCCATAGATGCTGCCTGACCTGCTGAGTTCCTCCAGCATTTTGTGTGTGTTGATCAAAATTTCCAGCAACTCCTGTGTTTATGATTAGATGCAATATTGCTTTCCTATCCAGGCCTCTCACGATTTTTACATCTCAGTAAAATGAGATGTAATCCCCCATCGGTTTTCTCTGCTCCAAAGAAAAGACTTTAAAATTGTCAGCCGTGGGAACACCCTCATGAAGGTCCACTGTCCCCATCCTCCAATACAGTTACTCACTCCCTGTAACATAATGCCCACTATACACAAAGATAGTGAGAGGAAAGAATTATGGAGTGATCAGAACAATAAGTTAAAGATGTTAAACACAAGGCAACATAGGCTTGAGTTATGACATGGGTAGAACTTTGAATGACTTCACAATTTTTCCAATGAAAAATGATATTGTATCTGTTAAATAGGGGCTGTGGACAATTCTGATTTGATGGAGATGGACGTAAAAGTACAGAGGAACATCTGGAAAAATTTCTGAAACGCTCGTTCGCTGCTGTCGTTACTGCGCGGTCGGGAATCTTTCGGAGAGAAGGCCTCAAAATCCCTGGCTCTGCCTGCTGTTGGCAACCGAGAAGGAGGTCGAATCGTTCGGATAGAGATGGCGCTCAGTACTCGGTGTCGGAGAGCTGATCAGAGCTTGAAGTTTTCGGATGACTCAGAGTCGGACCGATGTCGGGTATGGCAGGGAGAGTTTTTCTTCCTTCTGTCCGTCTGTGTGAGATGTGGGACATTTGAGAGACTTTGAACTTTTACTGTGCTCATGGACTTCTTCAAGTTATGATATTGTTGCAGTGATGTAACTATATGTTATAATTGTGTGGCTTTGTTAGTTTTTTTCAGTCTTGGTCCGCCCTGTGTTTTGTGATATCACACCAGAGGAAATATTGTATCATTTCTTAATGCATGCATTACTAAATGACAATAAAAGAGGACTACGTGTCTTCATAATCTAATATCTAATCTAATATACTTGAGTGATGATAAACCTGATTCTGATATGGGTCTCTATTGTGGACTGAGAGTGGGACAGAGGCAGGGAGAGGGCAGGGAGCCGGAAGTACCAGAGAGCCATTCTGTAATGGTCAATTAACCATTTGTTTGGAATCAAATAACCTTGCCTGGTGTCTCAGGGCTGGGTGTGTCTGCACCCACGCCACCACCCACCCCTGCTACTCCATTTCTGCCACCTAACCCACACCCCTCCTGCGCGCTCCACCCTCGCCGTTCCTTACATCCTTTGCTCCTGTCTGATTTACAAACTCATTCCCTGTCCCACGTTGACAAACACAGAACCGTGCAAAACTCTTGGGCACCATAGGTATATACATATGCCTAAGACTTTTGCACAGTACTGGATATGTTACTATATACAACCCTGAGATTCATTTTCTTGCTGGCATATTCAATAAATCCTTAATAGAATAATAACCATAATAGAATCAATGAAAGATCACATCAACTTGGGTGCTCAACCAGTGTGCAAAAGACAACAAACTGTGCAAATACAAATGAAAGAAATAATAAATAAATAAATAAACAATAAATATTGAGAACATGAGATGAAGAGTCCTTTGGTTGAGGGAACGTCTCAATGATGAGGAAAGTGAAGTTGAGTGAAGTTATCCCCTTTGTTTCAACAGCCTGATGGCTGAGGGGTAACAACTGTTCCTGAACCTGGTGGTGTGAGTCCTGAGGCTCCTGTAGCTTCTTCCTGATGGCGGCAGCGAGAAGAGAGCATGTCCTGGGTGGCGGGGGTCCCTGATGAAAGCTGCTTTCCTGCAACAATGCTTCGTGTAGATGTGCTTAATGGCATCTCTTGTGGACCTGGTGTGCTGGTAGGCAAACTGGAGTGGATACAAGTCGCTTCTCTGGCAGGAGTTGATATGGTTCATCACCAATCTCTCAAAACACTTCAGCATTGTGGATGTAGTGATTAAGGCAGGTTACCATGCTCTTCTTAGGCAGTGGAAATTACTGCTGAGTCTCTCAAAAGCAAAGCTGGAGGTGTATGCCTCATGATCAATTCCTCTTGGTGCACAAATGTGTCAGTGATGTTCCAATTCTGCTCACCAGACCTGGAATACCAGGTAATGAAGTGTCGGCCATTTTACCTGCCATGGGAGATTTCAGCAATCATTTTGCTAGTGGTGTACATTCCACTTCAGGCCAATGTCAAACAGGTTCCAGATGATCTGAGCAATGGAATCAACATGCACGAAACAGCACACCCTGACGCCTTCACCATCACTTTGGGGGATTTTAACCAGGCCAGCTTGAAAAGGTCACTAAACAACTATCATCAATAAATCACTTGTAGTACCAGAGCAAACAACACAGTGGACCACTGTTACACCACCATTAATAGTGCTTACCATGCTACTGCACGCTCACACTTCGGAAAGTCTGATCACCTAGCTGTATTTCTGCTCTCCCTCAGCATAGGCAGAGGCTGAAGAATGAGAATCAGAATCAGGTTTATTATCACCAGCATGTGACATGAAATTTGTTAACTTAGCAGCAGCAGTTCAATCAAGTCAAGTCAAGTCACTTTTATTGTCATTTCAACCATAACTGCAGGTACAGTACACAGTAAAAAACGAAACAACAATCCTCCAGGACCATGGTGCTACATGAAACAACAGGTAGTCTACACTAGACTACCTGAAACAACACAAAACTACATTAGACTTCAGACCTGCACGGGACTAAATAAAGTGCACAAAACAGTGCAAGACAGCACAATAATTAATAAACAAGACAATAGGCAGAGTAAGGGACAAATTACAATGTAATAATAAATGATGTAAATGTAAATGTAAAAGTAAACAATGTTTTAGCAGGAATACATAATATAGCAGAGATGAAAAAATATAAATTAAATAAAACATAATAAATAAACAAGTAAATTAATTACGTATATTGAATAGATTTTTTAAAACGTGCAAAAACAGAAATACTGTATATTAAAAAAGTGAGGTAGTGTCCAAAGCTTCAAAGTCCATTTAGGAAGCGGATGGCAGAGGGGAAGAAGCTGTTCCTGAATCGCTGAGTGTGTGCCTTCAGGCTTCTGTACCTCCTACCTGATGGTATTGTCCTGGGTATGACTCTAAACTGCAACCAGTGATGAGGCTCTAATTCAGGACTTTCAGAGCTTTGGGAAAAGTGGAGTTACCCCTTAGTCATTCATTGCACCCAGGGCCGCTCTGACCTGGAAAAGTGGCACCTGCAAGGGTTCCTGCTCAGGATACGAGCGAAAGCCAACGGCAGATCCAGCAGGTTCAGTAACTGAACTTATGATGGAGAAGGCGGGTGAGCTAGGACCTCAAATGTCAATGGTTATAGTACAGGCAGATGAACATTTAGGAAGAGAAATTGGCGATTTCTTTAGTTCGCCCAATGGAAGGCAATAGCAAACCACCGTTGCTAGATACTAGGTTTCCTAGAATCTATTTGCTAAGAAAACCATGGCCAAACTCACAAAATGTATCACACAACAACAGCGTCAAGAGGATCTTCAAGACAATTCTGAAGATGCTTCGCTCGGTAGGGTTGATTCTGGTCAGCAGGGAATCCCCGACTGTCACCAACCTACTGCTCATAAAATTCAAGTAACACAAAAGAAAATTATTGCCACTTGGAATGTAAGAACCCTATATCAAGCAGGAAGATTGGACAATACGATAAATGAAATGGAAAGGCTAAAGATTAATATCATGGGAATTAGCGAAGTTTGTTGGATAGGTGCTGGAACGTGCCAGAATAGAAATAAAACACTAATTTATTCTTGTGGAACATCCCATACTGATGGAGTAGGAATTCTTATGGATGAAAACATGGCAAAAAGTGTTTTAGGACATTGGGCAATATCAGAAAGAGTGCTCCTTGTTAGATTCAGAGGACAACCATTTGATTTAGCAATTATACGGGTATATGCACCAAAAACAGATGGAACAAATGAGGATATAGATAAATTCTATGAAGAGCTTGAACAAGCAAAGAATGGATGCAAATCTCAAGATATTGTTATTGTCATGGGAGATCTAAATGCTACAGTAGCACAAGGTGCTGATGGAAATACCATAGAAAAGGGGTCCCCAACCTTTTTTGCACTGCAGACCAGTTTAATATTGACAATATTCTTGCGGACCAGCCGACCGGGGTGGGGGGGAGTAGGGTTGCCAACGGACAAGAGTAGCAGCCAAATACGTTGTGTTTACCCAGAGAAAGACTACAATGACCATGAAGCCTTGCGCAGGCACCAGTGCGCATGCGTGTACCTGTTGATTTTTTTCTACAAATCGTTTTTGGCGATTCTGTTCGGGGGGGGGGGGGTGTTAATCACGACCGGAATATAGGTGATGAGTGGCTAATACATTCAATTTCGTTTCTAAAAGGATTTATCTAATGAATTTAATATTAAACACGCAGCGCATATTTTCCTCACATGAATATAGCGATAAGTCAATTATCAGGGGAGGACAGGGGAGCTTGAAGTAAGTGTTGAACAAACTTCCAGTAGAAGTGGTAGAGGCAGGTTTGATATTATCATTTAAAGGAAAATTGTATAGGTATATGGACAGGAAAGGAATGGAGGGTTATGGGCTGAGTGCAGGTCGGTGGGACTAGGTGAGAGTAGCATTCAGCACGGACTAGAAGGGCCGAGACGGCCTGTTTCCGTGCTGTAATTGTTATATGGTTATATAAGTAAGTCAATAGCATCATAACATTTTAAGTAACGTTTGGATATTAAACACACAGCACATATTTTCCCCGTATGAACATATAAAATTATTGCAACACACCAATATCGCTGAATCAGTGGGAGCCCTGGGCTTGTTTCCCTGCAACAAGACGGTCCTATCGAGGGGTGATGGGAGACAGCGATACTCCAAGGGGGTTCCTTAAGTCCAGTCTATTCCGCAATTTAGTTTTCGTTGCATTCATTGCAGAAAACTCCACTTCGCAGAAAAATGTTGGAAGCAACGTTTTCAGTGCTTTTGTGGCTATCTCAGGATATTTAGCCTTGACTTTGATCCAGAATGCCGGCAGAGATGTTATGTCAAACATACTTTTCAGCCCGCCATCATTTGCAAGCTCAAGGAGTTGATCTCCTTCCCGCACTGACATGGATGACGCGTGAGTAATGACCTCGCATGCGTTCAAACTCAGCAGAGGCTGTGACAGGGAATGAAGAAAGGTGCAGCTGACTCCTATCACCAAATCATATCGTTTCCTCACGGCCCGGTAACGCACGCTTTGTGGCCCGGTGGTTGGGGACCACTGCCATAGAAAAATTTGGACTAGGGGAAAGAAATGAAAGAGGTGAGAAACGGGTAGAATGGTGCAAGATGAATAATCAGGTCATTATGAATACCTACTTTAAAAACCACCTAAGACACTTGTGGACCTGGAAAAGTCCAGGTGATAACACTAGAAATCAAATTGACTTTATTACTATAATCCAAAGATTTAGAAACTCAGTGACTCAATGCAAAACATATCCAGGTGCAGACTGTAATAGTGACCATAACCCAGTAGTATGTCATGTAAAAGTAAAACTTAAAAAACTAAAGAAGCAAAAACCTGAACAATCCCTTGACTACTTGCCATTAATTAAAGAAGAAAACTTAAGACAAAAATTTACAATTGAAATAAGGAATAGATTTCAAAGTCTAGAAACAGAATCTGTTGAAGATGATAGCAATCATGCAGAAATGAAATTTAACTCTCCAAAGGATGCCTTGGTAGAATCAGCAAAGTCAGTGATTCCTAAAAAAGAAAAAAGCACAAAGAATAAATGGATGACAGATGAAATCAAAAATTTAATGGAAGAAAGGAGACGGAAGAAAGCAAATCCTATAGAATCTAAGTCCTTAGAAAAAAAGAGTTAAAAGCTTACGTCAAAAAGCCAAGGAAGAAAGGTTAAACCAGGAATGTTAGCAAATAGAAAACATCCCTATTACTGATCCAAAAAGGTTACATCAACAGATCAAGAATATCACTGGTAAAAAGCTCCTCTGTTCTTCAAGTGGATGTTTGAAAACAAAGGACAGTACCATTATCATGGAAAAAGATGAGATTATGAACAGGTGGACTGAGTATATTCAGGCATCTGCAGAATTCCTGTTGTTTGAGTATTTTCAGGAATTGTTTGAAGATGATCGAGGCGAAAAACCATAAATTGAGAAAAACATCGAGGGTCCAAGTATTTTAAAATCAGAAGTTCGTAATGCAATAAATAAGATGAAGAAAGGAAAGGCAGCAGGTCCTGATGAATTAGTAATAGAACAAATTATCACCCTTGATGATTATGGGATTGAAAAACTTACTGATTTAATCAATGACATTTATGAGACTGGAATAATACCAGAAGAGATGAAAAAAATCAGTACTTATCACTCTTCCTAAGAAACCTGGAGCAACAGAATGTGAATTACATAGGACCATAAGTTTAATGAGTCATATCACCAAGATACTTCTAAGGATTTTGATGAGCTAAAAGTAAGATACAAGCTGAAATAGGTAAAGAACAATGTGGTTTTGTGAAAGACAAAGGTACAAGAAACACATTATTGATGTTAAGGATACTATCAGAACGAGCTATTCAAGTGCAAAAAGATTTGTTTGTTTGTTTTATCGACTACACAAGAGCATTTGATAAAGTGAAGTACAATAAGTTATTTGAAATATTACAGAAAACTCTAGATCTAGATTCGAAAGACCTCCGCCTAATCAGAAATCTGTACTGAGAACAAACTGCTGCTGTAAGAATAGATGGAGAAGTGAGTCAGTTTACGAAAATCAAGAGAGGCGTTAGACAAGGGTATGTTTTCTTCCCTGATTTATTTAATGTGTACAGTGAAACAATACTACAGAAAATGAGACATCTTGGGAATCAAAGTTGGCGGTGAAAACATCAATAATTTCAGATATGTAGATGACACTGTGTTAATTGCAAGTACGGAGGAAGAACTACAAGACTTAATTGATACAATTGTTGAAGAAAGTACAAAAATGGGTCTATCTATCAATTGCAAAAAGACAATGTATGGTGATATCCAAAAAGAAGGAGATTCCTATTTGCAGGCTGAGAGTAAATGGGGAAGACATAAAACAAGTACAGGACTTTTGCTACTTGAGAAGCTGGGTGACATCAGATGGCAGGTGCGACATGGACATTAAAAGAAGAATAGAGATGGCAAAAGACACCTTTACGAGAATGAAGAAGACACTGATCAATACTAAACTAGGCATGACAACCCGCCTCAGAGTACTGAAATGTTATGTTTATCCAGTT
The DNA here is from genome assembly GCF_030028105.1 of Mobula birostris. Classification (NCBI taxonomy): domain Eukaryota; kingdom Metazoa; phylum Chordata; class Chondrichthyes; order Myliobatiformes; family Myliobatidae; genus Mobula; species Mobula birostris. The sequence goes on along the minus strand of NC_092380.1, from coordinate 27,002,794 downwards.
ATGTTATATGGCTCAGAATGTTGGACACTATCCAGTAACATGAGGAAACGAATTGTAGCAGCAGAGATGTGGTTTTTGAGGAGGATGCAAAGAATATCATGGACGAAACAAATATCTAACAAGGATGTCATGAACAGAGCAAACACAAGAAGAGAAATAATGTGTGAGATCATGGAAAGGCAACATAACTTCATTGGACATGTGATTAGGAAAGAGGAGTTAGAATGCATGGTAATTATTGGAAAGACTGAAGGGAAGAAAGCAAGAGGGAGACAAAGACAAATGATGATGGAGACAGCAGCCAGAGAACTGGAAATGAATACCAATGAATTGATCCACTTGACCCGAAACAGGAGTGTGTGGGCCATGGCAGTCAAAGCTCAAACTGGGCATGGCACCTGATGATGATGATGACCCGATGGTAACAGTGAGAAAAGGACATGCCCTGGGTGCTGGAGGTCCTTAATAATGGATGCTGCCTTTCTGAGACACCACTCTCTAAAGATGTCCTGGGTGCTTTGTAGGCTAGTGCCCAAGATGGAGCTGATAAGATTTACAACCTTCTGCAGCTTCTTTCAGTCCTGTGCAGTAGCCTCTCCATACCAGACAGTGATGCAGCCTGTCAGAATGCTCTCCATGGTACAACTATAATAGTTTTTGTGTGTATTTGTTGACATGCCAAATCTCTTCAAATTCCTAATAAAGTATAGCCGCTGTCTTGCCATCTTTATGACTACATGAATATGTTGGGACCAGGTTAGATCCTCAGAGATCTTGATGTCCAGGAACTTGAAGCTGCTCACTCTCTACTTCTGATCCTTCTATGAGGATTGATATGTGTTCTTTTGTCTTACCCTTCCTGAAGTCTACAATCAGCTCTTTCGTCTTACTGATGTTGAGTGCCAGGTTGTTGCTGCGGTACCATTCCACTAGTTGGCATATTTCACTCCTGTACACCCTCTCGTCACCACCTCAGATTCTACCAACAATGGTTGTATCGTCAGCAAATTTGTATTTGGTATTTGAGCTATGCCTAGCCACACAGTCATGTGTATACAGAGTGTAGAGCTGTGAGCTAAACACACACCCCTGAGGTGCGCCAGTGTTGACAGTCAGCGAGGAGGATATGTTATCACCAATCCACACAGACTGTGGTCTTCCAGTTATGAAGTCAACAATTCAATTGCAGATGGAGGTACAGAGGCCCAGGTTCTGCAACTTCTCAATCAGGATTGTGGGAATGATGGTATTAAATGCTGCGCTATAGTCGATGAACAGCATCCTGACATTGGTGTTTGTGTTGTCCAGGTGGTCTGAAGCCATGTGGAGAGCCATTGAGATTGCATCTGCCGTTGACCTATTGTGGCAATAGGCAAACTGCAATGTGCAAATTACTGCAGCACCAGTAGTGAGGACCACAAAGGTATGGACCAGGGGAATACCGGAGTGCTTACAAGACTGCTTTGAATCGGTGATCTGGACTGTATTCAGGGATTCATCTTTGAAGCTGGATGAGTATGCTGCAGTTGTCACTGACTTTATTAAAACCTATGTGGATGAATGTGTGCCTACAAAAACTTGCTGTACATTCCCAAACCAAATGCCATGGATGAACCAGGAGGTTCGTTGTCTGCTGAGAACTAAATCTGTGGCATTGAAGTATGGTGACCCAGGTCTGTGCAAGAAAACCAGGTATGATTGCTGAGAGCTATTTCAAGAGCGAAGAAACACTTCTGAGCGAGATTAGATTAATTATGAGGACATGCAGTCCTCTTTTATTGTCATTTAGTAATGCATGCATTAAAAAATTATACAATATTCCTCCGGTGTGACATTACAGAAACACAAGACAGACCAAGACTGAAAAACTAACAAAAACCACATAACAACACACATAAAAGTTGCTGGTGAACGCAGCAGGCCAAGCAGCATCTGTAGGAAGAGGTGCAGTCGACGTTTCAGGCCGAGACCCTTCGTCAGGACTAACTGAAGGAAGAGTGAGTAAGGGATTTGAAAGTTGGAGCGGGAGGGGGAGATCCAAAATGATAGGAGAAGATAGGAGAGGGAGGGATGGAGCCAAGATCTGGACGGGTGATAGGCAAAAGGGATACGAGAGGATCATGGGACAGGAGGTCCGGGGAAGAAAGACAAGTGGGGGGGGGACCCAGAGGATGGGCAAGGGGTATATTCAGAGGGACAGAGGGAGAAAAAGGAGAGTGAGAGAAAGAATGTGTGTATAAAAATAAGTAACAGATGGGGTACAAGGGGGAGGTGGGGCATTAGCGGAAGTTAGAGAAGTCGATGTTCATGCCATCAGGTTGGAGGCTACCCAGAAGGAATATAAGGTGTTGTTCCTCCAACCTGAGTGTGGCTTCATCTTTACAGTAGAGGAGGCCGTGGATAGACATGTCAGAATGGGAATGGGATGTGGAATTAAAATGTGTGGCCACTGGGAGATCCTGCTTTCTCTGGCGGACAGAGCGTAGATGTTCAGCAAAGTGGTCTCCCAGTCTGCGTCGGGTCTTGCCAATATATAAAAGGCCACATCGGGAGCGCTGGACGCAGTATATCACCCCAGCCGACTCACAGGTGAAGTGTCGCCTCATCTGGAAGAACTGTTTGGGGCCATAAATGGTAGTAAGGGAGGAAGTGTAAGGGCATGTGTAGCACTTGTTCCGCTTACACGGATAAGTGCCAGGAGGGAGATCAGTGGGGAGGGATGGGGGGGACGAATGGACAAGGGAGTTGTGTAGGGAGCGATCCCTGCAAGGGGGGGGAGGGAAAGATGTGCTTAGTGGTGGGATCCCGTTGGAGGTGGTGGAAGTTACGGATAATAATATGTTGGACCCGGAGGCTGGTGGGGTGGTAGGTGAGGACCAGGGGAACCCTATTCCTAGTGGGGTGGCGGGAGGATGGAGTGAGAGCAGATGTACGTGAAATGGGGGAGATGCGTTTAAGAGCAGAGTTGATAGTGGAGGAAGGGAAGCCCCTTTCTTTAAAAAAGGAGGACATCTCCATCGTCCTGGAATGAAAAGCCTCATCCGGAGAGCAGATGCGGTGGAGACGGAAGAATTGCGAGAAGGGGATGGCGTTTTTGCAAGAGACAGGGTGAGAAGAGGAATAGTCCAGATAGCTGTGAGAGTCAGTAGGCTTATAGTAGACATCAGTGGATAAGCTGTCTCCAGAGACAGAGACAGAAAGATCTAGAAAGGGGAGGGAGGAGTCGGAAATGGACCAGGTAAACTTGAGGGCAGGGTGAAAGTTGGAGGCAAAGTTAATAAAGTCAACGAGCTCTGCATGTGTGCAGGAAGCAGCGCCAATGCAGTCGTCGATGTAGTGAAGGAAAAGTGGGGGACAAATACCAGAATAGGCACGGAACATAGATTGTTCCACAAAGCTAACAAAAAGGCAGGCATAGCTAGGACCAATACGGGTGCCCATAGCTACAACTTTAGTTTGGAGGAAGTGGGTGGAGCCAAAGGAGAAATTATTAAGAGTAAGGACTAATTCCGCTAGACAGAGCAGAGTGGTGGTAGAGGGGAACTGATTAGGTCTGGAATCCAAAAAGAAGCGTAGAGCTTTGAGACCTTCCTGATGGGGGATGGAAGTATATAAGGACTGGACATCCATGGTGAAAATAAAGCGGTGGGGGCCAGGGTACTTAAAATCATCGAAAAGTTTAAGAGCGTGAGAAGTGTCACGAACATAGGTAGGAAGGGATTGAACAAGGGGGGATAAAACCGTGTCGAGGTATGCAGAAACGAATTCAGTGGGGCAGGAGCAAGCTGAGACAATAGATCTGCCAGGACAGGCAGGTTTGTGGATCTTGGGTAGGAGGTAGAAACAGGAAGTGCGAGGTGTGGGAACTGTAAGGTTGGTAGCAGTGGATGGGAGATCCCCTGAGCGGAAAAAGTCGGTGATGGTGTGGGAGACAATGGCCTTGTGCTCCTTAGTGTCACGATCGAGGGGTAAATAAGAGGAGGTATTCGCGAGTTGTCGCTGTGCCTCGGCAAGGTAGAGGTCAGTACGCCAGACTACAACAGCACCCCCCTTATCGGCGGGTTTAATAGTAAGGTTAGGATTAGTGCGGAGGGAGTGGAGAGCAGAGCGTTCCGGAGTGAGGTTGGAATGGGGACAAGGTGCGGTGAAGTCAAGACCGTTGATGTCCCGTCGGCAGTTAGCAATAAAGAGATCCAGAGCAGGCAGAAGACCAGAGCGGGGTGTCCATGAAGAAGATGAGGGTTGAAGAGGGGAGAAAGGGTCATCGGTGGGGGTGGAAGAGTCCTTGCCGAAGAAGTAGGCTCGGAGATGGAGACGGCGGAAGAAAAGTTCCGCATCATGGCGAACACGGAACTCGCTGAGATGTGGGCGAAGGGGAACAAAGGTGAGGCCCTTACTGAGGACAGAGCGTTCTGCCTCCGACAGTTGAAGGTCGGAGGGGATGGTAAAGACCCGGCACAGATGAGAGCTGGGATCAGAGGGGGGAGGGGGGAGGCTGGGGGTGTCAATGGAGAGGGGAGGGTTGGGGTGAGAGGAAGATGGAGCCTCTGAGGGCCCAGGAGCTGACGTAGGGATCTGAGGGAGACGGACCACATAATTATAACATATAGTTACAACAATGCAACAATACCATAACTTGATGAAGAACAGGCCATGGCACAGTAAAAAAGTTCAAAGTCTGGAGGTGTGAAACCTAATGTTTCACTACCAGAGGAGCTCAACGCCTTCTATGCCCGCTTTGAAAGAGAAAATATAACTTCAGCTGTGAAGCTCTATTTCCTGAGGAGACTGAGATCCTTTAACATCTGTCAGACGATGCTGAGGATGTCCTACGAGTCTGTGGTGGCCAGTGCTACCATGTTTGCTGTTGTGTGCTGGGGCAGCAGGCTGAGGGTAACAGACACCAACAGAATCAACAAACTCATTCGGAAGGCCAGTGATGTTGTGGGGATGGAACTGGACTCTCTGACGGTGGTGTCTGAAAAGAGGATGCTGTCCAAGTTGCATGCCATCTTGGACAATGTCTCCCACCCACTACATAATGTACTGGTTGGGCACAGGAGTACAGTCAGCCAGAGACTCATTCCACCGAGATGCAACACTGAGCGTCATAGGAGGTCATTCCTGCCTGTGGCCATCAAACTTTACAACTCCTCCCTTGGAGGGTCAGACACCCTCAGCCAATAGGCTGGTCCTGGACTTATTTCCTAGCATCATTTACATATTACTATTTAATTATTTATGGTCTTATTACTATCTAATTATTTATGGTGCAACTGTAACGAAAACCAATTTCCCCCGGGATCTATGAAGTATGACTATGACTATGACTATGAAGATCCTGCTGCACCTGATGACCCTATGATCTCTATCTCAGTAGCCAATGTCAGGCTGTCTTTCAGGAGGATGAACACTCGCAAGGTGGCAGGCCCCAAAAGGCTGGAAAGACTCTGAAAACATGTGCCAACCAACTGGCTGGAGGACTCAAGGACATTTTCAGCCTCTCACTGCAACAGTAGTAAGTTCCCACCTGATTCAAAAGGGCAACAATTACACCAGTGTTCAACAAGACCAGCGGGAGCTGCCTTAATGACTACCGTCCAGTAGCACTTACATCTACTGTGATAAATAGCTTTCAGAGGTTGGTCATGGCTAGAATCAACTCCTTCCTCAGCAAAGACCTGGACCCACTGCAGTTTGCCTATTGCCACAATAGGTCTACGGCAGACGCAATCTCAATGGCTCTTCACACGGCCCTAGATCACCTGGACAATACAAACACCTATGTCAGGATGCTGTTCATTGCCTATAGCTCAGCAGTTAACACCATCACTCCTATAGCCCTGATCGATAAGCTAAAGAAGCTGGGGCTCTGTAACTCCCTCTGCAACTGGATCATCGACCTCCTAACCAGAAGACCACAGTCTGTGCGGATTGGTAATAATATCTCCACCTCGCTGATGATCAACACTGGTGCACCTCAGGGGTGTGTGTTTAGCCCACTGCTCTACTCTCTATATACACATGACTGTGTGGCTAGGCATAACTCAAATGTCATCTATAAATTTGTTGATGATACAACCATTGTTGGTAGAATCTCAGATGGAGATGAGAGGGCGTAGAGGACTGAGATATACCAGCCAGTTGAGTGGTATTGCAGCAACAACCTCGCACTCAATGTCAGTATGACCAAAACACTGATTGTGGACTTTGGACGGGTAAGACAAGGGAAAACACACCAGTCCTCAGAGAGGCATCAGAAATAGAAAGAGTGAGCAATTTCAAGTTCCTCTATGTCAAGATCTCTGAGGATCTAAGCTGGCCCCAATAAATCAATGCAGCAATCAAGAGGGCAAGACAGCAGCTATACTTCATTAGAAATTTGAAAAGATTTGGTTTGTCACCCTAAGTACTCGAAAACTTCTATAGAGGTACTGTGGAGAGCATTCTGACAGGCTGAATCACATTTGGTATGGGGAGCTACTGCAAAGGACTGAAAGAAGCTACAGGAAGTTGTAAAATCAGTCTTGGGTACTATCCTCCATAGTATCCGAGACATCTTCAAGGAGCAGTGCCTCAGAAAGGCAATATCCATCATTAAGGATCCCCATCACCCAGAACATACCCTCTTCTCATTATTACCATCAGGAAGGAGGTACAGAAGCCTGGAGGCACACACTCAGTGATTCAGGAACAGCTTTGTTCCCTCTGCCATCCAATTCCTAAATGGACATCGAACCCATGAATACTACTTTTATATTATTAGTTTTTACACAATTTTTAATTTAACTATTTAATATACATACATACACCTACTGTAATTAATTTACTTTTTTCCCCAATATCATTATGTATTTCATTATACTGCTGCCACGAAGTTAACAAATTTCATGACATAGGCCGGTGATATTAAACCTGATTCTGACTGAAGCCGGTGGGTACTCCAGAGTGCCAAAGTGAGAGGATAAAGATCTCAGTGAATACTCCAGCCAGTTGATCAACACAGGTCTTTAGAACTTGGCCAGGTACCCCCATCTGGGCCAGATGCTTTTTGTGGGTTCACACGCCTGAAGGTTGCTCCCATGTTGGCCTTAGAGACTGAAACCACAGGGTCATCGGGGGCTGTGGGAGCTCGTGATGGTTCCTCCATGGTCAAAGTGAGCATTGAAGGCATTGAGCTCATCTGGAAGCAAAGCCCTGTTGTCACCTATGTCACTTGATTTAACTTTATAAGAGGAGATGGTATTCCAGCTTTGCAACAACTGCTGAGCATCCTTTGTTAATTCAAGTTTAGTCTGGAATTGCCACATGGCCCGTGAAATGGCTTTGCAGAGATCATAAATGGACCTCTTGTAACTTTCTTGGTTACCAGACTTGAATGCCTCTGATCAGTCCCTCAGCAGATTGTGGATATCACGGCTCATCCAGAGCTTCTGGTTGGGGAAGACTCTGGATGATTTTGTGGGGACACACTTGTCAACGACTGTTTTAATACAGTCCATGACAAATAAAGTCCAACAATCTCATTCAATTTTAGTTGACGAAAGGAGAAGAGAGATTGAAAAAAAAATCACTTTATAATGGGATGACAGCATCAACTTCAATCTTCCAAAAGGGAGAATAGTCACTGAGTCATCCAGCACATAAACTGGCCTTTCTGCCCATCACCCCCATGTCAGCCATCAAAAACCCACCTGTGCTAATCCAACTTATCAGCACTTGGTCTGTAGTGTACTACGATAATTCAAGTGCTTACCTCCATACTTCAATCTGTAATAATTCTTTCTCCACTACTCCCTCAGCATGCACGTTCCTAATTCCAAATACTCTCATGTGAAAGAATTCTATCTCCGATACCCTCTAAAACTTCTTTCTTTATCAGGAAGTCTCTACAATGGCCAGTCAAGACATCACTGGCACCAGCTTACCCACCATCAAGGGCATATATACAGAAAGGTACCAGGAAACATAGAAACATAGAAAATAGGTGCAGGAGTAAGCCATTCGGCCCTTCGAGCCTGCACCGCCATTTATTATGATCATGGCTGATCATCCAACTCAGAACCCTGCCCCAGCCTTCCCTCCATACCCCCTGACCCCCGTAGCCACAAGGGCCATATCTAACTCCCTCTTAAATATAGCCAATGAACTGGCCTCAACTGTTTCCTGTGGCAGAGAATTCCACAGATTCACCACTCTCTGTGTGAAGAAGTTTTTCCTAATCTCGGTCCTAAAAGGCTTCCCCTCTATCCTCAAACTGTGGCCCCTCGTTCTGGACTTCCCCAACATCGGGAACAATCTTCCTGCATCTAGCCTGTCCAATCCCTTTAGGATTTTATACGTTTCAATCAGATCCCCCCTCAATCTTCTAAATTCCAACGAGTACAAGCCCAGTTCATCCAGTCTTTCTTCATATGAAAGTCCTGCCATCCCAGGAATCAATCTGGTGAACCTTCTTTGTACTCCCTCTATGGCAAGGATGTCTTTCCTCAGATTAGGGGACCAAAACTGCACACAATACTCCAGGTGTGGTCTCACCAAGGCCTTGTACAACTGCAGTAGTACCTCCCTGCTCCTGTACTCGAATCCTCTCGCTATAAATGCCAGCATACCATTCGCCCTTTTCACCGCCTGCTGTACCTGCATGCCCACTTTCAATGACTGGTGTATAATGACACCCAGGTCTCGTTGCACCTCCCCTTTTCCTAATCGGCCACCATTCAGATAATAATCTGTTTTCCTATTTTTGCCACCAAAGTGGATAACTTCACATTTATCCACATTAAATTGCATCTGCCATGAATTTGCCCACTCACCCAACCTATCCAAGTCACCCTGCATCCTCTTAGCATCCTCCTCACAGCTAACACTGCCACCCAGCTTCGTGTCATCCGCAAACTTGGAGATGCTGCATTTAATTCCCTCATCCAAGTCATTAATATATATTGTAAACAACTGGAGTCCCAGCACTGAGCCTTGCGGTACCCCACTAGTCACTGCCAGCCATTCTGAAAAGGTCCCGTTTATTCCCACTCTTTGCTTCCTGTCTGCTAACCAACTCTCCACCCACACCAATATCTTACCCCCAATACCATGTGCTTTAAGTTTGCACACTAATCTCCTGTGTGGGACCTTGTCAAAAGCCTTTTGAAAATCCAAATATACCACATCCACTGGTTCTCCCCTATCCACTCTACTAGTTACATCCTCAAAAAATTCTATGAGATTCGTCAGACATGATTTTCCTTTCACAAATCCATGCTGACTTTGTCCGATCATTTCACCGCTTTCCAAATGTGCTGTTATCACATCCTTGATAACTGACTCCAGCAGTTTCCCCACCACCGACGTTAGGCTAACCGGTCTATAATTCCCCGGTTTCTCTCTCCCTCCTTTTTTAAAAAGTGGAGTTACATTAGCCACCCTCCAATCCTCAGGAACTAGTCCAGAATCGAACGAGTTTTGAAAAATTATCACTAATGCATCCACTATTTCTTGGGCTACTAAGGACCAGTAACATCATGAATGGTCCCACATAACCTGCTCATGGAGTGTTTGTCCCACTCCAATCAGATCCATGACAGGACCACCAGCCTCAAAACACTTACTTACCCCAAGCAGTAAGGCTGATCAACACCTCCACACACCAATTTTGTCACTACTTTATTATTTCCTGTCAGTAACCTTATGTCAGCCTAGCGTCACTTTATGGACATACAATCAATGTATCATGTATATTTATATATATTGTGCATTACTATTATTATTATTGTGTTCTTTATCTTTTGTTTTTTGAGCTGCAAAGGATCCAAAGCAACAATTATTTCATTCTCCTTACACTTAGAAATGACATTAAGCAATCTTGAAAACATGCTCTCCAGATCTGCAAACACAAGGAAATCTGCAGATGCTGGTAATTTCAAGCAACACACATAAAAGTTGCTGATTTGGACAGCTCTCCAGATTTGGCCGGCTTTGACAAAGGAAAAGACTCCCTAGCATCTCCCTTATCTCTAATTGGAACTAATTGTCCACTCCTGAAGAAATGAGAAAGGATCTAAAAAGCGTGGATTGGGACAGGTTGTTCTCTGGCAAAGATGTGATTGGTAGGTGGGAAGCCTTCAAAGGGGAAATTTTGAGAGTGCAGAGTTTGTATGTTCCTGTCAGGATTAAAGGCAAATTGAATAGGAATAAGGAACCTTGGTTCTCAAGGGATATTGCAACTCTGATAAAGAAGAAGAGGGAGTTGTATGAAATGTATAGGAAACAGGGGGTAAATCAGGTGCTTGAGGAGTATAAGAAGTGCAAGAATATACTTAAGAAAGAAATCAGGAGGGCTAAAAGAAGACATTAGGTTGCCTTGGCAGTCAAAGTGAAGGATAATCCAAAGAGCTTTTACAAGTATATTAAGAGCAAAGGGATTGTAAGGGATAAAATTGGTCCTCTTGAAGATCAGAGTGGTCGGCTATGTGCAGAACCAAAGGAAATGGGGGAGATCTTAAATAGGTTTTTTGCGTCTGTATTTACTAAGGAAGCTGGCATGAAATCTATGGAATTGAGGGAATCAAGTAGTGAGACCATGGAAACTGTACAGATTGAAAAGGAGGAGGTGCTTGCTGTCTTGAGGAAAATTAAAGTGGATAAATCCCCGGGACCTGACAGGGTATTCCCTCGAACCTTGAAGGAGACTTGTGTTGAAATTGCGGGGGCCCTGGCAGAAATATTTAAAATGTCGCTGTCTATGGGTGAAGTGCCGGAGGATTGGAGAGTGGCTCATGTTGTTCCGTTGTTTAAAAAAGGATCGAAAAGTAATCCGGGAAATTATAGGCCGGTGAGTTTAACGTCAGTAGTAGGTAAGTTATTGGAGGGAGTACTAAGAGACAGAATCTACAAGCATTTTGATAGACAGGGGCTTATTAGGGAGAGTCAACATGGCTTTGTGTGTGGTAGGTCATGTTTGACAATCTGTTGGAGTTTTTCGAGGAGGTTACCACGAAAGTGGATGAAGGGAAGGCAGTGGATATTGTCTACACGGACTTCAGTAAGGCTTTTGACAAGGTCCCGCATGGGAGGTTAGTTAGGAAAATTCAGTCGCTAGGTATACATGGAGAGGTGGTAAATTGGATTAGACATTGGCTCAATGGAAGAAGCCAGAGAGTGGTGGTAGAGAATTACTTCTCTGAGTGGAGGCCTGTGACTAGTGGTGTGCCACAGGGATCAGTGCTGGGTCCATTGTTATTTGTCATCTATATCAATGATCTGGATGATAATGTGGTAAATTGGATCAGCAAGTTTGCTGATGATACAAAGATTGGAGGTGTAGTAGACAGTGAGGAAGGTTTTCAGAGCCTGCAGAGGGACTTGGACCAGCTGGAAAAATGGGCTGAAAAATAGCAGATGGAGTTTAATACTGACAAGTGTGAGGTACTGCACGTTGCAAGGACAAACCAACGTAGAACATACAGGGTTAATGGTAAGGCACTGAGGAGTGCAGTGGAACAGAGGGATCTGGGAATACAGATACAAAATTCCCTAAAAGTATCGTCACAGGTAGATAGGGTCGTAAAGAGAGCTTTTGGTACATTGGCCTTTATTAATCTAAGTATTGAGTATAAGAGCTGGAATGTTATGATCAGGTTGTATAAGGCATTGGTGAGGCCGAATCTGGAGTATTGTGTTCAGTTTTGGTCACCAAATTACAGGAAGGATATAAATAAGGTTGAGAGTGCAGAGAAGGTTTACAAGGATGTTGCCGGGACTTGAGAAACTCAGATACAGAGAAAGGTTGAATAGGTTAGGACGTTATTCCCTGGAGCGTAGAAGAGTGAGGGGAGATTTGATAGAGGTATATAAAATTATGATGGGTATAGATAGAGTGAATGCAAGCAGGCTTTTTCCACTGAGGCAAGGGGAGAAAAAAACCAGAGGACATGGGTTAAGGGTGAGGGGGGAAAAGTTTAAAGGGAACATTAGGGGGGGGCTTCTTCAAACAGAGAGTGGTGGGAGTATGGAATGAGCTGCCAGACGAGGTGGTAAATGCGGGTTCTTTTTTAACATTTGAGAATAAATTGGACAGATACATGGATGGGAGGTGTATGGAGGGATATGGTCCGTGTGCAGGTCAGTGGGACTAGGCAGAAAATGGTTCGGCACAGCCAAGAAGGGCCAAAGGGCCTGTTTCTGTGCTGTAGTTTCTATGGTTCTATGGTTCCTCGGTGACTGGGAGCCAGGATTGTTTTAGGATGTAGACTGTTGAAAGCTGAAGATAACTGCTGATGAGGCAAGCTGCTTCAGGATGGTGACAGGTGGTGGGAATAAAATCTTACTTGAGTAGATACTTTGAAGAAAAGAGACAACTCCATTGAACACCCAAAAACATTCCTGACACCCATCCACCTACGTGAAGTGTGCCAACCCCTCCTCAACAGGGGAATTGGAAAGATGCCTGCAGCTCCAAACAAGTACCAGTGTGCAACCTAACCTACTACTACTAGGGCTCCGCCTCCCGCACCTATTGGTTTTAACACCTTTATCACCTTATGCATATTAATCTGACAGCATGTCACGCCGATTGATTAGTCCACCCAAATGCCAATCAGATCCTGGACAGACGATTGGTCAGTGGAATAACAGATTATTCATAAAATAAATAGGCATCGAGGACGCAGAGTGCCGCCCGTGTCCGCCCGCAGAATACTGATAGGACGGACGCAGCGGGCGCAGGAGCAGGAACCTGGTCTCCCGCTCTCGTCGCCCTTTCTGTCCCGCTTCGTCCCCTCACCTCTCTCCAGCGATAGAGACTCCGCCAACGCCGCCATCGTCAAGCCGGCATCACCTGACCAGCAACCATGTAGGGGCACGTGACCCTGGCAACGCTCCGCCCTCACAGGCGCACTCAGCCCCGCCCCCTACCCGGCGTGTTGCAATGAATGTCTTCAGCCGCTGGCGTCGCTGCATCGCATAGAGGGCGGAGTCTGCTGCTGGCCTCTCATTGGCTCTCACTGCCTGACTCCTATTGGTCCATCCTTCCAACTTTCTATTGGTCAATAATCTAGCCTCTATTTCATTACAAGAGATCCAGGTATAATGGTCTAAAAAGCCATCTCACATGCAAAGTGGCAAATCTGGAAAAATTGAATCCCAGAAGAATTCTCAACAGCTGTGGCAGAGCTGTTTTCTTTTCTCCTACAAATGCCATTATCTCCTACAAATTGAAACCAAGTGACATCGGTGACAACGAGGTTTTGCACCCAGCTGATTGACAAATGCATAGAGGCACTTTTACGATCTCCCACAGCCCCCGAAGTCACTATGAGTTCAATCTTCAAGGCTGACGTGAGGACATCCTTCATGGGGGTGAACCCACAGAAAGCATCGGGCTCTGACGGGGTACCTGGCCAAGCACTAAAGATCTGTGTTTATCAACTGACTGGAGTGTTTATTGATCTCCTTAACCTGCTGCTTCAGCAGTCTGAGGTACCCATCAGCTTCAGGCAGGCTTCAATCCCATCAGTGCCTCAGATGAACGTCGCGACCTGCTTCAACTATCATCCAGTAGCTCTGAGATAAAGTGTCTTCAGAGGCTGGTGATGAAACATATCAACTCCTGCCTTAGAAATGACTTGGAACTGCTCCAATTTGCCTACCATTACAACAGGTACAACAACAGATGTCTTTTAATTGGCTCTTCACTCAACCATGGAACATCTGGATAGTGAAGATGCATACTTCTGGTTCTTCAATAACTGCAGGTCAACATTCAATACTGTCATCCACTCAAAACTAAGATCTTCAAGACCTTGGTCTCAATAACTCCTTTTGCAACTGGATCCTCAATTTTCTTATTTGCAGATCCCAGTCAGTTCAGATTGGCAAAAACATCTCCACAATCTCTATCAGCACAGATACACCACAAAGCTGTGTGTTTAGCCCCTGCTCTACTCACTTTACACTTATGATTGTAAGGCTAAGCACAACTCCAATGCCATAATTAAATTCGCTGATGACACCATTGTCCATGGCTGAATCAATGTGGTAATGAATCAGCACAAAGGAGGAAGACTGAAAATCTGGCTGAATGGTATCACAAGAACAACCTCTCACAGAATGTCAGCAAGACCAAGGAGCTGATTATTGACTTCAGGAAGAGGAAACTGGGAGTCCAAGAATCAGTTCTCATTGGGGGATTAGAGGTGGAGGGGATCAGCAACTTTAAATTATTCTATGTTATCATTTTAGAGGATCTATCCTGGGTCCAGCACATCAGTGCCATTATGAAGAAAACTCAGCAGCGCCTCTACTTTCTTAGAAGTTTGCGAAGATTCAGCATGTCATCTGAAACTTTGACAAACTTCTATAGATGTGTGGTGGAGAGTATATTGACTGTTTGCATCACAGCCTGGTATGGAAACACCAATGCCCTTGTATGGAAAAGCCTACAAAAAGTAGTGGATATGGCCCAGTCCATCACAGTTAAAGTCCTCCCCACCATCGAGCACATCTGCATGAAGTGCTGTCAGAGTTTGCCCACAAGAAAATGAATCTCTGGGTTGTATATGGTGATACAGATGTACTTTGATAATAAATGTACTTTGAACTTCGAAGGATTACTCCTATCCAGGCCATGCTCTCTTCTTGCTGCTGCCATCAGGAAGAAGGTACAGGAACTTCAGGACCCATAGCACCAGGTTAGGGAGCAGTTAATACCCCTTCTACCAAACTTACTGGTTCCTGGAGATGGCCTCCCATTCACCCTTTCCCTCCTCCTGTTCCTTCCTGTTAACATATAACATATAACCATATAACAATTACAACACGAAACAGGCCATCTTGGCCCTTCTAGTCCGTGCCGAACTCTTACTCTCACCTAGTCCCACTGACCTGCACTCAGCCCTTAACCCTCCATTCCTTTCCTGTCCATATAGCTATCCAATTTTACTTTTAATGACAATATCAAACCTGCCTCAACCACTTCTGCTGGAAGCTCGTTCCACACAGCTACCACTCTCTGAGTAAAGAAGTTACCCCCCCATGTTACCCCTAAACTTTTGCCCTTTAACTCTCAACTCATGTCCTCTTAATGGAAAAAGCCTATCCATGTCAACTCTATCTATCCCCCCTCATAATTTTAAATACCTCTATCAAGTCCCCCCACAACCTTCTACACTTCAAAGAATAAAGACCCAACTTGTTCAACCTTTCTCTGTAACTTAGGAGATGAAACCCAGGTAACATTTTAGTAAACCTCCTCCGTACTCTCTCAATTTTATGGACATCTTTCCTATAATTCGGTGACCAGAACTGTACACAATACTCCAAATTTGGCCTTACCAATGCCTTATACGATTTTAATATTACATCCCAACTCCTATACTCAATGCTCTGATTTATAAAGGCCAGCATACTAAAAGCTTTCTTCACCACCCTATCCACATGAGATTCCACCTTCAGGGAACTATGCACCATTATTCCTAGATCCCTCTGTTCTACTGCATTCTTCAATGCCCTACCATTTACCATGTATGTCCTATTTTGATTAGTCCGACCAAAATGTAGCACCTCACCTTTATCAGCATTAAACTCCATCTGCGATCTTTCAGCCCACTCTTCTAACTGGCCTAAATCTCTCTGTAAGCTTTGAAAACCTACTTCATTATCCACAACTCCACCTATCTTAGTATCATCTGCATACTTACTAATCCAATTTACAACCCCATCATCCAGATAATTAATATATATGACAAACAACATTGGACCCAGTACAGATCCCTGAGGCACACCACTAGACACCGTCCTCCAATCTGATAAACAGTTAACCACCACTACTCTCTGGCGTCTCCCATCCAGCCACTGCTGAATCCATTTTACTACTTCGATATTAATGCCTAACAATTAAACCTTCCTAACTAACCTTCCACGTGGAACCTTGTCAAAGGCCTTACTGAAGTCCATATAGACAACATCCGCCGCTTTACCCTCGTCATCTTTCCTAGTAACCTCATCAAAAAATTCGATAAGATTTGTCAGACATGACCTTCCATGCACAGATCCATGTTGACTGTTCCTAATCAGACCCTGTCTATCCAGATAATTATATATACCATCTCTAAGAATACTTTCCATCAACTTACCCAGAACTGACATCAAACTCACAGGCCGGTAATTGCTAGGTTTACTCTTAGAACCCTTTTTAAACAATGGAACAACATGAGCCATATGCCAATCCTCCGGCACCATCCCGGTTTCTAATGACATTTGGACTATTTCTGTCAGAGCCCCTGCTATTTCCACAGTAACTTCCCTCAAGGTCCTAGGGAATATCCCGTCTGGACCCGGAGACTTATCCACTTTTATATTCCTTAAAAACACCAGTACTTCCTCTTCTTTAATCATCATACTTTCCATAACTACCCTTCTTGTTTCCCTTACCTTACACAGTTCAATATCCTTCTCCTTAGTGAATACCGAAGAAAAGAAATTGTTCAACCTCATTGACTTCAATACCTGTCTCCCATTGATACTTTGGCAGCGCCCCCTTGGTTTATGAAACTTGGCTCCTCTTGACTGGATCCATTTGCCTGTTTTCCCATGTGCTCCAATCAACTGCCTCCAAATGACACGCATTGCCTGTTTCTATTGGCTGTAGGTTGTTACCTCCCACTATTCTCCCATTGAAGGAATTGTTACCTCCCACTGACTGCCCTTGGCCCATTAACAGATTTTCCCCTTGGATATTAGTAAGGGGGTAGGATCCTTAGGAAAGAAGCATCATGTACGGCTCATTGGATAGGATATGGACGTAACTCTACGATGCTACGTAGCTCCCCTGGTGCCGGGGTTGAGAATATTACACAGTCTTAAAGGGTGGGTAGAACATAAGACACATGACAGGGACAGGACCTTCAACCCACATTGTCTGCACCGACCATCACGCCAACCTGAACTAATTCCGTCTGCCTGCACATGATCCTTATTCCTCTATCTCCTCGCAATGATCCTTTACAGTCCAGATGAAGGGTCCTGACCCAAAACACTGACAATTCATTTCTCTCCATGGATGCTGTCTGACCCATTGATTTCCTCCAGCATCTCTTCAGATCTCCTTCTGCATCTTCAGACTCTTGAATCTCCCTCAGCCTTGCATGTGTTTGTCTAAATGGCTCTTAAATGTTGCTATCTGTCTTCCATGACCAAGCCAACTTTGAATCTAAGCCCAGGGGACTTTTGGATTGCCCTGCTATGAAGGATCTAGTCAAATGCATGTGGACCCCATCCATCGCTCTTCCCTTAATTATTTTCACCTTCTTAAAAGAACTCAATCAAATTTGTGAGACATGATCTGCCCAGACAAAGACATGCTGACTTTTTGCATTAAATCCATCCCTTCTAAAGGTGAGTCAAACCTGACCCTAAGAATCTTCTCTAATAATTCCCCTACTACTGATGTAATTGACCAGATTATTCCGATTGTCCTTCTCATAACAACAACGTTGGCTATTTCTGTGGCTAAAGAGGACACAAAGGTCTCCACAACAGCTCCACCAATCTCCTCACAAACAAGAGAAAATCTGCAGATGCTGGAAATCCAAGTAACACACACAAAATGCTGGAGGAACTCAGCAGGCCAGGCAACATCTATGGAAAAGAGTACAGTCGACATTTTGGGCCGAGAGCCTTCAGCAGGACTAAAGCAAAAAAGATGAGGAGTCAGAGTGAAAGGGTGGGGGTGGGGGAGGGGGGAGAGAAACACAAGGTGATGGGTTAAACCGGGAGGGAGGAAGGGGTGAAGTAAAGAGCTGGGAAGTTGATTGGTGAAAGAGATACAGGGCTAGAGAAGGGGAGATCTGATAGGAGAGGACAGAAGGCCATGGAAGAAAGAAAAAGGGAGAGGAACACCAGAGGAAGGCGATGGGCAGGCAAAGAGATAAGGAGAGAGAGAGAGAGAGAAATAGGAATGGGGAATAGAACAGGGGGGTTGGCATTACCGGAAATTCGAGAAATGAGTGTTCATGCTGTCAGGTGGGAGGCTACCCAGACAGAATAAAAAGTTTTATTCCTCCAACCTGAGTGTGGCCTCATGGTGACAGTAGTGGAGGCCATGGATGGACATGTTGAAATAGGAATAGGAAGTGGAATTAATGGGTGGCCTGACCACCGGGAGATCCCACTTTTTCTGGCAGATGGAGTGGTCTCCCAATCCATGTCAGGTCTCACCGATGTACAGAAGGCCACACCAGGAGCATTGGATACAATAGATGACCGCAACAGACTCACAGGTGAAGTGTTGCCTCACAGGACTGTTTTGGGCCCTGAGTAGCAGTGACGGAGGAGGTGTAGGGGCAGATGTAACACTTGTTCTGGTTGCAAGGATAAGTGCCAGGAAGGAGATCAGTGCTGAGGGATGAAAGGACACAAGGGAGTTGAGTAAGGAGCAATGCGGAAAGCAGAAAGTTGGGTGGGGGTGTTATATATTGGTGGGATCCTGTCGGAGGTGGTGGAAATTCTGCAGAAATATGAGCTGGACACAGAAGCTGATGGTGTGGTAGGTGAGGACAAGAGGAACCCTATCCCTGGTGCGGTGGCGGGAGGATGGGGTGAGGGCAGACATGCGCGAAATGGTTGAGGGCAGCGTTGGCGGTGGAGGAAGGGGAGCCCCTTTCTTTGAAGAAGGGGGATATCTCCTTCGTTGTAGAATGAAAAGCCTCTTCCTGAGAGCAGCTGTGGTGGAGATGGAGGAATTCAGAGAAGGGGATGGCGATCTCCTGCCTGGTCTCCCTCAATATCCAGGGATAGAAGTATTAAAGTTGCATGGATACAAAGAGGATACCAGGGTCTGAGCAAGTTGCTACTGCTTGGCAGATGGAATACAGTGTGTAAAATAAAACATTTTTCATCCAGAATTAACAGAAATACTAAATATTTAACAGGAAATGCTGATATTCAAAAAGACTACATTGTCCGTGTACCGTACATACATATGTCACTAAACACAGAATAGTACAACACAGTACAGACCTTTTGGCCCAATCGGTTTGGGGGGGAAGTCAAAGTTAAGTTTTTTTTTTACCCATCAAATGGAATGCTGTCAGGGGCGGTGGGAGAGACAGATACATTCTGGACTTTTAAGAGACACTTCTACAGGCTCATGAATGACAGAAAATGGAGGGCTATGTGCGACGGAAGGGTTAAATTGATCTTGGAGTAGTTTAAAGTGTTGGCACAACATTGTGGGCCGAAGGGCCTGTTCTGTACTGTCTTGTTCTATGTTCTAAATCCATGAAGATAAGAAAACAGGAGAGCTTACTTGGCTCACAAAGCCTGTCCCACCATTTACTATAATCATGGCTGATCAGCCGTAGACCTCATCCCCCCCAGTAGACCATCTCCCTCAATCCATACAACCATAACATCATAAGACAGAGCAGCAGAATTAAGCTATTTGGCCATTGAGTCTGCTCCACCATTTCATCATTCCTCTCAACCGCCTTCTCGTCTTCTCCCCATAAACTTTGTTCGCCAGAAGAAACTATAGTCTACCCAAGGACAGGGGAGGCAGACAGACCAACTGTCTTTGTTTCCTTCTATTTTGTGGACTCTGAACTGACTCCTGCTCTGGGATAATCTAATCAGAGCAATTGAATGTGGACACAAGAAGCTTCAGGTAATGACCGGCTAAACTCGAGACCCATTCTCAAACAAGCAGCTATTTGTCATGTAAAGGGTGTGGACTCTGAACTGACTCTTGCTCTGGTACAATCTAATCAGAGCAATTGAATGTAGACACAAGGAACTTCAGGTAATCACCAGCTAAATTTGAGACCATTCTCGGAGGAGTAGCTACCTGTTATGTAAGATGCCAGACCTTCCAAAGAAGCAATCTGTAATCTTGTCAGTCTCTGTCTGGGTTGCCTCACTTAACTGGATTGGACCAGTCAGAGTGTAAAGACACAAATACACAAGGCTGGGGCAGGCAGAACCAAGAAACAATGTTGGCTGTAGCCCTGTACAATGACCAGTAAGAAGGTGACCCAGGTAGGTCAGGTGACCTTGAGCCAATGGGGTGGAGATCCAATGGTTCAAATGAGGAGGAACAGAAAAAGACTCAGGAGCTCCAAATACTCAGGGGTGATAACTCTCCAGCAATCCAAGGGTGATAGCGGAGATCAACTATCACGGATAAGGAGGATTCCATGGACACGTGGAGATGGAGACCACAAGGAATGCCTGGCCAGCGTGGACTCCTTTCCCGGGTAGTACCTTTTCTCTTCATTGTCTGGTACAGGGAGGGTCAGGGACACCAATAGGGTGCACACAGGTAGGTAGTTTGTGAGCCCACATACTTTTTACTTGAAACAATAAAAGTTACTTGTTGGTAAATACAGATCCTTTGTGCCGCACTGATCATTATTACAAGGGGTGATTCTTGTAACACTTTGACACTCCTACTAATATTACAGCCTGGGGAGGGGGGTCAGAGTTTGGGGTTCGAGATCACCTGACCGGTTAGTAGGCTAACTGGTCTTTGTAAATTGTCCTCTGTTCGAGTCGAGTCGAGGGCTTCTGTCAATTGGAGTTGACTGTGGATATTGCGTCCTAGCTGTCTAGATACGCCAGCCTGGGCAGTACGATATGGAAGGCAAGCTGTTGCCCGTGTAGTGAGCTCCCCCTCTCCTCTGGTAAGGCGAGGGTTAAACTGGTGGGTAGCTGGGTGACACTGCTCAGTGGGCTGTTCCTTCATGTATCTCCAAATAAATAAACCGAAGTAAAATAAAGTAGATAATAATCAAGAACCTGTCAACTTCAGCTTTAAATGACGTCCTCTACAGCCATCTGTACTAATGAATTCCACAGATTCAACACCCTCTGGCATGTAATTTCTCCTAGTTTCTGTTCTAAAGGAACGATTGTCTATTCTGAGACTGTGCCCTCTGGTCCTAAACTCCCCCTCTGTAGGAAACATCCTCTCCACACGCACTAGGCTTTTCAATATTCAATAGGTTTTAATGAGATCCCCCTCATTCTTCTAAACTACAGGAAGTACAAGCCCAGAGTCACCAAATACTCTTCAGATGTTAACATTTTCATTCTCAAGATCATTCTCATGAACTTCCTCCGGACCCTCTTCAATGCCAGCACATGCTTCCATAGATAAGGAGTCCAAGTCTGATCACAATACTCCAAGTGCAGTCTGACTAATACAGCCTTAGCATTACATCCTTGCTTATATTTTCTAGTCCTCTTAAAATGAATGCTAACATGGCATTTGCCTTCTTTACCACCTTTAGGGAATCCTACACAAGGTCTCCCAAGTCCCTATGCAATCTCTGATCTCTGAAAATTTGTTCCCCATTTAGAAAATAGACTACACCTTTATTATTTCATTACTTTATTAAATGCATAGCTTTATGGTCTTCCATCTGCCATTTCTTTGCTGATTCCCTTAACCTGTCCAAGTGCTTCTGCAGACTCCCTGCTTCCTCAACACTACCTGCCTTTCCACTTACCTTTGTATCGTCTGCAAACTTAGCCCCAAAGCCATCAATTCTGTCATCCAAGTCATTGACATATAACATGAAATGAAACGATCCCAACACTGACCCCTGCAGAACACCACTAGTCACTGGCAGCCAACCAGAAAAGGCCTCCTTTATTCCCACTCTTTGCCTCCTCCCAATCAGCCAATCCTCTATCATTCCAGTGCTTTTCCTGTAAATGATGTTTTTTTTAAAAATCTTGTTTAGCAGCCTCATGGGCAGAACTCCCTCCAAAATCCTTTAACATCCTTCAAAAAAGAATCTACTTCCTCTTCAGATGCCCCCCGTGAGTCAGTCCGAGGAAGAAAAGGATAAAGAGAGTGGGCCAAGGTTAAAGAGTAAAAGGTTAAAGGTTAAACTGTGCCATAGATTGAAGAGATCCAATGGTCCTGCAACATCATCGTGAATATCTGAGGGTGTTTTTGAAGGTGGGAGAAGTTCTGGAGGCTTCATGTATCACTTTCCACCTGGTCAGACAACTGTTTCTATCTCCTTCCTGGCCACTTTTTACCACCCATAAACAGAAGTAGTTAAAGAAAATGATTAGCTTTAATGTCTCTGATTCATTCATTTTCCTAAGTGTCCAGGGCATTAAGGTTTAACTCCTGAATTGGTGCTGTAGCCACAGCCATGAAACTTTGAGTGAGTAATTAATTTGATCAAACAAATTAAAAGCATGAAGTGTTACTTTTACTCCGTGGTCACTACACAACTGGTAGTGAGATGCAAAGGAGAAAATGCAGCAGGGAACTCACACACACCAAGGTGCTGCAAACAGAATCCGGATCAAAACCATATTAACAATCTTGGCTGAGGGTTAGAGTTGTCCAGGATATTTCAGACGATTCACCCCGCACACATTCAAAAAATGAGTTATTTTCACATTGGCCTGAGGGAATTTACTTCATCTCCAAAAGAGAGCATATCTTTCAGACTGTTGGTTCAGGAGAATTGTCCTCAAGTCTGGAGAGGGCCTTGAATGCAGAAGATTCAGCTCAGGCTCTCTGCTGAGCCACAAGAGGTCCTCCATTATAAGGTGAACTTCCCACCCTCAGAAGCTGGATTTGAATCTGGCCGAGTCCTGAGTAACAAATTGGGTCGACGCTGACCACAATTTTCCAGACAAGCTCACCAGAATAATTCCGACTGGGTGGCTTAGAGACGACAGGGAATGGAGGGCATACTTCTACATGATCAGATGTTCAGTCCATCGACCACAGAGAGAAACCTGCATGTCACTCTGGCGGGGTTGAAGGTGAAATGTCAAACTGATGGTAAGTGACTACGGAGACTGGTGGGGTTGCAGGTGAAGTGTCAAACTGACGGTAAGTTACTACGGAGCCTGGTGGGGTTGAAGGTGAAGTGACAGGATCTCACTACAGTGCCTGGCGGGGTTGGCGACGGTAACTCACTACGGAGCCTGGTGGGGTTGAAGGTGAAGTGACAGGATCTCACTACAGTGCCTGGCGGGGTTGGCGACGGTAACTCACTACGGAGCCTGGTGGGGTTGAAGGTGAAGTGACAGGATCTCACTACAGTGCCTGGCGGGGTTGGCGACGGTAACTCACTACGGAGCCTGGTGGGGTTGAAGGTGAAGTGACAGGATCTCACTACGGGATCAGCTGGTTGCGGGTCATGGCTGGTTTCCAGCTTGAGAAGCTGCAGAGAGTGAGATCATTAACTCACAACGCAACGCAATGCAACGTGCTTCTGAGTTACACCTTGTGGTAAGTTCAATGCCTGGACTGTAGAGCACGCTTCCTCCCCCTTTTCCCTGATAATCCTTCTCCGGGCAGAATTCCTCAGATAACAGAGTGACCCCCATAGTGTTCAATGTACCCCAAAGGTGTGTCCAGCATCCTTGGCCAGTGAGTCTATTTCTCCACAGCACTAGTCACTACCCTCCAAACATAACATCATAACAGTTCAAATAAATGATCCCTTCTGTACACCACACAGATATTTTCCCTGGAGGTTTACAACATTAAAGAAAGGACACCCCCACCCCTCACAGATGTATATATTGGAAAAACACATGGCCTGATTCAAAGGGTCCACTACAGTCTGCAAAGCAACGCCAAGAGGTGCTGACTGAGTATCGGGCAAACTCTCTGCACTTGCAGCGAAAACTGTCTGTGAGGACATTTTGCTGCAGGGTCACTCTCCCACCAATGGCTGTGCTGTGGTCACGCTGCTCTCAGTAAAACCTGCACAATCCACGGGTCGCTCCGTGAGCTGGGGTGCAAGATGGGGTCTGGAGTGCAAGCGGAATGCACGACCAGAAACGGGGCCAAGGCTGTGGACCGGGTGCTAGAGTTGGGGTCAGGAACATAAGAAATAGGAGCAGGAGTAGGCCATCTGGCCCATCGAGCCTGCCCCGCCATTCAATAAGATCATGGCTGATCTGTCCGTAAACTCAGCTCCATCTACCTGCCTTTTCTCTATAACCCTTAATTCCCTTACTATGTAAAGACTTATCTAACCGTGCCTTGAATATATTTAGTGAAGAAACCTCAACTGCTTCCCTGGACAGAGAATTCCACAGATTCACCACTCTCTGGGATAAACAGTTTCTCCTCATCTCCATCCGAAATCTTCTGTCCTGAATCTTGAGGCAATGTCCCCTAGTTCCAGTCTCACCTACCAATGGAAACAACTTTCCTACTTCTATCTTAACGATCCCTTTCAAAATTATGTTTCTATAAGATCCCCTCTCATTCTTCTGACCTCCAGAGAGTATAGTCCCAGGTGACTCAATCTCTCCTCATAGGTTAACCCCTTCATCCCTGGAATCAACCTGGTGAACCTTCTCTGCACTGCCTCCAAAGCCAGTATGTCCTTCCTCAAGTATGGAGACCAGAACTGTACGCAGTACTCCAGGAACTCAGAAAGATTGTGACTGCTGTCTTGCATATTTCCTGCTCCTGGTAAACTCACCTGTTTCGCTTGGAAAACTTTCATACCAGCGAGTAACAAGTAAAGTGTGATGTCGCAATGTGTTTGGCTATAAGTGGGTCTGACATCCAACAGTCCAGAAAACCTGTGGATCTAGCAGGCCCCAAGGGTGCTGGATTACTGACTAGAGCAGAGAACCCCTTCCCCTGCCTGTAAAATAAATCCATCTGGCCCTCTGTCATACACAAAGATCTGACCTGTGCCAAAGCCTCTCTTCTTATTCCCTGTTCTACAGTGCTATGTAAACAGTCACATGGTAGTTACACTTGCAATGAAACCAGTCATGTTACAGTCACATTTTCAATGTAAACAGTCACGCTGCAGTTATACTTCCCAGCCTGTGGTGGTGCACCCAAAGTTCCTGAGTAAAGTTAAGGCAACAATCTCCACCCTTCCCCAACCCAAAGTGACCAAGCCCTGCAAAGTAAAATCAGTTCTTTACTCCCGTTAATTTCTGGCCGAGAATGACACTGACCTATACCAATAGAGAGACTCCCATCATCTGTAGCAAGACACAGTGTCAAGTGAAGAATAGTATATTTCAAAATACAATAAGTTAATACAAACAGTACCAATATGTAAATTCAGGAATAAATACAACAGTTCAAAGTATAAACATAACTTTTTACATGCAATCCATAAAACTTAGTGAAATAATTTATATATTTTATATATTTACAACAATATAGATAACATCAAATAGAAAGGAGGGGGTGGTTTTGGAATTGGGCCCAGGGAAGGAGAAGGGTCACAGTCTCCCTGTCCGGTTGATCAGTGTGCAAACACAGGAAGTGTCTATCCGTATCCACCGCCACCCCATCCGCTTCTGGGCGTCCATGGTCAGGGCTCGCACGTACGACTGTTTGGTCTTGCACTCGGATATCCAGTGCCTCTTGTCGACGCCCCTGCACCCGCCCTGTGCGGTGGAGGAGCGAGTGTTACACTTGGTCTCGTAGAAGTACTGCTTCAGGGGGCCGGTGGAGGTGGGCACCTCGGTCAGGATGGTCACCGTCTTGCCCAGGACATCCACTGCTACCTTCCGGCTGGTCACCCACTCGCTGCTGCTGTCGCAGACGGAGAGGTCGCCCCGGCGGGAAGGGTCCACACCCACGCTCGGGGACTGCCTCTTCACCCGTGAAGTCCTGTTGGCCAACTCCGTCTGGCTCAGCGATTCCTCCATGATAAAAAGCAAGGGCGGGTCGCCGGGGGGTCTGCTGGCCAGGATAACCCTCGGGGAGTAGAGATCCCACTCCCTGCCCGAGACCTCGGAGTCAAGACCTTGCACGTCCAGCATCGCCTCATCTGGTGGGCTCTCCCCGGTCACCTCTCCGTCCAGCTCGCCATCCGTCAGCAGGGCCGGCAGCCCCTGTCTGGCCCAGTCAGAGCCACGGTCTTGGGAGCCGCTGTTTGATTGTAGGGGAGCAGCCTGGATGTTGCCAAGATACAAAATGACCATGGTGTAAAGGAGGATGACCATCACTCTGCTCCCTCACTGACCTGCGGAGAGAGAAGACCTGTGGTTAAACGCGGACCCAGACAAAGCGCAGGATCAAAGCAGTACACCACGACAGGAAGCGAGAACTTTTTAAAATCAAAAAAAAACTTTATTCATGATAAAAAACATATTTACAAGAATAGACCATGCAATAACTTTTGATTCGTACATCCATAGTCAACGTGTAAAGTCGTGTTCTATTACATTTCTTAAAGCCAAGAGGACTGGTGCCAATCATTTGGCCCCCAAGGGTGATACACTATCACAGAAATTGAGAGGCTTCCTTACCCAAGCTGCCTCCTCCCTGTCTGCTAGCGGGAGAACCCTACACTGTGGTCCTTCCCCACTGAGCCCTTGCAATGGCTGCACTGATGCCTCTCAGCACATACTCCTGCCGCCTACAGCATGCCAGTCGGCAACATTCCTCCACGGACATCTCGACGTACGAGCAGACTGGCAAGTTTAGGTCAGACCAGAGGGGTGGAGGGGAAGTGGGAATGACCCATACAGCTGCAGTGACACAGGTTCGATCCTGACCTCTGCGGCTGTCAGAGTGGAGTTTGTTTCTGTGATCACACGGCACCGGACTGAGGGCGTGGATCACCTCTACCGACTGGGATACTGTGACTGAGAGGAGGGCAGGATACACAAGGTGTTGGAGGAACTCAACAGGTCTGGCAGCATCAAAGTTGACATTTCGGGTCAGACTCTTCATTAGGACTCCATAGATGCTGCCTAGCCTGCTGAGTTCCTCCAGCATTTTGTGTGAGTGCT
Source organism: Mobula birostris (assembly GCF_030028105.1). NCBI lineage: Eukaryota > Metazoa > Chordata > Chondrichthyes > Myliobatiformes > Myliobatidae > Mobula > Mobula birostris. Next base: position 26,976,037 of record NC_092380.1, on the reverse strand, counting down.
CCAGATTTCCAGCATCTATGTGTTTATGAGAGAAGGGCAGGATTGGCGGCTCAGTGTTCTGGGAAACCAAAACCTTAGGCGTGACAGGGGAACAGGGAGTGGGAAAGGGGCTGTTACCTTTTTGATAAGAGGAATGACAGCAGTGCCTGGAGGGGATATTCTTGAGGGATCATCTAAAGTTTGGATAAAACTTTGAAATAAGAAGGGGATGATCACCTTGGTAGGGATTGTATTATAGATCCTCCAACAGTCAGTGGGAACTTGAGGAGTAGATGTGTCGAGAAATTGCACGGAGTTGTGAGAGTAGTGGGTTAGTGATAGTTCGAGGTTTCAATTTTCCCAGTATTGACTTGGTCTCCCAGAGTTCACAGGCCTGGATGGGTGGAATTGGTGATGTGCATCCAAGACAATTTCCTCAAGCAATTTATAGAGGAGCCTGCTCAGGAGGAGACAATACCAGATCTCATCTTAGGGAACAAGACGGGACAAGTAACTGAAGTGCCAGTCGGTGAGTACTTTGTGTCCAATAACCACAACTCAGTTAGTTTTACAATAATTATGCAAAAAGATAGAGCAGGTCCACAGGTTAAAGTCCTGAACTGGAGCAGGACCAACTTTGAGGACATTAGGCAGGATCGAGCTGGAGTCAACTGGGTGACTCTTTTTAAAGACAATGGAACATTTGGCAAACGGGAGGCTTTAAAAGTGTCATCTCAAGAGTCTAAGGGCGGCATGTTCCTGTGAGGGTGAAGTGTTGACGTATCAAATTCAGGGAATGCTGACTGATGAGAGATATCGAGGCACTGGTCAGGAAAAAGAAGGAAGCGTATATTATGTTTAGGCAGCTGTGTACGAATACATCTCTCGACAAATGTAAAACGTTTAAGACCAGGCTTAAGAGGGAAATCAGGAGAGTAAAGAAAGGATATGAGATGGATTTGTAAGGATAATCTCAAGAAGTTCTTCAGTTAAATTAACAGTAGAAAGGAGCTGTAACATTATCTCATGACTAATGGAGGCCAACACACCATGTGCCTTCTCAACAACTCTATCAACTTGCATGACAACTTTGACGGATCTGTGGAACTGGACCGCAAGATCTCTCTTCTCCACACTGCTGAGAATCCTGACATTAACCTTGCACTCTGCCTTCAAGTTTGACCTTCCAAAGTGTATCAACTTGCACTTTTCTAGTTTGAACTCAAGCTGCCACTTCTCGGCCCATTTCTGCATCCTATCAATGTCCCGTTGTAATCTACAACAGCCTCGCACACTATCCACGTGCCTCCAACCTTCATGTCATCTTCAAATTTATTAAATCCATTCTTCCACTTCCTCATCCGTTCATTTACAAAAATCACAAACAGCAGGGGTTCCAGAGGAACACCACTGGTCACTGACCTCCAGGCAGAATATACTCCATCTGCAACCACCCTCTGCCATCTGCGGGCAAGATAATTCTGAATCAACACAGCCAGATTTCCCTGGATCCCCTGCCTCCTGACATTCTGAATGAGCCCAGCACAGGGAACCTTGTCAAACACCTTAGTAAAATCCATATAAACCTCATCTACTGCTCTACTTTCATCCATTTGTTTTGTCACAGGAAGAAATAGGTAGGTTCATAAGCAATGACTTTCCCTTCTCAAAGACATGCTGACTTCTCTAATCAGACTATGCCTCTCCAAATGCTCATAAATCCTGTTTGTAAGAATCCAATAATTTGCCCACCACTCAGTGGTCTAAAATTGGCAGAATTATCCCTACTGCCTTTCTTGAACAAAGGAATAACATTTGCCGCCTTCCAATCATCTGACAGCACTCCAGTGAGGATGTTAATGTCATCACCAAATGCACAGCAATCCCTTCCCTCACTTCCCGTAGTAATCTGGGGTATATCCAGTCCAGCCCTGAGGACCTACCGGTCACAAGGACATCTAGAGAAACACCAAGGCTGAAAAGCACCAGTGTGGGAAAGTACTCAATGGTCGCCATGGACACGATGGGCTGAGTCTTCTACTTGGCTGTTGCACAACTCTGTAATGCTGAGGTTTCTTTGCTTAGCCTCGGGAGTCGAGTCCCAGTCAGACTGTGACTGGGATAACAAGCTGTGAATCACAATTCCAACAAACATGTTGGCGATACTTCCCGGCTTCCTGCCCTTGGAGGGAGAGACCTCTTGTCCCTAAAACCGTAAGACATAGGAGCAGAATTAGGCCATTCAGCCCATCAAGTCTGCTCTACCATTTGATCATGGTTGATTTCTTTTCCCTCTCAATCCCATAACCTTTCTCCCCGTAACCTTTGACTCCCTTAGTAATCAAAAACCTATTAGCTTCCACTTTAAATGTACCTAATGACAGCCTCCACAGGAATGAATTCCAGGGATTCACCACCCTCAGGCTAAAGAAATTCCACCTCATTTCTATTCAAAGTGGAGGTCCTTGTATTCTGAGGCTGCACTTTCTGGTCCTAGATTCTCCCACTATTGGAAGCATCCTCTCCATGTCCACTCTATTCCGGCCCTTCAATATTGGTAGGTTTCAATGAGATCTCCCCCTCATTCTTCTAAACTCCAGCGAGTACAGGTGTAGACCATCAAACGCTCCTTGTATATTAACCCTTAAAAGTTTAAGGGGAACATGAGGGGAAACTTCTTCACTCAGAGGAGTTGTGAGAGTGTGGAATGAGCTGCCAGCACAAGCGCTGCTTGCAAACTCGATTTCAACATTTAAGAGAAGTTTGGATAGATACATGGATGGTAGGGATATGGAGGGCTATGGTCCTGGTGCAGGTCAATAGGACTAGACAGTTTAAATGGTTCAGCATGGACTAGATGGGCTGAAGGGCCTGTTTCTATGCTGTACTTTTCCATGACTCAATCATTCCCAGGATTGTAAACTTCCTCTGGACCCTCTCCTACACCAGCACGTTTTCTTAGATATGGGGCCCAAAACGGAGGGTGGGACCCTTGGCTGCTGAGGGAAAGACCCTCTGCATCGGCTTGGGATTGTATTTATGACTTTGGCCAAGTGAAAAATTTTAATCATCTCATAACAAAGCCTCAGTAATGAACAGGGACTGAATTTGGCCCGGATTTAAAAAGGTGAAAATTTACCGTTTTTCCAGTTACTTGATCATCTTAAATCGGGCGGAACTCTGCAATAGTAGTACTAATTTAGCCATGAATTATTGAGAGAGAAATCAAAAAGATCTTTTATGACTGTGGGCCGGTTGGTACAGATTTTCCCAATTGAAAATTGAAAGGAATATTTTCCCAACGTTCAACACTCTTTTTTTCTCTTACATTGTAAGTTTCATCCTCTTGGTGCATAAGTGACAGCGCGCCTAGAAAACTGGTTACAGTAAGGGTCTCATTTTTAGGCCCATGGGGGAGAGAGGATAGAGGGTTCTGATGGCCTGAGAGGAAGCAGGTTTGTGTGGAGCGTCAGGAAGTCAGTGCATTGGAAACAGCTCAGAGACGTTTCTCTTGTTGAACAACTGGAATTGGTGGACAGTCTTGTGTGGAGAGGCGGGTAAACATAGAAACATAGAAACATAGAAAATAGGTGCAGGAGTAGGCCATTCGGCCCTTCGAGCCTGCACCGCCATTCAGTATGATCATGGCTGATCATCCAACTCAGAACCCTGCACCAGCCTTCCCTTCATACCCCCGATCCCTTTAGCCACAAGGGCCGTATCTAACTCCCTCTTAAATATAGCCAATGAACTGGCCTCAACTGTTTCCTGTGGCAGAGAATTCCACAGATTCACCACTCTCTGTGTGAAGAAGCTTTTCCTAATCTCGGTCCTAAAAGGCTTCCCCTTTATCCTCAAACTGTGACCCCTCGTTCTCGACTTCCCCAACATCGGGAACAATCTTCCTGCATCTAACCTGTCCAATCCCTTTAGGATTTTATACGTTTCAATCAGATCCTCCCTCAATCTCCTAAATTCCAACGAGTATAAGGCTAGTTCATCCAGTCTTTCATCATATGAAAGTCCTGCCATCCCAGGAATCAATCTGGTGAACCTTCTTTGTACTCCCTCTATGGCAAGGATGTCTTTCCTCAGATTAGGAGACCAAAACTGCACACAATACTCCAGGTGTGGACTCCCCAAGGCCTTGTACAACTGCAGTAGTACTTCCCTGCTCCTGTACTCGAATCCTCTTGCTATAAATGCCAGCATACCATTCGCCTTTTTCACTGCCTGCTGTACCTACATGCCCACTTTCAATGACTGGTGTATAATGACACCCAGGTTTCGTTGCACCTCCCCTTTTCCTAATCGGCCACCATTCAGATAATAATCTGTTTTCCTGTTTTTGCCACCAAAGTGGATAACTTCACATTTATCCACATTAAATTGCATCTGTCATGAATTTGCCCACTCACCTAACCTATCCAAGTCACCCTGCATCCTCTTAGCATCCTCCTCCCAGCTAACACTGCCGCCCAGCTTCGTGTCATCCGCAAACTTGGAGATGCTGCATTTAATTCCCTCATCCAAGTCATTAATATATATTGTAAACAGCTGGGGTCCCAGCACTGAGCCTTGCGGTACCCCACTAGTCACTGCCTGCCATTCTGAAAAGGTCCCGTTTATTCCCACTCTTTGCTTCCTGTCTGCCAACCAATTCTCTATCCACATCAATACCTTACCCCCAATACTGTGTGCTTTAAGTTTGCACACTAATCTCCTATGTGGGACCTTGTCAAAAGCCTTTTGAAAATCCAAATATACCACATCCACTGGTTCTCCCCTATCCACTCTACTAGTTACATCCTCAAAAAATTCTATGAGATTCGTCAGACATGATTTTCCTTTCACAAATCCATGCTGACTTTGTCCGATGATTTCACTGCTTTCCAAATGTGCTGTTATCACATCTTTGATAACTGACTCTAGCAGTTTCCCCACCACCGATGTTAGGCTAACCGGTCTATAATTCCCTGGTTTCTCTCTCCCTCCTTTTTTAAAAAGTGGGGTTACATTAGCCACCCTCCAATCCTCAGGAACTAGTCCAGAATCTAAAGAGTTTTGAAAAATTATCACTAATGCATCCACTATTTCTTGGGCTACTTCCTTAAGCACTCTGGAATGCAGACCATCTGGCCCTGGGGATTTATCTGCCTTTAATCTCTTCAATTTACCTAACACCACTTCCCTACTAACATGTTTTTCCCTCAGTTCCTCCATCTCACTGGACCCTCTGTCCCCTACTATTTCCGGAAGATTATTTATATCCTCCTTAGTGAAGACAGAACCAAAGTAATTATTCAATTGGTCTGCCATGTCCTTGCTCCCCATAATCAATTCATCTGTTTCTGTCTGTTCCCTGCCAGTTTTCTCTCATAATCTTTTTTCCCCTTCCTAATTAAGCCCTTTGTCCTCCTCTGCTGAACTCTGAATTTCTCCCAGTCCTCAGGTGAGCCACATTTTCTGGCTAATTTGTATGTTTCTTCTTTGGAATTGATACTATCCCTAATTTCCCTTGTCAGCCACGGGTGCACTAACTTCCTTGATTTATTCTTTTGCCAAACTGGGATGAACAATTGTTGTAGTTCATCCATGCGATCTTTAAATGCTTGCCATTGCATATCCACCGTCAACCCTTTAAGTGTCATTTGCCAGTCTATCTTAGCTAATTCACGTCTCATACCTTCAAGGTTACCCTTTATTACGTTCAGAACCTTTGTTTCTGAATTAACTATGTCACTCTCCATCTTAATGAAGAGTTCCACCATATTATGGTCACTCTTACCCAAGGGGCCTCTCACGACAAGATTGCTAATGAACCCTTCCTCATTGCTCAAAACCCAGTCTAGAATGGAAGGGTTCTGCAGGTTTTTGACTTGATTGAAACATACAAGATCCTTATGGGTGTTGGCCGGTGTGGAGAGAGTGATCCCCCCCTTTGAGAATTTCACACTGGGGAAGTCACCGTTTAGAAATAAAGGGTCACTCAATTAAGGTACAGACAAGGTGAAACAACTGTTCACGAAGGCGGTGAGTCATTTGGAAGGAAGATCTTTGTAAGTTATAAAGGCAGAGGGATTCCTGGTAAGGAGGGGTGAAAGGTTACTGAAGGTAGATCGGAATACAAGACATTAGTAGCCGAATTTCCCATTGCTGCTCCTAATAACCCTGTGTTCGCATCCTACCCAGTGAGGGTTACTGCCAAGTTTTAAGCCCTCACACACCAGATAGGGAACTCAAGTTGGTTTGCTGTCAGACATGAGAACAGGAAGTTGCTCAGGCCTACTTAGAGGTAGGTCCTTCCAGCCCAACGAGCTTTCACCTCCCAAATACACCCATGTGTATTTAAGAAGGCAACGATAATCCCAGTGCCGAAGAAGAGCAAGGTGGCATGCCTGAATGACTACCAACCCGTGGCTCTGACATCAGTTGCTATGAACTGCCTTTACTTCCTGAGAAAATAAGGAAATTTGGCCTGTCCCCTAAAACCCTCACTAATTTTTATAGATGCACCATAGAAAGTATTCTTCTAGGGTGCATCACAACCTGGTATGGAAGTTATCCGGTCCAAGACCGAAAGAAGCTGCAGAAGATCGTGAACACAGCGCAGCACATCACACAAACCAATCTTCCATCCGTGGACTCACTTTACACAGCACGCTGTCAGGGCAGTGCTGCTAGGATAATCGAAAACACGACCCACCCAGCCAACAGACTTTTTGTCCCTCTTCCCTCCAGGAGAAGTTTCAGGAGCTTGAAGACTCGTACGGCCAGATTTGGGAACAGCTTCTTTCCAACCGTGATAAGACTGCTGAACGGATCCTGACCCAGCTCTGGGTCGTACCCTCCAAACATCCGGACCTGCCTCTTGGTTTTTTTGCACTACGTTACCTCCCATTTGTCTATTTTCTATTTATGATTTATAATTCAAATTTTTAATATTTACTAATTTTAACTATTTTTAATATCTTTAATATTTAATATTTGTAATCCAGGGAGTGTGAAGCGCAGAATCAAATATCGCTGTGATGATTGTACGTTCTAGTATCAGTTGTTTGGCGACAAGAAAATATAAAGTAAAAGTGACCAAGTTAACCTACTAACGCGAAGCGGCCTCCTCTGCATTGGTGAGAACCATCGTAAATTGGTGGGCCACTTCGTTGAACACATCTGTCAAAAGCAGAACTTCCCAGTGTCCAAGCATTTTAATTCCCATTCACGTTCCCATTCCGACATGTGCTGTGAAGAGGCCTCTGTCAGGTTGGAGGAGCAACACCTTATATTCTGTTCGGGTAGCCTCCAACCTAATGGCATGAATTTCGATTTCTCCTTCCAGTAAAAAATTTTTCTTTCCCTCCCCTCTTCTTCTATTCCCCATGCTAGCCTCTTACCTCTTATCACCTGCCTATCACCTTCTCCCCTTTCTCTTATCCCTTTTCTCCATCACTTTCTCTTTTGGTCCACTCTCCTCTCCTAACAGGTTCTTTCCTCTCCAGCCTTTTACCTTTCCCACCCACCTGGCTTCAACTATCATTTCCTTCCCCTACCTCCACTGTTTTAATTTGGCGTGCTCCCCCTTCCTTTCCAGTCCCGAGAAGGGTCTTGGCCGGAAATGTCGACCGTTTATTCACTTCCGTGGCTGCAGCCTGACCAGCTGAGTTCCTCCAGCATTTTGTGCGTGTTGCTTCAGATTTCCAGCATCTGCAGACTTTCTGGTGTTGAGGGCCTACTAATCCACCTGCTTCCTCCCAGTGTATCAGATCTTTTGACAAGGTCAAACATGGAGGTTGGTCAGGAAAGCTCAGTCACTTGGCATTCAAGAGGAGGTAGTAAATTGGATTAGACATTGGCTTTATGAGGGAAGCTAGAGAGGGTCGTCGATGGTTGCCTCTCCGAATGGAGGCTTGTGACTAGTGGAGTGCCGCAGGGATCAGTGCTGGGTCCATCGTTGTCTGTCATCTATATCAACTGTCTGGATGATAACATGGTAAACTGGATCAGCATTTTTGCAAATGACACCAAAATTGGGAGTGCAGTGGACAGCAAGGACTATCAGAGCTTGCAATGGGATCCAGAACAGCTGGAGAAATAGGCAGATGGAATTTAATGCAGGCGCAGTGTTGCACTTCAGTAGGACCAACTGAAGTAGCTCTTAGCTGGTCCTACAATAAACAGTACGGCACTGAGGAGTGTGGTAGAACAACGGGATCTTGGAATACAGGTACACAATTCATCGAAAGTGCAGCACAGATAGATAGGGTCACAAAGAAAGCTTTTGGCACATTGGCCTTCATAAATCAAAGTATTGAGTACAGCAGATGGGATTTTATACATTGGTGAGGCCTAATTTGGAGTATTCTCTGCAGTTTTGGTCACCTGCCTCTAGGAAAGATATAAATAAGGTTGAAAGAGTGCAGAGAAACTTTACAAGGATGTTGCCAGGACTGGAGGACCCAAGTTACAAGGAAAAATAGAATAAGGTTGGACTTTATTCCTTAGAATGTGGAAGATGAGGGCACAGGTTTAAGGTGCTTGGAAGTAGCTACAGAGGAGATGTCAGGGTAAGTTTTTTTATGCAGAGAGTGGTGAGTGCGTGGAATGGGCTGCCGGCAACTGTGGTGGAGGTGGATACAACAGGGTCTTTTAAGAGACTCCTGGATAAGTACATGGAGCTTAGAAAAATAGAGGGCTATGGGTAACCTGAGGTAATTTCTAAAGTAAGTACATGTTCAGCACAGCAATGTCGGCCGAAGGGCCTGTATTATGCTGTAGGTTTTCTATGTTCTATGTTCCAAGATTGAGGGGAGATTTGATAGAGGGATACTAAATTATGAGGGGTATACATGGGATAAATGCAAGCAGGCATTGTTCACTATGGTTGGCTGGGACTACAACTAGAGGTCATGGGTTAAGGGTGAAATGTGAAATGCTTAAGCGGAAATGAGGGGAAACTTCTTCACTCATGATTGTGACAGTGTGAGATGAGCTGTCAGTACAAGTGGTGCATGTGAGCTTGATTTCAATGTTTAAGAAAAGTTTGGATATGTACATGGATGGGAGGGGTATGGAGGGCTATGGTCCTGGTGCAGGTTGATGGGTCTAGGCAGTTTAAATGGTTTGGCATGGACTAGACGGGCCAAAGGGCCTGTTTCTGTGCTATACTTTTCTGTGACTCTATCTCTGTATCCTTTCTCGCTCATTTAATTTCCTTGCATCACTTAATCCTTTAGAGGTGACATCGTCATGTTTCCAACTCTTTGGGTAAAGATGTTTCTGAACTGGGTATCTGAGAGCCCTTGCCCCCTTGTACTGACGGCCTTTTACTCTGGTCTCCTCCACAAAAGCAAGCATCTTCCTTTCTTTACAAGTATCCCACATACCAGCAAGGGGGACATCTCACAACCCGTATGAGAACATATAGAGAAACAGCAGAAGGAAAATGCTCCAAATTCATCAAATGTTTGTGCTGGGGAGTACTCTGCAGTTGTGTGAATTTAGCCATTATTAATTGGAGCACGAAGCAGTCTTCAGCTCTCATTGTAAATGTAAGTAAGTTCAGGAAGCTTGCAATTAGCCATCAGTTCTTAGTGAAAATTGCAAACAGTAAATTGAAATTAAACTGCCCCACAGACTAAGGGATTGCTTATAGATGAGCCAAAGATTAAGACAATGGGGTTGCATTAATTGGCCTGCATCAAACCAGGCAGCATGGGCTAAGATGTTTGCAGCATTGTAACTTGAGTGCAAGTTGGCAGACCAGACCAATGATGTTACTTAGCATATCAAACACAGTCACAGGTGTACACAATCAACAGACATTAATTTAGGGTATCTGGCTCTCTGTCGTCAGAAGCTTCTAGAATATTTGTGTTCATTGGTCTCCCCCAAAGGTGTTTGGACTTTCAGAGGTGTCTTATCAATTACAATGTGCTTCCACTATGAATCTTAAAGGAACCATTTGTCAACCTAAAGTGATAGAAACATAGAAAACCTACAACACAATATAGGCCCTTCGGCCCACAAAGCTGTGCCGAACATGTCCCTACCTTAGAACTACCTAGGCTTTACCCATAGCCCTCTATTTTTCCAAGCTCCATATATCCATCCAGGAGCCTTTTAAAAGACCCTATCATTTCCTCCTCCACCGCCGCTGCCAGCAACCCATTCCATGCAATCATCACTCTCTGTGTAAAAAACTTACCCCTGACATCTCCTCTGTCCCTACTTCCAAGCACCTTAAAACTATGCCCTCTCATGCTAGCCATTTCAGCCCTGGGGAAAAGCCTCTGACTATCCACACGATCAATGCCTCTCACTATCTTGTACACCTCTATCAGGTCATCTCTCATCCTCCGTCACTCCAAGGAGAAAAAGCCGAGTTCACTCAACCTATTCTCATAAGGCATGCTCCCCAATCCAGGCAACATCCTTGTAAATCTCCTCTGCACCCTTCCCATGGTTTCCATGTCCTTCCTGTAGTGAGGCGACCAGAATTGAGCACAGTACTCCAAGTGGGGTCTGACCAGGGTCCCATATAGCTGCAACATTACCTCTCGGCTCTCAAACTCAATCCCACGATTGATGAAGGCCAATGCACCGTATGCCTTCTTAACCACAGAGTCAACCTGCATAGCAGCTTTTAGTGTCCTATGGACTCGGACCCCAAGATCCCTCTGATCCTCCACACTGCCAAGAGTCTTACCATTAATGCTGTATTCTGCCATCATATTTGACCTACCAAAATGAACCACCTCACACTTATCTGGGTTGAACTCCATCTGCCACTTCTCAGCCCAGTTTTGCATCCTATCAATGTCCCGTTGTAACCTCTGACAGCCCTCCACACTATCCACAACACCCCCAACCTTTGTGTCATCAGCAAGTTTACTAACCCATTCCTCCACTTCCTCATCCAGGTCATTTATAAAAATCACAAAGAGTAGGGGTCCCAGAACAGATGCCTGAGGCACATCACTGGTCACCGGCCTCCAGACAGAATATGACCCAACTACAACCACTCTTTGCCTTCTGTGGGCAAGCCAGTTCTGGATCCACAAAGCAATGTTCCCTTGGATCCCATGCCTCCTTACTTTCTCAATAAGCCTTGCATGGGGTACCTTATCAAATGCCTTGCTAAAATCCATATACACTACATCTATGGCTCTACCTTCATCAATGTGTTTAGTCACATCCTCAAAAATTCAATCAGGCTCATAAGGCACGAACAGCCTTTGACAAAGCCACGCTGACTATTCCTAATCATATTATGCCTCTCCAAATGTTCATAAATCCTGCCTCTCAGGATCTTCTCCATCAACTTACCAACCACTCACTGGCCTATAATTTCCTGGGCTATCCCTACTCACTTTCTTGAATGAGGGAACAACATCCGCAACCTTCCAATCCTCCGGAACCTCTCCCGTCCTCATTGATGATTCAAAGATCATCGCCAGAGGCTCAGCAATCTCTTCCCTCGCTTCCCACAGTAGCCTGGGGTACATCCTGTCCAGCCCCGGTGTCTTATCCAACATGGTGCTTTCCAAAAGCTCCTGCGTATTACTGTTATCATAATATCACTGTATTATAATTGTGTTGAATCACCCCCCTTTTGATCTTAAGGGTATAAAAATGTGACATACTTTTGGGTTTGTGAGCATCTGCTTGTTTATTGTGATGAACAAAGGTTTCTATATAACCAGCTTTAGTGTCTCCTCGGTGACTTCAGTCATAGTCACAACAGTTTGCAGCTACTTAGTCAGGCCAACGCACCTGATTCCTGCCCAAGGGTCAAGCCACTCTCGATTGCACCAGTCTCCTGCTGTGTCCACCCCTCATACTTGTGAAAGAGGTTGATTGACAATAGTTTCATTTAATATCAGAGTAAAGTATACAATACACATCCTGAAATTCTTTTTCTTCACGGACATCCAGGAAAACAGAAGTGTGCCCCAAAGAAAGAAGTCATTGGGCTTGCCTGCGTTAACACTTCATATCAGGGACACAAAGTTTCAAAACCATAGCTGCCCTCGGTGGCTCAGCTCTAGAGACCCCAATTCAATCCTGACCCTGGGTGCTGTCTGTGTGGAGTTTGTATGTTCTACCTTTGACCATTTGGGTTTCCCCCTGCTGTTCCAGGGTCCTTGCGCATCCCAAAGACTGTTAGGAGGGGCAGCGGATCGGTGTGCTGCTCCCGGTGTGTAGGTGAGTGGGTGTATCTGGGGGGTATTGATGGGGATGTGGGAAGAATGAAATATGTTAGGGTGGGATTAATGTGAATGGAGGTTGATGGATAGTATGGACTCAGTGGGCTGAAGGGCCTGGTTCTGTGCTGCATCTCTCTGTGTTCCCCTCTCTTCTGTATCTTCCCCCCATGTCCAACCTCCATGTATTCCCTCTCTCAGTGGTGCTGTTGTGGGGAGATCCGTCAATAATGAGGCAGCAGAGACAGAGAACCACGGGAAAATAATGCCTCAGGTGAGTCACTCTGCGCACTGTGCCCGCTTCTGCCTCAAATGCTCGGATGTTAAACTAAATTGACATTAATTGCAGGACCTCTTGAAGTCCAGGGGTGAGACGAGGACCCTGTATTGATTAAACTATTGCCCCTTTAGTCACACAGATCTCGACGAGTCGACTTTTCCAGCTAAAATCACGGTTACAAGTTAGACATGCACGGCAAGATTCCGCAACCAACCAGAGCACACCCCAGAATCGCCCTCTCATCCTTTATCCAGGGCAGTGTCCCGGCAGCAGTTTCACCCACCCTACAGTGGAGAGGGCACATCGTCAGACAACAGTCCCTCCGACTGTGTGCCGCTCCCTCCGCACTGCATAGTGACCTCTGTGCCTGCACCTGAACTCAGATTTGTTCTATGTCCTTCTCGGTCGGGGAGAGTGCAAGGAAAGAGTATTTCAGAAGCTGTCTGATCTTCCAGTGAACATTCTCCATTGGTCTCCATGCCTGTCACAGATCATAGTTTCCTTTCTGGTCTGAGGTCCCTGATGCCGTGTGGGGCTCACTGGATGCGTGCTCAGCCTACTGCTCTACTCTCTGTGTGACTGTGTGGCTGGGCACAGCTCAAACACCAACTATAAATTCACCAGTGTTATTGGCAGGAGCTCAGATTCAGAGCGAGATAAATTGGCTGGTTGAGTGGTGTCACAACAGCCTTGCACTCAATGTCAGCAAGACCAAGGGACTGATGTGAACTTGCTTCAGGAAGGGGGAGTCGGGGGGGGCGGGGGGAAGACACCCCAGTCCCCATCGAGGGGCCAGCAGTAGAGACGGTGAGCAGCTTCAAGTTCCTGGGTGTCCACATCTCAGAGGATGTATCCTCGGCCCAACGCATCAATGCAATTGGAAAGAAGGCACCTCAGCGGCTACTTTTCATTGGGAGTTTGAGGAGATCTGGTATGTTGCCAAAGACTGGCAGATTTCTATAGATGCAGCGCAGGGAACATTCTGACTGGTTGCAACTCTGCCTGGTCTGGAGACTCCAATGCAATGCACGAGGCACCTTGAGTGGGGTCACAACAAAGTCCTTACACTCAGCGTCAGCAAGACCAAGGGATTGATTGTGAGCTTCGGGAAGAGAAAACTCTGCCCGCACCATCACGGGCCACAACCCTTCCCACCATCAACAACATCTTCAAAAGGTGACGCCTCAAGAAGGAGCCACCCATCATTAAGTGCTTCATCTTCTGGGACATGCCCTTTTCTCATTACTACCATCAGACAGGAGGCACAGGAGCCTGATGCCAGACACTCAACGTTTTAGGAACAGCTTCTTCCCCTCCGCAATTGGTCCATGAATTCATGACTACTACCTTGTTATTGGTTTTTTGCACAATGTATTAATTTGTTGTTTTTTTTTGCAACATACAGTAATTTTATGTCTTTTACCGTGCTGCTGCTACAAAGCAAGAAACTTCACCTCATGCTGCAAATGTCGGTGATAATAAAACTAATTTCTACTCGCTCCTAGCCTGCAGCAGACGGCACTTCCCACTAGGTGGCAGTGCTCTCCGCAAAACTGTGGGTCCCGCTCACCTCTCACGCCCACCTCCCCCTTCTCCGCCCTCCCTCTCACAACTACCCCCAGCCCCGCTCCACCCACACCCTGATCCAAACCTTCAGCCGCCTCCCCGACACCTCCCCCCCCCCACCCCGCCTCCAGCGGTGCAGGCTGCCTGAGGGCTGCCGTTCAGGGGACGGACACACACACACACACACGCCCTCCCTTTCTCTCCCTGCCCCTGTGTGCCGTGGGGGTGGGCGACGGGCTCCCCTTGGGAGTGGGACTGGAGGTGGGGGCAACAGTCAGAGCGAAGGATTTAACCCCAGTGGGTGAGGTTTGTTCAGGGGGTGAGTGTATAGTGGGCGGGGAGGGGTGTAACAGTGCACAAGCCTGCCTTTGAGATTACCTAAAGCCGAGGAGGAAGTGTGGGTGCGGGCAGCCCCTTGCTCAGTCACGGCGGGTAGTCCTACACAGGCTGATCACCAATGTCAGGGATCCTCAATCCCGCTCAGCTGACCAACGAACACGCTGACCCGCAGTCCTTGGGATGTGGGACGAAACCAGGGCATCCGGGGAGGAAACCCACATGGTCATGACAGAGAGAACGTGCAAACTCCACACAAACAGCGTTGGAGGCCGGGATCAAGCCCACGCCTCTGGGGCTGTGGGGCAGCAGCACCACCTGTTGAATCACTGTCTCACCCTTCCCTTCTGACTGAGAAATAGACAACATGGTCAAAATGTTCTGGACCCCGAGTTCTCCCAGTGCCTCCCCTCTCCGGTTACGGCATGAGCTAGATGGGCCAAAGAACCCGAGTCCGTACAGCTCTCTGACAGACACTGGTCCGAGGGTGAGGGACGTGCACTGCCTTTCCCGCAAAGCGCTGGAAGAGTCCCATTAACATCTCCGCGGGGTGTAAACACTACTCATAGAGGGCACTTATAGAGCATAGAACACAGTTCAGGCCCTTCAGCCCGTGATGCTGTGCTGACCATTTAACCTACTGCAATAGCCCTCCAGTTTTCTATCACCTATGGACCTATCTAACAGTCTCGTAAATGCCCCTAATTTATCTGCCTCTACCATCCCTGACAGGGTGTTCCATGCACCCACCACTCTGTGTGTAAAAAAACTACCCCTAACATCCCCCCATACTTCGCTTAAACACTTCAAAATCATGCCCTGTCAGACTAATCACTTCTGCCCTGTGAAAAAGGCTCTGGCCGTCCACACTGTGCCTGCTATCACCTTGTACACCTCTATCAAGTCACCTCTCATTCTCCTTTGCTCCGGAGAGAAAAGCCCGAACTCACTCAACCTTTCCCCATGGTGCTCTCTAATCCAGGCAACATCCTGGTAAACCTCCCCTGCACCCTCTCCAGTGCTTCCGCATCCTTCCCATGACGAGGCCACCAGAACTGAACACTGCATTCCAACTGAGGGTCTAACCAGGGTTTTATAGAGCTGCAACATTACTTCACTGCTCTTGAACTCAGTTCCCCATTTACGACGGCCAACGCACCATGTGCCTTCCCATCCACCCTATCAACTTGTGCTGCAACTTTGAGGATCTATGGATGTGGGCCCCGAGACCTCTCTGTTCCTGCACACTGCTGAGGATCTCGCTATTAACCCTGTAATCTGCCTCATCTACCCTGCCAGTGTCACTGGAATGGAACACCCTAATCATACAATCCCTGGATCTCGCTGTACAATCAGCTCCACCTTCCTGGCGTTACGACCACGGGGAATCTGCGGAAAGGACTTCCTTCTGTCACTGTCCTTTAAATCGGGAGGAGGAGAGCAGCCTTCAGCCCGTGCTCCCCTCTGATGAGTCATGTGTGAGGCGTTGCTGACGTGGGAGAACGTCCCAGTCAGCGGGGGATGTGATAGAGCTGGGGCAGTGGAAGGATCTCGCTATCTATGCCCAGTGTGTGGTGGTCTGGGACTGACGAGGGAGGGTGAGAGCACCAGGCTTCACGGCTAGGAGAAGGAAAGGCTGGAGAAGGTGAGGACTGGACGTGAGTAGAATGCAATGAGAAGGGCTGATCTACATTACTGTGCAAAAGCCTTAAGCACACATATATAGCCAGGGTGCCTACGTCTTTTGCACAGTGCCGTAGTAATTTTATGTATTGCACTGTACTGCCTTCACTTAAAAAAAACAAATTTCATGGCATATGTGAGTGATGATAAACCTGATTCTGATATGGGTCTCTGTTGTGGATTGAGAGTGGGAAGGGGGCAGGGAGAGGGGAATCATGGGTGGGAGAGGGGAGGGAGCGGGAAGCACCAGAGAGGCTGTCGGTAATGATCAATCAACCAACTATTTGGAAGCAAATGACCTTGCCTGGTGTCTCAGGGCTGGGTGTGTCTGCACCCACCCCTGTCCCTCACCCCTCCCGCGGCGCTCCACCCTCACCACTCCCAGCATCCTGCGCTCCCACCAGAGTCACTCTCCCATCCACGTTGATAAATACAGTACAGTGCAAAAGTCTTGGGCACACTGTATATAGATGTGCCTGGGACTTTTGCAGAGTTGTTAAGAAACTTCTCCATCCATTCTCATAAACAGCTTTAGGGTTAAAGTCAAACTTGAGTTTATTATCTCACACACACAAGTACATGTATGCACAGGTGCAATGAAAAACTTGCTTGCAGCGGCATCTGAGGTGCAGAGTATGTGAGAGAAATATTCACAAGAAAAACAAAACACGAAGTGTCCTTCTGTCAGTAGAAGAGATTCCAGGTGGAGCGATGAAAAGACCCGAGGGCACATAACATCCTTGCTGACTTTTGCTCACAGCAGAGGAAGATCGTTGGCGAGGCATTGAAGAGTTGAATCGCGTCCGGTGTGAGACCTCCTGAAGAACTCCCTCCCTGCCTGCCCGCAGATCCGAACCGGAAGCAGCTCACGCTCCATCCCCCTGTGGTGCTGGGGGTCTCTGCATCTCGACCCCAGGGCGGCGCGGTAGCGTAGTGGTTCGCACAACACTTTATGGTGCAGGCGACCCGGGTTCAATTCCCGCCGCCGCCTGTAAGGAGTCTGTACATTCTCCCCGTGACCGTGTGGGTTTCCTCCGGGTGCTCCGGTTTCCTCCCACAGCCCAAAGATGATTAGGCTAGGCTTAGAAGGGCCAGAAAGGCCTATTCCTCGCTGTCCTCAGGGGCTGCAGAAATGTGCTGGATTGAGGAAAGAAAAGATTAGCTCCATTTCTCACATGTGCATCGAAACTTACAGTGAAATGTGTCGTTTGTGTCCAGCCCACAAGCGTTGTTGGCTTCCGGAGTATAGCACGCCCACAGCTTACTCTTCCCAACCTGTGCACCTTGGAATGTGGGAGGAATCCACAGCACCCAGAGGAAACGCACACAGCCAGGGGCAGGGATGTGCCAACACCTTACAGACGGCAGAGGGTATCGAACCCTGATTGATGATGCTGTAAAGCGTTACTCTAACTTCTACATGAGATGCCTTTGAACTCTGAGACAAAGTTCAAAGTAAGTTTATTACCAAAGTCTGCATATGTCACCATCTGCAGCCCCGAGGTTCATCTTCTTGCAGACAGGAAAATAAAGAAATACAATAGAATTTACGGAAAACTCTACATAAATAAAGACCGACAAATTACCAGCATGATAAAGAAGGCAAATTGTGCAAATATAAAATAAGCAAAACTGAGAACGTGAGTGGTAGAGGCCTTGAGGGCAAGTCTGTCAGTAGTGGAATCAGTTCAGAGCTGAGGTGAGTGAAGTTTTCCACGCCTGATAATTGCAGGGTAAATACAGTTAAGGCTTCCATAGCTCCCACCCGATGACAGTAGAGAGAAGAGAGCATGGCCTGGAGGGAACTCTGAGCATTCTTAACCCAGAAATAAAGTCTGAGATTTCAGCATTTAACTGCAGGCATGAATCCCTTAACCTTAATCCCAACCATTCCACACTCATTTTACCCCTTAAAGGGGCAGCATCTTGTTCTGCTGCTCACAGTGCGGACGTGAGCGGGGAAGGGGCTTCATTTGAAAGACACAGCATGGGAGGGGAGTCCGGGAGGTTACTTTCTGAGGTGGTCCTGAGGGGCTGGGTCAGAGGTTGTTAGCTCCGTCTCTGGGTGGTGCTCCCTGCTCAAGTACCCAAAGCAAAGCTGCCATTGCTTGAACTCCACACCCAGCACTGGCAGACTGAGGCTGCAGGAGGAGGAGATTCCTCTCCAGTGACCCTCAATCGGCACTGGTGGGATCTTGCTGTGCACCATACAGGCTCCCTCCGACAACCCCAAAGGAACCTCATGGGCTTGTGGGATATTTTCAAGAGCCCCAAACTCTCAGATGCCTGCACAAAACAAAATTGCATGGCTACCTGTCGGGCCTTGACGAGTTTATCCTGGTGCCTGACTGCACCCAGAAACAACTGGGGTGTGTGGAGATGGGTGCTGTGAGAGGAGGCAGGCTTTCCCACTGACTCCTCCCAGAACTTGCTTACAGCACGGACTAAATACGCAGTACATCTCCCTCAACACTGTCCTATCACACACTCCCCCAGGGCCAGAGAAGGAATATTGAATTCAGTAAGACTGAATGCTGGGCTGAACTTTGTTCTCTTCCAGAACTAGACACAGAGTCATTATAAGATAGAGGCTTGCCTATTGATCCACCAACTCTCACTGGGTGGACGTAGAGCTGACATTTTCCCTGGCTGAAGTGTCTGAAACTAGAGACCAAGATCAGGGGTTGGTCAGTCAGGGTGGAGGGGGTGGAATTCCTTTCTCCAGGGGGTGGTGAACTTATGGAACTCTCGATCTGAAAGGCTGAGTCACTGAGTATGGGAAGGGGCGAAGAGGAACTTTGATATTAAGGGAATGAAGAAATGTGAGGTTACCGTACAAAAATGGTGCTGAGGTTAAACATTAGCATGATCTCAACTGAAGCTGGAAGACCAAGATTTTCCCTGTAGAAGTGGGATGCAGGGGATTCGTTGCTACATCTATGACTAGTCTATTGAAGAAGGTGGGGGTGAGGGGTCACTCCCTCCAACAAGCAATCAAGCCCTTGTCAAATACAGCAGAAGAAAGCAGTAATTGGATTTGGGTTAAAAGAAAAGACAACAACTGGGCTGCAAGATAAAGACAGGAGGGTATGGAACTGAGGGGGGTGTATCTGCGACGCCAGGTAGCACCGTTGAGCCCTCTGGAGACGTTGTGTGCGTATCAACGAAATGTCAAAGAAGGAGGGTGCCCACCTGATGACCCCGATGACGTACCTACCCTCCCTCCTTGTCACCACTCCAAGCCCACTGCCAACATCAAGAGTGCCAACTTACCATAGGGATAGAAACATCAAGTCCTAGTAGCTCTACTCATTGATGGTGGAGTAGAAGCGAGGGGCCAAACGGCCTCCTCTCACACCTACTCCTTCACAGAACAGTGCATCTATTCCCGTGTCCCACCTCTTTCCCTGAGCCCTCCACATTATTTCAGAGTCATTGTCATAGAACAAGGAAGCAGGCCATTCCACCCACCGAGTCCGTGCTGACCACCTAGTTACACTGACCTCACCTCATTTCCAGCAACTCCTCCTCCCACCCCCCACCAAGATCTGGCACTCACCTACACACGAGGAGTAATCTACAAACTAACGCACCGATCCAGGATTTCTGGGCCCACATGGTCACAATGAGAATGTGCTTACTCCACAGCGACAACGCCTGCGCTCCGGATTGAGTCAGGAACACTGGAGCTGTGAGACAGCGGCTCTGCCCGCTGCGCCACGGATCCACCCAGCCAATCCAGCGTCAGTTCGTTCTTTTCCACCAAACTCAAATTCTTCTTCTCCCATGGCAACTATCTCATCTCAGAAAATAAGGGTTGCGTTAAACGTTATCTAGCAATAAAATTCTAAGGATTAGGGATTAGCTTTATTTGCCACACATGCACACCGAAACCTACAGTGAAGTGCGTCGTTTGCGTCAAGTCAAATCAGTGAGGGTTGTCCTGGGCCGCCGGCAAGTGTCGCTAAGCTTCTGGCGCCAACACAACTCACTAACCCTAACCCGTACATCTTTGGAAAGTGGGAAGAAAACGGAGCACGTGATTGCTACAACCCCCTGAGACCAACTCGACATCGACAATGGCTGGTGCAATGCACCTAATTTAATAGGTCTTCACATGTGCGATCGGGGCATCGATGGGAATTAAAGAACTGGTGAGGACACGGTGAAGGGAGACCTTCACTTGCCTCAAACAGTTGCCTATCAACCACCCACACCCTCCAAGAGGGGTAGGAACAGAAAGTTCTGGAAACTCTCAAAGGTCAGGCAGCAGACGCAGAAGTTAACTTCCCAGGCTGCTGAACCTTTGTCAGACGAGTTTCTGATCTGAAACCTGAAACAGTCTCGGTTTCTCCCACAGATGTTTCTGCCGTAGTCTGATTCCTGCACAGATGGCGCGCTGTGTGGCTGAGGAATTCAGTGTAGTCAGCGGAGTGAGGATCAGTCACAGACCTCCACTGTTCCTGGTTACCTGCGTAAAACAATCCCTTAATAGCCACAACACTTGTGCGAGGGCAATAAACACAGGCTGTTCACATCGGTTCTGACACCCACCACAGCCAGAATTGGAAGGAGGGGTGGGGGGTGAGATCAGCGGCAGGGGGACAGGTGCGCGAGAGATCCGTGGACACAGCGGCAAATGAGAAAATGGAGGAAGAGTGTAGCTCTGCAGGACTGAGAGGCAGGGCAGGAGAAGAGAAGCAGGCCAGGAGTTAAGCCTGATTTATACTTCCGTGTCAACTCGATGCTGTGAGTACTGCATCACCGCAAACCCTACGCAGAGCCAAAGCGGATCCCTATGCCGTAGCCTGACGTACACCTCTCCCAAAACGTAACTGCGCGTCGCAGCAACACAGACCGCAACAACTGTGATTGGTCTGCTTGGTAGCATCGCATCTCCTCCTACGCTGCAATAGGTTCCCACTGGGCGACTGAAGAGCAGGGAAGGAACTCTGGCTGCAATGCTTTCCATAAAGCTTTACAGACCTCCGAGATTATGGAGGACACATTTCACTTCTATGAAAAAAGACGCTTGCTTTAAACTTATTTACCCTGAGAAAGACTACCATGACCACGAAGCCTTGCGCGGGCAGATGTGTGCGCATGCGCGACGTGCCGGAATTGCAGAGAGACGCAGACACATCAACGCACAAGTATGAATGCTCACAAAGCACGTCGCTCACTTGCGTAGGTTACGGAGTCAAGTTGACGCAGAAGTATAAATCAGGCTTTAGGAGCACCGCACCGACTTAATTTCCAAAGGAGAGTGGAGTAGGGATAAAATGGGGCAACGGAAGGTCTGGAAATCAGAAGGTGCTGTCTACACTCTTCTCCATATCGGCCATCTCCCTCTCCGTCTTCACCTCGAAACGGCGACGATTTTCACCCTTCTCCCCTACAGACGCACTGAGTTCCTCCAACTTGCCCGGTCCATTTGGACAACGTGCCCCAATCTCCCGTTCCTCTAACACCCTGGCCCGAGGCACACCTCAGGCCACCTGCACATTACGCCACCTCCAGCAGATCTCCCTCCAGCCCTCGCCCGTGAACCATACTGGCACCCCCCCCGCCCCCCCATCGTTGGGCAGGGAGTCTCTCCACAGCAGCACCAAAGCCACATGGACTGTGGCTCACTCTGCCCCAGAAGATATGGGAGCAGAATTAGGACATTTGCCCATTGAGTCTGTCCTGCCATTCCATGAGGGCTGATTTACCTCACAGCCATCGTCCTGCCTTCTCCTGTACTTTTGATGACCTTACCTCCAGTTTAAATTTACTCAGTGACACGGCCTCCAGAGCTGTTTCTGGCAATAAATTCCACAGATTCACTACCCTCTGGCTGAAGAAATTCCTCCTCAGCTCTGTTCTAAAGATGTGCCCCCTGGACCTAGACTCCCCCACGATAGGAACCATCCCCTCCACCTCCACTCTTTCAATATTTGATAGGCTTTAATGAAATCCCCTCCTCATTTTCCTAACCTCCAGTGAGCACAGGCCCAGAGGCATCGGACACTCCTCACAGGTTAACCCTTGCATCCCTGGTATCATTCTAGTGGACCTCTTATGGACCTTCACCCTCGGAAGGCCAGTTAGGGAAGTGCTGGCCTTTCTAAAATGACGGTGGGGAGACAAATCTGAAGGTTTTCCAGCAGAGAGAAGTGATGACAGAATACCCGGCTGGAATGTAAACCACATACAGGCAGAGAATTACAGAATTATTTACAGAACCCACACCCTGTTGCAAATATCTTAATGTGCCAGTTCTTGGAAACTCTGAAAGGCAGTGACTGACACCCTGAAATGTGTACAAAACACAGGACAGATGCCTTGGCAGTTCAGGGACACAATGCACTTGAATCTCTGTCATTTAACATCAGTTATCTCCTTCTGAGGTGACTGGAAAGCTTTTGTTGTCAGAGTTTCCCGGGGGAGGGCTTCACTTTGGGGAGAGTGAATTCTTTTATGTAGAATAAGACCTGTTGCCATAGAGATGGGGGAAACAGCCATTGCTTTCTCAAATGAGGCCTTCACACACAAAATGTAGAAACACCTTCCGTCCTGATGAAGGGCCTTAGCCTAAAACGCCGACTGCTTATTCCTCTCCTGACCTGCTGAGTCCCTCCGGCATTTTGTGAGTGTTGTTTGGGATCTCCAGCATTTACAGAATCACTTGTGCTGAATGTAATGAGTTGCCGGTGGTCGGCACAAACTCGATGGGCCTGTCGCTGAGCTGTAAACCCCTGACGAAAGGCAGATCTCCCGTTGCAGGAAAACCTCTGTCACCCTTGGTAGAGGTTCAGAAACACACAGGGAAGAAAAGCAGCGGAGGCCTTGTTCCTCTCATATCTGCCATACTATTCTAGACCAGAGTTCCTCTTCTCCCTCAGCCTCACTTTCCCACGCTAACTCCTCACAAAGGACACTACAGCAAGAGTAATCCCAGCAGCCTCTTCACTAGACCACTTGTGCAGATGGAACGATCAGCAAGGTGAACCAGTTTACTCACCCTAGATCCGATCAAGGGTTTCCTTGGAATCTGATTCCCCAGTCAACACTCTGTGCACTTGGAATGTTTTGACAAAGAACTGAGCACAAAACTGAGAACAAAGCTAGAAAATTCTGGAAGTACTCGGTAGCTCCAAGGGTCGGCAGGCAAGGAGAACCTGTGATAAACTGGGTCGTGGGCCATTGGGTGAAAAGCCAGTCACCTGGAACTCCTCTGCTCACAGATACTGACTGACCTGCTGAGGATTATTTTAATCGACAATGCTGGTGTTTTTGCGCCATCTCTGGGAGAGAGATGGTGGTGGTGGTGGGGGGAGTCATGGACTCATCGAGCTCTTGAGTAATCTGGCATGGAAACGGCTCTCTGGCTCAACTGGTGCAGGATGAGCTGTTATCCAGCCCAGTCCCATCAAACCTGCAACCAAACCACATCCCTCCATACCCCTCCCATCTATGTACCTACCCAAACTTCTTTTAAATGTTGCAATTGACACTGTTTCCACTGGCAGTTCGTTCCACACTCTCACCACCCTCTGAGTGAAGAAATTCCCCCTCGTGTTTCCTTTAAACATTTCACCTTTCACCTTTAACCCATGACCTCTAGTCTAGTCTCACCCAACTTCAGTGGAAAAGAGGGTGCTTGTATTCACCTTATCTATACCCCTCATGATTTGGTGTCCCTGCATCATATCTCCCCTCATTCTCCTACCTCTAGAGAATAAAGTCCTAATCTATTCAACCTTTCCCTATAACTCAGGTCCTCGAGTCTTGGCAGCATCTTTCTCTGCACTCTTTCAATCTTGTTGCTATCTTCCCTGTAGGTAGGTGATCAGAACTGTACACAATACTCCAAACTAGGTCTCTCCAACACCTTATACAACTAAGAGTCACAGAGTACAGCACAGAAAGCGGTCATTCGGCCCAACTGGTCCATGCCAAACACAGCATTGTCTCTGCTAGTCCCAGTTGCCTGCATTTGGCCCATGATTCTCCAAGCCTCCATTCTCCATGTTCCTATCCAAATGTCTCTTAAACTGTACTCTCCTTGACCACTTCCATTCCAGGTACTCACTGCCCTCTGTGTAAAGCAGTTAACTATCAAGTCTTTTTTAAATCTCTCCCTTCTTACCTTGTATCTGTGGCTTCTGGTTTTGGGCTCCCCACCCTGGGAAGAAAAAGCTATGACTATCCACCTTATTCATATCCCTCATGATTTTACAAACTTCTTTGAGATCACCAGAGTGGCGGGGTGGAGATACGTCTCTACCAAAGGAGGCTCCTTCCCTCCGCAGGTCACCCTTGGGCAGGATGTAGCCCCTGCTTAGCTCTCCCCCCGATCAGGGTCACATGAAGCCATGGTAGCAGGTAGTGGATGGTCGTATGAGCTGCCGGTACATATCACAAGTCCTGGTTATGCAACCATTGACACCAGGCAGGTAATGGCTGGGATCACCCATCTTGTAATGACACTGCCCAGAGGAAGGCAATGACAAGGTATGTCTGCAGAAACGTTTGGCAAGAACAATCATGGTGATGGAAAGATCATGATCACCTACGTCATACAATATAGCACATAATGATGATGTCATCGTACAATACGGCACATAATGATGATGATGACATCCTCATTCTCCTGCATCTAGAGAATAAAGATCCAGTATGGCTAAACTCTGTCTATAACTCTGGCCCTCTAGTACAGGCAGCACGCTCATAAATCTCTTCTACATCTTCTCCAGTGTAAGGGGTTTCTTCTTTCATGTGATTTGCTAAGGATAATAAAATAGCTTCTTTGTTATGTTATAATAAAATGGCTTCTCTACTGTTAACTGCTGAGACAGTGGCTCGCGGTAGCAGCTTGTTTGGGTTATAATTACTGATAATGAGAATTGTATTCATTTGCTAACCAATTGGGATAGATGTTATTCTTTCTTGTGTGTCTGTAAGCTATTGTTTTTGCGGGCTTTGGGCAGAAGGCGTGATGGGGACAAAGAGAGGAGACGCGATGAGAGAGATGCTGTAAGCTGGGCGAGGATCGGAACCAAGAGGGAGTCCGAAGCCCAGGGCTTTTCTGGAGGAGAACCGAAGATGAAGGACGTGCTGGACGCGCTCTGGTCGACCACCGTGGTTGGTCCCAGGCGGCGGGTCGAGGAGGTCAGAGGGGATCGAATGGTGGAAAGAGGACTCCGTTAATTGAGCTCCAACTGTTGTACATGAAGTGGTTGAACTTTGACAAGTTTGGCACTTTTTACTTTCCTTTTATATTGTATCTCTATTAATTACATAGTTCCAGTAAGATCTATAAAGTGTAATCTGTAAATCATACATTGTGTACTGTCTGTTATATGGCGTGGTGGGGTACAATCACACGGCATCCCCACAAACTTGATTACCCAGTGTGGCGGGGCCGAAGGCTGCTCCCCCTAGACGAAAGCGAGCTGAGCGAGCCTGAGGCTTACGAGGAGGCAATGTCTTTCCTATAACTGACCAAAAATGTACACAGTCCTCCAAGTATGGTCTAACCAACGATCGGCAACATAATGTCCCTCCTACTAAACTCATTGCCCTGACTGTTGAAAGCCAGCACGCTAAACACCTTCTTTACCACCCTGTCTACTTGTGTGAACTGTACACTTGTACCCCCAGGTCCCTCTGTTCCACAACAGTCGTCAGTGTTCTGTCTCTCACTGTATAGGTACTACTCTGGTTTGACTTGAGAATGCAATTATCAAAGTTGAAAAGTGGTAAGTCTCAGACGGCAAATAAGAGGAAATTTCCCTGCTCACCAGAATCTCACAGAGACCACAGCATTAGTGAACCAGGCTGGACTTTACACCTGTGGTCACCGTCAGCTAAAGTGGAATTTAGTAGAACTGGAATTTAGTAGGACAACACACAAAATGCTGGAGGAACTCAGCAAGTCAGGCAGCATCTATGGATAGGAATAAACATTTGACGCTTCGGGCTGACACATTTCATCTGCCGTCCTGGGTAGGCATGCTATGTCGACACTGGAAACTCTTGTGGGCTGCCTGAAGCGTATCCTCAGGTTCTTTTGGTCATTGACGCAAAGGACACATTTCACCATGCGTTTTGCACCTTAAGGACGTGTGCTTAGCCCACTGTTCTACTCTCTCTACACCCATGACTGTGTGGCTAGGCACAGCTCAAATAAGAAAGAAGAAGAAGAATAGCCCTTAACTCGGCAGTGGAGTTATCGGGGCGCCATCTTTTGACGGTGTTTCCGTAGCAAGCTATTCTTGTTTTATGAGGCCGAGTTGCTAGCTCAACGATCAGCCCCACTTGGATTCAAACTCAGGAACCTTTGCTCCGGAGTCTGGCACTGATATTATTGCGCCACCAAGCGGGATATAGCTCAACTACCATCTATAAATTTGCCAGTGACGCAAGTATTGCTGGCAGAATTTCATATGGTGATGAGGGGGCATACAGGAGTGGGATAGATCAGCTGGTTGAGTGGTGTCGTACAACCACCTTGCACTCAACGTCGATAGGGCCAAGGAATTGATTGTGGACTCAGGAAAGGAACGTCAAGGGAACACACACCCGTCCTCATCGAGGGATTAGCAGTGGAAAAGATGAACAGTTTCAAGTTCCTGGGTGTCAACATCTCTGAAGGTCTATCCTGGACCCAACATATTGATGCAATTACAAAAAAAGGCAATGATAGCATATTTCATTAGGAGCTTAAGGTGACTTGGTATGACACCAAAGATTCTCGCAAATTTATAAGGGTGTACCGATGGGAGCATCCTAACTGGTTGCATCATGGTCTGGTATGGGGGGACACTTCACAGGATCGGAAGAGGCCGCAGAAGGTTGCAAACTCAGCCAGCTCTGTCAGGGGCACTCGCCTCCCTGCATCAAGGACACCTTCCAAAGCCGATGCTCAAAAAGGTGGCACCCATCATTAAGAAACACCCCCCCCCACCACCCATCACCCAGGACATGCCCTCTTCTCATTGTCACCATCAGGGAGGAGGTACAGGAGCCTGAAGCCACACAAGCTTCATTTTAGGAACAGCTTCTTCCCCTCCACCTTCAGATTTCTAAAGGGACAATGAACCCCCCCCCCCGTACACTACCTCACTATTTTATTTCCTTTTTACACGACTTATTTAACTTTTTTTAAATATATGTTTCTTATTGTAACATAGCTTTTTTGATGATCACGTATTGCAATGTACTGTGTCCACAAAACAAATTTTCCATCTGCCAGTGATATTTCTAAATGACAATAATCGAGGACTGTGTGTCCTCATAATCTAATATTAAATCTGATTCTGATGATTCGATGTACTCCTGACAAGTAAAGCTAATCTTATTTAGTACGGTGCCCACTCTCCACTCCATCCCCACCCCTCCGCCATTCCCTCTTTCCCAGTGAGCACCGGCAGAAACGTGCAGCCCATTCCCCATTCCGCAGCTCTGCAGTCCGACAGAAGCGCTCGCCTTTACAGTTCGCAGGGTAAAACCCTCATCTGGGCACCCCCTGTGTTACGGGAATTCGCCCTCACAGCATTCGGAAATCACCGGCCAAGAATTTGAGATACGGAATAAAATCAGTGGCTCTGCCGAGTGTTTCCAGCATTTCACACGCTTTGTTTTAGGTTCAGTCGACCCCCGGGTATAGTACCTAGGGATCCTGCTGAGCATGAACCGGCCGCTCTGTTCTCTATTGTACACGGCGGTCAGTGGTGCGGGGGCTCTGGCGAGCGCCCTGAAAAAGACGCTACACAAACGCAGGCCCTCTGCCTTCAGCTCGGCTTGGCAGCTGCGGGCGGTGTGAGGCGCCGAGACGCGCAACATAAGGAAGTCCTTAGCTTTGACCATGCAGGAAACCCCAGCGATTACAGCAACAGATTTCAATCTCCACGTGTGAACCAGCAGCAGGACTGTGCGCCTGCCGGTACTCCCGCCTCTCAGACCGAACATTTGTTTGCAAGTCATCCGAAGCATTTTACTGTGAAGTTCCCATGGTGGCAATAAAGCGGACATTCCTTGCGAGGGGAAGCACAGTGTCTGGGCGGAGGCAACTGAAGGGGGCTCGAGGCAGAGATTTTGCACCAAGTGGGGTGGGGGAGGGGCAGGAGACAGTTCCTGGGGGAAATCTTTGCAACAGGGGCAAGTCACATCTCGGCTGAGAGACGTCATTAAACTACTGATAACCACTCCTGTGTTTTGGCAAAAAAAATCCATCGGGATATATTCCATGAGAATCCCAGATCCACGTTGAGCAAACAGCTGTTTGGGATTTTTTTGGGCAGTGACTGGATATCCAGCTTCCCCTCTCTGTTCTTCAGCTCACCCACTCCCAGTGTCCATATTCCCACTGGTCCCTGGGAAAGATGGAACCAGATGTGTCAGAATCTCTCCTCTCTTAGTCTTCACTTTCAAACAGGTCAGCCCAGTGTCTGGAAGGGCGAGGCCTCTCAGTTCTCCTATTGTTCTTTACACACACAGCTCCTTGCTCTTTCTGATAATAGAAAATTGTTTGGTACCATAAGACCCAAGGAGCAGATTTAGGCAATTCGGCCCATTGAGTCTGCTGTACCGTTCCATCATGGCTAATCCGTTATCCCTCTCAACCTCATTCTCCTGCCTTCTCCCGGTAAACTTTTATGCCCTTACTAATCAAATATACTCAATGACCAAAGCTGCAAATAACAATGAATTCCACAGACTTACCACCCTCTGACTAAAGAAATTCCTCTTCATCTCTGTTCTAAAGGCACATCCTTCAATTCTGAGGCTGTGCCCTCTGGTCCTAAGCTGCCCCCCTGTGGGAAACATCTTCCCAATGTCCACTCTATCTAGGGGGAGGGAAACGTCGACTCAGACCATGAGAGGCCTGCGTTGGGCATTTTCATGCCTTGCAAGGCGCAGATTGGAAGTCTGTGTGGGGCGCCACTCCTCGCACAGACGAGAGCCATGTGTGCTTAAGTGCCTCGCTCAAGGGCACAAACATGCTGCCACAGCAGAGGCTCAAACTAGCGACCTTGAGGTAACTAGACGAACGCCTTAACCACTTGGCCACGTGCTCTATCTAGGTCTTTCAATATTTGTGGTAGCTTTCAATGAGATCCCTCCTCATTCTTCTGAACTTCAGTGAGTCCAGGCCCAGAGCATTAAACTCTCCTCATAAGCTAACCCTGTCTTTTCTTTTGGATCATTCTCATGAAGCTCCTCTGGACCTAAGAGGGTTGATTTTATACACTTCTATACAAACTCAGTCTCCTCCATTCCAAGGAATAAAGCCCCAGTCACCTGAACCTCTCTCTATAACCCAGACCGTTGAGTTCTGGCAACATTCCCATACATCATCTTCCCATGACAAGGTGACCAAAACTGCACACAAGGAACGCAGGCCTGAGCCTGAGACCCTGGTGTGGGTGGTGCACTGTCTTTCTAGGTGCACGCTGGAGATCCCCGTCACCCACTTCAAAGAGCAGAGCAGGTCATCGCACTGACGCCACCGCTTGCGGGAGCTTTCTGTGCGTGAGTGAGCTGCCACATTTCTCACATTACAGCCGCCTGGGCTTGAGTACCAAGAGAATTCTGCAGCTGCTGGAAATCCAGAGTGCGTGTGGCTAAGTTCCTCCAGCATTTTGTGCGTGCGTTGACTGCGTTTGAAATGATGACCCTGGAGTGCACCGGGACATTTCGGTACCTGGACTGGAGTGCCCACAAGCAATTCCCACCCCCCTCCCGTGTGACGGGGGGCTTGCACTCCTACAAAACGGACCATATCGTGATTTCCCGTAACACAAAACCACATCCTCTGCTCATGTGTCAAGAAAAACGTGCTGAAAACTTTTTTTGTGTTTACTTATATACTTTCTTTACGCACAAATCCTGGAGTTTTATTCTGCATCTCAAATTCTTTGCTTTGCGAATTCTGTGAGGGTGAATTCCCCGTTACCCAGAGGCCGGAACATGGGAGATGCCCGGATAGTGCTTTCCCTTCTCAGCATCTCTGTTGGAGTGCAGAAATGCAGAATCAGATTTATTGTCACTGTCTATACAGCATGAAATTCGTTGCTTATTAAATTTATTTAGAGATAAGGCATCGGAACAGGCCCTTCTGGCCCATGTGACCAATTAACCTACTAACCCGCACATGTTTGGACTGTGGAAGGAAACCAAAGCACCCGGAGGAAACCCACACGGTCACAGGGTGAACAAGCAAACTCCTTACAGACAGTGGCAGGAAATGAACCGGGGTCACTGGTGTCTTAATAACATTGTACTAACTGCTGCCTCGCTGCCCAGCACGTTGTTGTAGCAGCGGTACAAAGACAGTATTTTCCTTACTGTCGAATTTCTTCAGTGCTACAGTCCAACTTCTGTGCATGGCTCTGGAGAAAGCACGTTGCACGCCCTGGTTCCTCAGGGGGTGACCTGCCATCGCTGAGGTGTTCGTGATTGGCAGAGGTTTCACCCCGCTTTCTACCAGGGCTGAATCACGGACAGCAGCTGAGTTCCCCCGGTCCCAGTCCCTCCCCGCTGCTCGTCTGCTGTGTCACATCGTGCCAGTGTGCTGGGGGTGGGCTACCAGCCCAGAAAATGTGTGTTCACATTGCCCTGGGAGATTTAGGTGAAATCTGGCTCCTCCCATATTCTCTTTCCTCTCCTGTTCCCTCCCTCCCTTAAACCTCTGTCCCATTCTTTTCCTCCCCCCATTTCTCCTGCACCTCCCACCTGCCTCACTCTCCTCCCCTCCTGCTCCCTCCAGTTCTCCTTTCCTTCCCTCCTGCTCCACTCTCCCGCTCCCCTTCTCTTCCGCCCTCCACCCCTCCCACACTCACCCGCGTTCCAAAGTAAAATTCTGCAGCCGTTGGAAATCTGAAAGGAAATCAAGACACCCAGCAAGCACTGCCCATGTCTGACCAGTGTCTGTGGCGGGAGAATCGGGTCACCCGCCTTCTTCAGAACCCCCCAGGACAAGCCAGTCAGAATGTGGGGCTCCTGTCATCACAAAAAGCTCCAGAAATTAAATTTAATTGTGTATTTTCCTGTGGCTATAGCAGAGGGTTCTCGCCCTTAAGAGCATTAATGAGTTCATCAGTTTCTGGCCCCCTTCAGCAACACCAGATTTTCAACTTTAAACTGGTTAAGTTCTCCATCAGTGAGGTGAACACACGTTTTCTGGATTATTACACACTGCACTCCCGAAGGCACTGACGTTTCTCCTGGCGTTCCACGGCTGTAGCTCAGCAGATTAAACACTCTCACATGTGCATACATTACATCACACCACGTTAAGTACCTCACTGCCAGACCAGTGAGTCCTCCTCGCTGGGACATTTGATGTTGATTAGTGTGTTGATAACCAGAAGGAAGGTTTCAGATCGGGGCAGGTCACGTAACTCCGCATTACCACTCATTCAAACCATAACTAATTCCTTTATCTCAATCCTTAATCTCTCCAGTCCTGCGATCCCAAAACCCCATCAGTATGGATGCATCTTTTGCGAGGAGACTTTTACAGTCAGGGACAAAATTGTTAATGATTCAAGCAGAAAATGCAGCCGCACGTTTACTCCTTTGCCAATAGGTGCGTCGGGGTGTACTGGGAGTGCAAAATGCACTGGAGTGTCACAGTACAGAAAAGCCAGCAGCAAGATCCCAGAATGAGGAAAAGATCTGCACGACGCACACAAAATGCTGGAGGAATGCAGCAGGCCAGGCAGCATATCGGGTGAGGAATGAACAGTTGACATTCCGGGTGGGCACCCTCACTCCTTTCCAGGCCTGGCGAAGGGTCAGGGGATTGGAAACTCAGCTGGCTCCACCATGGTCCCTAGCTCCCCCAGCGCTGAGGACCCCTTCAAAAGGCCATGCCTCAAAAAGACAGCGTCCATCGTTAAGGCCGTCCACCACCCAGGATGGGCCTCTACTCTTTGCTACCATCAGCGAGAGGTACAGATTAAAGACACATAACCAATGTTTTGCAAATAGCTTCTTCCCCTCTGCCATCAGATTCGAAATAGTCCATAAGCCCATGAGCTCTGCTTTACTATTTGTTTTTGCTTTCTTTTTGCACTACTTATATATATGTATATAAATCCTTAACCTGTACATATATATGTATATGTGTATGGGGGTGTCAGGGAGGGGTAGCACCTCTGGTGGGGGAACATGTCGCGTCCTTTTCAAGGCAGTTTTTCCACCTTTGGTCCCCACCTGGCACTCAGCTCTCACCTGTGGCTCCCCATAGCTGTTTGCATGCGACAGTGGCCACACCCCGGGCAACAGCTTCGACAAGCCGGCTAAACCAGGTGAGGGTAGCCGACGGGTCTCAAACCCTCAGTGAGATAGGGAGTTGTCTATCCCAGCATGTGAAGACAGACTCCGGCGGATTGGGCGGACGAGACCAATGGACGGCCCAACTGTCAAGAAGGCGGTCTCTGCAAGCGTCGTGGAACGTGTAGAGCAGGACAAGACACCGAAGATGTCCTGGTCATCCGCTGCGCCTAGTCCCATCTCCAGCCGTCTCGACTCCTGTCTTGCCACTGGATCCAGATGGGAATTGGGAAGAGAGAGTGAGGCCGACGCTGCGCAACTCTCCCTCACTTAAATCCAATTCCAAATCATGCACTAGTCTCGACATCATCAATTAGTGTCGAGGTCTTCATTGACAACAAGGGATGAACACGATCACGATATGTGTGTGTAGATATATATATATATATATATTATAGTATACTTATAAATGGCACTGAGCTGCTGCCACAAAGCATATTCCTTGACATATGTGAGCGATAAAAAACCCAATTCCGATTCTGTTTACTCCTCTCTATAGATGCTGCCTGATCTGCTAAGTTCCTCCGGCAACTTATGCATTGCTCAAGACTTTCCAGCATCTGTAGAACCTGTTGTGATAACGATCTGCACATTCAGTGACGGTGGTTAAGGCAGGGGTATTAAAAGTG
This sequence comes from Mobula birostris, assembly GCF_030028105.1. NCBI lineage: Eukaryota > Metazoa > Chordata > Chondrichthyes > Myliobatiformes > Myliobatidae > Mobula > Mobula birostris. The sequence continues at coordinate 26,943,032 of NC_092380.1, read as the reverse complement.
ACCAGCAGCTCTATGGATCGGCTAGTGGGATTGTATGTGGGGCTGGGTCTTGTCAGCCTAACACTGTCGTTGCCATCCTTCCACGCTGGGAGGGCCAGAGGCGAGATCTTTGTGCTCAGTTCACATAAGGGGGATTTGAACCAGACAACAGAGGGAAAGGTACGTCTTGAGCACGTGTGTGCTGCTTGTGACATGAAAGAACATGCATGTGCTGCTTGTGACAGGATAAAGTGACTCAATATTGGACACCCACAGGCCCAGAACCAAACACCCAAAGAAAGGCTCTCCCATCAAAAGCTTTGTGATCTGAGCCAGGCCAGCTGTCCCTGGTCTCTGTACACACGGAGCACAATGCGTCTGACCCAGTGACGGTGTCAGGAACAGAACCCGATCACAAGGCTGATTCATGTCGCTACCAAGGAATTGAAAATGCAGGAGCATAACTGTACGGTTTAATCACGAGGGGGCCACCAGGAATGTGTGGTATCCCGTGAAATTTTCCCACCTGCTCTTTTAGGAGAGATCTTATTGCTTCAGAAATGAGGTAAATAGGACAAGGCATTTGCTCCAGTCACAATGACTGCAGTGGACCGCTCGTTAAAGCCTCACATGCACTTTGTTGTCGGGAATTGTCTTGGGATGCAATGAGATTGAAAAATGCGCTGGCAAATCGTTACGGTTTCCTGGCTCATGATCATGCATCTGCAGGGATGTGGAGCCTTGCCCCACGCGTGGCCACTGCAGCTTTCCCAGACTCTTTATTTCTCTGCCAGGAGATCCGGCTCGGCCAGCTGAACTAGGACACGCCTCTTCCGGATGAAAGGCCAAGCCAGCAACGGCTTTGCAGAGCACGTCTACTGCCTCCGCCGGGACCGTGGGGGGGCGCTTGATCTCAAACAGGTTCACACCGCGGGCCTGCCTCGATTCTGTGTGTCCCACAACAGCCATGTTTCTGGGCCAGCATCCCCAGGGTGAAGGTGTGGGAATTTCAACTTGCTCAGTCAAATAAATTCAGAATAAAACTGATGTCAGCGGTGAATTATTATAACAACCCACAAAATTCCTTCCAGGTCCTCAGAGGAAGGAAATCTGCTGTCACACAGCACAGAGTAATACCACACAGAAACTGACCTTCCAGTCCTCAATATAGAATACAGAACGTTACAGCACTCTCCAGACCCTTTGGCCTACAACGCCGTGCCGACATCCCCACGATCAATCTTCTCTTCTACGTAGTCCTCCATTTTTTTATCATCCACGCTCCTATCTAAACATTTCTTTAATGTCCCCTAATGTATCTGCCTCTACCACTTGCTTTGGCAGCTCGTTCCACTCTCTGAGTGAAAAAACTTGCCTCTGACATCCCCCCCACTACTTTCTACCCATCTCTTCATGATTATACCCCCTTGTATTAGCCATTTCCACCCTGGGAAAAGATCTCTGACCGTCCACAGGGCTTTTCTCTTTGGAATGAAGAGGTGACTTGATGGAGGTGTGCGAGATGATAAGAGGCATTGACTGAGTGGATAGCCAGAGACTTTTCCCAGCCTATTCTCATAGGCCATGCTCTCTGATCCAGGCAGCATCCTGGTAAATCTCCTGTGCATTCTCTCTAAAGCTTCCACATCCTTCCTCTAATGAGTCAATGAGAAGTGAACACGCGATTCCAAGCGCAAACATGAGGAAATCTGCAGGTGCTAGAAATTCAAGCAACACACACAAAAAATGCTGGTGGAATGCAGCAGGCCAGGCAGCATCTATAGGAAGAGGTACAGTCGACATTTTGGGCCGAGACCCTTCGTCAGGGTTAGTCCTGACAAAGGGTCTCAGCCCGAAACGTCGACTGTACCTCTGCCTATTGATGCTGCCTGGTGTGCTGCATTCCCACGCATTTTTTGTGTGTGTTACACTGTTCCAAGTGTGTTCCATGCAGACCAGTCTCAATCATCTGCACTGGTCCCTTTCCCCCTCATCCTTACCCATGGGAGGCTCCATTCACATGCCTGATGGAGGCTGATTCTGAACAACCACTTGAAACGGCTCAATGAGGGCAGTTAGAAGTGGTGATAAATTCCAGCTTGGACAACAATGGAAATGCCAGACCACTGTCCAGTCTAGTGGGACTGGAGCAAGTGTAAATTCTCTGGCCTTGGTTTCCTTCATTCCCAGCAAACACTTGTACTCCGACCAAGGCTCAGGCCTGCTAAGTGGCTTCAGATGGTCATAGAACACTACAGCACAAAAATGGGCCCTTCGGCCCATCTAGTCCATGCTGGTGCTGTGTTTATCCCACAATCCACATTTCAAAATAATGAATCTTCCGCTCATTATCATGGTTCTGTGTCAGATCACTGCCTGGATCTGTTTTCCACTGTTACATTGACAGAAACTGAGAGCAGTTTTTGACCCCTTATCCAAGAAAGGATGTTCTGGCATTGGAGAGGTTCACAAAAATGATCCCAGGAATGAAAGGGTTAATGTATGAAGAACGTTTGACAGCTCTGGACCTGTACTCACTGCAGTTTAGAAGATTGTGGGGGGATCTCATTGAAACCTCATGAAATATTGAAAGGCCTCGATGGAGTGGACATGGACAGGATATTTCCTATAGCGGGGGAGTCTAAGACCAGAGGACACAGACTCAGAATACAAGGACATCCCTTTAGAAGAGAGCTGAGGAGGAATTTCTTTATCCAGAGAGCGGTGAATCCGTGGAATTCATTGTGGAAGCCAAGTCATCGGGCATATTTAAGGTGGAGGTTGAGAGATTCTTGATTAGTCAGGGGGTCAAAGGTTATGGGGAGTGGGCAGGAGAATGGGCTTGGAATCAGCCATGCTGGGATAATGGAGCAGGCCAAATGGCCTAATTCTAGGCCTATTTCTTACGGTATTATTGTCTTATGCACTGTTCCGGTAGCTGCGGAGTTGGCAAAGGATAGTGTCCGCTCTCCGAAGCCCTTTACCGTGGAGCGTGATGGGCTGGGTAACAACATGAGGAGCTGACGGCCCAGGACTAGGGTGTTGGGTCAGAGGGAAGTGCTAGTGCCAGTTCTTCTCTGTTACCCACGTCACGTGAACCTGATCTGTGGGAGCTTGCTATGCACATATTGGATATGTTTCCTCCATGACAACACTGACTGTGATCCGGGAAGTTTTTACCTGGTGGCAAAGTGCACAGGAACTTTAGAAAAGGTGTTTCATAAAATGCTGTGTCTCTTGTGCTGGTCCAGCCAATTGTTACTAGAAATAGCTGGCCATTGGCGAAGTATAGGACAACTCACAACCTCAGAACAGAATCATCTCCCCTTAGAACCGAGATGAGGAGGAATTTAGCCAACGAGTTACTTAAAGCGGTCATTGGGTATGTTTAAAACGGAGGTCGATAGGTTCTGGACTAGTAAGGATGTCAAAGGTTATGGGGAGAAGGCTGGAGAATGGGGCTGAGAGGGAGAATAAATCAGCCATGATGGAAGGGCAGAACAAATTAGATGGGCCAAATAGCCTCATTCTGCCCCTATGTCTTTAAAAAACCTCCTGTAATCCACCATCCACGAGACTGTACTGGTGCCAGACAAGTTGACTTTCCAGACGTGAAGAGGTTATTCCTATTAATACTCAAACACGCGTTTGTTTCTCTGTTTTTACAGGCTGTGCCATGATATAATGAATTTTCAAATGATCCTGGTGAGATTAAAGGGAGAAAATGTATAATATTTCCAAACCCAGTCCCGATTACAAACCTTTCCAAATTCCTAACTCCTTGTGTTCCAGACCCCAACCCTTGCTCTGACTGCACACCCCACTCCCAGCTCGCCTTTCAGAGTGACACTCACACTGACCCATCAGGATTCCCAAACAACTGAACATCAGATTATTGGAATTTTACATTAATCAATTTCTAACATGAAACCCTGTTTAACTGACTTTCACCTTCCATCTTGGACGTTTAGAGCTGCCCCTTGCTAAGAAGAGGGAGGAAGGAAACACTCTGCTGAGATGCCTGGTTAGTTACTTAAACGTGAGGTGGCAGCATTCTCCTGCAGAAGTTAGCAGATACCCCGTGGAGGGAGATCTGGGATCTGAGGTCCACGTGGAGGAGGTGAGGCTTGGAGCAGATCAGTGAGTGAGGCTTTGATTTCCATCTCCTTTGCAAATGATATGACATTGATTGGCCTTATCTCAAATAATAACGAGGAAGCCGACAGAGAAGAAATCATCACCCTGACACAGTGGTATCAAGAAAACAAACTCTTCCCTCAATGTCGTAAAAACAAAGGAGCTGGTTGTGGACTACAGGAGGAACAGAGACAGGCTAACCCCTATTGCCATTGAAAGGGTGAACAGCTTTAAGCTCCTCGGTATAAACATCACCGAGGATCTCACCCGGTCTGTACATACCGGCTCTGTGGTGGGAAAAAGCACAACAGTGCCTCTTTCACCTCAGACAGTTGAAGAAGTTCGGCAGGAGTTGCCAAATCCTAAGGACTTTCTAAAGGGGCACAATTGAGAGCATCCTGACTGGCTGCATCACTGCCCGGTATGGGAACTGTACTTCCCTCAATCGCAGGACTTGCAGAGAGTGGTGTGGACAGCCCAGTGCATCTGTAGATGTGAACTTCTCACTACTCAGGACATTTACAGTGACACGTGCATAAAAAGGGCCCGAAGGATGACTGGGGACCCGAGTCACCCCAACCACAAACTGTTCCAGCTGCTGTCTCTGGGAAACAGTACCGCAGTATTAAAGCCAGGACCAACAGGCTCTGGGACAGCTTCTTCCACCAGGTCATCAGACTGGCACAGTTGTATTTCTAAGCTATATTGACTGTCCTGTTGTATATCTTACTGTGCATAGTATTCATTACAAATTACTATAATCTGCACAGTGCACATCCAGATGGATACATAACGCAAAGATTTTTACTCCTTCTGCATGTGAAGGACGTAAGAAATGAAGTCAATTCAATTCCTGTTCTCACCTATGGGTTCCCCCACCCACGTACGAACAGCAGTATAGGTTGGTGAGGCTGAGAGGCCAGCACTTGCCCCTATTTTCTTGGGCTAGTGTTAAGGACTTTCAGTGGGCTGACCCACCACTGGAGGCATCACAGACCAGACTAATCCTACCCTTGCCATACGGGGGGGGTGGGCGCAGTTGCCCAGGTAAACTGCACACCCCTCCCACCGGCGACCTTTCTGTCCATGGTTGTCTGCTGCACTCGAGGCACAGGCTGTCTCTGTCCACCCCTCAAAGGCCTCACAATCTCAGCAGGCCACGAGGTGGGCTGAGCCCCGCACAAAACCAGCCGGGTGCCTGTAACCACTCTCTGCTTCATACCGAACGAGAACTCTGAGATCTGATGACAGGGAGCTGGAAGTCTTACAGCTGCTCTCAACCCCGGCGTACTGATTTGATCCATCAGCTAACCCTCTCCTTGTGCAGAACAATTTCAGAAAAAAATATATATATGCAGGAGCAACAACAAAAAGGGCCAGAAAAAAAAAGGGGAAAGCATCTGTCCGGACCCTGGGTGCCAGTCAAAGGCAGCTCCTCCTTCTAACCTTCATTTTCAGGGACTCCCAGCGGGTCAGTTTTCATTTCAGGACCACAGTTCCTCCCAGGAATCTCCGGTTTATCAAATTCTGTCGCTCCAAGCTTCCTGACTGAGTGTCTGGATCCTGATAAATGAAGCGAGAGAGAGGTGGGGGGGGGGGAGGGTCAGGACATTCAGTCCATCAAGTCCATGCTGTTCAATACTCTGACCTCCGTGTTAATCCTGTTCTTCTATTCTGCCCACATTTCCATCGACTGCCCTCAGATTGTACCCCCTCAGCCACACGTCGGGGGCAATCTATAGCGGCCACTTGACCCGCCAACCTGCACACCTTTGGGATGTGGGGAGAGACCGGAGCATCTGGGTGAAGGCCACACACGGTCACCGGGGGAGCGTGCAGACTCCGCACAAACAGTGCCAGAAGTCACAGTTGAACCTGGAGCTGTGAGACAGTGGCTCGACCCGCTGCGCCACCGTGTCCCTGGAAACCAGGTTGCCATCGAGAGGAGTTTCCACAGTTACCCTCGTCTGCTCTCCCTAACTCCTCCAGCCTCCCACTGATGGTCCAACCCACTCCATCATTACAGACTGTGCCTTCGTCTGCCCGAGTGTCGGCCTCTGGAATTCCCTCCTTGGGTCTCCCTGCCACTTCTCCTCCGTGGCGCTGCTTAACATTTGTCCTCACTGACAGACCTCCAGGACACGGCCCCAGAATCTCCCTCACTGTCAGTTCTCCACCTGTTCTGTGTGGTGTCATGGAGCTCATTACAACGTTACAGCAAAGGTCAACGCTGTGAGGCGTTCATCATAATACAAATGCCAAGGACAAAGTCTGCCCAGGCAACCGCCTTTTTCAAACAGGAGATTCTGCCCTTTAGTCCAGAAGACATAGAAGCAGGGTTAGGCCATTCAGCCCATCAAGTCTGGTCAGCCATTCAATTATGGCCGATTATTATTCTCCTGCCTTCTCCCCATGACCCTTAACCCCTTTACTAATCAAGAAACCTACGCCTTAATTACACCCAATGACTTGTCCTCCACAGGCCTCTGTGGCAATGAACTCCACAAATCCACCATTCTCTGGCTGAAGAAATTCCTCCTCTTCTCTGTTCTAAAGGGAAGCCCCTTTTGTTCTGAGGTTGTGCCCCTGGACCGCAGATCGTACTCTCCCGCTAATGAAAATATCATTTTCACGTTCGCTCTATCCAGCCCTATCAATATCCACTATGTTTTAATGAGACCTCCCCTCATTCTTCTAAACTCCATCAATTACAGGCCCAGAGACATCATAATACAAATGCCAAGGACAAAGTCTGGCCCTTCATTCCTGGGATTGTACTTGTAAATCTCATCTGTTCGCTCTCCAGGGTCAGTACATCTTTCCTTAGATATGGGGCCCAAAACTCTTGCCTGAGAAGTGACTTGGATCCATTCCAATTTTCCCACTGCCACAACAGGTAAACAGCAGATGTCATTTCGTTAGCTCTTTGCTCAATCCTGGAAGATCTAGACAGTGAAGATGCATACATCAGGATGCTCTTTATCGACTACAGCTCAGCATTCAATACCATCATCCCCTCAAAACTAATCAATGTTTCAAATCCGAGGCCACAATACCTCCTTGTGCAATTGGATCCTCGATTTCCTCACCTGCAGACCCCAGTCAGTTTGGATTGGCAACAACATCTCCTCCACAGTCTCCATTAGCACAGGTGCACCGCAAGGCTGTGTGCTTAGCCCCCTGCTCTACTCACTTTACACTTACGACTGTGTGGCTCAGCACAGCTCCAATGCCATATTTAAGTTTGCTGATGACGCCACTGTTGTAGGGCGAAGCAAGGGTGGTGATGAATCAGCATACAGGAGGGAGGTTGAAAATCTGACCGAGTGGTGCCACAACAACCACCTCTCACTCAGTGTCAGCAAGACCAAGGAGCTGATTATTTGCCATCAGGAGAAGGAAATCAGATGTCCATGAGCCAGTCCTCATCAGGGAATCAGAGGTGGAGAGGATCAGCGACTTTAAATTGTTCAGTGTTATCATTTCAGAGGCTCTGTCCTGGACCCAGCGCCCAGGTGTTATTGCAAAGAAAGCATCTCAATGCCTTTACTTTCTTAGAAGTTTGTGAAGATTCAGCATGTCATCAAAAGTTTTGATTAACTTCTATACAGTTGGTGTGCGGTGGAGAGTATATTGACTGGTTGTATCACAGCCAGGTATGGAAACACCAGTGCCCTTGCATGGAAAAGTCTACAATAAGCAATGGATACGGCCCAGTCCATCATGGGCAAAGCCCTCCCCACTGTTGAGCTGTCGCAGGAAAGAAGCATCCATCAATAAGGAACCCCATCTTCCAGCCCATGCTCTCTTCTCACTGCTGCCATTAGGAAGAAGGTACAGGAACCTCATGACCCACACCACCAGGTACAGGAACAGTTAATACCCCTCCACCATCAGGCTCCTGAACCAGAGGGGATAACTTCACTCGCCTCATCACTGAACTGAACTCACTCTCAGGGACTCTTCATCACATGTTCTTGATACTTAATGCTTTCTTTGCAATGGCACCTGTGTGCTAGACCCAGGACAGGTCCTCTGAAATTATAACACTGAAGAATTTAAAATAGCTAATCCTCTCCACCTCTGATTCCCTATTGAGGACTGGCTCATGGACATCTGATTTCCTTCTCCTGAAGTCAATAATCAACTCCCTGATGTTGCTGACATCGAGTGAGAGGTTGTTGTTGTGGCACCACTCAACCAGATTTTCAACCTCCCTCCTGACTTGGCCACCCTGCTGACCCACCAAATGCAGAGTACAGTGGTTAAGGGTCGAAGCACTCTATGAAGGTTGGGCACCACCTGACGACATCTGCTCCCAGTCAGAGGCTACGTTTACCTCATCGGGTAACTCTAGAGATGCAAATAATAATAAATTTACTTTGAACTTTGAAAACTGCTCTCAATACTCCAAAAAGAGTCTGAGGAATGCTCCACAAAGACTCAGATTTTCATCCTTGCTTTTATATTCTAGTAATGAATGCTGAAGGAATCTTGAACCAGGACTCTGAAATCTCCCTACACTTCTCATTTGTGAAGTGTCTCCCCATTTCAAAATAGTCTCACCTTTATTCCCTCTACCAAAGTGCAAGGCAGCCAACTTGATTGGTACTCCTTCCATAAGCATCCAATCCTTCCACCATCAATGAACAGTTGCATCAGTGCGTCCTATCTACAAGATGCACTGCAACAACACACCAAAGTTCCTAAGGCAGCACCTTCCAGACCCACAACCACTACCATCTAGAAGGACGAGAACAGCAGATGCCTGGAAACACCACCACTTGGAAATCCCATCCAAGTCACTCACCGTCCTGACTTGGAAACATAGTGCAGTTCCTTCATTGTCGCTGGGTCAAAATCATGGAATTCCCTCCCTAACAGCACTGTGGGTGTACCTACACCTCAGGGACTGCAGCAGTTCAAGAAGGCAGATCATCATCACCTTCTCAATGGCAACTAGGGATAGGCAATAAATGCTGGCGACACCCACATATATTTCCCTATATTCTACTTCATCTGCCACTTCTTTGTCCAAGACCTTCTGCAGGCTCCCTGCTTCCTCAACACTACCTGTTCCCCCCCACCTATCTCCATATTATCCACAAATTTGGCCACAAAGCCATCGATTCTGTCACCCAGATCATTAGCATATAAGGTTATGGTCCCAACAGGGACCCCTGAGGAACTCCACTAGTCACTGGTAGCCATCATCAAAAGGCCTCCTTAATCTTAACTCTCTGTTTTTTGTCAGTCAGCCGATCCACACTGGGAGGTGTTGACAGGATATAACTTGTAGGGCAGTTCCTTGTGATCAAGGATCAAGCATGCAAGGTACCTGTGTGTGAATTTGTTTACACCAGCAAAAACTAAAAGGTTTTACACTTCAACCTGTAATAGGCCCTTCTGGCCCTTCTGGCCATGCTGCCCAGCAACACCCCATTTAACCCTGGCCTAATCAAGGGCCATTTTACAATGACCAATTAACCTACCAACTGCTACATCTTTGGACTGTGGGAGGAAACCAGAGCACCTGGCGAGGAAACCCAGGCGATCGTGGGGGGGATTGTACGAACTCCTTACAGACAGTAGCGATGATGAATACAGAGATCATTTTATCCTCTCAGAACGTCACGCATGCTAACCCGCTTCCAGGTATTGGTCAAATCCCTCTTTGAAAGTTCTTATTGAATTTTTTTTTCCAACAGCCTTTCACCAGATCTCAATGGCTCACCGTGCAGAATAAAATTCTCCTCCTTAACCCCCACCCCTGACGCTCCTGCGGACCATTCGTGATTCACCGGTACAGGAGGCAACTTCTACTTACCTGCTCAGTTAAAACTTTGCAGCTTGGAGCATTGTGCTGAAACACCACTAAATCTGCTAACGGGAATGGGTCTCTCTGGGTTAAGGAATATTGAGGGAGCTTACATCAGGACTGGTCAATCACAATTTGACGTTGGCAGGCAGTGCCATCAAATTGTTATTACACAGAAAGAGGCCATTTTGGACAGCAGTCCAAGGTGGGCCCTCGATCGAACAATCTGGACCATCCCGCATTCCCACTCTGAGGCCCTGCTAATACCCCTCAAGGGCACATTCTCTCAGTAATGCCTGCACCGACTTCACCAACACTTTCCACTACCTTCACCACGAGGAAGCTTCCAAAGGTCAGAACCATACTTTCCTCTTTTCCCCGTTGTACCTTTTTCCTGTCAGATTACACCCTTAAGCACAAGAGATTCTGCAGATGCTGGGAAACCAGAGCAGCACACAAAATGCTGGAGGAACCCAGCGGGTCAGGCAGCTTCTATCGAATGGACCCAAGAGGTGGCATTTTGGGCCGAGGCTTTTCATCAGGACTGGCCAGAAATGAAGAGGTTTGGCCCGAAATGTCAAATCTTTAATGCCTGACCTATTGAGTTCCTCCAGCAGTCTGTGTGCGTTATTCCAGATTCTATTTTTACCCTTGGACATCAACTGATAGAAGGAGGGAAGGAAAGTCTAGGGTGGCAAAGTAAGAGAACCTTGGGTGTGGAGAGAGGTGATGAATTTAGACAAGAAGGAAAAGGGAGATGATGCAAAGCTTCGGAAGCTAGAATCAAGCACAGCCTTTGTGGATTGTAAAAAAAACAGAGAAGAGCTCAGCAATAGAATTAGGAAAGCCCGGATAGGCCATAAAATATCCTTGGCAAATCAGATTATAGAGAATCCCAAGGCATTCTGTACATACATCAAGAGCAAGAGGATAACAAGGGAGAGGGCAGGACCACCCAAAGTTAAAGGGGAAGCATTTGCGTAGATGTGGAGGATGTGGGTGAGACCCTTACTGAGTGCTTTACATCTGTATTTACCAAGGAGGAGGATGTGGAGGGTTGGAAGATCAATGCTGAATGTATTGATATGCTGAGGCAGTTTGAGATAAAGGAAGAAGTAATGTTGGGACTCTTAAAGAGAATTAATGTGGATAAGTCCCCAGGGATTGATGGGATATAACCTCAATTATTGAGAGAGGCAAGAGAAGGGATTGACCAATATCTTCATGTCCTCTTTAGTCCTGGAGGACCAGCAAGTAGCTAATGTTCCATTATTCAAGAAGGGAATGAGGGATAATCCTGGAAACTTTTGTCCAGTGAGTCTCATATCAGTGGTAGGGATGTTACTGGAGAGAATTCTTAGGGGTAGGATTTATGAGCATTTGGAAATCCATGGTGAATTGCCTGTTTGGATTCAGACCTGACTTGCACATAGAAGACAGAGGGTAGTGGTCAAAGAGACTTATTCTAGCTGGAGATCTGTGACTCGTGGTGTTTCATAGGGATTTGTGCTGGGACTCAACTGTTTGTGATGTATATAAATGACCTGGATTAAAATGTGGGTGGGTGGGTTAGTAGGTTTGCGGGTAATATGAAGATCGGTCGTGTTGTGGACACTATAGAAGACTGGCAAAGAATACAGTGGGATATAGATCAGTTGCACTTATGGACAGAGAAATGGCGGATGGAGTTTAACCTGGCCGAATGTAAAGTGATTCACCTTGGTAGGGTAATTGCAAGGAGACAGTACACTATTAAGGGTAAGACCCTTAACAGTGTTGATGAGCAAAGAGATCTTGGGGTTCAAGTTCACAGCTCCCTGAACATGGCTACACAGGTTGCTAAGGTGGTTAAGAACTCACCTAGCATGCTCGCTTTTATTTAAAGGTCTTCAAAAGTCAGGAAGGTATGTTACAGCTTTATAAAACTGCAGTTAGGCCACATTTGGAGTATTGAGATAAATTTTCTGGTCACCCCATTATAGGAGGGATGTCGATCCTTTGGAGAGGGTGCAGAAGAGGTTTACTAGGACGTTGCCTGGTTTAGAGGGCATGTGCTATAATGAGAGGCTGGACAAACTTCCGTTGTTTTTTCCAGAGAGGTGGAGGCTGAGGAAAGATCTGATAGAGGCTTATAAAGTAACAGGAGGCATAGATAGAATAGACAGACAGTATCTTATCCCCAGGGTTGGAATGTCTAACACCAGAGGGCATTCCTCTAAAGTGAGAGGGGGTAATTTGAAAGGAGATGTGAGGGGTAAGATAAAAGATAAGCTAGTCAATAATACCAAAGTGGATAATAAAAGATTTTATCAGATATACAGAGTAAAAGAGGGTCGTGAGTAGATATTGAACCGCTGGAAATGACACTGGAGAGGTAGTCATGGGGTTAAAAAAAAATGGTGGACAAACTTATTAAGTAGTTTGTGTCAGTCTTCACTGTGGAAGACACTAGCAGAATGCCAGAAATTTCAAGACTGTTAGGGGGCTGAGGTGAGTGTAGTTGCTATTACTAAGGAGAAGGTGCTTGGGAAACTGAAAGGTCTAAAGGTAGACCTGGACCAAATGGTTTGCACCTCAAGGTTCTGAAAGAGGTGACTGAAGAGATTGTGGAAGCATAAATAATGAATTTTCAGGAATCAATAGATCCTGGCATGGTTCCAGAGGACTGGAAAATCGCAAATGCCACTCCATTCTTCGAGAGGGGAGAGAGGCAGAGGAAAGGAAATTAAAGGCCAGTTAGACTGACTTCAGTGGTTGGGAAGGTGCTGGAGTCGATTGTTAAGGATGTGGTTTTGGGGTACTTGAAGGCACATGATAAAATATGCTGTAGCCCGCATGGTTTCCTTAAGGAAAATCTTGCCTGACAAACCTGTTGGAATTCTTTGAGGAGATAACAAGCAGGATAGACAAAGGAGAATCGGTGGATGTTGTTTATTTGGATTTTCAGAAGGTTTTTGATAAGGTGCCTCACATGAGACTCCTTATTAAGAGCCCAGGGTATTTCAGGAAATATATGAGCGTGACTAAGCGTGACTAAGCATTGGCTGATTGGCAGGAGGCAAAGAGTGGGAGTAAAGGGAGCCTTTTAGGATTGGCTGCTGGTGACTGGTGTTCCGCAGGAGTCTGTGTTGGACTGCTTCTTTTTACGTTATATGTCAATGATTTGGATGACAAAATCGATGGCTTTGTGTCCAAGTTTGCGTATAATACAAAGATTGGCGGAAGGGTAGGAAGTGTTGAGGAAGCAGGGAGGCTGCAGGCGAATTAGATAGATTAGGAGAATGGGTGAAGAAGTGGCAGATGGAATACTTTGTCAGGAAGTGTCTGGTCATGCACTTTGGCAGAAGGAAATGAAAGAAGAATAGACTATTTTCTAAATGTGGAGAAAATTCCTTAAAGGTTAACGTTCAGGTTGCGACAGTGGTGAGGAAGGCAAAGGCAATGTTAGCATTCATTTCAGAAGAACTAGAATATAAAATCAAGGATGTAATACTGAGGCTTTATAAGGAACTGGTGAAATGAATAAATTTGGTATAAATAGGTGCCATTTAATCTCAAGGTCAATTACTTTGTTCAATCTATTTATACCAACTTTACTTGGAGTAATGTGAGCAGTTTTGGGCTCCTTATTCAAGAAAGGATGTGCTGACATGTGAGAGAGCTCAGAGGAGGTTCACGAGAGTGATTCTGGAAATGAAAGGCTTACTGTGTCAGGAGCAATTAATGGCTCTGGGACATCCCTCGACTCCCCCACTATAGGAAACACCCTCTCCGCAATCCCTCTATGTAGACCTTTCAACATACAATATGTTTGAATAAGATCCCCCCCCCACCCCGGTTTTCAACCCCATTCTCCTGCTTCTTCCCGTAACCTTTCACGTCCTGACTAATCAAGAACCTGGCAACTTTCGCCTGAAATTCACCCAATGACCTGGTCTCCGCAGCCACCTGTTGCAATGAATTCCACAGATTCACCACTCTCTGACTAAAGAAATTCTTTCTCATCTCTGTTCTAAATGGACATCCCTCTATTCTGGGACTTTACTCACTGGAATTTAGAAATCGATAGATTCTGGCATTGTATCGGATGACTGGAAAACAGCAAATGTTACTCTGCTATTTAAGAAGGGTGGGAGGCAGCAGAAAGGAAACTATAGACCTGTTAGCCTGACATTACTGGTTGGGAAGTTGTTGGAATTGATTGTTAGGGATGAGATCACGGAGTACCTGGAGGTACATGTATCTTGTCAGGTACATGACAAGATAGGCCAAAGCCAGTATGGTTTCCTGAAAGGAAAATCTTGCCTGACAAACCTACTGCAATTCTTTGAGGAGATGCAGTAGATGTGGTGTACTTGGATTTTCAGAAGGCCTTTGACAAGGTGCCGCACATGAGGCTGCTTAGCAAGATAAGAGCCCATGCGCAGACATGTGACGTCGAGCTGTGCAGTGCGGCAGATTTAAAAGGAACAGAGCCTCATAGAGCGGGCAGCGTCGTTTGCGGGCGGCGGAGTGAGCCGGGAGCAGAGTGAAGACTTAAGGGCTTCGGCTCAACGGGCTTAGGCGGAAACAGGGGAGGAAGGTTTGGCATTCATTTTCTGTTGTTATTTGAGGAGAGGGGCAGTATGAGTGTGAGGGCAGTTTGCTGTTCTCGGTGTCGGATGTGGGAGGCCCTGGAGTCTCCAAGCTTCCCGGATGTCTACATCTGCGCTAAGTGCATCGAGATGCAGCTCCTAAGGGACCGCGTTACGGAACTGGAGCTGCAGCTCGATGACCTTCGCCTGGTCAGGGAGAGTGAGGAGGTGATAGAGAGGAGTTGCAGGCAGGTGGTCACGTCGGGGCCACGGGAGGCAGACAAGTGGGTCACGGTTAGGAGGGGGAAGGGGAAGGGGAAAAGTCAGGTAATAGGGAGTACCCCAGTGGCTGTGCCCCTTAACAACAGGTACTCCTGTTTGAGTACTGTTGGGGGGGACGGCTTACCCGGGAGAAGCGACAGTGGCCGTGCCTCCGGCACAGAGTCTGGCCCTGTAGCTCAGAAGGGTAGGGCAAGGAAGAGGAGGGCAGTTGTGATAGGGGACTCGATAGTAAGGGGGTCAGATAGGCGATTCTGTGGACGCAGTCCAGAGACCCGGATGGTAGTTTGCCTCCCTGGTGCCAGGGTCCGGGATATTTCTGATCGTGTCCAGGATATCCTGAAGTGGGAGGGTGAGGAGCCAGAGGTCATGGTACATATAGGTACCAATGACATAGGTAGGAAAAGGGATGAGGTCCTGAAAGGAGAATATAGGGAGCTAGGAAGGGAGTTGAGAAAAAGGACCGCAAAGGTAGTAATCTCGGGATTACTGCCTGTGCCACGCGACAGTGAGAGTAGGAATGCGATGAGGTGGAGGATAAATGCGTGGCTGAGGGATTGGAGCAGGGGGCAGGGATTCAAGTTTTTGGATCATTGGGACCTCTTTTGGCGCAGGCGTGACCTGTACAAAAAGGACGGGTTACACTTGAATCCTAGGGAGACCAATATCCTGGCAGGGAGATTAGCGGGGGCTACTGAGGTGACTTTAAACTAGAATGGTTGGGGGGTGGGAATCAAATTAAAGAGGCTAGGCGTGAGGAGGTTAGTTCACAACAGGGGTATGGGAACCAGTGCAGAGAGACAGAGGGGTGTAAAGTGAGGGTAGAAGCAAAAAGTACTAAGGAGAAAAGTAAAAGTGGCAGGCCGACAAATCCAGGGCAAGCATTAAAAAGGGCCACTTTTCAGCATAATTGTATAAGGGCTAAGAGAGTTGTAAAAGAGCGCCTGAAGGCTTTGTGTGTCAATGCAAGGAGCATTCGTAATAAGGTGGATGAATTGAAAGTGCAGATTGTTATTAATGATTATGATATAGTTGGGATCACAGAGACATGGCTCCAGGGTGACCAGGGATGGGAGCTCAACGTTCAGGGATATTCAATATTCAGGAGAGATAGACATGAAGGAAGGGGAGGTGGGGTGGCATTGCTGGTTAAAGAAGAGATTAACACAATAGAAAGGAAGAACATAAGCCGGGAAGATGTGGAATCGATATGGGTAGAGCTGCATAACACTAAGGGGCAGAAGACGCTGGTGGGAGTTGTGTACAGGCCACCTAACAGTAGTAGTGAGGTCGGAGATGGTATTAAACAGGAAATTAGAAATGTGTGCAATAAAGGAACAGCAGTTATAATGGGTGACTTCAATCTACATGTAGATTGGGTGAACCAAATTGGTAAAGGTGCTGAGGAAGAGGATTTCTTGGAATGTATGCGGGATGGTTTTTTGAACCAACATGTCGAGGAACCAACTAGAGAGCAGGCTGTTCTGGACTGGGTTTTGAGCAATGAGGAAGGGTTAATTAGCAATCTTGTCGTGAGAGGCCCCTTGGGTAAGAGTGACCATAATATGGTGGAATTCTTCATTAAGATGGAGAGTGACATAGTTAATTCAGAAACAAAGGTTCTGAACTTAAAGAGGGGTAACTTTGAAGGTATGAGATGTGAATTAGCTAAGGTAGACTGGCAAATGACACTTAAAGGATTGACAGTGGATATGCAATGGCAAGCATTTAAAGGTTGCATGGATGAACTACAACAATTGTTCATCCCAGTTTGGCAAAAGAATAAATCAAGGAAGGTAGTGCACCCGTGGCTGACAAGGGAAATTAGGGATAGTATCAATTCCAAAGAAGAAGCATACAAATTAGCCAGAGAAAGTGGCTCACCTGAGGACTGGGAGAAATTCAGAGTTCAGCAGAGGAGGACAAAGGGCTTAATTAGGAAGGGGAAAAAAGATTATGAGAGAAAACTGGCAGGGAACATAAAAACGGACCATAAAAGCTTTTATAGATATGTAAAAAGGAAAAGACTGGTAAAGACAAATGTAGGTCCCCTGCAGACAGAAACAGGTGAATTGATTATGGGGAGCAAGGACATGGCAGACCAATTGAATAATTACTTTGGTTCTGTCTTCACTAAGGAGGACATAAATAATCTTCCAGAAATAGTAGGGGACAGAGGGTCCAGTGAGGTGGAGGAACTGAGCGGAATACATGTTAGTAGGAAAGTGGTGTTAGGTAAATTGAAGGGATTGAAGGCAGATAAATCCCCAGGGCCAGATGGTCTGCATCCTAGAGTGCTTAAGGAAGTAGCCCAAGAAATAGTGGATGCATTAGTGATAATTTTTCAAAACTCGTTAGATTCTGGACTAGTTCCTGAGGATTGGAGGGTGGCTAATGTAACTCCACTTTTTAAAAAAGGAGGGAGAGAGAAACCGGGGAATTATAGACCGGTTAGCCTAACGTCGGTGGTGGGGAAACTGCTGGAGTCAGTTATCAAGGATGTGATAACAGCACATTTGGAAAGCGGTGAAATGATTGGACAAAGTCAGCATGGATTTGTGAAAGGAAAATCATGTCTGACGAATCTCATAGAATTTTTTGAGGATGTAACTAGTAGAGTGGATAGGGGAGAACCAGTGGATGTGGTATATGTGGATTTTCAAAAGGCTTTTGACAAGGTCCCACACGGGAGATTAGTGTGCAAACTTAAAGCACATGGTATTGGGGGTAAGGTATTCGTGTGGGTGGAGAATTGGTTAGCAGACAGGAAGCAAAGAGTGGGAATAAACGGGACCTTTTCAGAATGGCAGGCGGTGACTAGTGGGGTACCGCAAGGCTCAGTGCTGGGACCCCAGTTGTTTACAATATATATTAATGACTTGGATGAGGGAATTAAATGCAGCATCTCCAAGTTTGCGGATGACATGAAGCTGGGTGGCAGTGTTAGCTGTGAGGAGGATGCTAAGAGGATGCAAGGTGACTTGGATAGGTTGGGTGAGTGGGCAAATTCATGGCAGATGCAATTTAATGTGGATAAATGTGAAGTTGTCCACTTTGGTGGCAAAAATAGGAAAACAGATTATTATCTGAATGGTGGTCGATTAGGAAAAGGGGAGGTGCAACGAGACCTGGGTGTCATTATACACCAGTCATTGAAAGTGGGCAAGCAGGTACAGCAGGCGGTGAAAAAGGCGAATGGTATGCTGGCATTTATAGCGAGAGGATTCGAGTACAGGAGCAGGGAGGTACTACTGCAGTTGTACAAGGCCTTGGTGAGACCACACCTGGAGTATTGTGTGCAGTTTTGGTCCCCTAATCTGAGGAAAGACATCCTTGCCATAGAGGGAGTACAAAGAAGGTTCACCAGATTGATTCCTGGGATGGCAGGACTTTCATATGAAGAAAGACTGGATGAACTGGGCTTGTACTCATTGGAATTTAGAAGATTGAGGGGGGATCTGATTGAAACGTATAAGATCCTAAAGGGATTGGACAGGCTAGATGCAGGAAGATTGTTCCCGATGTTGGGGAAGTCCAGAACGAGGGGCCACAGTTTGAGGATAGAGGGGAAGCCTTTTAGGACCGAGATTAGGAAAAACTTCTTCACATAGAGAGTGGTGAATCTGTGGAATTCTCTGCCACAGGAAACAGTTGAGGCCAGTTCATTGGCTATATTTAAGAGGGAGTTAGATATGGCCCTTGTGGCTACGGGGGTCAGAGGGTATGGAGGGAAGGCTGGGGCGGGGTTCTGAGTTGGATGATCAGCCATGATCATAATAAATGGCAGTGCAGGCTCGAAGGGCCGAATGGCCTACTCCTGCACCTATTTTCTATGTTTCTATGTTTCTATGAATTACAGGGAAATTACGAAGATAGGTGGAGCATTGGCTGGTCGGCAGAAAACAAGAGAGTGGGAATAAAGGGATCCTATTCTGGCTGGCTGCTGGTTTACCAATAGAGTACCACAGGGGTTGGTGTGGGGACTGCTGCTTTTACAATGTATGTCAATGATTTGGACTACGGTATTAATGGATTTATGGCTAAATTTGCCGATGATACAAAGATGGGTGGAGGATCAGGTAGTATTGAGGAAACAGAGAGCCTGCAGAGAGACTTCGATAGTTTAGGGGAATGGGCAAAGAAGTGGCAAATGAAATACAATGTTGGAAAGTGTATTGTCATGCACTTTGGTGGAAGAAATAAATGGACAGACTATTATTTAGATGGGAAGAGCATTTAAAATGCGGAGATACAAAGGGACTTGGGAGTTCTTGTGCAAGATACCCTAAAGGTTAACCTCCAGTTTGAGTCTGTTGTGAAGAAGGCGAATGCAATGTTGGTATTCATTTCTAGAGGTATAGAATATAAGAGCAGGGATGTGATGTTGAGGCTCTATAAGGCACTCGTGAGACCACACTTGGAGTATTGTGTGCAGTTTTGGTCTCCTTATTTTAGAAAGGATATACTGACATTGGAGAGGGTTCAGAGAAAATTCACAAGAATAATACCAGGAATGAAAGGGTTACTGTATGAGGAACGTCTGGCAGCTCTTGGGCTGTATTCCCTGGAGTTCAGGAGAATGAGGGGGGATCTCATAGAAACATTTTGAATGTTAAAAGGCCTGAACAGATTAGATATGGCAAAGTTATTTCCCCTGGCAGGGGATTCTAGGACAAGAGGGCATGACTTCAGGATTGAAGGACGTCCATTTAGAACTGAGATGCAGAGAAATTACTTTAGTCAGAAGGTGGTAAATCTGTGGAAATTGTTGCCATGAGCAGCTGTGAAGGCCAAGTCATTGGGTGCATTTAAGGCAGAGAATAGGTTCTTGATTAGCCAGGGCATCAAAGGGTATGGGGAGAAGGTAGAGGAGTGGGGATGACTGAAAGAATTGAATCAGCCCGTGATTGTATGGCAAACTCAATGGGCTGAATGGCCTACTTCTGCTCCTATATCTTATAGTCTTATGGTCACATTGAGTCTACATGCTACTTGAAGCCAGCAGAACTCTCAATAAACAGCACTAGTGTTGCCGTCATTGGATGCATTCACCAAGCCATTGGAGATACGGTCAGTGAGACAAGGAGTACTGAGGCATGGTGTGAGGGAGTTGGATTAATGCCAGTGGGGATACAGTCCGTGATACAGGATGCTGGGGGAGATGAGATAGAGGGATAGTGTGGGGGAGTTGGATTAACGACAGTGGAGATACAGTCAGTGACGCAGGGCAATGGGGGCAATGGTGTTCTGAGGAATGATGTGAGGGAGTTGGATTAACGTCTGTAGAGATGCAGTCAGTGACACAGGGCACTGGGGGAGAGGAGTCTCTAAGGGTTGGTGTGAGGGAACTGGTTTAATGCTAAAGGGGATACAGACAATAACCTGGTGCTGGGGGAGGAATGTCACTGAGGGATGGTGTGAGGGAACTAGATTAATGTCAGTGGGAGTACAGTCAGTGACCTGGTGCTTCGGGAGAGGGATCACTGAGGGATGGTGTGAGGGAGCTGGATTAACATCAGTGGGAACTTACAGACAGAGCACTCTTATTCCCCAGTAATTCTCTCTTCACTACCATCAGCTCCAACAGCCCCCCACCCCAGATTCCATCATTCATGACACTCATGCAGGTCCTATGTACTTACCCTGCATGTCTTTGGGAATGGGGTTGATTCTGGAGGAAACACAAGCAAACTTCACAGAGACAGATGAAGCCAGGTCTCAGGCGCAGTAGGGCAGCATTTCTGCCCACTGTGCCTCACTGGGGTCATTGGGGTCCACTTGTTCTGGGTCCCCTGCCAAGCAAACCCGGTACCTGTCCCAGCAATTGGTTATTGGAATTGGCTTATCATTGTTATCTGTACCAAGCACAGTGAAAAGCTTGTCTTGCATACTGTTTATGTAGATCAAATCATTACACACTGTATTGAGCTAGATTAAGGTAAAAGAATAAAAACGCAGAATAAAGTGCAAACATACTGAGAAAGTACAGTGCAGGTAAACAATAAAGTGCAAGAGCAGAACAATCGTGAGATCAAACGTCCATCTTATTGTGCAAGGGAGCCTTTCAATAGTCATATAACAGCAGGGTAGAAGCCTGAAGGATTTTCACATTTCAGGTTTTTGTAACTTCTGCCCAATGGAAGAGGGAAGAAGGGAGAATGTCTGTGGAGGGTGGAATCTTTGTCTACGGCAGCTTTACTGAGAAATATTGACAGAGTCCATAGAAGGGAAAGATTTCTGTGGCACTTTGGTCACCATAGTTGTACTCACTACATACTAATACAAGACATATAAGGTATTCAAAGTGATGGGTCATCAATAGAATGGACAGTCAGAGACTTTTTTCTCCAGGGCAGAAATGCCTAATGTCAAATGCTGCTGTTGTGGACCAGACAGTAATGCAGAGCTTGAATTGTTCCATCCTTTCCCGAGATCCGAGGGAACAAGAGTGTGGTGGGTTGGAATCATCGCTCAGTAGCAGAGTCAGGGTCACAGGGAGATATGGCAGCAATTTCCGGGGGAATATCAGAGGTAAGATTTTTTTTACCTCTGATCAGAGAGTGGTAGGAGCATGGAACGTGCTGTCAGAGGTGGTGCAGAGACAGATACTTTAGGGATAAGGAACTCTTAGATAGGCACATGGATGATAGGAAAGAGAGAGTTAGGTAGGAGGGAAGGGTTAGATTAATCTTAGAGTAGGTTACAAGGTTAGCACAATATTGTGCTGCACTGCTCTATGTTCTTAATAGAGAGGATGATGATGAAAACTTACTTTAAATTCACTTCTGATTTCATTAATGTTTCGATACTCCCCATGACGATCCCCATCCCCAATGAGTGGCGCAGGCATTTCCTCAGTACTTCATCCTGGGTACAATAGTAAACTAGTTCAATTGCTGGGCCTAACCAGATGCCAGAGCTGTGCTGATCCAGGGGCCAAGAGTTCAAATCCCACCACGGCAGCTAGGGAATTCCGATTCAAATAATGACCAACATCTGGAATAAAAATCACTGATGGTAACCATTAAAGACCGATTGTCATAAAATGCAGCTGGCCCACTATGTTCTTCATAGAAGTGAGTAGATATGTGACTCCAGACTCACTGGTTTGGAATTCTAATTGCCTACTGAAATGACCAGGGCAGTCAATGGCAAATATAAGGAAGAATAATTCTCAACTGCGTCTTGTAACTGGGAAACAATAGGCCATTCCTTGAACATCAGTCGGGACACCATGGGGATCCTCACTGTTCCCGACTGATTCCAACTTCTCACTCTCAGTTTTAAATCATTTATAATTTTATAATTTTGCATGCCCTCTCCTTACCACTGCAACTGGCTCATGTTGTAGCCTGTTCCAGAATCAGCTAAGATCTGTGTGAGATCTTCCAGTGTTGGTCCTTGCAATCTCCCATTTCTCGTTGATACCTTCAGATACTAAACACCCCAGGCCTGGGATTCCCTGCCTTAGCCTTTCCCTTTCAACCTTTACCATACTTCTTGGAACAAAGCTCCTATACCATCTGAGCTGACATCTGTACGACTGTCAAAACCCTTAATGCTCCTGTGGCTATTTAGGAAAAATGCTAAACACAAGAGATTCTGCAGATGCTGAAAATCCAGAGCAACACACTCAAAATGCTGGAGGAACTGAGCCAGTCAGGTAGCATCTATGGAGGGGGATAAATAGGTGACATTTTGGGCCAAGACCCTTTATCGGGATGAGGATAAGAAAGATGCGATTTCACATTTGGCAAAGAGCTTTTGATTAATTGGGCCAAAGGGCACTCTGAGCCATAACAGTACCACATACAGTTAATGCAAGCTGCTGTTGTTGTGGACCAGACAGCGGTACAGAGCTTGAGTTCATCTTTTCCCGAGACCAACCCCGAAGGGACAAGAGTGTGGTGGGGTGGAATCATCTCTCAGTAGCAGAGTCAGGGTCACAGGGAGATACGGCAGCCGGGCAGTAAGCCAGGAAAGGAAGGGACTAATTTACTGCCACAGAGTTAGCATGAAACAGGCCCTTCAGCCCACAGAATCCATGCTGTTGACCATCTGCTTACACTGATCCCCTTTTATTTTCTTCACGTTCCCATTAATACTCCCCCACTGAATTCTAACACACACACACACACACACACACACACACAGTTCAATTCACAGCAGCCAATTAACCCACCAATGCCACACGTCTTTAGGACCTCGGAAGAAAACCGGAGCACCCGAGGGAAACCCATGCAGTCACTTGGAGAGTGTGCAAACTCCACGCAGACAGCACCCAAAGATCAAGCCTGGGTTGATGGATTTATAAAACAGTGACCCTCCCCAATGCACCAATGCGATCCCCGGTTACTGTCCAGGCACTTGTTAACCAAAACTTGAATGCAGACATTCAGACAAAGAACATCCAGGCTAATGCAGCCTGGCCAGACGTTCAGGTAAAGAATGTCTGTTCTCTCTCTACACCTTGGTTCCACACAAAATCCCGGCCACACACACTGCCTTTGCATTAGGCTGCAAATCAAACAATACATCTTAATGGTCTTAAATTTGGCCCTGGTGATGTTACCTTTTAATCTGACGCTGGAGTAAACCTCTGCAGACTTTCTGTGGAGCAAGTTCTTGATTTCCGTCACAGTGCGAAACACTTCCTGATTCCACAACTTTGTCTAACCTGAAGAGCTTGCTGAGGGGATTTGGGAGGAAAAGATTTCTCCATATCCAGCCTGTAAATCCTTAAAAAGACCAGCTCAAGATCACAATCCCATCTTCAATACTTCAAGGGATTATGTGTGTCCAGATAATACAAGTGTTTTCATAGCTAAACTCTGCCACTGCAATAAATCTGTATAAATCCTTTCTAATGTACTATAACATAACCAAAGCTCTGCAGAAGAGAAGCACAAGTCTGCAGTACTGTTCCTTTGTGATTAATTGCCCTCTTGTGTAGAGCAAACTAATGGAACTCATTATTGTGGTTACCTCATTAATGAAACCACAAAGTTTGAAAAAAAAGTGCAATGTTCTACAAACACTGTGCAAGAGAGACTCAGTGTTTGATGTGGCTGTCTGCTGGGTTCCCACCAGACTCTGGCAGGTGTTCCCGGAGAGCTCAGGCGCACTGCTGTAACATTCCAAAGCTCCTGCTCAATAAATCCCTTCTCCCTCGGCCACGGTGCCGACTAGCACTTGGGAGAAGTGGTTCTGAGCAAAAGGAGGACTCGGTGCTTCCCAGCCGCCGGACGTCCAGCACCTCCCCTCGGCCAGTCGAATGCATGGCAAGATCCCACTAAAGCACAGGCGATTTTAACGACAGGCAGTCGGCGGCAAAGCTGGCGCAACTGCTGTCTCGAAGCACCGTCGGCCCAGGTTCGATCTTGACCTCCGCCCGTGTCTGTGTAGATGGGAAGTTAGTGGCAGGTGGACACTGGGCCAGAAGGCCTGTTTCTGGGGCATGTCACTCTGGGTGGTCAGTGGGTGGTGTGGACACTGGGCCGGAGAGCCTGTTCCTGTGCTGTGTGGCTCTTTACAAACAAGTATTTATGGGCAGGGAGAGTGGAGGCCGGCAGGGCGTCCTTAACTGGCTTTAAAATTGGGACACGGCCCCGCGGTGTCCACCTGAAGGGCAGACGAGAGCTTGGTCAAAAGATAGATGGCACTGCCAATGTCAGGTTTTCACCACAAGCCTCACGCCACCTTCCAACTTAGTGGTGTTACATTGATGAACAGATTCACTCTTCAAATCTAGCCACAAATCTGGGGCTCGCACTCCAGGGCCATATAGTAATGAGGCAGTGAAATTGTTAAATTCTGCTCCCGACTAAACTCACTTTACCTCTGTTAATCAGTCAGATGATATTGTTAATCCCTATCCAATGACACCTGTTGTACAGTGTACATACAAAGGAGATGGGCTTGAATTGGGGTTGACTGCAACATCCCCTCTGGCAGAACAGCAGCTTGGTGTGCTGTTAATAGAAGTGGCAGGAGTATTGCCTTTGGCAGGGTATATATATGAGGAGATATTTTTATCCCAATGAGATCCCACACTTTGGGAGAGTAGCAGAGAAGTGAATCAGATACACAGTCAGAAAACAAACCCCTGAGGCACAATCCAAACTGACCGTTAATGCTCGTTTACACTAACCTGCACAAAATGCTGGAGGAACGCTGCAGGTCTGGCAGCAGCTATGGAGAGGAAGAATCAGTTGACATTTTGGGACGAGACCCTTCCTCAGAGCGTCGACTGTTTATTCTTCTCTATACCTGCTGAGTTCCTCCAGCACTTTGTGTGTGTGTGTGTGTGTGTTACAAACAAGAGAAAATCTGCAGACGCTGGAAATCTAAGCAACACACACAAAATGCCGGTGGAAGTCAGCAGGCCAGGTAGAGTTCAGCTCAGCTCTGCCTGGGCTGCTGAGTTCCTCCGGCATTTTGTGCTCTGTGTGTGTTACTCTGGATTTCCAGCGTCTGCAGAATCTCTTGAGTTTGTGTTTCCCATTTAAATCACGCAACTTGATTTGTCTCCCTGCTCTGAACTTATTCTGTAGTTACTACATAACATTCTGCAATCTGTTTTCTTTGTACTCATGTATGGAATTATTTTCCTGGATGGTGCATAAACAGAAAGATTCTCATTGCTTCTCGGTACACATGACAATAATAAGCCAGCTTCAAAAAGAAACAGGACATTGAACACCAAATCCCGATCAGGAAGGTGTGGACAGAACACGAGGGCAATGTACTGAGGAACAAAGATCAGACCATGAAAGCTCCCTCTTATGGATTTATAAAATAAGAAAAGATTACAGACTAAAATGGAAGAAATTAGATAAATAGATACTTCATTGATCCCAAAGGAAATTACAATGTCACAGATATAAATATTAGAAGGGAAGTAAGAAAGAATAAAAACTGTTACCTCAAGCAGTCTAACAGGAGGGGGTCATCACTTCTCCGGCTATAGGTTGACTCATTATAGAGCCTAATGGTCGAGGGTAAGAATGACTTCATATAGCGCTCTTTGGAGCAGTGCAGTTGTCTTAGACTATTACTGAAAGTGCTCCTCTTGTCAGCCAAGGTGGCATGCAGAGGGTGAGAAACATTATCCAGAATTGCCAGGATTTTGCATAGGGTTCTTTGTTCTACCACACCCTCCGGGTGTCCAGTTTGACTCCTATAACAGCAATCCTTTCTAATCAATGTATTGCATTCTAGAATAAGAAAATGGCAAAGAAATCAAACAAATATTTTGTGTCTGTCTTTATGTAAGAAGACAGACAATTTGGAATAAATGAGGAGCTGAAAGAAGTTAGCACTGTTCTGATGGCCTACAGACTGGCGCAGCCTGATGACCTGTGTTCCAGGAGTTTGAAGTAGTGATGGAAACAATGATGGAGACAGAGGTCACCTTTCAAATCTCCATAACGATTGTCACCGCTGGGAAGGTGGCAAGTATGAATGCAGCATCTTGGAAAATGGGTGAGAGTGAATTTCGGAACACAGTAATACTACCTGATATCAGCAGTAAGCAAAATGCAAAAATAAAGAGGAAATGGTGATGTGGCATTCAGGAAATAAACCATAGGACTGGGCAGGGGCAATACAGAAGGGAAAGTGTGCTTGACGAATCGGTAAGGTTAATGATCTGTTAGTGAGCAGTAATTGGGGGCTATCTGGATATGCAGAAGCCTACCTTAAAGTGTACCGACAAAGGAGAAAGTTACTAAACATGGAAATGCCACAGAAGATGTTATTGAATGTGGGATTTGGGCAAGGCACTGCCAGAAATAGAGGATGAGTTAATGTGAGTACAGACATCCCTCCCTGCAAAAACTGATTTCAGGGAGGTAGTATCATCAATTTGTGGGAGACTTCCGGGAGAGGTGGGATGTCTCCTTAGCAGCCAGCCAGCTAGTTTAAATAACATTAGCTATGCTAATGAGCGAATGACACCTGTTAAACTCACCTCAACGTCTTTTACATTTTAACCCACCATGGGCAATAGAAAAGTCACTGTTGCAAACAGTGCAGCGAGCAACACTGTCATTATTTTTGACCCCTATTAGGCAGGGGTACTCTTTAATGTAGTCTGGGGTGACGTACGTTTTATATTTTTTTTGGAACACTCTGCCATGGTGCGCTCTCGCTTGCTCTCTCTCGTGCTCTCTCGCTTGCTCGCTCTCAAAAATTGATTTCTGTGATATTGTATATAATTTGCGGGCATTAGGGAGCCACTATTCATATGCCGGAGACTCCCGGAACTTCCAGGAGAGGTGGAATGTCTGTGAGTATAAAGGGCTGGGAAGGGGGGGGGGGGCGTTCACTGTTCACAATCGACAGCAATGGTCTGGATGGATTGTGTCTGGGATCGATTAATGACACCTGAGATGCATAAAGGATTCAGATTGGCTTAAAGATGCCGGGCTTAATAAATGGGCGAGAAGGTGGCACATGGAACATAAATGGAAAAAAAATATGTCACTGAGAATATTCCAGAGAGTGAGCAACATGCTTTTAGATATTTAGGGAATTGAGGAACATAAGGGGGCTGGTCCAGGGGAGCGGCGCTGAGGTCAAAACTCAGCCTGGATCTTACTGTATGGTGGGGCAGGACAAGGGCCGAATAGCCTCCCTTTTCTCCTTCACTGACCACCCATCCCTCCAGTCCAGTTTCTTAACCCACACGCTTAATAATAAAAGCACAAGAGGAGTTTGTGGTTCATAGTCTTCACACAGACAAGGTGAACTGAGCCGTCATCTGTGTCTGTGGGATTCCGCTGTGTCAGAATGGCCGGTGCATTGTTCCACAGAACAAGTGAGCACATCGCCAAAAAATCATTCTGCTTATAGACTCTATGACCTTCCAACAGGCACAGAAGCTCAGACTCTTTCCTCTCACATCCTGTGAAGAAGTAAATCAGCTACACCTTTCCTACCATCTCCAACACACAACATGCAAACGGCCAACTGGACCAAAAGCATGGAAGTACTCAGATGGTTAGACAGCATCTGGGGGGAGAGAAGCACAATTGATGCTTCAGGTTAAAGATCCTTCTTCAGGACTAGGAACAATCACAAGTGGGATGGGCTTTAAGGTGCAGAAGAAGGTGAGAAAAAAAGATGGAACAAGGTGGCAGGAAACCTCTCCCCATAGCAGAGATCTAAAGTTAGAAGCAAAGTTTCTGAGGAGATATTTTCTCCCAGAGGGTGTCTGGAACCTGAGGACACTGCCAGAAGGGATGGTAGAGGCAAGGGCTCTCACAACACGCAGACATGTTGCTAAATGGGATTAGGTTGGATACAGAGGCAACTTGAATGGGGGGGGGGCAGCGGGCTCCGGAAGAGGACCGTCTCTATGAGGAGGTGTGTGATGCGGGGGGGGGTGATGATGAAGGGACAAAGGGGATAATTTAAGTCGAGAGGAGAGTTAAACGGTCTGAAGGTCCCAGTGGAAGGAATGCCTTCGAAAGCGCAACCGTCCCGTCCTTAGTAGAGGGGATGTGTCTGGAGTTTACCGTGGCTGCCTTGGGATAGAGTCGGAGATAGAGTACACACAGGTAGGGCCGGGTGGGGGATAGTTAAGACTCTACAAGGGGTGCTCCACAAATGCTCCCCGGAAAACAGCTCCAGCAAATGGTGGCTTCTCTGGAAGGGACGTGGGACGATAGTGGGGGGTCCGGGGAAGAGGTTGTAGCTGGGACAGCTGCTCGGGAAAGTGGACAGAAGGTATTGGTGGAGATTCATAATTTGGATTACAGTGGGCCCATCTCCCTTATGGGAGCGACAGGAAGCGGGTTGGAACTCAGACCGAAATTCCAGCCCCCTGAAGCGTGACAGATCAGAGAAACAGTTGGCACTGTCGGGTCACCAATACTGAACCGTAAACACGGGCTTAAACCAAACATCGCCAGCAAGAAACAGCGCAGAAGGTCTCAACCACGGACCACAGCGTTGGAGATCCCGATTTTCCCGGCCAATATTTGAATGGCCGTACGACGGATCGTGGTCCGTCAGAAGTGCTGCTGATCTCACAATCTGAGAGGGTCCCAAAGATCCCCACAAATAGCGAGGAGTGGCGGAGTTCCGTACCCCTCAATCTCACACCTGCCTTTGGTCGTTACGCCGCCGCTGTTTCTGCCACATTTTTATGTAAGACTAGGGTTGAAAAGTAGTACTCAATTGAACGCAAGACGCCGAAGGCCACTATATAAACACAAACTATTCCTTTGTACGTTTACAAAAGAGTGCAGTCTAGAGTTTAGATTGGCGATGAACTGAAGAATGAGGGTAACCTCGGTGTAAATGCCTCCCCTTCCCCAGAGCGATTCTCCCCGCAGGTCAGATGGAGGGGGTGCGCGCCCATCTACCTGCCGTGGTCTCAGCGGAGAGCCCGATGTGAGCGCGGCCGAATCCGCGCAGGCCGCTCTAAGTTCCCTCACAACCCGAACCTTCGCAGGAAAGTGTTTTCTGATCCGCATATTCCAGTTTAAGCTTCAGGGGGACACGTTTTACCACGGACACTCAGTGAAGGGGTGCTGAATGCCAGAGACACAACTCACAATAAAGGACAAAAAGTTTGCCCACGCGTGAAATAATTGCCCTAAAATAATTGCCGAGTAAATTGATTTCCTAAAACACATTCCCCGGAACAACTTGTAAACAGTAATCTGTGGACAACAAAAAAACACTTTAACTTCGAGGATTTGGATCAAAGATCAATCTATTAAACACAGATCATTACAAACGGACCCTGCGGGGAATTCTTCAAGCTGGCGACTCCCAGACACGCGAATTTACAGTTTAAATTAATCAGCTCAAAGTGGGTAAAGCCTTCTAACCTCTTAGCTTTGACAAACTGCATCAACGTGCCCTGCAAGACCCCGGGTGTTTGATGTCGCGTTGACCGAGCCGAGGTTAGTCCGCCTCCTCTCAGAAGTTACGTTCCCCTCCACATCCCCGGTAGCTGTGGATAGGAAGCGATTCTCCTCGGGATGGTGAGCCCGCCGACTTCACGACATGGTTACTGCGACCAGATTCTGGCGAAAAGGGACGGGATCATGTTGTGAGGTGTTCCCACATAGGTGGAAGTTTGAACTGGGGCAGGGACCCAAAAAGGGGGAAAAAAAATGACAGGACGGCTCAAATTTCCTATATAATCTTTACACTTAGTGGGCTCTTAGAGGGATCAGAGTCACGCAGGAGCTCTTAAAGCACACAGGGACATGAAGAAATGTTTAAAAACTCAACGCAGAAGAGAAATCTCCCACTAAACAGTTCTTAAAGTACTTATTGAAAAATCCACCGATTTCATCAAAAGTTTTTGTTAGAATCGAGTCTGCAAAGGGTTTGGATCCAACCACAATTAAATCGTGGGGGCTAGAAACTCACTAAAGTTCTTTTTAAAAACTTCTTGTCTCCTCTAGACAGAATGTTGACAAAAATGAGATAATTCATTTTATTTGAACGAAATGTTGGTGGGGAGGCAGAGCGGAGCGAGTTTACAAAATGCCCATCTGAGAAGTGTTTCTTTTTCTTTGTGACATTCGACAGGGAAATATATTATTAATGGCGATAATATCCCTCATATATTTAACAAGTCTCAGTTGGTGAAGGTATTGATGTCTTTTGTAACCATCCTGGGTCTGTTTTTTTAATATAAAGGAATGCAATTAAATTAATGCACTCATCACTTATTAACGTGGCCTATCAGATTGCAGTCTAACATCACACAGGGTAGCATAAGCCAACTCAGCCCCATTTATTAATGTTAAATAAAACTATTAATTGATTCTTACCGTCAGGGGCAGGGCGGAGGGGGTGCTGCTTTCTTTTCAGGCAGGCCCTGGGGGAAGCTTCACACACACAGCGGAGTGTCGGAAGTCCCGGAGCCCCGAATCTCCGGTGAGAATCGCCCCGGTTTCCCCGTCAGCCCCGTGGGATGAAATACTCCAGGTGAGCGGTCGCCTCACTGCCATCCCTTGCGGTGCTCGGAGTCGTCTTGTCCTGAACCAAAGCCTCCAAGCCTGAACTCCAATGCATGTTTAGCACTCCAATAAACCATCGAGTTCCACACAGACCTCGTTCCAGAATTAAGAATTACAAACCTAAAAAAACAATAAATTGGGAACGAAAAAAAAACAACCACACACACACGCGCACACACACACACACACACAGACACACAGACACACACACACACACACACACACACACACATACACACACACAAGCGGAGCGTTTCCTTCCAGAAGAGAACTTGTGGGAACCGAAGAGCAAGTTGTTAGCTGCCGATGACGTGTCACAAATCCGCCCCTTCTGATACCGGGGAAAGGATGACTACATTCCATTGGTTTGGTTATTCCCAGGATCAGGGGAAAACCCGAAGGGAGTCCTGTCCCGGGAGATTAAAGTGACCACGCCGGTGTGATGGGCCGGGAAGGCTCCAACAGGTTGGACAATACGGATACTTCAGATTGGACGGCTCAGAGATCCCCCTTGCGATTACTTCTCCCTCCGGCCTTCTTTCAGACGACTGAACTGAGTCCTGTCCGCTCAGTGGAAATGAGGCGAATGAACGCGTTTGTGGCAATCGCACGAAAACCGATCGGGGAGACAGCGAAGCGGGGAAGGAGCGATGAAAGAATGCCCCTGCCCCTGTCACACCTGGCAGGTAACACCACTCCATGTACCCAATACGCCATCCCTGCACAGAGCACCTGTACTCAACTTACCATACCTGTAACACCCCCATACAGAGCACCGGTACCCAACTCACCATACCTGTAACAACCCCATACAGAGCACCTGTACCCAACTCACCATACCTGTAACACCCCCTATACAGAACATCTGTACCCAACTCACCATACCTATAACTCCCCCATACAGAGCACCTGTACCCAACTCACCATACCTGTAACAACCCCATATAGAACATCTGTACCCAACTCACCATACCTATAACTCCCCCATACAGAGCACCTGTACCCAACTCACCATACCTGTAACAACCCCATATAGAACATCTGTACCCAACTCACCATACCTATAACTCCCCCATACAGAGCACCTGTACCCAACTCACCATACCTATAACACGCCCTATACAGAACCTCTGTACCCAACTCACCATACCTGTAATACCCCCATATAGAACATCTGTACCCAACTCACCATACCTATAACACGCCCTATACAGAACCTCTGTACCCAACTCACCATACCTGTAATATCCCCATACAGATCACCTGTACCCAACTCACCATACCTCTAATACACCCATACAGAGCACCCGTACCCAACTCACCTTACTTGTAACACCTCTATACAGAGCGCCTGTACCCAACTCACCATACCTGTAATATCCCCATATAGATCACCTGTACCAAACACACATTCCCTGTAATGTCCTCCTCCCCTGTGCAGAGCACCTGTACCCACCACTCCATACCAGTAATATCCCTCATATAGGATACCTGTACCCAACACATCATACCTACAACACCCCCATAAAATTACCTGTACCCGCCTCTCCATACCTGTAACATCCCACATACAGATCACCTATACTCACCTCTCCATACCTGTAACATCCCCCATATAGGTGACCATACAGATCACCTACACTCACCTCTCCATATGTGTAACAGCCCCCACACAGATCACCTGTACCCATACCTGTGACACTCTTCGGCTCAGACTGTCAGTACCCACCTCACCAACCTCGGCAACCTGGTTCTACTGATCTCTGTTCACTTGTAATGTTTTCTATTTTCTATGTTTTGAGCCAGGATTACCTGTTGAGTCACACCACATATGTGTGACTTCCTGCCTCCACTGGCCCCCTCTACGACTGCAGCAACTACCAATAAAGCCCCACACAGTTACACTGAGTGTCTGCACTGTAACGTCCACCAAGATGGATCTCCTTCCTGTAACGGACCCTCTTTCTCCATCATGTCAAATCTGTTTCCTCAGTACCTGTATCATAACCCTGTCTGTACTGAGAGCTTAATAGTCGGAGCACCCCAACAATGTAATGGTTAAGTTACTAAATAGTAACCAGACTGACTTCCCACCACACCCACCACAGTAGCCATGGAGTATAAAATCAAGTTTTTTTGCATAGTTTAATAACAGTAAGCAGCTTGTTATTAAACCCATCAGGTTCATTGATCTTCTTCATGGGATGAACTCTACCAGCCTTGTTCAGTATCCTCTGGTCTCTCTGTCACCCAGGACCCACCAAAGTGATTGTTAATTGCCTCAGTTCAGGTCCCGTTAGGGACAGCCCATAAACGCAAGTGTGAATAAGTTTAAAAAAAAACATCTGAGACTTCTCTCTTATCCTCTAATATGCAGTGCCTGGTAAAGGTATCCGTGGCTCCCATTTATCTATCAGCCACCTATCGG
Source organism: Mobula birostris (assembly GCF_030028105.1). NCBI lineage: Eukaryota > Metazoa > Chordata > Chondrichthyes > Myliobatiformes > Myliobatidae > Mobula > Mobula birostris. The sequence goes on along the minus strand of NC_092380.1, from coordinate 26,909,828 downwards.
ATAAACCCACCTTTACAAATTATTTTTTGTTGCTCCTGAGCAAACATCACTTCACGGATGAAGCTGAGATGAAAAGTAACTTCAAGAAAGTAGAACACATCACTCCCGTTCTCAGATCATTACACTGGCTTCCTGTCCATCAGAGGATTGACTTTAAAATGATTATAAAATATTACTACTGACTGATGAATCACTGAATGGTGTTGGGCCAAAATATCTCTTGCTGCATTATGAACCTTCCCGAGCTCTCAGGTCACCTGGGGCAGGTCTGCTTACCGTCCCCAGGGTCAAAACTAAACATGGTGAAGCAGTTCTTAGTTACTCTGCTCCACATATCTGGAATAACCTTCCAGAGGATCTGAAGTCTGCCCCAACTTTAAGCTCATTTAAATTGATCCTTAAACGTTCTTTTCCGCTGTAGTTTTTAATTAGAATCTCGCACACTGCAACTTATGTGTGATTTCATTCTCTTTGTATTGTCAGAAATTTGATGTTTAATTTTTATATCTTGTTTTATGTAAAATACTTTGAACTGCCCTGTGTTTGAAAAGAGCTATACAAATAAACTTGCCTTGCCTTGCCTTACCTGTGTCATCTCATTTGCTGCAAACAAACTCGCCCACGGTTCAGACTTCACAAAACACTCGTGGACAACCTTCCTCCTAATCCCCTCCATAAACTCGGGACATCTACCACCCCTTGCCAATGTGCAGTTCGCTCAACTTATCGATCACTTCTATGTTTGCTGACTTCTAGCTAAGCAAGTGGATATTTAAAATTCTCCATTATTTTCAGCTACACCATAATCACACACTTTCCGGTCTCTTCATCTTCCTATTCAGCACTCATCTTCCAAACCTTCAGTGTTCTCCTTCTACAACCTTTTGATATCCTGATATTTAATCACTCCTCCTCCCTCAAGATCCCGATTCCATGAATCCTGGCTCTGAGCCTCTCCCCCTTTAACTTCCAAGTATGAATCAGAATCAGAATCAAGTTTACTATCACTGACACAGAGTATATAACCGTATATAACCATATAACAATTACAGCATGGAAACAGGCCATCTCGGCCCTTCTAGTCCGTGCCGAACTCTTACTCTCACCTAGTCCCACTGACCTGCACTCAGCCCATAACCCTCCATTCCTTTCCTGTCCATATAGCTGTCCAGTTTAACTTTAAGCAACAACATCAAACCTGCCTCAACCACTTCTGCTGGGAGCTCGTTCCACACAGCTACCACTCTCTGAGTAAAGAAGTTCCCCCTCATGTTACCCCTAAACTTTTTTCCTTTAACTCTCAACTCATGTCCTCTTGTTTGTATCTCCCCCACTCTCAATGGAAAAAGCCTATCCATGTCAACTCTATCTATCCCCTCCTCATAATTTTAAATACTTCTATCAAGTCCTCCCTCAACCTCCTACGCTCCAAAGAATAAAGACCCAACTTGTTCAGCCTTTCTCTGTAACTCTGTGATGAGACCAAGGTAACATTCTAGTAAATCTTCTCTGTACTCTCTCTATTTTGTTGACATCTTTCCTATAATTTGGTGACCAAAACTGTACACAATACTCCAAATTTGGCCTCACCAATGCCTTGTACAATTTCAACATTACATCCCAACTCCTATACTCAATGCTCTGATTTATAAAGGCCAGCATACCAAAAGCTTTCTTCACCACCCTATCCACATGAGATTCCACCTTCAGGGAACTATGCACCTGTGCAAACGTCTTAGACTTATATATAGCTAGGGTGCTGAAGACTCCTGCACAGCCCTGTATTTGTCAATGTGGAGCGGAGAGCAAGTTTGTAAATCCAGTGGGAGCAAAGGATGTTGGGAATGGTGAGGGTGGAGTGCCAGGGGTAGGGGGTGGCATGGGTGCC